>NC_090374.1:129614099-130979778 GCF_036365525.1 Heterodontus francisci | reverse complement strand
TGTTCTAGTCTTTGCTAGACAACTAACATTGTTCATCTTTGAACTTGCAGGAAAAGAGAGCTCAGAAAACGAAGGGAAGGACCGAGATCAACCATTCTCTTCCTGGTCGTCCTTACACCTATGGAGGAGGAGGCATTGGAATTCTGAAATTGGCAGGCTGGCATGCTGGCCACTCCATCGCAGATGGTGAGACTGGAGTGTGTTCACAAGAGAGTGAGTACCCTCATGAATGGGCACAAGTTAACCTTCAGCTACCATGAGGCATGGCAATCCAGTGTCCTTCCTCCTCCACTGGACACAAGGATCTCCACAGTTGGAAGGATGTGGTGGGCAGCACAGAACCCTTTAATCTATCTTCTCTGTTATGCATGTCATCAACAAGAGCAGAGTGCTGCCTTGACCAAGGGACAGCCGCCTACCTCTGAGGAGGAGGAGGGAATCTTCAAAGAATGTACCTTCACATCATTCCCCACAACTTACACCAGAGCAATTACTGTCACGTAAGTGGGTATCCATTCGCGTTTAGATTCAGGGTCGCAACCTAATGAGGACAACACACACACAGCTGCTGACGTAGGGTGTGACAGCCGAGGCCACTGACACTCCAAGAAGTGTGGGAGGCCAGACTTACGCTGAGCCCCAGGCTGATGATGTGCCTCTGGTGTTGTCAGTAAGGTGGCAGATGCTGGACGTACAGAGTAAGGTGCATGAAGATCTGGCAGAGCTTCCAACGGTATGAGCGCCCTGGCTCAGACACTGGAGGAGTCGATCCAGGCCATGATTGCTACAATTTCTCTCTCATCGGTGCACGTGGCTTCCTCCCATCGAGAGATTAGCGGCACTCATGGAGAGCCAGATCCAGCAGGCCAGTCATTGGATGTTGGAAATGCACGCAGACTGCACGCCATTGCCTGGTCCATGAGCCTTGTGTATCAATGGCTGGGCGAGAGGGGGACGAGGCGCCTGGCTTCACTGGCAGGTCTTTGGACTATTCAGGTCAGCAGGGAGGTACGAGTATGCCTTGTGAGGGAGGCGGAGCGGCCGCCTTCTGCATCTGGGGACTCCTCTCAGGGTGCTCCTGGTGTGGACAGTAGCCCCTCAGACACTCTGTTCGTGATACCAATGCCTCAAGTAGCTGAGACGATAGAGTGTCCTGCACCTATGCAGGAGCCCCTCAGCATGTCAGTGCCCTCCAGGCCTCAAGCAGTGAGAGGATGGTTGCCAAGCTCATTCCAAACCCTAGGGCAGCAGACTGCCTCCAACTCAGCTGCAAGCGCAGGGGGAATGCCTCATAGCAGCATGCACAAGAGAATTAAGAGAAGCTACTAGCTGCACTTGAGTGAAAGCATTGTTAAAAACAGACTAAAAGAGTAAATCTTTATGTGCAATAAAGGTCTACTGTGTTCTGCCGATACCCTTCCATCGCTGTCAGCTGTCTGGGACTTCAGGAGTACCCAGACCCACCCACGGGGCAGGTTGGGAGGGGCCATACCATATGTGGTCTTCGATTTCCCCATTCTGGAGATCGAGGTGTCACTGGGCGCAGGGCAATGGGATGGCAAATTAAGGAGACAGCAATAATGCAGCAGAAAGGTACTGCTTTATTGGAATGGAAGGCTGAAGTAGGAAGGGTAATCTGAAACATTCATTTATTACTACATCCTGAGACTCCCTTATGCCTATCTCATGGCACCTTTCCTGTGGTCCCTGGGATCCTTCATGATGCATTGCTTGGTCTCCAGCTCCCTCCACATCCTCATCTTCTGAGGAGGCATCGCGCTCCACTATATCCCCATTGTTCAATTGTTCTCCTCTCTGGAGCACCAGGTTGTGCAGCACACAGCTGACTCCCATGATACACAAGACCATTGCTGGGACGAATTGATTCAGGCATCTAAATCGCATCTTCAGTAGACCGATGGCCTGCTTGATGGTTGTTCAGGTTGTCCCGTGGCAGGTGCTGTACCTGTCCTCTGCATCTGTGCTTGGGATCCTCATAAGAGTAAGTAGCCTCCTCTTCAGTGGGTAGCCTTTGCCTCCCAGAATCCATCCTTGAAGGCACACCGAGGGAGTGAAACGCTCAGGGGCATGGGACTGACTTAGTAGGCAGGCATACTGTGTATGTATGTATGTGGCTGCTTCCCAGGAACTGTGCGCACAACTGCAGGATCTGTTTGCTGTGGTCGCAGACCACAGTTGTCAACACAGTTGTCAGCCAGTTGTACATTGAGCGAGTGGAACCCTTCCTGTTGATGAAGGCTGTTGGTTGGTCTGCAGAAGCCAAGATGGCCACATGCATGCAGTCGATGTAACCCTGCACCTGGGGAAATCTAGCAATGGCCCCGAATCCAATTGCTTTCTCAGCCTGACTGTGTGGATCAGTGAAACTGGAAGTATTGGCTGGCCCTCATCAACAAGGAGATCCCACAGATGTTTCTAGTAAGTCCATGGAATGAATCGGAAGGGTAGAAGTTAAGCACCATAGCAACTTTCAGTGCCACTGGCATAGGGTGGCCACCACCAACATTGTGGCTTAGCTCATCCTCTATAATGGCGCACAGATTAGTGATGGTCTCCCTGGAGAGGCGCAGTCCTTGGCGACACAGACACTCGGATATCTGAAGGTAGCTCATCCTCTAACGTACCGACCTCTACCTTGCAGAAGCTCAACGCCAACTCACGGACACTTCTTCCTACCTCCCTCTGGACCATGACCCCACCACCGAACATCAAGCCACCGTCCAAAGGACTGTCACTGACCTCATCTCCTCTGGAGATCTTCCCTCGACAGCTTCCAACCTCATAGTCCCACAACCCCGGACAGCCCGCTTCTACCTCCTTCCCAAAATCCACAAACGGGACTGTCCCGGCAGACCCATTGTGTCAGCCTGCTCCTGCCCCACTGAACTTATTTCTTCCTATCTAGACTCTATCTTTTCTCCGCTGGTCCAGTCTCTTCCCACCTACATCTGTGACTCTTCTGACGCCCTACGTCATTTTGACAATTTCCAGTTTCCTGGTCCCAACCTCCTCCTCTTCACTATGGACGTCCAATCGCTCTACCCCTCCATCCCCCACCAGGATGGTTTGAGGGCTCTCCGCTTCTTCCTGGAACAGAGGCCCAACCAGTCCCCATCCACCACCACCCTCCTCCGCCTGGCTGAACTTGTTCTCACATTGAACAACTTCTCCTTCAACTCCACGCACTTCCTTCAAGTAAAAGGTGTCGCTATGGGTACCCGCATGGTTCCTAGTTATGCCTGTCTTTTTGTGGGATATGTCGAGCATTCTTTGTTCCAGTCCTACTCAGGCCCCCTCCCCCAACTCTTTTTCCGGTACATTGATGACTGTATTGGCGCCGTTTCCTGCTCCCGCCCCGAACTGGAAAACTTTATCAACTTTACTTCCAATTTCCACCCTTCTCTCACCTTTACATGGTCCATCTCTGACACTTCCCTTCCCTTCCTCGACTTCTCTGTCTCCATCTCTGGGGATAGGTTGTCTACTAATATCCATTATAAGCCCACCGACTCCCACAGCTACCTCGACTACACTTCTTCACACCCTACCTCCTGTAAGGACTCCATTCCATTCTCCCAGTTTCTCGTCTCCGACGCATCTGCTCTGATGATGCTACCTTCCATGACGGTGCTTCTGATATGACCTCCTTTTTCCTCAACCGAGGATTTCCCCCCACTGTGGTTGACAGGGCCCTCAACCGTGTCCGGCCCATTCCCCACACCTCTACCCTCACCCCTTCCCCTCCCTCCCAGAACCGTGACAGGGTTCCCCTTGTCCTCACTTTTCACCCCATCAGCCTCCATATCCAAAGGATCATCCTCTGCCATTTCCGCCACCTCCAGCGTGATGCCACTACCAGTCGCATCTTCCCCTCCCTTCCCCTGTCAGCATTCCGAAGGGATCGTTCCCTCCGCGACACCCTGGTCCACTCCTCCATTATCCCCACCACCTCGTCCCCGTCCCATGGCACCTTCCCCTGCAATCGCAGGAGGTGTAATACCTGCCCATTTACCTCCTCTCTCCTCACTATCCCAGGCCCCAAACACTCCTTTTAGGTGAAGTAGCGATTTACTTGTACTTCTTTCAATGTAGTTTACTGTATTCGCTGCTCACAGTGTGGTCTCCTCTACATTGGGGAGACCAAGCGCAGACTGGGTGACCGCTTTGTGGAACATCTCCGCTCAGTCCGCAAGCAGGACCCTGAGCTTCCGGTTGCTTGCCATTTCA
Source organism: Heterodontus francisci (assembly GCF_036365525.1). Taxonomy (NCBI): domain Eukaryota; kingdom Metazoa; phylum Chordata; class Chondrichthyes; order Heterodontiformes; family Heterodontidae; genus Heterodontus; species Heterodontus francisci. The sequence goes on along the minus strand of NC_090374.1, from coordinate 130,975,530 downwards.
ACACTCCCCCCTGCTCTCATGCTCACATCTCTGTCCTGGGATTGCTGCAGTGTTCCAGTGAACATCAACGCAAGCTCGAGGAACAGCATCTCATCTACCGATTAGGCACACTACAGCCTGCCGGACTGAACATTGAGTTCAATAATTTCAGAGCATGACAGCCCCCCATTTTACTTTCATTTTTAGTTATTTTTTCTTCCTTTTTTTTTACATTCTTTTTTACATTTTTTACAATCTTTTTTTTTTGCATTTATTTCATTTCATCTTAGTTTGTTCAGTTTGCTTAGCCACTGTTGTTTTTCAGGTTTGCACTTGCTGCTGTTCAATATTCAGTGCATTAACACCTAATCTGCACTAATGCTTTGTCTTTCAACACACCATTAACATATTGTTTGCCTTTGCTCCATGACCTTTGGTCAGCTATGTGGCCTGGTCCAATCTAGACCTCCTTTGTTATCTCTTGCCCCACCCCCACCTCACTTGCTTATAATCTGTGACTTTTCTAATATTTGTCAGTTCCGAAGAAGGGTCACTGACCCGAAACGTTAACTCTGCTTCTCTTTTCACAGATGCTGCCAGACCTGCTGAGTGATTCCAGCAGTTCTTGTTTTTATTTCAAATTTCCAGCATCTGCAGTATTTTGTTTTTATTTATTTTTTTATCATCCTCTAACAGTATGCCCTCTCGCATGTTACCTTCTTTTGTGTGCAGCAGGCTGCTCGCAGTACCCTCTGTGCCCTTCTCCTTCCTCCCCACCCTGAGGTTGCTGCTGTCTGTGGCTGAAGCTCTCTCCCTATTTGCTGCTCCTCCTCATCAGAGCTTCTGCCTCCTTAGTGCAAGATATCCATGGCAGGTGGGTACTCTGACCTGACACAGCCTATAAGCTAGGTGCCTCCTCCACCCACCGCACACCAGCCCCTCTTCCTCCCCTTTAGAAGCACAGAAGTGCCACTTCCCAGATGGTATTCTGGTGGATCCCACCCACTGTGCTGACAGCTTAGCCCCACTGGTTGGCATCTTTCCATCTGCAAAAGATGATGGACACACAGCTAGCAATCCATTTAGGTGGGGGTCTTCTCTTAGTGTACATTTGGTGATGGCTGTGAAGACCGATCCTTGACAGGCAGATTCTGCCACCAGTGCTGCATGTGAAGCTGCTAAGTGATGCATTGAGTTGTTGTTTTTGACGTTGGCGCCTGTTGCCAAGCTGCTGCCCACTACTGGCAGTGATATCCAATCTACATACTGCTCTACCCTCCCTTCCAAAGCATGCTAGCTCACCCAATGGGCGCTGAGTGAAGCTAGCCCTCACCTCCCACTGCCTACCACCTCATTTACCTGGTGGGACTCTGGCAGCTCATGGCCCCCTTGCACTTTCGGCAAAATTTTAAAAAACGCTTGAACTCACTGTCAGTTGGCAAGTTGCTTGCCTCAGTTACCTATTTGAAATGTGATGGCACGCTGCCTTCCCACCATGCTGTCCGCCCCTTAGAAAATATAGATCTTACGTAAAGACGTCTGGCTTTTGTTCCAACTTCTTCTTTCGCAATGCTATGAATCCACCCCCCCACAACCCCAGCACACCACCTACAACCCCGTCCTCAAAGGGCCCAGAAAATCCTGGCCAACAATTCAGAGTTAGGACAGAGGAATTGCGTGCAGAGAGGTTTGGCTTGCTCGGTAAGGGGAATAGCAGCAGAAGAAGCTGAATAAATGGTCGATATCTTTGTGAGCTTCTTACACTTGATGTTAGCAGTGAGGGTAGAGGTGGCAGGGATTTGAGGACATGGTTGGTAGTGGGGCAATGAAGCGGGGGTTGTCTTTGCTTTCCAGGATGATTATAGAGTGGTTGACGGTGTTGTCAGGAGAGTGAGGCTTGGTAGCACATGAAATGGTCCAATCAAGATCTAGCGATGGATGGCTAAGCCACGTGTGTGCATATATGCTTAAGTGTATGACCATTGTATTTGAGGGAACAAAAATAGGGGGCCATTCGAGAGGGAAGGACCAGATTAAGAGAGAGTGAAGATTTGAGAGAATCTTTGGAATTCTATTCCCCAGAAGGCTGTGGAAGGTCAATCATTCAGCATATTCAAGACAGAAAGCAATAGATATCTAGATACAAATAACATCAAGGGATATGGAGATAACGCGGGAAATGGTGTCGAGGTAGATGACCAGCCGTGAACTAATTGAATATTGGAGCAGGCTCACCGGGCTGAACCGCCTACTCCTTCTCCTCTGTTCCGAAGATTTTGCATGAAAGATGAAGGTGAGGGAGTGGTCGGGCAAATCGACGATTACAGAAGTATCATGGTGAATAGAAGACAAGGCAGTTGGGAGTTTGAAATTGGAGTTGTAAATCGTTGCCATACCAAGAGAAATGACCAGAATAGGAGATGATGGATATTTTGCTGGAGATAAGACCGTCAAAGGTGGAGGTCAGGGAGTAGTTGTGCAAATCGATGGCTGTTTGATGTACCATAGTGAATGGAGGGCCAAAGGTTGGCCTGTTGGAAGTTTGAAAGTGCATTTGTAAGCCAATCAATCAAACAATTATATGTGTTAACTTTGCTAAGTTTAACGTCAAAAGTAGGAGTAAGAAGTGCTGGACAGAAATTGCTAGCAGACTACTCGTCTATGTTTAGCACTTCTCTAACCATTCCTACTCGTCCAAGAATGGATTAACAGATGTTAGAAAAAAGTGCATGATTGATATTGCCATTTTATGGTGATTTGGATATTAAGAAAAATCACAATATGTGTAAAGTTTCTTTATATCTTAACTATCATCAATCTTGCCAGTGGCATATTGGGCATCATAAATAATGTGTAGTTATCCCTGGTTTTCAAAGAAAATTATCTTCCACACAAGATACTTATCTGATTCATCTAAGGTGTCAGCCTAGGCTCAGACGGTAGCATTCATGTCTCTGCTTCAGAAGGTCATGGGATCAAGTCCCACTCTAGGGACTCCAGCACATAATCTAGGCTGGCACTTAAGTGCAGTTCTGAGGGAGTGCAACACTGTCGGAGGTGCCATCTTTCATTTGTCACATTAAACTGAGGCCCCATCCAACAACTCAAGTGGATATCAAAGATCCCCTGCCACTATTTGAAAAAGAACTGTAGAGTTCTCCTGGTATCCTAGCCACCATTTATACCTCTACCAACATCTAAAACAGATGACCTGCTCATTTATTTCATTGCTGTTTGTGTAACCCTACTGTGTACAAATTAACTACTGTGTTTCCTACATTGCAGCAGTGACTTCACTTCAGAAGTACTTTGTTAGCTTTTGCACCAGTGCATTACTGAGGGAGCCCTGCACTGTCGGAGGTGTCGTCTTTCGAATGAGACGTTAAACCAAGGCCCTATCTGTCTGCTCGGATGGATGTAATAGATCCAATAGCACTATTTCGAAAGAGAGCAGGAGAGTTATCCCTGGTGTTCTGGCCAATATTTATCCCTTAATTAACATCACAAAACAGATTATCTGAATATATCATTATCATATTGCTCTTTGTGGGAGCTTGGTGTGTGCAAATTGGCTGCCGCATTTCCTACATTACAACAATGACTACACTTCAAAAGTACTTCATTGACTGCAAAGCGCTTTGTGATGCCTGTTGATCATGAAAGATGCTATATAAATGCAAGTCTTTATTTCTTTGCATATACTACACTCTCCTTCTGCATAGGTCGAGATCCAGGTTATGTTCGTTGTTATTACTTTCCATGGGCTGAATTTTCAGGTCCGCCCCTAAGGCGGGAACAGAGGTGGAGGGAGGGCCCCGAAAATACAGGCACCAGGTGGCATGTTAATTTCAAGGCACCGATCCCGACGCCAACAATAATCACCAGGGAGTAGGAGAGGGCAGGACAAGGATCCTGCTCTCCTCCCAATTGATGCCTATTAAATCAGTTAAAAAGCTCATTAAGAGATCGTCAAGAGGTGACCTTTAAATTTTCAAAGGGACGGACAGGTAACCCGCGCCTTCAGAAACTGACCAGTTGGAGGCAGACGGGTAAAGAGTGGGGAGCCACTCATGAATGCCCGAGGGCATTACCCTGGCCCCATAAGAGGGTCAGCAGGGCAAAGCAGGACTGGGCACTTGATACTGCACAGGTAGCAGGGAGAGTGGACACTCAGCACCCAGGCTATTTACAGGGTTGGCAGCTCCTAGCATCGTGGGGCAGAAGAGCAGGGGACAAGGCTGCCAGATGGCCACCTTCCCAGAAGGAAGGTTGCAGCTAGCAATGGAGGCATGACTGTCAGATTTTGGACCCAGTGGCAATGAGGAGCAACACCGTCCGCAGGAAGGGCCGAACTCCAGATATCAGGAGAGCATGAGAGAGGAAAGAGGGGCAGAAAGGCAACGGAGCCCAAATCATCAACACAAGATCGACTGCCGAAGACGATCTACCTGAAGATCGACTGCCGAAGACGATCTACCTGGAGATGACCAAGAGCCAGAGCTGCAGCAGCCTGCAACTCTCCAGGCAGATGTTTAGTTTAGTTTAGCGATACAGCACTGAAACAGGCCCTTCGGCCCATCGAGTCTGTGCTGACCATGAACCACCCATTTATACTAATCCTATATTCCTACCACAACCCCACCTGTCCCTATATTTTCCTACCACCTACCTATACTAGGGGCAATTGCTAATGGTCAATTTACCTATAAACCTGCAAGTCTTTGGCATGTGGGAGGAAACTGGAGCACCCGGAGGAAACCCACGCAGACACAGGGAGAACTTGCAAACTCCACACAGGCAGTACCCAGAATTGAACCCGGGTCGCTGGAGCTGTGAGGCTACGGTGCTAACCACTGCACCACTGTGCCGCCCCAGATGGTCACAGACAAATGTGCCCTCATCGTCGAAGACCTTACAACTTGCTGCACTGGTCACTATGCTGTGCCAGTGGCCATCAAAGTCACTGTGACCTTGAACTTCTTTGCTTCTGGCTCCTTCCAAGGATCAGCTACAGACCTTAGTGGCATCTTGCAAACGGCTGCACACCACTGCATTTCAGCGGTCACTGATGGCCTCTTAGCCAGAGCTTGACAGCACATTCATTTAACGACAAATGTGGCCTTGCAAGGACAGAGGACATTGGGATTCACGTCCATCGCTGGATTCCTCCAGGTGCAGGGCATCATGACACCCAGTGACCGGCCAGTCAGATTCAACATCCAACTGGCCTGCGACCACTACAAGAGTGTCTTCCATGTGTGCACTCCCAGTCCAGGCTGTTTCAGACATTCGCTCAAAGCCCCCAAAGTGCCTGAATGAATCCTAGGGGACAAAGAGAAATCCTTTGAAGACATGGCTGCTCACCCCTCTACAGGAGCTCCAGATAGAGGCACAGAGGCGACACAACATAGGAGCAGGAGTATCCTATTTAGCCCATTGAGCCTCCTCCACCATTTATTACAATCATGGCTGACCATCCACTTCAATGCCTTTTCACACACTATCCCCATATCCCTGTTTGTCATTGGTATTTAGAAATCTGTCAATCTCTACTTTAAACATACTCAATGACTGAGCTTCCACAGCCCTCTGGGAGAGAGAATTCTAAAGATTCACAACCCTCTGAGTAAAGAAATTTCTCCACATCTCAGTCCTAAGTGGCTTCCCCCTTATTTTGAAATTGTGTCCCCTGGTTCTAGACTCCCCAACTAGGGGAAATATCCTGCCTGCATCACCCTGTCTATCCCTTTAAGTATTTTGTAGGTTTCAATGAGATCACTTCTCATTCTTCGAAACTCTAGAGAATACAGGCCCTGTTTCTCCAATCTTTCTTCATAGGACAGTCCCGAAATCCCGGGGACAAGTCTGGTGAACCTTCGTTGCACTCCCTCTATGGCAATAATATCCTTCCTAAGATAACCAAGGTTTGATACAATTACAGCCAGACTTCACTACTCCTGTACTCAAATCCTCTTGCAATAAAGTCTAACAGACCATTAGACTTTCTAATTGCTTGCTGCACCTGCATTTTAACTTGCAGTGACTTATTGACAAGGACACCCAGGTCCCTTTGTACATCTACACCTTCTAATCTCTTACCATTTAAGATATACTCTGCACATCTATTCCTCCTATCAAAATGGATAAGCTCAAATTTTTCCACATTATATTCCATCTGCCACGTTCTTGTCCACTCACTAAGTCTGTCCAAATCCCCTTGAAGCCGCTTTGCATCTTCTTCACAACACACATTCCACCTAGTTTGTGTCATCTGCGAACTTGGAAATATTACATTTGGTCCCCACATCCAAATCATTGATGTATATTGTGAACAGCTGGGGCCCAAGTACTGATCCTTGCGGTACTCCACTAGTTACAGCCTGCCAATGTGAGAATGACCCATTTATTCCTACTCTCTGTTTTCTGCCTGTTAACCAATGCTTAATCCATGCCAATATATTACCTCCTATCCCATGTACTTTAATTTTGCTAGCTAACCAACCTCCTGTTGGGGACTTTATCAAATGCCTTCTGAAATTCCAAGTATACTTCATCCACCAACTCCCCTTTAACAATTCTGTTAGTAACATCCTCAAAAAACTCCAACAGGTTCGTCAAACATGATTTCCCATTCATAAATCCATGTTGGATAATAATAATCTGATTGGGCATAACCAAGTGTCCATTTATCACTTCCTTTAGAATACATTCTAACATTTTCCCTAATACTGATATCAGGCTAACAGGTCTGTAGTTCCCTGTTCTCTCTCTCCCTCCTTTCTTAAAAGGTGGGGTGACATTTGCGACCTTCCAATCTGTAGGAACCATTCCAGAATCTATAGAATTTTGGAAGATGATCACCAACGCTTCCACTATCTCCATAACTACCTCTTTCAAAACTCTGGGACGTAGAATATCAGGTCGTGGGGACTTATCAACCTTCAGCCCCATTAATTTCTCCAATACAACATTCTTACTAATACTAACTTTGTTCAATTCCTCATTCTCCCTAGTCCCTTGGATCTCTAATTTATGAGATTTCTCGTATCTTCCTCAGTGAAGACAGACACAAAGTTATCATTTACCTTTTCTGCTATGTCTCTATTCCCCATTATAAATTTTCCTGACTCTGCCTGTATTGGACCCACATTTGTCTTAGCCAAACGTTTCCTTTTTACGTACCGATAGAAGCTTTTACAGTCCATTTTTATGTTTTTTGCCAGTTCACATTCATCTTCTATTCTCCCTTTCTTTATCAGTTTCTTGGTCCTTCTTTGCTGTATTCTAAAAATCCCACCAATCCTCAGGTTTACTACTATTTCTGGCAACTTTATCGGTCCTTTCTTTCAATCTTATACAATCCTTAACTCCCTTTGTTATTCACAGCTGACTGCCTTTACTTTTGGGGGTTTTGTGCCTTGAAGGAATGTATAGTTGCTGTAAACTATATAATAGTTCTTTGAAGACTATCTATTATCTATGTGCTATCATACCTTTTAATGTATTTTCCCAATCCACCTCAGCCAATTTGCCCCTCATACCTTCATAATTTTTTTTGTTCAAATTTAACACCCTGGCTTCAGATTGAACTACTTCACTTTCAAACATAATATAAAATTCTATCATATTATGGTCACAACCAATGCCACCTGCTCAGCAGGACTGTTGAGCAGGTGGCATTGGTTGTGACCATAACATGGTAGAATTTTACATTATGTTTCAAAGTTAAGTAGTTCAATCTGCAGGACTGTTGAGCAGGCAATCAGGCTTCTGAAAATGTAATTCTGGTGCCTAGACCGGTCGAGTGGTGCCCTCCACAACCCTCCTGCAAGAGTCTTGGTCATTGTGATGGTCCTCTGCACTCTCCATAGAGGTGTGGACCTTGAGAATGGTGAAGCCCTGGAAGGAGACAGCTCATCAGGGGAGGAGCAGAAGCAGGACATGAGAGAGGAGCAGGAAGAGGAGGCGGAGATGACACTGAACAGAGGGGTGCCCCTGCTGCACAATGAGGTGGCCGCATCCAGCCACGCTCGAGAAGAGGACCTTCCTCCTCTCCCTCACGGCCTTCAGCATTATGTCCAGGTAAACATCAATGAAGCAAGGGGCTTCCCTGCCCTGTGTGCCAGGTCTCCAGCTCTCCTGTAACATCTCACTTTCCTCTGGTGAAGTGGAAGGCTTTGGCACAAGCAGCAGATCTCTTCCTCAGGATAACTAGCAGGTTCAGTGATGGCTGTTATGGGGTATCTAAATGAGTCCCACACTCATCTGGCCCGCCTCTGTTCCTGCACTGTTGATTGGCTGAATGCATTCGCAGGAGCCAATATCGTGAATGGCTAGCACCACTTAAAGCTAACTTGTACCTCGTAAAGGGAAGGTGCAGTATGACTGAAGCAGGTGCTGACAGTTGTGCAGCAAGGGGCTCTGACCTGGGAAACACTGAAGAACAGCACGGCATGGGAGAGAGTGGGCTCCAAGCTTTCAAAACACTATACTGGAAGCCTTGGTGGAGGAGATGGAAAGGAGAAGAGAAATACTATATCCACAGGAGGTCTCAAGGCCCTCCAGACAAATGCTGAACAGGCATTGGGAGCTGATAGCTGTGGAAGTCAATGTCAGGGGTCAAACCTTGAGGACCTGAATGCAGTGTCGCAATAAGCTCAATGACATCACATGGTGGATCAAGGTCAGTGAATGCATTTTCAAATTCCTTTATCCCATCAACTGCACCACCAGTCTCCACACTGCTTTTCACTCACCTACCAACAATCTATCAATCAGCACCCATACCTGACATTCATATGCTTCATCTCACCTTCACACAATGAGCACTGCTGCAAGCCTCATACCCACAGCTCACAGATTATGCACACTGCCAGCTATTCGACAATGACAGCCACATCACCCAAACACCTTGCGCAACAGTCACTGACACGCTTCCCTCTCTCCTGCTGGACAAGGTGACGCACATTCAGAGGCAGCAGCAAATCAGCAGGGGACAGGCACGACTGCATGCTCTCACCCTGATGGAGCTGCTGGTGCTTGCCATCATTGGCGCAACTTCCAATCCCACTGATCAAAATTGTTATATGGGTGAACTTACTACATACAAAAATAATCCTTAAATGCCTTCTTACATGGCAAAATATCATTGTCATTATATGCAGTGCAATTCGTTGCTCACAGTCAGAAGATATTGGGAGTAAATTAACGGAGCAACAGTACAATATGATGCAATGATTATAGAATTACTCCCATTTAAGCTGAGTCACAAAAGGATCCATGTGAAAAGTTTATGGGTGGGCTGGAGCTTAAACAGCTGAGAAATACCCCATTCTTATGTACAGATTTAGAACAGAGGATAGGAGAAACTACAGAGTTATGTGGATGCAAAATTCACTTCCAGGGTTAATGGTTAAGGCAGAAGTGATGGCAACATTCAAGATTAGATAAGTAGTAAAGGGTTGAAGGCATATGGGCACTGGAAATGTGATTGCAACTATTTGCTCGTGTGGAGGGTAAACACTGACACAGACTAATCAGTCTAAATGTGTTGTAATTTAAATGTATCGGCATCCTATGATCCAAACAGCTTTATTACAACCAAAAGCAATTAATCCCATCCCACTACTAAATTGTTCGAACTACACCATCAGAAATCTGTATAATCTGATGTACTAATTCAGCCTTCACTGATATTTTTGGCAAAATCAGATGGCAAATGTGAAGTTGGTGTTACATTGCTCACTTTGCTAAAAATTCAAGCTTACCTCAATATTAACTGTTCCAAATTCAAATGATATTTTACTGTGTTTATTTTGAATAAGCAATTAATTGAAATGCACACTACACTATCTAATTTAGATTTGATTAAAGTACAACTACATTTTATTGTAAATTCTCACAATAGGAGTTTAGTAATTTGAGAGTTTCCAGAAGACATTTTCTGTGACCTGTTTTTGAATTCTTCCAGGGCCAAATCAAAATGTATAATCATATAAAATCCTAATTAATTTGTTACTGTGAATACAGTGGAATTGAGATAAGCATTTGCCTGATCACTGTAAATATCTGCGATGAGAGGGTTTCTGTGTTGATGGTGTGTTTGGATTACAACTTCAAAACATTAACAAGTAACTTTGGCAACTATTTTAGTATGGCAGAATTCTCCTGATCAAAGCATCACAAATTTGCTCTTTCATTTTTACACCCCTTTTTGTCCCTTCTTTCCTAAAACCGCTGGCTTACGCTGGAATACAGTGCCACAGGTACCTGGGGGTAGAATTGCTGCTTTAGTGCAATGGGCGATCTGGCTGCAAATTGTGCCCAAAATTGCGCTAGTTTTGAAAAGTGTTTTTTTCCTAAAGTTTCTGCACAAACTTATTTGCATATTGCCAAACGTAAACTCCACCATGAGCAATCAGACAACTTTTAGAATTTTTTTTTACATTTTGCTTTAAAAAATATTCCTTGATATATTTAAGAGTGGTAACTTGGTGCAGTTTGAATAATACAGCAAAAATGGGCTAATTGCAAAAAAAAAAGCATCTTAATCAGCGTGTCCTGTCCGCCACCTCTGAGTAGGGGCCGGCAATGTGTCCGTATATGAACGTCCATGGTAAAAGATTTTGAGGTCCATGACGAGTAATGTCAGGAATGAAAAATTTTCCATTGGCTTCTTCTTTCCAGACAAGTCTGACTTTAGAAAAACTCACAGCCATCAGTTTCAGTTTCACAGCTGTCGGGTTTTTAGAGCAGGAACAGCGCTTCCATGTTAATCCCTTCCCTAGTCCCAGGGTACTGAAGCCAACTAATGTGCTCCAATTGGGTGAAATTAACTGAAATTAACTCACTCAATATAGATCAGGTATAAAATACCTGAAACTTGTTGCTACACTGTGCACAACAAATTGATCGGAAAATGTTAAACTTGGATTAGCATTGTACTTGCATCAGGACTTCTGTATTATGTGACTGAATCCACTTTAGAATATGCTTTCATTAGGTAAGCACTTAATACAATTCCAATGCATTCATGACCTCCCTCCCTCCACATCCACTGTTTAACACCTTGTTGGTGTACAACTCTACTTAGGTGGCCCAATAGGACTGAATTGAGATTGTGCAAACCTATGTGATGTAAACATTTGGAACTCACAGATTTTCATCCCAACTGTCAGGCCTTGATTTGAGCTCAGGCCCCATAGGTGAAAAGCCAGTGTGAAAGCTACTGAACCAATCAGTCACTCAAGACATATAAATATGATATATTGGATACATTTAATTTTTCTCCATTTTAAAATGTACAAAGAACAAAGAACAAAGATAATTACAGCACAGGAACAGGCCCTTCGGCCCTCCAAGCCTGCGCCGATCCAGATCCTCTCTCTAAACATGTCTCCTATTTTCTAAGCTTCTGTATCTCTTTTCTTCCTGCCCATTCATGTATCTGTCTAGATACATCTTAAAAGACTCCATCGTGCCCGCATCTACCACCTCCGCTGGCAATGCGTTCCAGGTGCCCACCACCCTCTGCGTAAAGAAGTTTCCACGCATATCCCCCCTAAACTTTTCCCCTTTCACTTTGAACTCGTGTCCTCTAGTAATTGAAACCCCCACTCTGGGAAAAAGCTTCTTGCTATCCACCCTGTCTATACCTCTCATGATTTTGTACACCTCAATCAGGTCCCCCCTCAACCTCCGTCTTTCTAATGAAAATAATCCTAATCTGCTCAACCTCTCTTCATAGCTAGCGCCCTCCATACCAGGCAACATCCTGGTGAACCTCCTCTGCACCCTTTCCAAAGCATCCACATCCTTTTGATAATGTGGCGACCAGAACTGTACGCAGTATTCCAAATGTGGCCGAACCAAAGTCCTATACAACTGTAACATGACCTGCCAACTCTTGTACTCAATGCCCCGTCCGATGAAGGAAAGCATGCCGTATGCCTTCTTGACCACTCTATTTACCTGCGTTGCCACCTTCAGGGAACAGTGGACCTGAACACCCAAATCTCTCTGGACATCAATTTTCCCCAGGACTTTTCCATTTACTGTATAGTTCACTCTTGAATTGGATCTTCCAAAATGCATCACCTCGCATTTGCCCTGATTGAACTCCATCTGCCATTTCTCTGCCCAACTCTCCAATCTATCTATATTCTGCTGTATTCTCTGACAGTCACCTTCACTATCTGCTACTCCACCAATCTTAGTGTCGTCTGCAAACTTGCTAATCAGTCCACCTATACTTTCCTCCAAATCATTAATGTATATCACAAACAACAGTGGTCCCAGCACGGATCCCTGTGGAACACCACTGGTCACACGTCTCCATTTTGAGAAACTCCCCTCTACTGCTACTCTCTGTCTCCTGTTGCCCAGCCAGTTCTTTATCCATCTAGCTAGTACACCTTGGACCCCAAGCGCCTTCACTTTCTCCATCAGACTGCCATGGGGAACCTTATCAAACGCCTTACTGAAGTCCATGTATATGACATCGACAGCCCTTCCGTCATCAATCAACTTTGTCACTTCCTCAAAGAATTCTATTAAGTTGGTAAGACATGACCTTCCCTGCACAAAACCATGTTGCCTATCACTGATGAGCCCATTTTCTTCCAAATGGGAATAGATCCTATCCCTCAGTATCTTCTCCAACAGCTTCCCTACCACTGACGTCAGGCTCACCGGTCTATAATTACCTGGATTACCTGCATCATGTTCTTCGTTCATCATTCATATCAGCCACACACATTTTCATGACACAGTTGTTACAACGGGCTTAATCTACGCTCACATCATACTTCCATCAGAAATGAAAGTGAAAATGTTTGTCACCAACAGTGGTATCCCTCACAATGAAACAACTCTGAAAAGAAGTATCCAAGTTCTGGAAGGGTTATGTTCTAACAATATCTGTGTCTTTACCTACAGTGCTCTATTACCTGCGGAAAAGGAATGCAATCACGAGTAATCCAGTGTATGCACAAAGTGACGGGAAGACATGGAAGTGATTGTTTCCCATCAGAAAAGCCCGCAGCCTATAGGCCCTGCCACTTAAAACCCTGCAATGAAAAAGTCAATGTGAACACGATCACATCACCCAGACTAGGTACGTAGCAACATCCCAGCTATTCATTTATCCCAATTGTCAGTTTAATGGATTTAATTTTTCGAAGTAGAGTGAAGAACATAGTACAGAATTTTCAGATGAATTTTCATTTCTGACCTTGCTGTACGCAAAGTGGGTGCTACATTTGCCGATCTCTGCACTTCAAAAGTAATTTGTTGTGTTTGAAGCACTTTTGGCTATCTCTTAAGTGATCTGATTTTTAAAAATGCCAATCTTTCTTTCTGACACGCAGTACCATTCATTTTAAAAGAAAATAAAAACTTGCATTTATATAGTGCCTTTCATAGCCTCAGGATGCCCCAAAGTGCTTTACAGCCAATGATGTACTTTTGAAATGAAGTTACTGTTGTAATGTAGACCAACAAACTTTGCTTGTCAATAGATAAGAAGGCAGGAAAAGAAGTGGCATCACCATAAAGTTTTCAAATTATCTCTGGAAATAATTCAGAGTAAGTCCATCTTTACCAAATATGTGGTTTTCATGTGTATCGTGACCAAAATGTATTTGCTCTAGATTTTATGGCATACTTTTTTGCCACATGCTGTATTGTAGTCTGCCTCCCCAAATTTGACACTCCTAGGTTGTGGCTTGTTGCTCAGAAAACTTTGGGACTGGTATTAATGTGCCACCCACCCAAATTCTGCTGTTACATTTACCATGAAGCCAAAGGGGCAACCTTTCAGTAGAGTGCACATTACAGACTGCTCTCATTTTTTTTTTCTAGCTTCCTAAACTTACACAGTGCTTTTTTTTCTCTTAAAAAAGTTTCTTGTTCCCCCGTTTCCATGTTTTCTGTGCGATGTGAGATCATAGCTATTTTGATGTAATTTCAGTGCCTTTAGGCAAATCTGTACTAGAAGCAAACAATGAGCTCAGATATAGTTATTGGGACTGCCAAATGGAAGAGTTTTAGGCTATGACGCAGTAAAATGCTTACTTTATTAACATGGGTGCTGACACAATAAACAAAGATAGAAGTTTTCTCATGAAGGATTTGTTGGACTTACTTTCTAATTATTTATTTTAGCAGGTCCTAATATGTATACACATTTGGGTAAATTAGAAACCAAACTTCACTCAATCACTGAACTTGCTCTACGTAGAATAAAACCTCAGTTTAAAAATGTAGGTAAAGCACCACTGGCCGAAATTTAGGAAATAATTAACCTGTTTTAAAGCTAGCTTTTTTATTTCCTGTCCAATTATACACATTTATTGTGCAGTTTTCACCCCTCCTCTAGTATTAGTGGTGATCTGACCAAGGGCAGGTGATCTGCTCATTTCTCCACACCTCACGGTCCTGCACTTTCCTTTTCAGTGGCTCATCAAAGCCTCCAATTTTTTAACTTCCATGAGAAATAAGCAATATGACTAGGGATAAAGAACATGAGATAGTTTCCTGTTGCTTTCCTCATGTATGCTTTAAAGGAAACACAGTTAGGTAGGAAAGTAGGTTGTGAAGAAGACATGAGGCTACAAAGGGATATAGATAGGTTAAGTGAGTGGGCAAAAATCTGGCAAATGGAGTATAATGTGGGAAAATGTGGAATTGTCCATTTTGGCAGGAAGAATAAAAAGAAGCATAGTATCTAAATGGTGAGAGATTGCAGCGCTCTGAGATGCAGAGAGATCTGGGTGTCCTAGTGCATGAATCGCATAAGGTTAGTATGCAGGTTCAACATGTAATTAGGAAAGCTAATAAAATGTTATGGTTTATTGCAAGGGGAATGGAGTACTAAAGTAGGGAGGTTATGCTTCAGCTATACAAGGCATTGGTGAGACCACATCTGGAGTACTATGTACAGTATTGGTCTCCTTATTTAAGGAAGGATGTAAATGCATTGGAAGCAGTTCAGACAAGGTTTACTCAACTAATACCTGGAATGGGCAGGTTGTGTTATGAGGAAAGGTTGGACAGGCTAGGCTTGTATCCGCTGGAGTTTAGAAGTGTAAGAGGTGACTCGATGGAAACATATAAGATCTTGAGGGGTCTTGACAGAGTGGATGTGGAAAGGATGTTTCCTCTTGTGGGAAAATCTAGAACTAGGGGTCACTATTTAAAAATAAGGGGTCGCCCATTTAAGACAGAGATGAGGAGAAATCTTTTCTCTCAGAGGGTCGTGAGTCTTTGGAACTCTCTTCCTCAAAAGGTGGTGGAAGCAGAGTCTTTGAATATTTTTAAGGCAGAGGTATATAGATTCTCGATAAGCAAGAGGGTGAAAGGTTATTGGGAGTAGGCGGGAATTTGGAGTAATCGGTTCAGCCATGAACTTATTGAATGGCGGAGAAGGAAAATTTTTTCACCCAGAGGGTGGTTGGAATCTGGAACGCACTGCCTGAAGTGGTGGTAGAGGCAGGAACTCTCACAACATTCAAGAAGTATTTAGATGAGCACTTGAAACGCCATAGCATACAAGGCTATGGGCCAAGTGCTGGAAAATGGAACTAGAATAGGTAGGTGCTTGATGGCCGGCACAGACACGATGGACTGAAGGGCCTGTTTCTGTGCTGTATAACCCTATGACTAAGGCTGAGTGGCCTACTCCTGCTCCTAATTCGCATGTCCGTAAGTCCACTTCCCGAAAGATCCTCCGCCTGTAAGCAGCCATTGTCATATAAGATCCTGAGGGGACTTGATAGGGTAAATGCTGAGAGGATGTTTCCTCTTGTGGGCATGACTAGAACTAGGGGACACAGTTTAAAAATAAGGAGTCTCCCATTTAAGACAGAGATGACGAGACATTTTTTCTCTCGGAGGGTCTTTATTCTGTGGAATTCACGTCCTCAGAGAGCAGCAGTGGCTGGGTCATTGAATATATTCAAGGCTGAGCGGGATAGATTCTTGATAGACAAGGGAGTCAAGTGTTATTGGGGAGGGGTTGGGGGTGCAGAGAGGAATGTGGAGTTGAGGCCACGTTCAGCTCAACCATGATCTTATCAAATGGCGGAGCAGACTCGAGGGGCCAAATGGCCTACTCCTGCTCCTAATTTGCACGCATGTTGTGGCTCGAGGTTCTAGTTGTTCCGCCATTACCACCAAAAATTTGCTAGTTCCGCCATGTTTGCCATGGCTCGTAACCCTGAGCATGAAACCCTTATCTGAGTGTGGGGCAACTCGCAAAAGGGCAGGGATGACCACCCCTGAGGTCTCAAATGACCCTGCTACCCTGTCCTCTAGAATGCAATCCTATTTTCATGCACTGCCTACCCATGAGCAATTTCCACCTGGTGTCATTGGATGGCAATTGGGACCAGGAAACCTGCCTGATTTTTATCTTAGTCTGCAGACACTGAAGCCAATTGTAATATCCCTGTTGTCACTTGGGCCAGCACTAGCTAATTCAGACTGGGGTTTGGTATAATTTGGACCTGGATAAAATGCCCAAAACTATGTCAAACCATTTTTCAGGCATTCCTGGTGGCCACCTAAAAATAAGGAGCATGTCAACTGTTTTTGGTCCCCTCACAGAAATTGGACAGCAATGAGCAGGGCCGACATTGGCCCTGCATCATTTAGGTTTCTTCAGCAGCCTAAGCAATGGTCACAAACTAAAGATAAGATTTTTTTTAAAGATTTTTATTTTAATAAACTTTCCCACAGAGCCAGTAGGAGCTCTCCCTTGACTTCATTGTCCTTGCAATCATCCTCATTGCCCATTCTAACCTCACTCCCAGGGCTTACATTCAGCTGAGACAAGCGTCTGACATTCGTCCTCTTCACACAGAAAAACGTTAGTGAGCCCCAAGTACCAATTTAAACCTGGGCCCAGATGAATCTCTATCCCTAGAGATCAAACTTGGGACCTACCCAGTGAGATGGCTATGTCTCATAAAACACAGTTCAATGCAGCTATCCATTTACAAACAAAATCTTTGACATACTGCAAATGTCCTAGTTACCAGTCAAAGATCTCACAATAAGTTCTCAGCCCTGTATAAATTCACGGCCAAATTTTACAAATTTCGTAGTCATGGCATTTAAAGAATCGTGAATTTTAGATTTCACATATTTAAATTGTAAATGTCATTGTGTTACAACAAACCAGTAAAATAATCAAATTTAAACAAAAAAAAAGACGAAGGATTTTTCTGGTTTCAAATGGCATTTATTGTATACTCAAAAATTATTGTAAAAAGCTGACTATAAACAGGTCACATTCTTTACTCACTGAAGTTATTAAGAAGCATTTAAGCAAGATGTATATTTATGTAAGGATAAATATTGTTCATTTAAGAATGTATTACAGATGTAGAAATGTGTCAGTAAGGTAACACAGATCTTGAAATGACGTGACTATAAAAATCAAAATACTGATGGAGGTGGAAATCTGAAATAAAAACAGAAAATGCTGGAAATATGCGACAGGTCAGGCAGCATCTGTGGAGAGAGAAACAGAACTGATGAAGGTCATCAACCTGAAACATTGGGCAGAATTTTAATATTTAGACCCGTTCGCAGCGGAGAAGGCACACTACTCCTCAGAGCAGCACACGTTGCTACTCCACCCATTCCTCTCTCTCGAGGCACCTTTTCACATCCCCATCTGAACCACTGACTCTTATCTTCAACTTATTGCCTTCTCACATCCATTTCTCACAGTCACCCTCCACAAATGCTGTCCCTCCATCCTCTCAAAACATTCAATTATTCACGCTCATTGTTTTGTTTCCTTGCAGGAAAAGACAGCTCAGAACTCCAGGGAGAGGCAGAAAGGTATGGGTGGCCCTCCAGTAATTGTTACTCTGAGCACTGCAGAGGAGGAGGTGATGGAGGTCACAAGAGTGGCGATGTGCATGGCATCAGAGATGGAGGAATGGGGGTCTCCCAGATTCCTGGTAACAGAACTAGACGTCATAGAACCAAATGGCACATAAAAATCAGTCATGTTGAATTGATGTCACCAGTAACTGAAATATGATCATCTGCACTACGATGACTGAACCCTTTCACCTTGTCAGTTCTAATTCTTGTCTTTCATTTCCCTGTGACACAGGAGCTGGTGCAGGAGGAGGCTGAGGTATTCTCAGAGGAGGTCGGGCACTCAGAGGAAGCACCGTCACACAACTCATGCACACCCTCCGAATGCTCAGATGCACACACCTCGATGGGACCTCCAGAGTAGGATGCTATGTTGTCATACGGTGAGCCACACATCACAAGTGAGCAGCAGCAAGCGTTGGAGTCAAGGACAGCAGTGAAGAGTGTCAGTCAGAGGGCACAGGACACACTAAGCTCTGCTCAGCTGGTGGCAGATTCTCAGTGGCCCGCTCAGTGTTCATCCATGAGAAGGACTATTCTGGAGCAGCAGCAGAAAATGTGTGATGTTCTGTCAGTGTTTCCAGAGGCACTGTGCACCATTGGAGAGAGAATGGAGAAATCCATCTGTAAGATGAGTGCCATGATGTCTCAGGTATTAGCACTGATATCCACCTCCATGAAAAGAGTGGCCACCTGCATGGAGAATCAGATGCAGCAGGCAATCAAGTAAATGCTGGCCCTGACCAATGACTCAGCCTGCCCATTTAAATAGGATGGAGGAAAGCCTCGCCTTGACCAATCAGTGCCTCACTGAAGTAGAGCGAAATGCGCTGCAGTTCTTGGCTAGCAGGGAAGTACTGATGGTCCATGAGAGAGAAGAAGGGAAAAGGGCACATGGAATGGGGACTAAACTCCAGGCACAGTTGGGGCAGTCTTTGGCAGGGCCGTGAAGGACCACAAAACCCAGAAGACGTCGATCACAAACGTCTCAGCTGTTAGAGCAGGGGAATGAACCTGCCTCTAATTCTGCTGAAGCCACAGGGGTAACAATGTGTAGAAGTAATAGAGAAAGGAAGGGAAATACTTTGTAGTTTCACAAGTGGCATAGCTTGGGTGTTTACAATTCTGTCACTGTCAATTTTACTGGCATGTAAATGAATCATGATCTTTATTTCAAGTCTCTATTGTCCAGACATCTCCATTGTTGCCTCTCATGTGCCAAGTGGTGGCCATCAGCCTTGAGGAAAACAATATGACCAGAGCAGAAGACAGGTAATGGGATTTCAATGAGTTGGAAGGATTAGTGACTGTGGGAATGCTTTTTGTTGGGTGGGGTGGCCCAGTGGGTTCAGCATTGGTGTTGCATATGGTTTTACAGCCTCAGGTTAGTGGAATCTTGCCTATATGTGTCTATTGTAGGAATCTATGGCATCTATGAAAACAGCTGCAGGGATCCTGGCCAATTCAGGTTCCTCATCCTCCTCCAAAGGTACGGAGTGATCATCATCAATGCAACCTCTCTTTTTTTTTGTTGGAGTACAGGGTGATTTTTTTTTTTTTATTCGTTCATGGGAAGTGGGCATTACTGACTTGGACAGCATTTATTGCCCATCCCTAATTGCCTTTGAGCAGCTGGTGGTGAGCTGCCGCCTTGGACCGCTGCAGTCCATGTGGGGTAGGTACACCCACAGTGCTGTAAGGAAGGGTTCCAGGATTTTGACCCAGCGACAGTGAGGGAACGGCGATATAGTTCCAAGTCAGGATGGTGTGTGGCTTGGAGGGGAACTTGCAGGTGGTGGTGTTCCCATGCATCTGCTGCACTTGTCCTTCTAGGTGGTAGAGGTCACGGGTTTGGAAGATGCTGTTAAAGGAGCCTTCGTGCGTTGCTGCAGTGCATCTTGTAGATGGTACATACTGCTGCCACTGTGCATTGGTGGTGGAGGGAGTGAATGTGGATGGGATGCCAATCAAGCAGGCTGCTTTGTCTTGGAAAATGTCGAGCTTCTGGAATGTTGTTGGATCTGCACTCATCCAGGCAAGTGGAGAGTATTCCACCTCCTGACTTATGCCTTGTAGATGGTGGACAGGCTTTGGGGAGTCAGGGGGGTAGTTACTCGCTGCAGGAACCTCTGACCTGCTCTTGTAGCCACAGTATTTATATGGCTACTCCAGTTAAGTTTCTAGTCAATGGTAGCCCCTCGGATGTTGATAATGGGGGATTCAGCAATCATGATGTCCTGGAGCAGAGATGATTGACCTCCAACAACCGCAACCATCTTCCTTTGCACTAGGTATGACTCCAACCAGTGGAGAGTCTTCCTCCTGATTCCCATTGACTCCAGTTTTGCTAGGGCTCCTTGATGCCATACTCAGGCAATTGCTGCCTTGATGTCAAGGGCAGTCACTCTCACCTCACCTCTTGAGTTCAGCTCTTTTGTCCATGTTTGAACCAAGGCTGTAATGAAGTCATGAGGATTTGCTTCAGTTCATGGCCCCTTTAAATTTTTCTTGTGTACACCTGCGCAGCTGTGCAGCTTAGAGGGGACATTGGTCATCATCTTTCTCCTCCAGCAGCTCCAGTCCTCTCTGCTGCATTATGCTATGCAAGACGCATCAGACCACTACCATTCTGGACACCCTTGTTGGTGCATACTGAAGAGCACCCCCAGAACTGGTGAGGTGAGAGTGACTGCCCTTGACATCAAGGCAGCATTTTTCCGTGGGTGGCATTAAGGAGCCCTAGCAAAACTGGAGTCAATGGGAATCAGGGGGAAAACCCTCCACTAGTTGGAGTCATACCTAGCGCAAAATGAGCGAGTGAGCAGCTGGGAAGGTCAGTTTGAAAGTAAATTTAATTTCCTTTTGTTTTTCGGCGGAGGCCAGGGGGCTGCTGGGTAAGTAAAACACTATATATTTGGGCGGTTTAAAATAACTTTCCTTTCATTGCAGCAGCTTTTTCGGGAGCAGAGAGTGAGCGAGTGAGCAGCTGGGAAGGTCAGTTTGAAAGTAAATTTAATTTCCTTTTGTTTTTCGGCGGAGGCCAGGGGGCTGCTGGGTAAGTAAAACACTATATATTTGGGCGGTTTAAAATAACTTTCCTTTCATTGCAGCAGCTTTTTCGGGAGCAGAGAGTGAGCGAGTGAGCAGCTGGGAAGGTCAGTTTGAAAGTAAATTTAATTTCCTTTTGTTTTTCGGCGGAGGCCAGGGGGCTGCTGGGTAAGTAAAACACTATATATTTGGGCGGTTTCTGAACCCGAGACACCACACTTGTCGTGTCTCCCACCCGCCCTCCTCCTCTAACCAAAAAAAAAAGGACTCAGTGGGGTGTTTATAAGGTAAGGCTTTTTCGATTTCTCTGGTTTTATTGTGATTGGTAAAAACTTTTCGTTCCTTTTTCATTTAACTAGGTTAAGCTTAAGATTAAAAATGGCAGGAGATCTCAGACCCGTGTCAAGCTCCTCTTGCTCAATGTGGGAGCTCAGGGACACGGCTGATGTCCCTGACTCCTTCACGTGCAGGAAGTGTGTCCAACTGCAGCTCTTGTTAGACCGCATGACGGCTCTCGAGCTGCGGATGGACTCACTTTGGAGCATGCACGATGCTGAGGAGGTCGTGGATAGCACGTTTAGTGAATTGGTCACACCGCAGATTAGGATTGCTGAGGGAGAAAGGGAATGGGTGACCAAAAGGCAGAGAAAGAGCAGGAAGGCAGCGCAGGAGTCCCCTGCGGTCATCTCCCTCCAAAACAAGTATACCGTTTTGGATACTGTTGGGGGAGATGGCTCACCAGGGGAAGGCAGCAGTAGCCAGGTCCATGGCACCGTGGCTGGCTCTGCTGTTCAGAAGGGCGGGAAAAAGAGTGGAAGGGCTATAGTCGTAGGGGATTCGATTGCAAGGGGAGTAGATAGGCGGTTCTGTGGTCGAAAACGAGGCTCCCGAATGGTATGTTGCCTCCCAGGTGCACGGGTCAGGGATGTCTCAGATCGGCTGCAGAACATTCTAAAGGGGGAGGGTGAACAGCCAGTTGTCATTGTGCACATAGGCACTAATGATATAGGTAAAAAACGGGATGAGGTCCTACAAGCAGAGTTTAGGGAGTTAGGAGCCAAGTTAAAAAGTAGGACCTCAGAGATGGTAATCTCAGGATTACTACCAGTGCCACGTGATAGTCAGAGTAAAAATGAAAGAATAGTCAGGATGAATGCGTGGCTTGAGAGATGGTGCAGGAAGGAGGGGTTCAGATTTTTGGGACATTGGGACCGGTTCTGGGGGAGGTGGGACTATTACAAATTGGACGGTCTACACCTGGGCCGGACTGGAACCAATGTCCTTGGAGGTGCTTTTGCTAACGCTGTTGGGGAGGGTTTAAACTAAGGTGGCAGGGGGATGGGAACCAATTGAGGTCAGTTGACAGTAAGGAGGTAGTAACAAAAGCCTGTAAGGAACTAGATAATGAAGTCAGTGTGACTAAGGGGAAGAACAGGCAGGGAGCAGATGATGAATATAAAGGGACTGGTGGTCTGAGGTGCATTTGTTTTAATGCAAGAAGTGTAGTAGGTAAGGCAGATGAACTTAGGGCTTGGATTAGTACCTGGGAGTATGATGTTATTGCTATTACTGAGACTTGGTTGAGGGAAGGGCATGATTGGCAACTAAATATCCCAGGATATCGATGCTTCAGGCGGGATAGAGAAGGAGGTAAAAGGGGTGGAGGAGTTGCATTACTGGTCAAAGAGGATATCACAGCTGTGCTGAAGGAGGGCACTATGGAGGACTCGAGCAGTGAGGCAATATGGACAGAACTCAGAAATAGGAAGGGTGCGGTAACAATGTTGGGGCTGTACTACAGGCCTCCCAACAGCGAGCGTGAGATAGAGGTACAAATATGTAAACAGATTATGGAAAGATGTAGGAGCAACAGGGTGGTGGTGATAGGAGATTTTAATTTTCCCAACATTGACTGGGATTCGCTGAGTGTTAGAGGTCCAGATGGAGCAGAATTTGTAAGGAGCATCCAGGAAGGTTTTCTAGAGCAGTATGTAAATAGTCCAACTCGGGAAGGGGCCATACTGGACCTGGTGTTGGGGAATGAGCCCGGCCAGGTTGTTGAAGTTTCAGTAGGGGACTACTTTGGGAATAGTGATCACAATTCCGTAAGCTTGAAAATACTCATGGACAAAGACGAGAGTGGTCCTAAAGGAAGAGTGGTAAATTGGGGGAAGGCCAACTATACCAAAATTCGGCAGGAGCTGGGAAATGTAGATTGGGAGCAGCTGTTTGAAGGTAAATCCACATGTGATATGTGGGAGGCTTTTAAAGAGAGGTTGATTAGCGTTCAGGAGAGACATGTTCCTGTGAAAATGAGGGATAGAAATGGCAAGATTAGGGAACCATGGATGACAGGTGAAATTGTGAGACTAGCCAAGAGGAAAAAGGAAGCATACATAAGGTGTAGGCGGCTGATGAAAGACGAAGCTTTGAAAGAATATCGGGAATGTAGGACCAATCTGAAACGAGGAATTAAGAGGGCTAAAAGGGGTCATGAAATATCTTTAGCAAACAGGGTTAAAGAAAATCCCAAAGCCTTTTATTCATATATAAGGAGAAAGAGGGTAACTAGAGAAAGGATTGGCCCACTAAAGGACAAAGGAGGAATGTTATGCTTGGACTCAGAGAAAATGGGTGAGATTCTAAATGAATACTTTGCATCGGTATTCACCGAGGAGAGGGACATGACGGATGTTGAGGTTAGGAACAGATGTTTGATTACTCTAGGTCAAGTCGGCATAAGGAGGGAGGAAGTGTTGGGTATTCTAAAGGGCATTAAGGTGGACAAGTCCCCAGGTCCGGATGGGATCTATCCCAGGTTACTGAGGGAAGCGAGAGAGGAAATAGCTGGGGCCTTAACAGATATCTTTGCAGCATCCTTCAACACGGGTGAGGTCCCGGAGGACTGGAGAATTGCTAATGTTGTCCCCTTGTTTAAGAAGGGTAGCAGGGATAATCCAGGAAATTATAGACCGGTGAGCCTGACGTCAGTGGTAGGGAAGCTGCTGGAGAAGATACTGAGGGATAGGATCTATTCCCATTTGGAAGAAAATGGGCTCATCAGTGATAGGCAACATGGTTTTGTGCAGGGAAGGTCATGTCTTACCAACTTAATAGAATTCTTTGAGGAAGTGACAAAGTTGATTGATGAGGGAAGGGCTGTCGATGTCATATACATGGACTTCAGTAAGGCGTTTGATAAGGTTCCCCATGGCAGGCTGATGGAGAAAGTGAAGGCGCTTGGGGTCCAAGGTGTACTAGCTAGATGGATAAAGAACTGGCTGGGCAACAGGAGACAGAGAGTAGCAGTAGAGGGGAGTTTCTCAAAATGGAGACGTGTGACCAGTGGTGTTCCACAGGGATCCGTGCTGGGACCACTGTTGTTTGTGATATACATTAATGATTTGGAGGAAAGTATAGGTGGACTGATTAGCAAGTTTGCAGACGACACTAAGATTGGTGGAGTAGCAGATAGTGAAGGGGACTGTCAGAGAATACAGCAGAATATAGATAGATTAGAGAGTTGGGCAGAGAAATGGCAGATGGAGTTCAATCAGGGCAAATACGAGGTGATGCATTTTGGAAGATCCAATTCAAGAGTGAACTATACAGTAAATGGAAAAGTCCTGGGGAAAATTGATGTCCAGAGAGATTTGGGTGTTCAGGTCCACTGTTCCCTGAAGGTGGCAACGCAGGTAAATAGAGTGGTCAAGAAGGCATACGGCATGCTTTCCTTCATCGGACGGGGCATTGAGTACAAGAGTTGGCAGGTCATGTTACAGTTGTATAGGACTTTGGTTCGGCCACATTTGGAATACTGCGTACAGTTCTGGTCGCCACATTATCAAAAGGATGTGGATGCTTTGGAGAGGGTGCAGAGGAGGTTCACCAGGATGTTGCCTGGTATGGAGGGCGCTAGCTATGAAGAGAGGTTGAGTAGATTAGGATTATTTTCATTAGAAAGACGGAGGTTGAGGGGGGGACCTGATTGAGGTGTACAAAATCATGAGAGGTATAGACAGGGTGGACAGCAAGAGGCTTTTTCCCAGAGTGGGGGTTTCAATTACTAGAGGACACGAGTTCAAAGTGAAAGGGGAAAAGTTTAGGGGGGATATGCGTGGAAAGTTCTTTACGCAGAGGGTGGTGGGCACCTGGAACGCGTTGCCAGCGGAGGTGGTAGACGCGGGCACGATGGAGTCTTTTAAGATGTATCTAGACAGATACATGAATGGGCAGGAAGAAAAGAGATACAGAAGCTTAGAAAATAGGCGACATGTTTAGAGAGAGGATCTGGATCGGCGCAGGCTTGGAGGGCCGAAGGGCCTGTTCCTGTGCTGTAATTATCTTTGTTCTTTGTTCTTTAAAAGAAGATGGTTGTGGTTGTTGGAAGTTAATCGTCTCAGCTCCAGGACATCACGGCAGGAATTCCTCAGGGTACTGTCCTAGGCCCAACCATCTTCAGCTGCTTCATCAATGACCTTTTTTCAATCATAAGGCGAGAAGTGGGGATGTTCACTGATGATTGCACAATGTTCAGCACCATTCGCGACTTCTCAGATACGGAAGCAGTCCGTGTCGAAAAGCAGCAAGACCTGGACAATATCCAGGCTTGGGCTGCTAAGTGGGCTGCAAGTACCATTCACCCCACATAAGTGCCAGGCAATAACCATCTCCAACAAGAGAGAATCTAACCATCTCCCCTTGACATTCAATGGCATTATGCTCGCTGAATCCCCCACTATCAACATCCTGGGGGTTACCATTGACCAGAACCCATATAAAGTAGCCATATAAAAATCGTGACTGCAAGAGCGGGTCAGAGGCTAGGATTTCTGCGGTGAGTAACTCACCTCCTGACTCCCCAAAGCCTGTCCACCATCTACAAGGCACAAGTCAGGAGTGTGATGGAATACTCTCCACTTGCCTGGATGAGTGCAGCTCCAACAACACTCAAGAAGCTCGACACCATCCAGGACAAAACAGCCCGCTTGATTGGCACCCCATCCACAAACATTCACTCCCTCCACCAAGGCACAGTGGCAGCAGTGTGTATTATCTGCAAGATGCACTGCAGTAACGCACAAAGGCTCCTTAGACAGCACCTTCCAACCCCGCAACCTCTACTATCTAGAAGGACAAGGACTGCAGATGTATGGGAACTCCACCACCTGCAAGTTCCTCTCCAAGCCACACACCATCCTGACTTGGAACTATATCACTGTTCCTTCACTGTCGCTGAGTCAAAATCCTGGAACTCCCTTCCTAACAGCACTGTGGATGTACCTACCCCAAATGGACTGCAGCGGTTCAAGAAGGCAGCTCACCAACATCTTCTCAAGGGCAATTAGGGATGGGCAAATAAATGGTCCTAGCCAGCAATGCCCACATCCCATGACCGAATTTTTAAAAAACATGCTTAAATACCTTACAGTGGTTGCATACCAGCTGAACATTGATGGAGTGGAATCCCTTCCAATTGACAAAGATGGCTCGTTGATCCAAGGGTGCCTTGATAGCCACATCTGTGCAGTCTATAACTCCCTGTACCTGTGGGAGTCCAGCCACTGCATCAACTCCGAGAGCCCTCTGTGTCGGACTGACCTCATGAGTGTCAAAGTGGACGTAAGTGACAGCCCCGGCAAACATGGCATCGGCCACCTAGGAGATACTCTTGTGCACAACAGATTGTGAAATCCTGCAGGTGTCACTAGCAAATCCCTGGACAGAGCCAGAGGTGAAGGAATTTTGGGCTGTAATGACCTTGGCAGCCACTAGCAATGTGTGCCTACCTACTAGCCCTAGGAGATCTTGTTCCAAGAAGCTGCAGATGTAAGCAACGACCTGTCACAAAAGCCTGAGCCTCCTGAGGCACTGCTACTCCAACATGTCCAGAAAGCTGATCATCTCTCTGTAAACACTGTGTTGGGGGTACTTCCTCCTTTGAACTGGACCTCTCTGCTACATGGTGCAGGTAAAGGCTGAGTTCAAGGCTGCTGGTGCTGCTGCTCCTGAGCATCTGGTTCTGTTGCTATTGCTGGTGCTGCTCCTCTTGTTCCTCCTCAGAGGTCCAAGGTAGAGCTGTGTAAGCTGCTCTTATGCTGCAGTGATGACTGACAGTTGAGAAGTGCATCAAAATCAAAAAAGTCCAAGATAGCAGAAATGACCTTCAAAACGTTGGAAATCACTTCCAAAACAGTGAAAGCACACTCTCAGAACAAGTCCTATGAGCAAAAGCCTTTCACTTAGGCAAGGAAGCAGCTGTCATACTTCAGTACTGAAAGGCTTTCCAGCCTGTCAATTACACAGTCCTGTCAATCCCCACTGTATTTTCTCCAGAATGCAGGGTTAAACCTTCATTCACTTGCCACTTTGAATATTATAATTGCTTACCTGCCTGTCCTACAGGGATTTCCCGCGCACCTTGGAACACACTCCGGTTAAATGCAGAAGTCAGCAGTATCATGTCCGGTTTCCAACGCATTGGTATTTTTCGATGTTTTAATTCTGCAAGTACACCTAAACCTGCACCACCATGCAGGTTAGAATTCCCCCCATTAACTCTGTTTCTCTCTCCACCAATGCAGTCTCATCTGCTGAGTACTGACTATAAAGCAGCAATTCTCTAACTGGGGTCCATGGACCCCTGGCGGTCTGTTGAGGCTTTCCAGAGGTCTGCAGAATAATATGAACATGCTTACCAAGCAGCGACAGCCTTATGGTAGACAATGTGAGTGACCGCCCAGGGTGCCGTTGTTCGGGCTTGGATCTCATCTTGCCACCATGTAGCCTGTCAGGACTGCTTGCTGCTGCTAAGAGCCAGAGCTTTTTGTTTAAAAGCCCCTTGCGGAGGTGATGTGGCAAAAGTTAATCGAGTCTGCAGCCTCTTGCATTGGTGCCATGTTACTCAAGGCAACATACAAAGCTGTCAAACTCATGTCAAACCATCTTTCAGCTGCTCTCCCCGTGCTCTGCAGGGCCACTGCTTTACTTGACTGAATAAATCAAATGCTGTTTCCAATTACGTGGGATTTTTATGGGTCTTTTGGGGACCACATTCTGTAATTCCATCCACTTTTCCCAGTAAAACAAGAAATGTTGGCTTTTATCCAGAATGATTTGTCATTGTCAAACATCACACCAAGAATAGATAGTCTCTGCAGTGAAAATCAGACCGATCCATCTCACTGATACCTGTAAGTAAATACCTGTTTTCCTAAAAGCATTATTGAAACACTCTACATGCAGCACGTTCATATAACCGGTATTATACAGGATAATTTAGATGGAGGGGTCTGTGATTACTAACCCGTTTGAAATGGGGTCCTCCAACCAAAATATTTTGAGAATTATTGCTATAAAGATGAATCTTTCAGAAATACTGTGTAACAACAGCAATACTGGTCAAGTGTATGGTTTGATTTGTCTGCATTTGAATGGCAATTAATATCGGTAGTTTCCTCAGGGTTGCTGCTGCTCTGCTACCTTATCTTTGACAGATGGCAGTGGATCCGGAGCAACGAAAGGAAATTCAAGCAGTCAAGCAATTTATTGCTTATTAAAGCCCAGTACGGGGACTCACATCAGCTCTCAACTGGCCTAGGTCCTTGTAAACCTATTGGTTGCACACAGCCTAACTCCTGGGTTAGCACAAGAATGTCCTCGTGACAAGCACCCAAAGCAATGCTTTGACAGGCAGGCAGAAAACCCGCAGTACACCAGATTATTTTTGTGGGGTTTGGCAGAGCACTCCTTGTCTTCTTCAGCTGTACCACTGAGTAACTGGGCAGAGCATGTGCTATGCAACTCGGCACACCTGTTCCCAAAAATGGCAGTCAGGGTTTTATATACATCATTGGACCCTGATTTTCAGGCAAGTGCTACAGCCGCCCAGTGGTAAGCCCCTTTCAAGAATCATTTACAGCACAGAAGGAAGCCATTTGGCCCATCAAGTCCAGGGCGATGTTGTCCATATTGGGAGAAGGAACGAGGCGGTGAGCTTTTCCACATGAATTTCAGGGCACTACGACCCTTTTTCTACCAGGTGGAGCCAGTGAAAATTTACACCAACACGTTCTTCATTATTTATCTTTTGCAATATCTGACCTGTGATTTTGCAGTTAAACAGCAGGTAGCTGTCAGCTGTTATGCAAACCAATATCAATGGACTAAATCATACCAGGTAGTATCATAACATAGGCTAACAGAATACATTCGGCACATTCAGCGTGGAAGCTCAGTTTGCCAAAAGGCATATTTTGCTAAAATAAAAGCAAAATACTGAATATGCTGGAAATCTGAAACACAAACAAGAAAGCTGGAAATACTCAGCAGGTCTGGCAGCATCTGGAGAGAGAAGCAGAGTTAACATTTCAGGTCAGTGACCCTGTTCTGATGAAGGGTCACTGACCTGAAATATTAACTCTGATTCTCTCTCCACAGATGCTGCCAGACCTGCTGAGTATTTCCAGCATTTCTTGTTTGTGTGGCATATTTTGCTACACTGTATAATGGAATTTTTCAGCAACGTGATAATTGCTTTCATAAATTGGACTATTTAAGCAGTATAATTTTTTTTCTATGTATGTTTCCTGTTAAAAACTCCAGTTTAAAAGTAATTGTGTACCAAGTTGGCACAATGAATACAATAAACCACTATATTTAAGAAATGTGTATAATATCAGGCTGCACGGTAAGTAAATATTTCAGTCCTGTCAAAGATTAATCTATCAGGCTGCACCAGTGTGTTTGAACTAAGCAGAATTTATGCAAACTATTTATTTGTCCTGTCTAGCCTTTCTGGATCATAGAAACAGGAGCAAGCCATTGAGCTTCTTGCACTCATTAAGCCATTCAATCAGATCATGGCTGTTCTGTATCTTTACTCCATCGACCTGTCTCAGTTCCAGAACCCCTTATTACCCTTGCCTGACAAAAATCTATCACTCTAAGTTTTGACATTTTCAATTGACCTAGCCTCAACAGCTATTTGGAGGAGCAAATTCCAGATTTTCACTACTGCTAGTGTGAAGTGCTTCCTGACATCAACCCAGAATAGTCGAGCTCTTAATTTTAATGTTATGCCTCCTTGTTCTAGATTCCCCCACCAGAGGAAATAGTTTTATCACTATGTACCATATCAATTCCTTTGATCATCTTAAACATCGCAATTACATCAGTCATTAATCTTCTATATTCAAGGGGATACAACCCTAGTCCCTGCAACCTGTTTTATAATTTAACCCTTTTAGTCGCAGTATCATTCTGATGAATTTGTGCCTCACCCCCTCCAAGGTTATTACATCATTCCTAAGGTGCAGTCCCAGAACAGATTGCAGTACTCCAGATGGGGTCGAACCAGAGCTCTATCCATTTGTAACATAACTTGCACCCCTTTGTATTCCAGCCCTCTTGAGATAAAGGCCATTAGACTTTTTAATTATTTTTGTACATTTCCAGTGGCTTTTATTGATTTCTGAGCATGTAACCCTAAGTTTGTCTGCTTATCTATAGTTCCTAGATTCTTGCCATTGAGAAAATGTTCTAATCTAACTTTCATTGGTCCGAAGTGAATGACTTACAAAATTGAAACTTACAAAATTCCTACTGGGTGTGACAGGGTTGAT
The DNA here is from genome assembly GCF_036365525.1 of Heterodontus francisci. Classification (NCBI taxonomy): domain Eukaryota; kingdom Metazoa; phylum Chordata; class Chondrichthyes; order Heterodontiformes; family Heterodontidae; genus Heterodontus; species Heterodontus francisci. Next base: position 130,944,985 of record NC_090374.1, on the reverse strand, counting down.
ATTTCCTCTGGCTGGTGAGTCTAGAACAAGGGGACACAGTCTCAGATTAAGGGGCAAGCCATTTAAGACTGAGTTTAGGAGGAATTTCTTTACTCAGAGGGTGGTGAATCTATGGAATTCTCTTCCCCAAAGGGCTGTGGAAGCTCAGTCATTGAACTGGTTCAAGACAGAAATCGATAGATTGATGAATACTAACAACATCAAGGGATATGGGGAAAAATGGCATAGAGGTAGATGATCAGCCATGATCTGTTCGAATGGCAGAGCAGCCTTGACAGGCTGAATGGCCTACTCCTGCTCCTATTTCCTATGATCCTATGACCTCAGACGTCCCCACATTGAACTCCATTTGCCACAGTTTTGCCCACTCACTTAATCTGTCAATGTCCCTTTGCAACTTTCTGCTTCCGACTATATACAATTTACAATGCTACCTTAGTGTCATCAGAAAGCTTGGATATATAGCTCTCTATTCCTTCATCGGAGATATAGCCACTCCAGGCGCTGCTTCACAAACCACTGACCACCTCCAGGCGTGTATCCATTGTCTCTCGGGATAAGGAGGCCCAAAAGAAGAATTCCTTCATCCAAGTCATTTATAAATATAGCAAAAAGCTGACGCCTCAGTATAGATCCCATTATTCCGACTCTCATACCTCCTAACACCTCCTAACCAATTCCTTATTTGAGCCAATAGATTGTTTCCATTCCATCCAATCTCATTTTTGTTAATAGTCTGTTGTGTGAAACCTTGTTGAATGCCTTCTGCACGTCCATATATAACATCCATAGATATGCCCTTATCTACCACATCTACCTTCTGTGGGGCCTAAGGTGCCCGCCAGCCACTGGTAAAATACCAGTGGAGGCAGGAGGAGGTCCTTAAGTGGCAGTTAATTGGCCACTTAAGAGCTTTGATTGGCCTGGGGCGGGCGGGCCATTTCTCGTCGCCGCCACACATGGTAAAATTTCAGCGGGGGTGGGAAGGCGTCGGGAAACCCCCTCCTACCACTCAATTTATGACTACCGCACCCCCGGCCCCCCACCCCACCACCAGCCCGCTCCTGTGTGGGGGGGGGGGGGGGGGGCGTATAATTTTAGCCATAGAGTTCTTGCCTTGCAGGTTTCTAGTATTCCTATTAAATGGCAGAAATATCACAGATATTGCTAGTTGCAGTTTATCCAAAACATAGCCAAGGCTCTTGCACTGTATTGCTGGACACAGATCTTGCACACAAACAATAGGAACATCTAGAGTACTTCCATTTTAAACACTGTGTGTAATTAAATCTTAAATGTATGTTTACTAAATAGCTGGATAAGATATCATCTAAGCTTACACCTAAGTTTGAGCACACAGCCTAATAGAATAATAAACTTATTTAAACTGTTTTCAATTCAATAATATTGAAGCAGAACTGGGACCATGTTTATAGGAACTATATAAAGCATCCCATTGCTGTGCCTAGTTACAGGGACCAAGACGGTCCCACATTCATTCAATCTTCTGTCCATTTAGCAGGAGAGCATTCGGGACATGGCTCAGATTCCTGCTTCTGATCACTATCTAGTGGCTCCTGTTGAAATGTGCAGGTGTGTGGATGTCAAGTGAGAAAAGCCCTGGTTGTGTTACTGCCCATGGTCGAATCACCTGCTTATACTTGCTGTCAAAGCTACTGGGTACTGCCTACTGATGAGAAATACTTGAGGATAACTGTTATCCATCAAAATGTGCATCAGCATAAGTCAATGCCTCCAGGAGGGAAGTGGAAGAAATCCAGGGGCAGAAGCCCAGGAATGGGTTAATGATTCAAAGGAAAGTTTGAAATATAAAATGGACATTCTTAATGTAACTGATTTTCTTTTTTTTAATTTTTGTTTAAATAGCTGCTTTGACATTCAAATGTTTGAAGGACCAGTGGCAAGTGTATTGCAAAATAATACGAGAGACTAACCTCTGTCAGGACATGAGATGGTATCAGCGCTGCTGTGAGACCTGTAGAGACTTCTATGCACAAAAGCTACAGCATAAGAGTTGACATCTTCTTTCACATCAGCACCAAACCTATTTTTTATAAGTACAACCTAATTTATGAAATTACAGGACTACAACTTGTTTAGACCAAGGTACTGATGTATTAGGTATAATTTATTCATTTTAATTTATTTTTGTTTACCAAGATTTTTTTTTGGAGTGCTGTTCAGTGGTTTTCAAAATCTAGATATTTTAGCTTTTTATATCTAAGATGGGTCCATTCGTCGCAAAATGATAACTTGACAACTATCAGAATGTAGACCATGCATAGGTGACTCATGTCATGCTATCCATGAAGACATGAACTGAAGTTAACACTCACTGTAATCGTTTCAAAGACTGTAGGGAAAGCCTGTAGCAAAATATTGAAGTTCTTATTATGCATTCAATGGTGCCAATGTTATTTGCTTGAAAAACAGTGACTTGAGAGTAAAACACTGTGGAGTGCAACACTGAATTACTTTTGCATCATTCAGGTATTGTCTAAGGTTCTACAGTCTAAGAATAAATGTCAATCACATTATTGTAAAAATTTCACTATTAGCAGGTTATCTTTAGAATTTTGTAAAGCAGTGCAGAATGGAACATTGTGATTGTTCACATACAGCAGCTAAACTTTTCATTCACTAAATACTGAGAATAAAATTCTATGAATTTTAACTCTGAATATTAATTTCTATATGCAGTGCATGGGTACTTACACAAGGTTTGATATTTTCTAAAAGCAACATACTGTGGATGCTGGAAATCTGAAATAAAAACAGAAAGTGCTGGAAATACTCAGCAGGTCTGGCAGCATCTATGGAGAGAAAAACAGAGTTGATGTTTCGAGTCAGATATGACTCTTCCCCAGAGCCCTACTTTGTTCAACTCTGATCCCTTGTTTGTACATTGCTAAATATCAGGGTTAATTGAGATTTAAAAAACACTGCAAATGCTGAAAATTAGAAGTAGTGCTGGAAATACGCAGCAGGCCATTGCAACATCTGAACAGAGGCTGTAGTCCAGAGTCTGCACCTAAATAGTCGTCTGCTTTTTAATTTTTCATATGCTGTTAGACTTTCTGTGTATTTCCAGCATTTTCTGTGTTTTTAAACTCGTTTTAAATAAAATGTTTTATTTAAACATTTGAGAGGAGGGAAAAAAAATCAAGCAAAAACTGCATAATGCTTTGGATATGAAAGAAATCGGGTAAAAGACTTGGGCGACACTCTTGTGTTACCAGAAATGTGATGGGGCGAACTTCCATCTGCCACTGTTGCCTCAGCTGACCACTGGCTGGGTGCTCTCAACTGTGGTGGTGCAACAGAGGCATGTGTCCCACTGGAATGGCACCCTGCCACTCCCATAGGGAAGCACAAGCCCTGGATCAGAATGAAGTAATGGGGCCAAATATTTTAGTATTTTCCCTGTAGTGCAATGTGAGCCCTGTTCCAACAGTAATCAAGCTTTCTGCAGTGGATTACTCTTCATCTTTTTAACTTGAGGCCCAAAACAGGCAAATGCCTGTCCTCAGCAGACATGGGCCCTTCTGGACCTTTCAGGGGTACCTCTCATAAAGCTTCTGGATTAGCCTGGGAATACACCTCTCTGAGACCCTGCTAAACTACTGGTTCGACACAACTGGAGCAGGCAGAAGAATCACTTGCTCACTCCCTCCCCCTACTACCTAGAAGCATAATTTGCTAGCGACTGCAAAAAGAGCAGAAACTTAAATGACCCAGGTTCTACTCCAACTTCTGACTCCCTCACCAAAATCACACTCCAATTGTGATATTTTAATGGCTTAATTTTTTTATCTGTTAGGTCACAAGTGGCACACTTTTTTGCAAATAAAAAATTAAAAGGGTGAAATTAAATTGTGCAATATAAGCATGCAAACACATACATTTGTATTTAAAGTCTCATGTCTGCTATTTTAGTGGAGGTGTTAATTCATATAAAATAATAAACAAAAGCTTTTCATAGCATAATTACAAGGGTTTGTAGCAGACTACTGGTTTTAGCAGTACTCATCATTTAGGTATGTTCTCTACCCACATTAAATGTCACTGAGAGGTTTACAGCAGTTGTTTGACTGGATTATTTAGTAAGCCCCATTTTTTTAAAGGTTCCTCTTATTTATATCCTTTTTTAGAGACATGTTACTTTCTCCGCCACACACACTTAAGTTCCTATCTTTTGAGTAGGGAGCCCTAAAGAACTATGAGTTGACTTCCTCTCTTTTTTTGATTCATTTTTCTTCCATCACTATAGCAGAGCTCTTCACCCAGCTGTCACTGTGTATTAACGCTAAAATGACCAGGCTATGCACTGTTACTATTTTTTTTAATTACCACCTTTACAAGTCATTATTTTGAGCACAGCTATCACTTTCTGAAAGGATAAAGGTGGGTCAAGTTAGTCTCGGCTTGAAAAATTAAGAGCTTGCTTTTTTTGAGAAATGAATTATTTATACATGACTCACAATGATTACATGCACACACATTAGTGCTGTGCAATCAGCTCCTGTTAATTTTAATTTTAATTTACAGATTGCAGGCAAAGTTGAACTTTTTATTAGAACGTTACATTTGAGAAATGTTGACATTGTCAACATCATCATTCAGGATCTTGGCTAACAGTCTTGGCTAATATAAATAGTCTCCTTCAGAAAATCTACAATGTAAAATTGACAAGATGGTCCATTTCAAAGAGGAACAGGTACTGTTAATCTCAAGGATGTAAGCTTGTTTGTGTCCGTGTAAATGGCACAGTGGCGCAGTGGTTAGCACCGCAGCCTCACAGCTCCAGCGACCCAGGTTCAATTCTGGGTACTGCCTGTGTGGAGTTTGCAAGTTCTCCCTGTGTCTGCATGGGTTTCCTCCGGGTGCTCCGGTTTCCTCCCACAGCCAAAAGACTTGCAGGTTGATAGGTAAATTGGCCATTGTAAATTACCCCTAGTGTAGGTAATTGGTAGGGGAATGGTGGGGATGTGGTAGGGAATATGGGATTAGTGTAGGATTAGTATAAATGGGTGGTTAATGGTCGGCACAGACTCGGTGGGCCGAAGGGCCTGTTTCAGTGCTGTATCTCTAAATCAAATCAAATCAAGCTGTAGTAACGAGACAGGAAGGTTGTGAAAAAACCTGACCATACAAATTTAGTTGAGAACTCTTATTCCCACGTCTGTACATGTGAGCAAAGCTGAAATAATGTAACTCAAACAAGCAAGTTGTACTGAAGCTTTTGTTTTGCCTCCTCCTTGATAAAATATGCAAACAAAATGCCAAGATTACCTGTATTTTTAACAGCCTAACTCATTCGTATATTAACAAAAATTGTTCAGGCCTCCTTTATAGTCAATGGAAAAATGTCTCAGAACAAAACAGTTTTTGGTATGTTAAACAAATTAAGAGATCTATAACTGTGGATAAGCGGGAGAATTCTCATTCCATCAATAGCCTCTTTTAGTTTTATATTTTGCTTTATTTGAAGAGTAAGTTGCAGATCATTTTATTCGAAAAAGTAATTTCATATCAACCTGCCTGGAATCATTTAAACAGTAAAAGTTATTATTTGGCAGCTTTCTAAATTGATTTTTATTTTTACTTCAGGTGCTGTTACTTGAAATTATCTGTGTAGGACTGAGTGTAGATCTTTAGAACTGTAATGTTTGGAATAATTCCCTTTGTTGTGTTGCATTCCTTGCTTTTAAATAAAATTTTGAACAAATGCCTAGTGTAATGAGATTTGCAAACTGTTGCATAATTGTGAAATTATATGTATTTGATCAACTACTCTGTATACTTTATGCCTTGTAGCACCAGGCATTTTCCCAAACTCTTATCCCTGTACAATCGTAAAATAAACAATACATTCAAAAGACCATTTTTTCTCTGTCAGTTTATTAATAACACATTTTATTTCCTAATCCAGTTGATTGCCTATGTTATGAATTCCCAAGTACTGTTAAATTAAGAACAAATTCAATTTTATTTTCTCCCATTCCTCACCTTGATGAACAAAAATATTCATCCCACTGGAAAAAGTAATATTATTTTTACATAAATTATTAAGGAATTTGACTATGTTCCATTTCATTCTATGAGCTAGAAATTTCCGACCATCCGTCTATGTGCCTAGACTCAGTGCCTGAAGCGAAAAGCCCAAGGCCAACCTGAAATTGTGCCGTGGGCCTCATTAGCAATTTACACATGAGCTGCCAGCACCTGTTGCACCTCCATGTGCCAGTTGCACATTGCAGGTCATGAATGTCACTAAGTTAATAATTTCTGTCCCTAATTATAAAAAAAATTTCTATTGCTCGCAAGACAGCAGTGAAAGACATCAATTTTTTTTTTATTCTTTCATGGGATGCGAGTGTCACTGGTTACGCCAACATTTGCTGCCCATCCCAAATTGCCCTTGAGAAGGTGGTGGTGAGCTGCCTTCTTGAACCGCTGCAGTCCATGTGGGGGAGGTACACCCACAGTCCTGTTAGGGAGTTCCAGGACTTTGACCCAGTGACGGTGAAGAAATGGCAATATAGTTCCAAGTCAGGATGGTGTGTGGCTTGGAGGGGAACTTGCAGGTGGTGGTGGTGTTCCCATGCGTCTGCTGCCCTTGTCTTTTTAGGTGGTGGAGGTTGTGGGTTGGAAGGTGCTGCCAAAGGAGGCTTGGTGAGTTACTGCAGTGCATCTTATAAATGAACAAACAAAAGAACAAAGAACAGTACAGCACAGGAACAGTCCATTTGGCCCTCCAAGCCTGCACCGATCTTGATGCCTGCCTAAACTAAAAAGTTCTGCCCTTCCGGGGTCCGTATCCCTCTATTCCCATCCTATTCATGTATTTGTCAAGATGACTCTTAAACGTCTCTATGGTACCTGCTTCCACCACCTCCCCGGCAACAAGTTCCAGGCACTCACTACCCTCTGTGTAAAGAACTTGCCTCGCACATCCCCTCTAAACTTTGCCCCTCTCACCTTAAACCTATGTCTCTTCCACCCTGGGAAAAAGCTTCTGATTATCCACTCTGTCCATGCTGCTTATAACTTTGTAAACCTCTATCATGTCGCCCCTCCACCTCCGTCGTTCCAGTGAAAACAATCCGAGTCTATCTAACCTCTCCTCATAGCTAATGCCCTCCAGACCAGGCAACATCCTGGTAAACCTCTTCTGTACCCTCTCCAAAGCCTCCACGTCCTTCTGGTAGTGTGGCGACCAGAATTGCACACAATATTCTAAGTGTGGCCTAACTAAAGTTCTGTACAGCTGCAGCATAACTTGCCAATTTTTATACTCTATGCTCCGACCGATGAAGGCAAGCATGCCGTATGCCTTCTTGACTACCTTATCCACCTGCGTTGCCACTTTCAGTGACCTGTGGACCTGTACGCCAAGATCTCTCTGCCTGTCAATACTCCTAAGGGTTCTGCCATTTACTGTATATTCCCCACCTGCATTAGACCTTCCAAAATGCATTACCTCACATTTGTCCGGATTAAACTCCATCTGCCATTTCTCCGCCCAAGTCTCCAACCGATCTATATCCTGCTGTATCCTCTGACAATCCTCATCACTATCCGCAACTCCACCAACCTTTGTGTCGTCCGCAAACTTACTAATCAGACCAGCTACATTTTCCTCCAAATCATTCATATATATATTACAAACAGTAGTAACAAAATGGTACACACTGCTGCCACTGTGCTTCAGTGTTGGAGGGGGTAAATGTTTAAGGTAGTGGATGGGTTGCCGTTCAAGCGGGCTGCTTTGTCCTGGATGGTTTCGAGCTTTTTGAGTGTTGGACTCATCCAGGCAAGTGGAGAGTATTCCAACACACCTCTGACTTGTGCCTTGAAGATGTTGGACTGGCTTTGGGGAGTTGGGAAGGACCTGGTGGATGGTAGGGAAGGGAGTGTAGATAGTCTCGGTCATGTCGTAATCAAAAAGGAGGAGGTGTTGGGTGTCTTGCAAAGCATTAAGGTAGATAAGTCCCCAGGGCCTGATGGGATCTACCCCAGAATACTGAGGGAGGCAAGGGAAGAAATTGCTGGGGCCTTGACAGAAATCTTTGCATCCTCATTGGCTACAGGCGAGGTCCCAGAGGACTGGAGAATAGCCAATGTTGTTCCTTTGTTTAAGAAGGGTAGCAAGGATAATCCAGGAAATTATAGGCCAGTGAGCCTTACGTCAGTGGTAGGGAAACTATTAGAGAGGATTCTTCGGGACAGGATTTACTCCCATTTGGAAACAAATGAACTTATTAGCGAGACGCAGCATGGTTTTGTGAAGGGGAGGTCGTGTCTCACTAACTTGATTGAGTTTTTTGAGGAAGTGACGAAGATGATTGATGAAGGAAGGGCAGTGGATATTGTCTATATGGACTTCAGTAAAGCCTTTGACCAGGTCCCTCATGGCAGACTGGTACAAAAGGTGAAGTCACACGGGATCAGAGGTGAGCTGGCAAGATGGATACAGAACTGGCTTTGTCCTAGAAGACAGAGGGTAGCAGTGGAGGGGTGCTTTTCTGAATGGAGGGATGTGACTAGTGGTGTTCGGCAGGGATCAGTGCTGGGGCCTTTGCTGCTTGTATTATATATAAATGATTTGGAGGAAAATGTAGCTGGTCTGATTAGTAAGTTTGCGGACGACACAAAGATTGGTGGAGTTGCGGATAATGATGAGGATTGTCAGAGGATACAGCAGGATATAGATCGGTTGGAGACTTGGGCAGAGAAATGGCAGATGGAGTTTAATCCGGACAAATGTGAGGTAATGCATTTTGGAAGGTCTAATGCAGGTGGGGAATATACAGTAAATGGCAGAATCCTTAGGAGTATTGACAGGCAGAGAGATCTGGTCGTACAGGTCCACAGGTCACTGAAAGTGGCAATGCAGGTGGATAAGGTAGTCAAGAAGGCATACGGCATGCTTGCCTTCATCGGTTGGGGCATAGAGTATAAAAATTGGCAAGTCATGCTGCAGCTGTACAGAACTTTAGTTAGGCCACACTTAGAATATTGTGTGCAATTCTGGTCGCCACACTACCAGAAGGACGTGGAGGCTTTGGAGAGGGTACAGAAGAGGTTTACCAGGATGTTGCCTGGTCTGTAGGGCATTAGCTATGAGGAGAGGTTGGATAAACTCGGATTGTTTTCACTGGAACGACGGAGGTGGAGGGGCAACATGATAGATGTTTACAAAGTTATGAGCGGCATGGACAGAGTGGATAGTCAGAAGCTTTTTCCCAGGGTGGAAGAGTCAGTTACTAGGGGACATAGGTTTAAGGTGCGAGGAGCAAAGTTTAGAGGGGATGTGCGAGGCAAGTTCTTTACACAGAGGGTGGTGAGTGCCTGGAACTTGCTGCCGGGGGAGATGGTGGAAGCAGGTACCATAGCGACGTTTAAAAGGCATCTTGACAAATACATGAATAGGATGGGAATAGAGGGATACGGTCCCCAGAAGTACAGAAGGGTTTAGTTTAGGCAGGCATCAAGATCGGCACAGGCTTGGAGGGCCGAATGGCCTGTTCCTGTGCTGTACTGTTCTTTGTTCTTTTGTTTGTTTGAGTCAGGAGGTGAGTTATTTACCACAGAATTCCTAGCCTGCTCTAGTAGCCACAGTATTTATGTGGCTGCTGCAGTTCAGTTTCTGGTCAATGGTAACCCCTAGGATGTTGGTGAGTATTTCAGCGACGGTAATGTAATTGAATGTCAGGAGGAGATGGTGAGATTCTCTTTTCTCAGAGATGGTCATTGCCTGGCACTTGTGTGGCGCAAATGTTACTTGCCTCTTCTCAGCCCAAGCCTGAATGTTGTCCACGTCTTGCTGCATGCAGGCATAGGCAGCTTCAGTATCTGAGGAGTTGCAAATGGTACTGAATACTGTGTAATCATCAGCAAATACCTAGAGAAATGAAAACTACATGATTAGAATATACATATTTTCTTCAGTTATTTGCTGATATAAGACTTGCATCCATTCCAAGAGAAGGCAACAAGCTGTTTAAAGTTTCCTAGGGACTAAACCAAAGAAGTTGCACAAACACTGTGGCTATGTTGGAAAGTATGAATCTTCTCCCTCAATAAGATAATAAATTTAATTAATCCACTTCCCCAGAAAGGGGCTGAGTTATAATCACCACAGGAAAAGAGTTCCGAAGAAGGGTCACTGACCCGAAACGTTAACTCTGCTTCTCTTTCCACAGATGCTGCCAGACCTGCTGAGTGAATCCAGCATTTCTTGTTTTTGTTACAGGAAAAGAATTGCTCCGGTTGCTGTATATTGCAAAATCATAAGCAGATTATTTTTGCATGTATTTATGTCAGTACACACTGCGAGCAGAGGAATTCAATCTCCCCACTGCCACATGATCAATGTGGTATATCTATGTGACCGAGATAGTTTTGCACTCATTCCACAATTCCTAGGTATAATTGTATAATTAATGAGTTGAATAATGGGAAGCATTGACCGGAATTGTACACTCCCAACAGGAGCTGGCTGGCAGGCAAGGATGTAAAATCAGGTGGGATGGCAAGGGGGCGCCATGCCCATCGCCCACCTGCCTCCGTTGGTATTTTAACCATGGTGGGGTAGGTGTTGGCAGGCCCGCTGCCCTTGGTCCAATTGAGGCCCTTAAATGGCTAATTAACGGCCACTTAAGGGCATCTTCCAGCTGTTGCTGCTATTTTACCAGTGACGGGGGGTGCCCACGCCATGTGGCATGACTGCAGGCTGAGGGGTGGGGTTCACTGGGCACCCTGTGCCCTACAGAGGGCCCCCAGCAGGACAGGCTTCTCCAGCTTGATCCCCATAGCACCCGCTGCCCCCCCACCTGCCTACCGATTGCTGCGCAAGCCCCAGCTAGTGGGTGGGGCCACTGCCTCCAGGTTAAATCCTGGCCATTGTGTGGTAATCACTGGTAAGGGTTTCAATTAAAAAGCTGTAACTCGCAGAGGCCTACAGGGATGAGTCCTGTGACCCATACGGTTCTTAATATTTATTAATAAAATTAATAAGATATTGCAAACACTGGGCAGAATCTTATCACCTTAGTCCCGGCCAGAACGCTGGCACTATTTTCAGGTTGGAAACCCAACTCATTTATGTGCCATGCTGTCGTTCTTTCCCAGAGAAAATTAGTTATCATCCCTCCTCAGGGTTTCCCGACCAATTAGCATGGCCAGGCAAGATGACCCGCCTAAAGTAGTAATAAAGGATCTCTAGTTAAAGGGACCCCAGCAGGACTCACAATGGCACCAGTGATTGCAGCATACAATCCAGCAGGAAGGAACAAAGACATGCAGTATGGATGGAAGATGTGCAAAGGCGGCTCCCTGGTTCACAGACTCGCTCCTGGAGGTGATAATTAATGCAGTGAGGGCTCGGAGAGAAGTTCTATTCCCTGAAATGGCATGAGGAGGCCAGCTATCTTCTCCAAACAGGCGTGGCTGCAAGTTGCACAGGCCGTCAGCAGCTGAAATGTGGCGCAGAGGACCTGGGTCCAGTGCCGGAAAACGTTTAACGATCTCATGAGGTCTAGCAAGGTGAGAATCCTGCAATTCATAGCTGGCAGCCATCACATTCTACCGCACAGCACTCCTCTGACTGGCACACCTTGCTGTCGCACACATCCCTTTCAAACCTCGGCCTCAAATCGACATCTCAACAGACAACACTTACACTCACCGTGATCCTATTGCCCTCGCCCATTCCTCACAATCACCCTCTCAAATATTTACCCTCCATCCTCAGCAATCAGTTCACTTCTCACACTCCTAACTCTGCCTTTTCTCATTGCAGGAGGGGAGCTCCCACAACTCCAGGGAGAGGAAAAGGACCGGAGGTGGATTTATAGACGTGGCCACCCGGATATTGATGGAGGAGGAAGCTCTGGAGATTGGCAAGGTGATACCTGTACATGCCATTGGCGATGGAGAGATGGGGGTGGCCCAGAGACCTGGTGACAACATTAGATATCACACTGTAACTTGGCATTTAACTGTCACTCATGTTGAATCAATGTTACCAATACATTTAATGTCATGATCTGCACTATTCTAACTTGGAACCTATTTCACCTATGTTCAGCACTAACTCATGTCTTTCATCTCCCACAGCTGCACTGACGGTGCCGGCGGAGGATGTGAGAGATGAGGCCGAGGAATCCTCCAAGGAGGACCAGCACTCTGAGGATGCACCGTCGCTTGACTCCTTTGCACCCTCCACCAGCACAGGTATCCACACCTTGGCGGGTCCAGCTTCTCAGTTAGATAGAGTGCTACATGGTGAGGAGCACATCATGTGAGCAGGAGCAGGTGCTGGAGACAGGTACACAGTGGAGAGACCCCATCAGAGAGCACAGGACAGTTCAAGCTCTCCTGAGCTGGACACAGATGCTGAGCCTTGGGGATCATATACTAAATGGGTACTTGTGGAGCAGCAACAGGGAATATCAGTACTTCTGTCAGAATTTCCAGAAGCAGTGTGCACCCTTGCAAAGAAAAGAGAGGAATCCATCTCTAGCATGAGTGCCATGATGTCCTAGGCAGTTGTGCTGATGAACACCTCCATTGAAAGAGTGGCCAACCTCATGAAAAGTCAAAAATGGGAGACCACCAAGTGTATGCTGGCCCATACCAATGGCCTGAACACTGGCTCCCAGTTTACACAATGTCGATCAAAGCATCGCCTTGGTGGCTGAATGTCACACATACATGCAGCCAAGTGTTCTTCTACTCTTGATTATCAGGGAAGTACAGGTGGCCCAGAGAAGGAAGATGGAGAAAGGGCTGATGGCAGTGGAGGCTCTTCTCAAGATGCCCCCACTTCACCGCCCTTGCTCTTCCCCCTCTGACAGAGATACAAGCGCTGCATCCTGCCCCGATGACCGATTCTGCCCCTACATAGATGCAGGTGGGGCAATCTTTGAGAGGGCCCTCACAGGTTATAAAATCCATGTCACGTCCGCCATGGGTATCTCATGCATCAGAGGAGGGCAATGAGCAGCTGCTGAAGACACGGGTAGCACCACGTAGAAGTAATAGAAAGCGCACGAGGAAGAAGTCTGAAGTCTTAGTTGCACAAAGAGATTCACTTGGGTGCTTATTACATTGTTAGTTTTCCATTGATGCTCTTTATTTGAATGAAAGCATGAGTTTTGCGAACTAATCATAGAGTCATAGGCCTGAATTTTACCGTGCGCATCGGGACCCCAATGTCGCAGTAAAAAGTGGGTCCCGAGCCCACACCTGCTGGCAATAAGACCGCCTTGGCAATTTTACCGCAGGCAGCATCCTAATAGGATGGCAGGCAGGCTGCTGATGGTGCTGGCACAATCAGAGCAGCTCTGAAGACTCAGCAGTGCCACCGGGAGTGGTGGTTGCTGCTGAGGTATGCAGGAGACCTCAGGAACGGGGCTAGGTCAGTAAAATAAATTTTAAAAATCACCAGGCCAAGTGTTGGAGGGGAAACCTCACCGGAGAGACTCTTAGTGCCCACCGCCCCATCGTTGTGCCATTGAAGCAGGCCCTTTGAGCTGTTGCAGGGAGGCCACCTCCATTTAGCTGGCAGCCTCCTCACCTGCCGGGGGTCACCCTGCTGTCGGCAAAATGCTGATGACATTGTAAAATGATCCTTAATTATGGTAATTGGCTGCCTGTCTCCTTGGAGGGGGCAGCCTCTCTGCTTCCAGTCCCACCGTTGGGACAGAAGGAGACCATTTGGCCCATTGAGTCCATGCTCTTGATTAGCAGGGAAGTACAAGTGGCCCTGAGAGGGAAGATGGAGAAAGGGCTCTTTTGAAGATATCCCCACTTCACCGCCTTTCCCTTCCTCTGCTGACAGAGCTCTCTGTAGAGCAATCCAGTCAGACCCATTCCCCTGCTCTATCGCCTTAGCCCTACAAGTTTACTTCCCTCAAGTGTTCATCCAATTTCCTTTTGAAAGCATTGATCATCTCCGCTTCCCCTACTCTCGTAAACAGCAAGTTCCGGTCATTACCATTCATTGTCACGGCCTCTACTTTGTTGGATTCCCCCATTGACCCTGGTCAGTTACATTCCAGTGAATGGAATGAGCCACCTTGATGAGGAGGTATTTGAATGTCACGATTATCTGATTGTCTGTATGGAGGAGGCTTGCTGACGTTGGAGCAGGGGTGGAGTGTTTGTGCAGGGGTCCTGTTAGGAAGTTTTCGATGCTGCAAGCACATTTCTCATGTGAGAAGGAGCAGGGGCTGGAGACAGGGACAGCAGCAGAGAGTCCTTGTAGGCACATCAGGATGCTCCTCCTCTTCTTTTGCAAGGAGCAGCCTTGATAGAACGGGGTGCGGAGCGGACTTTCAGCTGAGCGGTCAATTTCAGAGCAGCCTTGATAGAACGGGGTGCGGAGCGGACTTTCAGCTGAGCGGTCAATTTCAGTAAGTTACAAGTTAATCCCTTTTTTGTTTCGGAGGACCGGGGACTGCTGGGTAGGGGAAAACTATTTATTTGGGCAGTTTTAAAATCTTTGTCTTTTGCGAGGAGCAGCCTTGATAGAACGGGGTGCGGAGCGGACTTTCAGCTGAGCGGTCAATTTCAGTAAGTTACAAGTTAATCCCTTTTTTGTTTCGGAGGACCGGGGACTGCTGGGTAGGGGAAAACTATTTATTTGGGCAGTTTTAAAATCTTTGTCTTTTGCGAGGAGCAGCCTTGATAGAACGGGGTGCGGAGCGGACTTTCAGCTGAGCGGTCAATTTCAGTAAGTTACAAGTTAATCCCTTTTTTGTTTCGGAGGACCGGGGACTGCTGGGTAGGGGAAAACTATTTATTTGGGCAGTTTTAAAATCTTTGTCTTTTGCGAGGAGCAGCCTTGATAGAACGGGGTGCGGAGCGGACTTTCAGCTGAGCGGTCAATTTCAGTAAGTTACAAGTTAATCCCTTTTTTGTTTCGGAGGACCGGGGACTGCTGGGTAGGGGAAAACTAATTATTTGGGCAGTGGCAGTACCCGAGACACTACACGTGTAGTGTCTCCCACCCACCCTCCTCCTCTAACCAAAAAAAAAGGACTCTAGGGTGTTGATAAGGTAAGCTTTTTATTTAAAAGTTCAGTCCGTCGGATTGCTAAGCGAACAAGTTTTGACTTTTTTTTTCGTTTGGTTTTTCAGTAGATTTATTGGGAATCTAGAATAGTGGGAATGGAGGTAAAGGCAGTTGTATGTTCCTCCTGCAGAATGTGGGAGGTAGGGGTCGCCAAGAGTGTCCCTGCTGACTGCATCTGCGGGAAGTGCACCCAACTCCAGCTCCTCGCAGACCGCGTTAGGGAACTGGAGCTGGAGCTGGATGAACTTCGGATCATTCGGGAGGCAGAGGGGATTATTGACAGGAGTTATGGGGAGGTAGTCACACCTCAGGTAAAAGAAGTAGGTAGATGGGTTACCGTCAGGGGAAGGAAAGGGAACCAGCAGGCAGTGCAGGGATCCCCTGTGGCCGTTTCCCTCAACAACAGGTATACCGTTTTGGATACTGTTGGGGGGGACGACTTACCAGGGGTAAGCAATGGGGTGCAGGTCTCTGGCACAGAGTCTGTCCCTGTTGCTCAGAAGGGAAAAGGGAAGAGGAGCAGAGCATTAGTCATTGGGGACTCCATAGTTAGGGGAACAGATAGGAGGTTCTGTGGGAACGAGAGAGACTCACGGTTGGTGTGTTGCCTCCCAGGTGCCAGGGTACGTGATGTCTCCGATCGTGTTTTTTGGGATCCTTAAGGGGGAGGGGGAGCACCCCCAAGTCGTGGTCCACATAGGCACCAACGACATAGGTAGGAAGAGAGATGGGGATTTAAGGCAGAAATTCAGGGAGCTAGGGTGGAAGCTTAGAGCGAGAACAACCAGAGTTGTTATCTCTGGGTTGTTGCCTGTGCCACGTGCTAGCGAAGAGAGGAATAGGGAGAGAGAGGAGTTGAACACGTGGCTGCAGGGATGGTGTAGGAGGGAGGGTTTTGGTTTCCTGGATAATTGGGGCTCTTTCTGGGGTAGGTGGGACCTCTACAAACAGGATGGTCTTCACCTGAACCAGAGGGGTACCAATATCCTGGGGGGGAGATTTGTTAGTGCTCTTCGGGGGGGTTTAAACTAAATCAGCAGGGGAATGGGAACCTAAATTGCAGTGCCAGTGTACAGGCTGTTGAGAGTAGTGAGGTAGGGGATAAGGTTACAGGGACGCAAGAGGGCACTGGCAAGCAAGAACTTGGTTTAAAGTGTGTCTACTTCAACGCCAGGAGCATCCGGAATAAGGTGGGTGAGCTTGCAGCATGGGTTGGTACCTGGGATCCTGATGTTGTGGCCATTTCGGAGACATGGGTAGAGCAGGGGCAGGAATGGATGTTGCAGGTTCCGGGATTTAGATGTTTCAGAAAGAACAGAGAAGAGGGTAAAAGAGGGGGGGGTGTGGCATTGTTAATCAAGGAAAGTATTACAGCGGCAGAAAGGACGTTTGAGGACTCGTCTACTGAGGTAGTCTGGGCCGAGGTTAGAAACAGGAGAGGAGAGGTCACCCTGTTGGGAGTTTTCTATAGACCTCCGAATAGTTCCAGAGATGTAGAGGAAAGGATAGCGAAGATGATTCTCGACAGGAGCGAGAGTAACAGGGTAGTGGTTATGGGGGACTTTAACTTTCCAAATATTGACTGGAAATACTATAGTTCGAGTACTTTAGATGGGTCTGTTTTTGTCCAGTGTGTGCAGGAGGGTTTTCTGACACAGTATGTGGACAGGCCAACCAGGGGCGATGCCACATTGGATTTGGTACTGGGTAATGAACCCGGCCAGGTGTTTGATTTAGATGTAGGTGAGCACTTTGGCGATAGTGATCACAATTCGGTTAGGTTTACCTTAGCGATGGGCAGGGACAGGTATATACCGCAGGGCAAGAATTATAGCTGGGGGAAAGGAGATTATGACGCGATTAGGCAAGATTTAGGATGTGTAGGATGGGGAAGGAAACTGCAGGGGATGGGCACAAACGAAATGTGGAGCTTATTCAAGGAGCAGCTAATGCGTGTCCTTGATAAGTGTGTACCTGTCAGGCAGGGAGGAAGTTGTCGAGCAAGGGAGCCGTGGTTTACTAAAGAAGTTGAAGAGCTTGTCAAGAGGAAGAAGAAGGCTTATGTTAGGATGAGACGTGAAGGCTCAGTTAGGGCGCTTGAGAGTTACAAGCTAGCCAGGAAGGATCTAAAGGGAGGGCTAAGAAGAGCAAGGAGAGGACACGAGAAGTCATTGGCGGATAGGATCAAAGAAAACCCTAAGGCTTTCTATAGGTATATCAGGAATAAACGAATGATAAGAGTTAGAACAGGGCCAATCAAGGATAGTAGTGGGAAGTTGTGTGCGGAATCAGAGGAGATAGGGGAAGCGTTAAATGAATATTTTTCGTCAGTATTTACAGTAGAGAAAGAAAATGTTGCCGAGGAGATTACTGAGATACAGCCTACTAGGCTAGATGGGATTGAGATTCACAAGGAGGAGGTGTTAGCAATTTTGGAAAGAGTGAAAATAGATAAGTCCCCTGGGCCAGATGGGATTTATCCTAGGATTCTCTGGGAAGCCAGGGAGGAGATTGCAGAGCCGTTGTTGTTGATCTTTAAGTCGTCATTGTCGACAGGAGTAGTGCCGGAGGACTGGAGGATAGCAAATGTTGTCCCCTTGTTCAAGAAGGGGAGTAGAGACAGCCCTGGTAATTATAGACCTGTGAGCCTTACTTCGGTTGTGGGTAAAATGTTGGAAAAGGTTATAAGAGACAGGATTTATAA
Source organism: Heterodontus francisci (assembly GCF_036365525.1). Classification (NCBI taxonomy): domain Eukaryota; kingdom Metazoa; phylum Chordata; class Chondrichthyes; order Heterodontiformes; family Heterodontidae; genus Heterodontus; species Heterodontus francisci. The sequence continues at coordinate 130,927,175 of NC_090374.1, read as the reverse complement.
TCATCTTGAAAAGAATAAGTTCATTTGCGATAGTCAGCACGGTTTTGTGAAAGGTAGGTCGTGCCTCACAAACCTTATTGAGTTTTTCGAGAAGGTGACCAAACAGGTGGATGAGGGTAAAGCCGTGGATGTGGTGTATATGGATTTCAGTAAGGCGTTTGATAAGGTTCCCCACGGTAGGCTATTGCAGAAAATACGGAAGTATGGGGTTGAAGGTGATTTAGAGCTTTGGATCAGAAATTGGCTAGCTGAAAGAAGACAGAGGGTGGTGGTTGATGGCAAATGTTCATCCTGGAGTTTAGTTACTAGTGGTGTACCGCAAGGTTCTGTTTTGGGACCACTGCTGTTTGTCATTTTTATAAACGACCTGGATGAGGGTGTAGAAGGGTGGGTTAGTAAATTTGCGGATGACACGAAGGTCGGTGGAGTTGTGGATAGTGTCGAAGGGTGTTGTAGGGTACAGAGGGACATAGATAGGCTGCAGAGCTGGGCTGAGAGATGGCAAATGGAGTTTAATGCGGAGAAGTGTGAGGTGATTCACTTTGGAAGGAGTAACAGCAATGCAGAGTACTGGGCTAATGGGAAGATTCTTGGTAGTGTAGATGAGCAGAGAGATCTTGGTATCCAGGTACATAAATCCCTGAAAGTTGCTACCCAGGTTAATAGGGCTGTTAAGAAGGCATATGGTGTGTTAGCCTTTATTAGTAGGGGGATCGAGTTTCAGAGCCACGGGGTCATGATGCAGCTGTACAAAACTCTGGTGAGGCCGCACCTGGAGTATTGCGTGCAGTTCTGGTCACCGCATTATAGGAAGGATGTCGAAGCTTTGGAAAGGGTGCAGAGGAGATTTACTAGGATGTTGCCTGGTATGGAAGGAAGGTCTTACGAGGAAAGGCTGAGGGACTTGGGGTTGTTTTCGTTAGAGAGAAGGAGGAGGAGAGGTGACTTAATAGAGACATACAAGATAATCAGAGGGTTAGATAGGGTGGATAGTGAGAGTCTTTTTCCTCGGATGAGGATGGCAAACACGAGGGGACATAGCTTTAAGTTGAGGGGTGAAAGATATAGGACAGATGTCAGAGGTAGTTTCTTTACGCAGAGAGTAGTAGGGGCGTGGAACGCCCTGCCTGCAACAGTAGTAGACTCGCCAACTTTAAGGGCATTTAAGTGGTCATTGGATAGACATATGGATGTAAATGGAATAGTGTAGGTCAGATGATCGGCGCAACATCGAGGGCCGAAGGGCCTGTACTGCGCTGTAATATTCTAATTCTAATTCTAATTCTAATTCTACCTCCTCCTTTGAGGACGTCAGGCATTCTCTACTTTACTCTAGCACCAGCATCATGTTGTGCAGATCACAGCAAAACTCTACAATCCAGGAGACTCTTGCTTAGCTGTAATGAAGGGAGTCTCCAGATTAATGAAGGCAGCAGAACCTCATTTTAAGCAAGTCAATGGCTTGCTCCATTGTCACCCTAGTGGTGACATAGCTCCTGTTGTGCCTCTCCTGTGCCTCCAAGATAGGGTTCCTCACTGGGGTCATCAGCCATGTCTTGAGTGGATATCCCTTGTCCCCCAAGAGCCAACAGCTGAAGCCATCTGGTGGAGAAAAGAGCTACGGAATTTGAGACTGGCAAAGATGAAAGAGTCAGGGCAACTCCCTGGATACTTGGTGCACACTTGCATTATCCTCTTGCAGTGGTCACATATAGCTGCACATTAAGAAGCCCTTCCAATTGACAAATATACCTTGCCACATGGATGCAGTCTGTGATCCCCTGGACCTGTGGAAATCCCACGAGGCAAGCAGAGCCAACAACCCTCTTGATTTGACTGGCCTCATCTTTCTCATAGAATCATAGAATGGTTACAGCACAGAAGGAGGCCTTTCAACCTCTCATGTCTGTGTCAACTCTCTGCAAAAGCAACTCACCTAGTCCTACTCCTCTGCCTGTGGTCCTGCAAATTATTTCTCTTCAGATAAGTATCCAATTTTCTTTTGACGGCCTCGATTGAATCTGCCTGCACCACACTCTCAGGCAGTGCATTCCAGATCCTAATGACTTGCTGCATAAAAAAGCTTTTCCTCATGTTGCTGTTGGTTCTTTTGCCAATCACCTTAAATCAGTGTCCTCTGGTTCTGGATGCCTCAGCCAATGGGAACAGTTTCTCCCTACCTACTTTGTGAAGACCCCTCATGATTTTGAACACATCTACCAAATCTCCTCTTAATCTTCTCTTCTCTAAGGGCAACAGCCCCAGCTTCTCTAAACTATCTACGTAACTGACATTCCTCATCCTTGGAACCATTCTTGTGGATCTTTTCTGCACCATCTCTAATGCCTTAATGTCCTTCCTAAAGTGTGGTACCCAGAATTTGACACAATACTCCAGTTGAGGCAGAAACAGTTGTTACGATCAGTTGAGGAAGGGTCACAAGGCTCCGCTCTTGTTCTTATTATTGTCTCTTATTTGACCACAACAGGATTTATTCCTTTTTAAACAGTGGATGTGCTTACCATTTCAGTGAGTGTTTTACCTTTTACCTTTGTTGTGATCATAAAAGAAACAATCGGACAGATTTTTTTGTGTTCAAACAAGAAAGAGGTGAGTTTATTATACTTAAAAATCTAAACCAGATCTAAATAAAAATAATAAAATTACGCTACACTTTCACACATACACACACGCACATGAGAATCACTCACACCAATAGGTTACAGAGTGATGAGGAATAAATTTGTGTTGGATTAGAGTCCAGAACAAATAAAAATAATACGGTCTGTGGTCTGGTAGCTTTCATGGTCTTCCAGTTGAATTTGTGGGCCTGATGTTCTGCATTGATTGTTGTTCTTGGAGACAGTTGAGCAGAGGGCTTCCTTCTTGGTGTCTTTGTCTTAGATCTAGCAGCCAGCTAGGCTTTACACACCCCACCAGGCCTTCTGGGGAGAGAGAGAGAGAGAAAGAGAATGAGCACCCTTCTGGCTTCTGCATGGATTGAGTCTCTGGCCTGTCTGCTTGTCGAAGGGAAACTCCACACTTTCTCAGAGATGGACAGATGGTCATGTGACTGTGTCAGTATATTCTCTGGTACCTTCTCTGGCACGGTTTTGTGAAGGGTAGGTCGTGCCTCACAAACCTTATTGAGTTTTTCGAGAAGGTGACCAAACAGGTGGATGAGGGTAACGCAGTGGATGTGGTGTATATGGATTTCAGTAAGGCGTTTGATAAGGTTCCCCACGGTAGGCTATTGCAGAAAATACAGAAGTATGGGGTTGAAGGTGATTTAGAGCTTTGGATCAGAAATTGGCTAGCTGAAAGAAGACAGAGGGTGGTGGTTGATGGCAAATGTTCATCCTGGAGTTTAGTTACTAGTGGTGTACCGCAAGGATCTGTTTTGGGGCCACTGCTGTTTGTCATTTTTATAAATGACCTGGAAGAGGGTGTAGAAGGGTGGATTAGTAAATTTGCGGATGACACTAAGGTCGGTGGAGTTGTGGATAGTGCCGAAGGATGTTGTCGGTTACAGAGGGACATAGATAGGCTGCAGAGCTGGGCTGAGAGATGGCAAATGGAGTTTAATGCGGAAAAGTGCGAGGTGATTCACTTTGGAAGGAGTAACAGGAATGCAGAGAACTGGGCTAATGGGAAGATTCTTGGTAGTGTAGATGAGCAGAGAGATCTTGGTGTCCAGGTGCATAAATCCCTGAAGGTTGCTACCCAGGTTAATAGGGATGTTAAGAAGGCATATGGTGTGTTAGCTTTTATTAGTAGGGGGATCGAGTTTAGGAGCCACGAGGTCATGCTGCAGCTGTACAAAACTCGGTGAGACCGCACCTGGAGTATTGCGTGCAGTTCTGGTCACCGCATTATAGGAAGGATGTGGAAGCTATGGAAAGGGTGCAGAGGAGATTTACTAGGATGTTGCCTGGTATGGAGGGAAGGTCTTACGAGGAAAGACTGAGGGACTTGAGGTTGTTTTCATTGGAGAGAAGGAGGAGGAGAGGTGACTTAATAGAGACATATAAGATAATCAGAGGGTTAGATAGGGTGGATAGTGAGAGTCTTTTTCCTCGGATGGTGATGGCAAACACGAGGGGACATAGCTTTAAGTTGAGGGGTGATAGATATAGGACAGATGTCAGAGGCAGTTTCTTTACTCAGAGAGTAGTAGGGGCATGGAACGCCCTGCCTGCAGCAGTAGTAGACTCGCCAACTTTAAGGGCATTTAAGTGGTCATTGGATAGACATATGGATGAAAATGGAATAGTGTAGGTCAGATGGTTTCACAGGTCGGCGCAACATCGAGGGCCGAAGGGCCTGTACTGCGCTGTAATGTTCTAATTCTAATTCTAATAAGATTCAAGTTTAGGAATTTCCATCTCTCAGACCTCATGGTGTCAATGTTTTCCCCTGAAGAGGTTTTCTCTTTCAATGGTAATGTCTCAGGATGACTTTGAATGTCTTGCTAATGAAAGCAATCTCAAGTAGCTCAATCAATAGGGCAAGCCATTGTTCTGGGTACAGGCTAATCAGACATGTGTCTCCACATTTGATATCTTGGAATGTACAAGGTTTTGAAATGCAAATGGTGGCAGCCATTTTTAGCTGTGGCAAAGTCTTTGTAAAAGTTGTCTATAATATTTCACCTTTCCTTTTTTCTAAGTTTAATGTGAGTTTCCAACTGATGAATTAAAAATCCTGATTTGGCATAGCATATTTTCTTGACACAGTGTTTTATACAGCTATAACTTCTTTGTTCTTGTACTCTATGCCCCTATTTATAAAGCTCAGGATCCATATGCTTTATTAACCACTTTCTCATCCTGCCCTGTCACCTTTAATGATTTGTGCACATATACCCCAAGTCCGTCTGCTCCTGCACCCCCTTTAGAATTATATGCTTTATTTTATATTGCCTTTCCTCGTTCTTCCTATCAAAGTGAATCACTTCACACTTTTCTGCATTAAATCTCATCTGTCTCTTGTCTGCCTATTCCACCAGCCTGTCTATGTCCTCTTGAAGTTTATCACTATCCTCCTCACAGTTCACAATACTTCCAAGTTTTGTGTCATCCACAAATTTTGAAATTGTGCCCTGTACACCCAAGTATAGGTCATTAATAGATATCAAGAAAAGCAGGGGTCCTAACACAGACCCCTGGCGAAACCCACTATATACTTCCCTCCAATCCAAAAAATAACTGTTCACAACTAACCTTTGCTTCCTGTCATTGAGCCAATTTTGTTACCATGCTGCTATTGCCCTTTTTATTCCAAGGGCTCAAACTTATCTGACAAGCCAGTTGTGTGGCACTTTATCAAATGCCTTTTAGAAAGTGGCGCAGTGGGTAGCACTGCAGCCTCACAGCTCCAGCAACATGGGTTCGATTCTGGGTACTGCCTGTGCGGAGTTTGCAGGTTCTCCCTGTGACTGTGTGGGTTTTCGCTGGGTGTGACAGCCAAAGACTTGCAGGTTGATAGGTAAATTGGCCATTATAAATTGCCCCTAGTATAGGTAGGTGGTAAGAGAAGGTGGGGGCGTGAGAGGGAAGTGGGATTAATGTAGATTTAGATTTAGATATACAGCACTGAAACAGGCCCTTCGGCCCACTGAGTCTGTGCCGACCATTAACCACCCACTTATACTAATCCTACACTAATTCCATATTCCTACCACATCCTCACCTGTCCCTATATTCCCCTACCACCTACTTATACTAGGGGCAATTTATAATGGCCAATTTACCTATCAACCTGCAAGTCTTTTGGCTGTGGGAGGAAACTGGAGCACCCGGAGGAAACCCACGCAGACACAGGGAGAACTTGCAAACTAGGATTAGTATAAATGGGTGGTTGATGGTCGGCACAGACTCAGTGGGCCGAAGGACCTGTTTCAGTGCTGTATAATAAAATAAATTCAACCTTTATGCTGTTTGTATCAGGTCAGTTTCACTCTATGATGAGTTCCCGCTGTGCACTTGCAAGGTATAGACACAGCCTGTGTGCTGTTGGCAAAGAAAGAATTCATGGTTTAAAAGATTTTTAATTGCCTTTTTAAAGTATCTCCATCGCTTTCCAGCTAGTCTGTTATGTTTATGCCAGGTTGCTGGATATATTATGTATATTTAATTTATCTCAAAGCAATGCAGATATCACTCTTGTATTAAATTACCAACTCATTTATTTACAGCACTTTAACCTATCTCTGCACTACAAGATCTCAGTACAATGTCTTCTTCAGAACAGTCTCTGTTTTGTAGAACATTTTAGCTTTGGCTCTTTTTAGTTTCAGTTTCAACTCTTCAGCTCCACCCACAGGCTTAAGCAATCAAGCACAGTGAACACTAATCAGTGAACAGACAAATACAATCAAACCCAGATCAATCAACATGTTCCCCCTTTTAACTAAAGACATTATATTTGAACTTAAGTATTCTAAGCAACAAGCATATATACATCAAGTTATTTCTTAGTGTTCAACTTGCCTGTTTCTCTAAGTATGGAAATAGTCTGAGATAAGAAGGTCTCTTAGGTCTGTGATTAAATTTAAAAATTTGTGGATCTGTTTGATCAGTTTGATGAGGCGGATGATCAATATCACTCATAGGAAAAGGAAATGCATCCTCATAACCACTGTCCTCAAAATATCCTGGCCTGCTCCCTATCAAGTGTCTCGCATTCCACTTAGTGCTGTCATCCAACAGATAAGCATTGGGACCTAACAAATGTTTAATCTGCTTTGGACTTGATACTGATGAAGCAAGTTTGTGGTCATGATTTGGCCATTTAATTTGAACCCAATCTACAACTTTAAATAGTGGTTCCCTTGCGTCTGTACATTTGTCAAAGTATGCTTTGGCTTTACCTTGTTGCTTTGTGATTTCAGCTCCTTTCGGTCTGATATTCTCATTAACTGGTAGTGATGGCTTAAGAATGGTCAGTGATATGTGAAAGTTACGACCTATCATAAGCTCGGCTGGTGTCTTTCCAGTCAGAGAGTGTGCAGGCTTTACTCCAGCTGCTGTCACTCTGTAACCTAGTAAGTCAATCTAGGCTGCTACAAATGTGCATTTGTCCTTATTTATCAAATTGTGTTTTGCAAGTCAAGTGAGCATTGCTGATAAGTGTTGATCATGTTGAGCTTCGTCCCTTCTATGGACATCATCAAGTAGGTTGAGCATTCCCTCAGCATCTGACAAGACTGAAGAAACAATCTTCTGGAATGCGCTCGGTGCTGAACTTAGTCCATATGGCATTCTGTGATACTGAAATACACCTTCATGGGTAACAAAAGCTGTAAGATATCGGCTTTGCTCTTCTGGAGGTATCTAATGATAGCTCCATCGCATATCAAGCTTTGTGAAGACTGTGGAGTCATTAAATAATGCTGACAGTTCTTGAACTGTAGGAAGTGGATACTTGTCTGATATTACTGCTTTGTTGACTGCTTTTAGGCAAATGCACAGTCAAAGTTCTCCATTTTTTCGTCGTGCAATGACTAGATTTGATAGCCACAGCGATGAGTCGATTCGCTCAATTATACCATCTGCTTCTAGTCGTTTCATCTCCTGTGACACTTCAACATGGATTGCAAATGGCAACCATCTTAAATTTTGTGAAACTGGTTGAATTGATTCGGCAACACGAGGAACATGACAGTGTCCCTTGATCTCCCCAAATCCAGTAAATAAGGATGAATACTGGTGTGCATAATCCGCATTATTAATCTCATTAATGTGTGCTCCGGTGGGGTCGGCGAGTTTGAATCCGAGCCTATTGCAAAGGTTTACTCCCATAAGGCTTCGGCCTTTAGCTACATAGAATGTGAACCTGTCGAGGGTGACATTTTTGTAGTGCACTGGAACTGTAATCAACCCCGAAACTGGAATGATAGAGTCATCATAAGCTTGAAGAGTGTCTGTTGCAGGAGTAAGAGAGAATTGCGAAAAATACTGATAGTAGAGGTTGTCCAACAAAATAGATACTTTCGCGTCAACATCGATAAGAAGTGACACTGAGATGCCTGCAATCTCAACTAAGCACTCCTTAAAATGACCTAGTGCTTTACTTTTTGTGATGGTAAATATATGTTGTACCTCAAGCTCAAGAAGAGACTCCCCCAGATTCCGAGCTGATGGAGTCTTTTTCTTCGACCTGCACATCTTTGCAAAATGGTTTCCCTTTAAACATGAGTTACACTTTTACCCCTCGAGTTGGACATGGCATTGTAACTTGATGAGCATTTCCACAATTTGGGCACAGTTTTGCAGGCAACTGACCATGACGGGGCATATCTTGATGAGGTTGCTGAGATCTTCTTGTCCTTAGCCCTTGCACTGCAGCTGGTTGGGCAAGCTGTGTCTGCAACCCTGAGTCTAAAGGTGCATGTGTGTGTAACCTCTTTAAATCTAATATGGCAGAATCAATTTGGACTGCTCAGGTTATGGCTTTTTCCAAGGTTAAATCATCATCCACCATGAGGAGACATTCCCAAATTCATGGAATTGAAGTCCTTTCAATTAATTGGTCACAAATTAGTTTGTTGGTTAGTGTGCTAAATTTACATGTAGCTGCCATGCTGTCACATTTATTTATTTAGAGATACAGCACTGAAATAGGCCCTTCTGCCCACCGAGTCTGTGCTGCCCAACAACCACCCATTTATACTAACCCTACAGTAATCCCATATTCCCTACCACCTACCTACCTACACTAGGGGCAATTTACAATGGCCAATTTACCTATCACCTGCAAGTCTTTGACTGTGGGAGGAAACCGGAGCACCCGGCGAAAACCCACGCAGTCACAGGGAGAACTTGCAAACTCCACACAGGTAGTACCCAGAATCAAACCTGGACCCCTGGAGCTGTGAGGCTGCAGTGCTAACCACTGCGCCACTGTGCCGCCCATTGTTTGATAGGCTCACCATGTCCCTGGGATTTCTGGCAGAATGCGTATCGCTCTGTCAGCACACTTTTCTTTGGCCAGAAATATTTTTCGAGAGCAGGTTTAATTCTTTCTTAAAGTGGATGCAGTTACCAATTCAGTAGGTGTTTGGTTCTTGTTTTGATCATAGCAAGTACGTAGTCAGACATGTTTTCTTAAGATTAACAATGAAAGAGGTTAACTTTATTATACTTAACTGAACTAATAAAAATAATAACCTATGCATCAACTTTCACTCACACACACACTAAAGGTTTACATACACACAAATAGGTTACAGAGTGGAAAAAAGGTAGATTGTTTGAGTTAGAGTCCATAAAAACAAAAAGGTACACAGTCTTTGACATTTGGTAATTCAGCTGTGTCTAGCTGAATTTGATGGTCCTGAGGCTTTTAGGTTGGAGAGGTAGATGACTGGTTCAGTGGGTCTTTTGGAGACAGCAATGCGGATGATTTCCTCCAACGGGTTTCTGATTGTAGCTGAAGTATGCAAAGGTGGTCAGTCAATAGGTAGAGTTCAAAACTTGTAAACTGAAATGGAGAGAGAGAGAGAGGGACCCCCACTTGGGTCAACAGTGTCAGAGTCCAGAAGTTTCTCCTCTCTGCTGCAGAAAAACACAAGCTTAAAATCAAAGATGGGGAGGGACTTGTCACATGACAGTCACCCAATGATCCAAACATGGTAGCAGTGTTTCTCTTCTTGCTAAAAAGAATAGGTAGTTCCCTTAGACTTCCTGGATCTTGGTTCTTGCTGGGATGAGCAGCCATTTCAGCTCCACCTCACAAGCCTTGCAATGTAGGATACAGTGTTGCAAATTAGGTGGCCATTCTAAGCTGCCAGCAAAGTCATCCTTCATCTGTTCTCTCTTACATTTCTTCAAAAAATATAAATTCAGATCTCCAGTCAGTGGATTAAAGAAATTATCGTTCAACAAAGCAAGTTGGTGTGCCAGTAGCAACAGTGACTACACTTCAAAGATATTTAATTGGTTCTAAAGTGCTTTGGGACATCCTGAGATTGTGAAAGGCACAACATAACTGCATTTTTTTCTTTTCTTTCTTCATTACGTATACTTGCCCACAGGAACTACTGGACAGTAATCATGAGTTAGCGGTCTGGCTAATTCTTCTGTTCTAACCAAGCAACATTGAGGCCAATTGTAATACCCCAGAGCTGCTGAGTCTGGGATTATCTATCTCAGCAGAGATCAGGGATTGTCCCTGAGACCTTTATGCTTTGTAAGATTTAGTAGAGTATTTTACTCAATGAGCTATTGAGGTAACACTTCAAAAAGAGTTTTGTTTAAAAAGACTTTCTACATCTGGCTCATGTTTTACAAACTAGGCCAAAGTTTCTCCCTCATGTTTCCCCTAACATCCTTATCGTAAATATCTTTCATCAAGATACATTTGTTTGATCTAGTGGTGTTTTAATAAACAAAATGAGATTTTTTTTGGCATACAAACTGTCCATTCAATTAATAGATGAACAGAAGAAACAGAAAAAGACAAATTATTATTAATATTTTCCTTCATCATTTTTTAGTTGCAAACAAGACCTGAGGACCAATTCTCATCAGTATTCAGCTGCTTTAAATTGACATATCCCATTAAAGCTGAACAAGATGGCTGAAAACTGATTAGATGTTAGTCGCCCCAAGACTTTTTCCATTTAAATCTTTCCTAACCAGAGGTGCCCAGGTCTTAAAAATAGTTTTTTATCTACTAATAATTATGTTCTAAATGTAGCACTGTTTTTGGTTAACTCCACCTCTACACATCTTATCTCATCATCTCAATACAGTTCAGTAAATTGTGACCATCAGTAATAGACACAGTTTTCCATAACCTCAAGCAGATGATTTAGTGTTTATTCACAAAATGATTGCAGTACCATTATATTTAAATAGAATATTGTTCTATTTATGAAGTCAATGTTGGCAGCTGATAACAATATGATGATTTACGGAGAAATTACTTGGAAAAGATTTGACTGATTGCTTCACTGAGGGTAACATAATAATATCTGCAAGGTATGGAAATTAAATTAAATAGCCTGAACTCAAGTATTATGTAGGCCTCAATCTTATGGCCATCTTATGCAATGTGGTTGATTCTTAACTTCCCTCTGAAATAGCCTAACAAGCCCCTCCATTGTCAAGGGCAACAAATGCTGAAAGAATCGAAAAAAATTATCAGAGAAATAGTTTTTCTAAAGATAATGATCCCTTTCAATGGGGTTCATTTGAATTTTTGGCCAGTTGACCAGTGGAGTAGACCAGGAGCCCACCCTTACAAGCAGCAAAGTGTCAGAGCCATTTTAAGGCCCTCCTGGCCCCCCCAAAAATAATTCAAAACTTACTTTTCCAGGACTTCTTTGGCTTTATCATCTGTGAAACTGGTCACAGGGTACACAGAGCTCTGTAGAGTTCAATCCTATAAGGGCAATCAGAGTCCAATATTATGTCATAGCCAACGTTCCCTCTTTTCTTTTTGTTGTGCGTGGCATATTAATTCAAGTCTGTGGGTCCTTTATATTGGGCATAGCAGACCAATTTTCATACTTAAAGGGGCCTACCATCTGCAGATACTTTGGTCACCCAGCAATTGGCACCTTTAATAATGGCAGCTGGCAGATTGTCTTGTAAGTAAACCCATTTTGGGTCCATTACCACCTTGTTAACATAGATTTTTGTAAGTTAAAATGGACCCCAATGTCTTTAAATATTAATGAAATGAATATGATGCTTTGACCAAACTACACCCAAAGTTGTGTGTCTCTGCAACCTCCTCCAACCCTACAACCCTCCAGAATCTCTGTGTTCCTCCAATAGCTAAATTTGGCACTGTAACTTTTTATAGACACTATGTGCCAACCTAATGGTCAAAGATGAGTTCCGAGATGCACGAGCACACTTCAGAGGGGAAGTGCACATGGCGCCAGCATGGTAAAGGGGTTTGCTCATGTGCACCCAACAACCCCTGGCAGCATGCAGAGCAGGCTAATCATGATATTAATTAGTGTACAATACTAATTTGACGCCACCGCTACCATTTTTGAACTCCACACTCAAGCCAACATCCTGTCTTAACCTTGCAATGCTGAACACAATGTTAAATGAAATGAAGAACCTCCACACCAGCACTATTTAAAGGGATCAAGTACAACTCACAGGTTACTTGCTGGGTTATTTATTTTTGCTGCTGGTACCATTGTATGTATTTTTGAAGCTTTCTTATACTTGACTAAATTTTGAACACTACTGAGTGGACTGGCTGGTGCTAAAGTACTTTACTATTCATTTAATGTTTACCTTGCAATAAGTTGCTTCTCGATGTGGGTGGCCTGGTAGGCCTTTCTCTTGGAATTGAGCACAACTTGGAGAATGAACAGAGGCCATGCAGAGCAGGTCAAGGCCCCCCACCTGTCAAGAATGAGCCACATTAATTTCGCCACATGGACATTAAACTTCAAATTGATGCTGGGAAGAAAAGAGGGCCTATCACAAGGAATTGCCAGACCCCTCGCCGGAAAGACATTTTTGCACACTAGCAGACAGTGTTGGAACAAAGGAACCAGTCCCTGCTCCCAATACACAGAACGGACGTGGTCAGACCAGTTTGGTGACATGACTAACTGGCTGTTGTAGAGTTTTGAACTGAGAGTTTTAAATTGGCCACAGAGAATTTGAAGAAGAAAGCTCCTGGCTCCTGGATTGAGAACATCTCTCTCCTGTCTGCTGTCATCTCTTTCTCACCAGCTTTGGAATCCATTGAAGACACAGGAACCCCAAGAGAGAAAAAGTCTCCTACTGTGAACAAGGTTTAAGGAGAATACTGGGCCCCAACGAAAAGCGAGAGTTACCTATAAGCAAGAACCACCTACAAAAGGGCTCTACAGTGAGCTTGAAGCACAGTAACAAGAAACTCTTCAGATAGTGCTTCAAACCTCTCCACTTTATTTTTTCTTCTGTTCCTTTCTGTCTCTATTTGCATGTGCATATCGCATATGCATGCTAGTGTGGGGCGCTGCGTGTATCCATAGGCATTAACCGAATTAGAGTTTAAGTTTTAATAAATTTCACTTTTCTTCTTTAAACCTAAGAAAACCTGTTTGTGCTCATTTCTTTGCCTTATAATTGAAAAGCGGTGAACAAGTATTCGCCAAGGGGGAGTTCAAAACATGGTGTGTTTAAAATTAAATCCTGTCACTGTAAGACCAGGTGAAGGCTGAAAGTGACCCCTAAACACCTTTCTCACCTGGTCGAAACATTGTAGAGAGTCTTTATGGAGCAATTCTCGAACCTTATTTTCAGTAACAACCACTGATTGAGACATGTTCACTTTACTAAAGAGGTCATGAGAGAATTTTGTCAACTATTGGATCCACAAATGCAACTCCAAAGCAGGAAAAGGACAGCATTTCCTGTGGCTTTCAATGTAACCATGGCTCTTAACTTTTACAAATCTGGCTCCTTCCAAGCTGCTGCTGCAGATATAAGCAACATCTCGTAGTTTGGAGTGCACTGCTGCATAAGGATCTTTATACACAGAGAGACAGCTTCAACTCATTCCCTCTTGCTAGAGACAAGCAGTTGGAGTGAGTATGAGGGTTTGCACTGATTGCAAGCATTCCCCCGGTGCAGGTTGCCACTGACTGCACACGTGTCACTTTCATGAACCTAGAAGGATACCATTCCCTCAATATACAACTGGTGTGTGTCTACAGGGAACACATCTTGCAAGACAATGGCCATTAACCTGGAAGTGGTCATGACTCCTTCGGTTTGAGCCAGTCCTCTGTGTGACCTGTATTTGACCCACCACAGCAAGCGGGGGTGAATGGATAACCCTTGTTGTCCATACTGAGAAGGACAAGGAAATCCAATCCATTGCCACTGGGAGGAGTTTGGGACTTTTAACTGCAAAGATACCTTTTCGATGAGAACACTGTGTATAAATATGGTGTGGGGTTTTCAAGTGTGTTAATAAATTAATGGGAAATAACTTTCTCTGTAATTTAATGTATTAGCTACCTACAAAGTACTGTTTAGTTAATGTTGATTTTTAGGTTAGTTGTTATAGTAAAAGTCTTAAAATGTGAAATCTTGTCTAATTCTTTCATCGATCTGGGGAGTTCATATATCTTGTTTTAAAGTTAACAGTCTCTACGGAGGTCGAAACAGTAGGTAGTTTGTTCTCCGGAAGTAACCCCAGTGTTCCTTCCAGGTCCTTCCTCAGTGAGTTGGCTGACTGCTGAACATCAATAAGAGCCACCTGGGATTCAACCTTCTCTGTGCTTCCTTGTTTTGGGTCACAGGATGGCCTAGTAATTAGATCCGCCATGACTATTGGTTAGCCTCTTGCAGGTTGAATTTGTGCCTTCCTGGGTATAAGTGTGTATTCTAAACAAACACAAAAAAAGAGCTCTAGGGTTGTATGAAGGCTTAGCATGGTCCAGCAGTAAATAGTCAAAGGGTCAACAAGCAGCACATTGTGTCAGGAGTACTTGGGCCATCTACCAGGTCCCTTCGTACTGTTGAGTAGGCCTACATCAACCGCTTCAATAAGGTATGACATATACTACCATTTCAGTGCTGACAACCCTTCTCATGCCCACTTCATAGAGCAGCATTTTGAAATACAGTGCTCTGGTGCTACACCACTTCATCACCTGACCATGGACTCTTGTTCCTGCCTACAGATTTCTTTTGCCACCTTTTTGTTGCCAGCCACATCTTTTGTGCTGTAAAGGCTGGAAAATAATTTTGTCCAAAAATATCACCACTTACATTTAAGAGGCCTTTAATTCTGGCCTGCAGGTCTTAAGTTTGTTTGATATGTAGCAATTCTTGCCATTGGAGCAATCAGTCAAATCTCTCCCAATTCTCCACTTTGGCAAGATCCAATCCAGATCAGGAGCCAGTATACATACTAAATGATTACCAGAATGGGATATTATTAACCCATCATCTACTGACAGGACATGTTTAATTTTTTCAATGTGTGAAATTTTTCTTTTGACATAATATGCCCTTAATGTTACCACCTTTAGGCACAGCACAGCGCAGTGGTTAGCACCGCAGCCTCACAGCTCCAGCGACCTGGGTTCAATTCTGGGTACTGCCTGTGTGGAGTTTGCAAGTTCTCCCTGTGTCTGCGTGGGTTTCCTCCGGGTGCTCCGGTTTCCTCCCACATGCCAAAGACTTGCAGGTTGATAGGTAAATTGGCCATTATAAATTGCCCCTAGTATAGGTAGGTGGTAGGGAAATATAGGGACAGGTGGGGATGTGGTAGGAATATGGAATTAGTGTAGGGTTAGTATAAATGGGTGGTTGATGGTCGGCACAGACTCGGTGGGCCGAAGGGCCTGTTTCAGTGCTGTATCTCGAAAACTAAAACAAACTACCAACATACATTTTTGCTAATGTTTATTTTAAATTACATAAATTTGCAATCATCTCCAACTCTATATTAAAAATGTAAAATTAAAATGTATGCTGTGTACAAAAACTAAAGCTGTTTGGAATTCCACAGCAACTGTGGGCCTGTTTCAGTGCTGTATCGCTAAACTAAACTAAACTAACTAGTCTGTTAAACCTGCCTGCACTCATTAATGAGCTTCACCTCCTCATCAAACATGCTGAGGAAACTAGGCCACCTATTGCTCAATGTTTGTAATGCACTTATCAACTCTCACTGGATAAGATTCCGTAAATGAAAGCAATAGCATAACTGATGGTACAGAATTTGCACAGAGCAAGATGGATATCTGCTTCAGTACATGTACAATAAAGGATAATAGTTGACAATGAGTTGTGAGGCTGTAAGTCAGCAGAGAGGTTTAGGGGACCTTGTAAATCATGCCAGTGAATCTTAAATTATTTCAGCTCACCTGAAGGTTACATTTTCTATTTTGGTAAATTGGGTGTTTGACAGTCATGAAAACTCGTCACCATGCTTAACAGTCTCCAAACAAAGCTGCTGAGAAATCCTGATAGGTAGGGATTCTGTTTGTGTGATACTGAGCACAGAGCCTTTCATTTAGAGACATGCCCCACCTACGTAGCTAAGCCCAGAAAGTTTAAGCAAAGATTAATAACAACCAAGGCTATATCGCCACACTATTATTTCCAAAATGCTTCTAATTTTATCATAGG
The DNA here is from genome assembly GCF_036365525.1 of Heterodontus francisci. Taxonomy (NCBI): domain Eukaryota; kingdom Metazoa; phylum Chordata; class Chondrichthyes; order Heterodontiformes; family Heterodontidae; genus Heterodontus; species Heterodontus francisci. Next base: position 130,911,063 of record NC_090374.1, on the reverse strand, counting down.
CTAAAGCCTAACACTTTACCATCAATATTTGCTACTACATTTTAGGTCATATGTGTTTTTATAACAGGTAGAATTTTATGAAAATCCTCGGATTTCTTGGCATCTTCATACCTCCAGTGTTTCACACACACAGAGATTCATGATTTTACAGAATAGATTTTATAAATTCATGTTCCTGGCACTAAGCTTCACCCACTGGGAGTGCATGTGGGAAGTTTGAGCAGGGAAGTCAAAGGCCCACAGGAGGAGTTTCCCATTGGTTTTAATGAAATAAAAATTCTGTGCATCTCTGTACCTGAATTCCACATGCAGGAGTGTAACTTCATAAAAATGACCCTTACATTTGCAAAATTACTACAGTTCACCCATTGAGTCATACTTTCCAATGGATTACACTGAGAACAAAGATCGATAGTCATGTGTTTTAGCTTGTAGTTGTCTAAGACTCTTAAAAAGGGGGTCTCACTTCCCTCTAAGGTCCTGACCTTATCCTGAGTATCAATTGCACGAAACAGACTTTGGATACAATTTCCATGTCAGGTGGAACACCTTTATTAACTCACCAAGCAATAGTATATACTTACAACACCAGTTGCTTAGTAGACCCCTGTACAGGAACACGTTCCAGGTGGTCAGGTCCGCTGAACAACTTCTTCCGCACGACTTCCTGCAACCGACCAAGTCACACTTCTTGGCTGCAGCAACAATATGAGCTGTGGCTTTATAACCCCTTTCTGACTCCGGCCCCTTGATATATAAGGTAATGTCTTGAATTGGGTCATCCGATTGGGTTTCAGTGCCTTATCAATCCCCACCGGCTATGCAAGACCACCTGCATGTGGTCATATCCTGCTCTCAGTGACTGGGGGTGGGGGTGGGGGGTGGTGGTGGAGGATAAGGCAAGAAAGAAACCACACATATTTCAAAAGGCCATTGTCCATGAGAGTGGTTGTGGACAGGCTATTTGACGTTGGAACAGCCCAGGCTACCACATCAGTGGCATGTCTATGGGTGTGTATGTGGGGGGGTCCTTGTTCAGTTACATTGTCTTTTATTTTTTTAAAGTCCAATATGAACCCCAGCGATGATGTCTTCAGTCAGAATTTTTCTCCCTTCCTCCCGATGTCCTCCACCTCAATATTCTTACCACCTGGCAAGTCCCACTTGCCAGTCCACACCACAACTGGTTACACTCTACTTATGAAGAAAAATGCAAGAGATATTAACAAATGCCTCACAGCATAACAAAAATACAAGAGATATCCAAATGCCTTACAGTACATTCCTAGCCATCTTCCAAATTCCATAATATGTTGCCACCTTTTTACTTCATTGGCATTTTTTTCCAATTTAGTTTTAGTCTTCAGTGTTTACTAATTTTAGTGAAAACACAGATATACATAAATTATAATGAACTACCTGTTGAAGGTATTAACAGATTGTGCTTCCTGTGATTAATGACATTCAGAACACTGGTCCAAAAAACAGATACATGACAACTCATGAGAAGTGAGAGAGAATATGATTTTTATTTTCTGATTGTAAGGAATACGTGCATTATATTCCAGGTTTAATGACAATTACAAAGAAAGGGGTAATTTTTAACTTCACTACTCGGCAAAGTGAATCGCCCACCTATAATAGAACGCACCCAATTTTCATCCATTGAAACCACAAGACACATGCACACAATGTTTGCTTATGGAAAATTTGGTAGGATTAAAGTTGGTTGTGCAGGGAAAGGCTGGGAATAGGTTTTATGAGTTATCATAAATGGAAGATTTATCAGTAGTATTGAAAAAGGAATACACTGTAGGTGAAGGCATATGTTCAGAGGCATTGGGAAGATGTAGACAGGACTCTTAATGCAGTGGGCACATTTCCAAGTAAAGGATAACTCTGTCATGCTTTCTCTCCTTTGAGAGATTCACAGTGTTCTTTCACAGCTGATAATGCTTTTTGGCTGCTCCTGCTTCTCAAGGTGGTCCCTTGTTGCATCTGGTTACATTTCTTCTCCGGAGTCTTCATAATGGGGCCACTCGGCAAAGTAAAGGCGTTCAGCGTGCTGCACACTACCTTTATCCCTGAAACTTTAGCTGAGCTATATTGCAGAAGGCCACCACATCAATCCAGTCATCTGAGGCTTGCTTAACATACTAATGGTAGAATCATAGAAAGTTTACAGAACAGAAAGAGGCCACTCAATGCATCGTGTCTGTCCCAGTAATGGTGAGCTCAGTGATTATTCTCGTATTGCACATGCCTCATTGCACCTGTGCTGAGTTAGTGCCTGGGTTACTGCAAAACTATCATGACTCATGGCTTCAAAGAATTTCCTTAATCTCCCAGCAGCCATACCTGAGACTTGCCATTTTGGGTCAAGGATTGGTGGCACAATGGATGGATGACTGGGAAGTGAGCACTGACTTGCATATTGAGTTCTGATGATAGCAAACAAGCTGCACATTAAGTCAACAGAATCTTTTCCTATTCATGAAGGTCATGGCATTAACATAGAATCATATAGAAGCAATTTATAACCTTGAATAAACATGAATTTTTGGCAAGCCTCCCACTTGGTAAAATTGTACAGCCAACCTATTCTGATATTAGATGCCCACAGAGAAGGATATGAACTGCATGGCTCGAGCAAAAAAAAATCTGTGACTTGCTTCGCATATCTGTGCACATTGGCTTGTATTAATATTCCTAGTGACAGATTCAAACAACCTTAATGTATAAAAGCTGATTGCATTTGTGGGCTGAATTTTCACTTTAGGGATGGGAAACAGGAGCTGGGCCTTTTTCTGGGTCCCAAACCCACCCCCAATGGGTAACAGTCACTCATTGGAATTATGTCCGGTGCCGCCTTAATTGGCAATTAAGGGCAGCAAACAGGCTCTTGAAGCTGGAGAGCCAATCAGAGGCCTTCAGCTTCAGAGGAGCACCCAGCTGCAGTAAAGGGTAAGTAATTGAGAGGGCTCTTCAACATGAAGGTGTCCTATAAGTCACTTTTTAAAAAATGTCCTTAAAAAAATAGAGAGCATAGCCAGGCCACCACTGTTAGAAGGAATCCCTCTACATGTCGGCCTTTGGCTGCACCCACACCCGGGCAGGCAGGGAGGGCCTATAGGTCTGCCTGGAGTGCTGGCACCCTGGTCTGTATGCCTGCCTCCAGGCAATTGATCTGCCCCCCTGTTGCATTGGAAAACTGGAGGGCGACTGGAAAGTGCCAGTTGGCCTTCTTAACTTCACTAGGCTCGCAATAATTGGCTGCCCAGCCCCAAACCTGTCTCTGCCAAAATGGCATACTGGCCGGTCCTGGTACTTTTGGGCTCCATCTGCCTCTATTCCCGAAAATCTGGCCCTGTGATCTTTACAGACACTTACAATGTCATACCTTCCAGAACTCCATAATGGGCTGCCATTTAATGATCCAGAAGCGGATGACATTGGAGGTGAGGTTCCTGTAAAATTGCATGGGACAGCATCAGTACGGAGCCCTAATGCTATCTCACCTCAGCCGTATTCTATGGGTGGCGGATGGCAGGACACACGGCTACTCCATTCGCATTTTAGTAATGATCAATTGAGACGCAGATAAGTAAGTAATTAAGGCAACTGACCTCAATTTAACGGGCCGGTCCAGATTTAGCATGAAGCACACAGAGGACAGGGGCATCAGAGCCTCAGCGGCCTTTAAATGGTGGCAGCGAAGCGGCAGATGCTGCCATTGCTGCAATTGGCAACTGTGCAGTAAGGCTTTTCATGTTATTCAGTGGAAAGGAGTTGGGCAGCCATTGATTTGGCCATTGACGCCCCCTTGATGATATGCTTCTGGCAGGGGGCTCACTGGAGAGGGGCCCGAGAGGTCAGTGTGTTGGAGCAGCTACTGGCAGATTGTGCAAGTTGGAGTGGCAGTGCCCAAGTGCCAAGGGCATTGTGCGTTCCAATGGAGAACCTCAGAGCAGGGGAGATCCAGGCTCACATGTCAGGACAGCAGAGACATCCTAGCCAGCTGTAGGAACATCCTCATGATGGGCAAGTGGCAGAAGGCCACAGAGGGCCTGCAAGCAGGTGCCAGCTTTGGAGATGAAGGTACCCTGCAGCAAGGACACACAGACAGAGGAGGGGCTCCCTCCAGATATTGCAGAGGCAGTGTCACCGTAGACTGTGCCTCTCACAAGAGGCCATGAATGCTCTGTGTGCCATGATGACAGAGGAGGTGAGCTCTGATTGCATTGGTGGTTATCCGAAGCCAGCAGCTGTCAAGGTCACTGTGGCCCTGAATTTCTATGTCTCAGGTTCATTCCAAGGCCCACAGGAGACATGTGTGGCATCTCCCAATGAGCCGCACATCACTGCAGCAAGGTGGTGACAGATGCCTTCAGGAGGGCCAGCCAGGAAATTTACAGGGTAGACGGTGACTTAGTGGTAATGTCACTGAACTAGCAATCCGGAGACCCAAGCCAATGCCCTGTGGACATGGTTTCAAATCCCACCATGGCAGCTAGTAGAATTTAAATTCAATTAATTAATAAATTCAATTAACAAAAGAAAAATTGGAATTGAAAGCTAGTCTCAGTAATCATACCATAAAACTATCATCTGGTTCACTAATGCCCTTGGAAGGAAATCTGCTGTCCTTACCCGATCTGGCCTACATATGACTCCAGATCCACATGCTATGTGGTTGACTCTTAACTGCCCTCTGAAATGGCCTAGCAAGCCACTCAGTTGTTAAGGGCAATTAGGGATGGGCAATAAATGCTGGCTTTGCCAGTGACGCCCACATCCATGAAAGAATTTTTAAAAATCAATACCGACTGATGCAGACAGTCAGGCTCAGAGAGCTAGAGAATTCACCCCATGGCAGGGTTCCCCCAGATGCAAGGTGTGATAGACTGCATGCATGTGGCCAACAAGACTTCTGCAGGCCAATCAGTGGCCTTCATTAACTGGAAGGGATTTCATTCCCTCAATGTGCAACTCGTCTGTGACCACCACCAACCGATCCTGCAGGTGTGTACACAGTACCCTGGAAGCAGCTACGATGCTTACGTTCTCCGGCACACCCAGGTGCCACAGCTATTCAACCCCATGTGGAGTTTCAAGGATGAATACTTGCTGGCAAAACATACCCACTGAAAAGTTGGCTGTTGACACCTGTGAGGATCATTAGGACAGAGGGTCAGGAACGCAACAACGCAAACCATGTGGCAAACTGCGCCATCATCAAGCAGACTATTGATCTCCTCAAGATAAGAATCAGCTACCTGGATCATTGCAGTGGGTACTGCAGTATGCCCCAGCAAGGGTCTCCCAAATAGTGGTGGTTTGTTGCGCTTTACACAACCTGAGAAGCCTTGGCTGATGAGGACATAGTGGAGTGCGAGGGGTCTTTAGACGAGGAGAAAGATGAGGAATCTGATGACAAGCTGCAGCATTCCAAGTGACATGAGGGCTGCATGGAGGGTACCAAGACATAGGTGCAAGGGAGGCTCGGGAGGCTCTTATACTCACTTGTTTCGCCTGACCTCTACCACTGTAGTCAACCATTGAAATAAAGATCCACATTCCATGCACACGAATGCCACTCACCTCTGCTCTTAGTCCAGAGCCCCAGTCCTCTAGCATCTGGTGCTTCGACAATGTGCAATGGATGAACACACTCGCCCTGGTCGTCCCCAGCCAGTCCTTGGGATGACCCGTGCTACTCTTGCACTGACATATGGTCACCAACAATGGATGGAAATTTACATAAACCAAATCTAACACTTAGTACAAAAATCATCTGACACAAGCAGAACATCTTTAACTCTCCATTCACCCATGAGGGCCAAGTGTATCAAGCGCTTTTCCTTAATTCTTCTATGAGTGCTCCCATGTGGTGCTCCCCATTTCGTTGTCAGCTGCGGTGGAGGCAGGCTACTGACCTTGTCGCCAGTGGCTTGGGGTGACCTTGGCAGCCATCCTATGGCTGTCTGAGGCCAGCAGGGCCCTGGCACACTGAGGAGCTGCTGCACAGGTGCAGGAGCATCCTCTGTCATCATAGCAACCTGAGGCTCTGGTGTCACTGGTAGAGGGGCTAAGGAGCTGAATTCCAATCCAGAAGCACCCACAGAGGAGCTCCCAGATGCATAAGGCAAGCCACTCCTCCTCCCTCATGAGGCACACTTGTACCTCCCTGCTGACCTGAGAAGAACAAGGACCTAGTGAAGGCTCCAGGGGCCTCGGCCCCCTCTCGCCTTGCCACTGCTGCACAGAGCTTATGCTCAAGGTTATGGCAGGCAGAGCTGCGTGCATCTTCGGCATCCATGGAGTGGTCTGCTGCACGTGACTCTCCATCAGAGTCGCCAATCTCTCGATGGAGGAGGCCACACACTCAGGCGAGAGGGAGACCACAGCACATGGCCTGGATGGACTCCTCCACTGTCCAAGCCAGGGTGTACATACCCCTTGGAATCCCAGCCAGATTTTCACACACTTCACTGGACTTCCAGCATCTGCCCCCTCACGGATGACTCCCAAGGCTCATCATCTGCCTGGGACTCAGCATAGGCCTGGTCTCCGTCACGCCTCCAAGTGTCAGTGGCCTTGGTTGTCACAGACTGCACAGCTGGTGGGGCGTGTGTGTGGTGCTCTTACCAGGTTGTGACCCCGAATCTACTCACGAATACATGCCCACCAAGCTGAAAGTATTTGCGCTGGTGGAGGGTGTGGGAGAATGTGGTGATTCTGCATCCTCTGAATTCCCCTCTACTTCCTCAGAGGTAGACAATTTCCTCTGGAGACAGCAGCTTTCTGTTCTTGTGCTTGACCTGCAAAAGAGAACAGAATGATCAGCACTCCTTGTCTCTCCAGACAGGAGCCCACAGAGGTGCCTGCATCTCACATTGATGTTTGTATCTTGGAGGACATATTGGAGTCATATAAATTTGTACATTGGAGGCATATAGATTTGCCAGGAAAAAACAACAGACCTGAGAATTGGGAGCAGTTTAGAATTCAGCAAAGGAGGACCAAGGGATTGATTAAGAAGGGGAAAATGGAGTACGAGAGCAAGCTTGCGAGGAACCTAAAAACTGACTGTAAAAGTTTCTATAGGTATGTGAAGAGAAAAAGATTGGTGAAGACAAATATAGGTCCCTTATGAATAAAGAAATGGCTGACCAACTAAATGCATACTTTGGTTCTGTCTTCACACAGGAGGACACAAATATCATACCAGAAATGTTGGGGAACACAGGGCTTAGTGAGAGAGAGGAACTGAAAAAAATCAGTATTAGTTGAGAAATGGTGTTGGGGAAATTGATGGGATTGAAGGCAGATAAATCCCCAGGGCCTGATGATATGCATCCCAGAGTAGTTAAGGAAGTGGCCCTAGAAATATTGGATCCATTGGTGGTCATCTTCCAAGATTCTATAGACTCTGGAACAGTTCCTACAGATTGAAGGGTAGCTAATGTAACCCCACTATTTAAAAAGGAAGGTAGAGGAAAGCAGGGAATTATAGACCAGTCAGCCTGACGTCAATAGTGGGGAAAATTCTAGAGTCCATTATCAAAGATTTTATAGAAGAGCACTTAGAGAGCAGTGATAGAATCAGGGAGAGTCAGCATGGGTTTACGAAAGGGAAATCATGCTTGACAAATCTACTAGAATTCTTTGACGATGTAATGAGTAGAGTTGATGAGGGGGAGCCTGTGGATGTGGTTTAGAATCATAGAGTCGTACAGCATAGAAACATGCCCTTCGTCCCACTGCGTCCATGCCGACCATAATGCCTATCTATACTAATCCCACCTGCCTGAATTAATTCCATAACCAGCATGAGATGTGTGTCCTGTCAAGAAAGCCCCATGCCAAATGAGAAATATTAATTTCATCCGTTGGAAACTTACATTAGACTTTGAATGGGAAAAAAATCCTACAGTAACATAAAAAGAAAATAGCTGCCAAGATGACCACTGCAATTTGCACCTGAAACACTTTTTCATGTTCAAAAGATCCACCCCAAGACAGAGGTTTGAGCAGCATGGACCCAGAACAATGGCTTGTTCTACGTGAGTGAAATACCTAAAATGGCTTCATTAGCATGACAGTCAAGGCAATCCTAACATATTGACTTCGAAAGAGCAAACCCCCTCCGAGTGTAAATTGGCATCCTGGGGCATGTGGAGCCAATTCCTGACCCTGAATTTCATTAAAATGTTCCGAAAAACCTGAAGCAGCCATGAGACCATCTGTCCATCTTGGCGGGGGAGGGGAAGCTAGTTTTGTTTCCTTTGGACAAAAAGACACGCAGTAACTGAGATTGCAGCAGCAGAGAAAGCTGTGGGCTTCCCTTTCTCTCTCTCTCTTTCTCTATCCCCAGAAAACATCAAGTTTGAAAACTGTCTGCGACTGTGGACTCTACAAGCCTACAGACTGCTCCAGCCAGCGACCAGGGGAAAAGAGCCTTGTTCTGCCTTCAAGAAAATCATGAGCAAAGCAGGCCAACCACAAAATGCACTTTGACAAGCGAGGACTTCAAGAATACAGCTTCAGCTGAGGTCTACCGAATAATGCACTCCACAGACTGTGTATTTAAGTTGCATTTATTCTGGACTTTATTCCTACCACCAAATCTATTTTTCCCTCTGTAATCAATTTGTGTGCATGTGATTCTCGTGTGAATGTGTGTGTGAATGTGTAGCGTATTTTTAAATCGGGGTTAGAGTGGTAAGTATAATAAACTTACCTCTTTGTTGTTTAAACTCAAGAAAATCTGTCCAATTGGTTCTTTCAAGATCACAGTAAAGGAAAAAGGTAAAAAAAACTCACAGAGATGGTAAGCACAACCACTGGTTGAAAGGAATAAACCCTGTTGCGGTCAAATAATAGGAATGGCAAGAGGAGAGCCTGAGACCTCCTCCTCACCTGGCCATAACAGCCCACAAATGGGAGTTTCCTGAGGCACTGCGGAGTCATGGCACAAAATGGAGGCATCCATTCACCTCATGTACTCCACAGTGTCTCCGTGCTTTGAGTACATGAGCTTCTCCATTGAGAGACTGGCCAACCTCATGGAGAGCCATATGCGACATAACTTAGAGCGGATGCAGGAGTAGCGCACTGACATGCACGGAATGCATGTCGCAGTCTGTAGCATTGACCAGTTAGTGATGCAAATGTCACAAAGAAGCATGGAGTGGATGCCAGCCGAGCCCAAGCTGGTGGTTCCCTCTAGCGATCAAGAGTAGTATGAAAAGGCTGAGAAGGTGACAGATGGCAAAGAGGGGGCCACCCCTCACGGGGCTCCAGTGTCATCATCCATTTCCATGGCTCCTCCAACAGATGAATCATCTGTATAGTTATGCCCTGTGACAGAGGCTACCCCTGCAATGATGCTGGTGCAGCAGTCTTTGGCATTGCCCCACCTCCATCCCCGGCACCTCCACACCCGAGGCCAACCGCCATATGCATCTCAGTCCCAGACAGGCACTAGTGAACACTCTGCCTCGACCTCAACGTCAGACACAGGGGGAGCAACTTGCAGGAGTGGCCGTGAGTGGAGGCCACCACATCAGTGATGTCACTTTGTGGGTCACTTGGGCATATCGGTTGATTATGATAGCACACTGTTGTGTGATAAAGCACTGGGCATGTTGTTGCACTATGGCAGACTTGTGTGTTTTCATTTCATCATGGTGAGAGGTACAAGAATGAAAAATAAGGGTTTGCAGGGAAATGGAGTGTGTTGGGGAACAGTGTGTCAGGTGGACACTCTGGAGCCTCGTCGTGCTTGTCCCATAGGAAGGTTGCTGATGTTTATTTTTAATGGATGTTTGCTCTCACTCAGATGAAGGAGACTCTCCTGAGCAAATGTCTTGCGGACTGAGTACCACTCAGGGGAAACATGTCTGGATCAGAGTAGCCCTAGTGTCCCTGCTATCCTGAAGAGCGATCTGTTTCCCGAGCCTATCACAGCGACATCCCTGCAAAGCATGGGGACCGTTCTCCTTCAGCCTCCTCCTCATCCTCCTCTTCCTCCAAGGAGCTGTGCCATTCCAGCCCTTCTCCCTCTTCAAGATCGACACCTCTCAGGAGGGCCATGTACTGAAGTGCGCAACAGACCACCACAATGTGTGAGACCCTTGAAGAGTGTACTGGAGAGCCCCACCCAACTGATCAAAGCACCTGAACCTCACCTTCAGGTGGCCAATGGCCTGCTCACTGATGACCCCTGTGCTCAGGTGGCATCAGTTGTAGTGTCTCCCAGCCTCCGTAGCAGGGTTACACACCAGAGTCATCAGCCATCTCCTCACGGGATAAGCCTTAACCACTAACAACCATCTGCGGATCTCAGATTGTTGCAAAAAGTGCAATTGCCGGAGGATGAAGGCATCACGGCAGCTTCCATGATAGTGTGAATGCACGTATAGAATACTTGCAGAGATGGCATACCAGCTGAATGTTTAGGGAGTGGAATCCCTTCCTATTGAAGAATCTCCCTGGCTGGTCAGTCAGTCCCTTGATGGCCACTTGGTGCACTTGATGATCCCCTGCACCTGAGGGAATCAGGCAACTGAGGCAAATCCCACTGCCCTTTGAGCTTGAGTGCCGCTATCCACTTAGAATTCAGTATGATCCCCCGCCCTCTTGAACAGAATATCCTTCATGATGCAATGATGTGCTGCTGCCTGCGAGATGCCACCAATGTCTGCTGCTGCTGCTTGGAAGGACCCGGTTGCAAAAAAGTGCAAGGTCACGGTGATTTTTACAGCCATGGGAAGGCTATGGTGACAGTTCCTGTGAACCTTCAGATGACCCTCAATGAGGGCACACAGTTCAGGAGCCATTTGCCTGGACAGGTGCTGCCTTCTGCAGCCCTGACACTCTGACATGCCCAGGTAGCTTCTCCTTTGGCGGTAGACACCACCCCCCCACTCCCGCCCCGCAGCTGAGGGTATCACCTTCATTGTCTTTCTGCCCCTCTTTCCTCATCCCTACATCCCTGTTGCCCAGGGGTCTGCCTCTGTTCCTGCAGAAGTTTCTCCTCATTACCAGTCAATCCAATCTCGGAATAGCTTAATCCATTTTCTGTTATGTCTCCCTTCTCATGAATCTGTGAGGCCCATAAGCAGAGGGACCCATCCACCAACCCCCACAAAGCCACATCCCCCCCCATTCCCACAAAATGGCCTTGTCCAGAGTGAGGTGAAGAGATATGACAGATAATTCTCCTGATTCTGTAGATGAGGGCCTTTTCTGAAACTTGCCCCTTTAAAGGAACCTATTGCTGCTGAACCGCTGTTCTGACTGGCTCCCCACTGTGATTGCACCTCCTCTTCCCTGTCCTGGTTCTGACCCTGTGTGGATCCCGTGACTTAAAAAGAAAATTCAAATGTGGCCCTTAATGAGCTGACAACAAGCCTGTTAAGTGGCTTATCTGGTCAGTTATCAATCTCAGTCGGGTTGCATCCTCTGGCTCTCAGCAAAACCTTTTAAACTCTGACTGTGTCGGTTTTGCACAGGAAACCAGTATGCCAACCCGAGGGGCTGGTTTAAGCAACTGCTTGCCCCCGTTTCTGCGCTCTCATTTAAATAAAAATCCTGACCAAAGCTAGGTTAAGTGAGTGAGCAAAACTGTGGCAGATAGATTTCAGTGCACATTAGTGTGGGGTCATCCATTTTGGACCAAAAAAGGATCAATCTGAATATTTCTTAAATGATAGAAAGCTAGGAACAGTGGAGAGGGATTCAGGCATCCATGCACAGAAATCACCAAAATGTCCAAATAATAAATAGACTAATGGAATGTTAGCTTTTGTAACTAAAAGGCAGGAATATAAAAGGGAGGAAGTTTTGCTACACCTGTACAAAGTTCTGGTTCGACCACATCTAGAGTAACATGTACATTTCTGGGCACGTGGCCTGGAAAGGATATATTGAATGAGTGCAGTGCAGATTCACCAGAAAGTTACCAGGGCTTGAAGGATTAGATTATGAGGCGAGATTAAATAAACTAGGCTGTATTCCCTGGAATATGAAAAATTAAGTGGTGATTTGATTAAGATTTTTGAATTTTGAAAGAAATTGTTTTGGTGGATAGAGTGAAACGTTTTCCACTGGTTGGGGAATGTAGGAGTCACAAGCTTAAAATCAAAGCCAGGCCATTCAGGAGAGAAGTTTATTTACACAAAGGATGGTAGAAGTGTGGAATTTTCTCTCACAAAAAGCAGTAGATGCTAACTCAATTAATAATGTTAAGTCTGAGATGGATAGATTTTTGCTAGCCAAGGGTATTAAGGGGTATGGCAGTGGATGAAGTTAAAATTGCAGATCAGCCATATTCTCATTGATTGATGGCGGGTGAGATTGGTGTGGGTGCATTTCGAAAATAGTGCTCCTAGTTGGCGTGTTGGTATCCCAATGCCTCCAGGATGTGTTGCTATTTTCAAAGTGAGGGCAGGGGTGGGGGTGTGGGTGGGGTTGGGACTGGAAGCCAGGAACCCACTTACCTTCAATTAACTGCCTGTTAAGCTCCTTGAGGAGCTTATAAATGGCCTGGGGAGGTTCAGAAGGCGATTTTGAAATTGCAGATCAGCAAACCCATTGCACGTTAATGCATAGCTGTCGGGTGCAATGGAGGGAGCCATCAAGTAATGTTAATGGTGAAGAAAATATTTTGGCAAAAAGGGTTACTGTGTCAGAATGTGTGTAGTACTTTTTCATTGGCTGTTTGGCCACTTCTCTGCTCCACAAGGCTGCTGGCCCTCTGATCACCTACCTCTTCTATTTTTCAAGGCAGCGGCACGCCCAGTCATGGCAGCCGCCTGCCTTTGAGGATTGTACTCAGCAGTCAGTTCCTGCCTCCTGGCAGCAGTTGGTGCCACTAATTGGGTACCGAGTTCACCTCCAGCCCAATTAGGTGATCTGTATTCGAAGATGGCGTTGCGTCAGCAACACTGACACGGCACAGGACCTGGCAATGATCCAGGCATCGGATTCCCGACCCCGGGTTGAATCCAATGTCAAATGGGTTTTCTCTGTCATGTAAATATCTTATCCAATCCATTGTTAAATAGATGCAAATCTTCCTCTGGAATCGAGACATGAAATGGGACTGACAGGATAGTTCCGTGGAGAGCCAGCATGGTCTCGATGGGCCAAATGGCTTCCTTCTGTGGCATAAATGACTGGGTGACTCTATTACACTAACACCAAATAATGACGACCAAACATTTGTATTCTTATCACAGAAGCAGCAGAAGATACATACAATTGACTGTCTTCATTAGTAACCTGGCAGATGTCATCAAAAAATCAATTTTACTGACTATATGATCCTCTAGAGCAGGGGTTCTCAACTAGGGGTCTGTGGCCCTCTAGAGCCAAGTCTCAGCTAGTTTCTAAAATGATTTCATTTTGACTTCCTATTGCCTAATAGTTCATGATCATTGGGGTATTATTGTAAATGATGCGGTTCCTTAGAACCGTTTATCTTTCTGTGGACAGATGCAGTGTTTAAAGGATTGACAATCCCCTGTCAAGGACGAAGGTCTCAGACAGGTTTTAGTGTGTGCATAAAGAGATGAAGAGGTTTGTTTGTGCAGAGGCAACCTGCTGCCCAGGTGGTGAAGGATGTGATGTTGCAGGTCCAGGCTCGCTTTTGCCTTTCAGGATCCGTGACGCTGTGAGACAGATGTCGGGGAGCAATGAATGTCATTCCAGTAACTGGCTTTTAAATAAAATGATTAATTCCTGAATGTGTTAAGGAGATGCAAAGAGAATCACCGAGTACCTTACTCTGACACATGCCATAATGATTATTTTTGTGTGTGTATTTGCAACACCTTTCTTTTAATTCTGCACACTGGCTTAATGCCCATGAAATGATTTGTCAGTCAGCCGGTGTAATGAGGCACCAGACTTGCGTGGCTTTAAATAGAATTTCAATGTCAGGGGTATTGATTTCACGGGGACAGCTTGACAGACTTTGGAGTGTGATTTGTTTGATCTCTCTCAAGAGACCCAGCTGATGTAAAAATACATTTAATCTGAAATAATGGCATCACATTTCATGATATTGTTAACATTGATTCCTGGTTAAATAAGTGACAGGCTGAAAAAATATTATGCAATAATTTTCTGCTTTAAAGTTGCAAACCACCTCCTGGACTGGTGAATCCTACTTTTGCATCAACCCATTTAGTTCACTACTATTAATATTGAACGTTGGTTCGACTGGTTTGGTGTTTCAGCAAGTTTTCAGATGTGAGAAGCAGAATCCCAATTTATTATTGTGAGACTACCACAAAGCATGGAGATTTAAATATTTATCTCATTGACAAAGAAGATTTGATAGGCGTATGTTAGTTGACAACCATTTTAAAGTTCCAGGTTCCTGGTTTATCTTAAAAACACTGATGCAGTTACACTTACAAAGACAGGTGAATTTATTAAAGAATTATTTACTTGCTTGCCATATTTTCAGTAAATAAATACAACCATTAACAATTCTGCCAAACATGTTGGGTAGAATTTTTGATTTGTGTCGGAGATGGGACCAGAGTTGGGAGGGCTGGTAAAATGGCCTTGGAGAGAAGCGTGCCGGTTTGCTGGCATATTCCTGCCTCTGAGCCATTTTAAAATTGGATGATTGAATGGGGGGGGGGGGGGGAGAGGTGATGGCTACCGGCTTGCAAGTTTTGAGTAGTCACTTAAGGCCCTTAAAGGGCCTACCAAGGGCACTGGGCAGATGCCGACGGGTATTTTCCAGTCAGCAGGTCAGGCCCTTGTGGTGGTCGAAACACAGTCATGGGTTGGAGGTGGCTCCCTGCAGCAGACCAGGGCCAGGGAGGGGGCCTAGTGCTCCACCCATTGTGGACCCCCTCCACACCCGCTCTAGCCTTTGGGTCACTGCTGTGGCCACCGGTCATCCAGTGGAGGAGTTGCCCCTCCATAATGATGTCTGGCAGCTGTGGCCTTTTTAAATTGGAAACTTTTTACCTTGTCTTCAGAGGGCACCTCCATCTCGGACAGTGGGACTGCTGTTGTGTCATTGCTGGAGGGCCTCCTATTGAACCTCCAGCCTCAGGAACTCACCTGCCATGATTAATTGGATGGTGAACGTACTCCCTGGCCATTAATTGGCCATTCCTACAAAAATCACGTTGGGCATCGGACTTGACGCAGGGCCGGGACCCACAAGTTCACCTGACATCGGGTCCTGACTCCCGAACAAAAATCCAACCCGTTTACAAAACCTTCAGCTTCTAAATCAGATTTGTAAGGAAAACCTGTGAATTTTAGGAACCATATAGATGATAAATACAGTTAAATGACTGCTGCAGACCAATGAATCCTCCCCACTGCGTATACCCACACCTTAACATGGCAGAATTCATTAAATCTTTGCATAAATTATGTATTATCACCACCCGCAAGTTCCCCTCCAAGTCGCACACCATCCTGACTTGGAACGATTTCGCCGTTCCTTCACTGTCGCTGGGTCAAAATCCTGGAACTCCCTTCCTAACAGCACTGTGGGTGTACCTACCTCACATGGACTTCAGCGGTTCAAGAAGGCAGCTCACCACCACCTTCTCAAGGTCAATTAGGGATGGTAAATAAATGCTGGCATAGCCACTGACGCCCACATCCCATGAATGAATAATAAAGAAAAATATTTTGAAATAAACTCTATCTAAAAATAGTCAGTTGTTTAGATCTAATGTTGCCGGAGAATTTGGTGCCTAGCATAGGGAATGTTCCAGAATTACCACTAAATAATTCCAATATTCTAGTGCTGTTTCTAGGTCACATATTTCTATTTTATTGTGATAGCTGGAGAGCTGGGATGGGGTTTCTGTGCTTTATAGATGGATCCATGATATTGTTACTTGAAGTACTGAGAGAGTGTTTCTTCTGGATTAACTATTTGAAGGATAATACCATTTGTGCACAGACTGTACAAAAGTAATGGATCACATTTCATAGAATTAAAGAGCACAGAAGGAGGTCAATTGGCCCATCTTGTATGTTCAGCCCCTTGTTTAATTGTATCACTAATTTTAATGCAGAGAAAATACCTGTGTTACAGGGAGTTTGTAGATAAAATAGGAGAGGGGCCTCAGAGGCAAAAAGGGTTGAGAACCCCTGCTATAGACAATAGTTAGATTCCAATTGAAAAGACAATCAGTGATCGAATCAGTAAGAGTTTTGTCAACCCTCCCTCATGCCTCATTGGATATCTGCACCATCCAATATGGTACTACGCCTTACAGATCTTGAGCTGCGATCCAGTGATATCCATCCAGGGACATCAGGAAACAACAGCATTGGGTTTGGCTGTAATGCCCTCCATGGTTTGACAGCCTGCCAACACTCACTGTCTAGGCTCATATAGGAAGAAAAGCCTCTTGGAAAACCAACTGGAAAGGTGCTAGGACCTAATGAACCAAATCCCAGCCAGGGTTCATGGCGTGAGGGAAGAAATTTTACAAAAATAGGAAGAATGAAAGAGAATGCCCATCACATACTTTATTGAAAAACTTTTTTTGCTTAAGTTTACAAATTATTAGGTTCCTTTATGATTTTCCCAAACCAATAGAAAACACCACATAGTAATATTTAAACATCTCAGTCTTAAATTCACTTATACAGGTCTGCTCCAGCTGCTAGCTGCCTGTGCGGATTCTACTCTGTCCTCACATCCACAGATCCTTCTGAACAGTGACTTTTTTTATAAACATAAAGGCCTTGAAGAAACGTACGAGCTGTTACGCAGCGATGGTTCCTACTTAACACATAAACTTTTCTTTTTGTTTCAACTCCACCCACACCCACCACAAGGACACATTCTCCAGGTCTTTTCTGCTTTCAGCAACCTTGAAATGGCTTATTTTGTAAGACATCTGTCTTAATTATAGCTAATTCAGGCTGCAGAATTACGCTACCTGATATACAAAAAACCCCAAAATAATACTGTAATTTACACTTTGATTAGAGAACCATTGATGTGTAATGATGTCATGTAAATAGACTGAGGGAGAATTCACATCTGGTTTTAGCCACTTTGACCAAGAATGAGCTAAAATAAAACCATTCAATTTATTTATTTTGTTTCTCCAGAAAATACTATCAGGAGTCCATGCAATTAATGATCCTGAACAAACACAATTAATCATCCCGATTAAACAAACTGGAGGATTTTCTTGCAAATGTTTTGTTTCATGTTGAATGAGTTTGACTTGCCCTTCCACCAAAAGGTTATAAACATTCTGGAAATACTGCATTGGCTATTCTAATTTTTAAAAAAGAACAGTTGACACTAATTGAGCCAAACTACAGTATCTTCCTCCCTATTGCTATGGCCACTCTTTCGCCAACTCTTCTGTACTTTTATCTGCAGAGTACAGATGAAAGTGAAGGAATCCATTACAAAATTATGCCTAAGAATTTAACTATCTTACTAGAGCCAGAACAAAAATATGTCAGCCTATCAGGCAAATGGCTTAAAAACTCAAGGTACCAACATTAACTGCCCGGATACTGAAGATTAACGCTGAGCCCTGTTTATAAATTAAAAACATTCGCTTAGACACTCATTCACACCGCACCCATTTTTCAGCCATAAAATGCGCACCTAACATTCCAAAAAGAACATAAAACCATAAGAAATAGGAGCAGGAGTAGGCCTTCAGTCCTTCAAGCCTGCTCTGCCATTCAATATAATCATGGCTGCTCTTCTATTTCCAAAGATCCACAGCTCTTTGAATGAAGAAATTTCTTCTCATTTAGGTCCTAAATGGCGTACCACTTATTCTGAGACTGTGACCTGTAGTCACATGCAGGATGGACGACATTTTGTGACCTGTAGTTTAGGCTTCCCAGCCAGGGGTAATGTCCTTCCAGCATCTACCCTATGCAGCCCTTTAAAAATGTTATATGTTTCGATATGATCACCCTTTATATTTCTAAATTCCAGGGAATATAATCCCAGTCTACCCATTTCACCTGATATGACAATCCCCTCATCCCAGGAATGAGTCTAGCAAACTTTATTGTACTCCCTCTAAGGCTAGTATAACCTTCCTTAGGTAAGGAGACCAAAATTGTACACAGTACTCCAGGTGTGGTCTCACCAGGACCCTATACAATTACCGTAAGACGTCTTCACACTTATACTCTTATTTGTTTGTAATAAAGGCTAACATACCATTTGCCTTCCTAATTACTTGCTGTACCTGCATGTTAGCTTGTTGTGATTCGTGTACAAGGACACCCAGGTCACTGAATACCAACATTTCCCAGTCTCTCACCATTTAAAAAAAATTCTGCTTTTCTATTTTTCCTTCCAAAGTGTATAAATATTAACTTCCAACATTATGGGCTGGATTTTGTTATTACGCACTGGGAGTGGCGGCGGGTGTGCAAAATGTCGGCCATCCTGCACATGACGCTCCCAGCTGCACCCCGCGATTACACGGCAGGCAACCACTTAGCATAATGATGGCAGCTGTCCTCCCAATCACATGGTGGGGGTGGCATTGGCGACGCCATTTACGGCATCTCCTGATGTTGAATTGCAGAATTCAACCCTCCTCCCTCCACAGTACCCACTTGCAGAACTCCGCCCTTCCGCTTAACCCCCACAGTATCCACTTGCAGAGATCCCCCCTTCCCTCACATCTGCAGATTGAGCTTCGTGGCAATGTCCGATGCCGAAGAAAATTCATGAAGATAACAATGCATAACTTACATAACCTTTGCAGGCACTGAGGACTCCTGACTCGGTGGTGCCAGCTTTTCAAAGACGACAAAGAGAAGGCACGTGGGTGCTGCACGGCATGCAGAAGATCGCAAACACCTGGTAGGATCGCGGTGAATTATATACTAATGCATGCAAAACAGTATTTAACATATGTAAACTACAATCGGTGGTGCCGCCACAGAACCTTGTTACCTCCGAGAAAATTGGAACCGAGCATTACGATGTCGGGTTCCATGGCGAACAAATCTGCGCCGATTCTCTGGCTCCCGCGCACCATAGAATCTGCCTTCCAACCGAGCACAAAATCCAGCCCTATATTTCATCTGCCATGTTTTTGCCCACTGATTCAACAGACGTAATTTTGTTTAGGCAGCAGGGATCCCGCCACTGGGACCAAAAGTGGCGGGGATGGGGTGCGGTCCCACTTCGGCAGTCAGCAGGACATGGGGTTTCATCTTGATGACAGCCGCTGGGGCTGCCATCTCTATTGAAGACAGTGATCCATTCCCAAGAGCTGCTGGCCAATCAGAGGGCTGACAGCTCAGCAGTGCCACTGCTGGTGGTGGCCACTGCTGGGGCTTCATCTGTGGGATGAGGGTGCATTGATGGCCCAATGCCTTCAAAGGCAGGTAAGTGGGATCTGGGGGTGCTGGGGCCAGTCAGGCAGGCCTCAGCGAGGTTGGGGTGAGGGTGTGTGTCCCTGACAGCAGATGGTGCCGTTGTGACGGGAGCGGTCATTGCTGCTGGAAGGCCCCTTCATTGGCCAAAGAGTGCCCGAAAAGGAGGGCCCGTCCACCAAAGCTCACTGGGAGTACGCCAGGGTTTACCTGGTGGTCTCCCCACAAGGTGGAGGGCCCCCCAAGCATTGGCAAGATGGCATGACAGTGGGAAGATGATGGGCACGCCACCCGATACCTTCCCATGCCATTTTGCTAGCCTTCCAGCCCATCCCCAAAGGGCTGGTAAAATCCAGCCCAACCTGTATATAACCCCTAAATCTGACATTTGTGTGCGTGCCTGTCCCAGAAATATGCCACCTGCCCTATTGGATGGGATCCTTAGTAGGTGTCCAGAACACATGCCAAACTGTTCAAGATGTTCATTAACATATTTAAATAAAGATCCTATGCTTGTTTACACCTTTTTTGTGAAATTGGTCTGCCACAGTGCCTGACTTGCCTCATGATAAACTTGCCCAGCAAATCATGGTGCTAATAGTCAGGAAGAAGCCATCAGGAGTGCTAGTTAGAGGGCTTCAAAGAGGTTAGTTGCTGGCTTGTTCTCTGAGGCTGCTGGCTAACTTTTAGGCCTTTTTTGCTATTTTCTACATTCCACGTGAGTTCTGACTTCTGCTAATAACTTTGTGCTGGTGCTGGACTGCTTTTGTTTGCTTTGAAAAGAGTTTCTTTGAAAAGAAACCAGTCGTGGGTGATCTGGTGCTTTTGCCTTTGGTGATGAAGGACAAGGAGGAGCAGCTAGGAGAAGAGGACAGGGAGAGAACTGTGCAGGAGACCGTTCCAGCAGCGGATCTTCATGGGACACTTCTCCTTTTACTGCAACATGGGGCACAGCCTCCGCATAAGGAGTTGATCATTTAGAACTGAGAAGAGGAGAAATTTCTTCACTCAGAGGGTTGTGAATCTTTGGAATTGTCTACCCCAGAGGATTGTGGATGTTCCATCATTGAGTATATTCAAGACTGAGATCAATAGATTTTTGGGGCAGGAACCTATGGGAATGGGCCCTGGTAGTCAGGCAAGTGGTGCCAGGAGTGGGTGGGTTATGTCGAAGATGATTGCGATCAGAGGCGGACAGGAAGTCTGCAGCAAAGGAAGCCCATGTTCACTTTCTGGGATTTGTGCAGCATTCCTGCCACTCTTGGCACACAAGGAAATATTTAAAAAAGTTAAAACTCACTTGGCTGGGCCTCTTCTGGCTCACAATCCAGCTCCCAGTAGATTGGGCCTGCTGAGGAAGCTACCACTGCTCAGTCCTCAGACTAAAATTGCAGTCGGGTCCTGATAACCCTGCCTTCCTGCAGTGTCCTGCTCGCCTGCTCAAAAGAGCAGGTGAAGATTGGGACGCAGTGGGAAAACAGCAGATTACATCAGGTGAGATGCTGCCCTGATTTTAACTTCCCTCCCACTCAAGTATCCAGCAGGCGGATGGGGGGAATTAAAATCAGGGCCTTTATTGCAACAGCTCACTTCAGATTTCAGTAACAGTTGGCTGTAACAATTCAGAATCACACTTGTGAAATGCCATAATGTCTGTCTTGATTACCTTTTCTAGTGCTCCTACAAAGTATATCCCCACTATAGCCTGGAAGGTGGAAAGCTGGACAATTCAGAAGGTCATGTTGGGCAACATCAAAAATTCCTGTGCCTTGAGGGCAGCCCTGCAGCATCGTGGCATGGGCGAGGATTGTCTGGTCACAAAAACAAAACCGTCTGAATGGCCAGAAGGCTACTGTACACACCCAATTTAAATGAATGGTGAAATTGATTAAAAACATAGGAACCAAATTTCCTTAGCCTTTTTTAGTGCCGTGATGCCATATTTGGGGCAGGTGAGCTGGAAATTTGTGTGTGACTTGATTATGCTGAGTCACAGAATCAGAATCACAGAATCACAGTGCAGAAGAGGCCCTTCGGCCCATCGAGTCTGCACCGATGCACTACCTCTTTTTCCTCTCAATCAGATTGCCAGTCTATCTGGGGATAGACACATAATATGCTGACTCATTACACATGCAGATGACGTTTTATGTCATGCAACATCAATCCTGCATTTGCACCCAAAGCATCGTCAGCTGTAAGGGACGCCTGAAATAAAAACAGCAAATGCTGAAAATACTCCACCGGTCTGGCAGCATCTGTGGAGAGAGAAACAGAGTTAACGTTTCAGGTCACAGGTCATCGACCTGAAATGTTAGCTTTGTTTCTCTTTCCACAGATGCTTCCAGACCTGCTGAGTATCTTCAGCATTTTCTGTTTTTATTTCAGGTTTCCAGCAGGTACAGTATTTCTCTTTTATTATAGTAAGGTACACCTGTGTGTTTTGGTGTCCAGCATTGTGGGGGCAATGAAAGCATTCCAGTTTTAAATGTTGGGGTCTTGCTACTGCAATCCTTCACATTAGAGTATGGAGAGCAACTTTTTAAATAAACCAGCCAGCTGTTTTCTTTGAATTTCTTTGGGAAGCACCGTTACACTGCATTTGGGCCCCAGGGCATATTTCCCAAGTCATACAAATTCCTTTGATCTCGAAAGATGGGACAGGGTCATAGTCTCACCTAGTGGGTGGGCAGATGATCTGCCCCACCCAGATCCACCACCAAAAGACATCCTGAGGAACGTTAGCCTCCAAATTGTCTACGTACTGGGAAAGAATTTCTTTGATCATAGGCTAAATAGTCTGCAGGATTTCTCCTAATCAAGTGATATATCTTCAGCAGAAGATCAGTAGAACTCTTGAAGAAATGGCATAAACAGTGGCACATCAAAACAACTCCATAGTTATTCTTCCCGTTTGTGTGTCGTAATTTGCTTTGCCATCCAGAAGAAATGTATAATAGATGTAGATATTGTCTGGGTCTCCACTTCTTGATTTGGAATGCTAATAAGACTCCTTGGAAATTGGAAACTCTTTGATGTATAACATATCACAAGAGACTCAGTTAAAAATGTTTGGAAGTGACACAAAGGCTTTTTTATTTCAGTACCATGTATGTATTGTGTAAGTCAAATACCATATTGCAGTTTACGTGCTGTGTTGTTTTGCTTCTCTGTAATTATATGGCTGATTTTCCAGTCAGTAGGATCAGTCCAATGACATGGAACAGATATGCAGGAGTTGGGAAATCCGGAGGGTCCCATAAAATCACATGAAACATTTAGGTTTTTACACTGACCCAAAATGAATGAAAACTTGATTAAATATTAAATTTCATGTTAATTTAACGCAAATGAGTCTTGGTATAATTTTCTTATACTTTGTAAATTGCATTTTGGTGTACTTTGCATTTTTATAAAGGCCTTAGTCTTTGTGAATAAATGGGTGCTATTTAGCCATAGCTGCAGCACCCAAGCAGCAATCCAGATGCCCCGATAGCTTGTCTTGGCAGAAGCTAATAACATTTAATTTTGTAGCTATGGCTCCTTATTCCGGACCCCTCAACTACTGGAAACAGTCTGCTCCTATCTACCCTGTCCCATCTTTCATCATATTAAACAAATCGACCGCATTGCCTGATAATCTGCAATGTGCTAATGAAAAAGCCTCAACAACAAAAGGTGTGTATTATTCATATGTAACTGCAGTCCAAGATTAGTTCATTTATTATCCTAAAGGTGCTCTGCTGACAGGTAATGTTTCAGCTATCTACCTAAACATTCAACAGTTTATTAATAATTGAGAAGAGAGTGTATTGCTCATCAGTCCCAGTGTGTGACTCGCGTACAGCACCAGAGTGAAACATGGATCTATCTGTCTTGCCAAATAACAACCATCCTGACAAATTTCTGCAGCTAGATGTAAAAGCATTAGCTACAAGTCCTGGTTTGAGCCAAATTTGTTTCACAGATCTCTCTGGGGCAGCTCTGAGTGGTCAACATTGGCATAATCGAGTCTATTCACAGGTAAGTGTGTCAAACAGCTTCACCGGTGTGCTTTCAATCTGAGAACTGAAAATAGATCCTTGTAGAAAACTGCTGTTGTACTTTTTATGAAATATCTTAAAATCGCTGATCTAAATAAAAAGATGTGAAGCATCCATATAAATAATTCTGTAAACATAAACATGATAAGACTAGGGCACGAATTTAACGTTTGGTGGGAGGCCCCGCCAACCAGCCCTAAAAGTCGGGGGCAAGCCCGCCTTTGCTGGGTCTGGGGAGCCACGCTGGGATTTTTCATTCCACAGGCATTTAATTGACCTTGGGCAGGACTTTCACCTCCTTGAGACAGGAAGTCCCACCTCATGGAGCTGCCGGCTAATCAGCGGGCCGGCAGCTCTTAGTTCCAGCAGCCCCACCAGGAGAAGAAAGGCCCTGGAACAACAGTATGTTTTTGGGACGTCGCCAGGGACAATCGGCTGGGCCCTTGCAAGGCAAGGTTGGGCAGGTGGGGGGTGGTCAGTGTTGTGCGGTGGGGGCGGTTGGGGTTTCGTAGGTGGCCCACCTTGCAGCACAAGGTGCCCAATCAGGAGGGCCCCCCAGCCCCCAGCCTGCAAGAAGGCCTTTGCCATCTGCCCACCGTGGGTAAAATACACGTGACAGTGGGAGGAGGCCCTTAAGTGGCAGTTAATTTGCCACTTTAGGACCTTGATTGGCCTGGGGCTGGTGGGCCATTTCTTACTGCTGCTACCCCACATAAAATTGCAGTGGGGGCGGGAAGGTGTTGGGAATGCGCCCACCCCCCACCTCTCACTCAATTTATGCCGCTCCCCCCGCCATTAGCCTGCTCATTGGGGGAGGGGCGCTGTAAAATTCCAGCCTAGATTGGAATTGATCTTTGCATTTACTCGCAAGGAGTTAAATTGCTATACTCGTGAAATCAAATGGATGTTTGCCACCACTACTAACATAGCAACAGTCATTGAATTAGACTGACAGTACAGTCAACAGCTATAACCTGATAACAAATTAATTCTGATAATTGTGCTATCAATTACATCATTGTTACTTCACTGTTGTGTGTTAAATGTCTTCCAGTCTAAGAACCAAAAAGTATCAGAGATGTTCAACTTGCAATTGTATGGTGATGGCCCTATTCTCATCGATAAAGTCCTCAGCAAACATATCACTTCTCTAACCTTGAAGTCTACCATCAAGAGGAATCCCTTGTATGCAGACATAAGGACAAATAACAGCTGGCAACAGAACAAAGCTCATCCATCCTGGACAATTCAGGATTATGACAGACAGTCAGTACAAACTAATCTAGCTGATCATTTAAGCAAGGTGATATGTTCCAAAAAGTATTATTGTTAATAGATACCAATATTTTAACTTTAATTTATGTACTGTATCTTGCATTGAACAGGCTTATCAAATGTCGCTATGTAGTTCACAAAGGCAAAAGAACAACGTTGAGCAATCATAAGAGTATAGGAGGTGTTTAGTAAAGGAACAATCAAAGATAAACCTTCTGAACAAAGGAGAGAGAAGCAATATAGCAGAGAGTTTTAGGGAGTATATTTCAGAATGTTGGACCAAAATGGCTGAAAACTCTGCGATCAATGGTCGTGCAGTGGAAGCTGAAAGCAAAGAAGTCCAGAGGCTGCATGGTGGAGGATACATGGGGAACACAGCACTGAACAAGCATCATGAGATATGGAGAGGGAGGGTCAGGGATGGACTTGTACATGAGAACATGGGCTTTGAAATTGAGCAACTCAAGTATGAGAAACCACTGAAGAGTCAAATGTCCTCCTCCTGTGTCATAATGACTCTATGGGACGAATTTTCAAATGGCCTCGCAGGCGAACGGTCCCACAATTTCCCGCCACTAGACAATGTGCCGGTCTGCCACCATGGTCCTGTCTCCGGGCCATTTTCACTCCAGGAGGATTGGGGAGGTGACAGCTGGAATTTTCCAGTTGGAATGCGGCCCCCACTGAGGCTGAAACACGGCCCAGGGATGGAGGAGGCCACCTGGTGGCAGACTGGGCTTGGGGGTGGAACTAGCGCTCCAACGAGCTAGGAAACTCACACCTCACACCTGCCATAGCCCATGGATCACAGCTGCGGCCTCAGGTTATCCAGTGGAGGGATTACCCCTCCACGATGATGGCCTGGCAGCTGTGGAGTTTTCAATGATGAGAATTTTTAAAATCTTTTCAGAGGTTGCCCTCTCTCTCTCTAACCTACATCAGCAGCTCCACCTTCGGATGGTGGGGCTGCCGATCTGTCAGTGCTACAGAGCCTCCTATTGGCCGTCCAACCACGGGAGCCCACCCACCTTTTTAATTGGACACACCCTGGCCACTAAATGCCTTCTCATCAAAAATCGCGTCGGGCTTCAGGCGCCGACGTGACATGGGGTCGAGACCCAGAAATTCACCCGCATCATGGTCCCAACCCCACAACAAAAATTCAGCCCTATGACTCTATGAAGGTTGCTGAGGACCACAATCTTAAGAGAATGAGATAGAGGGTGGCAGAGCTTTGGATGAGTTGTGGAGGGCAGATGTCAGGAAGCTGTCATGAAGATCATTGGAGTAATCAAGTTTAGAGATTCCAAAAGCTTGGATAAGGGTTTCAGCACCCTTGGGGATGAGGTAGGGCTGCAGGTAGGAAATGTCACAGTGGTTAGTATGTGGGGCTTAAACCTCAGCTCAGGGTTAATCGGGGCACTGACTTTGTGTACTCTTGGAGTCAGTCTGAAGGAGTTGGCAGCAACAGAGATGGAATCAGGGACTAGTGCACAGGATTTAGAGTTGTCTCCAGTCTTGCTGATTCCTAAGTTGAAGAAAGCTCTTGGTCATTGAAGACATGATGCCAGCTAAGCTTTTGGACACCAGAATGATAAGCAAGGAACTAAGGATTATGGTAGAGAGATGAATCTATGTATAACCATATGTGACAAGAGGGGGCTGAATTCACACTATTCAATATTATTAATGAATATTTTAACACATTCACATGAACTTCCTCTATCTGCTATTTTGACATAAGTGTTTACCCAATTAAAATGAATGGCCAGAATTTTACCTGCACGCCATCAGTCCTGCCGCCGAGACCAAATGCGGTTCCTGAGTCCATATGGGCGAACGGCAGGACCGAGGGGGGGATTTTACCAGAAGTGACCAATTACGAGGCCACTGCCAGGACTGGTATCCTATTAAGGGGGGGGCGGCCTGCCTCTCCCAGCTGCTGGCCCAATCAGAGGGCCAGCAGCTCAGCAGCCTCGGTAACGTCACTGATAGAGGTGACGACTGCTGAGGGTGCAAGGGGAAGGAGAGGGCACCTCCATATCAAGAAAGGGAAAAAAGGGAAGAAAGAGAAAAATAGAGATCTTTACAGAAGGAGAAGGAGGAAAGAGAGTTAAGGCGACATGAATTAACTAGGGGAAGACCCAGTACAGCCAGTGAAGGCACAGCTAGTGTGGAAGCTACCCTTAGCTCAGAACCTTGTGCTGAGCTCTTAACATTCTCCCAGCTGATTCCAAATTTCAATGAGGGAGATGTGGGAGCATTTTTCATCACTTTTGAAAAGCTTGCAACACAGCTGAAATGGCTGGCCGAGAGCTGGACGCTGTTGTTACAAAGCTAACAGGAAAAGTTTTATTCACTGTTGCCAGATGAAAGTTCTTCAGATTATGAGATGACTGAAAAGGCTATTCTGGTAGCATATGAGCTAGTACCGGAAGCATACCACCAGAAATTCTGAACCCTCCGGAAGCAGCCTGACCAAACTTACCTCAAGTTTGAAAGAGTTAAGCAGCTTGCTTTTGACCAGTGGATATGGGCAGTTAAAATACAGCCCACATATGAAAACCTCAGAGAGGTGATCCTTCTCAAGGAGTTTAAAAACTCACTTCCCCTTTCTATGAAAACCCACGTAGAGGAACAAAAGGTTCCAAGAGCCAAGCAGGCTGCAATTCTGGCTGATGAATTTACCCTTAAAAAGCCTTCCCTCATCACCCCTACAAACCTGAAAAGGATAAAAGATGGGAGGGTGATAGGAGCCTGAACAGCCATGGGAAAGAAGGGAAAGCTGGACACACAGGGGGCCCTCCTCAGGCCAAAAAGGATGGTGCTGAGATCAAGAGTGACACCTGAAGACCTGAGTGTTTCCATTATAACAAGGCAGCTCATCTTCGAGCTGACTGCTGGAAATTACGGGGAAAACCTGTAGGATTAATCAGGGCACACCAGACCAGTGCAGGAGAAGGGACCCTGTGCAAAGCACAGCAGAGCAGGCTGTGGCATTAACTGGAGCAGTAAGACCCAGTAAATCTACTGTTGTGAGTGCAGGAAACTTTAAAAAAATCCCTGAAAGTTACCATGATTTTGTATCCCAAGGAAAAGTGACCCCATACCCCTCGAGTGGGACAAGCAAGCCCATAAGTCATACACAGGGATACAGGGGCCACCAAATCCCTTCTGCTGGGAAAAGGATCTTTCCCTCAGAGAGTGCAGTGAAGGCTAGAGTGTTAGTGAATGGTATCGGAGGGTGGTGTATGCCCATACCTTTATATCGGGTGTACCTGGAGTGCAACCTGGTTTCGGGACCAGTAACTGTGGGGATTGTCCCTAGTCTACCGGTGGTGGGGTCGACCTGCTTTTAGGTAATGATCTGGCGGGGGCAAAGGTGATAGCTTCCCCAGTAGTTTTAGAGAGACCAAAAGAAGTCAGGGAGACAGAGCAGTTGCAGGAGAAGGTCCCCGGCATTTTCCCTGGACTGTGTGGTGACTCGGTCCATGGCCAAACAAGCTCCATCAGAGGAGGTTGAACTGGCACTGCAGACAGATGACCCTACTGTCTGGTGGTCTGAAACCTTCTTTGGGAAGTTAGAGGACCCAAAGGATGGGTTAAACAAAACTTCCTTGGTTGAGACCCAGCAAGCTACCCAGTACTAAAGAAATTAGCACAGACTGCCCAAACTGAAGCTGAAGCAGACGGAGTTCCAGACTGCTACTATTTAAAGAATGGGGTGCTGATGAGGAAGTGAAGACCTCCTCAAAGACCTGCGGACGAAGAGGGAACCGCGGTTCACCAGATAGTGGTGCCGCCGAGGTACCGTAAGGAAATACTAAGAATAGCCCACGAACTTCCAATAGCTGGATTTGTTGGTGTACAAAAAACCTAAACCCGCATAAGACAGCATTTTGACTAGCCAAATATCCACAAAGATATGGTGGAGTTCTGTAAAACTTGCCACACATGCCACACCCCTAATTCCCATACCATGTTTTGGGGAACCCTTTAGCAGAGTGCTGGTGGATAGTGTGGGACCCCTGCTGAAAACAAAAGGGGGCTACCAGTATCTTCTCACCATTAATGGATATGGCTACTCGATTCTCAGAGGCCATTCCCCTAAGAATTATCTCTGCCAAGGTAGTGGTGGAGGGGCTAACCCAGTTTTTTACCAGATATTGGCTGCCTGCCGAGATCCAGACAGGTTAGAGCACGAATTTCATGTCTGGGATCTTTCAAAAAGTTATGGGTAACCTGGGGATAAGCCAACTAAAGTCCTCAGCCTACCACCCACAGTCACAAGGGGCTTTGGAACGGTACCACCAGACCCTAAAGACAATGATCAGGACATACTGCTACAAGTAACCCCATGACTGGGACAAAGGATTGGGATTTCTCCTGTTTGCCACTATGGACTCGCGCAATGAGTCCACCTGTTTTAGTCCTTTTGAATTAGTTTATGGACACGAGGTGAGAGATCCTCTTAAACTAATCAAGCAGAAGTTTTTGGGACATAGGGATGAGTCTTCCGTGTTAGACTACATTTCCATGTTCTGGGAGCAGCTCACAAGAGCCTGCGCAGTGGCTCAGGAGCACCTAAAGAACTCCCAGGTAGCTATGAAAAGGCAAGCAGACAAACATGCCAAGGCCAGTACATTTTGGCCTGGAGACCATGTATTAGCATTACTCCGTATTTGGGATGAACCTATGGCAGCCCAGTTCAGTGATCCATACTGAGTGGCAAAAAGGATTAGCCAGGTAAATTATTTGATTGACACCTCAGACTTAAGGAAAAAAACAAGACTGTGCCACATTAACATGCGAAGACACTATCACAGCCGGGAAGGGGACAGACAAACACAAGTCTGTCAGACAGTCAGGCAGGAAGGGGACGAAAAGGACAGTGAGGACAGGTTAGAGGAGGGCTGGGAGGATTCCCAAATGGAAATCCTTACTATCCAGTTAACCAATACTAAAATGTTAGAAAAATTAGACCCCAGACATCACTACATAAATGCAGGACAAAGAGGCACCCTACCAAGGTTGCTAACAGCATTTACAGAAACCTGCAGGGACAAGGAAAAATCCCAAAAAGGCAAACCTTTTGAGGAAATGCCTCACCTAGTTGAAACGCTGTAGGGAGTGTAGTGAATGCTGGGCAGGCACCTGCGAGTGGTAATGTCTCAGAGGACATGGGGCAGATTAACAAAGAGACCCTCCCCACAGTAAAGGGAAAAAAGGAAAATGCCCTAAATTAAACAGCACTTGTGTGACTCACCAGGAAACTATAAGTGAGGTCAGTGTGGATCTACCCACTGAAGAACCCAATGATCAGGTCCCAAACCCAAAGCTAATCAAACCCAACAATTTTAATTCAGAATTCAGCAAGATCAAGGGCCCTAAGGAAACCTCAGACACCTCACAGGGGCTAAAAAACAATTTATTACCCAATGCCACTATAGGGAGAAAAATTATCAAGGTGCTGGAACCTGGATGGTTAAAGACACATTGCAGAAAAAAAAACCTATGTAATCGCTGATGCCTTGTCCAGGGTCTAACCTGACACATAACCATCCCAGACCAACTCCAAAAAAAAGTTAAATCGGCATAGCTGTTGCAGACAAAGCCAACTGCAGCAATTCTAAGAGTCATGAGTGAATTTGAGGAGTGAGTGTTGAGAATGAATGTGTGTTTTCTTCTTTATCTTTTCCACAACTTTAATGAAATGTTCTTATCAACATAATTCATTTCATGTGGTGCGGAGGTTTCAAGAAAAATAATATGCCAAATGAAGAATATTAATTCATCAGTTGGAAACTTGCATTAAACTTTTTATGGAAAAACTCCTGCAGTTAACTTTTTAAAAATTGGCAGCCAAGATGGCCACCACAATTTTCATCTGAAATACCTTTTCACATTCCATGGGGAGCATGGACCCAGAACAATGGCTCAGAGTCATAGAGAGATACAGCACTGAAACAGGCCCTTTGGCCCATCAACAACCACCCATTTATACTAATCCTACATTAATCCCATATTCCCTACCACCTACCTATACTCGGGGCAATTTGCCATGGACAATTTACCTATCAACCTGTAAGTCTTTGGCTGTGGGAGGAAACCGGAGCACCCGGTGGAAATTCATGCGGTCACAGGGAGAACTTGCAAACTCCGCACAGGCAGCACCCAGAACTGAACCCAGGTCACTGGAGCTGTGAGGCTGTGGTGCTAACCACTGCACCACTGTGCTTGCTCTAAGTGACTGAATTACCTAAGATTGTTTCATTAGCACAGCATTCAATGCAATCCTAACACCTTGACTTTGAAAGAGCAAACCCCTCCAAGTGTAAATATTGGCATCCTGGGGCCTAGGGAGCAAATTCAAAACCTTGAATCTCATTAGAAGGTTCCAGAAAATACTCTGAGGCAGTTATGTGACCGTCTGTCCATCTCTGTGAAAGCTGGGAGTTTCCTTGAACAAAGGAAGTCAAGCCAGTAACTCAGACTGTGCAGCAGCAGAAAGGCTGTGTGCCTCCCTGTCTCTCTCTCTCCAGATAACGCCACAAGTTTGAACACCGTCTGCGACTGTGGACCCTCCAAGCATACAGATTGCTACAGACAGAGACCAGGGGAAGAGAGCCTCCTACAAGTCTGCCTCCAAGAAAACCCTGAGCCAAGCGGGCCAGCCACAAAGTGCACTTTGACTAACCATAGACTTTAAGAATACAACTTCAGCCTGTGACCCCCTCCTCACCTGTCCGTAACACCATGTTTGGAGTGGATGGATGTTCTGGAATTGCTGATGCAAGGCCAGAACCTAGCATAGTTGTTTCATGGCCTAATTTCCAGCATCCTGTTGTGCTCCCACCAAACTTACAGTGGGAGTATGCTGCAAGAACTGTGTTTTTTTCGGGGCGGTTGTTAAATCTTGTACTAAATTCCTCGTGTATATTTGCTGGATCCTTGCATCTGTCTAGACTTACACAGAAGTGGAGCAGCCTAGGCAATTTAAAAGAAAACAATTAATGGACCAGATCTTTTCACCATTAATTTCCAAGGGGTTTGTCCTAATTATCCACTGTAACATTGGCAGAAGATCCAGAAAAATGGCTGAAGTTATGGTGGATATTCAGGAGAAGCACCACATAAATTTAACCTCTCTATGTTCAAACTAATATCACGCCCATAGGCTATATAATGCCACGTGATGTGACAATCATTCCATAGTGCCCCAGACCTACCAACAAAAGGTGCTGGTCATCATCCTGTGGCTAAGTGGTTTAGCTCACAGGTCAGTTGATGTAGTGTTGCACTTTCTGGCCTGGATGCATCATTTACAGGCATTTGGGGAGATACAGCTGTCACCGGGATCAAGGTTTTCGGAGGGGTGGTGGGGCAGATGGTGAGAAACCACTCTGAAAATATTTCCCTTTAATCACTGGGCTACACCAATTTTGGGATGGAATTAATAGTAATTATAAAATCAGCTCTGTCGGTTTTCTATTTGTATATTTAATTGCATTTATTTTCATTTAGGAGGATCCAAATGACCTGAAGTTTTGGTTGGATGACATTTATACACCAGGATACGACTCTTTACTGAAGAAGAAAGAATCTGAACTGAAAAGATCCAAATGCTGTAAACTAGTAACACTGATAGTATTAGTAGCCTGCACTTTAATTACTGTAATTACTATATTAATAGTTGTTATTGGATACTAAATTAGTGAGCCAATGAAAATTGATATAAAAAACTTTACTAGTCATTTTCATGTTATTCAGAACGGAAAGAGGATGTACAGCCCATCGTGACTGTGCCAGCTCTTTCGATGAGCTATCCAATTAGTCCCATCCCCCTGCTCTATTCCCATAGCCCTTTTCAAGTATCTAGTCAATTCCCTTTTGAAAGTAACTGTTGAATCTGCTTCCACCAGCCTTTCAGCCTTTCAGAACAACTCGCAGCTTTAAAGAATTTCTCCTAATCTCCCTTCTGGTTCTTTTGCCAATTACCTGAAATTTGTGTCCTCTGCTTACTGACCCTGCTGCTATTGGATACAGTTTCTCTTTCTTTATTCCATAAAACCCCTTCATAATTTGGAAATGTTCATGTTATTCTTATCCAGTCTTAAACTGACTGAGATTACATTATGTTTTAGATCTTCAGAGGCTGATTTTACAGTTAATGCTGAATTAATTTGAAATGTAATGTTCAATCTCAGTTCTTGAAAGGTTATTTTCCTTAGTAGATTTACATAATGTAAATTTAAGAAATGCAAACATATAAACTATTCAAAAAAATGTAGGTCATATGATCATTATTATTCTTCAGTATTTACTTCAATGTCATTTGGATGAAACTTTAATCTTCCGGCCAATTTTGATAAAATATGGAAATAAGAAAATGCAAAGTTAGAAATAACACCAAATGCATAATTGTTCCAGAGGCTTATAAATATAGGGTAATATTGTTTCAGGCACTTCTAAAATATGTGTTTACAATCTGTTTGTAGACCCATTTTGCACAAAATCATGATGAGGGTTTGCTTCTTCCTCGGATATAATATCACCTCCCCAATATTTTCCATGTACTAGTGAATCTCCCACAGCATTGTCTTGAGTCAACGTGACAAGCACCATTCCCTTTCCCTGGCAACTGTCTGGGGTTGAACCATGCTGTTTGTAAACTTGGTGTCATATTTGACCTCAAGATCAGCTTCTGACCACATATCCGTGCCATCACTAAGACTGCCTATTTCCCACTCTGTAACATCACTCGATTCTGTTCTTGCTCAGCTTATTTGCTGCTGAAACTCTCATTCATGCCTTTGTTACCTCTAGACTTGACTATTTCAATGTACTCCTGGCTGACTTCCCATGTTCTACCCTGCATAAACTTGACATCATACAAAACTCTGCTGCCTCTGTTCTAACTCGTACCAAGTCCTGTTCACCCATCACCCCTGTGCTCGTTGAACTCCATTGGTCCCTGGTTAAGTTATACCTCAATTTTGAAATTCTCATCCTTGTTTTAAAATCCCTCCATGGCCTCACCCTCCCTATCTCTGCTATTTCCTCCATCCCCACAACCCTCTGAGATATCTGTGCTGCTCTAATTCTGCCGTCTTCAGCATTCCCGATTTTAATTACACCACCATTGGTGGCCTTGCATTCGGGTGCCAAGGCCCTAAGCTCTGGAATATCCTCCCTAAACCACACCACCAATCTTTTTTCCTTTCAGATGCTCCCTAAAATTTACCTCGTTGACCAAGCTTTTGGTCATCTGCCCTGATATCTCCATATGTGACTCTGTGTTGTCCTTCGCTTTACAATTCTCCTGTGAAGAGCCTTGGGAGTTTTATTATGTTAAACACACTATATAAATACAAGATGTTGTTGTTGTTGGCATTGCCCACCAGAAGTTGGGATAAATCAAAATTCCCTCAAGAGTGCATTTGTGATACTACGGGCAGGATTTTCCCGGCCCCAGGGTGGAGGGCTGGGGGGCATGGGATGCCGGGAAAATAGCGGGGAGCCGCATTTGGGTGGCTGCCCGATGCAGTCCCACTGCCAGGGAGGTTTCCTAGCTGCAGGACATGAATGAAGATTGGCAGCCTGTTGAATAGAGGCAGGGAGCCAATTTAAATAATTAAAGGGCCCTTTCAGGGCAATTTTCCTGAGCTGTTGGGATTGTCACAGAATCACAGAATCGTTACAGAGCAGAAGGAGGCCATTCGGCCCATCGTGTCTGCACCGGGTCTCCAAAAGAGCAATTCCCTCAGTTCATTTCCCCCGCCTTCTCCCCATAACCCTATACCTTCTTCCTTTGCCAGTGGCTGAGCAACTCCCCACTGTGTGGGAAGGCTGCCAGCTTCATGGAGGCTGCCTGACTGCTGCCATCAGGGAGGCCAGTGGAGCCAGAGGCTCCAAGGTCCAGAGAGGGGGCTGCAGGCAGAGGAGACCTCCCATATGGCCCCAGTAGGCCATCCGGAGGGGCCTGCTTGCTTGGTCCCTTTGGTTTTCATTTTTGACTTACCTGTCCAAGTTTGGGGGGGGCTCAAAATTAAGGCGCCCTCTTGACCCCCGACTTGCCTCCGCAGTAACCGCCTCTCTCAGCGGGGCTGCTATGGCTTCAGAGCTGCTGGTTCTCTAATTGGGCCAATAGCATCTACATCCCTCTTGCCATCCTTAACTGGAAGTCGCCTCTGGGAGGGTTGTTGAGCCAGTCCTGCTGCCAGCAAGTGACACAAAGCCCTATCCAGTCTGGGGATCTGCTGCTTCAGACACTTAAAATGCTCCATCTAATGGTAGAGGTATGTAGCTTCAGGATTCATTGTTATCAATCCTATTGAGCTGACAGGCATGTCAGAATGGTAATGCCCAGAGTAAGGAATGTAGGACATGCATTGCAAATTTAATACTCTAGTCAATTTTCCTTGGTGTTGCACACAGGGAGTCAAGACTAAGCCTAGCCTTCAAGTTAAAAAGGATTAAAGGCTGGGGAATAATTAGACATACTTCCACATTTGAATGGAAACAGCCTATGTAAGCTTTCCATGCTGTGATCATACCGTCCAGCCAGTGGAGGCTCAGCAATGCATCCATTGGTGGGGCAGGAAGTGATTATAACATGATAAATGCACATAGTAAGTTTCCATTGTAAATTTAGACATAGGAATTGATGATGGAAACATTCTCAGGAAGTATGCACATGTGTAAGATTTTAATATTAATAGATTGTAGATAATTTTTCTTTTATGTGGGCAAATTGTATCCACACAACTTCATTAGTTTGAACTGGAGGCTCACTATGTTTGATGATCAAGACCTCAACTGTACTTGAAGATGGTGAGTTAAATAAGAGCAGTAGTTTGAGTGTGCTGTGATATGTTGATCAGAGCTGTGGGTGCAATTTTACAAGTTTTTGCTGCTAGTGTGGAACTCTTTCCACTGACAGTGCAAATTGAAAAGTCATAAGGGCACTACCCATGATATTCCACAGATTAAAGGACAGGGTATAGTGGAAACACACCTGCAGTTTTTCAATAAACAGATAGACAAAATTCCCCACCCACGGTCAAAATCAAAAATCAGAACGTGCAGCACAAAATGTCACACTTTAGGATTTTTCTTGATGATTTTTCCACAGGAAGAGAAATTTTGAATTAAAGTGGGTTCACACAAGGTTAAAATTCCCCTTCGTCATATGCTGCAGCTGCTGAGTCAAGAGAAGTTTATATATTAAATGTGCTAAACAATGAAAAACTACTTGCACAATTGCACAAATAATACATAATTAATTAATTGCTTCAGCTCAGGTTTCATATGAACATTCACATCTTATGGAGGCCTAAATGTTATATCATGAGGACATTGTTTGCCAACCAAGGATTTAAAGGAGAGGATAGTGGAATTGGACTGGATGGCTCCTGCAGTCAAGATTGGTGTGTGTGAAATGTTCATAGAAAAGAAAATAGGAGCAAGAATAGGCCATAGATGATACATGTTTGGTAATAGATATAGTAGGAAAGACAATTGAGAACTGAGTTGTTCTTCAGTTGTTTTCCATCAGCATAAAAGAAAAGCAAGAAATACAGTACGATTAACACAGGAAATAACAGTGTCAAACAGGATTCAAGTATTGGGTAACATTGAGGGTGTTGCTTGAAATGAGGAAGGATAAACTGAGGAAAGATCAGAGCAGCTTAATGAAACGAGAGGAAATCTATGTTAAATAAAATGGAGTTTATAGTAGTAACAAAGGCATCTAATTGCTTTTTGAATAAGTCCAATATTTGTATCTCTACTTCCTTGCTTGGTGGATTTATTCAAAATACAATTAGCTGCCTTGATGGAAGTGTTAATGAGGAAGTGGGTGAACCTTTGATGGGAATTATTACATGCTTGCTTTGTCAAGGATTTGGGGCCACAGGACATGCATATGGGAATCAATGCACTCCAAGAGAGAATTCATGCTTTCTTATTAATGAAAAATGAGCCCAGGTATTTCACAACAGTGCAATTCCTGCCAGGAATTTGGCAGGTCAAGATTTCTGTAAGTTCTATAGTTCAAGTGCTGATTGTGTTGTAATTTCCCAAGTTAGGTTTCCAATGAACCCACCTGTCATTGTTAGAAATATTATGGGTTTTGAGTAAGTCAAATGGGGGAGGGTGGAAAAAGAACAAAAAGGAAGACCTGCGGTAGGGTAGAAGATGGGAAACATTAAATGACAAAAGAGTTGGTGGGGCAGAGCCCACTACATTTTCTGTAGTGCCTAACAACCTTAAATGTCCATTATATTTTATTTTTCCGGAGGTTGTGATCATCACAGGCAGGGCCAGCATTTGTTACTCATCCCTTGAAAAGGTGGTGACGAGCGCCTTCTTGAACCGCTGTAGTCCATCTGGTGTAGGTACACCCACAACAGCATTACCATCACTGAATCCCCCACCATCAACATACTGGGGGCTTACCTGTTATGTTTGATTGCTCTGTGATTGATTGCTCTGTGCTGTGTTTGTAAGACTGTTCATTATGCTGTCAATCAACCCTGAGGGGGTATGGTTCCAAAAGTTAAACTAAGACAGATCCGGGCATCCATTGGAATAAAGCCTAGATACACAGAAATCGTGAATCTAGTTTCTTCATGCTTGGGGTACGAAACATAACATCTGGCAACAAAAAATGGTGAGTATTTTAAAGTTACTGGCCCCAGCGCCTTTTCTGTCATCGCCGGGTGATCCCCCCATTCCGTGGTACAGATGGATTTTTGGGTTTGAAACCTATTTGCTTGCTACGGGTATGGATGGAACAGATGTAGCAGTGACCTGCAAGAAGACAATTCTCATGCATTGCATCGGAGCAGAGGGCCAGCATATATCCGGACAGTGAATGGATGATATGTCTACATTTGAAAAGGCGGTAAGTTTAGTTTAGTGATACAGCGCTGAAACAGGCCCTTCGGCCCACCGAGTCTGTGCCGACCATCAACCACCCATTTATACTAACCCTACACTAATTCCATATTCCTACCACATCCCCACATGTCCCTATATTTCCCTACCACCTACCTATACTAGGGGCAATTGCTAATGGCCAATTTACCTATCAACCTGCAAGTCTTTGGCATGTGGGAGGAAACCAGAGCACCCGGAGGAAACCCACGCAGACACAGGGAGAACTTGCAAACTCCACAAAGGCAGTACCCAGAATTGAACCCAGGTCGCTGGAGCTGTGAGGCTGTGGTGCTAACCACTGCACCACTGTGCCTGTGAGTAAAGCGCCTGGCCCCGTGTATAGGAGTCACTTCAAGGATTGCACAGTCGCAATCACAGGCATTTCATTGATGTGGGTGTGAAAGTGTTCATATTGAGTGAAGACCTCTAC
The DNA here is from genome assembly GCF_036365525.1 of Heterodontus francisci. Taxonomy (NCBI): domain Eukaryota; kingdom Metazoa; phylum Chordata; class Chondrichthyes; order Heterodontiformes; family Heterodontidae; genus Heterodontus; species Heterodontus francisci. The sequence continues at coordinate 130,872,993 of NC_090374.1, read as the reverse complement.
TGTCATTATTTTTTGCAACTTTCTCTCACTCCTGTGTCAGACACTCTTCAAGCTTATGATGACTCAATTATCCCGGTCTTCAGAATGATCACAGTCCCAGTGCGCTACAAAAATGTCAACCTGGACAAGTTCATGATCTATGTGGCCAAACGCAGGAGCCGAATGGGGTAGACCTGTTCAATAAGCTTGGCTTCAAACTTGCAGACTCCACCAGAGCACCCATTAATGTGATCGATGATATAGACCGGGGTTGTCCAACCTTTTCTTGTAGGGGGTGCCATATTACAATTATTGTCTTACATGGGGGCCGGTGAGACAATTTTGGAAAAATAAAGGCATTAAATATTTATCTTACCATTAATCAAAACGGCAAAATTTTTGTGAAGAAGCTTTAAATGAGAAGACTAATTTTATTGACTATCGGACACTGATTTTGTAAGAAACATGGCAGATTTTTGCTTGCTCAAGTAGTCAATGTTTGCCTGCACACTAGTTCGAGCCATAGAAAAGTTATGGCACAGAAAGAAGCCATTCAGCCTATCATGTCTGTGCTGGCTGAAAAAAAAAGCCGCCCATTCTAATCCCACCTTCCAGCACCTGTTCCATAGCCTTGCAGGTTACAGCACTTCAGGTGCAGGTCCAAATAACTTTTAAGTGAGTTGAGGGTTTCTGCCTCCACCGCTGATCCGGGCAGCGAATTCCAGACACCCACTCTGGGTGAAAAAGTTTTTCCTCATGTCCCTCTAATCCTTCTACCAATTACCTTAAATCTGTTCCCTCTGGTAATTGACCTCTCCATTAGGAGAAACAGATCCTCCCTGTCTACTCTATAAGTTCTAGTGATGCAGAGTATTCCTGATAGATGTCATTCTTGATCACTCTATCTCCTTCTCTCTCTGCCCCCCACCCTCTCTCTCTGACCCCTCCCCTCTCTCTCTCTATCGCCCCCTCTCTCTCTCTGCCTCCCTCTTTCACTCTCTCTGTCCCCTTTCTCTCTCTCTCTCTCTCTGTCCCCCTCTTTCTCTCTGTCCCCCTCTTTCTCTATCACTGTCCCCTTTTCTTTCTCTCTCTCTCTGCCCCTTTCTCTCTCTCTGCCCCCTCTCTCTGTCCCCCTCTTTCTTTGTCTCTCTCTCTCTGTCCCCCTCTTCCTCTCTCTCTCTGTCCCCCTCTTTCTCACTCTCTCTTTCTCACTTCCCTTTCGCTCTCTGCCTGTCTCCTCCTTCTCTCTCCTTCTGTCCCTCTTTCTCTCTCTCTCTCTCTGTCCCAAACTCTCTTTCCCCTGTTTTCTCTGGCCCTCTTTCTCTCTCTTTGTCCCTCTTTCTCTCTCTCTCTCTGTCCCCCTCTTTCTCTCTGTCCCCCTCTTTCTCTATCACTGTCCCCTTTTCTTTCTCTCTCTCTCTCTGCCCCCTTTCTCTCTCTCTGCCCCCTCGCTCTGTCCCCCTCTTTCTTTGTCTCTCTCTCTCTGTCCCCCTCTTCCTCTCTCTCTCTGTCCCCCTCTTTCTCACTCTCTCTTTCTCACTTCCCTTTCGCTCTCTGCCTGTCTCCTCCTTCTCTCTCCTTCTGTCCCTCTTTCTCTCTCTCTCTCTCTCTGTCCCAAACTCTCTTTCCCCTGTTTTCTCTGGCCCTCTTTCTCTCTCTTTGTCCCTCTTTCTCTCTCTCTCTCTCTGTCCCCCTCTTTCTCTCTGTCCCCCTCTTTCTCTATCACTGTCCCCTTTTCTTTCTCTCTCTCTCTCTGCCCCCTTTCTCTCTCTCTGCCCCCTCACTCTGTCCCCTTCTTTCTTTGTCTCTCTCTCTCTGTCCCCCTCTTCCTCTCTCTCTCTGTCCCCCTCTTTCTCACTCTCTCTTTCTCACTTCCCTTTCGCTCTCTGCCTGTCTCCTCCTTCTCTCTCTCTTTGTCCCTCTTTCTCTCTCCGTCTCTGGCCACTTTTCTCACTCTTGCTGTCCCCCTCCTTCTCTCTCTCCCTGTCCCCCCCCTCCACCACCCCCCCGCCCTCCCTTGATGGTTGCAGAGAGTGGGAATGCTCAGCAGATGGTTGATCAGTGTTTTAAAAACATCACGCTGTCAGTTTCACAGCTGACAGATGCTGACATCAGGAACAGCAGCTTCCCAACTTCAGACAGATTCAGGTTTCAGGCGGCCTTTTAAAAAAAACACTTCAGACACTACTAGTGGAGCAACCTTTGTTACACACAATGGTGAGTTTCAGTACCACAGAATGCCCTATCGACTAAGTGCAGCACCTAGTGCATTCCAGAAGATTGTCTCTTCAGTCTTGTCAAACATTGAGGGGGTGCGCAACCTTCTCAATGACGTTGTCATCCATGGAAGGGACAAAGCAGAGCATGATCAGTGGTCATCCACGGTGCACACTTGACTCGCACTACACAATTTGACACAAAAAAGATAAATACACTCGCAGCATCAGAGATTGACTTTCTTGGGTGCAAAGTGACAGCAACTGGAGTAAAGCCTATGTATGACAACGTCAAAGCCATTCATGTGCTTCCAACCCAGTCTAATGTGGAAGAGTTGGCATTGTTCCTCGGCACTACCAACTTTTATCATAAATTTGTGCCCCAGTAGGCAGATATCGCAAAGCCTCTTCACAAGCTACTGTGCAAAGATACACAATGGGAATGAACAACTGCACAGCAAACAGCATTTGTCATGTTAAAAGTGAAGATAGCATCTCCACCAGTCCGCATGCATTTCTATCCACATGCAGAAATGTACGTCACAACAGACACATCAGGAAATGCGATAGGAGCTGTACGCTCCCAGTACATTGCAGGAAGTGAACAACTGACCATGTATGCAGCATTCCCATTGTTGGAAACTGAACGCAAATATTCCACTGGAGAGTGGGAAGCACTCGCCTGCATCTACGCTTGTGAACTTTGGCACATGTATCTTGACCTCTTCACATCTACCGATGGTCTGATTGTCTTCATCAGTACATTTCAAGGTCACGTATCTCGCAGGTTTACGCAACCAAGTTACTGGCATGCTTAGCCGAAACGACTATCACAGACAGTCTTAGTGATAGCAAAGCGACTCGTGACATCGAAAACTATGTAGTTATGGTGATTTTGCACACAACCGTGAATCTTGTGATTTAAGAGGAATTGAAGGCAGTATCATGCAGGCCCTCACCTGCCAAGAATGAGGCACATTAATTTCACCACATGGATATTAAATTTCAAATTGTTGCTGGAAAGAAGAGAAGACCTGTTGCAAGAATTGCCAGACCTTGGCTGAAAACAAGACATTTACATATTAACAGATGGTGCTTGTTGACAAAGGAGCTATTCCCTGCTCCAACTCAATCCACAAACAGATGTGGTCTGTCCAGTTAGTCACATGACTAACTGGCTGTTGCAGAGTTTTGAACTGAGAGTCTGCAGAAAGATGTTTGCTCCTGGATTGAAAAGATCTGTCCTGAAAAGATCTGTCCCAGACAAGATCTTTACAAAGTGGTGTTTGCTTGAGACTGTCATTATGGACAACAGACCACAGTTTGTTATAAAAACAAGAAATGCTGGAACCACTCAGCAGGTCTGGCAGCATCTGTGGAAAGAGAAGCAGAGTTAACGTTTCGGGTCAGTGACCCTTCTTCAGAACTGACAAATATTAAAAATGTCACAGGTTATAAGCAAGTGAGGTGGGGGTGGGGCAAGAGATAACACAGGAGAAGGTGTAGATTGGACAAGGCCACATAGCTGACCAAAAGGTCATAGAGCAAAGGCAAACAATATGTTAATGGTGTGTTGAAAGACAAAGCATTAGTACAGGAAAGATGTTAACGGACTGAATATTGAACAGCAGCAAGTGCAAACATGAAAAAAAACAGTGGGTAAGCAAACTGAACAAACGAGGATGAAATGAAATAAATGCAAAAAAAGGTTGTAAAAAATGTAAAAAAGATAAAAAGAAAAATGAAAAAACAACTAAAAATGAAAGTAAAATGGGGGGCTGTCATGCTCTGAAATTATTGAACTCAATGTTCAGTCCGGCAGGCTGTAGTGTGCCTAAAGGGTAGATGAGATGCTGTTCCTCGAGTTTGCGTTGATGTTCACAGTTTGTTTCCAGTCAGTTCACAGAGTTTCTAGAAAGCTACGGAATTCACCACCATCTGACATATGATACAACCCACAATCGAATGATGATGTTGAACATTTCAACAGAATGTTCAAGGACAGTTTGAAAGCTAGCATGTCAGAAGGGAAAATGTTTGAATAATCCATTCATATCCTACTTCACACATATCGAGCCACCCCACAATCTCTGACCGGAAAGACATTGGTCGAATTTATGATTAGTCACAACATTTGCACGCCACTGATCATTTTTAAGCCATCACCGCCATCCAACACGAATGTCAGAGCAAAAGCCGAAGTAATCCCGAACCGATAAAGCAATGTAAAAGCGTACTGCACTAAGTGAATATGCGCAAGGAAACCACGATTCGCAGTCGGAGATTGGGTTCGTATCAAACATCCAAATCACAACCACAAGCTCATGCCCTCTCGAGCATGACCTAAGTAGATCAAATGTATTTTCGGTACCGATGCTTATCTCTTGGATGACAACACCAAGTGGAATGCGCGATGCTTGATTGCAAGCTGACCTGGAGATTTTGACGATCGTGACTACGAGGATACATTTTCTGTACTGATTAGTGATCATGATGGTATCTATCTCATCAAGATGATTGCGCTGAATCACAACCACATCTTTGTCAATCTTGGTGCCGTCATCGATGACCTCCATCTCTCGAAGATTATTTATGTACTTAGAGGAACAAATGGACTCTAAGAAATGACTCAATATATACCTGTTTGATGCTTATGAAGGTTTAATTCAAAATAAGCTCCTTAGTCTAAAAGGGGGAAAATACATTATGCTTGATTGCTCGTGATTGATTACTCTGTTGTGTTTGTAAGACTGCTCGGTATGCTCTCAGTCAAACCTGAGAGGGCATGGTTCCAAAAGTGAAACTAAGACAGATTCGGGAAGCCATCTGAATAAAGCCTACACACACAGAAATCGTGAGTCTAGTTTTATCATGATTGTGGCATGAAACATAACATTACCATTGACCAGAAACTTAACTGGACCAGCTATATAAATACAGTGGCTACAAGAACAGGTCAAAGACTGGCAATTCTGTGGCGAGTAACTCAGCTCCTGATTCCCTAAAGCCTGTTCACAAGGCACAAGTGAGGAGTGTGATGGAATACTCTCCAGTTGCCTGGATGGGTGCAGTTCCAACAACACTCAAGAAGCTTGACACCATCCAGGACAAAGCAGCCCGCTTGATTGGCACCCCATCCACCAGTTTAAACATTTACTCCCTCCACCACGGCGCACAGTGGCAGCAGTGTGTACCATCTACAAGATGCACTGCAGCAACTCACCAAGACTCCTTAGACAGCACCTTCCAAATCCGTGACCTTGACCACCTAGAAGGACAAGGGCAGCAGACACATGGGAACTCCACCACCTGCAAGCTCCTCTCCAAGCCACACACCATTCTGACTTGGAACTCCCTTCCTAACAGCACTGTGGGTGTAGCTACACCAAATGGACTGCAACGGTTCAAGAAGGCAGCTCATCATCACCTTCTCAATGGCAATTAGGGATGAGCAATAAATGCTGGCTTTGCCAGCGATGCTCACATTCCATGAATGTATATATAAAAATAATAATTTTACTTCACCCCTTTAGAGATTGAAGAATTAGTGGGAGGTCAGTCACAACAGCTATGGATTAAAGTTTGGAATACTTCCTCCCATTATCATTTATTTCTGTTAAGTAATACAACTCAGGTACTAGTTTGCTCAAAAACATCAAAAAAAAACATTGATGGAGTACACAAGTCCAACATCCTGCTCTAAAGGTCTGCTTCATTCTTTGCACTGTGTGGTGCGCTGTTCTTCGGGAAATTTTAGACCAAGATGTCTTATTGATCTTTCTAAGAAGGCACTTAATGCATGCAGATGATAGCTGTGACCTGGATGTTTCTAGCCCTGAAAGTGCTCAGTGTGCCCGTGCCAAGAATAAACAGAAACAGCTGATTTATGGATGTTTCTACTGGACTCTTGACTTTTTCTGTGTGCTTTATTCTGTAATTTCTGTAATTGTAAGTGGCTTGCCAAAACTATAGGTTGCTATAGTGGGTGAAGATCCCAAACCATTCCACACAAACCATCCCATCCTTAAGTATCTTGTCCTAAATAACTAATGTGTGGTGTGTATATGACTCTTTCAGCCCATCATCTTTATCCTCCTGACAAGGTAACATATAGAACATCTGTTCAGAGAACCTTGTGAACCAAAGAATTTGATGTCTGATAGTTCTGCAACAGAAAAACAAGCTCAGCACATTACAGCAGAGATTTCTTTCCCAAGATGCGCACAACAAACTGTATAAAATAAGGAGGATTATAATCAGTCCTAAATATAAAAGGAAATATATCTACTGTTATGACCAAGGTGGGAGGAGTGCACTGTTTATTCTAGTTCCACTTCTCCATGGGTCACAACATATATTTAAATGTTTTCCCACTTACCGATAGTCAATCATTGGAACATAGGAACATAGGAAGATAGGAACAGGAGTAGGCCATTCAGCCCCTCGAGCCTGTCCCACCATTCAATGAGATCATGGCTGATCTGCGGCCGAACTCCATATACCTGCCTTTGGCTCATATCCCTTAATATCTTTGCTTAACAAAAATCTATCTATCTCAGATTTAAAATTAACAACTGTTCTATCTTCAACTGCTATTTGTGGGAGAGAGTTCAAAACCTCTACCACCCTTTGCGTGAAGAAGTGTTTCCTAACATCTCTCCTGAACGGTCTATTCCTACTTTTAAAACTATGCCTCCTAGTTTTAGAATCTCCAACCAGTGGAAGTAGTTTATCTTTATCTAGCCTGTCTTTTCCTGTTAATATCTTGAAGACTTCAATCAGATCACCCCTTAACCTTCTAAATTCTAGTGAAAACAGGCCTAATTTGTGTAATCTCTCCTCATAACTTAACCCCTGTAGTCCAGGTATCATTCTTGTAAACCTACGTTGCACTCCCTCCAAGACTAATATATCCTTCGTAAGGTGTGGTGCCCAGAACTGCTCACAGTACTCCAAGTAGGGTCTAACCAAGGTTTTGTACAGCTGCAGCATAACCTCTGTGTCTTTATACTCCAATCCTCTACATATAAAGGCTAGCATTCCATTAGCCTTTTTGATTATTTTCTGCACTTGCTTGTGGCATTTGAAAGATCTCTGACCTGAACCCCCAAGTCTCTTTGGACATCCACTGTACTTAACCTCTTCCCATTTAGAAAGTACCCTGCTCTATCCTTTTTTGTTCCAAAATGGATAATCACACACTTGCCCGCACTGAAATCCATCTGCCACAGTTTTGCCCACTCACCTCATCTGTCAATATCTCTTTGCAATTTTATGCTATCATGTAGACTGTCTCCAATGCCGCCTAGCTTTGTATCATCAGCAAATTTGGATATATGACTTACTATGCCATCATCCAAGTCGTTAATGAATAATGTGAATAATTGAGGCCCCAACACAGATCCCTGCAGGACACCACTAGTCACATCCTGCCAATCGGAGTACTTACCCATTATCCCCACTCTCTGTCACCTATCACTCAACCAACTTCCTAACCATATCAATAATTTGCCCTCAACTCCATGGGCTTCTACCTTAGTTAACAGTCTCTTATGTGGGACTTTATCAAATGCCTTCTGGAAGTCAACATCCATAGACATTCCCCTGTCCACTACATTAGTCACCTCTTCAAAACATTCAATGAGATTTGTCAGGCATGACCTTCCCTCATGAATCCATGCTGGCTGTCCCTGATAAACTGAAATTTTTCCAGGTGTTCAGTCACCCTATCCTTGATTATAGACTCCAGCAACTTGCCCACCACAGATGTCAGGCTAACTGGTCTGTAATTTTCTTGGTTGCCCCTTTCACCCTTCTTAAAAAGTGGAGTGACATGTGCAACCTTTCAATCCAGAGGGACCACTCCTGAATCTAGGGAACTCTGAAAGACTGTAGTTAGGGCACCTACATGTGCTCCCCTACATCCTTTAACACCCTCGGATGGAAACCATTAGGTCCTGGGGATTGCTCACTCTTTAGTTCCATTAATTTCCTTGTTACTGATGTTTTACTTATGTTAATTGTATTAAGTCCCTGTCCCCTATCGGCTATTAATTTTTTCGGGTCTTCCGACAAGTTATCCTCCTTTTCAACTGTAAATACTGAGGCAAAGTAGTTGTTCAACATGTCTGCCATTTCCCCATTATCAATGACAATATCTCCATTTTCAGCTTTTAGTGGGCCTACATTGTTCTTGACCACCCGCTTTCCCTATATGTAACTATAAAATTTCTTCTTATTGATTTTGATGTCCCTTGCAAGTTTCCTTTCATAATCTCTTTTAGTAGCTCTTATAAGCTGCTTTGTGACCCTTTGCTGGTCTTTGTATCGATTCCATTCGGCCGGATCTGTGCTGCAATTTTAGCATTTTTGTTAGCCTTTCTTTTTGTTTTATGCTATCCCTAATCTCTTTAGTTGTCCATGGCTGTTTTTTCTGTGAAGTGGAGCTTTTTCCTCTAAGGGGTATATACTCGCTCTGTATTTCGTTAAATGTTTCTTTAAATATTCTCCACTGTTCTTCAGTCGTTTGACCCATTAACAGATCTACCCAGTTTACCATGGACAGTCTCTGTCTCATCCCGGTAAAGTCAGCCTTACCCAAGTCTAAAATTCTAGTAGCTGATTCGTGCTTTTCACTTTCAAACGCTACCTGGAATTCGATCATGTTATGATCACTATTTGATAAATGTTCACGCACAGTTAGGCTACTAATTAAATTTGGCTCATTACTCATAACTAAATCTAATATTGCCTGTCCCCTTGTTACATCTAGGACATATTGCTGTCGGAAACTATCCCGGATACATTCCAGAAATTCACTACCTTTCTGACAGGTGCTAGTCTGCCTCCCACAATCTATGTGTAAGTTAAAATCCCCCATTAATACTACACTGCCTTTGTTACACACTTGCCTAATTTGTGCATTTATACAATCTAACACCTCAGAACTGCTACCAGGGGGTCTCTACACAACACCTATTACAGTTTTAGATCCTTTTCTGTTCCTCAATTCCGCCCACAAGGTCTCCACTGGATACTTTCCCCTCATTATATCCTCCCTCACCAATGAGGTGATATTATTTCTAATCAGTAAGGCTACTCCACCCACTCTGCCATTTTCCCTGTCCCTCCTGGAAACTTTATAACCAGGTATATTTCGTTCCCAGTCCCGACCATCCTGCAGCCAGGTCTCCGCAATGGCCACCACATCATAATCTTCCATTTGAATTTGTGCCTGCAGCTCATCTAGTTTATTCCTTACACTCCGTGCATTTGTATATAGAACTCTTATTTGTGCTATACCCCCTAACCTGTCCCTCAGCATTGATGTTTTATTCGCCTGTTTATTATTTCTCTCTTCTGGTTTAACCAGTATACTTCTTGTAGTTTGGTAACAATCAGCCTCACCACTAACCTGCACTCCTACCGTCTCCTTTAACTTCCTGTTTTTCCATGCAACTTAACCCTCCCCCCCCCACTATTTAGTTTAAAGCCCTAACTACAGCCCTAGTTATGCGATTCGCCAGGACTCTGGTCCCAGCATGATTCAGGTGGAGCCCGTCCCGTCGGAACAGCTCCCTCCTTCCCCAGTATTGGTGCCAATGTCCCACGAATTTGAACCCATTTCTCCCACACCAATCTTTGAGCCACACATTTACCTCTTTAATCTTATTGACCCTTTGCCAATTTGCTCGTGGCTCAAGTAGTAATCCGGAGATTATTACCTTTTTGGTTCTGCTTTTTAATTTAGCCCCTCGTGGCTCATATTCCCTCTGCAGAACTTCTAACTGCGTTCTACCTATATCGTTGGTACCTACATGGACTACGGCAACTGGATCTTTCCCCTCCCACTCCAAGTTCCTCTGCAGCCCAGATGAGATATGCCCAGGTAGGCAACAGAGCCTTCGGAACTCTCGATCCTGGCTACAGAGAACAGTGTCTATGCCCCTAACTATACTATCCCCGATTACGACTACATTTCTCTTTTCTCCTCCCACTTGAATGGCTCCCTGTACCACAGTGCTCTGGTCAGTTTGCTCATCTTCCCTACAGTCCCTGCTCTCGTCCACACAGGGAGCAAGAATTTCGAACCTGTTGGACAAGGACAATGGCTGAGGCTCCTGCAGCAATACCTCCTGGATCCCGCTACCTGCCTCACTCATAGTCACACCCTCCTGTCCGTGACCACTGGCCGAATTCAAGGTAGTTAAACTAAGGGGTGTGACTGCCTCCTGAAACACAGCGTCCAGGTAACTCTCCCCCTCCCTGATGTGTCGCAGTGTCCGAAGCTCAGACTGCAGCTCATCAACTCTGAGCCGGAGTTCCTCGAGCAGCCAACACTTGCTACAGATATGTTCACCAGGAACCACAATGGGGTCCACCAGCTCCCATATCATGCAGGTACAACACATCGCCTGGCCCTGCATCTCAATTTTATATAATTTGATTTTAATTTGTTTTTTAAATTTCTGACTGGTCTTTAGTTTTTAATCTGTAAAATATTTCTCCTATTCACCTTTAATCTGAAATCAACTTAGAATAGGTAATTCAAATTAGCAGTTACTTACCAACCAATGAACTTACGGTTTTCCTGTGATGTCATTCTTTGTTTTTTCACTTTGTTTTTACTCCCTTAAATTACCCAAAGATTAGTTTATTTACACTAGGAACCTTGATTCCCCCCCCCCCCACAAAAAAACACCTATTATATTAAAAAAGAACTGTAGACCTTTCTCTTTAGTTATGAACCCAGCTATTTAGAGTTATTCCCTAACAGCAGTTATTCACAAAGGGTGGCACAGTGGCGCAATGGTTAGCACCGCAGCCTCACAGCTCCAGGGACCTGGGTTTGATTCCTGGTACTGCCTGTGTGGAGTTTGCAAGTTCTCCCTGTGCCTGCATGGGTTTTCTCCGGGTGCTCCGGTTTCCTCCCACAAGCCAAAAGACTTGCAGGTTGATAGGTAAATTGGCCATTATAAATTGTCACTAGTATAGGTAGGTGGTAGGGAAATATAGGAACAGGTGGGGATGTTTGGTAGGAATATGGGATTAGTGTAGGATTAGTATAAATGGGTGGTTGATGTTCGGCACAGACTCGGTGGGCCGAAGGGCCTGTTTCAGTGCTGTATATCTAATCTAATCAATCACTTTGCAGCTTTCCTGTGATGTCACTGTTGACTATTTTTCAAACTTCCAATGCTGTCTGAGTGAAATCTCTCTCTCTCCCGGTCTCTTTATGCTCCGCTCCACTCTCGCTGTTTCCCGCTGTCTGAGAGAACTCTCTCTCTCTCTCTCCTGGTCTCTTTGTGCTCCGGCTCCGCTCTCGCTGTTTTCCGCTGTCTAAGTGAACTCTCTCTCACTCCTGATCTCTTTGTGCCCCAGCTCTGCTCTCGCTGTTTCCCACTGTCTGAGTGAGTTCTCTCTCTCTCTTCCGGTGTCTTTACGCTCCAGCTCCGCTCTCGCTGTTTCCTGCTGTCTGAGACTCATAGACTCTATTTTTATCTCAGAATAAAACACACCAACCAGGTTTCTTTAATAAACAACAAAATTATCAGTTTATTATAAAACAAGTCTTAACCAGTAATTAAATAAAGCATAAACACACAGATTGAAATATTAAAGTTCCTTTTTACCTTACACACACACACACACACACACACACACACACACACACACACACACACACACACACACACACACACACACACACACACACACACACACACACACACACACACACACACACACACACTAACCAGAAAAATAAAGGGATTTGCGCTTTAGAGATCCATCACAACAAAAAGCAGACAAAAAAAAAACACTTGGGTTAAATACTGGCTAATTCTTAAAGAAGGAAGAGAAAATATGGAAAGATGTCCTTTGTTTTGGTTTGCTGTCTCAAACGAATATAGACGGCTGGCACTGGGATTTTCCTCGAACAGTTCTTATCAGGCGATGTGGAAAATCAGTTTGGGTAGGCTTTCAAGAAATGCAGCAACAGAGGTTTCAAACACAGGCCTTACAGGAGAAATGCGGCAACAGTTTAGACTACTTCTTACACTTGCTTCTCAGCTTCTCAAGAAATGGAAAACTGGCAGTTTTTTTCAAAGAGCTGGAACAGACTGAGTTGGGTTAGTTTGTTCTTCATAGCATGGTGACTCTATATCTCATTTTCAAACCACTGTTCATCCCCAGTTGCCTCTTGTAACAATTCAAAGTGAAACCAAAAACATTCCAGAAGTCAAGCCTCCAGACCTCTATAAATCTTGACCTGTCACTTCTTTATAAACATCTTCCCAAGTCAAAAACCTTTGCTGGGTAATTATTTAAAGACAGGTGCCTTCCAGTAACTGTTTACAGTCCAGAACTCTCAGTGACCCTTGTTTAAAAAAATCCAAGGATTCATTTTCAGTTTTAAAGCACAAATTCTCAAAATTTAACATAAAAAATTGAAGCACTTGCAACACTACATTTAAGACAAGATTTTGTAAAACTGGCAAAAATGTTTTTGAGTGGCCCTTGGTGTAAGCTCAACTCCAAGGGATGTGCTATGGCAAATTTTTCCCAAGTGAGTCCCTCTCTCTAATGTTAATGTGCTAATAACAAATGAAAAGCCTGCCCAGAGAAGTTCGCCTGCAACACAATTGACTGAAATGTAAAGTCTAGTGAGGCAGAGGCCATTAAAGCACGGCAGCTCACCATTAAAGAGGAAGAAGGTGCAGATGGTTGAACTAATTGTTTTCAATGGCACAGTGGATGCTGGGCAAGATGCTGAAGGGTTGGAGGTTCTGTTGCAGCAAGTGGATCAATGGACAATGGCCCTGTTTTGGGCTGAAGGCCACAGTCCAGTTAAAGCATAGAACAGAAGAAAAAGGAGCTGGAATAGGTAAGTATTTTGTAGATTTCAATAAGATCACTTCTCATTCTCCAAAACTCTAGAGAATACAGGCTCAGTTTCCCAATCTCCCTTCATAGGACAGACCCGCCATCCCGGGAACAAGTCTGGTGAACCTTCATTGAACTCCCTCTATAGCAATACTATCCTTCCTAAAGTAAGGGGACCAAAGCTGCACACAGTACTCCAGGTGAGGTCTAATCAAGATTCTATACAATTGAAGCAAGACTTCACTACTCCTGTACTCAAATCCTCTTGTGATAAAGGTTAACATACCATTAGCCTTCTTAATTGCTTGCTGCAGCTGCATGTTAGCTTTCAGTGGCTTATTGATGAGGATATCCAGGTCCGTTTGTACAACCACACTTTCTAATCTTTTGCCATTTAAGAAATACTCTGCTCATCTATTCCTCCTACCAAAATGGATAACCTCACATTTATCCATATTATATTCCATCTGTCACGTTCTTGTCCACTCACTAAGTCTGTCCAAATCCCCTGGAAGCCGCTTTGCATCTTCCTCACAACACACACTCTCACCTAGTTTTGTGCCATCGGGATGGTTAGCATGGCTTTGTCAGGGGGAGATTGTGTCTAACAAATTTGGAAATATTACATTTGGTCCCCACATCCAAATCATTGATATATATTGTGAATAGCTAGGGCCCAAGTACTGATCCTTTCAGTACCCCATTAGTCACAGCATGCCAGTGCGAGAATGACCTGTTTATTCCTACTCTGTTTCCTGCCTGTTAACCACTGCTTAATCCATGCCAGTATAATACCTCCTATCCCATGTGCTTTAATTTTACTAACCAACCTCCTGTGGGGGACTTTATCAAAAGCCCTCTGAAAATCCAAGTATACTACGTCCACTGACTCCCTTTATCAATTCTGTTAGTAACATCCTCAAAAAACTCCAACAGGTTTGTCAAACATTCATTAATGGGACGAGGAAAGAGGGGGCATGAAAAATCACTGGCAGACAAGATAAAGGAAAATCCCAAGGCGTTTTATAAGTATATTAAGAGCAAGAGGATAACCAGGGAAAAAATGGCGCCCATTAGGGATCAAAGAGGCAATCTGTGTGTGGAGTCAGAGGACATAGGTGAGGTTTTGAATGATTACTTTTCATCTGTGTTCCCTATGGAGAGGGACGATGTAGGTGTAGTGATCAGGGAGGGGGATTGTAATATACTTGATCAAATTAGCATTGAAAGGGAGGAAGTATTAGCTGTATTGGCGGGCTTAAAGGTGGATAAATCTCCAGGCCCAGATGAGATGTATCCCAGGCTGCTATGTGAGGCAAGGGAGGAGAAAGCAGGGGCTCTGACACAAATTTTCAACTCCTCTCTGGCCACAGGAGAGGTACCAGAGGACTGGAGGAGAGCGAATGTGGTGCCATTATTCAAGAAGGGTAGCAGGGATAAACCAGGTAATTATAGGTCTGTGAGTCTAACGTCAGTGGTCGGGAAATTATTGGAATTAATCTCCATTTGGAGAGGCAAGGATTAATTAGGGATGGTCAGCATGGCTTTGTCAGGGGGAGATCGTGTCTAACAAATTTGATTGAATTTTTTGAGGAGATGACTAGATGTGTAGATGAGGGTTGATGTAGACTACATGGACTTCAGTAAGGCTTTTGATAAGGTCCCGCATGGGAGATTGATTAAGAAGCAGTTGATGTAGTCTACATGGACTTCAGTAAGACTTTTGATAAAGTCCCGCATGGGAGATTGTTTAAGAAGGTAAGAGCCCATGGGATCTAGAGTAATTTGCCAAATTGGATCCAAAATTGGCTTAGTGGAAGGAGGCAGAGGGTGATAGTAGAGGGTTGTTTTTGCGAATGGAGGCCTGTGACCAGTGGGGTACCGCAGGGATCGGTGTTGGGACCCTTACTGTTTGTCGTACATTAATGATTTAGACATGAATATAGGAGGTCTGATCAGTAAGTTCGCAGACGACACGAAAATTGGTGGTGTTGTAAATAGTGAGGAGGAAAGCCTTCGATTACAGGACGATTAAATGCCATAGCATACAAGGCTATGGGCCAAGTGCTGGAAAATGGGATTAGATTGGATGGGTGCTTGATGGTTGGCTCAGGCGCGTTGGGTCAAAGGGCCTGTTTTTGTGCTGTAAAACTCTATGACTCTATGATTCTAAATCCATGTTGACTATGCCCAATCAGATCATTAATATCCAAGTGCCCATTTATCACATCTAGAATAGATTCTAACATTTTCCCTACTGCTGATTGATGTAAGACAAGCAGGTCTGTAGTTCCCTCTTTTCTCTCTCCCTCCCTTCTTAAATAGTGGGGTGAGATTTGCTACCTTCCAATCTGCAGGAACCGTTCCAGAATCTATAGAATTTTGGAAGATGTTCATCAATGCATCCATTATCTCCATAGCTACCTCTTTCAACACTGTAGAATATCAGGTCATGGGTACTTATCAACCTTTAGCCCCATTAATTTCTCCAATACAACCTTCTAAATACTAATTTCCTTCAATTCCTCTTTCTCCCTAGTCCCTTGGATCTCTAATTCTGGGAGGTTTCTTATATATTCCTCAGTGAAGACAGACATAAAGTAATCATTTAGCTTCTCTGCCATTTCTCTATTCCCCATTATAAATTCTCCTAACTCCGCCTGTAATGGACCCACATTTGTCTTAGCCAAATGTTTCCTTTTTACGTACCTATAGAAGCTTTTACAGTCCATTTTTATGTTTTTTGCTAGTTTACGTTCATATTCTATTTTTTTTTATCAGTTTCTTGGTCCTCCTTTGCTCTATTCTAAAACTCTCCCAATCCTCAGATTTACTACTATTTCTGGCAACTTTGTAGGCTTTTTCTTTTAGTCTTATACAATCCTTAACTTCCTTTGTTATCCACGGTCGACTGCCTTGACGTTTGGAGTTTTTGTGCCTAGTTTTGTTGCTGTAAACTATGTAATAATTATTTTTATAATTAATTATAATTATTTGAAGACTATCCATTGTCTATGCACTGTCATACCTTTGAATGTATTTTCCCACGGCACCTCAGCCAATTTGCCCCTCATATCTTCATAATTTCCTTTGTTCAAATTTAACACCCTGGCTTCAGATTGAACTACCTCACTTTCAAACATAGTGTAAAATTCTATCATATTATGGTCACTCATCCCTAAAGGTTCTTTTAAAAAAGGTTATTAATTATCCCTTTCTCATTACATAATACTAGATCTAAAATAGCCTGTTCTCTAGTTGGTTCGTCAACATACTGCTCTAGTAAATCACCCCAACACACTCCAGAAACTCATCCTCCACGGCATTAGTGCTCATTAGGTTTACCCAGTCAATGTGCAGATTGAAATCACCCATAATTACTGTATTACCCATGCTATTACCCATCCTCTAATCTCCTGATTAACACCAGGCCCCACACTACCACTACTGTTTGGCAGCCTGTAAACATCTCCGACCAATGTTTGCTGCCCCTTACTGTATCTTAGCTCCACCCAAATAGATTCCACATTTTGTTCTTCTGATCTGAGATCCTCCCTTACTAATGTACTGATCCCATTCCTTATTATCAGTGCAATACCACCTCCTTTTCCTTTTTTCCTGTCCTTCATAAATGTCGAATATCCTTGAACATCCAGTTCACAGTCTTGGCCACCCTGTAGCCACGTTTCCGTAATGGCAATTAGATCATACCCATTTACCTCTATTTGTGCCTTTAAATCATCGACCTTGTTGTGAATGCTGCATGTATTCAGGTGGAATGCCCTTAATCTCATATTCTTGACATTATTCTGCATCCTAAACCTAGCTGATGCTTGCCTTTGTTTCACCTGCCTTCTAATGACGCTTGCTAATTTTCTACCTCCTGTTACCAGATTTACTTCCTTCTAATTTGAGCCAGCCCTCAGGTACCCGTCCCCCTGACAAGCTAGTTTAAACCCTCCCCAACGGCACTAGCAAATCTCCCTACGAGAATATTAGTCCTGGTCCTGTTAAGGTGTAGCCCATCCATCTTGTCTAGGTCCCACCTGCTCCAGAACCGGTCCCAATGCCTCAGAAATCTGATGCCCTCCCTCCGACACCAGTTCTCCAGCCATATGTTCAATTGATCAATCCTCCTATTCCTATGCTCACTAGCACGTAGCACTGGGAGTAATCCTGAGATTACTGCTCTTGAGGTCCTGCTTTTTAATTTCCTTCCTCACTCCCTAAAATCTGCTTTCAGGACCTCATCCCTCTTCCTGCCTATGTCATTGGTATCAATGTGGACCATAACCTCTGGCTGTTCACCCTCCCCCAGAAGGATGCCCTGCAGCTGTTCCATGACATCCTTGACCTTGGCACCAGGGAGGCAAGATACCATCCTGGAGTCACATTTACTGCTGCAGAAACACCTGTCTGATCCCTTCACTATCGAATCCCTTATTACTATTGCTCTTCCACTCTTTTTCCTCCCCTCCTGTGCAGCTGAGCCACCTGTGGTGCCACGGACTTTGCTTTGGCAGCGCTCCCTTAAGGAACCATCGCCCTCACCAGTTTTCAATATGGAAAAACGATTAGCAAGCAATATAGACTCAGAGGACTCCTGCACTGCTTGCCTGGTTCTCCTAGACCACCTTCCGGTCACCCATTCTCTCTCTGCCTGCATGCTCCTAACCTACAGTGTTACCATCTCCCTAAACGTGCTATCCACCTAGTCCTTTGCCTCGCGGATGCACAACAGTGACTCCAGCCGCCGCTCGAGTTCCAAAACCCAGAGCTCAAGCTTCTGCAGCTTCCTACACATGCATTTGTCTGGGACACATGGTATATTCATGACTTCCCACATACCGCACATTCCACTTGGCCGAGCTGACCTGCCATACCGTAACTATAAAAACTATTTATTACAATTAGAAATAGAATAACTTACCAATTACTCACCAATAACTCTTCCCCTGTACCAAAGTAGAAAAAGAAGGAAAGGAGCCCCTCCATCACTGAATTCCCTCATGCACCAACTCCCACTTTACACTCTGTGCACTCAAAGTAGCTCTCAGTGCAGACAAATTGATTCTCTCTCTTAATTTATAGTTCCTTCCTTACTGAACTCCCTCACTTATCAAACTCCCTTTGTTCCACTCTGTGCCCTCTAACAGCACTCTGGACCCTCCAACAGCACTGAGAGTCCCTTGAATTTAGGCTCCCTGTAAACAATGCTGTGTCACTTCTGCTCGAGCTCAGAAACCAGGTTAAGCTAGCTCCCTAATTAACTAGCTACAACTACTCTCAGAGAGCTTGTATCTCCCTGTTTAAAACCGTAAGAAACCTAACTTTCCTCTTAACTTGAACAGTAATTCCAATTAATTGTTATATGTAAACAAAACAAAAACTAGACTTCAGAGAGATTAACCCTTAAAATCCACCTACTTACCAAATTCCCTTCTTCACACTCTGTACCCTCCAGCAGCACTCAGTGCAGATCAGTCTAGCGAACTTTGTTACATTTCCTCTAGGGTAAGTATATCCTTTCCTAGATATGGACACCAAAACAACACACAACACTCCAGCTGTGGCCTCACCAATGCCCTGTATAATTGTCATAAGACGTCTTGGGCTGGATTTTCAAAGGGCCACAGGGTAAGGAACCGGTGCGGGCGCGGTTTTAAAATTGTGCCCGGAGGTCAACTTGGGATCCTGATGCCTCTGGGACGGATTGTAATTTTGAAAAGGCCAGTGTGGGGGTGGGGGAGGGAATGGGAAACATGATCACCATCAATTAATGACCCCTTAATCTCCTTAAGGGCCCGTTGCAGAATTAAATTTTAATCCCTATTTCAATGAACCCGAACAGTCTGGTGCAGATTAGTGCACAGCTGTTGGGCTTGCCGGAGGGCCAAATAAAGCTTATTAGTCTTTGTCTTGGGACTGTTTTCAAATGTACCTTCTTCTGCCAGTGCTAGCACTGGACTTTCATTTTTGCTTCTGGGCAACTTCCATCCCCGGTGATGCTGCTGGTCCGGTAAGGAGCTGCCTGCTCTCTTCAGCAAGGCAGTGGCATCCCCCAACATAGTTACTACCTGCCTTTGCTGCTGGCACCAGGCAGACAATTCCCACCTCCTGGAAGTGCTTGGTGCCGTTATTTGGGCGCCAAGCTCACTTCCTGCCCAATTAGGGCATTTACATTTAAAAATGGTGTCAAAAGAGCGACACAGCTGAGGAGTGAGGTCGAGATTGGAATTTCATCTGAGCATCAGGTTCCCGGCCCCAATTTGAAAATCCAGGTCCTTTACTGTTATGCACTAAGCCCTTTGTAACAAAAGCTAACGTACCATTTTCCTTCCTAATTGCTTGCTGTACCTGCACGTTAACTTCATGTGATTCATGTACAAGGACACCCAGGTCCTTTGTAATGCAAACATTTTCCAGTCCCTCACCATTCAAAAAATATTCTGCTTTATAAAAAAAAAATTCTACCAAAGTGGATAACTTCACATTTGGTAACATTATTATTCCATCTGCTATGTTTTCTTGCCCACTCACCCAACCTGTCTTTATCCCACTGTAGCTTCTTTGCATCTTCCTCACTGCTTTAGTTCCCACCTAACTTTGTATCATCAGCAACTGCATGGAGGAACACCGCCAGGTGAATCAATGCTGGCTACTTAAAGAACTACATTGAAAACCACTGATATCAATAACATTCCTCAATAGTTTTGTGCTCATTTGCACCTCCTTATTGTGGATAGAAGCCACAAGCTGCACTCAGGGAGTATGAGCACTTCAAACAGAATCATATTCAGCAGCTTCCAAAGGACATCTTTAAGGCAAGTCTGTTGTTTCAGGCATTATTCTTAAGACCATTGATGTCCCTCCCTCCTCTCCTACCTACAGTAACCTTTAGCAATTTGGCATGTATATTGACCACACAAACTGCTAGCTAGGTGGCACCGAGTGGACCCCATTTCCTTTCAGCAAACTAGCTTTTTTAATACAAACAGCAAATGCTGGAAATACTCAGCAGGTCAGGCAGCATCTGCAGAGAGAGAAACAGAGTTAACATTTCAGTTTTGTGACCTTTCAGCAGAATAGCTCACCTCCTGCCCAATTAGGGCTTTTACATTTAAAAATGGTGCTGAAAGAGCAATGCTGCTGAGGTGTGGGATTCAGACCTGGAATTCATCTGGGCATCGGGTTCCTGACCCCGATTATTTTATTATATATATATTTTTTTATTCTTTCATTGGATGTGGTTGTCACTGGCAAGATCAGCATCTGTTGCCCTTGAGAAGGTTGCCTTCTTGAACTGTTGCAGTACATTGATTCTTCTGTAGTGGTTTGGTACAACTGAGTGGCTTGCTCGGCCATTTCAGAGGCCAGTTAAGAATCAACCAGGTCTGGCAGCATCTGTGGAGAGAGAAACAGAGTTAACATTAACATTCCACTACAACATAAACCAACTTTTCAATTGCTCTTGATTGCTCTAAAGAAGCTTCAAATTCTGCTTTACTGGCCTTCTGCTTTCAATAAACAACTCTCTGTTTCTTTGCGGTGTTGAATAAGGGTCAGAGAGGGTTAATCTTGACAGACTGTAAAGAATACCTCTGACCATGATGATGTAAGAGAGACTTGAAGAGGGATGCAGCATGGTTTTGGAGGAGTCACACAGGCTAGTGTGAAGCGGTATATAGTTATAATGCAATAAAGGTTGATGTTCGAATTATTCCAGACTAAAGAATCACTCTAAGCTAGACTAACTAAGGTGGCAGTGTACCAAACAAACATACAAAATGGTGGCAGCAGTGGAATTGAGAATAATGGGATTTCTTACCATGCTACACCCAGAAGAAGAATTTGAAAGAATTTGAAGAATTATTTGAAGAGGGCTTACCTGGAAAAAGAACCAAAGCTGCAGGACTCGAGAAGAGGCTGTAGAAAATCTCCAGAGCTCCAGACAGAGAGAGTCAGGGAATCAGCGGTAGAAATACAGTCCAGTGAGTGTAGGCTTTGAGTGGGAGAACCAAGCAACGTTCAAGGATCTGGTGAGCACCCCTGAAAGAGTGTAAAACATCTGTTCATAATGGTACCAGGCAGGCAGCACTGGGCATGTCCTTAGTGAGGGCTGATCTGAGGTCGGCGCCATTACGGGTGTTGGCTGGAGTGAAAAAAAAAGCAAGCAACGAGGCTGCAAATACTTGATTCTCTATGAGAAGGGAATTAAAGGAGTATAGCAGTAATGCTATAAAACAGAATTTAATACAAGGAAGAAATAAATCTAGTCTAACAGTGAGATTTTAAAGGCAGAAACATTGGCAATAGCGGGAATCAGCGCAGTGCAGAAACTGCGCAGGAAACTTCCCATAATGGAGGACAAAACTCAAAAGTGAAAGTAAAACAAATTGAAGCAATGGAGCTTAAGTTCTCAATTCCAGAGAAATTTGGATACAGAGAAGGACCTAATCAAACCCAAAATTGGTCAGTCTGGTGGAAAAAGTTTCTCAGATACAGATTACTTCCAAATTGGACAGCCAGTCTGAAGTAAACACATTGTTATATTCTATTGGGGCTATAGAAGATGATGTTATTGCAAGACAAGATATTAATGAGACATCTGCCAAATTCAAAAAGGTTTTAAAAACTTTTTATTCTTATTTCAACTTGCAGAGCAATAAGATTTTAGAAAGAGCAAGATTCAACTGAAGGATCCAGAAATCAGGTGAAACAGTTGATGCTTTCATCAATGACCTATACAGGCTAGCTGAAGGATGTGAATATGGAGACCTTAAAGCAAAATTAATAAGAGGCTGCCTTGTAGTAGGTATTGCTGATGAATTACTATCAGATTTATTGCAGTCAAAGAAGACCTCAGCCTGGACAAAGCTATTTAGCTGGTGAGACAGGCAGAGGTCCAGAAGAACAGTGCAATCCTGAGAGGTGAAGAAAGACCTTGGTTCATAAACCTTTAGCAACCATACAGTTCCCTAACCAAAGGGCTGTGAAAGAGGCACTAGGAAAAAAGGTACACTCGGGGATAAGCGCAAGACGCCATTAAACCCTGCCAGTGACCTGGCACCTAAAGTATCCACAGGCGCAAACAATGTCCTGCAAACGAAGCAAAATGCTTCCACAGTAAGAAAATATGGCATTTTGATAAAATGTGCCAACGTAAAATCTCTATTCCCACAAGTTCAAAAGAAAACGCATTCAAGCATAGAGTGGTTAATAAAGTTAAACAACCTTCTTCAGAAGAGCAATCAAAACACTTTCTTGGTGAGATCAATGATCCTAATCAAGCATTTTGGTCTGCAGATATATATGTCCATGTATATATCACAAATTTTAAACTCAACACTGGAGCAAATGTAAATAGTCTTATCAGACAAAAAGCTGTGGTTATCAACACATTTTCTGCAACCAACAGAAACACAATTACATGGCTTAGGAGGGGCTGAACTGGAAGTAAATGGGAAGTTATAGGCAACACTCCGGTACAAGGGAAAGCAAATATTAGAAACATTGTACGTTCTAAAGAATCAGGAATGCTCTCTCTTAATTCGAGGAGCTTGTATTGACCTTCACCTTATAGAGAAACTGGAAGCAGTTAAGCACTACCGCCAATATATCCAGGATCTCCTAAAGCACATCAATGCAGACAGCAAGTGACGGATTGTTTTCCAGGTCTGTGAGTTATGTAAATTTCCTGGGATGACAATAGCCAGAATGAGCGAGCAGACGGATTCACGTCTCTGGCTGGAATTCCACAGGTTTAGGGTGACATCGACTGCAGGCATGTGACAATCAGAGCACAGCCACAGCAACCAGGAGTTGTTATAAACGGCAACGGATATTCATCCATGAATGCGCAGCTGGTCTGTAACAACAAGAAGGGGTTTGTGTAGATCTGTACCTGATTCCCTGGGAGCTGCAGTGATCCCTTCATACCGAGACAATCCAACATTCCAGATCTTTTTGGCCCAGAAAGCAGACTTGAGGGCAGACTCATAGGAGACAAGATATACCAGCTTCAAACGTGACTCATGACACCTGTGAGGAAGCGGTATAAATGAGGCGCAGGAACACTACAACAAGAGCTCCAAATCCATGAAGTATGCAATTGAGCAAGCAATTAGCATGTGGAAGATGCACTTCAGGTGCCTAGATAGGTCTGGAGGAGCCCTTCAGTATTCACCAGGCAGGTTGTCCAGAATGATAGTGGTGTGCTGCATCTTGTACAACATTTTGCAGCAGAGAGGATTACCAATGAAGGAGGACAAAGAGGTTCATCACTCATTTTCAAATGAGTAGAACATAGAGGAAGAGCATAAAGATGGGGCACCCATTACCAGACCAGTTGCTCGCATTGTTGCCCGGGATGCCAGAGACGCCCTAATACCATAAAGGTTCCCTATTGTGAAATGTAACAAACAAAATCCTGGAGTCTGCTCCCACTGCCAGCACCTACCCCATCCCCTTTGTATGAAACAGTCCTTCAACGACTCATATCCATTGAATGTGACCTGACATGTATCTACATTCATGAGGAAACGAGTGAAAACGTGAGTTGACACTTGGGATAAAATAATGGTGAAAATATTGAAGTGGTGCTAATCAATAAATTTTATGTGGCATTATAAAAACTAACAACATAACAGTCTGTCAAAGACCCATATTCATATCCTTGGTGAACTATAGCAATGTAATTTTGGGCCCCTTCGGGATGACGGGGGTGGGGGGGGGGGGGCAATAATATATGTATAATTTTTAACATTTCAGTTCTTTGGGGATTCAGACTAGTTCCTAGGCCTGTAACTCTTACAGTGGGACCCATCATGTCTCCACAAGGGGAGTTTCAGAGTAAGTCGGTACTGAGAGACTCCACAGGGGGAGTCACAGAGTGGGTCTGTACTGAGAGACTCCACAGGGGGAGTCACAGAGTGGGTCTGTACTGAGAGACTCCACAGGGGGAGTCACAGAGTGGGTCTGTACTGAGAGACTCCACAGGGGGAGTCACAGAGTAGGTCTTTTGCTGGCTTCATGTCAAGGGGTGTATATTACCATGCTCCAGATGCCACTGAGGTTGGGGAAATAGGAACTCCCATACATGTGAATACATTCAAACTATATTGATTTTGCACTGATGGATTAAAAGGTGCTGGATAGGCAGTATTGTCAAATAGTTTTTTTAGTTAATATGTGTAGATTGAAAATACAAAATGGACAATTATTTTTCACTGCTATGGCAACCATGCAAGAAAGTAAATTAAAGAAATATGTTGTGGGAGCACAGACCTGGATTGTCTATTTGGAGTTCACATTTTAGGTCAATTTTCACCAGCAATAATGTGATCAAAAGTGCAGTCAGAGAAGATTTTACAGTCTATTGAATGCTTCTTGGCAGAAAAATGAACAAACAAAAAATAAACTACAAAGGAAATATATTGAAAGCACAATGTGGGCCTGAAGATGCATTTCACAGTTTATCTTTCACACAAATGGAAAGCAGTCAAGATAAAGTGGGAAAAGATTCAAATAAAAACAGAAAATGCTGGAAACACTCAGCAAGTCAGACCTCATTCATGGAGAAAGAAATGGGTTAAAGTTTCAGGCCTTAGGATCTTGCATTGGGAATAGGTTAAAACTGCACAGAGGTAACTCCTGAAATATATTATTGAATGATCTCTTCTAGAGAAGTAAACTTGTGGTGTTTTGAGTGTTGACGTTCCACCTTTTCTATTGACTATCCAAATAAGGCAAATGCATTGTTGTACAAATCACAATAAGCCTAACTATTTACAGCAACATTCATGTTTAATTATACCTTTGAAATACTGATAATAGTTCAGATTAACATTTATATGTGAATGGTATGTATATGCTACAGCTACAGGACAAAGAAAAAAATAACAAATGTAACTTGGGTGGTGCTGTAAATGTGCCATAAAGCTATTCTTTCAGAATTATTGACTAGAATTATTAGATTTCCAATTTTAATGTAAGACTTTACAGCACATTAGAAAATGTTCCAATGTAGTTAGATTTCCCTCATTACATTTATATCTATGATTCTCACTTATTCTAGGCAAATCTCCTTAGATTTTCTTTAGCTTGTACTAGTTTATTCAGTAATACTGAAGAATGCCATTTGCCTTACAGAAGGTGATTGGGGTAAGTTAATTTCTGCTATTGATTCACTGTCTTAGTTTACAATACATGTTTGAATCCTATTATATAATTAACATTTTTTGTGAGTTCAGAGCAACTCGTAGGAAAGGAGGAATTAAGTTTTATTTCAGATATAATTTTATCATTGCACAGTTGACCTGTCTTCCCTCTAGGTGGTGCTATTGAGTCAAATTTACTGCAGCTGAACTGCAGTGTTTGACCTTGACCTATAAATTGAGCTTCTAGATATTTTTCTAACCAGTCTTCAGGAGACATCTAGGAAAGCACCAAAAATTACATGCAAAGGTTTTCCCAAAATGCTATAAATGAAAGAGTCAGGTTTAAGTATACACAAGCACAGACATATGTACTCATAAATGTTTTATATATATATATTTAGGGTTGGTCAGTTTGCTGAAGAAAAGCTCCTTCAGTTGTCTTCAATGTTTGTAATGTATTATGGTCAGCAAAATTATGAAATTCGTCCTTAAACCTTGATCAGTTGTAGCAACGTTCAAATTGGCAGACTGGGGCCGATCCTTTCATGTTTTCCGTTGTGTCACTGTGCTGTTCTGTGAGGTGTTAATTAATCTTATGATTGACAGGTGGAGGCATTAATCTCTTCATGAATCGCCTTTATTGTGCTGTGCTCAATTCAGCTTCCCACCCTTGGTTATGATTTCTTCCACTGTCACGGTATTTTCTTTGTGTAAGAACTTGGTTTTCTTTGTAAGATTCCCTTTTGTCAGTGTTTCTGACCTTGTCACTGTGCAACCTCTGAATTTGTTTTCTATTTGTGATGGTTCAGTTTTCTTTGTTCTAACTTTTGTTATGACTGCAATACAGATATTTGTCTCGAACCATGACAATATTGGTTTCTATGGCCCTGAAAATTTTCCATGTGGGCTAACAGTCATATTTATGTTTAGTTCTGTTAGCCTCTCAAGAAATCCCAGTCAACTTAATCAAAGATATTATAAATGAATGGAAACACTACAAATTGTGCCTCTTAGCATGGAAAGGCTCAGTTATACTTATCAATAAATAGAGGAAATTAGTTATTATTCTACAGTTTATATTCCAGCAATAACAAAGAGAAGGGTAAAATGAATCATCTAGAAAACACAAATTTTCATTCAGGATTGTTGCTGAATATATAATAACCATGGAACAGTGTGCCATTTAAGAATGTATTGAATACAGTCTGGTGATACAATACACTAATCTGCTGTGCTACAGGAGCAGTAGGACATGGGTTTCCTCCATGCTATTACCACAATATCAGATAACAATCTCAACCAGCCTGCAAGATGGAGCCTATAAGTGGAAATAAGGAAATTCTTAACAGAACAGAATGGAATGTTAAGAGTATATAAGTTTCACTGAACTGGTTTATCTTCCTGAATCTTCTAGTTATACTGCGCCATCAGAAGCTTCCTTGGAACATGCCCCTCACTTATTCTGCTGGGAGGTGGATGGTATTGTGATATTGGGAGTCCTATAGTTCAGGCTAAGTAATGGATGAAAATGCGGGGAGCATGAGGCACAATTTTCCAGTCTTTATTCATTCCAATATAAACTATTCGTACTGGTCAATCTCTCATGACATTGCTTTCTGGAGTCATAGCAACAGGAATAGGTAATACAGCCCCTCAAACCTGTTCCACCATCATGGTTGATCTGTGTTTTAACTCCATTGACTTGCCTTGGTTCTACAGTCCTTCATATCCTTGTCTAACAAAAGCCTAGCAGTTTTAGTTTTGAAATGTTCACTTGACCTAGCCTCAACAGCTTTTTGGTAGAGAGAATTTCAGATTTCCACTACAATTTGTGTGACGAAGTGCTTCCTAAAATTACCCTTGAACAACCAAGCTCTAATTTTTTAAGGATATGCCCCCTATCCTGGATTCTCCCACCAGAAGAAATAGTTTCTCTCCATCTTCCCTATCAAATAAATCCTTTAATCAACTTAAATATGTTCATTAGTTCACCACTTGATCTTCTATTCTCTAGGTAATACAAGCCTAGTATCTGCAACCTGTTCTCATACTCAAGACTAAGTCAAGAAGCACTGGGGAGCAGCAGAATAATTGGACCAAGGTGAAAGATGGGGGAAAGGGAAAGCTGGGAAGCAATCCCAGTGGGGAGAAGTCCAGCAATGTATCCTGGGGAGGGGAAGCAGTGAAACTTCCTCAGTGGGGTGAGGGGGTGCTGGCTGCAATAAAAAAAACTTTTGTTGGCCCGGATTTCCCTAAATTTGATGGGGACCCTTTTTTCCCATTTGGAGAGGCCCAATTTTTTCTAACTTTTACAGGCTCTAAGATGTGTCTAACTAAACTGGCCCCAATGTTTCCAAATTTGAACAGACCCATTTTTCATTTTCTTTGTGGGCTACAACTTTCTCCAGATTGTAGAGGCCGAGATTTTTCTTCTTTCTGTAGATGGCCTGAATTCTTCCTAGTTTGTGCTTGAGGTGAGACGTTTTGGTGTTAGTCAACATTAGCTCATTTAACTTTGGACACCCCAGCACAAGTCCATCTGCAAATGCCACAAGTATTGCAGGTAAATGTGGACATGTTTAAAATAAACAGCAGGTAACAATGGGTTTTGAAATGGAATGCAATATAGATAAAGGGAACTGTGGAAAAAGCAGTAAACGCTTGGAGTGAGAAAGGTTTTATAAGCCAGAGGAAACAAAGTTTTAATAACGCAACTGCATATTTTCTCATCACAATAGCGAAATAAGCATGAAAATAATTGGTTACGCACCTCTGAACAGAATAGTAACAATAGTTTCAATCGCTAAATTGTCGAGTAACTCCTTAAGCACTAGGTGGTGCAATTGTTTCTCTCAGACAATTTCATCACTAAAAGACTTAAAACTACAGAAAACTGTAGGCATGTCCACTGTCATTTTAAAGGTTGTGCATTTAAAAGTTCAAGATTTCACAACAAAAAGTGCAATCAGGATGTACAATTCAGCTCATTAGGATGTTTCAGAACACATTTTGAAATAGCCAATTATTTTATGGTCTGAGACACAAGGCACTTTTTTCAAGGCACACCTGCAGATTGTGAAATTAGATTAAAGATGTACTAAATCTTCTGTTACTTTCACATATTCTTTTGTAACCAGTGTGATTCAACCGATGAACATGTGCGACTGTTTTTACTGCATCAGGCAAAGGATAAATCAATGAATCAAGTAATAGAAATAGAGAAAAGATTTTATATGAAAGTTAAAAAAAAATTCAATGACCATTTTCCCTTGACGGCATAATGGCAAAAAGTAGATTTAATAACATCTTTAATCACATGTGTGTCAACATGCTGAAATTACATCTCAGACAGTGCAGAAAGATTAATGAGGTAATTTCTTCACTTGTGGAAGGAATGGCCACACATTTAAGGTGTGGATTAAAACAGCATTCCTGCCACTGAGGATATATTTGTGTCTGAACAATTATCCATCTGGCGATTAACTGTCTGTATACATTTCTTCCAAATGATAAAATGTGTACAGCCAATCCATCTGAAAAGTTTAATAAATTAATCTCTGAAATAGATTCCCCGCTCTTTCCCCCACCCCACCCCCCACAACATTGCACAAACTACATGTTTTACTGATCATGGAAATGGTGACTAGGTTGAATTACCTATTCACTGTAGGATTAGGTCTGGAGCATGAGTCATGGCATGAATGCAATTGGATGACATCATGTGCAAAACAGAATTCTACCCACAGGCTTTAATAAGACACACGCCCAGATTATTCCCAATGCAATTCCTGCATTAACAGTGACATAATGTTTATGTCATGCCACAGCAGTTGGGGACAGGGATTGTGGGGGGGGGGGGGGGGGCGGGGGGGGGGGGGGGGGGGGGTTGCAGGCAGGTGGAGGTGATACAAAATAGGTGTCTTATTGGAAATTAGGTGATGCATCAGCAAGGCACATTTCACCACCTCAAATCAGCTTGTAGTGATAGTTTTCCCTAAATTATTAATTTGAATAAGTTTGCACTTACAGCCCTCTGAACCTATGGCCCCAATATTTCCAGGCAGCAGCGGGGTGAGGTGGTGGCGGGGGCCAGGCCAGATCCTACTGAATTTAATGGCAGGACCTGATTACCATTTTTGAAACGCGTTTTCCTGGCTGCAACCAGTCAGAGTGAGAGGCTGGATAGCTGTCAGGCAGGTAGGCCTGTGGCAACAGCTTGCAGCTGGGCAGCGTAGGGGATGGAGGGAGATATCAGAGATTGGAGACATCTATGAGCTTGGGAATGCGGAGAGATCCCGGGAGGGGTGGGGGAGAGGAGAGTGAGATTGGGGGAGGAGGGGAGAAGATTGCAGTGTCCAGAGAGCTCGGGGAAGAGGGGAAAGGATCACGGGGGCTAGGCGGGGGTTGGAATTGCACTCCTGCTCTTCCTGTCCCATAAGCAGTGCTGCAAAAGAACTTTCTTGTTCTTGCTTCTTACTTCCCTTTAGCTGCCGGGTTTCCCAAGGTCAGTGTTTAACCTGGAACAGAGGAAAAAATCTGAGTCACGCAGCCTCATAAAAATATTGAATACAGTGACTCGTCTCCTGGGAGCAGTTTGATTGCCCAGCACTCCTCCTAATTCTGTTAAAACTGGAAGTGGCTGGGTTCGGTTTGGGTTTGATATTTTTTACATTTTTACTTACTACCCAAGCCAAACTCATCCGTTTTGTAGGGATTAAAAATCTCCCCTATGTCTTGGAGCTTACACACTACATAAATATTGTTTTTGTTCATGCTATCTCTAATCCTAATATTTCTTTCATTTTAGTGTAAATTTTAAATCTCATCATTTTAAAAATGGTTACACGTAATATTAACTGATACCTCACTGCAAAGTGATGATTTGGTGAAAATAAACAAGATGCACAGCATGTGCAGGAAACATCAGGGTAAGAAGAAGAAAAACTGATCATATAAATGTCATTAATAAGTAGTTTAATAACATCTCTGTTTAGGGAACATGGATAGTTCTGTAAGCACAATCGCATCCTTAAATATGAACCCAGTTTCAGTTTCCAGTTTATTCTTTCTCAAAATCCAGGACAAAAATCATACTAACATACGAATTAGGAGCAGGAGTAGGCCACTTGACACTTCGAGCCTGCTCTGTCATTCAATAAGTTCATGTCTAAACTGATTACTTCACATTTCCACCTACCCCCGATAACCTTCCACCTTTGCCTATGCATAATAATGAGAGCAAGGCTAAATCTTTGTTTCATTCCACTTTTTAAAATGAACTTCAAGATGTAGTTCATTAGTTGTGACTGTGAGATTTTTGTGCTTTTTGCGGTGCATTGCATGGTTTTGCAAAGGTGACTCCACAGGAACTTCACTTTTTAATATTGTGAGAAAGGTGTTACATCCTAAGTGGATTCTCTTTAAAGAGCTCATATAGATTTGTAATATAAAGTGTGATAATATAACTAGAATTTCATAGAAATCTGTTTTATCACTCCAACTGAGTCAGGCAGTGTTCTAATATAAAAACTCATCAGAGACAGCACTTCATAGCTAGACAGACAGACCATAGATTTCAAATCAATTTTCTGAGAGTTATTGGCAGAATATAGGAGAATATATAAAAAAGATCACTTTATAGTTTTTAATCCAATATAATTATCACTGGGTACCATCATTTCTTGTAATTGTCTTTTTTTTAATTCTCAGCTCCTTTGATGGGGAGGCTCTAAAATTATAGATACATTTGCACATCTTTACACATTTTTAGCTGCTTGGTTTGGAAAAGGATAGGTGAACGAATGTCCTGGGATCCAAAAGTGCGGAGGATTCACAACAATTTATCAGGTCTACAAAAAGTTCATTCCTAATATTTCCAGAAATAACTTGGAAGTCGTCTTTTAAGAGATATTGGTAATTAGATTTTTGTATAATAAACAACTTTGCATCAGGTATTACTAAAATAAAAACTCTCATTTATCAAAGGCTCTGCACTATTCCCTTGCCTTTCAGGCTCAGTTTATTTGGAATTTTCCATTCAATTGGTAGAAAATTTAGCCCCCAATTCACTCGTTATTAAACTGACACTCCATATTCTTTATTCTGTATCTCATTGGCTCAGGCACAATGTATCACTTAGCAATCTTGCTTATGTTAGTATTGCACTAAACATTTGTGTTATTGGATGACTCATTGATAAGCTGTGGATTTATAAAGTATGCTCATATTAATCTGTTTATTCCAAGAAGATACTGGATGCATCAGACTGAGTGTATTGCAATGATCATTTTATGTTACATCATATAAAATGCACATAAGCATTATAACCTACAACAAAACAATGTTCCAATGTTTTACAAATTCCAAGATTGAAGCAATATTATTTAAATTTAATCAATATGAGTTACTTCACTAAACTGCCAGAATTGTGGTACTCTTTGGGTTCAGATGTGTGCTGTCATGTTACAGAACGTGCCACAATTCTCTATTGTCATAGGTTAACTAATGAGCTGGTATCCCCTATAAATGAAACCATAGGGACAGATGAGTGGTGATTTCTATA
The DNA here is from genome assembly GCF_036365525.1 of Heterodontus francisci. Lineage (NCBI taxonomy): Eukaryota > Metazoa > Chordata > Chondrichthyes > Heterodontiformes > Heterodontidae > Heterodontus > Heterodontus francisci. The sequence goes on along the minus strand of NC_090374.1, from coordinate 130,841,194 downwards.
TATACATACATAATATAGAATCATAGAATGGTTAAAACACAGAAGGAGGCTATTCGGCCTGTCATGTCTGTGCCAGCTCTCTGCAAGAGCAACTCACCTAGTCCCCACTCCCCTGCCTTTTCCCTGTAGCCCTGCAAATTTTTCCCTTCAGATAATTATCCAGTTGTCTTTTGAAGGCCTCAATTGAATCTGCCTTCACCACAGGCTCAGGCAGTGCATTCCAGATCCTACCCACTCACTGCATAAAAATATTTTTTCCTCATGTCGCTGTTGCTTCTTTTGTCTATCACCTTAAATCGGTGTCCTCTGGTTCTCGATCCTTCCACCAACCAGAATAATTTCTCCTTATCGACTCTCTCTAGATCCCTCGTGATTTTGAACACCACTATCAAATCTCCTCTTAATCTTATTCTCCAAGAAGAACAGCCCCAGCTTCTCTTCCCTGGAACCATTCTTGTGAATCTTTTCTGCACCCTCTCTAATTCCTTCATATCCTTCCTAAAGTGTGGTGCCCAGAACTGGACACAATACTCCAATTGAGGCTGAATCAATGTTTTTCATAACTTCCTTGCTTTTGTACTCTGTCCTATTTATAAAGCCCAAGATCCCATATGTTTTAATAACCATTTTCTCAACCTGCCCTGCCCCTTCAATGATTTGTGCCCAGATAGCTGCTACCACATCCCCTTTAAAATTATACCCTTTAAATTATATTGGGCTGAACTTTTAAAGCTCGCCACCGAGCTTCAAGAATGGCGCAGCACACACACGAGATATGCGCCGCGGAGCTGCTATGATACTTCGCGCGGCAGCTCATTAACATGGAGGGGGCAGAACGACCGCCCCCATTGACGTAGAGGGGGCGGGCGCTCTGTCTCCGGCAACAGCGTCCGGTGCCACCGCGCAAGTGCCAGCATCATTTTTAAAGGGCTTCAAGCCCTTGCAGGTAATTGTAATTTTTAAAGAGGAATGGATGGTACATTTACATTTAAAAGTTGAATAAAAGATCAAAGCCCCTCTCCCAGCATCCCCCCCCCCAACAATGACCTAACAATTCATTTATTGCCCTCTCCCCCCTAAAAAAAACTTTTCTTTCCATCCCGGACGTTCCCCTGAGCTTTATTACCTTTGCCTTTCAACCCTTTCCTACCATCCCCTCAGCCAATAGTAACAGTTTTACCCACTCCCCCCCCACTCTGAAAACTTCACTCCTCCTCCTCCCCACCCATGTTCCGCCTCAGATCTCAAATGGCGATCCGAAGGCACAGGATTTCCAGCAGCGGGCCGGAACATCGGTGTGGGACGGCCGTCATGGAAAAATGAGCAATTATTCAGTGATTAGCATGTATTTAAATATTTAGATTAAGGTTCCATCGCCAAGCAGCAGGGGGCCACCATGTGGCCTCGCCACCGCTGGTAAAATGGGACAGGGCCTTCCCGGCATTGAGGCCTGTGGTGGACCTCTCCTGGAAGTATTTTCCAGACCCCCCCCCCCCCACCCTGCCCACAACCCCTGACGTCAGGGGACTGCTAAAATTCAGCCCATTGTCGCTCCTCGTTCTTTGTACCAAAATGTATCACCTCACACTTTTCTGCATTAAATTCTATCCACCCCTTGTCCGCTCGCTCCACCAGCCTGTCTATCTCCTCGAAGTTTATGGCTATACTCCTCACAGTTCATAATACTTCCAAGTTTTGTGTCATCCACAAATTTTGAAACTGTGTCCTGTACACCGAAGTCTAAGTCATTAGTATGTATCAAAAAAAACAGGGGTCCTAACAAAGACCCCTGGGGAACCCCACTATATACCTTCCTCCAATCTGAAAAACAACCATTCACCGATGCTCTGTTTCCTGTCACTCAGCAAATTTTGTATCCATGCTGTCATTGTCCCTGTTATCCCTTGAGCTCTAACTTTGCTGACACATTGTCAAATGCCTTTTGGAAGTCCATGTGCACATCAATCGCATTACCTTCATCAACCTTCTCAGTTATCTCATCAAAAACTCAAGCAAGTTAGTTAAACACTATTTGCCCATAACAAATCTGTTTTATATATATAGCCTGTGGGTCTAATTGATTGTGTTACATTTCTGGACTAATTGGAGCATATGCCTAATTTGTCTTTTTTTTTAATATTACCTCTGGTAGGTTAGTGGTGACTGAAGAAACTATACCATATGCTTTCACATCAGGGACTGTCTGAAGTCTAATAGATTGGTAGAAAAGAAATATGTGGTTTCAATCCTGTACTGTTCTCTGCTTAGGTGAAACCACTTTGCAGGATTTGAGAGAAAGGAAAATGATTACCACAATTTGAATTTATGAGAATTATTTTGTGCTTGTGTTGTAATTTTGAGATCCTGGTGAGCTAAGGTAGGCCATTTGTCTATTCAATTGTGTCACTTTAAGAGAGGGGTTTCACTGTATCAGTGTGATGAGAATGCTGTTGCAATAGATTTACAAACATGCAGGAGAAAGCTGACCTAACAATTTCTGGAGACAAGAGGATTTCCTTTAGAATTTACACTTTGCTGAAGCTCAACTTGCTCATATTTTCATTGAAATGCAGTTAGTCAAATACTTGCCTTTAAAAAAAACATAAGTAACGCCACAGATCAATCTTATATGTATTGAGTACAAAGTAAATTTGGAATTCCCAATCTTGCAAACCCAATGCAGCCTTTTCTGAAAGCCTGGTGGTCACTTTCCTCCTTTTTCTTTTAACGGACTTTGTTTCGGAGTTGCCTATTTCACTCTGCAATCATCTGCATCATTAATCATAGGCTGGTCATTATTATGTTCTTGTTCGCCTTGTTGAAATATTTTAACACATCGCACTAAAAGAATCAATACTCTCACATCTTTGCTTTGTTAAAGGGATTATTGATAATCAATTAAAAGAAATCATATCTATAACCCAGGGCGCGCAGCTGATTGTTGCAAAAGCACCTTGATCACTTCGACCGGCTTTCTGCCTTTTCTCTCAGCAGTCTCAAGTCATCAGTGTCAAAATCTGGAGGAGCGCCTCCTCCTTCAGCAACTCTCTCAGCTCTGAAGCTCCAGCGCAGCTTTAGGGGCGGATGTCCCGGCCCTCCACCTCATTTGATTGGGCTGGTGAAGTTCTGAGGCAGGCGAAAGACTTTGTACTTTCTTTGCCAGCGCTGGCGTGTATGGACAGTAGGACTGTCAGTCTGACACGAAGCTCCCAGCTCCTTCCTCTCAGCTGCTGCGCTCTGTGAGTGCGGTATTAATATTAATGAAGGGAAGCCGAGTCTGAAGCAGAAAGACCGGAAAATAGAGAGAGAGAGAGAGGAGAGGAGAGGGGGAAGAGGAGAAAAGGAAGAAAAAGTTATTTGCCTTGACGTCAAATGTAAACAAGATGGCGAAGCGGGGAGAGTGGAGAAGAGGAGGAGAGAGAGAGCAGAGAGTGGGAGTGCCAGCCAGGCTGCAAATGTGCTGCTCCACTCCTGGACTTAGAGGCAGGCTGTGCACTCAGCCCTGACAACGCTACCTTTCTTGTTTTATTATCGTCAACTTTTTTTGTTTTTTCAAAATACAAAAAAGCAATGCACAAAAGGAAAAGCCAAACAAAATGCGTGAATCTTTCCAAAAGATGGAAAAGGAACCGCCTGCAATGAAATGTAATAACTTACTTCAGGTTGTGACAACTTGGAAGAAAAGGAGCCAGACTTGACTTCAGTTTGGTGACACTAACTGGGTAGCAAGGAGCAAAAAAAAAATTGTTTTTCCAAGATATGAATTTTGCTCTTTTTATTTAAAAAGTTATTCAGCTTTTTAATGACTGTTTAAACAAAGAGGCTGCAGTTTGCTATGCTGGGGTAGGTTGCTGGAGCCTGGGCTGTGTTGGAGGGTAGGGTAGGTAAGCAGGTGGGATCCCCTCCTGGCTGGGTGGGGGGTTGTGTTGCTGCAGACCATGGCTGGCAGGGCTCGCAGACCATGGCTGAGCGTTGTGCTGGGGCTGGTGCTGGGCTTCACCGCCGCTTCGTGGCTCATCGTCCCCAGGGTGGTGGAAATCAACGGCAAGAACAAAAAGATCTTCAACATCTGCTCCTCGTTGCTGAACAGGGCAGGAATTGGGCGAGCGGTCGGTGGAAGCAGCAGCAGCTCCAGGAGCCTGGGCTGGCACAAAGACAATCTCCTCATCAGCAAACTGCCAAAGGAAGAGCAAACCCAGGAGGAGGAGGACGACGAGGAGGAGGAAGGCGAGGAAGCTGCGAGGGCGAGCAATGGCCACCGAGCTAGAAGCAAACGTTTCCTCTACGTTGGGGTCATGACGGCCAAGAAGTATCTGGACTCCCGGGCAGTGGCTGCCTACAGGACCTGGGCTTCCTCCATCCCGGGCAAGGTGGAGTTCTTCTCCAGCCAGGGCTCCCAGGACATCCCCACCCCTGTCCCTATCCCCCTGGTCTCCTTGCCCGGGGTGGATGACTCCTACCCTCCCCAGAAGAAGTCCTTCATGATGCTCAAGTACATGCACGACCTCTACCTGGAGCGTTACGAGTGGTTCATGCGGGCTGACGACGATGTCTACATCAAAGGGGAACGGCTGGAGGAATTGCTGAGGTCCCTCAATAGCAGCCAGCCCCTCTACCTGGGTCAGACCGGCCTGGGCACCACCGAGGAGCTGGGCAAGCTGGCCCTGGAGCCGGGCGAGAACTTCTGCATGGGGGGTCCCGGGATGATATTCAGCCGGGAGGTGCTGCGCCGGATGGTGCCGCACATTGGCGAGTGCCTGCGGGAGATGTACACCACACACGAGGATGTGGAGATCGGGCGCTGTGTGCGGAGGTTCGGCAACACCCAGTGCGTTTGGTCTTACGAGGTGAGCGCTTCAGGGAGCGGAGGATCAGCTCCCTCCACCATCTTCCAACACCCCCTCCCCCTCTCCTCCCCCTCCACAGCTTGGGGTGGGGGTTACTCCAGTCTGGTAGCTGGAAATCACTACTCTCAGCACTTTTACTATATCATTTCTGAAACTTGTCCCAAAATACTCAATTATGTTGTCTCCGTTAGATAGGTCCATATTAAACATTATTTTGACCAAATTGTGTTATGCAAAATTAAAAGTAGTTTTTTTTGGGTTGGGGATGGATTGGAGGTAGGAGTTATAAAATGAAACGAGAGCATTATTATTTTTCCATTTCGTTTGCAATAGGGGCACACTTTAGCAGTATTATCTAAATATGTTGCTTTCCCCAACTTATTAATTTAACTTGAACCTGATGGGAAAAGGTAGCTTACAGTAAAATGTATGCAAGAAAATAAGGGCAATGTAACACAAAGGCCAAGAATGTCAATGCTGACATGTAACTATTTCGTGGCTTCCATTGTTTTAACTAGACATAAATGCAAAATAATGCTGCTGATCTCAACAGGCCAAAACAATTACTTTGCTGTTGCCTTGTCATGCTGTTGAAAATGAGCAAACTCTTCTTGCTCTATATTGTTTGTTTTGTCTTTCTTTCAATGTTAACGCCCTCATACAAGTGGCTGTGTGATCACTTTCAGACTATCGTGCTCGAAGATCTCTCCTCTGGTAATAAATTAACTGAAACTAGCAACTTTGCAGTCATGCCATTAAAGGCTAGTTGTTCTGGAGTGTTTGACTGTACAATTACCTCAGAATAAGTAAAGGTTTGTCAAAGTAAATCGCCAGAATTTGCCAATGTATAACTTTGGCTCATATTCATTGAGCATTTAGATTATTCCTTTGCTATCTGCAGTGGATATGAATTAGAATTTCAGGAGAAAACTGTGTGAGGGCTGCTAAAGCAGCAGTTGCAAACTAAAATATGCAATTTTAATAAATTAAAATTCTTTAAGGTTTTCCTTTGTAAATAGGTCTATCCACTAAAAAGTAGATGGTTTGGAGAAAATATATACAGGAACAGGACTATACAGGTTAAAATGAACTTTGTAATCTGTTTTGGTATGAGATAACAGTGAATTTAAAGTATAGACTTAAAGCTGTGTTCCGGGACTTAGGACAGCAGTGACAGAACTGAACTCAGTAGAGATCTTTCAGGACCATGATAATTAATTATTCATTGGTCAGCTTTGTGTTAAGGATTAATGCCAGGTTCACAACATCATTGGTAGAATGCACAAGTATGTGTCTTGAGATAGTTGCAAAGTAAAATTTCAGATGGTCATCTGGCCCACCCATCCACAGAATTCTGGTGCATTCCTAATAAGCCTGAATCCCATTGTTGGTGACCTGTCTAACTCATTAAAAATTCTTGTTCTGCCACTGTGCTGCTAGAGCTACCACCTTTTTATTTAAAAAAAACTATATTTCTTACGATTTTAAATATGATTTCTTGTGCTTAAATTCTGTACACAGCAGAAAATCTTGCTCTGGTCCAATTTTTTCCCAACCTAGCAAAATTTGAAACACTTCTATCCCCTCTGTTTTGTCAATAAAGAAAAGTAGACCAAAGGCAAAAATATGTGCGATATTTTGCGTGCTTGCGACTTGTGTCTTTGAATTTAAAACCAATTTTTTCGTGTAAGCTTTGTTTTGATCCTTGACCCTTGATCTGAATAAGCTGTGAATCTGTCCAAACAACCACCAAACTGCATATACATCTGTAGGTTATGTATTAAATGTAGATAGTTTAAGAATGTTAAATCTTTAGTTTGGATGAGTTACAGTTCAATTTCTGTTGAGTCATGATTAGTAATATTGCAGCTGCTATATCATGCTGTACCTTTAAGGTGATTACTTTTCCCTCTCTGTGCACAGTACCCCTCAATTAAAATTTTAAGAGGAACACTGCTAACTTCTGCATCCACCAAGCTGTTTGGTTAAGCTTTAATTGATGGGAGATGGTTAAAATTTAAAGTTGGCACATTGCCATTGAATGTTGTGATGCAGGGCTGATCCCTCCACTCTTAACTTGTTGGCTTTTTCTTAGCTATTGTGAAATAGTGTCTCCTGTAGGAGGAGGGAAAATCAGTTCTATGAGGCATCAATATTGATCATAGCAAAAGTCACAAAGTGCAATCACTTGTCTTGATAATGAGTATCCTGTGTCACTTTCATGTCTGTCTTGTAAAATATTGACTCTTGAGTTTAAACGTTTTGTTTTAAGGCACGTGATATTCACCACTCATGGTGTAGCACTGTGGTATTGTTTTCGCAGCCAAACAGCAAAATATTTTGAGGCCCAGAGCAGCCTGCCACTGACTTCTTGGTACTCTACCTGCTAAAGCTTTTAAACTTTGAGATGAAGCACACACATATCACAAAGTTGACCTGTCCCTTACAACAGGTGCTCTATTTGATAGTCAGTAAGCAACATGGTAGTTTTCTTTGTGAGGGAAAGGAAGTATAGATTATTATGTGTGGAGGAAAAAAACCTAATCAAGGACATTGCTCCAGAATGTGTTTGATGGTTTAATTTCATCATGGCTTAGGTATTTATAGGCATCCAATAATCTGTCATATTCTACAATCTTTATTTCCAGTGATTAAAAAGCCATGCTTCAGTTGCTAATGTTTATATTTGGGCACAATTTTAATGACTAATTACAATAACTTATAAGGAACATTTTATTTAACTGTGACATGTCAGGGAATATGCAAAATAATTTAGCCTGAATTGTGTTTCAAGACACTAGCACATTTATCAGGATGGTATAATGGGGTATAGTTTCTGCTTTGGACAATATTGGGTAATAGTGTCCAAAATGCACTTGGAATTGCATTTACAGTTTAATCTTAAAATTATTTTGAATCGCAAACTTAAAATCTCCCATGGACCAGTGCCGTTGGGCAGCATAATAGATCATAATCATCTGTTTTTTGTTTCCTTCCATTATAATGTGTTCCTTGATGTATTTAAGAGTGCTACCCTGGCACAGTTTTATTAACACAGCTGAAAATAGGTTTATCAGCAAAATTAAACATTTTTATCAAGTCCACCACCTGTGAGTAACCTGATTTAAAATCACTGAAGATGATTTTTTTTTAAAAAACATACTGGGTCACTTACAAGCTTCATTGGCATAACTAGTCAGTTTCTTAGTAAGTTAGATATTTTCTGATATAAAAATCTTTCAAAATGCCTACTAGTGCCTGTGTACCTGATCCAGTGCAATACTACCAATTACAATGTCGACCTGGCGGCAGAGGCCTGATCCGAGCAAATTGAATTTTAAACGAGGGTAAAAGATGGTGGAAAAAACAAACGTAACTGGTTTTGAGCACTCCTTACAGGGTTAAAATTCCTCAATCTTTTGACTGCTTTGGCCAAATTCATTTGGATTGAGCTGATGTTACTAGCAATAACAAGTGGAAACTCTAACCCTCAGGCTCTAACTGCAAGAGCGAAGCAGGAGTGTTTCATCATTACCATTTTTTGATTCTGCAATTGGACAGCACTTACTGAACAATCCTGAGTGTGCTAAGAATTACACTAACAACCAATTTAAAATTATCAGTCAGGCTCACTTATGCTTGCTAGAAACTACATATGTTCATAAGCAGGGACCTGTCCTATGCAGGAAAAAGGAACATGTCCAGGTGTTTTGACTTTTTTGATTTTAAACAAAATGTGGGGTCAATGGTTCCGTGGTGCATCCTCCATGGCAAAGCCTTGACCAATCAGTCGACTTGCCAACCAATCACCACTCTATTTTTATGCAGTATAAATTGTTTCTCCCTTTGAAATTTGGCATTCTTGCATCTGTCCTGATGAGTGCAAGACAAAAAGCTTCAACAGCATGTATCTCTTTTTTAGCACTACTCAAGTTTAGTACTACTAAGCGACAATTGCAATAGTAACTTTTTATATTTCCTTTGAGACTGCATTGTATTTTCTATATTTTTGAATTTTTTTAATGGCAACAGAATCTGTTACAATTGTAGGAGCCTTTTTTAAAAAATGTATTTTCTTAAACATGCTGTGTGCATAAATGATGTTTGAAGCCATTAAACCTTCTTATTAAGACAAAATGGAACGTAAAGAAGGAAGCATGTTCCATGCTCTCTGGCCCTGATTATTTATGCTAATGTCCACTTGTTTTGCCTTGATTCTTACACCCAGGAGTATGTTAATTTGATTTAGCAGGGAATTTCAGCACAAGTTCAGCCTTTAATTTTGGTTTAAGTTGGAACAAGGCAATTCTGTCCCCATTATTGTTTTGAAACAGTTGTCCTGAAATGCAAAGATTTTTGTGCATTGTTTTTTGTGTCATGAAGTTGTAAGTCAAACGTTTTTATCTTTAATTTCCCATTTATAACTTAGAAACATTTAGAACATGAGTCACCCCATGTCATTCTTAGCAAATCTCCCAATGGAATTGGTAGAGGCCAAGAAACACAGTTGTTCACCTTTTTAATTAGGAAATCAGCTATGTGGCAGGAATGTCAGGGAGAGGAGAAAAATAAAAATATATGGGTTGGGGAAAGACAATTGTTATAAAGTCTAGAACTCTGACTTAAAAAAAACAACATGAATAATAATTTTGATCTTTTATCATGCTACATTTATAAGAATAGGCTACATAGTATCTATCCCACGTATTCTCTCCAAATGTGAAAAACCTTTGTTTTGAACCAGCTTACAGAAGTCCTTCCAAAATGCTAATGATGCATACACAGATATATAAAGTTTCTAAATTTCATTATGGTGCTTCAGATGCTCAGCAGAGCTAAGTGGAACTGAAAGGCTTATAATTTGAGTACTTCTTTTGACAAAATCACATAAACTGACAACAATATGTAGTAATAAACTATTCAGCTATAACCAAACAATATCTTATCTAAATGTTGTTTGCATATTTTAAATTTGTTTATATAGATTAAAACAAATAACATTTCCATAACTTCTTTACAGAATTGTAATAGTGAATGTCATGAGAAGACTATTGTGATTTACAAATATTTCCAGCAGTGACGCAGGGAAGAGGTCAGGTCTCAAAAGAGACAAGGAATTAGTATGTAACCTAAATGGCATCGGATTCCTTAGAGGGGGAGCATATGACTGTCTACTTGGAATAGAAATGTAGCAAAGCAATGAATGCCTTGCTCTACGTCCACAATTCACACGATACATTAACTGAAACATGTCTTGTTTTTTGTCTTGAGTTAACCATTTGAATAGTTACACTATACATTTGCATCAGTGGTACATTAAATTATTCTTTTAAAATAAATTATCTAAACTTGGGAGTGGTATATATTTCCAATTTTAGACATCCAGTGTCTATAGCAAATGTTACCAGGCAAAGTATAGCATGGGTAAGATGCTCTTTTCTAACTCTGTGTACTTCTGAATCTGCAATGCATTGAAAGAGTGGCATTTGGGTTGGCACAGTTTTCTGTGAAACTGTCAATTCAACTGATTTTTGCCTGCTATCGAGTCTTGCATGTCATTCCTGCATTTCTTAGCTGCACTGATTAATATTGGAAAGTCCTGATTTGAATATGACACTTAAGACATCTGCTCCAATCTATCCCATCAATGGGCCATAACCCTAATGTCCAAAGATTATGTCCTTGAATTTCTGTGGGGGTTGTCCCACTCTTCCGATATGATAGTGGGATAGGCCCTGAATTTCTGTGGGGTTATCTCTTAATCCTTTCTTACACTTTATGCTGAATTGTTAGGACTTGTACCCTGGACCCATGCTCATCACGTTATGTGCTCATTCATTTTACTTGGTGCACCATGTTGAAAGCTCGATGTGATTTTGTTTGGCTGGATCCAAACTATCTAATGAGGTATCACAAGTTTCCATTATTATAAGCTGTTCTTTTATGGAACTATTTTTGCCAGGTAATTGCTCTGTCTTTTTAATGTTCTCACTAATTCTGAAGCCTCTGTTGGTAAAGATCAGGTTTGGATTTATTTGGTGGAGGGAGGGTTTTCTGTCTTTATGATGGCCGTGAAACTATTGTTGATTGTTGTAAAAAAAAACCACCTGGTTCCCTAATGTCCTTTCAGGGAAGGAAATCTGCTGTCCTTACCTGGTCTGGTCTACATGTGACTCCAGACCCACAGCAATGTGGTTGACTCTTAAATGTCCTCTGAAATGGCCGAGCAAGCCACTCACTTGTATTTAACTGCTATGAAGTCAATAAGGAATGAAACTGGATGGACCACTCTGCATCGACCTAGGCACCGGAGACGATAGCAGCAAACCCAGCCCTGTTGACCCTGCAAAGTCCTCCTTAATGACATCTGGGGGCTTGTGCCAAAGTTTCAAAGTTAGTGCAAAAGACAAGGCTGAAGCATTTGCATCCATTTGATTCACTCTACCGGATATCAAGAAATGACAAGGCACTGGATACTGCAAAGGCTATGGGCCCTGACGACATTCTGGCAATAGTTCTGAAGACTAGTGCTCCAGGACTTTGCTGCGCCCCTAGCCAAGCTGTTCCAGTACAGCTGCAACACTGGTATCTACCTGGCAATTTGGAAAATTTCCTAGGTATGTCCTGTACACAAAAAGCAGCACCAGTCCAAGCTGGCCAATTATTGCCACATCAGTCTACTCTCAATCATCAGTAAAGTGATGGAAGGTGTCGTCGACAATGTGATTAAGCAGCACTTGCTCAGCAATAACCTGCTCACTGATGATCAGTTTGGGTTCCGCCAGGGCCACTCGGCTCCTGACCACATTACAGCCTTGGTTCAAACATGGACGAAAAGGCTAAACTCCAGAGGTGAGGTGAGAGTCACTGCCCTTGACATTAAGGCAGCATTTGACCAAGTATGGCATCAAGGAGCCCTAGCAAAACTGGAGTCAATCGAAATTGGGGGAAAACTCCGCTGGTTGGTGTCATACCTAGCGCAAAGGAAGATGGTTGTGGTTGTTGGAGGTCATTCATCTGAGCTCCAGGACATCACTGCAGGAGTTCCTCAGGGTAGTGTCCTAGGCCCACCCAGCCATCTTCAGCTGCTTCATCAATGACTTTCCTTCAATCTTAAGGTCAGAAGTGGGGATGTTCGCTGATGACTGCACAACGTTCAGCACCATTTGCAACTCCTCAGGTACTGAACCAGTCCGTATCGAAATGCAGCAAGACCTGGACAATATCCAAGCTTGGGCTGATAAATGGCAAGTAATATTCGCGCCACACAAGTGTCAGGCAATGACCATCTCCCCTTGACATTCAATGGCATTATGATTGCCAAATACCCCACTGTCAAAATCCTGGGGGTTACCATTGACCAGAAACTTAACTGGAGTAGCCATATAAATACCGTTTCTACAAGAGCAGGTCAGAGGCTAGGAATCCTGCAGTGAGTAACTCACCTCCTGACTCCCCAAAGCCTGTCCAGCATCTACAATGCACAAGTCAGGAGTGTGATGGAATACTCTCCACTTGCCTGGATGGGTGCAGCTCCAAAAACACTCAAGAAGCTCGGCAGCATCTGGGACAAAGCTGCCAGCTTGCTTGGCACCCCATCCACAAACATTCACTCCCTCCACCACCATTGCACAGTGGCAGCAGTGTGTACCATCTACAAGATGCACTGCAGCAACGCACCAAGGCTCCTAACACAGCATCTTCCAAACCGATGACCTCTATCACCTAGAAGGACAAGGGCAGCAGATGCATGGCAACACCACCTCCTGCAAGTTCCCCTCCAAGCCACACACCACCCTGACTTGGAACTATATCGCCGTTCCTTCACTGTCGCTGGGTCATAATCCTGGAACTCCCTTCCTAACAGCACTGTGGGTGTGCCTACCCCACATGGACTGCAACGGTTCAAGAAGGCGGTTCACCACCACCTTCTCGAAGGCAATTAGGGATGGTTAATAAATGCTGGCCTGGCCAGCGACACCCACATCCCATGAATGAATTTTTTAAAAACTGTAACCTATGAGATCTTGCTATGTATTCTACTCAACCGCCCTCAGTGCTGCATACTAAGCATGGTCGGTCACTAGATTTAACGATCAACATCCAAGGCAATCATTCACTGTTCCTATTCTTCTTCCAGGCCATTTAATACATTGCTTTTAAGCATTCCTGATATTGGCCATGTTGTCTTGGCATTAATATTATTGTTGATTTAGATTCAATGGATGTTCTGAATTTATTCCACTGGAATATTAAGGCAATTTTTCTGAAGCTTTCTGCACCACAAGATTTAGGTCGCCTTTAAGGAATATTTTTGAAGTTATTGCCTTACTATTTGTTCTGTGGAAGAAGCTGGTACTAAGAAATGAGTTAACTTGGAAAAGTCAGATCACATCTGTGATCAAGTGTTCACGATCTTCACCAAAAATATTTCAGTATCTGCCTGATGTAGTGATGGATGGTGGAACATTTTGGAGCTTCACATTCTCTTTAATGCTATTTTGCTTTCCTGTTCAGAGCAGTTTGCTTAATGCCAGACCCTCCACTTGGAGTTTAAAAAGAGTCCAGCTGGCTTAGTGTAAAACACTTGTCCAGACAGAGATGTTCAGCATCTTGCACAGAAGTGCTACTTTGGAGTCCATCTAATATATTGACCACAGTTTATGGATAGAACATTAGCAAGCCTGAAGACATTTGACATTTATTTTTGCCTCAGATTACATGGAGTATACATCTAACAAAAGTACTCAAATTGTATTCCGACTAGCTCACTTATGAAAGGGATTGAAGGTTATAGAAGTGATTAGAGATTAAAGGCCATTTAGCACACTGAGCTTCCAGGGAACCATGTAAAACATAAACTGCTATATTTACTTACTTTTCTGAGGGAGCTGAATAACTGCTGGTAACAATCCCAAGAATTCTTTATGCCTATTAATGTAATCAAATAAAAATTGCAAGATGCCACCCTAACTTTGCCATTTCCACTCTTTGCCCCTGAGCAGTTTCGGTTCCATGTCCCAACAGCATTGAGTGTTTAGTCTTCCATAGAGTATTAATTTCCTACATGAAACAACATGATGTGAATTGGTTTGGGGTAGAGAGAACGTAATTCTATGGAAAATAGGTTCTAGTAGCTGCACTGTTTCAAGCATTATTTGGATAAATGTGATGCGTTCTTAAACTGCCTAATAGCTGAACTACAGAACAGTATGCCTTTTAAAAAATATGCAGCTTTGGTCTTTTGTCATTTGCTCCTTTAGTAAGCATTTTCACTTTGATCGCAGAATGGATTGGAGCTTTTTGGAGTGTTGAAACGAGATTTCCTTTATTTCTAACAGCTGTTCTTAGAACACGTTCAAAATGTCTTTGGCAATTTAGAAGATACCAGTCAAAGAGCAGGGAACGGCCAGTAGGTAGGGGCATTGTCCATAAGAGCTGCTTATAAACACTATGCAATGGCCCTTTGGTCAATTACAAAATACTAAATCAGGCTTTCCCTAGTGTGCTTCAATATGGACACTTATTGGCACTGTATTTCAATGAAGGAGCATTTCTTCTTTTGCTAGGGCTTCTCAAGGGTAAGTGTCAACTTGACTGGAGGTATATAGAACTGCTTGAGGTAGAGTAAAGCCACTTTAAATTCCTGTCTTACTGCTGGGAAGACTCTGCTTGACTGAGCAGACTAACCCATGACTCTGGTAGGACCTTTTGGTGATAAGAATAACAGCTCTTTGCAGGAAAAGTCCCAAGGACACCATATTCCCCAGTTTTCTAGGTAAAGTGTACAGTGTAACACTATCTAAAGAAGGGTATGTACAAAGTACTTGAACAAGCACAATTTGACAACAGATTTAGGGTTGTTTCAAAGGGCAACAAGTTCACTTGTAAGAACAGAATACACACTCCCTCACTGCACCAGCATTTTGGAACATTCGGTACATTGGCTTTCTTCCTCTGAAAGATTGAGTCATTGTGAAATTTGAATTACTTTTATTTATAATTGATCATTAAGATTCAGTAAGGTGGTGGTTTCATTTATCTTTTTTGTTATTATCATGAGCCACTTTTGCTCTCGTGCTCTCATTCCCCTTGTACCACAATACAGCGGATACACTAGCTACTGATTGATTTATTATAAGAAAAGCACATATCAAGGATTTCCAGCTAATTGACATTCATCTCTGATACCTTAATACTCCAATTTTAGCAATTCAACTATAGTTTGATCATTCCTAGTTGTATATTTTGCGAATTCATTCCAAACATTTAGTATTCTTGCACTAAAGTTCTAACTTGGCCCTGATTTAAAATTTCCTTATCACTAATTTCCATCGATATCCTTTCTTCCTACTTTGCTGGCTGATTTTGAACTAATATCCTGGGTTTACCTATTCTATGCTGTTTCACATTTCAGATATTTTAATGGGATGTTCACTGTATGCTTGACTAATCTTTTCTAACTGCTCTTTCCCTTTGCACTTAGAATCAATTTTTTTTTTAACGGGACGCTTTTTAATGCAAGTAGAGTCTTTTTATGATTGATCAAAACTGAACTCCAGATTATGGCCTGACAGGAGGAGAAGCCATTGCAGGTGATTCTCTGGCTATAGCTGGACAGATAAGAGTGGAACCAGGCAAGTGCAGTCCCACCCAGCTGGATAATGGTGGAGAGGTGGAGGGGAAGGTGGTGAGACCAAACATGTCAAAGATTGCAGGCAGGTTGAGAAGGATGAGGAGGGACAGTTTATCTTTGTCACAGTCACATATGATATCATTTGTGACGTTGATAAGAGACATTTTGGAACTGTGGCATGGGTGCAAACCTGATTGGAGGGATTCAAACATTCAGTTTCAGGAAAGATGGGCATGTATTTGTGAGACGACAACACGTTCAAAGACCTTGGAGAGGAAAGGGAGGCTGGGGTTAGGCAAGGACAGAGGGGTTCAGGGGGCTTTTTGGGGAGAGGGATGATGATGGCAGATTTGAAAGAGATGGGGACAGTCGCTGAGGAGACAGAAATGTTAACTATATTAGCTAACATGGGAGCCAGGAAGGTAATGTTGGTGGTCAGGTTAGTGGGAATAGGGTTGAGGGAGCAGAAGGCGAGTCACTTGGATAAGATGAGTTTGGAGCAGGCATAAGGGGAGAAAGAAGAGAAACTGGAGAAAGATGAGAGTTCAGGACTAGGACAGGGAGGAACCTTAGAGGAAGTTTGGCCTGATGGACTTGGGGAAGGAAAGGAAACAGCAGAGTCAGCTGATGAATGGTCTCCGTCTTCGTGACAAAGCAGTCCATGAGCTCTTCACACTTGTTGGAGGTGAGGGTGGATGAGACAGGGGAGAGGGGTTTAAAAAGACAGTTTTCAGTGGAGATATGAAGTTGGAGAGTGGGGGGGGGGGGTGGTGTGGAAGTTACCTTTGCTTTTCAGGATGATCCTGGAATAGTGACCAGTTTTGGCAGATGAGGACCCAATAGTGGTTTATGTGGTCCAGCCAGATATGGGGCTGAATGGCTAAACCAGTTGTCCACCAGGTCCATTCAAGTCTGCTTGGACTTAAGGGGCAGAGACGAGGGAACAGCCAGGAGAGATGAGAATAATTTTAATGGGGCCTAGGAAGTCAAAGGTGGAGGTGAGGGTGTGGTTGAGCAGATCGATAGTTATAGAAGTGTCATGGTGGAAGGTGGGCCAAAAGCTAGACATTTGGAATTTTGAAAGTGCAGTTGTAAGTGAATTTGGGAGAGTCTTTCTAGGAGGGGAAAGGGGGATGTGGAGAGCTATATAAGGAAGTGATCAGAGGTAGCCTTGTCTGTGATTAACATGCTGGGGTGAGTGAGGACATGTGAGATGGCAAGATCAAGGTGCTGGCTGTGAGTATGAATTGCAAAGTTTACATGGAGGGAGAGAATTAGGGAGGATAGGAGGGCAAAGAATTCTGAGGCGGAGGTTGAAATCAACCGAGGATGAGCGCTCACTTGGTGCAGAGGCTGAGAGAGGAAAGCTGTGAAGATATCTCGGTGAGAAAATTTTTAAGGTATTTTGGTGGGTGGTAGAGAGCAAGAATTTTAAATGAGAGGTGCGACTGGTAGAACAAGGTGAGATGTTCAAAGAAGGTGAAAGTGCCAGAGGAGTAAGGGGACAGAACAGGGTGTGCTTTGGTGATAAAAGTCACACTGCCACTGTGAAGTGGTGGGAGGTATAACCAGGCAGGAAGGCTCATTTGGGGGTTGGGGGGGGGGAAGGTGTCATCGCCTCTCAGCCTGGTTTCCATCAAGTTCATGATGTCGATGTGATCATCCACAATAAGCTCGTGGATGACGAGGGCCTTGTTCACTAGTGAACAGACATTCTGGAGGCAGATGTGGAGAGAGGTAGTGATAGCTGATCTGCTGGCTGAGACAACAATGTCAGCACTGGGAGGGCTGAGTTGGATGGGAAGGAGATTGGCAAGATTCGGTACCAGTGTGTCCACTTGAGCAGGAAGTTCAGTAAGAGAGTAGGACACGGCATTTGGGGTTGCTGCTCATGAGGCTTTGGAGAATGCGTAGAGAGGTACAGAGCAGCTCGAGGATTATCCAAGTCCAAGCCTGGGACAGCAGCAGAATAGCATGAAGGTCGGGGATGACTGAAGGGTTGAGTTAGGGAATTGGCAGTGCAGAGTCCCTGAGAGGGGAAAAATGACGAGGCATGACTGAAGAGCGGGGTCTAGGAGGATAAAGGAAAAAGTAAAAAAAGGGGAAGAAAAAAATGTGCCGGAGCAGCAGTTAAAACTCGCATGCAAATGGACACCGGGTAAGCTTGGTTATTTAGAAATTAAGATGCATATATCCTGATAGTGAATGGGGAATAGAGAGGGTACAATAGGAGGGAGTCCAGAGTTAAAGTCAGAGGTCCCAGGATGGAATAAAGTTGGCATAGGTAGGATGAAGTCAGCATGGAGCATCAATAAACTGTTCTCCAAGTTTGGAGACTGGTTCGATTTGTGGGCAAAGTCCAGAAACTATTTGAAGGGTAGAATATCAGAGGACCTACTGGAGGTATTGCCAAGGGAATGGAGATGCAGTAGGTGTGCAGAGAAAAAAATGGTGGCAAGGTTGCAAGATCCAGAAAATGTACTTTGGTCGAGGAGTGTGAAACTCTAGTCAAGAATCAGACTGAAGCTAAAAAAACAGACCAGTCACAGGTTCAGCAGAGAGCAGCAGCAGGGGTGGAAGGTCTGTAAGCTGACCAAAGATACTTTAAAATTTAAACAACACTGCAGCACATCAGAAACACAGCAGCTGAGTCTAACAGTATAGTCCAGTGCAGATGTGTAGTCTTCACGTCCAGAGAAGTTCAGGAATTTCAAAACCAAATTTGAAAAGAGATCCAGTGCTTGCTGAGGAAAGCAAAGAACAGGCATCGTCAGGGGATGGGCAGTAGAGGTTTAAACTAGTAGTTACCTTGTAATTAGGGCTAAATACACCCACTATTAGTGCCAGGGGAACTTGCAGGGGGAGAAAGGGAAAAGGATAGTACTACAATACTTTCTCCGTTATTTCTCTTCTGCTGCCCTGTAGCAACATCATCCGAAAGTACAGTGTTAGTTTACACCTGGACACTGATGACAACCAGCTCGACCTCTCCGCAGTCTCAAAATTGTCAGACTGCTTGTCTGACATTTAGTACTGGATGAGCAGAAATTACCGCCAATGGGATGACTGAAGCCATTGTTTTCCATCCTCCAGCCCCCCCCCCCCCAAAAAAAAACTCTGTTCCCTAGTCACTGACTCTATCCCTCACCCTGACAATTGTCTGAGACTGAACCAGAATTTTTGTGTCATATTTGACCCCGAGGTCAGCTTCTAGTCTCACAACCGTGCCCTCGCTGAGAACAACTCTTTTCATCTCTAGCATTGACCAACTTTGCCCCTGCTTCAGCTCATCTGCTGCTGAAACCCTTTTTCATGCCTTTGTTGCTTCTAGACTTGACTAGTTCAGTGCTCTTCTGGCTGGACTCCATGTTCTGGCCTCCATGTTCTACCCTCCATAAACTTGAGGTCATCCAAAATTCTGCTGCTGTGTCCGAGCTCTCTCTAATTTTTGTTCACCCATCATCCTTGTGCTCACTTATCTATACTGGCTCCCGGTTAAGCAACACTTTTTAAAAATCCCTCCATGGCCTTGCCCCTCCCTATCTCTGTAATCTCCTTCAGTCTTACAACCTCTTGCAATATGTGCTCTCCTCTAGAATCATAGAGGGTTTATGGCACAGAAAGAGGTCATTTGGCCCATCGTGTCTGTGCCGGCTGAAAACAAAAAAAACACCCAGCCTAATCCCACTTTCCAATATTTGGTCCATAGCCCTGCAGGTTATGGCACTTCATGTGCACATCCAGGCACCTTTTAAATGAGATAAGGTTTTCTGCCTCTACTACCCTTTCAAGCAGTGAGTTCCAGACCCCCTCCACCACTGGGTGGAAAAAGATTTTCCTCACCTCCCTGCTAATCCTTCTGGTAATCACTTTAAATTGTTGCCCCCCCAGCCACTAATCTCTCTGCTAAAGTAAATAGGCCTTTCCTGTCCACTCAATCCAGGCCCCCCTCAGTTTTGTACATCTCAAACAAATCTCCCCTTAGCCTGCTCTGTTCCAAGGAGAACAGCCCCAGCCTATCTGATCTTTCCTCATACTTGAAATTTTCCAGTCCTGGCAACATCCTCATATCCTTGAACCATCCAGGATAAAGAAACCTGCTTGATTGGCACTCCATTTACCACCTTCAACATTCACTCCCTTCGCCGATGCACAGTGGCACCAGTGTGTACCATCTACAAGATGCACTGCAGCATCTCATCTAGGCTCCTTTGACAGCACCTTCCAAACCCACGACCTCGATCACCGAGAAGGACAAGGGCAGTAGACACATGGCAACATCATCTGCAAGTTCTCCTCCAAGCCACACACCATCCTGACTTGGAACTATATCGCTGTTCCTTCAATGTCGCTGGGTTAAAATCCTGGAACTCCCTTCCTAACCGTATAGACTGCAACGGTTCAAGAAGGGAGCTCACCACCACCTTCTCAAGGGCAATTAGTAATGGGCAATAAATGCTGGCCTAGCCAGTAACGCCCACATCCCATGAATGAATAAAAAAAATCTTCCCTGTACCCTCTCTAGTGCAGTTACATCCTTTCTATAATGAGGTGTGCAGTTCTGGTCACAATACTCAAGTTGTGGCCTAACTAATGTTTTATACAGTTCCAGCATAAATTCCCGACTCTTATATTCTATGCCTCGGCCAATAAAGGAAGGGATTCCATATGCCTTCGTAAGCACCTTGTCACCTGTCCTACCTTCAGGGATCTGTGGACATGCACTCCAAGGTGCCCCACCTACTCCACACCTCTCAGTATCCTACCATTTTATGTGCATTCCTCTCCCTTGTTTGACCTCCCCAAATGCATCACCTCACACTTCTCTGGGTTAAATTCCGTTTGCCACTTTTCTGACTACATGACCAGCCCTGTGGAACCCATTGGAAACAGCATTCCAGTTGCAAAAAAAACCAACAGTTACCCTTTGTTTCCTGCCACTCAGCAAGTTTTGTATCCAGCTTGCTGCATTTCCCTGGGCATTTATTTTTTTTAACCAATCTGCCATATGGGACCTTGACAAAAGCCTTAGTCAAATCCATGTAGGCCACATCAACTGCATTACCTTCTTCAATCCTCCTTGTTACTTGCTCAAAATTTCAATCAAGTTTGTCAGACACGACCTTCCCTAAACAAATCCATGCTGACTATTCTTGCATAATCCGTGCCTTTCTAAGTGACAGGTTATCTGTTCTCTGAGTTGATTCCAATAGTTTGCCCATTAATTCTGGTTTCTTGAGCATCCTCAATTTTAATTACTGCACCATTGGTGATCATCCCTTCAGCTGCCTAGGCCCTAAACTCTGAATTCTCTTCCCTAAACCTTTCTTTCCTGCTTAAGACGCTCCTTAAAAACCACCTCTTTGACAAACTTTTTGTCATCTATTCAGATATCTCCTATGTGGCTCGGTGTGAAAGTTTGTTTGATAACACTCCTGTGAAG
Source organism: Heterodontus francisci (assembly GCF_036365525.1). Classification (NCBI taxonomy): domain Eukaryota; kingdom Metazoa; phylum Chordata; class Chondrichthyes; order Heterodontiformes; family Heterodontidae; genus Heterodontus; species Heterodontus francisci. The sequence continues at coordinate 130,820,268 of NC_090374.1, read as the reverse complement.
CGCTCTGCGATGCTTTACTATGTTAATGGCATTATATAAAAACAGTTTGTTGTTGACCAATGTATTGCAAAAATTTAGGTTAACCTGCTGCGACTTATATTTATTTGTTCTGGGTGTATATCCTAACGTTCAATTGGAATTCTATTGTATGTGTGCCGTAAGTAAATTATATAATATAATTACATTAATTGAGGGGCAAACTTGCTAATTAGAGCAGTGAGATATCCGGCTGGGGTGACTCATAGATTTCCCAGTAGGGACTGTGTCTAGGCATAGCTTTACCAAACAAGAGGCATGAATGTGTTGTCTAGCATTCTGTGACGCACAATTCTGCATTTTCAACTGTGTTGCTTTTTGTCATTGATCTGTTAATAAATTCACCGTCACTTTTTTCCCAACAATTTTCTCTCCGCAGCAAATCATTTATTTGCATCCTTGTTTTCTGCTAGCTGTGAGAAAAATAAACCCAGGAATCCAAAAAAAAGCCTAGATATTGTGTTACGAATATCGGTGCGGCTAACAGTGCTCACTGTTATGAAATAAATCAAAAGTGTTCTCACGTGCACAATTAAATGCCGAAATCCAGAAGTTGCTGTCTCAGGTATTCTGTTCCAAAGGCAATGATCCTCGCAGATTGATTTTAGTGCCAATTCTATGTAATTACATGAACTTGTCGTACTTATCTACTAATTACCAACTAAACATGACAGAAAAAGTTAGAGGTTGTGCATTCGGGAATAAGTTAATTTTTAAAGATATGATGAGTGATAATTACTGCCAAACAACCTCTCTGACCCTGAAAATTTAATTTTGCAAGTGTGGAGTCTCATTCCTTCAGAATTTAATTAGTGTTGATGATTCAGAGAAAAATTAAAAAAAAATACACAAGTCTGTGGGTAGTTGTAAGCACTATGAATGGTGAGTGCCATTTCCCTGCCACTGACTGTTGTTACAGCAATGTGGGTAATGGAGTGGCATGTTCCCACTGTTCACCTCCCAATTAACCATAGCAAGTGCTTTTGGAACTAGGGTTTTAACCCCTTTTGTGTTTTATTTGTCAAATAAACAGACACTGACCGGCTTTCTTGTAAGTTTAAAACAGAAGATTAACTATTTATTGAACAATATTCATTCCAGAAATGGTCGCAGCCACACCCACGCATGCGTTTACTCAGACGCACATACAAGAATAGATAGATAGAGAGGAAAAGGGGCAAATGGTTTGAGTTGAGGGGTCCACCATTGTTGAATTTTCTCTGAGGACAGTTTTTCTTTTAAAGTTGCAGGCCTGGGTGTTTGTAGTTTTCTGGTGGTTAAGACTTCAGACTGGAGGTGGTGGCCACTTTCAGTGCTCTGCTGCATCAGGTTGAAGTTTAGAATTCGCAGCAGAGTATCTTTGGTTTTTGCTGAGCTAGTCTTCACAGCTCTTGGATGGACTATTTTTTGTTGACGTTCTTGTGATCTCTCTCTCTCTCCTTTCTCACTCTCCCTCCTTCCCCCAGAGAGTTACCTTTTAAGGTAAAAATCTCTCACGTTAGCCTTTTTTAGGAGACACGTGGCCCCCTCTCTGTTGTGACCACACAATGCCCCAAGATATGGCTACTTCACACCTTCTTTGTTTCAGAAGAACCGATTCAATTCAGGAATGTCTCTTGATGGTTTCAGAATGGGTGTAATTGACACCTCTTCGCTTTGAATGTATCCTTTTGTTCCTTAAAGACAGCAAGACAGTTTGATTATACAGACGAAGTCAGCCAACTTCCGGTGCCCATTTTGCAGCACTTTGTCCACTTTTTAAAGGAAAAGGCAATTTTTTATAGCCCTTCAGTTTGGTTCTGTATTTTCATTGCTGCACTTCTCGTGAGCATGATGCTGTGAAATTCAGGCCAATGTTTTTTGGCTGCCTTTTCCAAGGCTGCTGCTTTTATTCCACAAACAAATGCTTTGGATGTAAACAATATCTAGTGAGAGTAGTTATGTTGCAGTAATAAAATAAGTCGGGATGTTAGGATACTTTGAACCATACTCATGAAGTGACATTTTACTGTGCGACTAAAGAGGAGAAAAGTAAATAATTTGAAAGTCATGACATCTATATCTTAAGGTTGTGCAATATTAATTGGCCATTATGTTCATATTGCAAACTCGCTAAGAGAAGTGGCAGCCAGGAGAACATGGCTGCAAAATTCAGCTCCTTACCAGCTGTTGTTCAGCACAGAGTGCTGTTTTGACTCCAAAATGGCATTGGCGGCACATGCGCACACTTCTGATGTGTGGCAGACACCTATTTGGTTCGTGCATTAGCGCATGTGCAGAGTGTCCACCAGAAGTATGAAGAGCAGGCAGATTGTGATGTCAATCAGCATGTAATGCTGACTTGTGCCAGCACTTCCATTTGGGGCTCAATGCTCTAGCTAATGTCTTCTCATAACCTTGTACAGCTGAGTACGTGTTCAGCAGCAGGAAAGGAAACCCCTAGTAGTGCTATTTAAAGGGACCATCAACTACTTTCTGTATCTTGCTGATTAATTTCTGTTGGCTCTTGCAGCAATTTTTAAAAGGCAGTTTCTATGGTTGTGTAAAGCTGCAGGGAGTGGTGTGGCATGTGCTGTAGGACTTTGTCCTGACTTCAAGAATTTTGCACAAATCAATTGTTCCCAGTCATAGGTGCAGTAGTATGCAATCCGCTTGGAATACAGCATGACCAGGGGAATGAGTAAAGTTGACACAAAGTAGGGAAAGCTGCTGAAAGAGGGAGGAGAGGGAGAAAGGCTCTCAGCAGGAGATAATATCCAACCACGGTGTTCGGGGAGCAATTCAATTACCCAAACCTCAGTGAGGAGTAGTGTGGCAGACAGCTCTGCATCAATAAGCACATTCTCACTGAAATCTGCAGCCAGAACTGTAAACTTAGAGCAGGGTGAGGATGGCATTGACATGGGCTATCACGGTGAGCGTGGCCATGATCTTTTTAGGTGGTCAGGCTCCTTCCATGCTAAAGCAGGCAATGTTTTCAACATCTCCCAGTTTGCTATCCAGCATTGTATAAGGGAAGTCATTGAAGCTCTGTATTCCAAGAAAGCTGAATACTTTTCATTCTCTCTCGCCAGAATCCACAAATGTGCTAATGCACTACTTCCATGCTAGAAAGGATGGGCTCAGAGCTCTGCGCAAAGCAGTATGTCAATTTGGTGCTGGACTTCTCCATGCTCCTTGACGTTGTATGCAGGCTCTCTGGCATGCCTGTCAATGCACCAAACATTTCATTGTGTATACCCATCAGCCATCTTCTCTAGCCTGCCCTATCAAAGTGTTCATCTGAGTCCTCTGCAGCAGAGCTCGTGCACGACCCCACCCTCTGGTGAGTTGGCACCTAAGTAACCTCTAAAGTACGAGCAGTGTCAGTATCTGGGATGGGGGCTGTCAGTGCGAGAGTAAGTGATGGTGTTCCTTCCTCCTCACTGCCCTCCTGTGCTTTCATTTATTCTACCATTGCCTGGCTGGGTGGCAGTTCTTGGTTATCTGAAAGGAGAAAGGCAAAAGGGTGGGGCTGTGGTGAGGGTGAAGCAAGAGGTTCATGCTTAGATCATCTGCAGCTGTAAATCAGAAAAGATTGTGGGATGAGGGAGAAGTGGGACACGAGAAGGAGGATTAGGTATGAGGATACTATCATCTTTAGTTTCAGCCCCACCACTGACCACGATCTTAGCGATGGCCACTCCAGTGATGCCCACCAGTTTTCTCCATTGGGGTAAGGACATTTCTGGTTGGCTCCTGCTGCATCCTGTTCTGAGGGAGAGTGGGAAGTGTGTCAGTGAGTGTGGTGCAATGTGTTTGGGTGTTGTCTGTCATGGTTGAATAGCTGGCAGCGTGTACAAGCTGTAAGATGTAGGTATGAGGTCTGCAGCAGTGCTAAATGTGAGGGTGAGATGAAGCTATGAATGTGAGGTATGAATTGTGATTGATATTGTTGGTAGGTGAGTGATGGGGGTGTGCTGAATGGAGCAGTGTGAGAGACTGGAGGTGCAGTTGGTCGGGTTTGGCATTTGAAGATGCATTCGCTGACCATGACCATTCGTGTGAGGGGTCATTGAACTTTTTGCAGTACTGCATCCAGGTTCTTGGTCTTGACTCCTGGTATTGATTGTCACGGCTATCTGCTGCCACTGCCCCGAGAGTATGCCGGAGGGCCTCCTGGCTCCTTATAGTTAGAATCACACCTCTGCTCCATCAAGGTGTCCAGTGCAACGTCAGAGAAACTTGGAGATCTCTCCCATGTTGCATCATAATTTGCTCATCTTCCTCTTTAGATTTTCTTCCATAAATAGTTCAAGCAGCTGCTACAGCCTTAATGTATCTCCTCTAAGAGTGGTAGGTTGGCTTTAATTAGTGCAGACTAGCTTTAACTGGTGCTAACCTCACACAAACTTGAGCCTCCTGCTGAAGTGTGCAGCCATTCAACGATGCATTTGGCGCTGGCTGCATGTGACAATCATGTATTGGAAGAATGGGCATGGTTAATCACGCATTGTGATCCTCATGCCAGTTTTCAGGGGTCAGTGAATTTTTTCCCCCATGCGTTTAGTGTTGGTGAATAACAGGATAGGAAAGTAGAAAAGCCTAGAATATTATTCTAATTATTGTCCACTTCTGTTTCTTCCCTGCTCTCTAAGACTTAAGCACTGAGTATGTCCACATATCTTTATTGTCTGGGCAATTGTCACTAGGAGTGTTGGAAAAGAATGACCTTAGAGCAGAGAAAACTGTAGGCAATCTGCAGTGCACATTTTGGTATAATGCACTGCATCAAACTGCTGAAAGTTGTCCCTCTGGATCGTCGAAGCTGCAAAGAATTGATGCTTAGTCTGAACCTTGTTCAGTGATAGATATTTAATTTTAATAACCCACGCTTAATGGACTTCAAACCACATGGGAAATGTGTGGTTTTATGATCTATGAGTTGTTTTGTAGTGATGTGCATGACAGATATGAATCATTCAGCTAACTAAACTAGTACTTAAAGGGGAGGAAAAGTCTTGGGGGAGTACTTTTTGTTCAAAGTATTTCCCCGTGTTTAAATGGAAAAATACTTATTAAAATATTTGTTGAAATAGAAGAGAGAGCCTGAATTTCCTGCCCCACTAATACCCAACAGGCAAGTCTCCGTGTCTTCAGGAAATGACCACACTGACAGGAAGGAACTAATTGCATCACAGAGTGGCAGTTTTTTTTGGCTTTATTTGTGCTTATCAAGCTGCAGGATGTTAGTGTTCAATTTCCCCCGTACTATCAGTTTTGGGCATCCAACATTAAGCACTGCAAGATAGTTAGCGGCAAAATAAAGCTCATTTTGCTGTGCTCTACCCTGACTAGTTACATCCATCCCATTCTCTGAACAGCATCCCTACTGCATCAATGTAACATTTCCCATTCAGTGGTTTCTTTGAGTAAGATTGCCAATTTTAATATATTTAATTAAGAAGTTTGCAGCATTGAAGGAGGGCAGTGAGTTCAGTGTGTCAGTGCTAACTCTTTGCTAGAACAAATTAAAAGTTCTGTATTTCAAATACTTGTCCATTTTCCTTTCTCTACTCCCTGTGGCAAAGTATCTATGAACAAGTCTGTGTGATTAAATTTCTCTGAACCTGTTCATTCGCTCTTAGCGTCAATTTTAAATTGATTTCACCCTCCCACCCCCACAATCAGAGGTGATGATGCTTCAATTTTATCCAAATCTTTCATTTAAAAAATGATTAAAAACTGTGAAGTATCCTTTTAGGTTTCTCTGTTCTATTGCAAATAATTCCTGTTCTCGGGTCACGCTTAAGTTTAATACCCTTTTGCTTGGACCTGTGCCCAGTAGAATCTGGATTGAGACCACCAAAACTCCCTGCATACAGACTTCATACAACCAACATACAAATTAAACTTTAAACCCACTTAGTCTGAGTCGGATTTGAACTGTCATGATAGAAGTGAAAGGGTAACTCACATAATCCAGTGCCTAATTGATGGGGGATACAACTTCAACCCTGTTTGGGAGTTGAGTTATAGCCACATTTAACCTGGGAAAGCAACCAATGGTCAGAATTTTCTTGTGGTTTGAGCAGCTTCAGGTCACATACGAAGCCGATCTGAAACTGCAACTCCCACTGAAGTCAATGGGATTATATCAGTGATGTTATGGGAGTGACACGGAGGAACAGAGATTAGAGGTGGCAGGTTAAAGTACTTTAAAAATGCATTCAGAGACATTGGACAGTGATTTAAGCAAATGTTTTTTCCTCTCTGCTTTCCTTTCAATTTAAATAAAATTCAAAATGCTCATGAAATACTTTTAAGGATTGTGACTTTTCTTGAACAGCAATAAAATATGGGATTTTAATCTTGTGCAGCATATATGAACAGGAAGGAAAATACTTTCGATGTGCAACTCAAATATTTGTAAGTCACATCTTAAAAATAATTTAATACAGGCACTTTTACATACCTGATTAACTAAATCTTGATTCAATCTAAGAGTTTGACAGAGCTGTCAAAATATTCCATGCCTGGAGTTTCTATCCCAAAACAGAATCGCAACTGTATGTTGAATTGGGTAATAAACTATGCATGTGTAATTGAATTTCACCTGTGGAAAGTAAATGGCCATTACAGCAGGAAGTGGATACAACCCCATCTATCTTCAGATTTTGGAAACACAAACCTAAATGGCACTGTCTCTTGGGATTCCTTTTTGTAATGTTTTTATAGTATTTTCTGTTCATAACTGGGGGGTGGGATGAGGGAATGACCTGAATATGGGAATTCTCTGAAGTGTTGTTTCATATGCACAGCTTTCTGCGTACATCCTCTAAATGCATTATATGTGATTAATGCAATGTAACTTCTGTTAGTGCGCTACTGTGCACATACTGCAGTCTAAACTGTAATGGAATGGAGTATTTGGACATCTTTCTTTGAAACACTGTTGGAAGCTGAGGGTAAATTAGTATTTTTTCAGCATATTAAGAACCAGAGAAATGATCATTATATTTGTTTCCGAAACTCATTTCCCATTATGCCATTCAGTGCTAATGAGAATTTAACATTGGTCATACCCATTATTCTCAACTAAAATTTAGATAAATTGCCTGTGAGATTATACCATATGTCACAAGTGTGGTGATGTCTGATCCTATGATTCCACCATAATGATGAAGTGACTGACCTACCATTATTTAAGTAGATTTCTTTAACACAGACATATCAACCACACTGTCTTGTAAATCAAGAGACAAACTCTTATTAATCAAAGGGTTTGGTATAAAAAAAATCGAGTTGCATTTTTCTTCAAACATGAACTCTCAGCCATTGAAACTGATAATTGAAATCTTAACATTTTGAGTGTCAGCTAATAAACCTAATAAATCTAATTGCTGGCTTATTTAATTTCCAACAGGTCAAAGCTGTTTACAAAAACTATATTACCGCATCTGAAAATGCTTTAATTTTTATTTTCAAAAACCTAACTTTCACCCCGTTTGTGTTAAAGAAGGATTTGTCCCCTCACCAGTCATTATTGGCTGAAACAGCTACCGCTGTATAGAATGAAGCCTAACTCATTTGTCCCAGCTTATTGCATTAATGCATTAAAAAATACCTTTACAGTGGAGTAACTATTATCACCTATAAAATATGACAGCAGCAGTTAAGTTAGTACAAATGAATAATAATTGACAAGTAAAGACCCTTTGGTCCATCCAACCTATCCCACACAATTGTGATACCTTTTGTATCACTATATATCCGCTCAACACCCATAATGTGTTAAGATTTCAATTATCAGTTTCAATGATCAATTAGTCATTAACTTAATTTGATATTTTAAAATAACAATATAACATTTGGACATTGTCATATAGAATAATAGATACTTAGTGAACAGGACAGCTATGCTGTTTGTTTAGTACCAATAGACGACAATTTGCAATTCTACAATACTGCTTGTGTAGGGAGACATCTCAAAGTGTTCACATTGAAGAGTGCAACACAGTGGATGCTGATCAGGAGTGTAAAGTTTATAAATAAAAAGTAGGTTGGAAAATGAAAATTACAATAGAAAAAATGTCTTTTAGGGAGTTTATTTTAAAGCAGAGAGGGTGGAGGACCTGAATGGAGGGAGTAGGACTGTAGTGGCTAAATGAGGGGCCATTAATAGTGCAGTGGGAAACGGTAGGAGGCTTGGTGTTCAGAGGAGTGGAGGGAGCATGGTGGAATTTGAATATTAGACCAAAAATTTTAACCAACTCCCTAGGGCTTCTGTAGTGCCCTAGCCAAATAAGAGGAAGACCGCTTGGTACAGTTTTGATCTCCTTATTTGAAAAAGGATAGAATTGGTTAGAAGCGGTTCAGAGAAGGTTTACTTAACTAATTCTGGGGATAAAGGGCTTATCTTATGAAGAAAGCTTGAAAAGGTTTGGCCTACACCCATTGGAGTTCAGAAGAATGAGAGGTGATCTTATTGAAACGTGAGATCCTGAGGGGATGTGATAGATAGGATGTTTCCACTTGTGGGGAAGACTAGACCTAGGGGACACAGTTTAAGAATAAGAGATGGAGATGGGGAGATTTTTTTTCTCAGAGTCTTTTTAGTCTGTGGAATTCTCTTCCCCAGGAAGCAGTGAAGGCTGGGTAATTGAATTTATTCAAGGCTGAGTTAGATAGATTTTTGATAGACAAGGGAGTCAAGGGTTATGAGGGGCAGGCAGGAACGTGAAGGTGAGACCACAACCCAATCAGCCATGATCTTATTGAATGGTGGAGCAGACTCAAAGGGCTAAATGGCTTACTCCTGCTCCTTAGTCCTATTTTCCTATGTTCCTCTCACCATTTCCAGCCTTTCCCCCACAGACTCCTTACATCTTGAAAAAAACACTGGCAGCTTTGGGGCCTTACAGAACTACTCTCTGTAACCAAGTCACTGATCAGAGTGTAAGCAACTTGGCTCCCTGAACAAATATCAGCAGCAGAAAAATCCTGGGATTTTGCAGCCTCTTGCGATATTGTGTGCGAGGCTGAATTTGACAGAAATCGCGCCTCGTGATTAATTCATGAATTGGTATGTTTATTAACATTAAAATAGTTGATTTAAGAGAAAAGTTGATACACAGTGCAACTATTGGATAAAAAAGGTAAGAAATGCATGTAAGAGAAATTAATGCAGCAAATTCTGAAAGTTGTTCAAAGATGAAGAATAAACTAATTAATTCAAGAACAAAGATAATCGGGGTAGATAAGGCATTTGTTCTGCTTCCTAACCTTGCAGTAGACCTGTTATGTTGAACCATCTTGGCCTGTGTGGAGTATTGATGAGTGTGTGAATTCTCTCTGGTCTTTGTAACATTGCATGGCTTTAGTTTAACCCTTTCAGGTCTGCAGCAGGATTTCAAACAAATAAAACTCAACATAAATTGATCAGTTTTTAAGTAATGCTTTAGTTAAAAGTGTCCTGTAGTTTTTTTTTAAATTCTGCTTTTTTTCTTATTTACATATTTATTGCATTCTAGTTCATTATTCCCTACCATATTGCAGTCACCAGCTGAGAGGATAAGCAGTAGACCTCCCTGCAAACCACTGTCAGTGTACAATTGACTGCTATGAAACATCTAAAGGTTCTCAAGGTTAACTACTTCTGGTTTTTCACACTCCCTGTGTTGTAGTGTATAGCCTAGTCTTGGTGCCTCAACAAAACTGCATGTCTAGGATGGGTAGCTTAATGCTTTAAAAATCATCAGCAAAAGTCTGCTTCCTGTGCCTCTGGCACAGTGGGGCTAACTTTGACTTTGGGTGATAGTGTAAAACCAGTGGTACTGATTCAGCTGCCCTTCATACACCTCTTGTTTTCCTTTCCATTTAAGTCAATCTGTCACCAAAATTATTCTTCAAATCAAACTTTTTTTGTATTACATTTAAACATCAAAATTAACCCCAGTTTGTTGGTACTATGAGGAACCACCATAGGGTTGTTAACTTTGCCATATTAATTTCTAGAATTTTAAATAAATATTCACCTGTTCCTATTTCAGAACAGTGTTTCATACTCAAAATGGTAACCGTCATAATCAGGCCAGTTTCTGCACTTGTCTGCCAGTTAAAGAACTGACTTGCATTAATGTTGTGCCTTTTAATGAGGCAGAATGTCCAAAAGAGCTTCACCGTCAATGCAGTACTTTTGAACTGTAGTCACTTGTTTTGTAGGCAAATACGGCAGCCAGTTTGCACTCAGCAAGGTCCCACCAACAACAATGAGAAATTGACCAGATAATCTGTTTCAAAGTTGTTGATTTAGGTATAAATATTGGCCATGCTGTTTGGCAAGCTCTTCTGCTGATCAAATATTACTGTAGGACCTTCTGCATCGACTTCAACATACATTGACCAAACCAAAATAGGGCCTTGGTTTAACATCTCGCCTGAAAGATGAAACTAATGACAATGTTACACTCCCTCAGTACTGTACTGCTGAAGTATCTGGCAATGGGCTTGAAACTATAAACTTCTTTCTCTAGCCAGACACCCATGACCAGGTAGTACTCCCTTTCTCCTCATGACCCCTATAAAGTAGCACAACACTCGGCCTGTTGGTAGCACTATCACCTAAGTTAACACTTCTCCATTCAGTTTTTTTCCATTCACAGCCCCAGCATCTCCGCTTTAATCTTCCATGTAACTTATTCCGAGTTGAGAACCCACCCTTTCGTCTTCCAAGGATAATGCTCTGCAGACATATAACACACATGCCCTGCTCATTGCTGTAAATTACTCCTTTGCCCCATGATGGTCACTCCTTCAGAGGCGGATGAGCATTATGGTAAAGTCAAATTGACTCACTAAAATTAGATCAGACAATCAATACCCAATATTCTCCAACTATTTGTAAAACCATTCAGCTTCTGATCTCATGATTTTCTGCACGTCTAGGTTTGAGTACAGAAGTATTTACTGAATACCAACCTCATACTCTTCCATTTCCACTTATGTGCCTCACCTCCTCCAAAGAAGTTTCTATAGTCTTTCAAAACTATCGATTAGTAATGGTTCGATAGCTTGATCAAGTACCATGATGTGCATTTAGATTGTACAGCAAACTTTTGGGATATATCTTCTGAGTGATTCCTGATCCAGTAAGACTGTGAAGTTTGGAGAGAACTAATTAGAGGCAAGCTACAAGGGAAAGCTTGAAAATTTGACTCTGGCTTCCTCAAAAGCTCATTGTATTTATCCAGTGAGTAGCTGAGCAGCCATACACACCAGGAAGTTCCTCTGGTCTCTTAGATGTCAAGCCAGTTTTAGAACTGCTACAGAATTAGCAGAGGACGAGAAGTAGAACATTGGTGAAGGGAAACTTAAAGATTATCTGAATCATTTTGTATTATTGTCATGCATTTTCCTTTTGTTCCTCCGAATGGTCGTTTTTCTGGAATCTATTGAGAGCAGTGTTTGCAGTCATACTTGGCTGGGACGCATGGAAAGTTTCAGGATGATTCAGGAACTGAGAGAGAGGGTGCACAGGTTCTCAGACGTGGCTTGGAGGTCCTAATAGAGAAGTAAAAACAGGAAGTGCTGGAAATACTCAGCAGGCTAGGCAGCATCTGTGGAGAGAGAAGCCGAATTAATGCTTCAGGTCTGTGACCTTTCATCAGAACTGGCCAGGTCACAGACCTGAAACGTTTACTCTGTTTCTTTCTCCACAGATGCTGCCAGACCTACACTTTGTGTTTTTATTTCAGATTTCCAACATCTGCATTATTTTGCTTTTATCCTAATAGAGAAGGTTTAGAGGAAGAGGGTGGTCCATTAGTGATGGAGGGGAAGGAGCCCATCTCGCCCCCTGCCCATCTTCCAGCTGGTGTTGCTCTGCCTAGCCTCATGTCCTCCTCCCCATTCCTTCTGCAGACCAAGGGACACCACTAGCCGGAAACCCATTACCAGGTAGTACTCCTTTTCTCCTAGTGACCCCTATAAAGTAGCGCAACACTCACTGTCTTAGGTGAAGTCCTCAGAGAATGTCTGGAATAAGTGTTGGTAGTGTTGATAAAATCTTGGTGATGTATACAAAAGCAAAATACTGCAGATGGTGGAAATCTGAAATAAAAACAGAAAATGTTGGTAATATTCAGGTCTGGCAGCATTTATGGAGAGAAAAAACAATGAGTATCTCCAGTATTTTCTGTTCTTATGTATGTTTGATGAAGTATCCCAGAAAGTTTCCCAATTTCAAACCTCTAGCAGTGAACAGTGAAAGTTGCGCATAGCTTTAAGTAATACTCAAACTCCTCAGCAAAGACTTGTTTACTGCTTTTCAGCCGGTCACTCTTTTGAGAGGGTGTTAATTGTAGCATGAGCCACCAACATGCTGTGCAGCTTCTTAAATGATAATTAAATTGCCTATTGGACCCTTAATGATCTTCCAAGCACCCATTCCTAACAGTGCTTCAACTCCTTTACCAAGATGGCAACTTGAGAGAAAGAAACCGGTGTTGCAGCTTAATACCCCACCTTGGCCTGCAGAGGCTCTTTAGCACATAAAGTGCTCAGAGGAGATCACCCTTCCTGAATGTTGTATGGACTGCAAATTACTGAATTAATCAGGTACAAATTCAAAAAGCATACAAGGAATGAATCATGATTTAAATTCAGTGTGTTGATTTGTTTAATTAAAAATAGATAGTTGCATGAAAAAGTTTCTGTTGTACTGTCTTGGTTATTGACCCCTTAACTGAACAGTACATAATTTTAAAAATGTCAGTCTGAGGAAAATTTGCCAGAGCAGAATGGTCCTTGAATTTTTCAAGGAAGAACTCCTTTCAGAATCATAATATACAACCGGAATGCTCAAGTTATTGGTTCTGAATGATCTAAACAACCCATCAATCAGGTGTTTGGAGATCTTCATATACCACGACCTATTTGGATCTGCACTGGATTGACAATATACAGTACAGCAGACTATAATGCAGTACATGATTGACTCGTATAGTTTGAGTTAATAGTGGGGTTCACATTAGATCAAATCCCATGGTTTTCCACAGTTGTAATGGAATAAGGTATTTGAGCATGGAGTCATTGGGTTAACTTTTTAATGTTTCATTTATTGAAAGAATCTGTTGAAACTGCACAGTTCAGGGAGTATACCGTTTATTCTGTTACGGGGTATCATTGTAACACTACAAAAATGCAACTCGATAATTTCAAGCATTGCAGCATTTACAGTATCAAGGACAGGCAAGAGTTTATTAAATGGGTAGAAGAAGGTTAATTTTATTCTAAAGCAGATGTTTTAGAGCACATCAAAACAGCAAAAAATTATGTTGAATGAAATCCAAAACACACTTTTTTAAAAAGCTTAAGCCAGCTTTTGCTCAATTTAAAAGGGAATTTAAGAATGAACAAGTATATAACCAATAATTCCATTAACTATGAAAAGTTTAAGGTTTAATAACTGTAGGTTATAACAAGTTAATTCTATACAGCATGACATTTCTCTATGGAAGTTTACAGCATTCCCTCAAAGTCCTCGTGGATCATATTAGTTCTTGGAGCATTACAGAAGGAATGCCCTCTGGCTTGAATTAAATGTTTTATAATACTTGCTAAACCCACTTTTTTATTGTTTTTAATTTGGCTGAAGTGATTGACTTCAAGTTGCAACACAGAGGATGCCTTATGGCTATTCTTCTACCCATCTGTTCCTAATTGTGTTCATCTGTATCACCAATCATTTCCTGTAAAGAACAGGTCGCCTTTTGTTGTTTAGTTTAATTATGTTAACATCACAGCACAGATGTCGTAACTGCTTGTGCTAAGTTTGTGCATAAATTAGGTTAGTGAAAATCTACCATTTCTGTTTGCTTTTTCCTGTCAACATTAACTTGTGTGTACGTTTTTTAGCAGGTAGGTTCTGTGAATCAGATTGATCAGCTCACATTGTGTGATGGCAGACCAGATAAATGCACAGCTGATGAATTCTGAATTTACAGAGGAAAACTGGCGCAAACCGAGACAGTCTTCCCAAAAAATTGAAAAATTACTACAATGTCAATGCTGCTGATCTGATTTAAAAAGGAGGGTAATTTTGGCAATGGGGATATCGATTCAGCGACCCATTATGTGCATCTCTGCCAATTGTCATTTCTTTTTGGAGCTTGGTGAAGGTTGCCATGAATTAGTATCTATAAACTACAGTTTATTTACAGTAATAGGGCCAGTATTTTCTGTAGCATCTGCCATGTCCCTGCATCTTTAAGAACATTTTGCCCACAAAGTTTCTGAAAGTACAAGCTGATAGCCCCATCACTTGGGTCCCAGATACCTTATTTCCCTGCTGTGCTATCAACAGGATATTTCCTTAATGAATTAGATTTAAGGATCAGAAGATAAACACAGGAAGGACTGAAAAGGAAGGTGAATTAAAGGGGCAAATTCACTGTCAAATGAGGTCGGGGCAAAGGAAGATTGGATTGAGTGAGAGGGGATAAAAGAGAAAATAAGAAAAAAAAATGTTAATTTTAAAATTTGATATTTTTAAAAGCTCCCTGAAAAATTCAAAACCTGTTGGAATGGGACATCACACTTGTAATAGTTAATTTTTGGTGCCAGAAATGTTGATTGGCAGTAATTGTTGATTATCAAGTTATTAAAAGGGTAGTTACACTTGAAATAACAAGACTGGCCTTTCTGTGTTTAATGGGAAAATACAGAAAGTTCCTAATGGCGTGATGCTGTTTTTGCAAAGCTAACGGTGGAACAATGCAACTAAGACTGGAATTTTTGGATATTTACATTTAATGTGCATCTGCTCTTTAACTGAAGTTACTATACCATTCAATAATGGCAAGTACCATTAAAATCACCAATGTATTGGCGGCAAATTCTGGTCCTATAAAGTGTGTTCACTTATTTGAAAAGAAATATTGGTCAAGATGATTCATCTGAGTGACCTTAATGGCTAAGAAATTAATGTCAGCGGTCTAGATTTTGCTGAAAAAGTGTTTATAACGACCCACACAATTATTAATTTGCAAAATGGCCAACAAATTGAGAGATGTTGTGAGCTGCAAATCTCCAGAATTTGTCAGTCGATTTACACCGCTCCACTATTTTCATTGTATAAACGGAATCTCTCCCTTAGCCTCCCCATTATTTTAAAGAATTTGCACATTAATTGTCCATTAAACCCGTCACAAAGTTCATTCTGGTAATTAACAGCGCAAGTACCTTTTAGTAATATAATAATTGTTAATACAAGGCTAAGAAATTGAATAATTTAAACTGGAGTCCCAATCCTGGAGATTTTCAACTTTTTGACTAAGTGAACACACTTTGTAGGGCCAGAATATGATGTCAAAATGATGGTGGTAAGTAGTTGTTGAGATTTTTTGAGTCTTTCTTTTAGTACAATCTCTCTCTGTCGCTCGCTCGCTCTCTCTCTTTTCTCCCCCCCCCCCCCCCCCCCACCCCGTACCAGATTTGACATTGAGTTTGCCCACTCTAATTCAACATCCTTCCCAGTCCTTCCTCTGTTTCTTTCTCGATTCTTAAATCTCATTGGTTAAAGAAATGCAGTGTTGGTCCCACCATTCACTGAAGCCTCCATTACCCTTAGTGCACCATTATAAGCTCATGCTGTAGCGTGTTATGGGGCAAAAAATATTTTTAGCTGAACTTTGTGATGGATTTAATGGATAATTAATGTGCAAATTCTTAAAAGTCTAACAGAGCACATCTGACCTGGTCTGACCTAGATGTGATTCCAGTCTCTCTATGTGGTTGACCTTCTCCCTCAGGCCAAGTAGGGGTGGGCAATAAATATTGGCCACACCCAGTGTTCCCCATAAGCTCTGCATGTGGCCACAAAGCAACCTGGAAGGTACCGTGCAGGCTGTTCACAAATAGTCCACTTTTAAAATATTGCTCAAAAAAATTACATGTACTGAACAGGCAGTGCGCAATGAAAAAAATTTAGAGGGGGCATTTTCCACATTCCAATAGTAAACTAAAAAATGATCAGAGAGCTAGAAAAATCAAGAAAGAGATAGTTGAATAGCTAATGCTGGCACAGGCGTTAAGGGCTGAAAGGTCTGCTCCTGTACTGTAAATTGCATAGCCCTGAAATTCCAGAACTCCTGCTCCGTTGGTAAGGTGTACTGGCAGGGCTCCTAAAGCATACCAAATCATGGAGACAGAGCCATTTCCATAGTCAGGCTTGGTGGCCTATGCCTGTTCAGGGACATGAAGTATCCACTTCAGTCTGCTGCTAGAACTTGGAGCAACACACTGTCTCTTCAGTAGGGAAACTGTCTGGATGGAAATGACTGAAGACATGAACACAGTGCTGGGGAAACAAAAACACCATGTTGAGACAAGGTGCCTTCCCACAGAGAGATTGCAAAAATCAAATGGAAAGGCATTGGAGTTGCTTTTCTGCATTTCCTTGTAACTATTTCAGAACAGCATTAAAAGAGGCCTCGGAGCAGTTCACTTGCCTACAGTTAGTGTAGACATGAGGAAAAAGGCAGAGAAAATAATTTGGGGAGCAAAGGTTAGATTAGACATTTTAAAAATTGGATTCATGCATAAATAACAAAATATAAACACTGAAATGTTGTGTGAGGAAATCTCATGACTGTGAATTAAAAATGTGGAAGTGAAGATTAATTGCTTTCCTGATGCTTAATATAAACGAATGTTCCCTGTTCAGTTTCCATCCCATCTTTCTCCTGTTGTAGACTTAATTAAAAAAAAAGTTGTCTTCTAAAGTTGATTGAATTGAATAACAGAGAATTTATGTTAAATCAGAATAGAACCTTGGTTAGACCACACTTAAGAGTATTGGAAAAGTTCCAGTTTCCATATTATAAAGATGCATTGGAGAAAGTGCCAAAAAAAATGTACAAGTATGTCACCACAGTCTCGAGGTTACATCTATCAGGAAAGGTGGAACAAGCTGGGCTCTCTTCTTTAGGAGAAAAAAAAAGTAAATTCTTCTGCTCCGAAGGAAGTGACTGTCCATCTTTTTGAAAGTAATGAACTCCCTCTGGGTGCAACTACCTTTCTCTTACGAAGTCTTGGGCCTGCTTAAGGCCAGGTACAGAGCCTATGCCAATGTACATTTGGAGTAGATTCCATTGTGAGTATCAGAGGGGGTGCTGGGTAGAATTCTTAGGATAACTGGGAATGCCCCTTGACATGTGAGATAGAAGGGGAGTGGGTGGAAGACTTGCATGCCAGCCCCTGACCAGAATTAGGCTGGTGTGGAAATAGGATGGACACCGAGCTGATCAGGTGCTGGCATGAATTCTGACCTCTGATTCTATGTCCCTATGTTCAGGAATTGATATTTACTTTGAAATCAATAGTGCCCATGGTCCTTAGTGCCCTAGAAATGTTCTCCATTTGATCCACTACATGTTCAATTGTAAACTTAAGATGCAAATTTTATTCTCATCTAATTCAATTGCAAGAACCAGAGGGGATAAATTTGATTGCTGATTTCTAATTTTTGTCACATTTGCATGTGCTTAAAATAGATCCTGAATTCAAAACACATCTTTAAATTGTCAATAGCTAGAATATTTATAGGAGGCTGAAACTATGTTCCAGCAAAGTTGCTTATGTCATTGTTTTTCGACATAATTATTTTAATGGAAATGGTAGCATATCATGTATAATTATTCATGTATTAAATGAGTAAGGTGAATTTCAATACACACTGGAAAGAAACAGTGTTACATTGGTGACTGCAGGTGAAAACTCATGGTTCTAGGCTGCACAATGAGCTGAATTGTGCTGTGAACGTTGGAAACCCGACTTTGAGTCCTTGTCAGCAACCCAACCTCGCGCGTTTCATTAGTGCGCCTGCTGGCTTGATTTTACGGGAGGTAGCCAATTAGTAGGCCGTCTCCGTGATCGCCGTCCAATTAGGGATGGCAGGTGGGCTG
Organism: Heterodontus francisci; assembly: GCF_036365525.1. Lineage (NCBI taxonomy): Eukaryota > Metazoa > Chordata > Chondrichthyes > Heterodontiformes > Heterodontidae > Heterodontus > Heterodontus francisci. The sequence continues at coordinate 130,802,287 of NC_090374.1, read as the reverse complement.
CAGAGGCAAGAGGGCCAATCAGGAGCTGGTACGTGAGAGAAGCCAGCAGCCTTCACTGTTGCTGCAGTGGGAGTGTAGCTACAGTGACTGAAGCACAAGAAGGAGAACCACAAAGAGAGGGAGGTGGGGAGGAAGGAGCCATAATGATTTTCTTAATCCCCAGAACTCCCAGTGGCTCCAAGAGAGACTGCTGCAGTGGTAGGCCTCTGCCAACCCTTGACTACAGGCTTCTCGTTGTCTTATTATTTACTGAGCTTATGTAAAGCTGGAGCTGCTGTGTCCTCCCGCTGTGTTTGCCTCCTGATGGCTAGTCGCGGTCGCCTCTGTGGAAAATTGGAATGGCCCAGAAAAATGCAGCCCAATTACTTAATCACCTCCCTTATTTGACTTCCCACTGCTGCTGGGTGGGTTGCCGTCAGCACTGCAGTGCTGCCCCTGGTAAGAGTGCGCAGAGATGGGAACGCATCGGGGAGCAGGCCCAACGTGTTTTTCCACCACTTTTGTGGCCCTGAACCCTCTCACCCCTCCCTGCACCCCCACCAACTCCCACCACCCCACAAACTGCAAACCTGATTCCAAGGTGCTGGGAAAATTCCAGCCAATATTCCAGGCTCCGAAACCTCTTTTTGATGGTACTTGTTGACAAATAAAATGGTGGTAAATGAGCTGAGGAAAGATTTGGTTGCAGAGAAAACTATTTGTGAAATAAGGTGAATAATGAGGCATTCAAGCAGATAACTGAGGTAAGATAAAGGATAATGGCAAGTAAAATAAAAAGAAATGGGAGATTTTAAGATGCCTTGTGATGCGTCTTTAAAACATTTCACCTGCCCACCTCTGTTGTGCTATCCGGACTGCAGCTCACCACAGATGTTGATTTGGGAATACTGTAATCAGCCATGAGTTAGATGTCCAGAGCAGTGCAGCTGGACCTTTTTTTTAACCATGGCCTGAATTCCAGTTACATGGTAGCACTCAAGGACATCAAGGAGCATATTGTTCTATCATTTGATGCCAATGATAACGTCACAGATAGCTCAAGTGGAAATGGTCAAGGCAGTTGATGTGACAGTGCATATAATTGGGTGATGAGGGCAACAGCTTGGCATATGGTGACTTTTCTTTGTAGACTGATCCCTCGTTCCTGCCAGAGTCTCCACTCGAGTTTCCAGAGGCATACTGGCCCTTCCAACCTAGTGATGGGTGGCATTATTGATTGAGCAAGAGAATGTTACCAAGGTAGCAAATTTTGTCCATGATCTTAAGTGGTTTGTAACTGTAGTGGGTGCGGCTGGATGATTGGGTAGAGGCTGGACGATGACTTCAGTTTTCAAAGTTAATTGTAAGGACAAAACACTCTGCCACCTGAGGAAAACAGTTGGCTGACAGCTGAATCTACTCGGAAGTATGGATGACTAATTGGCAAGAAACATGGACCAGAATTTTACCCGCCCCCAGGAGCAGGCTGGAGGTTGAGTGGGGCGGGGCAGGTGGGGAAGCATAAAATCGAGTGGGAGGCAGAGTTGCCATTCCCATCGCCTACCCATTTTACCAGCAGCAGGGGAGATTGAAAATGGCTTACCTGCCCAAGGCCAATTGAGGCAGTTAAGTGGCCTATTACTTGCCACCTGAGCACTTCCTCCTGCCTCCGTTGGTATTTTACCAGCGGCATCCTGGAACTTCACCTGAGGAGGCTGCCCAGTAATATCGGGGCTCGGTTGTGTGAACTTCTGATTGGGCACCCCGTGCTCCACAGAGAGCATCTCCAGCAGCACAAGCTACACCCGATGGAGCACCTCCACCCACCCTCCTGAATGATCCACCCCCCCACCCTTGCTGTGCCCAGCCAATTCTCCCCAGTGCGGCCCGAAACCCCACTCAACCTTTATGGAGGCTGACGTTCAAATTACTCCTCACGTTGGGTACAGTCCCAATTCCTGTTGCACCTCATGCTGGGTGCAATCCCAGTAGTGGTCACCGCTCCTGGTGGCACTGCTGGAACTGAGAAGCCAGAGGGCTGGTAGCTCCGAGAGGTGGGACTTTCTGACTCAGAGGGGCGGAAGTCCCGCCCGAGGCCAGTTAAGGGCCTGGGCCATGGAAAATCACTTTGTGGCTTCCAGGCCTGGCAGAGGCAGGCTCATCACTGACTTTTAAGACAGTGGGCAGGGCCACGTAAAATTCCGATTATGCGGTGAACAATTTTCTGCGTTACTTTTGTTGAAGATGCTAGTGTCTGTGCAGTATTGAATACAGGTTCCCTTATCATCGTTCTTAAATGCCCCGAGCAGTGTTGCAGTAAACAGTAAGCTTGAGCAGGGTTGAGCCAAGAACGCAACCTTGTTTGACACAGTTAGCGACTACAAATGGCGATACAAGCCCTTAATCTATTACTGGGGTCATCAAACCAATGTGTACTGGCTCACAAAGCTGCCAGAGCATCCGACAGTTAGAAGAATTGGATCTAATGTAAATTTCCATGGCTGATTAGAAAGGAAGGCAGGCTATACCTGAAGAGAAGGAACCATTTACAATTGTCAGCCAGCAGTGGAACCAGGAAGGAAAGTTTAGTGGTCACCTTTATATTGGGATTGGAATTTAGAGAGGGGAAAATGAATCTCATGGACATGATGAACATAGCGATTGCATGAGGGGAGATGGGAAGAAACTAGAGAAGGACTAGGTAAGGAGTGGGGCAGTGGGGAGTCTGTAGTTTTGCATGGAGGAAGGAGGGGAGTTAGCTGAACAGGTGATCTCAATCTTAGTGACAAAAAGTCCATGAGCTCCTCCATAGTTGTTAATGAGGCTGGAGGAGCCAGGGGTGAGGGGTGTAAGGTGATGGTAAATGGGGAAAAGAGGATGTTAATTATCTTTACTGTCCAGGATGTTCCTGGAATAGTGACTGGTTTTGGCAGAGGAAAAAGAGGCCAAATGCTGCTTGATAACTGGCCAGATCCAAAGTTGGATGGAAATTGATACCTGATACACTCCCCATCATCATTCCAAGGGCAACCGGGGTTGGAAAATAACTCTTTGCCAGCAGGCAACACACATATCCCAAGAATGAATTTTTAAAAAATCACTCAAATACTAAGTAAATGTTGTTAAGGTCCTCCACTGCAAATGTGTCTTGCACCTTCTATCACATGGATGAGAGCGATTGAGAAGGAAATGTTTTCTTAGAGGAGCACCAAATCTTGAATTCCACAGAGAGAGCCACAATACGCCTGATAGCTTCCTCTGTGCTGTAACCTTTTATGGCTGTATGGTTCTAAGAAATGACTTGCAAAAGAGAGACCATTATTTCAGCAATTCTGAAGCTACCTGAAAATTTCTTCCACGTTTGCTGACAAACCTGGGTGACTTCCTTCACCTGCACTGCCTCCTCCTTCCAGGAAGCTTGAGCTCTTGCCTCAGCAGCAGGGTGACTGTTCCTGTCACCCTCCTTTGCTGTATTGCCTGCAGCAGGATACCTAGGGCTATATCATTTGAATAGAGCCATTTTGCTTGTGCAAAATGGTTTTTTCAACCATTATTTTGCAGTGCAAGTGCTACTTCTTGTAAATAAAACTGCCTGTCTGTTAAATGCTGCTAGCTGGCCAGATTTTGCAACTGGCATTTAGTTAGCTTGCAAACCTCATTCCCTGATCATGTTTTCTATGCACTGGGAACTTAGACAAATTAGGGTGGGCCTTGATTGTACTGCACAGTGGAACAAACAGTCCTCGCACAACCAACGTTCCCTTTTAAGATGTGCGCATGTACGGCATGCAGCAATCTTAAAGGGACCAAGCAATGCAACAAACAGGCCGCAGACAACAAAGAAAAATTAGAGGGTGCATTGACTATAGGCTTATACAGCCACAGTTGTCACAGGATAGGCAAATTATCGCTGTAATGTAAAGGTGCCCTTAGATCTATTGTCTGAATTTGACAATATACTTGTAGGCTCTTGGGCGAGCAACTCCATAATCAAACTAGTTTTGAAACTGGAGATGTATTGTCCTGTAACTAAGTCTTAGAGAGGATATTGCCATAGGAATACATATTAATGTAATTTTTTCTACAGAATGTTCCACAGGTATCAAACAAAATGGCATTCAAAGTGATACACAAGTTTAAGCTACGATTTCTGTTCTGATTTTAAAGTCTTCAATCTCTCTCTTTTCATGTGGCATAAATTGCAGTGTTAAGTTCTAATTCTGAATCCAAACCTGAAGCTAAAGTTAAGTCGAGCACAGAAGCAGAGGCCCAGGTTACCGTGGTTGCTCAATATGTCGTTCTTATACTACACAATTCGGCAACTGTGTTTTAGGCAGTAAAGGAGCTTTTTATTTCTCCTGTGTCTTTAATGAAGAGGGTTTTTTTTTCATTGAACTGTACAGCTTTCAATTTATGATACACATGTTACTCATAGGACTGGATTTCACCCAGTTTCCACTTAATCTGTCAGCACGAAAATGTCATTTTCTCATGGAAAACTTGATACGTGTCTGGATGGTTACTTGCGTTGCAATGGGCAGAGATAAAGTAGTGTGATAATACTGGAACATGTCGCATGAAACCTTCCCAAATTAAGTTAGCAAATAGCTACCAGTCCAAAAGGCTGGGACTGATTGCGTACATATTCTTGTGTATTTCTTTTATTTAAAAAAAAAAGGATGAACTAGAACTACGCTTAACTGGCGATTCTAAATACCTTTATTATTTGGAAACTTTGAATACATTTCTATGCACTATAGGTGCTTCATTTTGGAGCTGAGGGTCATTGCCTGAAAAATGGACTGCAACACTGCACCAAACAGCACGATGAAAAAAGGAAAGAAGGTACCAGCCCTTCGTTTTGCAAGCTGGAACGTCAGAACTATGTGTCCTGGCCTGTCGGAAGACCTTACACAAATCAACGATTCTCGGAAGACCGCCATCATTAACAACAAGTCAGTAGACTCGATGTGGACATTGCAGCACTTCAGGAGACACGCCTCCCTGCAAGCGGATCTCTAAGAGAGCAAGACTACACCTTCTTCTGGCAGGGTAGGGATCCTGAAGAACCAAGACAGCATGGAGTGGGCTTCGCCATCAGAAACTCTTTGCTCAGCATGATAGAGCCACCCTCAAATGGCTCGGAACGCATACTATCCATCCGACTGCTCACCGCCTCTGGTCCAGCACACCTACTCAGCATCTATGCTCCAACACTCTGCTCCCCACCTGAAGCTAAAGACCAGTTCTACGAGGAACTCCATAATATCGTTAGTAGCATCCCCAATACCGAACATCTGTTGCTGCTGGGGGACTTTAATGCCAGGGTTGGGGCCGACCATGACTCATGGCCCTCCTGCCTTGGGCGCTATGGCATTGTATATGAGAATGGACAGAGACTGCTTGAGTTGTGTACCTATCATAACCTCTGCATCACCAACTCGTTCTTTCATACAAAACCCTGTCACCAGGTTTCTTGGAGGCACCCAAGATCACGTCGTTGGCACCAGCTGGACCTCGTCGTCACAAGGTGAGCCTCTTTAAACAGAGTTCAAATCACACGCAGCTTCCGCAGTGCCGACTGTGACACCGACCGCTCCCTGGTGTGCAGCAAGGTTAGCCTCAAACCAAAGAAGATGCATCACTCCAAGCAGAAGGGCCACCCGCGCATCAACACGAGCAGAATTTCTTATCCACAGCTGTTACGTAAGTTTCTAAATTCACTTGAAAAAGCCCTTCAAAACACTCCCACAGGGGATGCAGAGACCAAGTGGGCCCACATCAGAGACGCCTTCTATGACTCAGCAATGACCACCTATGGCAAATGTGTGAAGCAGAATGCAGACTGGTTTCAATCTCACTTTGAAGAGCTGGAACCTGTCATAGCCGCCAAGCACATTGCACTGTTGAACTACAAGAAAGCCCCCAGCGAGTTAACATACGTAGCACTTAAAGCAGCCAGAAGCACTGCACAAAGAACAGCCAGGCGCTGCGCAAATGACTACTGGTAACACATATGCAGTCATACTCAGCTGGCCTCCGACACCGGAAACATCAGAATGTATGATGGCATTAAGAGAGCTTTTGGGCCAACCATCAAGAAGATCGCGCCCCCCCCCCCCCCCCCCCCCGCACCCTCAAATCGAAATCAGGGGACACAATCACTGACCAACGCAAGCAAATGGACTGCTGGGTGGAGCATTACCTAGAACTGTACTCCAGGGAGAATGTAGTCACTGAGACCGCCCTCAATGCAGCCCAGTCTCTGCCATCCATGGATGAGCTGGACGTACAGCCAACAAAATTGGAACTCAGTGATGCCATTGATTCTCTAGCCAGCGGAAAAGCCCCTGGGAAGGACGGTATTCCCCCTGAAATCATCAAGAGTGCCAAGCCTGCTATACTTTCAGCACTGTACGAACTGCTTTGCCTGTGCTGGGACGAGGGAGCAGTACCACAGGACATGCACGATGCCAATATCATCACCCTCTATAAGAACAAGGGTGACGGCGGTGACTGCAACAACTACCGTGGAATCTCCCTGCTCAGCATAGTGGGGAAAGTCTTCACTCGAGTCGCTTTAAACAGGCTCCAGAAGCTGGCTGAGCGTGTCTACCCTGAGGCACAGTGTGGCTTTCGAGCAGAGAGATCGACCATTGACATGCTGTTCTCCCTTGGCCAGGTACAGGAAAAATGCCGCGAGCAGATGCCCCTCTATGTTGCTTTCATTGATCTCACCAAAGCCTTTGACCTCGTTAGCAGACATGGTCTCTTCAGACTACTGGAAAAGATCGGATGTTCACCAAAGCTACTAAGTATCATCACCTCATTCCATGACAATATGAAAGGCACAATTCAGCATAGCGGTGCCTCATCAGACCCCTTTCCTATCCTGAGTGGCGTGAAACAGGGCTGTGTTCTCGCACCTACACTGCTTGGGATCATCTTATCCCTGCTGCTCTCACATGTGTTCAAGTCTTCAAAAGAAGGAATTTTCCTCCACACAAGATCAGATGGCAAGTTGTTCAACCTTGCCCGTCTTAGAGCGAAGACCAGAGTACGGAAAGACCTCATCATGGAACTCCTCTTTGCTGACGATGCTGCATTAACATCTCACACTGAAGAGTGTTTGCAGAGACTCATCGACAGGTTTGCGGCTGCCTGCAACGAATTTGGCCTAACCATCAGCCTCAAGAAAACGAACTTCATGGGACAGGACGTCAGCAATGCTCCATCCATCAATATCGGCGACCACACTCTGGAAGTGGTTCAAGAGTTCACCTATCTAGGCTCAACTATCACCAGTAACCTGTATCTCGATGCAGAAATCAACAAGCGCATGGGAAAGGCTTCCACTGCTATGTCCAGACTGGCCAAGAGAGTGTGGGGAAAATGGCGCATTGACACGGAACACAAAAGTCCGAGTGTATCAAGCCTGTGTCATCAGTACCAGGCAGCGAGGCCTGGACAACGTATGTCAGCCAAGAGCGACGTCTCAATTCATTCCGTCTTCACTGCCTCCAGAGAATCCTTGGCATCAGGTGGCAGGACCGTATCTTCAACACAGAAGTCCTCGAGGTGGCTAACTTCCCCAGCATATACACCCTACTAAGCCAGTGGTGCTTGAGATGGCTTGGCCATGTGAGCTGCATGGGAGATGGCAGGATCCCCAAGGACACATTGTACAGTGAGCTCGTCACTGGTATCAGACCCACCGGCCGTCCATGTCTCCACTTTAAAGACGTCTGCAAACGCGATGTGAAGTCCTGTGACATTGATTACAAGTCGTGGGAGTCAGTTGCCAGTGATGGCCAGAGCTGGCGGACAGCCATAAAGGCAGGGCTAAAGTGTGGCGAGTCGAAGAGACTTAGCAGTTGGTAGGAAAAAAGACAGAAGTGCAAGGCGAGAGCCAACTGTGTAACAGCCCCGACAACCAATTTCATCTGCAGCTCCTGTGGTAGAGTTTGTCACTCTAGAATTGGCCTTTATAGCCACTCCAGGCGCTGCTTCATAAACCACTGACCACCTCCAGGCGCTTACTCATTGTCTCTCGAGACAAGGAGGCCAAAGAAGAATTATGAAGGAATATGCATGGTTGGTTGGCATCCTTCTATCTATAAAAGATGTTGGACACGCAGCAAGTAATCCATTTAGATGGGGTGTCTTCTGTTGATGCACCTTTGTTGATGACTGTGAAGGCCAATCCTTGAGAGGCAGATTCTGCCACAAGTGCTGCATGTGAAGCTGCCAGGTGACAGAGAGCTGTTGTTTTTGACATTGACACTTGTTTCCAAGCTGCTGTAGCAACAGGTCATCGTGGTAGTGCACATCACTCCACAGGATGTGATGCCACCTCCTTCTTTTGCCAGTTCATGACTCCCAGGTGCAATAGTTGACATTTAGGGTCTTCATGACATGCTCACAAGCATCCTTGAAGCGGAGCTTTGGGTACCGCACTGGTCGTTTGGCCCCGGCTACCTCACCAGACAGATGGTCCTTGGGTGTGCGACCATCTTCCATCCTGCAGACTTGTCTGATCCACTGGACCCGCCTCTTTGATTAGTGTCAACACACTTTGGAGCAGAGGACTGCCGCATTTGTGATTTTGTACTGCCAGAATATACCCATAATGTGCTGTAAACAGTAAAGATGGAAATTAATGAGCTAGTTTTCCTGGTAGCTGTAAGTCGCCCATGTTTCACAGCCATACAACGAGGTGCTGAAAACACAGACCTTGTAAACCATCAGCTTGGTCCTAAGGGTCAGCTTGGTGTTCCATGCGTGTTTCGCAAGTCGAACAAAGGTGGTAGCTGCTTTCCCTATGCATGTATTGAGCTCTGCATCAAGGGACAGATTGTCTGTCACCGTGGATCCAAGGTAGCAGAATTTATTAACGACTTTCAGTGGGGCGTTATTTTGTGTGATCAGGGGCAGAGAAGCAACACCTTGTCCCATGACCACAGTGTTCTTGACACTTTATAGTCAATGAGAAGAAGTTACAGGCATGAGAGAGACAGTCCATGAGTTGCTGAGTTTCCATGTGAGCGACTAGTGCAGTATCATCAGTGTAGAGGAGTTTTCCGATTAGGACACGATGTGTTTTTGTCTTCGCTTTCAGCCTTGATAGATTGTAGAGCTTGCCGTCTGACCTAGTGTACAAGTAGACTCCTCCCATATCTGCAGTAAAGGCGAAGGTCAGGAGCATGGAGAAGAAGATGCCAAACACTGGGGGCGAGGACACAACCCTGTTTCACTCAATTATTCACTCTGAAACTGTTGGAAGTAGAGCCATCAAACTGTGCAGTACAGTGCATGTTGTCATGGAAGGAGTGGATGAGACTGAGGAGCTTCAGTGGGCAGCCAATTTTTCCCAAAATCTTGTAGAGCCCTGCTCTGCTGACGGTATCGAATGCCTTAGTGGGATTTACAAGAGTAGGGTAAAGGGGTATACTCTGTTCCCTACACTTCTCTTGTAGCTGGCGTATGGAGAAGATCGTATCTACAGTAGATTTGGCACAGAAACTGCACTGTGCTTCTGGGTACAGTGGGTCGGCAAGTAAATGGAATCTTTTTAAGAATGATCCTTGTAAGTTCGAGTTGACGTTTGGGACCTTTAGTTCCGACAAGTCACTGACCACTTTGGGTACGAGGCATTTGGTATAAGCAGTAGTAAGTTATTTAGTGGAAGCACAAATAATATAACAAAATGGTAGTTAGCAAGGCAGTAGTCGCTCTTTTTTATGAACACTGGCTCCAGACTCTCCGGTTGATTGGGGTGTTGTCTCCGGCTCTGTTCCTGTTACTGCTGCATTCTTGTTGACCATAGTCTATCTCCTGTCCTCTTGGTTGTGTGTTGAGGGTCACAAGATTGCTTTTCTGAAACTCTTTTTGAGTCCAGCTTTGTGCCGTATTAGGTGACTGATTAGTTTACCCTTGAGTAGGGTGAAACCTCATCTTAACCAACCTGATTAGTTTGCTATTTTATTATTGACCTGATTAGTTTACCATTATTTCATTTTGTCCATTCCTGTATTGTAAACTTGCATGTTCCATAGAACCATAGACAAATTACTACACAGAAGGGGGCTATTCAGCCCGTTATGTCTGTGCCAGCCAATAAAACTAGCCACCCAATCTAATCCCACCTTCCAGCACCTGGTCCATAGCCTTGCAGGTTACAGCTCTTCAGGTGCATGTCCAGGTACCTTTTAAAAGAATTGAGGGTTTCTGCCTCCACCACCATTCCTGGCAGTGAATTCCAAACACCCACCACCCTCTGGGTGAAACAATTTCTCCTCATATCCCCTCTAATCCTTCTACCAATCACTTTAAATCTGTTCCTCCTCACATGTCCCTCGTGCATGGTCTTTTTGTTTACTAAGCAGGAGACCCTTTAACTAACATAGTTAACATAATATAGCTCTTTATCTTTGCTATTGTCTTATTATAGAGTTCGGCAGACGTAAATGCTTATCCAAGCTTCCAAGCAGCCAAAGTCAGAAGCTTCACATTTCTTTCCACCGTCCTCCATACATCAGAATCTTACATTATTTAAAAATTATGCCTCACTCCTCAGCATTTTCCGAATTCATACTTCCATACTAGCCTACACCCTAGCAAAGGCCTTCTCTGTGATGCTAAGGAGTGAGATGCCACTGTAGTTGTTGCAATCTTCTCTCTTGCCTTTGTTTTTATATAGTGTGATGATTTTGGCGTCTCACATCTCCTGTGGAACAGAGTCTACTTTCCAGCAGAGAAGGAGAAGGTCATAAAGCTGTGGTAATAGATGGGACTTGCCATGCTTGAGAGTTTGGCTGGGATATGCAGAAGGAGGATAACGCTATTAAATGTAATATTATTTGCATACAAAGGCAGCAAAACAAATATGTAAACTATAGACATTGGGTTGAAAAATGCAGCATTTTAGTCAACATTGGCTTGCTCAACAATTTTTTGCAACTACATACTTCCTTTAATTGATTCTATATAATACTTTATTTTGATACCTTGGACCTTCTGAATTTGTATATTCCAATGCTGTTTAGAGCAAGTCACTAATCCTGGAATGATGTTGCAAAACCATTTCAGAAAGCATTTCCGCAATACCAAAACAGTATTGTATAAACTGTGTTAGATTGTGCGGTGGTCTCTGCAACACTAGAAACAGCTACATGTGAGATTGGGGTTAACAGTCAAATAGGCTGCTTCACTGTACGATGTGGATAACTGTGCCTGCTGGCCGCCTATTTGCTTCCATTTTTGAAGGCAAGCTTTTTTTTAACTGCTCATGGACATTGTCCTCTTTCTGGAATATATATTTTCTTGTGGCATGCTGCACTCCATGTTTACATTACTATTTACATTGAAGGGAAATGGAGCTAAGGCAAGTAAATGGAGCTGTGGTACAGATCTGCCATTATCTAATTACATGGCGGAGCAGACCCAAAGGGTTGAATGGCCTACTCCTGTTTTAGTGTTCCTATACCAGTTTTTCTATTGATGGTGGCCCTACTGTCAGGCAAACTGGCACTGTAAGTACACTATAAGCTTTGTTACTTAAGCTAGTTGGAATTGGAATGTTTCACTGCATTGTGTAATGCCACATCATCAGTAAAACATTGGAGATTAAATAATTTAATTTTGTAATTCAATGATGGGTATCCGTACTCTGCAGTAATAACTTACTATTGCTTGGAGTTTAAACCCAGTTTTCTTTTTGAGCCGTTTCCACTGCACTATTGCACTTAATCATGAATTTCTTTTCTGTAACCACATCCCAACCGTATACATCTACAGTGTGCAATAAAACCACAGACAATCCGTTAAGGCTTGCCTAATTCATCAAGTGGGTCTATATTTTCAAAATGTTGGCAAAAGCTTATGTCTGTAAACCTAAATGAACTCTAAAGTTTGTATATCTGGATTCTCCCCAGGAATATTTTCAAAGCAGACTTTGCAAAAAAAAAGTGTTGATTGCATCATCATCATTGTTTTTGTTCACTATGGGAGGTTAAAAAAAATTGTAAATGAGAGGAACACTGACTTTGGAGAAAAGCAAAATTCTGTGGATGCTGGAAATTGGAAATAAAACCAGAAAATGCTGGAATCTCACCGGTGCTAAATATTCAGGTATACAAAGTGTTAAAAGATGGGGAAGGGACAAAGGGAAGTGGGGTGACGGTACTGATTATGGAAGATATTGTAGTGTTGGAAAGAAAGGATGTCCCTGAGAGGTAAGGACAGAATCCATTTGGTTAGAGTTGAGAAGCAAAAAGGGGATGATCATATGACTGGGGATATTCTATAAGCCTCCAAACAGAGAGAGAGAGAGAGAGGAACAAATCTGTAGGGAAATCAGAGATTTGCAAGAACTGTAGAGTGATAATATTGGAGGACTTTAATTACCCAAATATCAATTGTGATAAGTAAAGGGAAAGGAGGGGGAGGAATTTCTGAAATGTGCTCAGGAGAACCTCCTTGATCAGTATGTTCTTGGTCCAAATAGGAAGGAGGCACTGTTGGATCTGGTGCTGGGGAATGAGGTGGACCAAGTGTCTGTGGGGCACACTAGGGGAATAGTGATCATTGTATCATAAGATTTAGGTTAGTAATGGAGAAGAGCAAGGAACAATCAAAAGTAGAAATTCTAAATTGGAAGAGGACTAACTTCAATGGGATGAGAGGGGATCTATCCAGGATAAAATGGGGCCAAAAATGGACTGGGAAAAACAGTAACAACAATGGGTGATCTTTAAGGAGGGGTTGTTTCATGTACAGGCTAGGTACGTTCCAACAAGAGCAAACGGTAGAAGAACCAAAGCCAGGGCTCCTTAGATGACCAGGGAGATAGAGAATATGATGAAACAAAGAGGGTGTATGATGCATGCCAGCTGAATTCGTTAAGTGAGAACAGGCCAAATACACTGGGTTGAGAGGGAAAATGAAGAGGAAAATAAGACTGGCAAAGAGAGAATGTGAGAATAGAATGGCAGTTAACATAAAAAGTTATCCGAAAAATTTTCCACCAGCACGTAAATAGTACGTGTTGGAGTGAGCATATTAGGAACAAAGAGGGTGATATGTGCTTAGATGCGCAGGACAAGGCTAGAATACATAATGAGTACTTTGTATCAGTGTTTACTAATGAAGAGGATGCTGATGAAATATGGTAGAAGCGGAGAGGTAATGGATGAGGTGAAAACCGATAGGCATGATTTACTGGAAATGCTGACTATGATTAGAGTGGATAAGTCACCATGTCCGGATGGCTTGCATCCCAGATTGCTAAAGAAAGTGGGAGCAGAGATAGAGGAAGAGCTTGCCATAATCTTCAAATCTTCCCTAGATATGGGGGAACTGTTAGAGGATTGTAGAGTGGCAAACTTTGACACACTTATTCAGGAAAGGATGTAAGGACATTCGTGGTAACTATAGGCTGGTCAGTTTAGCATCTGTGGTGAGTAAGGTTTTAGAAACAATCAGGGAAAGAATGAACAGGCACTTGGAGTGGTTTGAGTTAATTAGGGAGAGCCAACATGGATTTGTAAAAGGCAGATTGTACTTGACTAATTCAATTTTTTTAAGAAAGAGAAGGTTGATGAAGGGAATGCAACGAATATTGGCTCTGGATTTTAAGAAAGCATTTGACAAAGTACGACATAAAAGGCTGGTTAGCAAAATTGAGACTCGTGAAGTAGTAAGTCCGGTGTCAGCTTGGATTTAAAAAAATGGCTTAAGGACAGAAAACAGCAAGTCATGGTAAATGGTTGTTTGTCAGACTGGAGGATGGTAGACAGTGAATCAGTGCTAGGACCACTGCTTTTTTGATGTATACAAATGACTTGGATATTGGAATACAGAGTAAAATTTCAAAATTTGCCTATGATACCAAGCTTGGAGGTGTGACTGACAGTGAGGGTGATACCAATCGACTGCAACAGGACATAAGGTAGTCGAGCAGAATGGTTAGGCAAGTGGCAGATGGAATTTAGTAACGAGAAGTGTGAGGTAATGCATTTTGGCATAAGGGAAAGAGCGAGGCAATATAGACTTAATGGCACATTTCTGAAGAGCGTGCAGGGACAGAGGGACTTTGGGGTTCATGTGCACAGATCCTTGAAGGTGGCAGGACATATTGAGAGAGTAGTTAGCAAAGCATATGGGATCTTGGGCTGCATAAATAGAGATATTGAATATAAAAGCAGGGAAGTTATGCTGAACCTTTATAAAATGTTGGTTAGACCCCAGCTGGAGTATTGTGTCTAGTTCTGGTCACTATACTTTAGGAAGGATGTGAGGACCCTTGAGACGGTGCTGAGGAGATCGACGGGAGATTTGATAGAGATGTATAAGATTATGACCGGTTTAGATAAGGTAGACAAAGGAAAACTTCCCAGTCGCTAATAGGACAAGGACTAGGGACATCGATTTTAGGTTTTGGGCAAGAGGTGCAGGGGGGGATTTGAGGATTAACTTTTTTTTTACGCAGTGAGTGAAAATTGCCTAAAACTCGCTGCCTATGAAGGTGGTGGAAGTGGAGATGCTTAATGATTTAAAAAGGAAACTAGATGAGCACTTATGGGAAATAAACTTGCAGGGCTATGGGGATAGAGTGGAAAAATAGGACTGATTGGATTGCTGTACAGAGATACAGCATGGCCTCCTTCCCTGCCGTAATGCCTCTATGGCTCAAAGTCGGGCAGCATCTTTGAAGAAAAGCAGTTAACATTTCAGGTTGATGGCCTTTTGTCAGAATTGGAAGATTTTAGAGATAAATAGCTTTTAAATAAATACAGAGGTGAGGAAAACAGAAAAAGGCAAGATATGTAATGGGGTGGAGAGCAGAAATGATTAAATGGCAAAAAAAAGCTCATCTATTTTTGCCTTGCAGCGTCATCACTTTTGTCATTTTAATCATTACTACCTTCCACTCTATCACAGACCTTTGCATTTGTTCTTTACCTGCTCCCTTTTCCCCAGCTCTGTACTTGCTTAATAGTTGTTCATCTGTACTTACTTCAGGCAGTTTTTCAATTAAAGTGTTTCCAATTGTATAGTATTCCCATTTGTGACCCCTAGCTTCCTTTCTAATGTTATTGTGTTACAAACTGACAGATGAAAAGAATAATGTAGTTAATTGCGCTTAGTACTCCTGCCATAATTTTGGTGGGGGAGTGCTAGAATAGATGCAAATTAGGTTGGAACCTAGATATTCTGAGTTCTGGCCTTGTATTGGGGATTCCAGGATAACATTTTTAGGGCAGAGCCTTCACCCTGCAAGTTAAGGTCATTGACGTCGTAGAGAATGAGGCCAAAGTCATGACTCACTACATTGAGTGTTCTTCTTTTCTCGGCATTTAGAGGGACTGGGGTACCTAGGGTTGTCATAGGTGCACCTTGTGAGTACGGGCCTGACAGCAGCAGAAGTGGGGCCAATCTGACATACCAGGCTGGGATCGCAGCCGTCAAAGTAGAGGGAAATGAAACTTGGGAGAAATGTATAATATGCAGCCAAATTGATACCGTCTGCTTTACGCTATCGCCCAAAATCAAATTACTCCGGGTGTCAGAGTTTGCCCTTCAATCAGTTCTCTTTCAATCTTTTTTATGCCTTTTTGCCTTTGTGTCATGCTTCAAAGAGTGGCATTGTTTGAATTCCAAATGTCTCCATCCATAGTTTTTTATTGCATTCAGTTCTAACTGCTTAGTGGTTACAAATCAATAATTTTGATGTGCTGTAATCAGGAACCCTAATTTAGGTGTTTCTGTGTTACCTCTTCAATAGCAGTATCAAATTCAATTTTTCCAACTACGAAATCTTCTGCACAGAGATCTTCTGATTTCTGAAATCAGCAACTCAAGGGACTGCAGTGCTGATATAAATTGTAAGTTGATGAAGCAGTTTTTACGAGTGCAACATGTGCCCCAAGAGGCCGTGCTGTACCTCACTGCAAGTTTTGAGTTTTAACATTTGTTTACACTTAAATGGCACAGTTACCCCCGTGAAGTCTCTGGGTTTCAGTAATTAGTATGAACTGCTCTTGTGACTCTGCTTTCTGAATGGCTTATCTGGCCTGTGAATTCCCTTATGCTCCATCTTTAATTAAAAACAACTGTGTAGATACCAAATTCTGAAACCAGGATGGAAAATGCTGAAAATATGCGGCAGCATCTGTGAAGGAAAAAAAAGACAATAATGTTTCGATGTAATCCTTCATCAAAAGCGAAAACTGAAAGGTTAGCAAATATATGAATTGGGGTTGAATTTAGGAGGGGAAGGGTGAGAAACAATAGATAGTGCAATTACAGAGCGAAAGTTGATGGTTGAATGACCTAGAAACTGTTAAATAAAAAAGCAGCCTGACAGATGATATGAAAGGTCATTTCAGTGTGGCAATGAAATGCATTTAAAGAATATACAAATAGTTAAGGGAGTGAAAAGGCATGGGAAAGGTCCACAGGAAAAGGACAAGAAAATGGTAGAACTTGAAATAAAAGTTGCTCCTGATGTTGGAGGTCTGGATTGAAAACCAGACGTGCTGGACATACACAGTCGGTCCATTCATGTAAGAAAGAGTAACAAGCCAGTCAATGCCCTTAGCATAAACCTCTTCTGCAAAATTGTGTTCTCATGAAAAATCCATACCTGAAACTCAAACTTCATATGCTCACAAATCAATCTATACCTCAGTACCTCCTGTTGTCAAGAAATTGGAGGATATAGCTACGGTCTGAATAAGTAAGGTCAGTGACCAGAGGGCTGCAGAGTGATCAGCACAAAGACAAGGTACTGTTTCTGAAGCTAGTATTGAGCCTGGTTAGAACAGTGAAGGAGGCCATAAAGTAGGAATGAAAGTGAGACACATTTGTGCTCAAAATAGCAGCTTTCAGCAAAACATGTTCATCAATATGGTTATCCAGTTTCTGTTTAGTCCTTCTAAGACATCATGAGCAGAAAATGCAGTGTACTAGATGGAGTTTAGTGCTGTCTTTTTTTTTTTATTCGTTCACGGGATGTGGGCATCATTGGCTAGGCCAGCATTTATTGGCCATCCCAACTTGCCCTTGAGAAGGTGGTGGTGAGCTGTCGCCTTCAACCGCTGCAGTCCTTGGGATGTGGGTACACCAATAGTGCTGTTCCTTACAGGTGAGCAGTGTTTGGGGTCCTGGAGGGTGGTGTGAGAAGAAGTGAATGAACAGCTGCTGCACAGGAAAGTGCGTGTGGAAAGGCAGCTGGAAATAGGGGGTTGATGGAAGAATGAGTAAGAGTTACTGAGAGGTCCCGATACTTGATATTGGTGGGGAGGAATGGGGATGACATGCTTGGTGGTGGGACTGTGTTGTAGGCAGATGGTGATCTGCTGAATCCCAGAGGTGGTGCATTGAAAGGAGAGTACTAGGGGGTCATGTTATTGTGGGATGTGGAGGAGGGGGGGGGGGGGGGGATGGTTAGAGCAGAGGAACAAAAAATGGAATGGCTGCAATCAAGGGTCTTGTCACCCACTGTTGGGGACAACTTCGTTCAAGGAAAAATAAGTGCATTTCAGAAGCTCTGATGTCAAAGTGAAGTCATCAAAGCAGATGCAACAGAGATGGAGAAATTTGGAGAAAAGGATGGAATTTTTTTTTTTACAGCAGGTAGACTGAGCAAAAATCTAGTCCAGATAGTTGTCAGTGTCTTTGGACTTGAAAAACATAACCGTGTAAAACCCAGAGGTGGAGAAATCAAAGTCTAGGAATGGAAGGAAAGATTGAGATTGAATGCTTAAAGATGAGGAAATTCAAAGCATGGTTAATGAATTTTTCAAGGTCAGATTGAGAGCAGGAAGCAGCATTGATGTCATCAATGTAATGTATAAAAGTGGTAAAGTGGTCTCTGTAGGATTAGAACAAAGAGCATTACAAATACCATATAAGTAGAGCTGGGGTGTATCCAGGTTTCCATTGTAGCAATGTTTACATGGAAGAAGTGAGTGCAATTAAAAGAGAAGTTATTCAAGGTGAGCGCATGTTTTGAGCAAGATAGAGGAAGATGATGGAGGATGGGGACTGGTTAGGCCTCTGTTTAAGGAAGAAGCAGAGTCACAAAACAATTTTGGTGAAGAATGGAGGATTGGATCCATGACTAAAAGGAATCTTATGGGGCCATGGAATCTGAAATCATCAAAGCAGCAGGAGGCATAGGAAGAGTAATTGGTTATAGCCTGGACAAAAAGATAAGTGGAAATAAGTTCAGTAAGACAGGAGCAGGCTGAAACAATTGGTATACAAGGACATCCTGCTTGTGTATCCTTCGGAGAAGATAGAAATGGTCTATGCAGGACTGGGGAGTGAAAGGTTTGTAGATAGTGGGTGGGAAGATTACTGGAAGCAATGAGATTCAGTAACAGTTTGGGACATGATGGTTTAACGTAGGAGGAGGAATCATCTAAAAAGTTCCTTTTTAATTAAACAGTTTGCAGGTCATTCAACCATTCACTTCCTCTCAACTACAGTATCTGTTGTTTCTTTACCCTCCTTTACTATTTTTCAACCCTATTAAATGTTTGTTTATCTTTCACTTTTCAGTCCTGACTAAAGGCCAGCCCGGGTCTGCAAATGAAACCTGACCCAAGTCCGACAGAACCACATCGGACCCCGAGCTCGACCCGGCCCGAGTCCTTTCATTTTTTCTTGTACCCGATCCAACCCAACCCGACCATCAGTTAACCATACTTTCCGTTTTTCACTTTGTTGCTTATAGGCACAAGCTTAAAATAACTGTAGCAAAAGCCCCCTTTCAAGTCCAAAAAGTATATTAACATTGGAGCCACTTACCGGAGGTGGTGATAGTTTAGTTTAGTTTAGAGATACAGCACTGAAACAGGCCCTTCGGCCCACCGAGTCTGTGCCGACCATCAACCACCCACTTACACTAACCCTACACTAATTCCATATTCCTACCACATCCCCACCTGTCCCTGTATTTCCCTACCACCTACCTATACTAGGGGCAATTTATAATGGCCAATTAACCTATCAACCTGCAAGTCTTTGGCATGTGGGAAGAAACCGGAGCACCCGGAGGAAACCCACGCAGACACAGGGAGAACTTGCAAACTCCACACAGGCAGTACCCAGAATTGAACCCGGGTCGCTGGCACTGTGAGGCTGCGGTGCTAACCACTGCGCCACTGTGCCGCCCGACCCGAGCCCAAATGCTGAACCCGGAAGTGCTTCCAAATGTCATTAGTCCTGCTAGAGTGATTTCCAGTTTTTGTTTCGAACTGTAATATCTTTTTTATATCTAAGATTTTTTTTTTAATAATTGTGTGTAATGGTTACTCATTGTCCACAGCACACGGCAGTAGTAAGTAACCAGTATTTTCCAAATGAGTGTATTTACTGACATTGTAAATATTATAAAAACAGAGTAGGAGTGAGTTTGGGTTTTAGGTTCAAGTGATGTCTATGTAAACCTTTCAGTCCTTGTTTGCATTAAGTTGTCTAAATCCCTTGAGTTTTTTTGACCTGGAAATTTAGTTCAGCGTAACTTTGGCAGGAGACCATCAGAATTCCCAAGGAAATGGTATAAATAGTGGGAGATGGGGAGAAATCCCCCAGGTCCCCCACTTACCCGTTAAATTTCAGCGTCATAATCATTTTTAATTTTCTCCTGCATGTCGAAATTTCTTGCATATGAATATTTTTGGTTGCCCATGATTAAACAAGAGAAAAGAAAGGTATATTGATATTAATTTGTTCATTTGTTGCCCTGTTAATTATGTGGTTCAAATATTAAATGAGATCTTAAACTGTTATTTAGTCTAGGAAATGTATTCTCACTATGGAAACCTACTGGACAGAACTCTGCAGGAAATGCTACTGACCCATTACAGACTTCTCAGAAACTCACAGAAAAACCTCCCAGAAGAGGACGAAAGGTTGAAATATCCCAAAAATATGCCTGTTACTTCCGTTGCTTAACTCTAGTTGACATTTGCTTAATGCAAGGGGGTTACCATGCCAGTTGTTCAGAGCAGGACTTGTAGCATTCAGGAATTCACCAATATCCTCTGAATTCAGAGATTCAGTGTTATGTATGCTTCCTATCAATATTTTTCCTTAAATACCTACTTCTTATGTTTGACTCAAGTGCTTGTTGAATTGCCCTGAAGTAACAGCTACTTGAAATTTATCTTCTATTTGCCAATTGTTATGAACGATTAGCGCCAAATGTTTTTTCATTAACATGATTGATCCATATTAAATATGTTATCAGGATGATATAATGAGATCTGAATGCTGGTATGACAAAATCTTAGAATAGTTAAATATAATTACCTGGAAATTGCCAGAGAAATGGATTTTTAAAAATCTCATCCTTCAGATTGTATTTCTTTTGCACGACAAATTGCTGGGAATGTGAATTGATAGTACAGCGAGGTCATTGTGGCATCTGGGACGTCCTGAACGTCCGGTCCAATGGTCTATTTCCTTAACTACTGATATTTAAAGATAGAAAAAGAAATGGAGGGAATGATGGTGGAGGAAATTGGGTAAATTAGTCAAATTAGGTACAGAAAGAGAAATGGAGAGAAAGAAAGAAAAAAGACAAAGGAATAGGTAAGAAACAGATTACAAAATGTAAAATTTAATAGATCTCTACGAAACAATTTGCTGCCTATAGGAGTAGGTCTCCAAAGCTTGCTCAGAAGATCAGGAATTAGAATCAGTATTGGGTGAAGTTTAGGAATAACAAGGGTCAGAAAATGCTGGTGCGAGGAGTTTATAGGCCCCCTAACAGTAGTTATACCGTTGGACAGAACATTGAGCAAGAAATAATTGGAGCTTGTGACAACGGCAATGTAATAATTATGGGGGACCTTAATCTTTAAGCCAGACGGCTTGCACCTCAATCGGGCTGGGGCCAATATCCTTGCCGGGAAGTTTGCTAGTGCTGTTGGGCAGGGTTTAAACTAGTTTGGCAGGTGGATGGGAATCTGAGGGTAGAATCTGATGGGGCAAAATAAGCAATGGAAGGCAGAGGAAACAAAGGATAGAAAATAAAAAGAAGAGTTTGGCATTGCACAAGGGTATATACTTCATTGCACGGAGTATAGCAAATAAAGCAGATGAGCTGAGGGCACAGATAGAAATGTGGCAGAATGATATCATAGTTATTACAGAAACATGGCTTAAAGAGAGACAGGAATGGCAGCTGAACATTCCTGGTTTCAGGGTTTTCAGATGAGATAGAGGGGATTAAAAAGGGAGGGGGGTGGCAATTTTGGTTAGAGAAACAATTACAGCTGTGAGGAGGGATGATATGTTAGAAGGATCATCAATTGATGTCATATGGATTGAGTTTAGGAATATAATAGGGGCAATCACACTACTGGGAGTTATGATAGACCCCAGAAGAGTCAGAGGGAGATAGAGGAGCACATATGTAAGCAAATCTCTGAAGTGCAAAAACAATAGGGCAGTAATAGGGGATTTTAACTGTCCCAATATTAACTGGGATATTTTTAGTGTGAAAGGAATGGAGAGAGCAGAATTCTTAAGGTGCATTCAGGAGAACTTTTTGGCCAGTATGCAAGAAGTCCAACAAGAGTGTGTGTGGTTCTGGACTTGGTTTTAGGGATTGAAGCTGGGGAGGTGGAAAGAGTGGCAGTGGGAGAGCATTTTGGTGGTAGTGATTATAATTCAGTTAGTTTTAACATAATCATGGAAAAGGATAGAGATCAAACAGGAGTTAAAATTCTAAATTGGGGTAAGACCAATTTTACTCAGCTGAGAAGTGATTTAGCAAAAGTGGACTGGGAACAGCTACTTGAAGGTAAGTCCGTTTCAGAGCAGTGGGTAGCATTCATAGGAGAAATTCAGGGGGTTCAGAGTAAATGTGTTCCCACAAAGAGAAAGGATGGGATGGCTAAATCTAGAGCCCCCTGGATGTCAAGGAGCTTACAGGGTACGATGAGGCATAAAAGGAAAGCTTATCTCAGACACTGAGAACCCAATACTGGGAGGAGCATCGAAAGTGGAGGGGTGAAATGAGAAAGGAAATTAGGAAAGCAAAGAGAGGGCATGAAAGAATCAAAGTCAAATCAAGGTGAACCCAAAGATGTTTTATCAATACATTAAGAGTAAAAGGATAACTAAGGAAAGAGCAGAGCCCATAAAAGTCCAAAAAGGTAACCGATGTGGGTATGATTTTTAATTAATACTTTGCTTCTGGCTTCACAAAACAGAGGAACGATGCAGACGTTGTAGTTAAGGAGGAGTGTGAAGTATCCTATAAGATAAACATAGGGCGAGAGAAACTATTAATGGGATTAGCATCCTTGAAAGTTGATAAATCACCAGGTCTGGATGAAATGTACCCCAGGCTGTTCAAAGAAGCCAGGGAGGCAATAGTGGAAGGTCTGACCAGCATTTTCCAGTCTTCACTGGATACAGGTGTGGTGCCAGAGGATTGGAGGTCTGCTAATGTTGTACCTTTGTTTTAAAAAGGGACCGAGGGATAGACTGAATAATTACAGGCCAGTCATTCTAACCTCGGTAGTGGGCAAATTATTGGAATCAATTCTGAGAGACAGCATAAACTGTCACTTAGAAAGGTACGGATTAATCAAAGATAGTCAGCATGGATTTGTTAAGGGAAGGTCGTGTCTGACTGACTTGATTGCATTTTTTGAGCAAGTAACAAGAAGGATTGATGAGGGTAGTGCAGTTGATGTGGTCTACATGGATTTTAGTAAGGCTTTTGACAAGGTCCCACATGGCAGACTGATTTTAAAAAATAAAAGCCTATGGGATCCAGGGGAATATAGCAAGGTGGATACAAAATTGGCTCAGTGGCAGGAAACAAAGGGTAATTGTTGAGGGGTGTTTTAGCAACTGGAGGGCTGTATCCAGTGGGATTCCGCAGTGCTCAGTACTGAGCCCCCTGCTTTTTGTGGTGTATATTACTGATTTGGACATAAATATAGCGGAAATGATGAAGTTTGCAGACAACACAAAACTTGGCAATGTGGTTGATAGCGAGGAGGATAGCTGTAGACTACAGGAAGATATCAATGGTCAGGTGGGCAGTAAAGTGGCAAATGGATTTAATCCAGAGAAGTGTGAGGTGACTCATTTGGGAATACACAATAAATGGGAGGATACTGATATGTGTAGACGAAGTGAGGGACCTTGGAATGTACGTCCACAAATCCCTGAAGGTAGCAGGACTGGTCGATAACATGGTTAATAAGGCATATGGAATCCTTTACTTTATTAGCCGAAGCATAGAATACAAGAGTAGGGAGGTTATGCTGGAACTACATAAAATATTAGTTAGGCCGCAACTTGAGTACTCTGTGCAGTCCTGGTCACCTCATTACAAAAAATATATATATTCTCTGTATCGCAATTATGCAAGGATGTTGCCAGGACTGGAAAATTGCAGCTATGAGCAAAGATTGTGTAGGCTGGGGTTGTTCTCCTTGGAACGGAGAAGGCTGAGTAGAAATTTGGTTCAGATGTACAAAATTGTGAGGATCCTGGATAGCGTGGATGGGAAAGGCCTTAGTAACAGGGTCAATGACTAGGGGGCATAGATTTAAAGTGATTGGTAGAAGGATTAGAGGAGAGATGAGGAAAGAAATTTCACCAAGGGTGCTGGGGGTCTGAAAGGCTGGTAGAGGCAGAAAGCCTCATCTCATTTAAAAGGTTCCTGGATGTGCACCTCAAGTGCCGTAACCTGCAGGGCTACAGACCAAATGCTGGAAAGTGGGATTAGGCTGGGTGGTTCTTTTATTTTTGGCTGGTGCAGATAGGATGGGCCAAGTGTCCCCTTTCTGTGCCATAAACCTTTTGATTCTGTGATTGGTTCCCATAAACTGGATATGTCAAATTAGCAGAGGTAGTCTGGAGATGAGTTTGGAGAATGCTTTTACAGCCATTTCCTGGAATAATACATTGTGGAACCACTTGGAGATGAATCTATTTTGTATCTAGTAATCTGCAATGAGGCAGGTCTGATTAGTAATCTCATAGTAAAAGACCCTCTCTGGAAAAAGTGATCATAATACAACTGAATTCCATATTCAGTTTGAGAGCGGCATACGTCAGCCCCAAGCAAGAATATTAGCGTTGGGAAAAAGGGAAAAATAGAATGTGAATAAACTAGCCCGGAATATAAAAATACATTGCAAGTGCTTTGCCAAGTATATAAAGAGGAGAGTAACTAAAGTCACTGTTGGTCCCTTAGAGGCAGAGACAGGAGTTTTTTGAGGATGTTACTAGAAGGGTAGAAAAAGGGGAGCCGGTAGACGTAGTATACTTGGACTTCCAAAAGGCATTCGATAAGGTGCCATACTAAAAGGTTAATACACAGGATAAGGGTTCATAGAGTTGGCGGTAATATGTTAGCATGGATAATAATGGCAGGCACCGTGATCTCACCATTATTTTTCCAGCAGTTTCTGGCCATTACTAAAATGCAGCTAGCAATTTGTCGATGAGAAAACCTGGTGAATATAATGCAAAATTTGTTGAATGCCATAAGGAAATTCAGATATTGACCACAAAACCTGCTTGAACTGATGGGTTATTACATGTTTTCCAGTGAGAACAAGGTTACTCACCAGACTTGCATTGTGTTTATAGTCATTTTTCTTATTGAATCATGAATTCGATTTGTTGCTTTTTTATTATCACTTCTTGCTCTATTGTCATCACATTGTAAAGTCTCTTTTTTCTAGTGGTTCATGTTCTGAGTGATTGGTTGATTGAATTGCATTTTATTGTCTGTTGCTGTCTCTTGATTATTTATTGTTAACATAAAATTTTACATGCGTCTGCTTTATTCATTTCCTATCAAACCAGTTTGCTTCATGAATGGGAAATCTGTTTTTTAAAAAAAATCCGCAAAATCGCTGCAGTATCCTGTATGGAAAGTGATGAGACTATTACTGTGCTATGATTAAAACTAGTATCCCATCAATAGTGAAAGCCTGTTATTCTAAAGCGACAGGGTTGTAAGACTTTTCACCGTATCTATAAATAAAGGGAGATGCTAATTAGGAGAGGAATACAAGTTTGAATCAGAGTAAGTCAGGAGAGTGTATAATGGTTGCTCATCAACCAAGACTCCCACACTTCTGTAATTTCTGAAATTGCACATTGTCAGATTACACTTTAATGAATGCTTATAATACAGAATGAAAAATGAAATGGCTCAGCCTGCATGTAGACACAAAATGGCTTTATTTTTCCTACACATGAATTACTGACATCTAGGTTCAATGTTGTACCTAGCAACCCATTGTAAATTGATTCTTTAGTTATTTTTGTTCAGTTAAAGTGCCAGCTGTAGCTCAGTTGCCTCTTGCCTCTGAGTCAGAGGGTTGTCAAGTCCCATTCCAGGATGTGAGTGCAAAAATCAAGGCTGACACTCTAGTGCAGTACTGAGGGAGTGCTGCACTGTTGCAGGTGCTGTCTTTCAGGTGGAAGGTTATCCTGAGGCCCCGTCTGCCCTCTGGATGTGAGGGATCCCATAGCACTATTTTGAAGAAGAGCAGGGGAGTTATCTCTGGTGTCCTGGCCAGTATTTATCCCTCGATTAGAGTTGCAAAAACAGATTATCTGGTCGTTACCATATTGCTGTTTGTGTACTTCTTCCGCTGTACGGCACTTTTGAATGACTGGTCATAAAATGCACTATATAAATGTGGGACTGATGACCAGCAATGTTGTTGGTATTGTCTCCTTTATAAAATTCGTAAAAGAGGATAAAAAGATCAGCTACAAATGATCATAAGTAGCCTCTTGCTACTATCAACAGAAGTAAGATCCACTTATTTGAGTTGTGATGTTGAGAAGCTGATTTGAACTTAAAGTTTATTTATTTATTTGTACAGTACATTCTATTCTATGGTCCACAAGTCACTGCTCAGATGTTCCTAGGAAGATAATTTTTTAATGCAGGCTTAGGGAGTAAAGCCTTATGATTTTCCTATGGATCCAGGTCAAGATGAGTTTAGCTATAAATGTATGGCTGGATGTATGACTTACCTTCCTGAAGGGCGACGTCCATTGTCCTCTTCTTGCCGGGTGCAGTCCCAGCAGTGGCCATCGCTCCCTCTGGTCGGCAGCTCTTGGAGGCGGGACTTGCTGCCTCAGGAGAAGTCCCGACTGAGGCCAATTAAGGGTGTGGGTCACGCAAAATTGCAGCGTGGCTTTTAGGTCCAGCGGAGGCGGGCTTGCCCCTGACCTTTTAGCTGGTGGGTAGGACCACTGCCGCAATATAAAATTCCGGCCTATGACTACTTCTTGATGGTAACGACTTGCAAGATTTCAGGGTCTCACAAACAGCAAGGTGATGCATGACCTGATATTCTGTGTTTTAATCAAAATCTCTTGCTTATTTTTTAAAAAACAGATAATTGTTGGCAAGGCCGTCCAGAGAAATTCCCTCTTCTCTGAGTAGTGCCATAGGATCTTTTACCTTCACCTGAGAGGACTTCAGCTTCAGGTCTCATCGAAAGACAGTGCAGCACTCACTCCATGCTGTACTGAATTGGCAGCCTGGACTCTGTGCTCAGGTCTTTGCAGATAATAATCCAAACCCTGAAACTTAGAGTTGTCAAGTGCTCTTTAACTTGGATTCTTTGAGGAATTAAGGAGTAAAGTAGAATGATGTCATTTTCCTTTTTTTAAAAAAAAAACTTGCCTTTTTGCAAGCCCCAGCATGATGAAAAAAATCAGTTCTTGAAATAGAGGTGAGCTAAGGAAAAGGCAGATGAGTTAAAACCCACAGCGTGTACCATGTATTTGTTTTTGCAGGTGGTGCTGAGATGAGTCTTTGCTTTATTGAATCTGAAGCCCAAGACGTGGGTGTTAGAAAAATGTTGGTGTTGAGCTGAAGTTTTTTGCTTTATGGAGTCAAGAGATGCAGTGTGGATCATAGAAGTGCAGTATGGAAGTGCAGATGCAGAATTCTCATGCTGTCAGTGGCATTCCTGAACATAAATGACCTGCCATCAGTAAAGCTATTGAAAAGTGATGAACCAGTGTTGTCAACAGAGCTGTAATATAAAGTGTTCCAAACACTTTTTTGTCAGAGCACGACGAAAACGAAAGCAAAATACTGCATGCGGGTGCTGGAAATCTGAAATTCAAACAAAATGCTGGGAATGCTCCTCAAGTCAGGCAGCATCTGTGGAGAGAGAAACAGTTAACATTTCAGGTCTGATGCACAGACCTGAAATATTAACTCTGTTTCTCTCTCCACAGATGCTGCCTGACCTGCTAAGTATTTCCAGCACTTTCTGTTTTTACTTATTTGTCAGATATGATTTTCCTTTCTTGGCTCTTGAAATTTCAAAGATTAGCCATCCCTGGTATGGTTAGTTTCATTGGACTGAACAAAATGTTTGAACAATCAAATTACATGCAATTGAATTTGTAAAGTGTAGAACCAAAAAGCACACAAAGATGGTGATTTTTGCATTATGCAGGAATATATGGAGAGCTCTGATCAGTTGTCACCCTTGGAGTCCTTCAACAAAAGAACATGATTTTATGCAGTGTTGATTGATGACCATTTCAATAGAGCTTTCCACAGACAGTGAGGTGGTAGTGGGAGGACTTCTGCCAGCAGATCTGAAAGTTCCATTGAGTTTTTGGATTAGGCGCAGGGTGGAATAAGAGAATGGCAAACCCTGCTGTATTTTTATGCTGTGCAGCACAGCAGAGAATTTTTTTTAACCTTCATTTTATATGATTACTGTCCATCATGCATGTATGTTACATATCCTTTGGTGTTGTAGTATCATGTGTTAGCCTCAGAATATAATATATATTCCAATTTTCTCAGCTAACAGTGTACTTCAGGAAATAGAGTAGCTATGAAAAATATAAAAGTTGGCATAGGACACTGGTATTGAAACCTGGGTTTCAGTTGGAGGTGTAAGGTGCAGTGCTCTGTGATGTCTCTAGTTCATGAAAAATACTTTGATCCTTCTTTGTACTTATGAGTACATTCGCTATTTACATTGGGGTCTGATTTTGTACTAGTCTTTGGAAAGGGTTCCCCTTGTTAAGTCCTATTTCCTTCGTTCAAAATCACTGTCATCATTCCCTCCAAAAAAAAATCCCTCTTATCTCTGAAAATTATTGCTGATCTCCATTCTTGCATTCTTCTCAGATCCTTGAGCGTATTGTGGTCTCCCAGATCTGTGTGTGCCCTCCAAATTATTACCCCTGGAGCGCTCCTCTTCCTCAACTACACACGACCCTTTGGCAACATGGACTCAGCTTAGTCATAGAGTCTTTATGGCGCAGAAGGAGGCCATCCAGTTCATTGACTCCATGCCTATTCTCTGTGGAGCAATCCAGTCAATCCCTTTCCCCCGCTCTATTCCAGAGCTCTGCAAGTTTATTTTCTTCAAGTGCCTATCCAATTTCATTTTGAAATCATTCATTGTCTCAGCTTCCACCACCCTCGTAGGCAATGGGTTCTATCTGATTACCACTTGCTACATTAAAGTTCTTCCTCACATTTCCCCCCCCCCACCCCCAACCAGTATCTCTTGCCTAAAGCCCTATATCTGTGTCGCCTCATCCTTGTGCCATCAGCTAATGAGAACAGCTTTCTCTTGTCTACCTTATATAATCTTGTCATACTCTTGTACACCTCTATCAGATCTCCCCTCAACCTCCTTTGCTCCAGGGAGAACAAACCCAGCTTCTCCAACCTAACCTTGGAGCCAAAATCCTTCATTCCTGGAATCGTTTATTTTTATTTATTTATTTTATTTAGAGATACAGCACTGAAACAGGCCCTTCGGCCCGCCGAGTCTGTGCCGACCAACAACCACCCATTTATACTAACCCTGCAGTAATCCCATATCCCCTACCACCTACCTACACTAGGGGCAATTTACAACAGCCAATTTACCTATCACCTGCAAGTCTTTGGCTGTGGGAGGAAACCGGAGCACCCGGCGAAAACCCACGCGGTCACAGGGAGAACTTGCAAACTCCGCACAGGCATTACCCAGAATTGAACCCGGGTCCCTGAAGCTGTGAGGCTGCAGTGCCTGGTAAATCTGCTCTGCAGCCTCTCGAGGACCTTCATGTTCTTCCGAAAGTATGGTGACCAGTACTGGACACTTTATAAATATTCAATGTAATTCCCCTGCTTTTGTACTCAATATCTCTATTTATTAAGCCCAAGATCCCATATGCTTTGCTAACTACTCTCTCAATATGTCCTGCCACCTTCCAAGATCTATGCACATGAAGCCCCCAGGTCCGTCTGTCCCTGTACACTCTTTGGAGATGTGCCATTAAATCTGCATTGCCTCTCTCTATCCCTTCTGTCAAAATACCTACCCTCACACTTCTTTGTATTAAATTTCATCTGCCACTTGTCTGCCCATTCTGCGAGCTTATCTACATCCTGTTGCAGTCGATTATTTTCTTCCTCACTGTTTGCCACACTTCCAAGATCAGTATCATAGGCAAATTGTGAAATTTTACTCTTTATTCCAATATACAAGTCATTTTATATATATCAAAAAAGCAGTGGTCCAAGCACTGACTCTTGGGGAAAACCACTGTGTCTCATCCTGCAGTTTGAAAAACAACGATTTACCAAGATTCGCTGCTTTCTGTCCTTAAGCCAAATTTTTATACCAAGCTGGCACTGACCTTACTACTCCATGAGCCTCAATTTTCGTACTGGCTTTTTATCTGGTACTTTATCAAATGCTTTCTTAAAATCCATAGAGACCACATCCATTTCTTTCCCGTCACCAACCTTCCCTGTTACTTCATCCACAAAATTCAATTAGATTCGTCAAACACGATCTGCCTTTTACAAATCTGTGCTGGCTATCCTTAACTGACTCAAACCTCTCCAAAAGCCTGTTGATTTTTTTTCCCTCCATGTTATGACCGACCGCTCCAGTCAAAGCCCCCAATCAAAATATACGAATCTGATTGTGGTGGGAGAAACGCACTGATAATTCAATCCCGTCCCTTCACAGATCGCCTAACATATAATTTTAAACTTTCCAAATTAAAGAAAGACCCAGCCAAATTGTACCATCTATTAACCCCTGAATGAAGCTAACCAAACCCGGTGTCTTTAAATCAATAAATGAACTGTTTAATTAGAAAAACTAAATTCTTAAAGGCTATGAAGATATAAACAACATTTAAAATAGAAAAAATTAGAGTCCTTGCAAATTTACGCTCCTGCCGGAGGTGAAAAAGTTCAAGGTTGCTTGAGGTCCTCACCGCCGTCCGATGGGGGGAAAAAAAAGTTATTCAACAGTTGAACAGTCCGTAGTCTAATTTCAGCAGTGAGTGATGCGTCCCTTCTCCAGCGATGAATTTCAACCATTAACGACTTGTGAACACTTTTTAAATGAATTAATTTGGCTTTAGAATTTTTGAGGGATAAAAGCTTGTCACAGTCTAACTTCCTTTCCTTCAGTTTAAATTATCAGAGATCTCTGTTTTGGCTTGACTTATTTTTAGAATTTTGAGAGATAATAAATAAATAGACTAAATTTTCTTCCTTCAGTTTAAATGGACTGAGCTCGCCTTTCAGGTGCTAACACACAGCTATTTGTCTGTTTCTCCAATTAGAACAGTCTGACTCAACTAGAAAGTTAGTTCAAAAGATAATTGCAACATTGTCTATCTGTTCCTGAGTCTCTGAATGGCTGTTGCCAGGTAACCAGGATGCATTCTTTGAAGTGGGTTGGTTCCAGCTCCATATGGTTTTATCCAACGGCAACCAAAATGCACTTTCTCTAACTCCTGAGGCTTGCTGGTTTTTAAAGCAGTATGGCTCTTACAGTCTTAAAGGCACACTGCATATTTCCTGAAAAAAACCACAGGATCATGACACCCTGATATTGTTTCTAAAACCATACCTACCACTGATGTTCCTAGCCTGTGGTTGCTAGGAATGCCCTTATACCCTCTTGTTTGAATAAAGGTGTCAGATTTCTCTTTTCAATCCTTTGGCATCTCCCCTGTATCTAGAGAAGATTGAAATATTGTGGCAAAATTATGGTACGCCCTTCCACTATCTCCATCCCCACTTCCTTTAGCAACCTGGGATACAAGCCTTCTGTACCAGGCGACTTATCCACTCTAATCTTAGCCAGTCTTTCCAGTACACCTGCCTATCAATTTTCTCTCGATCCATTACCTCGACAATCTTTGCTTCTACCGATATTTTCTCACCATCCTCTTTCTTAATAAACACTGATACAAAGTATTCATTAAGTATTCTAGTCTTGTCTGCGCCTCTAAGCATATATCATCTTTTGTGTCCCTAACAGGCCCCATCCAGCCTCTTACTACCCGCTTACAATTTATATGACGGTGAAAGATTTTTGGGTTACCTTTTATGTTAATTGCCATTCTGTTCTCACATTTTCTCTTTGCCAGTCTTATTTTCCTCTTCACTTCTCTCAATTTAATGTATTTGGCCTAGTTCTTGCTTGAAAAATTCATCTGGCATGCATCATAAACCATCTTTTTTGTTTTATCATATTCTCCATCTCCCTCGTCATCTAAGGGGCCCTGGCTTTGGTTCCTCTGCCTTTCCTTCTTGTTGGGATGTACCTAGCCTGTACCTGAAACATCTCCTCCTTTAAAGATCACCTATTGTTCCATTACCGTTTTTCCTGTCAGTCTTTGGTTCCATTTTACCCTGGCTAGATCCCCTCTCATCCCACCTAAGTTAGTCCTCTTCCAATTTAGAAGTTCTATTTTAGATTGTTCCTTGCTCTTCTGCATTACTAATATAAACCTTGTGATACAATGATCACTCTTACCCAAGTGTTCCCCTCAGGCACTTGGTCCACTTGGCTCATCTCATTTCCAGCGCCAGATCCATCAATGCCGCCTTCCTAGTTGGCCTGAGAACTTACTGGTCAAGGAAGTTCTCATGAACACATTTCAGAAATTCCTTTCACCATTCCCCCCCCCCCCCCCCCCCCCACCCGCCACCCTTTAATATTATCCAAATCGATATTTATGTAATTAAAGTCCCCCAATAGTTCTTGAACATTTCTGATTTCCCTGCAGATTTGCTCCTCTGTCTCTTTTTCTCCCTGTATAGGCCTCTAAAGACAATAGACCCAGTAGTGTGATCAAAGCCTTTTTGCTTTTGAACTTAAGCCAAATAGAGAATAACTGACCAGAAGGTCATGGAGCAAAGGCAAACAGTATGTTAATGGTGTGCTGAAAGACAAAGCATTAGTGCAGAGAGGGTGTTAATGGATAGAAAAAATGAACAGCCCTGGCCCAAAGCACAAACATGAAAAAACAGTGAGCAGGCACATGGTAAGAAAAATGAATGATGAAAGAAACTAAAATAAAAGAAAAAGTAACTGAAAATAAAAAGGGGGGGCCTGTCATGCATTGAAATTATTAAACTCACTGTTCAGTCCGGCAGGCTGTAGTGTGCCTAACTGATAAATGAGATGCTGTTCCTCGAGCTTGCATTGATTGTCACTGGAACACTGCAACAAGCCCAGGACAGATATGTGGGCATGAGAGCAGGGGGGTGTGTTGAAATGGCAGGCAACCGGAAACTCAGGGTCATGCTTTCAGACTGAGTGGAGGTGCTCCGCAAAGTGGTCACCCAATCTGCGTTTGATCTCCCCAATGTAGAGGAGACTGCATTGTGAGCAGTGAATACATTATCCTAGATTGAAAGAAATACAAATAAATCACTGCTACACCTGAAAGGAGTGTTTGGGGCCTTGGACAGTGAGGAGAGAGGAGGTAAAAGTGCAGGTATTACACCTTCTGCGATTGCATAGGAAGGGGACAAGGTGTTGGGGGTAATGGAGAATGGAGGAGTGGACCGGGGTGTCACAGAGGGAACAATCCCTTCGGAATGCTGACAGGAGAGAGGAAGATGCGTTTGGTAGTGGCATTACACTGGAGGTTGCAAAAATGGCAGAGGATGATCTTCTGGATGTGGAGGCTGGTTGGGTGGAAAGTGAGGACAAGGGAAACCCTGTCGCAGTTCTGGGAGGGAGGGGAAGGGGGGAGGGTGGAGGTGCGGGAAATGAGCCAGACATGGTTGAGGGCCCTATCAACCACAATGGGGGGGGAATCCTCGGTTGAGGAAAAAGGCATATCAGAAGCGCTGTCGTGGAAGGTTGCGTCATCAGAGCAGATGCGTCGGAAACGGAGAAACTGGGAGAATGGAATGGAGTCCTTACAGGAGGAAGGGTGTGAAGAAGTGTAGTCGAGGTAGCTGTGGGAGTCAGTGGCCTTATAATGAATATTAGTAGACAGCCTATCCCCAGAGATGGAGACGGAGAAGTCGAGGAAGGGAAGGGAAATGTCGGAGATGGACCATGTGAAGGTGAGAGAAGGGTGGAAATTAGAAGCAAAGTTGATAAAGTTTTCCAGTTCGGGGTGGGAGCAGGAAGCGGCACCGAAACAGTCATCAATGTACCGGAAAAAGAGTTGGGGGAGGGGGCCTGAGTAGGACTGGAACAAGGAATGTTCGACATATCTCTCAAAAAGACAGGCATAACTAGGACCCATGCGGGTACCCAAAGCAACCCCTTTTTTACTTGAAGGAAGTGAGTGGAGTCGAAGGAGAAGTTGTTCAATGTGAGGACAAGTTCAGCCAGGTGGAGGAGGGTGGTGGATGGGGACTGGTTGGGCCTCTGTTCAAGGAAGAAGGGAGAGCCCTCAAACCATCCTGGTGAGGGATGGAGCTGTAGAGAGATTGGACATCCATTGTGAAGATGAGGTGGTTGGGGCAAGGAAACTGGAAATTGTCAAATTGACATAGGGCGTCAGAAGAGTCATGGATGTAGGTGGGAAGTGACTGGATCAGGGGAGAAAAGATAGAGTCAAGATAGGAAGAAATAAGTTCTGTGGGACAGGAACAGGCTGAGACGATGGGTCGGCCAGGACAGTACTGTTTGTGGATTTTAGAAAGGAAGTAGAAGCGGGCTGTCTGGGGTTGTGGGACTATGAGGTTGGAAGCTGTAGAGGGAAGATCTCCAGAGAAGATGAGGTCAGTGACAGTTCTGTGGATAGTAGCTTGATGGTGGTGGGGTCATGGTCCAGGGAGAGGTAGGAAGAAGTGTCTGAGATTTGGCGCTGAACCTCTGCAAGGTAGAGGTCGGTACACCAGACAACAACAGCACCACCCTTGTCTGCAGGTTTGTCACAATGTCCGAATGAGAGAACGGAGTGCAGCAAGTTCAGAGGGAGACCGGTTAGAGTGAGTGAGAGGGGCAGAGAAATTGACACGGCTGATGTCTCACCGACAGTTTTCAATGAAAAGCTCAAGAGTGAGTAATTGGCCAGAGGGAGGGGTCCAGGTGGAGGGAGAATGCTGGAGGCGCAGGTGAATGGGTCAGCTGGTCGGAGGGAGGACTCGTCAAAGAAATGAGCCCAGGGGCAAAGGCGACAGAAGAAGAGCTCAACGTCATGCCGAGCGTGAAATTCATTGAGGTGGGGGCGTAAGGGGATAAAACGGAGTCCTTTGCTGAGTACAGAACGTTCAGCATCAGAGAGGGGGAGGTCAGAGGGTATAGTGAATGCACGGCAAGGGGTCAGATCAGAAGGGATGGGGTCAGAGGGAAGTGAAGGGGTAGAAGGATCTGGAGGGACATTCGTCCTCATCAGCTGCTGGAGCTTGCGACATTTGAAAGGAAGAAAAAAGCTTTCTGTTAATGCGTCGGACGAGACGAATGATGAAATGAAACTGCGGAGTAGAACAGCTTTGAGATAAGGTGAGGCGGTGCTTCTGGAGAGAGAGGTTCAGTGTGTACACGTGGCGGCACATGGCACTGAGTGTAGATCCCAGGATGCGGCGAGAACAGCAGTCCGAGGAGCGTTGTATTTCTCGGAGATACCTGTAATCCTGGGTGGATTCAAAACATGAAGGATGAAACTTCAGTTGGTTCCACGTGGAATAAGTCAGAGCCAGGGACAGTTGGTGAGGAAGGAAATGTGGCTGTGAAAATGAGTTTTGGTGGACACTTTATCGAACACCAGGAGGGAAATAGAAAGCAAAGGTGAACAAGGAAAAAGAGACAAATGAAAATCCTGTCAGAGAAGAGCAGAACTTCAAGGTAGGCATTCCTGGAAGAGAAGTGGCAGTGAAATAACACTAAAATAAAAGCAAAATACTACAGATGCTGGAAATCTGAAATAAAAACAAGAAATGCTGGAAATGCTCAGCAGGTCTGGCAGCATCTGTGAAGAGAGAAGCAGAGCAAATAAAGCGAGGCTGGGGCAAGAGATAACAAGAGGCAAGTTGTTGGTAGGACAGGGTCACAGAGATTAACTGACCAGAAGGTCATGGAACAAAGGCAAATGGTATGTTAGTGGTGTGTTGAAAGACAAAGCATTAGTGCAGAGAGGATGTTAATGGACAGAAAAATGAGCAGTTCTGACCCAAAGTACAAACATGAAACAGTGAGCGGGCACAAGGTAAGAAAAATGAATGATGAAACAAACTACATGTACACTGACGCCATCAAGCTCCACCTCTCCACCATCTGCCTTAAACTCTCCACTGCATTTGTGTTGTCAGACTGGTTGTCTTTCAGTCCTGGATGAACTGCAGTTTCTTGCAGTTAACCGCTTGGAATATCAAAGCCTGAATCCATCGTCCTCCCTGACCACGATCTCGGTTGAGCCAGTCTATTTGCAGTCCTTCTGTTCTGTTTGACTGCAAACTGAGCTTCCTGCCTCCTATCCTCTTCAAAGACCACTTGCTTCCACGTCTGTCACATCACTTGCCTCAGCCATCTGCTGCTAAAGCTCTTATCCAAGCCTTTGTCACCTCCAGACTCGGCTATTCCAGAAAGATAGTTCATCTTGATTTAAAAATGTTAAGATTGCAGTAGCAAAGATTTAAAAAAAAGTTAAAAGAGCAAAAATCAAACATGTGTCATCATCTTGCACTGATGGTAACAGTGTGTAGTTTGCTTTGCACTTTTTGCAGTTTCCCCATTACCCTGCCACTTCTGTGTGACTAGACATGGGTCCTGAAATTCCACGGGGTTCTCCCTGTCTCTTCCTCAACCTTAGCGAGAGACTGGTGGAAAGGACTAAATAGCTGAGAATGGCCGTTTAGATTTTTTCTCTAGTTTCCATGATGAGAGGCTTTTGGCAGCACTCTGTAGCATTTCAGGGCCAAGGTCTGTAAATGATCAATACAATCTGAACATGAATTTGAAAAAGCCCCATTCTGATGGGAAATTGTGTTTTTTTTTAAATGTTCGAAATGTTGAACCATCACTGCCTTTTCATCTTCTACAGAAGAATCGAATCCATCGGGATGACTTTTTGGTTTTAGAAGCTGTGTGATTAAAATCAAGACATGCTGGTTTGTTCAAATATCAGCCTTTCACTGTGGTATCAGGACAAGATAATGAATAGCTGTTCTGTAAAACTATTAGCTGGATAACAAGATGTAGCTAGAAGCCCAGAGATCTGGCAGGCACACATTGTTGATTGGAATCAATAAACCTTATGCTTTGGCACTCCCTTTCCGGCACTTCGAATACCAGCTTGTCAAAGTGCAATAAATGTCTGTTTCTAAATCATGCGACATTTACAATAGAACTTCAGAAACAAAAGAAATTTGCAACAGTTTTTTTTTCCAAATTGTAGTTGAGGTTTTTTGCATTTTTGGTCACCATTGCTGGTTGTGCCAGAGTGCTGGGGACTGTTGTAATTCCAAATAATGATCATTCCTGTTTCATCTCTACCCATTCATCTCTACCCACACATGGACTCCAGCCAAACCATATAGTTGACTTTAGAGTTCTCACTGGAAACCAAGGAGAGGTCCTTTGAATTTTTAAATCTATTTTCAAAGAACATATATTAGCACAAGTTCATTTTCCTGTAATTATCGTGTGCCTGCATCATGTTCAAGGTTTGCTAATCTTTTTTGGGCCTCCTTATCTCGAGAGACAATGGATACGCGCCTGGAGGTGGTCAGTGGTTTGTGAAGCAGCGCCTGGAGTGGCTATAAAGGCCAATTCTGGAGTAACAGGCTCTTCCACAGGTGCTGCAGAGAAATTTGTTTGTTGGGGCTGTTGCACAGTTGGCTCTCCCCTTGCGCCTCTGTCTTTTTTCCTGCCAACTACTAAGTCTCTTCGACTCGCCACAATTTAGCCCTGTCTTTATGGCTGCCCGCCAGCTCTGGCGAATGCTGGCAACTGACTCCCACGACTTGTGATCAATGTCACACGATTTCATGTCGCGTTTGCAGACGTCTTTATAACGGAGACATGGACGGCCGGTAGGTCTGATACCAGTGGCGGGCTCGCTGTACAATGTGTCTTTGGGGATCCTGCCATCTTCCATGCGGCTCACATGGCCAAGCCATCTCAAGCGCCGCTGACTCAGTAGTGTGTATAAGCTGGGGATGTTGGCCGCTTCAAGGACTTCTGTGTTGGAGATATAGTCCTGCCACCTGATGCCAAGTATTCTCCGAAGGCAGCGAAGATGGAATGAATTGAGACGTCGCTCTTGGCTGGCATACGTTGTCCAGGCCTCGCTGCCGTAGAGCAAGGTACTGAGGACACAGGCCTGATACACTCGGACTTTTGTGTTCCGTGTCAGTGCGCCATTTTCCCACACTCTCTTGGCCAGTCTGAACATAGCAGTGGAAGCCTTACCCATGCGCTTGTTGATTTCTGCATCTAGAGACAGGTTACTGGTGATAGTTGAGCCTAGGTAGGTGAACTCTTGAACCACTTCCAGAGCGTGGTCGCCAATATTGATGGATGGAGCATTTCTGACATCCTGCCCCATGTTCGTTTTCTTGAGGCTGATGGTTAGGCCAAATTCATTGCAGGCAGACGCAAACCTGTCGATGAGACTCTGCAGGCATTCTTCAGTGTGAGATGTTAAAGCAGCATCGTCAGCAAAGAGGAGTTCTCTGATGAGGACTTTCCGTACTTTGGACTTCGCTCTTAGACGGGCAAGGTTGAACAACCTGCCCCCTGATCTTGTGTGGAGGAAAATTCCTTCTTCAGAGGATTTGAACGCATGTGAAAGCAGCAGGGAGAAGAAAATCCCAAAAAGTGTGGGTGCGAGAACACAGCCCTGTTTCACACCACTCAGGATAGGAAAGGGCTCTGATGAGGAGCCACCATGTTGAATTGTGCCTTTCATATTGTCATGGAATGAGGTGATGATACTTAGTAGCTTTGGTGGACATCCGATCTTTTCTAGTAGTCTGAAGAGACCACGTCTGCTGACGAGGTCAAAGGCTTTGGTGAGATCAATGAAAGCAATGTAGAGGGGCATCTGCTGTTCACGGCATTTCTCCTGTATCTGACGAAGGGAGAACAGCATGTCAATAGTCGATCTCTCTGCACGAAAGCCACACTGTGCCTCAGGGTAGACGCGCTCGGCCAGCTTCTGGAGCCTGTTCAGAGCGACTCGAGCAAAGACTTTCCCCACTATGCTGAGCAGGGAGATTCCACGGTAGTTGTTGCAGTCACCGCGGTCACCTTTGTTTTTATAGAGGGTGATGATGTTGGCATCGCGCATGTCCTGGGGTACTGCTCCCTCGTCCCAGCACAGGCATAGCAGTTCATGTAGTGCTGAGAGTATAGCAGGCTTGGCACTCTTGATTATTTCAGGGGTAATGCTGTCCTTCCCAGGGGCTTTTCCGCTGGCTAGGGAATCAATGGCATCACTGAGTTCCGATTTGGTTGGCTGTATGTCCAGCTCATCCATGACTGGTAGAGGCTGGGCTGCATTGAGGGCAGTCTCAGTGACAGCATTCTCCCTGGAGTACAGTTCTAGGTAGTGCTCAACCCAGCGGTCCATCTGTTTGCGTTGGTCAGTGATTATGTCCCCCGATTTAGATTTGAGGGGGGTGATCTTCTTGATGGTTGGCCCAAGAGCTCTCTTCATGCCATCATACATTCCTCTGATGTTTCCGGTGTCTGAGGCCAGCTGAATATGACTGCATAGGTGTTGCCAGTAGTCGTTTGCGCAACGCCTAGCTGTTCTTTGTGCAGTACTTCTGGCTGCTTTAAGTGCTGCGGATGTTAAATCGCTGGGGGCTTTCTTGTAGTTCAAAAGTGCAATGCGCTTAGCGGCTATGACAGGTTCCAGCTCTTCATTATGAGATTGAAACCAGTCTGCATTTCTCTTCGCACTTTTGCCGTAGGTGGTCAAAGCTGACTCATAGATGGCGTCTCTGATGTGGGCCCACTTGGTCTCAGCATCCCCTGTGGGAGTGTTTTGAAGGGCTGTTACAAGTGAATTTAGAAATTTTTGTAACAGCTGTGGGTGAGAAATTCTGCTCGTGTTGATGCGCGGGTGGCCCTTCTGCTTGGAATGATGCAACTTCTTTGGTCTGAGTCTAACCTTGCTGCACACCAGGGAGTGGTCGGTGTCGCAGTCCGCACTGTGGAAGCTGCGTGTGATTTGAACACTGTTTAAGGCGGCTCGCCTTGTGACAATGAGGTCTAGCTGGTGCCAACGACGTGATCTTGGGTGCCTCCATGAAACCTGGTGACAGGGTTTAGTGTGAAAGAACGAGTTGGTGATGCAGAGGTTATGATAGGTACACAACTCAAGCAGTCTCTGCCCGTTCTCATTCATCCTTCCAACGCCATAGCGCCCAAGGCAGGAGGGCCATGAGTCATGGTCGGCCCCAACCCTGGCATTAAAGTCCCCCAGCAGGAATAGGTGTTCGGTGTTGGGGATGCTGCTAATGATGTTATGGAGTTGTTCATAGAACTGGTCTTTAGCTTCAGGTGCGGAACAGAGTGTTGGAGCATAGATGCTGAGTAGGTGTACTGGACCAGAGGTGGTGAGCAGTCGGATGGACAGTATGCGTTCCGAGCCATTTGAGGGAGGCTCTATCATGCTGAGCAAGGAGTTTCTGATGGCGAAGCCCACTCCATGCTGTCTTGGTTCTTCAGGATCCCTGCCCTGCCAGAAGAAGGTGTAGTCTTGCTCTGCTAGAGAGCCACTCGCGGGGAGGCGAGTCTCCTGAAGTGCTGCAATGTCCACATTGAGTC
This sequence comes from Heterodontus francisci, assembly GCF_036365525.1. Taxonomy (NCBI): domain Eukaryota; kingdom Metazoa; phylum Chordata; class Chondrichthyes; order Heterodontiformes; family Heterodontidae; genus Heterodontus; species Heterodontus francisci. The sequence continues at coordinate 130,762,265 of NC_090374.1, read as the reverse complement.
TACTGAGCTCGTTGTTAATGATGGCGGTCTTCCGAGAATCGTTGATTTGTGTAAGGTCTTCCGACAGGCCAGGACACATAGTTCTGACGTTCCAGCTTGCAAAGCGAAGGGCTGGTACCTTCTTTCCTTTTTTCATGTTGTTTGGTGCGGTGTATCAGTCCACCTTTCGGGCAATGACCCTGAGCTCCAAGCACCCATTGAAGCAGGCAGACTGTGGCGGGACAGAACCTTATTGACCGGGGGCTGCCCGGTTTGAGGCGGGCGGTAGCTGTCCAGTGAGGTGCAATGACCTCTCCCACCGACAAAGGCAACCCGTGGCGCCCAGTTTCTACGCCAATTTATCTGGACTTATAACCCGTAACTGCTGCCTTCCGTGTTGTTTCAGTCGCTGTGAGGCAACTATGGAGTGACCTCTCCATGGCGCATGCCTGGGCAAATTTATGGAGGTTGAGAGTTGCCCAGTCGTCAAAACCCCCCTCTCGGCCTTTCTGGTGGGGTCCAAAGGAGTGCAGGACACGACGTTTGGCACCAGTATGGCTGCAGGAACTGCCGGAAACATGCCAAAGGTGACACATGACCGCCTACGGGGTTCCGCTCCGGATTTTCTGTTAGGGTTTACTCCCTTAGCCTTGGTCTCTCCCGAGACGCCCACAAGGCAGTGGGGTTGTTGGGGCCCCTACACAGGTGTAGGATGGTGCCGGTGGGAGGAGGGGATGCAAAGGGGAGGGGTAGAGGGAGGAGGGGGGGGTGCAGGGGAAGGGGGTGCGGGGTGAAGATGGTGCGAGGGGGGGGCGGGCTGGGACGGGGTTGTGAGGGGGTGAGCTGAGAGGGTGGAGCAGGGAAGGGGAGGGGGGTGGAAGGGGGGTAAGTCCATTGAGGTGAAGAAGGAGCTGCGGGACCCGAGAGAAGTCCTGTGAAAAGGTGCCCCGAACACCCAAAACATCCACGAACGGCCCCCCCGGCCGCAACTTCAAAGCGCCCGCGGGAGATGGCTCGGAGAGCATCTGCAGCGCACTGTCGGCAATGCTGCATGCCTTTATTTAAACCACTGCAAAAAAAAAAACCCTTAGCAAATGTAATCACCTCTAAGTCTGCCAAATGATGCTTCACCTCCCGAAGGACGTGGATGAGCTTTCCGGACGTCGATGGTGGGCACTGAGGAAATGACTTATTTGCTAATAGATTGAGTGATAATGCAGGCATTTTCTGGGCTGACAGGAAGTCAACATTTAAAGGGTACTCAGTATGTTTTGACAAATATATTTATAAGTTGAATTTATTTTCAGCTTAGTCCTTCACTTTCATCACTAATTTTTCTGCTTTTTAAAAGTTTTTCTGATTTTTAGCTGCTGTAGTTATAAATTTGAAAATGAATATTCCAGCGGGAATTCCTGTATTTGTGTTATTTAGAGGACAGAGGAGGAATGTAGGGAGCGATTTGGTGCAGGTCAGACTGTATCAGAGGCAGACAGATCTTATCTACCTTTACCAAGAAAGACGCACCTTCAGGCAAAGGCACATGCGCATTGGGCTATTGCAGGGTAACTGTCGTCATAGTTCCCAGTTCACTCGGGAAGCAGTGGCAGCGCGGTGCCATCTTCTAGAATGTGACCTCCAGCTAACCTACACCACAGAGATGTTATTGCCAGCGATTTTCAAGGTCACCACAATCCTGAATTCTTAAGCATCTGTCTTACTTACTCCAAGTTACTACAGCAGATATCAGCAATATGCATTTAGAGTTATCTTTAAATGGCTGATACCCTTTCCAGTTAGCTTGTAGCTCTTTAAGGGCTAAGGACATGCACTGCCACCTCTTTGTCAGGCCCAACACAGGACACCTATAATTAAGGGCCTCCCTGAAGATCCAACCTTTCATGTGAGTGAACTGCTCACAGCCCTCTTGTTCCTCTGCCTCAGCACTAGGACCAGAAAATATACCCTAGGACACGAACAACTCAATGGAAATGACCAATATGATTGAATCAGCTGCTAGCATGGAGAATGACCAGTTTTATGTGGCAATAGAGGGTACCCATCACCTGTGGCATTGTACCCCAGAACAAATTATATCACCCTTGGGGTAAGGGAGAAAGAGAGCAAATTGTAGTTGTTGGGGGGTGGGGAGGGCGTGGTTTGGTGGTGAGCATAAAATGTCTATTTTTAAAGCAGCAGTAAACTTTCAATATAAAAAGAATAAGGAACTGAATCGCTACGAGAATGTAAGTCCACATTTATTTCCAAGGTGTGCACTATAACTAAAGGCACAATATTTTTGTACAATTTTTTTGATTCCTTTTTACCTTTATCAGTCACTGCGGCAGTGTGTTAAATTCTCCATCATATAATTATGGCAATTTGATGCACTCACCCAATAATACATTGTTCCATCATGTGTTTGTGGTCTGAATATATGCCATTGTGGTTGATCTCGAGTTGTTCTCTCCGAGCATGACTCTTGGCTGCTTAATTGACAGCGCTACCTTAAGCCATACAGCTGCGTTTTCAGCGTGTTTGGCTAAGATTTCCATTGGTTACTAGTTGAAAATAGGTTTTTGGAATCTTCATAACTGATGAGAACCCTAGGAAGCCTTTCCCCAAATTGGGCAATTAATTTATAACTTTTTAAAAAGATTTTGTTTTTAACCTTGATTGTGATTTTACACAGTGTGGACAAATCACATAATTACGTTTGTTTGTTTATACTTTGCATTCAGCAATTTTCTGTTGTTGCAGGTGCTGACTCTTGCCAAGAACAGTCCCAATGTGGTGTTATGCCAACTGAGGGCCATTTTTATTGTGTGTTCCATAGACCATGAGTGCTCACTTCTTGATTCATGGGGTGTAGGGGAAGGGAGTGTGGCAGTGGTGGATACCACAGCTGAGCTAGACCTTGTGTTTGCCTGACAGCGACTTGTGCACTTTTCCAGCAAGGCTAACTTGATAGTGATGGGAAGTGATGGTTGATATTTCCCCACCCAGGATCTCTAAGGCCCATATTGTAGTACTTCTACCAGTCCACTGGCTGAGATCAGTAAGTTTAGCACAAACCCTGGTATTGAACTTGGGTCCTTCCTAGTCAGTACCATACCACATTATTACTTTACCTTCTGAGTAAATATGATTCTCCATCTGTCTTTTTTTTAAAAATATGTTTGCCTGTGTGTAAGGTTGAAATAAAATTATTTTCCATGCTGCACAAACATGCAAGAGGAATTGCGATTGGATCTGCGAGGATCATGCCAGCCTGTGAGACTGCATTTTTAAAATTCCATTCATGGCATGCTGGCATCGCCAGCATTTATTGTCCATTCCTAATTTTCAGTGGCCATGATCATATTGCCAGCATGCACCTCCAAACCAAGGGTTTCTTGCAGCATCTGATTTTGATCTTGTAATCCAAAGGATGTTATTCATTGCGAACACACCCCAGTGTTAGTGAAGGTATCCGCACATTCAGAGACCCCATTGAATACCATTGCAGTTTCCATGAGATGCTGCCAGTAACTCTAAGCTTGGTCCCACATCCATTTAGAAGATTCTAGCAGTGTCCTTGAAGAAAGTGTCTTGTTCCTTGTGCATGAACATCTTGCCAGCTCTACCCTTTGAGATGATTGTAAGGTTTTTCTTCAGAGAACCTGACCTAACGAGCTGTTTGATTGCAGGAGCACATAGAAGAAGCAAAGCAATTTAGAGGTCAATAATGTGATCCTTGACATCCATGGTGCTGCTGATACATATTTATGGCCACTGAGGCCTGCTGTATGCCCATTGTACAGAGCATAGGGTTACTTGGGAGGGAAGTGCCTTTGATACTGAAAGCCTGTACACCAGATGTGCCCTAGCTTATGAAAGCCTCAAAAAAATTATTAATGAGGTCCTTGTGCCAGATACAAGTCTGAATACCTGAGCAGCCCTGCTGGACTTCCAAGCCCAGGTGAAATTGGTACTGGATGATTGGCCGCAGATGAGAGGGGGGGGGGGGGGGGGGTCTTGGTAATTTCATCAAGTAGCTATGTGTTGACTCAGTAGTTTTATTGTTTATGTCATGATGTCTTTAGGTTTCATTATTCACAACTTCTTAAAGCTGCATCCACCTACCACCATCTGTTTGTGCTAGCTATAATTAAACTCCACCTAAGCAGGACCAATGGGTATTTCTTAGCTCACCTCTTCATCTGCTTATTCTAGAAAGAAAAGATCAAAGGAGGCTTCGATATTCAAGTTAATTACAACTTGATGGGGCTTGCACAACTGCGCTCTACAAAGGGTTATTGCCATCATGCAGGTAGAGAAGTAGAGGACCATGGCCATCATCAATTCTAGTGAGTCTGTGACTATGCACCATGCAGGTACCTCGTGCTGGATGAGTGCTTGATGATTGTTGTTTGTCACAACACTAATGCATTGACAAGGTCTCTGCTTTCCCTCTTGGAGCATTGTGCTTCAGTGAGACCCATTGCTTCAGTGAGGCTGCTGCCTCTACTGCTACAGGTGCAGACACCTGTCCCTGGGATTTGGCTCATGGTCATTATCTGGTCACAACAGTAGTAAGAAGTTCCACCCTGCTATGGTTCTGCCAGCTGCACTGGATCCATGTGTTTAGTAAGTCTGTACTGGAATTTACATAGTCCTGATATAATTCACAGATATTACTAATAGTGAATTTCTACATTTTGTAGACTGGATTTGAGCACGTAGATACCAATATTCCCTCTAATTTATTTTACATATGTTGTGTGTGGCCTATTTATTTAAGTGTGCAGACCCTTTAAAATTTTTTGCGTGGCTGCGCATGCACAATAACTGAAAGGGGCCAACTTGTGCGTGACCTGTGCAGGAACTTCTGGGTCGCTGCGCAGCTTAGAGGGAACACTTATGCATCCGAGGTGTAGACAAGATGCTTGTTGTAACAGTGCCAACACTGCTTTAGACTTCAGTAAAGCCAGAAAGTCGGTTTATGGAAGATTTATTACAAGTTTCCATAAACCCCAACACCTTTCATGGATTAATGTTTGTTCAGTATGGTGTATACAGATTTAGGGATCTTGTTTATGCAGATCAATATTTACCATGCCTGTTTGCAAATCTTCCCTCCTTCTTTGGGTCACAGAGTAGTTGTATTTCAAGAAAGCAAACTGTTTTAAATGATACAAACAAGGATAGATCAAACTAATTCATAAAGAGATTGTTGTAAGTGATATTCCAATTCAAGAGCTTGCTGTTAAAATTGATTTTTAAAAGTTTAACTCCTGCTATTCAGCTTGCTTGCTTTCTTGTTACCCCATCCCTTGTATGTAGACATTTTAAATACTGGTGCTAAACCTGTTTTTTCAGCTATATACTGCTATGGACTGGTAACTGACCATAGTGGGTATGTAGATGTGAGCCACTGGTCATCCCTTTGTGTGAGAAAGCATTCTGTATTGTGCTCCATTTCACTCCACAGCCATGTTGAAATCGGAAGAGGTGATGGTGGACCCTGTCGGATGATTCCCCGAGCAGACTGCCAAAGTCATTTGACAGAATGCCTCATCACCAGAACTTTCAAACAAGCACCAAGATGTAGCTTGACTGGTGGTGAGAAGGACCCTCCCCGTCAAATCCTTCCTGCACGCCCGGAGTCTTACCCCCTCTGCAAGCTGCCTTCGTTGTGGCTGTGGTGGAGAAGAGACAGTTGCCCACCACCTTCTGGAATGTGTCTTTACAAAGCAGGTGTGGAACGAGATGCAGTGGCGTTTGTCGAGGTTCATCCCAAGGAGCTCTGTAACACAAGAGTCTGTGCTCTATGGGCTGTTCCCAGGAATGCATACAGAGATAAACATCAATTGTTGCTGGAAGACCATCAATTCGGTGAAAGACGCTCTTTGGTCTGCCCGAAACTCGCTGGTCTTCCAGCGCAAAGAGTTGTCCATGACCGAGTTTTGCAGACTGGCACATTCCAAGGTCCAGGACTACATGCTGAGGGATGCACTAAAGCTTGGGGCAGCCGTTGCAAAGGCTCAATGGGGAAAGACCACTGTGTAAGGTCCCCCTGCCATAGTGAACTGAGGGACTGGACCCATGGGAAACCCCTCGGGCTATATACACCAAATATGGTTTTGCTGTAAAATGGAATGCAAGAGTTGTGAGGCAACTCACTCCTGTATCGAAGAAAAATGATTTCCTTTGCACTTTTTGGAATGTCAAAATGGTGCTGTTTTGAACTGCTTTGTAGTGTATTTTTTACAGAATTTTATAAATAAAGTTTATTTTGGGGGAAAATAAAGAAATCAGATATTCACCCTGTGAGGACCTATTGGCATAGTGTGCTGTGTACTGACAGTGGAGGCACCAGAAATGTTTTGTGCCTTTTGTGCTTATAATTTTTGCCCTGAACTTGTATCATGTGCACTAGCTTAGCATAGTTTGTTCAAAAAAAAAAGTAAAGATCATTGTGAGTAAAGCGTGCTTTATGTGAGCTTTCTTGGTATGAAATTCATGTTTCAATGAGTTGGGAAAAACAGTTAGAGCCCTGCAATATTTTCATAGCCTAGCTTAAAAACAATTACTATCCTCCATATTTTGCTAATTATGGAACAGTCAGATCCATTATGCAACCATTTGCAAACCACACTATGTACAGTTCAAGACTTTCAGCTATTCTAGCATAATACTAAATGTCTGGCCTGAAGATGAATCCCTGGCACCAGCTCCACAACATTAAAACAGCATGAAACCAAGTAGTCTTAATAGAAAACAGAGTGCATACAATTAGATCATATTCCTTTTGACGTTCAAAGTTGTGGGGCAAAAAAACTACATAAATGCAAATTAACAGGAAATTCATTTGATAGCCGGCTGAGTGTAATGTGGCATTTGGTAATTCTCGTGCTCTTTTTCATTTTGAATATGCTTTAAACTTGCTGAATGTAGCAATACTGCAATGAACCGTTTTTTCCTTCTCTGTTTAAGGCAGCGGGTTGAAGACTATAGGTGGGTGGAAGCTATTTTTCATACTGCAGAGGAAGGGTATAATTTTTTTCTCCAAAAAGACAACCAATGGAATATTCAAATATAATTTGTATCCATCTTTAACCCTTCACCCCCTTGAATAAGAATTCATGTAGGGAAAGCAGCTACTACCTTTTGCCAAAACGTGCATGGGATAACACCAAGCTGACCCCAGGACCAAGCTAATGGTTTGTAAGGCCTGTGTTCTCAGCATGGGTGACTTACAGCTACCAAGAAAAGAAGCTCAATAATTTCCATCTTTGCTGTCTGCAGTGCATTATGGGTATATCCTGGCAGGACAAAATCACAAATGTGGCAGTCCTCTCAAAGGTATAGAAACATAGAAAATAGGAGCAGAAGTAGGCCATTCGGCCCTTCGGGCCTGCTCCGCCATTCAAAAAAGATCATGGCTGATTGTCTAATTCAGTACCCTGTTCCCGCTTTCTCCCCATATCCCTTGATCCCTTTGGCATTAAGAAATATATCTATCTCCTTCTTGAATCTATTTAATAACTTGGCCTCCACTGCCTTCTGCGATAGAGAATTCCATAGATTCACCACCCTCTGAGTGAAGAAATTTCTCCTCATCTCAGTTCTAAATGGCATACCCAGTATCCTGAGACTGTGAGCCTTGGTTTTGGACTCCCCAGCCATCGGGAACATCCTCCCTGCATCTAGCCTGTCTAGTCCTGTTAGAATTTTACAGGTTTCTATGAGATCCTCTCTCATTCTTCTAAACTCTATTGAATATAGGCCTAGTCAACCCAATCTCTCCTCATACGTCAATCCTGCCATCCCAGCATAGTAAATCTTCTTTGCAATCCCTCCATGGCAAGAACATTCTTCCTCAGATAAGGAGACCAAAACTGCACACAATACTCCAGATATGGTCTCACTAAGGCCCTGCATAACTGCAGTAAGACATCCTTGCTCCTGTACTCAAATCCTCTTGCAATGAAGGCCAACATACCATTCACTTTCCTAACTGCTATTCGCCTTCCTAACTGTTCCCAAGTGTGTTGGCACTAATCAAACAGAGGCGGCCTAGGTGGATTGGACATGTCTGCAGGATGGAAGACAGTCACATGCCCAAGGATCTTCCGTATGGTGAGGTAGCCAGGGCCACACGACGAGTGGGGTACCCAAAGCTCTGCTTCAAGGATGTTTGCGAGCATGTCATGAAGGCCATAAATGTCGACTGTCACACCTGGGAGTCACTAGCTGGCGAAAGAAGGAAATAGCGACACATCCTGTGGACTGGTGTGCCCTACCACGATGTCCAGTGGCTACAGCAGCTTGGCAACAGGCGCCACACTGAAAACAACTCTCAGCACCACTTGGCAGCTTCGTGTGTGGCGCTTGTGGCAGAACCTGCCTCTCAAGGATTGGCCTTCACTGCCATCAACACAGGTGCATCAACAGAAGACACCCCACCTAAATATTGTTTGCTGCATGTCCATCAAGATGGAGGGGCTAATACTGTAAAGAATATAAAAATAGAAACTCTTGGCTCTGAATTTCCTCAATATCACTTATGCTGCTGTTGCATCAGAAAGTTATGGCATTCACCATTAGAATGAGTTACACGCAAGTTTGCTGGGTTAAATTAATTTAGATATTTTGGATGCTTCGCTGGTGTAACTTGAACATGGTTGGTGACACCCACACCCACCCACACCCAGGAAACTTGCAGTCACCAATGGTGTAACTCTTTCCAAGGACTCAGCAGATGCCTGGCAACAGCAGAACAATTGAGCAACCAAAGTAGAGCTACATGGAATTTACAACACAGAAACAGGTACTCAGTCCAACTGGCCTATGCTGGTGTTTATTCTTCACACGGCCCTCCTCCCATCTTACTTCATCTAACCCTATCACCATATCCTTGTATTGATTTCTCCTTCATGTACTTATCTAATTTCCCCTTAATTGGCTTTAATGCTTTTCATCTCAACTACTCCATGTGGTAGCAAAGTCCACATTCTAACCACTCTCTGGGTAAAGACGTTTTTCCTGAATTTCCTATTGGATTTCTTTTATTTGTGACACCCGGTTTTGGACTTCCCATGAGCTGAAACATTATCTCTCTATATTCTATCAAAACTCTTCATTATTTTACAGACGTCTATAAGGTTATCCCTGAGCCTTCTCTTTTCCAGAGAAAAGAGCCCCAGCCTGTTCAGCCTTTCCTGATAGGTATGAGCTTTCAGTTTTGATATCATCCTTGTAAATCTTTTTTTCACTTTCTCCCATGGCTCTATAACCTTTTTGTAACTTGGAGACCAAATCATTTGACAGCTTCTTTCAACATCATTCTCAATTGTGCCCATTGGGTACCATGCCTGCCTAGAAGAGGTACAGAACAGGAGCCTCACACTCCTGGGTCTTCCTTTCACCAAGCCAGACACCAACATCAGTGGTGCTGTGTGCAGCTCGAGCTGGAAATGGCACAGATTAACAGTGCAGAAAAATGTGAAAGTCTCTGGAGTGAACTTCAGGCAAGTTGCTGCTTGACCAAAGCGATCTGCATTGATGTCTTCTGGTAGGGTTCATCATTGTGAGTGAGAAAATGGCGAAGATTCACAGTTAATCTCCATTTTCAGGATAGATTAATATAGGTTATATGTCCAATTTTAGGACTGTACCTGCTGTTCAGGAGGAGACTCCTGGAAAATAGCACTACAGATGAGTACCGAATCTTCCTTGCTGGTTTTCCATAAAGCAATAGAGTCGTCAATGTGCAAATAAGTAATATTTTGATATCGTTACAAGGGTTACGTTACTATCAATGTCAGCAATCTTTGTAATCTTGTGCAGATTTTTTTTCCACTCGAACAGCAATAAGCAACTTGGAGTCCAAGAGAAGCCCAGGTCTAAATGTCATCAGAGCTGGGATTCAAATCTGTGACTTAGTGCGTGAATGCTTTGTGCCACTGGGCAAACTCTCCATTTTAAGTTCTTTTGCATTCTGAGCCTTAGGAAAAGCTACTGTTCAGTATAGAATTTTTTTAAGCAACAAAATTATAAAGAAAGAATTTGCATTCATGTAGTGCCATTTGTGACCGCAGGACAGGGCATATCAAAATGCTCCATAGACAATGAATTACATTTGAAATGTAGTCACCATGATGTAGGGAAATATAAGCGATTAGTGCACATCAATATCCCTCTCACAGCAATAATATAAATGGCTTGCATATCAATTGATATTGTTTAAGGGATAATTACTGACCGAGAGAACTCCTCTACTCTTCAAAAAGTGCCATGGGATCTTTTACATCCACCTGAGGGTAGACAGAGTCTTGGTTTAATATCTCATCCGAAAGACACTCTCAGAACTGCACTGAAATTTTAGCCTACATCATGTACTCAAATCTCTGGAGTGGTGCTTGAACTTGTGACCTTATAACTCCAAGGCAAGAGTGCCATCACTGAGAAAACACTGATATTGTATCTGAAAAATGGAACGAATGGATTTTATTCATATCTGACATGAGGCTACAATTTTGTTTATACTGAGAGTAATACTGCCTTGCTTCAGCTTCTCTTCCCTTCCCCACTTCTGTCTTCCCACTCCTTGCCCTCTTGCAGCTGAGAGGGCAGGCGGCAGGCACACTGCTCCTGGGCTCTTGCAAAGGCACCAAATCAACCGCTCAAGAGGAGGGGGGTGGGTGGCAGTGGGGTTGGATGGTGTTGGTTTGTAAAAGTTGCAGTGGGCAAAAGACTGTTCTCTTAATTTTCCTTTTCTTTCCTGCATTTTCTGCTTTCCACTCACCTGACCTTTGGGTAAAGTTCGTGATGGGAGTAATTTCAACCCCTTGCGATCAGAGTGAACAAATTGGAAAAGCTTTTTTCCTGCTTATTATTCTCTAAACAACTTTTATATATGACTCCAACTATAGTGATCAAAATGGCTGAAGACACTAGCAAAAACTAATTTTGGGTCAGGGGAATTATCTGTGTACTGGTCAACATTTATCCCTCAGCTAGCGCCGACAACATTGATTAACTGGTCTCTAATCTCATTGCAGTTTGAGATCCTTGCTATGTGCAAATTCACTGCCACATTAGCTGACATTACAACAATGACCACACTTCAAAATAATTCAGTGGGCATGGGATATTATTGATGATATGAAAGGTGCTATATTCACACAAGCTCTTTCTTTTGTTAAGCCACACAAGTCAGCAGGTGGAAATAGTTGTGGTTTTCCCATGCAATTGTGCTGTAACCCTTACCTTAGTATCTAAGTGTCACTTGGACTGCATGTTTTAGATGAGACTTTGATCTAAAGTTATATTTTGTTGATTATTGCTGCCTTGAAGGTTGTTTTTCACATTTTAAAAAAAATAGTTGTAGCATGCAATTATGAATTATTTGCATTAAAGTAACTACCTGCTAGCTAGTGCCCTTCAGTAGTCCTGTGTAAACTGAGCCAGTAAATCAGTATTTTATCAGAAGGCAGGCAGTGGCAGCTAGGCTGTAAAATTTTGATCTGAAAAGCTTGAAAGTACATAAATTTTCTTTTATGAAAAGTAGTTTGCCAACTTTTGGCTCGTCTAGGGTTTTAAGCCTGAAGTACTGTTCAGTCAGATTCTGCATCATTGAAGTGTCTACCAGACACCTTTGGGCACTAAAGATTTGGAAATGCCTCTGCAATTTCAAACATAGTTCCGTTATACCAACAACAAATCTTATTGTGGCGCTTCTGGTTGACAGGAATTTGCAGCTAAAAGAACTGTTTTTTTTTAAATATGAACAATTCTGTAGCTATAGGTAGACCGGAGCAGTATTATGCCCGTCCTAGATCTCTGAACTTAAAAATTATTTGTCATCCGGTAGAGTATTCTTTCCAACATATCTTCCACGTCAGAAAATATATTGTTAAATAATAAGGTGCTTAGTAATGGAAAGCTACTTATCCATTTTGAAACTGCACTGGTCATTTACTGTTCTTGCTGCTGTCACATGCGTTCAAGTCTTCAGAAGAAGGAATTTTCATTCACGCAAGATCAGGCGGCAGGTTGTTCAACCTTGCCCATCTAAGAGCGAAGACCAAAGTACGGCAAGTCCTCATCAGGGAACTTCTCTTTGCTGACGATGTTGCATTAGCATCTCACACTGAAGAGTGTCTGCAGAATCTCATCGACAGGTTTGCGGCTGCCTGCAACTAATTTGGCCCAACCATCAGCCTCAACAAAACGAACATCATGGGACAGGACGTCAGAAAAGCTTCATCCATCAATATCGGCGACCGCACTCTGGAAGTGGTTCAAGAGTTGACCTACCTAGGCTCAACTATCACCAGTAACCTGTATCTCGATGCAGAAATCAACAAGCGCATGGGAAAGGCTTCCACTGCTATGTCCAGACTGGCCAAGAGAGTGTGGGAAAATGGCGCAATGACACGGAACACAAAAGTCCGAGTGTATCAAGCCTGTGTCCTCAGTACCTTGCTCTACGGCAGCGAGGCCTGGACAACGTATGTCAGCCAAGAGCGACGTCTCAATTCATTCCATCTTCGCTGCCTCCGGAGAATCCTTGGCATCAGGTGGCAGGACCGTATCTCCAACACAGAAGTCCTCGAGGCGGCCAACATCCCCAGCTTATACACACGACTGAGTCAGCGGCGCTTGAGATGGCTTGGCCATGTGAGCCGCATGGAAGATGGCAGGATCCCCAAAGACACATTATACAGCGAGCTCGCCACTGGTATCAGACCCACCGGCCGTCCGTGTCTCCGCTTTAAAGACGTCTGCAAACGCGACATGAAGTCCTGTGACATTGATTACAAGTCGTGGGAGTCAGTTGCCAGCGATCGCCAGAGCTGGCGGACAGCCATAAAGGCGGGGCTAAAGTGTGGCGAGTCGAAGAGACTTAGCAGTTGGCAGGAAAAAAGACAGAAGCACAAGGGCAGAGCCAACTGCGGAATAGTCCTGACAGCCAATTTTATCTGCAGCACCTGTGGAAGAGTCTGTCACTCTGGTATTGGCCTTTATAGCCACTCCAGGCGCTGCTCCACAAACCACTGACCACCTGCAGGCGCTTACCCATTGTCTCCCAAGACAAGGAGGCCAAAGAAGAAGAAGGTAGGTTCCCTGAAGTTCATATAAAATCCTTCTTTCAAACACCTTGCTTCTCAATCTGATGTTTATCTGAACAGTGCATGTCAGATTTGTACTACAGTGATAAAACATTGCTTAAATGTAGCTTTTTTTTTTGAAGATACTAGAATCACTTTTAGTTATGATACAGTGCTGCCCACATAAGGGTCTGAGAAGTTTGAATAGGATTATAACTTCTTGCACGGTGATCCTGCCAGAAATGGAAATCTGAGGTTTCCTGATCGCTCAGTCGTTAAGTTCATTGTTTCGGTTAGAACAGCAGATGTGCAGATCAGGGAAGTCCCTGGATTGTACTAAATTAGCTGATGTGAACTGGGGTGGTGATAGAGTGGCTATAGTTAACTTGTAAAGGGAAAATAAAGCAACCACTATACCCACTTCTGGTGACGATCTGGTGGTTCCTGCTGGGAAGTGCATGGTCCAGATTTTGGGGTAGGAATAATGGGGAGCTTGCTGGCGTCTGCACATGCGCAGTTAAATGCAGGAATCAGGAAGTCGCTGGCTGATTTGCCTTGTTCCGCCACAAACTTTGCTACATCTTAATGAGAGATTTGGCATTAAAATACATGAAAGGTGTGAAATTGCTGCACTTAGCTGCTAAACACACCAGATAAAGTTGAGGCTTGTCCGTTCAAGTGAAAGTGAATTTTTAACAGCATGATAAGTCTTAATTACTCCCAAACAGCCTTTCTGGCACTGAAGTTTTACTTTTACAATCGTGCAGTCTCATTCGTTCAGAAGTTAATTACTGGAGATTTTAAATTTTTTTTTAATTAAATAGTTTTTTGTTTGTCTTTCTGTCTTTTATCTCCCTCTCTCTTTCTCAATCTAATCTTTCTCTCCCTCTCATTACTTTGCTTTCTGTACATGGTTTTACATTGTATTAAATATACTAACTTACATTTCCTGGTTTAGACTGCATGCCTGAGTAAGGATTCTTCAATTTGTTTGAAGAGACACACTGTTGCTTTCCCTATTCACACAGTTACCAAATCCCCTGTAGAAAGTGCCATGCTGTATTTCACTCCTGATGACCGCAAGTTGCCGCTCAAAAGCCCACAGAGAGACTGGACAGCTGTAAGCATTGTGAACTGCGAGCACCGTTCATTCGCTACTGACTGCAAAATCCAGGGCCAAGTGTTTCAACATTGAGTGAGGACTGTTTCAGGCTTGGCTAAGATGTTCCCCTCACAATCAATTACTGTGTAGGGTCACAGTTGAAGAATTGTCTTTTAGTTGAGGTAGCAGAAGATAATTGTTAAAAGAACTAGGGGGAGGTAAGGTTTTTTTTTTAAACACAGCAAGTTGTGAACTGCAATGTCTGCCTGGAATGGTGGTGGAAGCATATTTGAAAGGAAAAATTTGCAGGCCTACGAGGAACGATCAAAGGAGTGAGACTATTTGGAAAGCCCTTTCAAAACCAGCATAGACACAATGAGCTAAACGGCTATCTCCTATGCTGTATGATTTTATGAACTGTACGAGCTGTGATTTCAGGAGAGGAGGCAAAAAAATTACAGGCAGAATTTTCTATGAGGTTGTAATTGGGAAGTGATACATGACGAAACACCCAATTGGGCACTGATTTTTCTTAACGTAATTTACTCTTAAATTTTTTGACAATCTTATTAGTCAGACAGCAAAACTTAGGGTAAAAGAACAGGTCCCGGGGAAACTGGAACTTCCATCATATTTTCATACTGATGGAAGAAATTTAAGTTCCAAGCCATATAACCATTATTCGTGCACATTAGATACAGCATGATTAAGAAAATGTGATCGTGGATGTTTTACAGTTTTTATTGTGACTCATACTGAAAATGCATTTAAAGTAACAAAAAGTAGTGCATGTCTCAGTGAAGCTATAAAAAATTGCTTAAAATATTACAATAAAACATCAGAATAAATGACTTTCCTGCTGTGACGACAGTTCTGGGCTTAATTGTACACTCACTTTGAACCAGGATAATTGGAGGAAATTTGTGTGTACAACTCTTTAGCCTCTGGGGTGGAGCTGTTATCAGCTGAGATGCGTTCAGCCACAAGGGTTGATATTGGGCGTAAAACATCGAGCATATTTGGGCAGAGTGCAATGATATGCTTTTGGGCCCTGATTATGCATGTCTTCGGATACAAATACTTAGGAAATTCTACCCTTGAATTTTTATTAAAAGAAAAGGAAGGAATGTTGGAATTACTTTCAAAAAAATCTTGCTCAGAGCTCAATTTGTTGCCTAAATTGGATAAATTTAATGTTTGCCACAGCTCTTGAGATACTACAAGTGATGTAGTTAAAACAATCAAGTTCTCTGACATTCAGTACTTTATTATTATTGGATGACTCCTCACGCATCATTTACTTCACCATTGTAATCGGATCTGGTTAATGAGAAATCTGTAAATAGTAAGATACTTTTCCATCATCACTGTGTGATAGTTTCAAAGAGTAACAAATAAAAATCCTTCATTGAGTTAATGTTACATGAGTTTGCAGCGGAGGATGTGACCGAGAGGTAGTTCAGACAAAATCATTTTAATGTCAGAAATTTTCCAGTAGTTTTTCTACAGTGCTGCTTCAGGTTGACTGTATGGTTCTGTTCGACAGAATAGAAGCTCCTGGAATATTTCACAAATATTAATGTAGTCTGCTTAATTAAATGAGGAACACGCTATCTTTAAAAAAAAAAATCAAAATTTTAAGAGACTTTAACATCCTTTTTTGTTTTTTTTTTACTTTTAAAATGTAATTTATCTAAACGACATTATAGGTACTGGCTGGAGGAGCGCATGCAGTAGCAATGACACGTAAAATAGTTTAGTGACTATATGTACTCATAGAATTGCTCACAGATGCATAGGTATAATTTCATCATTGGATTACATTTATCTCACTAGTAAAAGTCATCTCGCCACCCTGACTTTGCTGTTGGATTAAATATAATTTACTTACGGACAAATTTCTAGCCAACCCAGGGGGCATCACAATGCTGACCTCTTTGCCTGTCATTTCGACAGTTTGTGTTCCTGAGGATCACACTAACATTTAAGATATACTAACATTGTACTATTGTTTAAAAAGGAAGGGATAGCCCGAGTAATTACAGGCCAGTCAGCCTAATCTTGGTGGTGGCAAATTATTGGAAAAATTTCTGAGACACTGATTAGTCAAGGACAGTTAGCAAGGATTTGCTATGGGAAGGTCATGTCTGATTAACTTGATTTGAATTTTTTTGAGGCGGTAACAAGGAGGGTCGATGTGGTTAGCACGTTTGATGCAGATTAAATGGATTTTAGCAAGGCTTTTGACAAGGTCCCACTTGGCAGACTGATCAGAAAAGTAAAAACCCATGGGTTCCAAGAATAAGTGGCAAGTGGATTGAAACATATAAGATCCTAAGGGGTCTTGACAGGGTGTGGGCGAATCTTGAACGAGGGGTCACTGTTTAAAAATAAAGGGTCACCCATTTAAGACCGAGATGAGGAGAAATTTTTTCTCTGAAGGTCGTGAGTCCTTGGAATTCTCTTCCTCAAAAGGCAGTGGAAGTAGAGTCTTTAAATATTTTTTAAGGCAGAGGTAGATAGATTCTTGATAAGCAAAGGGGTGGAAGGTTATTGGGGGTAGGTGGAAATGTGGAGTAATCAGTTCAGCCATAAATTTACTGAATGGCGGAGCGGGGTCGAGTGGCCTACTCCAGCTCCTAATTCAATGTTCGTATGTAAGTTGGATCCAAAATGGGCTTATTTGCAGGAAGAAATGGGTAATGGTCAATAGGTGTTTTTGTGACTGGAAGGCTGTTTCCAGTGGGGTTTCACAGGGCTCAGTATTGGGTCCCTTGCTGTTTGTAGTATTTACTAATGATTTGGACTTATGTGTAGGGTGCATCATGAAGTTCGTAGATGGTTTGACAATTGACCATGTGGTTGATAGTGAGGAAGAAAGCTGTAGACTGCAGGAAGATGGAAAGCTGTTTTACAGTCACCACATACATGATGGGCTGAATGGCCTCCTTCTGTGTCATAAACCTTTCTCTGTTTCTATCAGGGCTAATTTCACGATCCTGCAATCCCAACAGGGAGCCATGCTGATGGAAGTGTAGGTCACAGAATCAGAGCTACAATGTTGTAGCCCATCCTCCAACCCTTGTTCTCTTTGATTGCAGCATCCCTGTACGAGTGTAGATTAATGCCCTAAATTCACTAATTGTGCAAATCAATAGAAATGGATACAAAAAATGTGTAATGCTAATCAAATTACTTGTTAATAGTTTGATTTGTATCGTGGTACTGAGGATGAGGTTCAGCTAAATTTCCTGAGAATCGCATTTGCACTTTTCTGTAATGCACTGTTTATTTTATTTTCCAAGATATTTTCAGTATTAGGTACACCCTACATCATGCATCATCCTTACCTGAGATTGTTGCTGGGCGGCCTACTCTCTGGCCTTTTGTTTTATTCATTCATGGGAAATGGGCATCACTGGCTATGCCAGAATTTATTGCCCATCCCCAATTGCCCTTGAGAAGGTGGTGGTGAGCTGCCGCCTTGAACCGCTGCAGACCATGTGAGGTAGGTACACCCACAGTGCTGTTAGGAAGGGAGTTCCAGGATTTTGACCCATCGACAGTGAAGGAACGGCGATATTGTTCCAAGTCAGGATGGTGTGTGACTTGGACGGGAACTTGCAGGTGGTGGGTTCCCATGCATCTGCTGCTCTTGTCCTTCGAGGTGGTAGAGGTCGCGGGTTTGGAAGGTGCTGTCTAAGGAGCCTTGGTGCGTTGCTGCAGTGCATCTTGTAGATGGTACACACTGCTGCTACTGTGCGTCAGTGGTGGAGGGAGTGAATGTTTGTGGATGGTGTGCCAATCAAGTGGGCTGCTTTGTCCTGGATGGTGTCGAGCTTCTTGAGTGTTGTTGAAGCTGCACCTATCCAGGCAAGTGGAGAGTATTCCATCACACTCCTGACTTGTGCCTTGTAGATGGTGGACAGGTTTTGGGGAGTCAGGAGGTGAGTTACTCACCGTAGGATTCCTAGCCTCTGACCTGCTCTTGTAGCCACGGTATTTATATGGCTACTCCAGTTCAGTTTCTGGTCAATGGCAGCCCCTAGGATGTTGATGGTGGGTGATTCAGCGATGGTAATGCTGTTGAATGTCAAGGGGAGATGGTTAGATTCTCTCTTGTTGGAGATGGTCATTGCCTGGCACTTGTGCGGTGCGAATGTTACTTGCCAAGCCTGGATATTGTCCAGGTCTTGCTGCATTTCTACACGGACTGCTTCAGTATTTGAGGAGTCACAAATGGTGCTGAACAGTGTGCAATCATCAGTGAACATCCCCACTTCTGACCTTATGATTGAAGGAAGGTCATTGATGAAGCAGCTGAAGATGGTTGGGCTTAGGATACTACCCTGAGGAACTCCTGCAGTGATGTCCTGGAGCTGAGATGATTGACCTCCAACAACCACAGCCATCTTCCTTTGCGTTAGGTATGACTTTAACCAGTGGAGAGTTTTCCCCCTGATTCCCATTGACTTCAGTTTTGCTAGGGCTCCTTGATGCCTTATTCAGTCAAATGCTGCCTTGATGTCAAGGGCAGTCACGCTCACCTCACCTCCTGAGTTCAGCTCTTTTGTCCATGTTTGAACCAATGCTGTAATGAGGTCAGGTGCTGAGTGGCCCTGTCGGAACCCAAACTGGGTATCACTGAGCAGGTTATTGCTAAGCAAGTGCTGCTTGATGGCACTGTTGATGACACTTTCCATCACTTTGCTGATGATTGAGAGTAATTGGCTAGGTTAGCTTGTCCTGCTTTTTGTGTACAGGACATACCTGGGCAATTTTCCACATTTCCGGGTAGATGCCAGTGTAGCTATACTGGAACAGCTTGGCTAGGGGTGCGGCAAGTTCTGGAGCACAGGTCTTCAGTACTATTGCCAGAATATTATTGGCCTCCACAGATAACGCTCTGAAACCAGCTACGTGGAGGAGAGGGGGTTAGAGGAGGAGTAAAAGCAGTTCAGGTGATCTCCTGACTCCCCTTCCATCTGCTGGGGCTCATACCTTTATCAGTGATGTTTGGGCTGCAGCATGCTTTGCTATTGATTGATCAATGCAGCTTGCTAATAGCCTTTTGTTTTGTGCCAAGCTTTGTTGGTATATAAAAATTTGTTTGAAACTATTTCCCAACATTGCTCACTTAACGCCTAAAGTACTCAAGACAAGTGAAAGTCAAGGGATGTGTATGTTAGGAAATGTAGTACCAGCATGAAATCAGAGTATTTGTGAATGCATTCACACACAGCTGCAAGAGTGAGTTCAAGAATATTTTGCATTCCAACCTGAGAAGGTTAGATTGGGTAAATCTGTTGGTTGAGTGTTACACTTGGGTTTAAAGTAAAAGCAAAATACTGCAGATGCTGGAAATCTGAAATAAAAACAAGAAATGCTGGAAATGCTCAGCAGGTCTGGCAGCATCTGTGGAGAGAGAAGCAGAGTTAATGTTTCAGGTCAGTGACCCTTCAGAACTGGGTTTAAAGGTTGGGTTTGCATTCTGACAAGGCTCAATCGGCTTTTCATCATTCCAAGAAGGCTAAATTGAGTACTGTGACTTGGGACATGGGGAAAAGATGGGACACTGCATAATCTTCCAGCATCTCCTGGCTACTGGGCATTAAAGATGGGAGTCAGTACAACATCATGCCAAATGGTGTGTCTCTCTCGCTCTCTCTGTCTCAACTGTAGATGAGGTCAAAGAAACTTCATGGTCTACCCAATATCTACCCATATTTTATCAAAATGACTTGGTAAATTCGATGATCTTACAGTAGACAGGGATTATCTGATGAGACACTCGCTAGCAGCAGGAGGAACTTAGCGAGTAATCCACTGCCAAACATCTGTGAAAACACTAGTGCATCGGAAATTCATCCTGGCTTTTGAAGAATTTATTAGAAAAAACATTCTAGTTGACAAAATGCCTGTTGGGGAATTACCAAAACTGCAATTAGTTATTGAAGACTGGGTTTTCTAATGTGGAAGTGCATTCGTCACTGTTAAACTATTACCATCAGTTTAAAGTCATTTTTAAGGGCCTTGTTAACTGCACTCTGCTTTCAAAAACTCATCAATCCATTGGTGGTTGGTATATTCCTGCTTGATTCAGAAATCGGAATCGAAAGTAAAAGGATAACTATAGTAAAGCCAAAATTACTGAGATGTAATTTCTGTAATTGCAGACATTGAAGTAGAACCCTTCTGAAGTCGAGGTTACTGATTTTCACACAAATTCCACTCCAGGATTTTTTTTCATCCAATTTTTTCCAGGCATTTTTTGATACTTTAATATCCTCTGATTTAATACCCATTTTTTATTCTGTTGATCTTACCTGCATTTAAACTGAAAATGCTGGTTTTAGCTTTCTGAAAATCCATGCTTTCTCTTCATATCCTGAGTATATAATTGGTTTTGATTTCAAAGCAACTTCACTTGTGTGATTGAATACTGAAGAGGAACAGTAAATGTTTCTGTGCATGAATGTACCTTATGTTATGGGATGGTTCTAAGCCTTACAGACAAGGCAGTTCTCAGCTGTGATAATACTCAGTTAGCTGGTGCCAGAGTGGCATTTGAAACACTTCTGATGGCCTCACTGTCCCTGAGTTATGGAGTTTGGGGCAGGGGTGGGAGGTATGGGGGTTATCAGCCAAAGGCCTTGCTCCTGATTGCTATGCAGTGACTGCTGTTGGAAAGTGCATTCTTGTGGAAGCAAATGAGGGCAAAATTGGGCTCTGCTGTGATGCCACCTTGTAGTTCAGTGGCTAGCTGATTAATATTCACTGTCTAGATTCACATAAGGCATGACCACTAGGGTGAGGCAACAGAAGATTTCTGGCACCTGTACAACTGCAGCACAACATGAAGTAATGTCTTCAGGAGTGAAGGGTTGAACAGTGGGGACAGTCGCTGATCTTTAGTTTAAAAATAATTAAGATTTATTTCAGCGGGATCGGTCCTGCCAGTGCAGAATGAATTTGCTCTGTGTTTTTATGAGCGGGAGTCATTTATATAGTGAAAATTCATGTAAATTACTCCTCTCTCAATTTCCTGGTCTTGACAGCTGAATACACTTTGTACTAAGCTCACCCATACAAAATGGACAATAAAGATGTTCTGGCCTTTCAGTATATGACAGCTAAACGCCTGGATTTTTCATTGCTGCAACCTGAAGGGTCACTGACCTGAAATGTTAACTCTGCTTCTCTCTCCACAGATGCTGCCAGACCTGCTGAGTTTTTCCAGCATTTCTTGTTTTTATTTCAGATTTCCAGCATCCGCTGTATTTTGCTTTTGTTTAAAATGTATGTTGAATTGGTGTGTTTTTCTGGAGGTGACAAAGAAATTGGATGAAAGAATGGTTGCAAGTCAGAGCTGTTGCACCAAGCTGGGATTGCCTCTACCTTTCCTTACCGAAACAGCTGTGTGTTCAGAACAAGACATACTTACCTGGATATGTCTTGCAGGCACTTATTTATCTGTGGCAGTGACTGAGGTGCACCTCTGTTGGAATTTGACTAGATTACTTGAGGGTGAAGGCAGACCAGAAAGGTGCCTTTTAGGAGCCAAAGACTTCTATGCTCACCCTGGCTCGAGACATTCTTGCAACCATCAGGAGCTGCTGGTGAGTGCAGAGACAGTGAGGCCCATACAACCACAGACATGCCGGTCGCAAAAGAAGCAATTTCTCAGCCAAATCCAGCCTCATTCACAATCTTGAGAGTGCAGTGAAATCTTGCAATTTTTCAGTTACTGACATTTGCTCGAGGAGCTGGATTGGACTGGGTTGTGAATGTGTGTGGATGTGGTGCCAATCAAGTGAACTGCTTTCTCCTGGGTGTTGTTGGAGATGCACCCATCCAGGCAAGTGGAGAGTATTCCATCACACTCCTGACTTGTGCCTAGCAGATGGTGGACAGGTTTTGGGGAGTCAGGAGGTGAATTACTCGCCTTAGGATTCCTAGCCTCTGACCTGCTCTTGTAGCCATGTTATTTATATGGCTGGTCCAGTTCAGTTTCTAGTCAAAGGTAACCCCCAGGATGCTGATAGTGGGGGGATTCAGCGATGGTAATGCCTTTGAATGTCAAGGGGAGATGGTTGGATTCTTTCTTGTTTGAGATGTTCATTGCCTGGCACTTATGCGGTGCGAATGTTACTTGCCAAGTCTGGATATTGTCCAGGTCTTGCTGCATTTCTACACTGAAGAGTCATGAATGGCACTGAACATTGTGCAATCATCAGCAAACATCCCCAGTTCTGACCTTATGATTGAAGGAAGATCATTGATGAAGCAGCTGAAGATGGCTATGCCTAAGACACTACCCTGAGGAACTCCTGCAGTGATGATTAGATTAGATTAGATTAGAGATACAGCACTGAAACAGGCCCTTCGGCCCACCGAGTCTGTGCTGACCATCAACCACCCATTTATACTAATCCTACACTAATCTCATATTCCTACCAAACATCCCCACCTGTCCCTATATTTCCCAACCACCTACCTATACTAGTGACAATTTATAGTGGCCAATTTACCTATCAACCTGCAAGTCTTTTGGCTTGTGGGAGGAAACCGGAGCACCCGGAGAAAACCCACGCAGACACAGGGAGAACTTGCAAACTCCACACAGGCAGTACCCAGAATCGAACCCGGGTCCCTGGAGCTGTGAGGCTGCAGTGCTAACCACTGCGCCACTGTGGTGTCCTGGAGCTGAGATGATTGAGCTCCAACAACCACAACCATCTTAATTTGGGCTGCTATGACGCCAACCACCGAAGAGCTTTCCCCTGATTCCCATTGACTCCCGTTTTGCTAGGGCTCCTTGATGTCAAGGGCAGTCACTCTCCGCTCGCCTCTTGAGTTCAGCTCTTCAGTACGTTTGAACCAAGGTTGTAATGAGGTCAGGAGCTGAGTGGCCCTGGCACAACCCTAACTGAGCAGGTTATCGCTAAGCAAGTGCTGCTTGATAGCACTGTCAACGACACCTTCCATCACTGAGAGTAGACTGATGGGGCTGTAATTGGCCGGGATGGATTTGTTTAGTTTAGTTTAGAGATACAGCACTGAAACAGGCCCTTCGGCCCACCAAGTCTGTGCCGACCATCAACCACCCGCTTATACTAATCCTACCCTAATTCCATATTCCTACCACATCCCCACCTGTCCCTATATTTCCCTACCACCTACCTATACTAGGGGCAATTTATAATGGCCAATTAACCTATCACCCTGCAAGTCTTTGGCATGTGGGAGGAAACCGGAGCACCCGGAGGAAACCCACGCAGACACAGGGAGAACTTGCAAACTCCACACAGGCAGTACCCAGATTTGAACCCGGGTCGCTGGAGCTGTGAGGCTGCGGTGCTAACCACTGCGCCACTGTGCCGCCCTGCCTTTTGTGTACAGGCCATAACTAGGCAATTTTCCACATTGCCGGGTAGATGCCAGTGTTGTATCTGTACTGGAACAGCTTGGCTAGGGGCACAGCAAGTTCTGGAGCGCAAGTCTTCAGTACTATTGCCTGAATATTGTCAGGGCCCATAGCCTTTGCAGTATCCATTGCCTTTAGTCATTTCTTGATATTATGTGAAGTGAATCGAATTGGCTGAAAACTGGCATCTGTGATGCTGGGGACTTTAGGAGGAGGCTGAGATGGATCATCCATTCGGCAATCTGGCTGAATATTGTTGCAAATGCTTCAGCCTTATCTTTCGCACTGATGTGCTGGGCTCCCCCATCATTGAGGATAGGGATACCCCTACTCACTCTAACCTGTCCCCCTCTGAACTTGAGGCACTCCGTTATCTCAGGTCTAACCCCGACATGGTCATCAAACCTGCAGACAAGGGTGGTGCTGTTGTCGTATTGCGTACCGACCTCTACCTTGCAGAAGCTCAACGCCAACTCACGGACACTTCTTCCTACCTCCCTCTGGACCATGACCCCACTACCGAACATCAAGCCACCATCCAAAGGACTGTCACTGACCTCATCTCCTCTGGAGATCTTCCCTCTACAGCTTCCAACCTCATAGTCCCACAACCCCGGACAGCCCGCTTCTAACTCCTTCTAAAAATCCACAAACGGGACTCTCCCGGCAGACCCATTGTGTCAGCCTGCTCCTGCCCCACTGAACTTATTTCCTCCTATCTAGACTCTATCTTTTCTCCGCTGGTCCAGTCTTTTCCCACCTACATCCGTGACTCTTCTGACGCCCTACGTCATTTTGACAATTTCCAGTTTCCTGGTCCAAACCGCCACCTCTTCACTATGGACGTCCAATCGCTCTACCCCTCCATCCCCCACCAGGATGGTTTGAGGGCTCTCTGCTTCTTCCTGGAACAGAGGCCCAACCAGTCCCCATCCACCACCCTCCTCCGCCTGGCTGAACTTGTTCTCACATTGAACAAATTCTCCTTCAACTCCACGCACTTCCTTCAAGTAAAAGGTGTCGCTATGGGTACCCGCATGGGTCCTAGTTATGCCTGTCTTTTTGTGGGATATGTCGAGCATTCTTTGTTCCAGTCCTACTCAGGCCCCCCCCCCCAACTCTTTTTCCGGTACATTGATGACTGTATCGGTGCCGTTTCCTGCTCCCGCCCCGAACTGGAAAACTTTATCAACTTTGCTTCCAATTTCCACCCCTCTCTCACCTTTACATGGTCCATCTCTGACACTTCCCTTCCCTTCCTCGACTTCTCTGTCTCCATCTCTGGGGATAGGTTGTCTACTAATATCCATTATAAGCCCACCGACTCCCACAGCTACCTCAACTACACTTCTTCACACCCTACCTCCTGTAAGGACTCCATTCCATTCTCCCAGTTTCTCCGTCTCCGACGCATCTGCTCTGATGATGCTACCTTCCATGACGGTGCTTCTGATATGACCTTTTTCCTCTATCGAGGATTTTCCCCCAACTGTGGTTGACGGGGCCCTCAACCATGTCCGACCCATTCCCTACACCTCTACCCTCACCCCTTCCCCTCCCTCCCAGAACCGTGACAGGGTTCCCCTTGTCCTCACTTTTCACCCCACCAGCCTCCATATCCAAAGGATCATCCTCCGCCATTTCTGCCACCTCCAGCGTGATGCCACTACCAGTCGCAACTTCCCCTCCCTTCCCCTGTCAGCATTCCGAAGGGATCGTTCCTTCCGCGACACCCTGGTCCATTCCTCCATTACCCCCACCACCTCGTCCCCGTCCCAGGGCACCTTCCCCTGCAATCGCAGGAGGTGTCATACCTGCCCATTTACCTCCTCTCTCCTCACTATCCCAGGCCCCAAACACTCCTTTCAGGTGAAGCAGCGATTTACTTGTACTACTTTCAATGTAGTATACTGTATTCGCTGCTCACAGTGTGGTCTCCTCTACATTGGGGAGACCAAGCGCAGACTGGGTGACCGCTTTGCGGAACATCTCCGCTCAGTCCGCAAGCAGGACCCTGAGCTTCCGGTTGCTTGCCATTTCAACACTCCCCCCTGCTCTCATGCTCACATCTCTGTCCTGGGATTGCTGCAGTGTTCCAGTGAACATCAACGCAAGCTCGAGGAACAGCATCTCATTTACCGATTAGGCACACTACAGCCTGCCGGACTGAACATTGAGTTCAATAATTTCAGAGCATGACAGCCCCCCATTTTACTTTCAATTTTAGTTATTTTTTCTTCCTTTTTTTACATTTTTTACAATCTTTTTTTTTGCATTTATTTTATTTCATCTTAGTTTGTTCAGTTTGCTTACACTTTTTTTTTCAGGTTTGCACTTGCTGCTGTTCAATATTCAGTGTATTTGCACCTAATCTGTACTAATGCTTTGTCTTCCAACACACCATTAACATATTGTTTGCCTTTGCTCCGTGACCTTTTGGTCAGCTATGTGGCCTGGTCCAATCTAGACCTCATTTGTTATCTCTTGCCCCATCCCCACCTCACTTGCTTATAACCTGTGACTTTTCTAATATTTGTCAGTTCCGATGAAGGGTCGCTGACCCGAAACGTTAACTCTGCTTCTCTTTCCACAGATGCTGCCAGACCTGCTGAGTGGTTCCAGCATTTCTTGTTTTTATTTCAGATTTCCAGCATCCGTAGTATTTTGCTTTTATATTATTGAGGATGGGGATACTTGTGGAGCCACCTCCTCCGGTTAGTTGTTTAATTGTCCACCACCATTCATGACTGGATGTGGCAGAACTGCAGAGCTTAGATCTGATCCGTTGGTTGTGGGATTGCTTAACTCTGTCTATCGCATGCTGCTTCTGCTGTTTGGCACGTAAGTAGTCCTGAGTAGCTTCACCGGGTTGACACCTCATTTTGAGGTATGCCTGGTGCTGTTTCAGACGTGCCCTCCTACACTCTTCTTTGAACCGGGGTCGGTCCCCTGGCTTGATGGTAATGGTAGAGTGGGGGATATGCCAGGCCATGAGGTTATAGATTGTGTTTGAGTACAATTCTGCTGCTGCTAATGGCCCACAGTGCCTCATGGATTACTAGTCTTGCATTGCTAGGTCTGTTCGAAATCTATCCCATTTAGCACAGTGGTAGTGCCACCCAACATGATGGTGGGTACTCTCAGTGTGAAGACGGGACTTGGTCTCCACAAGGACTGTGCAGTGGTCACTCCTACCAGTGCTAACATGGAGAGATGCATCTGCGGCAGGCAGTTTAGTGAGGACGAGGTCAAGTATGTCTTTCCCTCTCGGTTTCCTCACCACCTGCCGCAGACCCAGTCTTGCAGCTATGTTCTTTAGGACTGTGCCACTCAGTAAGTAATGATGCTACCGAGGCATTCTTGGTGATGACGTTGAAGTCCCCACCTAGAGTACATTCTGTGCCCTTGCTACCCTCAGTACTTCCTTCAAGTGGTGTTCAACAGGGAGGAGTACTGATTCATCAGCTGAGTAGGTGGTAATCAGCAGGAGGTTTCCTTGCCCATGTTTGACCTGATGTCAATATTGAGGACTCCCAGTGCAAATCTCTTCCGACTGTATACCACTGTGCTGCCCCTTCTGCTGGGTCTGTCCTGCTACTGGCACAGGACATAACCGGGGATGGTGATTGCGGTGTCTGGGACATTGTCTGTAGGTATGATTCCGTAAGTGTGACTGTGTCAGGCTGTTCCTTGACTTGTCTGTGGGACAGCTCTCCCAACTTTGGCACAAGCCCCCAGATGTTAGTAAGGAGGACTTTGCAGGGTCGACAGGGCTGGGTTTGCTGTTGTCATTTCCGGTGCCTAGGTCGGTGCCGGGTGGTTCGTTCGGTTTCATTGCTTATTGACTTGGTAGCGGCTTGATACAGCTGAGTGGCTTGCTAGGCCATTTCAGAGGGTGTTTAAGAGTCAACCACATTGCTGTGGGTCTGGTGTCACATGTAGGCCAGACCAGGTAAGGACAGCAGATCATCTACTGCATGTGCTGTGGAGGTGCTCGAGTGGGCCAGTCAGATTGTAGAAAAATAAACAGTAATAATTCAGAAGGGACAGCTGTTCCAAAATCTCTGAGCTTTGGAAGGTCTGAAGAAAATCTGGAGACTGCTTATCGAAGAAGAGAAAGGGTTGAGTCAGGAATTAAAGAGTGTCCGATGCAGAGTTAGAGCATGGTTTTGCCTCACCTGCGTTGCACCAAGCTCCCTTCCTGCCTCCTGCCTCTCTCCTCCCCGCATAGCATGGCCATGTCCACTTTTATTAAATTATTTAAAAATATTGCAAATTAAGATAATGATTGAAACTGATAATGGAAATCTTTACACTTTGTGGGTGGGAAGTGCAGAGAGTTTTACACAATGTATCACAATTGTGTGGGACAGGCTGGATAGAGCAGAGACATTCAATTGTTGTTCATATATTTGTATTAACTTAACTGTCACTGTTATTTTCTGAATAACTCAAATTTTGAAGTGGTAATAGTTACACCACTGTAAATAAAGGTATTTTAAATGTACCAATGCAATATGCTGGGACATGCAAGTTAGGGTTTCATCCTATATGAGTTAGCTGATTCAGCCAATAGTGACTGGTGAGAGGGCGGATCCTCTTTAATGTGTGGAGGTAACAGGGAGGATTTTATAAAGCATTTTGAGATGCAGTAATGTTTTTGTAAAGAGCTTTGACCTGTTCGTCATTAAACAAGCCACTAATCAAGTTTATAAAACAACTGTCAATCTGTATTAGTTTGTTTGGGGGAAAAATAAACTCATGATTTTGATACCAGATCCCTTTGTTTTGAAGAGTTTTTGTTTCATGATTAATGAGATGGTGGAGTTGGCATTACTGCAGTTATCAGGATCATTATTGTGCATACCATGGTATTTCGGAAGACTGCTTTCTTTGTTCACCTTTTACAGATGTTAAGCACAACAGTAGTTCCAGTTATAAGGTGCAGCTAGAAAGTTAACCTTCTACAGTGTGGTCATGAATATGAAGCTATGAAAACTGCAAGATTTGCTAAGTACTTACAGACCGCAGTAATTAAGATATAACTGGTTGAGAGTGAATGTTTTGTGACATGCATGCTTTGTCCTTCTGCGTGTACAGGGAATTCCCACGTAGATTTACTTCAGATTTTCTGAGGATAGTAAACTCCTTCCTACTTTGTTGCTGCAGCAACTCCACATCTGTGTCGGTAAGTGATGGGGGTCTTGTCTACTATTACACCGCTCCTTCAGTGCAAAAGATTTGCTTTCTGGTCTTCCTAATTCCAATTAACACCTTTCCCTTAAATGACAACCACATTCAGGAATTACGGCTGTGCAACTCTTAAAAAATCAAGGGATTTGATGTAAAAATCATGAATGGCTTTTTTCCCCCCCCATCAAACTAATATAGATTGACAGTTGGTTTATAAACTCTCCACTGGTTGGAGTCTTACCTAGCACAAAGTGAGAGAGGTGTGGTGGTTGAAGGTCAATCGTCTCAGTCCTAGGACATCACTGCAGAAGTTCCTCAGCGTTGTGTCCTGAGCCAAGGCATCTTCAGCTGCTTCATCAATGACCTTCCCTCCATCATAAGGTCAGAGGTGGGAATTTTCACTGATGATTGCACAATGTTCATTACCATTTGCGACAGCTCAGATACTGAAGCAGTCCGTGTCCATATGCAGCAAGACCTGGACAACGTTCAAGCTTGGGCTGATATGCGGCATGAATGTAACTTGCTACTTAGTACCCGGCAATAACCATCTCCCCTTGACATTCAATGGCATTACGATTGCTGAATTCCCCACTATCAACATCCTGGGGGGGTCACCATTGACCAGAAACTGAACTGGACCAGCCATAGAAATACTGTGACTACAAGAGTAGGTCAGTGACTGGGAATTCTGCAGTGAGTAACTCACCCCCTGACTTCCCAAAGCCTGTCCATCTACAAGGCACAAGTCAGGCGTGTGATGGAATACTCTCCACTTGTCTGGATGGGTGCAGCTCCAACAACACTCAAGAAGCTCAACACCATCCAGGACAAAGCAGCCCGTTGATTGGCACCCCATCCACCACTTTCAACATTCACTCCCTCCACCACCAATGCACAGTGGCAGCAGTGTGTACCATCTACAAGATGCACTGCAGCAACGCACCCAAGTCTCCTTAGAAAGCACCTTCCAAACCTGCGACCTCTACCACCTGGAAGGACAAGGGCAACAGATGCATGGGAACACCATCACCTGCAATTTCCTCTCACACACCATCTTGCCTTGGAACTATATCGCCGTTCCTTCACTGTCACTGGGTCAAATTCCTGGAACTCTCTTCCTAACAGCACTGTGGGTGTACCTACCTCACGTGCACTGCAGTGGTTTAAGAAGGCAGCTCACCACCACCTTCTCGAGGTCAATTAGTGATGAGCAATAAGTGCTGGCCTAGCCAGCGATGCCCACATCCTGTGTGAGAATTTTTTTTTTAAAATTCCTATTACCTTTCTCCAAAATCCCAGCAGTCGGCCCTACCCAGCTTGAAAATTAGACATGCGTGTTAAATTAGAGCCAACCCCATAAAATCTGGCGGAGTAATCAGTGCGCTGTATGTGTTGGCATAAAACATTCGCACAAACATTAAGCACTAAAATTGACACCCTCAGAAAATCTTTCCCAACATATCTGTCAACCGAGCAGAAATTGAACAGATCTTTATCCAAGGCAGTTGGTAAAAAGTAGGGGCAAGCTGCTTCCCACTTTTGGGAGCATTGAGTGTGCCATGTGCAAACTCTTGAGTTGCTTGTCGGGGTCACTTGGCTTCGTCCCAGTCCCAGCTGTTACCAGTCTATTCCTTGTAGGCCAGTGCAGGCTTGAGCTCATTATTTAGGCCTGGTGTTTCGAGTTGTACCAGCTGTGTAAAACAATGAGTATTTGTGCTAAATTAGCTGATCTGAATTGGGACAGCAATAGGCTCATTAAAATTGGGCTCACTATCTCTGGCCGAGGGAGTGGAGCAATCAGCCAAGGTTCCTGTCACTGATACCCAATGATTCCTCTTGGAAGGTGCACTAGTTTGGACTTGAGGGCAGAAAACAAATCAAGTAATGTCCCCCACAGTCAGATAATAAACCAGAACTCAGTGTTTAGGCTCATAGCTGAACAAGGCACCAGAGGACTACCAGAAGCTTATGAAATATAGAAACTAATTTGAGCCACTACATTATGGATAGGAAAGGAGGAAATGAAATCAAACAATAAATTGAGTTTACATTTTTTTTGTATTTTGAATTGTTTTAGTAACCTTTTAAGGAGCTAAGTTAAAGACACAAACACTGTTATGTTATTTAGCAAAAGTACCTCAAGCATTTAAGATTGCACCCATTGGTACACAGAAACCATTCATGAGTTTGTATCAGTGGCGAGTTTGTCGGTTTCTATATTAGTAGAATCCCTTTGTAAATAAAATCCAGCAAGTATATTTTTTGAAACTGGAAAATGCCAACATGATTTTAAAGTTGTGTAGGACAGAACCATGGCTATTTAAAATTTTTTTTTTATTATTTATAATATGTCTAATTTCTCTTAGGATTTTTACTCACTTTCTGTTGCAATTTTCTTAAGATCAATACTTGTGTAAGTATGGCCACAAAGAAATAAAACACTTTTAATTATCATTTTACTGTTCAGCCCCTGGTTGCTCAAACTATTATGAAATATTTTTGTACTTAATCTGACATCGGTGGAATTTTTGACCCTTGCCTTTTAGTTGATACTAATTTATACAATATCTCTTCATTTGTGCATGTTGCTTCTTGTAGCTTCTCACATGCCACATGAACTATAATGAGACTTAAAGAAAGATTGCACAAATGCATTTTTTAATTTTGAATTGCATTAAAGTAAGTTATATGCCAAACCTCGAGTGTGGGTAGTGATTCACTTTTCTTTAATTGCTACAAGTGAGGCTGAACTCCTTGATTTTTGCTTTTGTTCACAAACATCATTAGCATTTGTTCTGTATCATTGGGTAGCATGGTGTTCTGAAGTGATGGAGTATTAATACAGTGATATTCCATAGAGTGGTAAGAATGGCAATTGCCTGCATATTATGTTGTCAGTCTGTGGTACATTGTAGAGTAGTAGAAAGCACAAAACAGAGTCCAGGTCTTTCTCTACTGAATGGGATACCAATGTATTTCACCCTTATACCATCAACTTTTAGAGCCGCACTGTCAAAGACTAGAAGGCGAGGTATCCAAACATTATCTTGCCCAGGATAAGGAGCATAAAGGGTGGCAATGGGAAAATATATATGCCTGCAAAAGAAAAGTTTGGATCTCCTCGTACTTAGCAGTCAGAGGCAAAAATTGAATATACTGACACTTGTTTTGCAGCATTTATTCTAAGCCTAGTGAGTGGAATGAATCATCCCAAAATTCACAAGGGTTATATCAATCTCCTGCCATAACTTGGGCAGATGATCAGGCACTCCACAGAAATGGCTGTTTACACAGTTTCTCTAGTTCTTCATGCTATTCCTGGAAGCTGCTGATACGTGTCAGTTTGTGCTACTTGGAAATATCAAAGACAATGTGTTACGACTGAGGCTGGAGGAGTGCACTGTTAATTCAGTCCCACTTCTCCACAGGTTACAACATATCAATAAATTTTCCCACTTACTGAAACAGTCAATTAGATACTCTATTTGTCCCCAGAATAAAGCACACCAACCAGGTTTCTTTAATAAACAACAAAATTATCTTTATTATAAAGCAAGTCTTAACCGATAATGAAGTAAATACATTCCCAAATTGAAATATTAAAGCCCTTTCTTTTTGGATCTTAGCCCTCAAACACACATCCATGGTTACCCAGGAAAAAAAGGGATTTTTGTTTCCAGCTATTACAAAGAAATAGAAGGAATAAAAAGAAATAACTTTTACTGAAGCGATGAGATGGAAGTCCTTTGTTTTGGCGAGGTGTCCCAAGTTGAATAGGTGGCTGCCACTAGGATTCTTTTCAGGTGAGGTTGATGAACAGTCTGTTTCGATAGGTGTTCAAAGAAATTCAGCTACAGAAGGCTTCACATAGGTCTTCCATCAGGTGTGCAGCAACAAAGGTTTCAGTTCTCACACATTCGATGCAAAGTTCTTTTTACAGATGCAAAGTTTTTTGCAAACAGGCAGGATTTCATCAAAATACAGGAGGCAACAGTACAACTTCGAACAGGATTTGCTTTTTAAAAGCAGGGATTCTTCAAAGAGAGGTAACTGTTGTCTGGATTTTCTTATCTCCTGGCAAGTCCATAAATTAACTCCAACTGCCTCTTTTAGCCCAAGAAAACAGCTGGCTTTTAACAGTTCAAAATGAAACCACTTTTTCCAGGCAAGTCCTCTGATAAATCCTGTCTTGTCACAATAACCCCCTGCTATGTTTACTTGAAATCACGTGCCTTCCAGTAAAAACTTGTTTACTGGTCAACCTTATGTTGACCTTCCTTTTAAAAGCACCCACAAAGTTCAGCAATCACCAAATGATTCAATATCCATGAAATCATTTTCAGCTTTTAAAAATATAGATTCACAAGTTTTAACAAAAAATGAAAACCTTCGTGACCGTTGCTAAAGTAGGATTGAGTTGATATCCACAGAAACTTTGAAATTTCCCACTATCTCATTGTTCATGTAAAATCCACCTTTAGGAAATTGGAAGCAAACACTACTTAAATGATATGGCTAGCGGCTTGTTTTTAAAAAAAAAACTTATTTCAAATCCTGCTGGACTAACAATGCTGCACAACATAAAGTATCATCTATTTATCACTCCAACCATTAATAGCAAAATACTTTACCAGGAGTAAATTTGTCTAGTTTCAAGCTCTGTATTGATGTGTTGATGCAAGAGGGTCATTGCTTTTGAAAGCTTTAGTTCAAAAATGTGTTGCTATGATGTTATAGCGCCAGCAGTTAGATGTTGGGACTCTTAACCAGGGGGTCAAAGTTATTGTTTTGCAGTGATATAATTCAGGTTCCCCCCCATCCCCAACTGCAAAAAGGCCATTTTCATGCGCAGATCTACATCTTCTGTGAGCTGAAGTTTGGATCCTTATGTGAATGGCAATTTTGCATTACAGGACTATCAGTTACCCTTTTCCACAGTATTGTATATTTAAAAACCATGGAGAAAAGCCACCTTTTCGGTCAAGCTTTTAATCACCCCTCCTAATATCAGCTTTGGTTCAGTGTTAATTATTTTGTTTATGTCTCTGTGAAGCATTTGTGTTTTTCTGTATTAAAGATGCTATATAAATGCAAGTTTTTGTTGAGCTGCCTGCCTTATTTTGTCCACTTCATATATCTCAGTGACAAACTTTATTGTTCATGCTAATGGTTAAATTAATTTCCAAAACTATAGTTGCAGAAGCTGAAGGCATACATAGTAAGTAGTTAGTTGTGTAATACTCAACTTACTCACAGTATTTGAACAGTTCTAAAAACAGCATTCCTTCCAACCGATCATAAGCACTACTACAGGAAATCTATCGTATGCCTACTAGTGTAATTCCCATGGTGTTGCTCATGTTGAGTTGCAGAACTCTTTAGCTGGGATAACTAAAGAATGAACTGTGCAATCTGGAATGATGGTAGTTCTTTCTAATTCCGTTTTTTTAAAAAGAAGCATTCAAAAGAAAATTTGCAGTAGTAACACGAAGAGTAGCAGTTCTGATGTGGGAGAGGCAGAAACTTGCACTATATTGTTAGTTACCATGTGACCTGAGCATTACAAAACATTGCAGAAGAGCCAGAAGATTTCAAGGAGAGTAAACATAAAGAAAACAACCGTGACTAAGAAGTAAACTGCAAAGAAGTAACAAGGAAATGAGAGACTGAACTCTATGAAAATGGGAAAAGAAAAAAAAGTAAAATTAAAAGAAAAAAAGATAGAGCAAGTGACAGATTAATAAGATGAGGATTGTGCAGATGAAGAAAAGGATGCGTGAAGTTTTCCCCCAGTTTGTCCCCTCTTTATATGGTGCTGAGGCATGCTGCTCATCCTGCACCATCTTGCCCAAGTGACCACTCTTCATGCATAAGCCTACATGATGAACATTTGCACACGATACATCCATATGGCTTTTTCAAACTAGAATGAAATCGATGGGGAGTAAACAAGTTTTGCCAAAAGGCCCCTCGCTGTAGATGGATGGTGTTGCAGTCAGTTTATTTTCGCAGATTGCAGCTGGGGATTGTGTGACCACATTTCTGTAAATCTGCATCAGAATTTGCTTTCACAAGAATTGTTTAGATGATGCAAGTGATAGACTGTATAACCTTTTACTTCTAGGAAGCATTTTGCTCCATCATCCTCATTTATCTAAAGTATGCCATTGTGGCTTGGTTGCAGGCGTTCAGCAGTATGTTGTGCATTTAGCCCACAGATATGTGTGTGTAGCACAAAGCTTAACAGGCAGGAGATTGTTCAGCTGGGTAAACATTGTCCAGAGGTGGCTGAATGTTAAAGATGTTGTTTAAACACTCTGTACTTTGTGTCTGAATCCTTTTGGGATTCAGTGGTCAGACTTTATGGAGCTTGAGGTAAAAGGACTGTAGTTAGGAGCCTGAATACTTGATGGCAATAATTAATGTTAGTGTGAAGTTGCCTTTACTGCAGACCCCAGTGTGTAAGGAACAAATCTAGCAAGACCCCTCCTACAAATACCTGTACATTTTTGTAGAGTTCTGTAATTCTAGGCTCTGTAATCATGGAGTAAACAGCTGTTTTAAGTGCTTGTTATAATTTTTTAAAGATAAATGAGAACTACCCACCTAGACCATCCAAAACTCTCTACATAAAGCGTAATCCATATTCCTTTATATTTCCGTATCATGTACACTGGCTGTGTGAATAAATAAATGTAAAAGTTTGTTGTTACTGGGAGCAATTATAGTGAAAAGTAAGTCATAAAAAATAATGTAGAGGGGAGGTTGTGCTTTTAGATTTGGCTTTCCTCAACAAAAGGTTCTCTAGATTTAAAAAGCAATGGAGACAGGAGATAAGTTTAATGAGGCGAGAAGCAAAGATATTTTAGTCACAGGAGATTGAAGTTGGGTAATTCAAAGGAGCTAAGGCAAGTAGCAGCATGTGAGTCATAAGCACATCCATCTCCTTTGGATTAGTAGTGCAGAAAGTGTAAGGAAAATTCAAAATCGAGCTTGAAGGAGCTGAGTTTTCAGTGAGAAACAAAGGATAATGGCAGGACAACTGAAGATGGAAATCAGTCGAGATTCGATGAGATGTCACAAATGTAGCAAAAATGGGAATAAAGCGAGAACAGGAAACAGTAAAATAAAATAACGCAAATGTCAATCCAGATTCAAAACAAGATGCTGGAAATGCATATTCAGCATCGATTACGGGAAAAGGCAGTATATTTAATGTATCGGCTGTGGTTATTGATCAAGAAACAATAGTTGCAAAAGTTTATAGTATTGTTTATGCTTGCGTATCGTTCGCAATGTCAATGGAGCGAAGCAGGTAGGGACAAGGTGCCTGTCACTGCAGTAAAGTGAGAAGTCTGGTAGTTCTCACCTATGCCATGTGGTCTTAAGAGTGCTGCCTGCAGATAGATTGGCATGGTGACAAGATAGTCATCCAGTTGTGAACTGACTATGTATATTTGCTGGGAATTCATATCTATAAATGGACTTACTTCTGACAGCACTACTGGTGGTGTTGGTCCTGATAATCAGTCAGCCATGAATTATTAAACAGTTACATAATGTTTGTCTATACTTGATCACAGCCAACATGATTATTTTAAGAATACTGTTTATGTCTCCATATCTTTGAAGACACATGCATTTTATTTTCTTGTGAATTATTAGCCAGATAGATATGGAATAAAATGAGTGAAAGGGAATACAGTGCTTTAACATAGTGACAGCATTGACTTACTGTACTGTGTAGCCCATTCAACACTTAACTTTAAAAAATATACAGTAACTTACAGAACTTGGACTGAGGACAAAACTTTCCATAAAACCAGCTCAGCAAATGGTGCACTGCGCAAGATGAATTATTTCATATGATGCACAATGATGTTGAACCTCTGCAGCTTTATAGCGACTTGAGTTTTCTTGGTTTCTAAAAAAAAAACCAAAATGGCAGTTTATATTCTGCAGTCCCGGCTAACAAGTTTCCTAACTTACTATATAACTTGTCTGAAGATTATTTAGTTGTGTGCTGCAGGCTGATGGAGCGATTGTATTAAGACCCTAACAAGTCATTGTTTAACAATCATCAAGGGAAGATGGACAGAATTGCAAATGTGAACCTCCAATCATGAGTAAAAGTCCTGGAATTCTTTATACAAACTGTAAAAAGTGGCGCTAATTATAAATGAGCAGAATTTCAGTGTGTGATCGTCAGAACTCCAATTAAAATTCTCTGGATTTCCCCCCCCCCCCCCCCCCCCACCCCAATAACCAAAAACACGTGCAGGTTGCCATAAATTAATGTCTGCCAATAGTTATTTTTGCAATGTGCTTTGTATGTACTTTAGACTTTTGCTACAGGGTGAACTATGAGAGAAAGTTTTTCTTACCATTGCTGAGAATTTACCATTACATCTGGTGTATTCACATTTCTCAAAGGCCTTTTTGTTGAATTCTTATTCAAATTTCTCTCTTTCACTACCCTTACTATGCTGAATTGGTTTTAAGGGCTGGAGGAAGAGGCTCTTTTCTAGTCTTCCTCTGGAAATTCTTCCTGGCAAGATGATCAGAATTTTCCTGCTTTCTGATAGGAAATACTGCCATGTTTGTGGACCTTGCAAGAGAAATTACTTCACTCTGTCTAAAGGCGTAAACACATTCACAACTCTATATGTGATGGTTGACAGGACTTCTGTCCGTTGACAGGTCATGGATAGTTTGCTCGTTTTATTGTTGTTAGACTGTTTCCTGCAGATGTTTTCTTTTGTGATGTTATCGTTAGTTATTTTTCCATTATTTTCTGCTGACACCAAAAAGGGAGACATCACAGTCTCTCCCAGTAGTATATGTCTTTCAATCATGGAGGAATAAAGAACTTGTATCTATATAACACCTTTTATCGGCCTTAGGACATCCCAACGTGTTTGACAGCCAGTGGAGTACGTTTGAACTGTTGTATTATAGGGAAATATGGCAGGCAATATGCACACAGCAAGGTCCCACAAACAGCAGAGACACAAATGAGCAGGTCATCCCTTTTTGATAGTTAAGGGATAAATATTGGCCAGAACACCCAGAAAACACTAAAATAAAAGCAAACTACTTGTAGATGCTGGAAATTTGAAATAAAAGCAAAAAGTGCTGGAAAATATTCAGTGGGTCTAGCAGCATCAGTTCTGATGAAAGGTCACTGACCTGAAATGTTAACTTTATTTCTGTTTCCACAGATGCTGCCAGACCTGCTGAGTAATTTCCAGCACTTTGTTTTTAACCCAGAAAACACTCTTGCTCTTCTTCAAATAGTATTATAGGATCTTTTATCTCAATATTTATCCCTCAACCAACACCACTAAAAACAGATTAATTGATCCTTTATCACATTGCTGTTTGTGGGACTTGGTTATGCACAAATTGGTTGCCACATTTTCTACATTACAACAGTGACGACATTTAAATAGTACTTTAATGGCCAAAAAGCAATTCAGGACATCCCAGGATCATGAAAGGTATGATATAAATGCAAGTTCTTTCTTTTAGTATTATGGATATTATTATTGATAAACATTTATTTTGTTATCCTATCATATTAGGCACTCACTCATGCTGGGGTGTAGCTGTTGAATCCCACTATATAGTTAGAATTTCTAAACATTAGGGATGGGTCAGTAAATAATGTGCACAGGGGAGTAGTTATGCCTGGTGCTTTATATGCGTGTCGATGTAAAGTAAAAGTGGGAACAGTTGTGAAGTGATTTTTTTTTTACCCCAAAAAATCAATTCCTGTAGATACTTGAAGGTTGCCTTAAAATGGTTTTAATCATTCATAGCATATAAATGATGTAGGTTATGGGATGTGATGTCCGATGGCATTTATAGAGTGGTATGGTATATTGGACCAGAGCTGATTTCCTCTAGGAATAGCGCAATTATTTTTTCTGAAACTTGATCTTGCTTAGCTGTTATTGCCTTGTTGACTTGTAGGGGAGCTCTAGTTCTAGGAAGTGATAACAAACATTCCTTCATGTGGTGTATGAAGCATGTGTTTGTCTTTTCTACGTAAGGAATTGAGATCACAAATTCTGTTTCATGAATGGCACAGAAATGGCTAGATATACTGGATTGTTGGCTGCACAGCTGTGTATTCTTTTGGAACATTGGGGATCCATTAATTAGAATTTTGTGGAACTGAAATTGTGCCAGATTGTATCCTGGGCCGCAGGAGTTTGGATTGGCAATCTAACACACTATGAATTATCTTAAGAGCCACCACCCTATAGAAGTATATTTGCTGCTGAAACCTTAATATCCGGTTAAACTGATCTAAGCAGGCATTAATTTTTTTAACAAAGTTGTACAAAATTAAATATTGCATATTT
Organism: Heterodontus francisci; assembly: GCF_036365525.1. Classification (NCBI taxonomy): domain Eukaryota; kingdom Metazoa; phylum Chordata; class Chondrichthyes; order Heterodontiformes; family Heterodontidae; genus Heterodontus; species Heterodontus francisci. The sequence goes on along the minus strand of NC_090374.1, from coordinate 130,723,094 downwards.
CAAAATTCTAACTTACTGTACAGACATAGCTTTACTGTAGTATTTTTTCCTTTAAATATGAGGGGCTAAATGTAAAGAAAATATACTGATGGGGAGATTTGACTTCACAGGTTTCATTCATCCTATTCCATTCAGTAAAGGCGGACATTCACCCTTGCTTACTTTTATAGAAGGTGTGATTAGTTTTTATGAATTTTCAACTATGTTGCATGGTAGCTCTTCTTACCCAAGGTTAAATGATATACTGGTAATTTGGTAACAATGGTGAGAGATTAAAAAGGGGAAAATCTGGAAGGAGGCTTATTGCAGGTACGGTATATTTCTGTAAGCTTTAAAATTTGAACAGTTGATGTCTTCAGTGAAGTTACGAATGCTTTCGACAACTATAGTTGTGGGTGGTTTCAGGTAGCCTTCCTAAAGTGTCTGAATGCTTCTAAATCACCTGATGAGGCTTTACGTCCTAACAATTGCATAATTCATCTAATTGAACGTATGTTGGCTCAACTTGCCACTGACCACACTCTTGGGAATCTGTAATGAATCTATTAATCCAAATATCAAGTACAAGTTAATGTACAGCAGTTAGTGTCTGGTTCAAGATATGCTTTATATGGTCTACCTATATTTAAAGATCAAACAAGCAAGTTTTTTCTAGTTAACAGTTCCCAGTTATTAACTACATAAATATATTTTGTTTAGTATTTTCTAAAAAATTTATTTAATAGGTCCATCAAGTGTATGGTCACATTCAGTATGCAAATTTGCAAAGTCTATACTAAATAGCACAAAATTAAAAAGAAAAATTGAAATAATCAGGGAATAGTGGTATGGAAATAAGTGTACAAACAATTAGTTAACCAACTTTCCTATTGAAACCAATCTTTCAGCCATCACCATAAAAAAACCAAATTTATCCCATCATTATTTGCCATTTGGCTTGTTTTTATCTCCTACACATGCTATTCTCTCTGCTGCTTCAGCTTTGAACTTCCACTACACACTAAATAGGTATCGTTATATGTTTCCTCCCCCTGCCCCCCCCCCCCCCCCCCACCCCTTGGTGCTGGTTAAAATGTCTTTCAACATATGTGGGTCCTTTTCACAAACCAAACCTGGTTATTACTCTCAGCTAACAGGAGTAGCAGGGGATCCTTCAGTGTGCTTTGGCTTTTTCAGACAAAGCAAAATAAGGTGGCACCAATTTCTAATAAATTAATATGTTTACTGACAACAGAAGGCCAAACTCTGGCGACATCAACTGAAAGATGTCAATGCAGGATGGGTAGCAAATTATTTGCATATGCAAATGTTACTGATCCACATCACTGGATTGATTCTATTTCAGTGATACATTCTTATATTTAAATGACCACTAAAAATGGCAAGAGGAAAGTGTTAGCTCCATATTTCCTTGGGATTACTAGTAGATTATTCCTGAAAGGCAAAGTTACAGTGGGTGGGAAATGGATGGGATCTGGTGATGCTGGGTCTCAGCCACAATTAGTACCTGAGAATTTCCTCAGAGTGGGAGTGGAGTGGAGATGAGACTGGTGAGGTGACGTATTCCGCTGGAATTCCTTCCTTCTGTTTTTGCCTCCTAAATCTTGAATATATTGGGCTTCGTCAAGAGAATGGCAGCCAGTAGTTTACAGCAGTGTAACTGGGGCCCACAAGAGGGTTCCAGACCAGAGTCGTAGCCTAGAGTACTCCAGAAGAGAAAATCAACTTTCTTATAAAGGGGGTCGATTTCAACCCATTACTGGCTCTGCAACTGGACCTAATAGCATGTAGCATAAGTAGAGGGTGGCCAAAATGGATCAATACAGGCCTAAGCCCCTGCCAGAAATATTTAGATTGTTTCATCATGGCAGGGCCATGACTGGAGGTCACCTGCAAGCGTAATTCCCACTTTACCATAGTTATAGTGGTGAAGTGGGATTATGGATATTCTCTTTTCGTTTACTTGCTTATAACTAAAATGACCTTTTATGAGTTTTGAACCAAGCACTCCTCTTTGTGGAGAAATCCATTTGATAGCTTATTTTTCTTCTCGTCACTAAGGGAATGCCATTGTTTCTCCTTTTGGCAAGACATTGAGGGAAATAATATATCATTGTAATTGGCTAGTACTCCACAACTGCAATGTAAAATCCAGGCTGCAGCATACTCTCGTGCAATTTTTTAATATAAAATATATGGGAGAATGCATTCACTTCAGAACTGGTAAATTCAGGAATCAATCCCAAGAAATCTTGTTCAAAAGAACTATTACCCAGTCTAGAAACAATAATGTGTAACACGGAGCACCTCTTCACTTGATAATACACGTATAAATAGAAAAAGAAAGAATATCAAATGGCAGTCTAAAACGGGTCATTTTCGTGAAACCCAGTTAGAAGCTGAGGAAAATGTAAGTGGATGAGTCACACTATATTTGAAAAGATTCCACGCAACACTGAAAATGGCAATAAGGCAGAAACCCAATTCATTTGTACTTTGCTCAGTGTGTCAACAATAAAACCGTTTAGGCAGCAAAACATGCACACATACAGCACTCAATCCCTCATTTCTCAAATTGGAGGCATTCCAATTTTCAGTTGGAATCTTCTGCTCGTCTTTCAGTTGACCACTGCCTGTTACCATTATGGCTAGATTTACCAATGTATTTCTGGAGGTTTCATCACATGACCTTCTGCCTCCAACCACTAAACAGTACTTTTTTCCCCCACTTCCAATATGTTTATAACTAACAAAAGTTTTCAAAGAAAATTGAACAAAACACACACTTTTAGTACTCTTAGGATTTTTTACCTGGATTGTTCATAGCAGTGTCTAGGGGATTACTCTTTAATTCTTGGAGGTTCCTGGATGGTTGGTCACCTTAACTATGCCTGAGTCTTGTGTAGTTTAATGAGATTTTTACAACAAAGCGTGTATGAATGGCTGTTGTTATGATCAGGTGAGGAGGGGGCACAAGACTCTCCTCTTGTCCTTCCCCTTGTTTAACCGCAACAGAGTTTATTCCTTTTTAAACAGTGGATGTGCTTACCACTACAGTGAGTGCTTAACCTTTTACCTTTGTTGTGATCGCAAAAGAACCAATCGGACTGGTTTTCTTAAGCTTAAACAAGAAAGTGGTGAGTTTGTTGTACTTAACCAAAATCCCGGTCTAAATAAAATAATAAACTACACCACACTTTCACTCTCACACGCGTGTGAATCACACACAAACACAAACACACAGACAGACAAACACACACACGGGTTACAGAATGATAAGGAATAGTTTGGATTGGTTTAGAGTCCAGAACAAATAAAAATAATATACAGTCCGTAGTGTCTGTTAATTCTGTTGCCTTCCAGCTGAAACTGGAGTTCTGATGTTCTTGGTTGATGGATGCTTTTGGAGATAGTAGAGCAGGTGGTTTTCTTCCCAGGGGTCTTTGTCTTGGATTTTTTCCAGCCTGCAGACAAGCTTCAAATGCCCCCAAGGTCACCTTGTGAGAGAGAGGCAGAGAGAGAGAGAGAGACACCCCCTGTGGGTCCTCCTTACTTCAAAGTCTCAGCAGCTTGTGTCCTTGCAGCAAAAGGCTGTTAGTTCTTCAGGGGGGTGGTACGGTCACGATTGTCCAGTGTCTGATTTGCAATTTAATTAGATTCAAGTCTAGGGATTCTCAGTCTCTCTCATGTCTCATTGTTTCAATATTTACCCCTGGAGGTATGTCTCCACTGTTAATGTTCCAAGGTGGTTTTGAATGTCCCGCTAACAAGAGTGATACTGGATAATGTACTCAGTGATCCAAGCCATTTTCCTGGATGGGGCCTCGTTAGGCATGTGTCTCCAACTCGATGTCTTGGATTGTGAGGTATTTCAATGCAAATTGTGTGGCCATCGTGGCTGCCAGCTTTTTAAAAGTTAAATGTGGGACCCCAGCTTTCCTTTCAAAAAGTTTAATGTAGGTTTTCAACTGATGAATTAAAAATCCTCATTTGGCATAGCATGTTTTCTTGACGCTGTGTTTTCTAGCACTGTAGGAGAAGTCAGCGCCTTTCTGATTTGAAATTAATTTAATTTGCATTTACAGTAAATCTGTCGTGTCTCAGATAAAAAATTCCTTGAAAGTTTTATAGCACAATTACATGCTAAAAGCTGGATGCAGTGAGTTGATTTTTCAGGGAATAAAGTGGAATTCCCACCCCTTGTGTGACAAAATATAGTGCTGTGGCCAGTGACCTGGACAGGCGGGTTCAAAACATTGACAGCAGAATTTTGATAGTAAATTATTGGAGGTTTCCATTTCTTCACCTCAGTTGCTTTATATGGTATGTGCCAATTTTTTTTTGCTTCATGTTGTTAAGGATTCCATGGAAGAAATTTTATCCTGGCAGCGGGGGTCTCGATGTTGGGAGAAACCAATACAGGGATTCTCGCATTGCCTCTTTTCTGAAAGGCCCGCCAAGTTTAGTGCCAATCAGGCACTTAAGTGGACAACGGCGGGCCTTCCATAGGATTTAGGACTCTGTTGCCAGAAGTCCTGCCCTTGGAGAGCTGCTTGCCAGTCAGAGGCTAGCAGCAGCAGTGCTGCCACGGAGAGAGTGGCTGCTGCTGCTGAAGGTGACTGTACTGGAGGCAGAGGAGCATCGCTGGTGCCGGGCCTCAGGTAAGGCAGGGTGGGAGGGGTTTCATGAGGTGGGGATCATGGGGGAGAGGAGGAGTGAGGGGTCAGCAGCAAGGGCAGGGTGGTGGCCCTCGGCAGGCTTCCCCCCCCCCCCCCCGATGCTGGGTTCCCTGTTCAGGCACTAACTGCCTTTGCACAGGTCTTCCTGCCCCGGACTAAATTTCAGCGTAGGTGGAATGGTGGCGGAACCCTACCCGCCCCCCCCCCCACCCCTGCCCCCAGCCACCCCGATCCCACCCGATTTTATGCTCTCCCCACTTCAAAACCCGCCGCGGGGGAGAGTATGAAATTCCACCCCATGAATGGGTTAAGCAAGAATAATCTGTTAGATTTACTTGCCTGCACTGCGGCAGTCAATTCTTCACACTAAAAGAATGCACAGTACTGGCAATGTAAAACTACTATGCACTGTCTCACTTTAAATAAATATATATATAAAATAATTTTAGCAGTGAGATCCTCAAGGTCTCTTTAGCTAACCTAATGTGCTGTTTTTTGGGTGCTGTGCCTTTACGAGTGTCTAATTGCCGACTATTTGGCAGACTCCTGAATTGTATCCAGAAGCTGCTAACTTCATTTTTTGTGGTGTACTCAGTTCTTTGTGTTTATTAATTTGAAAATTGGACATATTTTCCAAACTAAATAAGTAGATCTAGGAGTAGTTAAAAGCTGTTGACTCATTGCTGACGTATGGCTCCATGGCAAACAGGCAATCTCCAGTACTTCACTCAGATGGCCACAGACATACCCTTTCACAGCAAGTATCAGCAGGCTGTAGAATTGTGGGACGAATCACAGCTGAGCTCAATCTATCCTCCCCGACGTTCGCATGTGCCCTTCAGTTAGGAGTCCATTTTGATCAGGGAGTAGAACCCTGCCCAATTTATTTCCTACCTAACCAAGTGCATCACACCAATTCTAGTGTCCTCTACACCCATGCATCTTGACTGAGATCTGCTAATTTAGTCCTCGGAGCTTCCTGGCTTATGTAGATTAGCTACTCACTGGATAAAATTACTGAATCATCAAGGGAGCCCAAAGCATATTATTTTTTAACATCAGTCCAAGAAATGATTGTAATTGTTGAACTAAATGTCTCGGAGACATTTTTGAAAATGCTTAGAATCCCAAAGACAGCCATTCAGCGCACTACAAATGTGTATCCACTGGCTGCTCTTTTGGAGCCTGAGATTATGCACTTTTAAGTGTTCATTTTTCCATTTGTGCTCCTGGCAGGAAGTCTCACCTATTGGCAGAACATATCAGATTTTGGGCAATAATTTAAATTAATGCTTGGAAAATCATGCACAGCACATGCCCAAATATCTAATCATCTTCCAGCATGCAAGGCTTGGTGCTGGTAAACTGGTATCCTTAAATAGAAGCTGAAACTATTATTTTAGGACTGAAGGGGCGCAGCATCGTCTGCTGGATGAAATATAAACCAAGTCACCCTTCGGTTCCTCGGCCAAGTGGTCATTCTTCATCTGTCAGCCTAGATGGTGAGTGTTGGCAGGACGTTTAACCACAAGAGCAATCATTGCTGAGTATACCTCATAGCTTAACATGATGCCATTCTCACAGAAAGTTAGTGTATTTTGGAATGGGGAATATGAATAAAGTAGTCTCTACAGATGGAAGATAAATTAGAGGATATTACCGAAATCACTGTATGGACTAAGTATCTCAACATAAATGTTTAAATTGTGGTGGATTACTTAATCTTTAGTAGCTCATGACATTTTAGTTATACACTTCAAAATTGCTCCTAGTAGTATCCACAAAACATCAATGTACCAATATTATCACAGTTTGTTTTGTTTATGCCATGGACTTGTATTTAAAAGTACAATCAATTGCCTGTAGGCTTGAATTTGACAAAGTATGCAGTTTCCTCAAACCTTACGTTCTTGGTTATGAAGTTGCTTTAAAGTTGCTTTGCTGCTATTTTATTACCTGACACCAGCTAAGGATTTGCATTCTGGCTATTCTCCTGAAGTTGCCCCAGAATGCTTTGAAAACATCTTAGTGCATGTGTGAAATTTTTACATTTGTACCATTCAAGGTCTACCCGACCCGAACCCGACGAGATGTCGGGTTCGGGTCGTTTCGCTCTTTCGGGTTCAGCTTTCGGGCTTGGGTCGGGCCGGGCCGGGTCCGGGTCGGGGACACACGGCAAGAAGTGTTAAAAGTAAAAAAACCTACCTGAGCTGGGAGTCCGGGACGTCAAAGACAGAAACTCTTGAGTCTGCGCAGTGACCGAGTGAGTGTCTCTATGACATCATCACGCTCATGCTGCAGCTTCCTGCAGATTCAGAGTTGCAAGGTAAGTAAAGGAAACGGTCGGGTAGGGCTCTGGTTGGGTCAGGCAAGGGAAAAATATGGAGCGACTCGGGCCGGGTCGGGCTTGGGTCCAATGTGGTTCTGTCGGGTTCAGGTCGAGTTTTTTATTGGTGACCTGAGAAGGCCTTTATGTACCATCACATGACTCCATACTTATCTGCTTGTCAATTTTCCACCTTAGAGTGTATTGCATAGTTATTATTGCATAGTTAAATTGTATTTAGAGTAGAAACAGGCTGTTGAACCAAGCTGGTCTTAATGTTCCACACAAACTTCCCCTGCCCTTATACATCTAACCCCATTAACATATTCTTCTATTCCTTTCTCCCGCATGTTTATCTGGCTTCCCTTTAAATGCATCTATGCTGTTTGCCTCAATACTCCTGTGGTAGCGAGTTCCACATTCTCACCACTCTCAGAGTAAAGAAGTTTCTCCAGAATTCTCTATTGAATCTATTAGTGACCATCTTTTATTTCTGGTCTGTAGTTCTGGTCTCTCCCGCAGGTGGAAACATCTCTACATCTGCCCTGTCAAATCCTTTCATTACCTTAAAGACCTTGACAGGTCACTCCCGAGTCTTCTCTTTCTTTTTAGGGAAAAAAGACCCAGTCTGTTCAATCTTTCCTGATAGGTATAACTTCTCTGTCTGAAATTATCCTTGTGAATCTTTTTTGCACCTTCTCCAGTGCCTCTATATCATTTTATAATATGGTGACCAGAACTGTTCTGAATACTTCAAGGGTCGTCTAACCAAGATTCTATGCAAGTTTACCAAAACTTCTCTGCTTTTCAGTTCTCTCACTCAAGCAATATGGCAACAGGCTAGAAATGAAGCTGTTGAATAAATTGCCATGCAGGCACTTAGAAACTCAGATCTGACACAGTGGGTGTGAAATTCATCTTTGGCTGTCAAACAAAATGGCCAATAGCAAATCGGCAGTGTCTTTTACATACGGCTCGATTTTCTTTAACAGTGGATATGCTGATTCCTTGGTTTGTGTACCACCCAAGACAAATTTCTACCCAGTTAGTTTCTGTGGGGTAGCTTTTGCATTCACAAACAGGAATATTTCATGTCTAATGGAGGTGTTTGGAACTATTTTGTAGTGTTTGAGGGGTAGGGTTCATACTTCAGTTTCCATTTTATGAAAAAAGAACCAGAAGGGAAATGAGAATTAGTTTACACAGCAAGTTGCTACAATCTGAAATATACAGCCTACAAGAGTGGTGCAATCAGATTCAATGGCAATATTTAAAAGAGAATTGGATATATATTTGAGAAGCAAAAATGTGCAGGGTTATGGGGAAAGGGAAATGGATAGCTCTTTCAAAGGCACAGTGGGGTGAATGGCGTCCTCCTGTGCTGCAGGATTCAATGGGGGAGTTTTATGCTCGCGGCAGGGTTCTCGACATCGGGGGAAACTGACACCGAGATCCCCATGCCCCCTCTTCTATGGCAGACCCACCAAATTTAGTGCCAATCAGGCACTTAAGTGGACAGCAGCAGGCCTTCCATAGGATTTAGGACCCCATTGTTGGAAGTACCAACTTTGCAGAGCTTTCGGCCAGTCAGAGGCCGGCAAGAGGGCGGCGCAGTGGTTAGCACCGCAGCCTCACAGCTCCAGCGACCCGGGTTCAATTCTGGGTACTGCCTGTGTGGAGTTTGCAAGTTCTCCCTGTGTCTGCGTGGGTTTCCTCCGGGTGCTCCGGTTTCCTCCCACAAGCCAAAGACTTGCAGGTTGATAGGTTAATTGGCCATTATAAATTGCCCCCAGTATAGGTAGGTGGTAGGGAAATATAGGGACAGGTGGGGATGTGGTAGGAATATGGGATTAATGTAGGATTAGTATAAATGGGTGGTTGATGGTCGGCACAGACTCGGTGGGCCGAAGGGCCTGTTTCAGTGCTGTATCTCTAAACTAAGCTGCAGTGCCACCGCAGAAGTGGTGGTTGCTGCTGTAGTTGCAATAAGCAGACTCCGAGGAGCAGCGCTGGACCCAGGCTTAAGGTAGGTCAGGGCGGTTGTGCATTGTTATAAGCGTAGATCGGGGGTTGTTCAAAGAAGTCTCGGGAGTCTTTGTAGGGCTAAAGAATAACTTATCTAAATTTGCAAATGACACAACATTGGGTGGGAGAGTGAGTTGTGAGGAGGATGCAAAGAGGCTTCAGGGTGATTTGGACAAGTTGAGTGAGTGGGCTAATGCATGGCAGATGCAGTATAATGTGGATAAATGTGAGGTTATCCACTTTGGTAACAAAACCAGGAATATGCAGCGAGACCTGGGTGTTCTCGTACACCAGTCGCAGAAGCTATGCATGCAGGTCCAACAGGCGGTTTTAAAAAAAGTAAATGCTATGTTGGCCTTCATGGCGAGAGGATTAGAGTACAGGAGCTGGGATGTCTTGCTGCAATTATACAGGGCCTTGGTGAGGCCACACCTGGAATATTATGTGCAGTTTTGGTCGTCTTATCTGAGGAAGGATGTTCTTGCTATAGAGGGAGTGCAGCGAAGGTTTACCAGACTGATTCATGGAATGGTGGGACTGACGTTTGCGGAGAGATTGAGTCGGTTAGGATTGTATTCACTGGAGTTCAGAAGAGTGAGGGGGGAATCTCATAGAAACCTATAAAATTCTAACAGGACTTGACAGGGTAGATGCAGGAAGGATGTTTCCAATGATGGGGGAGTCTAGAACCAGGGGTCATAATCTCAGGATACGGGGTAAACCTTTCAGGACTGAGATGAGGATAAATTTCTTCACCCAGAGAGTGGTGAGCCTATGGAATTCGCTACCACAGAAAGCAGTTGAGGCCAAAACATTGTATGTTTTCAAGAAGGAGTTAGATATAGCTCTTGGGTCTAAAGGAATCAAAGGATATGGGGCGAAAGCGAGAACAGATTACTGAGTTGGATGATCAGCCATGAACATAATGAATGGCGGAGCAAGCTCGAAGGGCCCGAATGGCCTACTCCTGCTCCTATTTTCTATGTTTCTATATACATATAACTACTTAAACTCTCCACAAGCTGATCTAGCTAGCACATCTTGTGCTGCTTCTAGCTTCTGCCAAGCCTAATTCCCAAGTGGCTATTATATACATCAGCACTGCAGTGGGAGGGGGTTCCTCTCTGTCTCAAATAAGAACCCTTTAGGCCCTTATACTGCATCTCCTGCACCCCCCACTCTTTGTTCCTGTCTATTTTTGATATATATATACATTCATTTTGACTTTACATATTACCCCATCTTCTCACAAGTCTCTGTCCATCACAGATTCAGCCTATCGGGAGACTTCACGACTCTCCCTGGTTGTGTTTTTATCGGAGTCTGAAGATTGGTAGTCTTGCTTGAATATCTTGTTAGATGACTTGGATGGCCTCAACCAATGTTTGTCGTAACCTGTTGTCTCTGGGTTTCTTGATCATCATCTGGTCCATCCAGATAAATGATTGATCATTGCTTCTGTGGAATAGGGATAATGTTTCTTTTATTCGGTCATATAGTTTTCTCTGCCATACTTACTAGATACGATCTCTGATAATTTTCATCTTTTTGGATGACACCTTCCAATTCTAGGTCATACCCATACCTTCTCGCCTCCTTTAGCTGAGGTAGGTTTCTGGTACAAAATTTTTTGTTGGAATTGTAAGCTCGTTTATTCCTGTAGTACTTCTCTCGACCTTGGACTTGTTGGTAGCCTTTGATGTCTAGCCTCTGAAGTAGCTTTTTAAGCAAAATGGGAAGTTGGGTTTTTATCTTCCTCCCCATCAACAGCTCAAGGTACTAGTCCACACAACAATGGAGTAGATCGATAGTCACTCAATGCCATTGGAAGATCTTCATTCTTCAACAACCCCTTTATGGTTCTTACTCCTCTTTCAACTTCACCGTTCGACAGAGGATATCACGGTGAACTCGTGCGACTCCCATTCTGGTCATCTTTCCAGCTAATTTTGCACTTCATCAATGGGTGTGGTATCTTTCTAGGTGTAAAGATACATACAGGTCTGGCATCTTCTTTTAGCGTAATTCTATACTCTGTCTTCAGCCTTCCTAGACCCGAAAACAGTTTGGGATAGTCTGCCTGAAAGCAATTGTTTGTTTGACTCTGGCTGTTTGACTTCATCCACCTTTTTGCGTAGATGGAGGTCTAAGCACGCTTTTCTGCTTAACAGGGAAAATTCTTGGTTTTTCAAAATGTATAATCTGTCTTCGTTTATATTGGAGAGTTGCTTGAAGCTTACCTTTTACGTTCAGTTGGATCCCTCCTGGACCATGCATCTCTGTGTCCGCTGGTTGTAAGCAATGTCTCGTCAACCATGGCTCTTGGTCTGACAGAACTGTGATACTTGCACCTGTGTCCAGCTTGAAATTAGTAATATGTCCATTGACATAGATGTTTGCTGTCCAAAATCCTTGATCGGGGTCATTAATTTCCCATAGGAAGTCTCCTGGTTTATCTTCCACTGGAAGTTGTTTCACCTCATTCAGTGCTCTATGTGTGAAGCTTTTTGTTTTGTAAATTTGAGAGAAGTGGTCTTGCTCTGGCACATCTTTCCAAAGTGGCCTTTTTGCAATTAAAACATTCTGCTTTATTAGCAGGACACTAATCATGTCTGGGGGTCTTTCTAGATCCACAGCACTGGCACGGTTTCCTGGTGTGTTGGATCCTCTCACCTGTGTGTGCCTTCTTATCCGGAGATTATTTTTCCATCCTGGGCTTCAGGAACTGGGCCGTCATCGGATTTTTTCTGATCCAAGGCCTCTCTTCAGGCCACAGAACAGCTCTGTTTTGTCTTCGGACTTCTGCCTGCTGCACCATCTGAATTGCTTTCTTGAGTGTGAGGTCATCTTTGGACTGCAGGAGGTCTGATCAGGACTTGTCAGCTATTCCCACTAGTATTAAGTCCCTGATCAACTCAGACTTCATTTCACCGTACTTTGAGCCCTCAGCCAATCTGTACAAATCATTAATGAAAGCACTCTCTTATTAAATTTTGCTCTTTCCAGGATCTTGTTACTTCTCAAATTAAAATATTTGTTGAACACGTCTTCAAATTTGTCTGAAGCTTCATTTATGCCTTGCCTTATGAGCACATCATCAGCAATGTCACCCACGGAGTATAAAAATGTATTAATTTGCTCACTCTCTGATTTAGTGTGTAGCTGAGATGCTATTCTAAATCTTAAAAATCTTTTTCTCCACGTTGACTAATTCTGTACCTGATTAGGTCCTTCCCAATTGTGGAAGCTTTCAGGCATTCTATTTTTCAAATCTATTCTTTGTTTAAATTTATTTTTTAGGGTGTTCCCCTTTCTTTAATTTTTTTATTTTCTTTAGGCTTGCTTGCTCTGTTCGGGAGCTCCTGCGTTTTTTTGGGGGTTTCCCACGCTTTTCGGGGTTTTCCTGCTCTTCGCCCTCATGTTCAGCCCGAGTGAACTATTTGGTTTTCTGTCCGTTTTTTTCTCTCTCCTGCACAGTGCACCATTAGAAAATTACTGAACCTTTTTTGAAATGTTTTCTTAGCCAATCCCCGACTGTTGATACTGTGACTTGCCTGATGACTGGATTTTTTTCTCACAGGCTGCCACGCTTCTCTGGTGCAGCCTGTATTTCTGTACACTGACTCCCTGACTGTCCATGTGTTGGAGCAGCTCTCGAGCGCTTCACAGCCTCTTTTGCAGGTAAGTCATTTTCTTGAGTTTTCTGGTGCTGCTGACCTGGTATTTTTCTTTAACTTCTTTGGTTGTTTACCACTTCCGCCATATTGTGCATTGTTACAGTGTTTCTCTTCTTTTGGGCCTCCTTATCTCGAGAGACAATGGATACGCGCCTGGAGGTGGTCAGTGGTTTGTGAAGCAGCGCCTGGAGTGGCTATAAAGGCCAATTCTGGAGTGACGGGCTCTTCCACAGGTGCTGCAGAGAAATTTGTTTGTCGGGGCTGTTGCACAGTTGGCTCTCCCCTTGCGCCTCTGTCTTTTTTCCTGCCAACTACTAAGTCTCTTCGACTCGCCACAATTTAGCCCTGTCTTTATGGCTGCCCACCAGCTCTGGCGAATGCTGGCAACTGACTCCCACGACTTGTGATCAATGTCACACGATTTCATATCGCGTTTGCAGATGTCTTTATAGCGGAGACATGGACGGCCGGTGGGTCTGATACCAGTGGCGAGCTCGCTGTACAATGTGTCTTTGGGGATCCTGCCATCTTCCATGCGGCTCACATGGCCAAGCCATCTCAAGCGTCGCTGACTCAGTAGTGTGTATAAGCTGGGGGTGTTGGCCGCTTCAAGGACTTCTGTGTTGGAGATATAGTCCTGCCACCTGATGCCAAGTATTCTCCGGAGGCAGCGAAGATGGAATGAATTGAGACGTCGCTCTTGGCTGGCATACGTTGTCCAGGCCTCGCTGCCGTAGAGCAAGGTACTGAGGACACAGGCCTGATACACTCGGACTTTTGTGTTCCGTGTCAGTGCGCCATTTTCCCACACTCTCTTGGCCAGTCTGGACATAGCAGTGGAAGCCTTACCCATGCGCTTGTTGATTTCTGCATCTAGAGACAGGTTACTGGTGATAGTTGAGCCTAGGTAGGTGAACTCTTGAACCACTTCCAGAGCGTGGTCGCCAATATTGATGGATGGAGCATTTCTGACGTCCTGCCCCATGATGTTCGTTTTACAGTGTAGATCGAAGGTTATTCAAAGAAGTCGCGAGAGTCTTTGTAGAACTAAAGAATAACTTGTTTATTATATACATATAACTATTTACACTCTCCACGAGCCTATCTAGTTAGCACACCTTGGCTGCTTCTTGCTTCTTCCAAGCTTAATCCCCAACTGACTATTACGTACGTCATCACTACAGTGGGAGGGGTTTACTCTCATTGTCTTAAGCATTAACCCTTTAGGCCCTAATGCTACAGGTGGGGTCTCGTGGGGTGGGGGTAGCCGTCAGCAGGCTTCCCCTTCCTGATGCCGGGTCACTCATTCAGGCACACTAAGTTCCTTTGAGCAAGGGATCCCCACACACACCCCCACACTGGAGCTGGGAAGCAGCCCACATGGTTTTTCGTGCTGTGATTGCAGGGCTGCCTGGCGCATGGTAATTGCAGCTGCGGCAGGAACAGCCCTTAATTGGAGGCTAATTACCCACTTACGGGCCTCAATTGGCAATGGGGTGGGAAGGCAGTTCACAGGCCTTCCCACCCCGGACTAATTTTTGGAAGAGGCAGGATGATAGGGTCACCCCACCACCATCCCACCCGATTTTATCTTCTCTCCACTTCCAAACCCACCATGGGGCAGAGCATAAAATTCCACCCAATGATTCAATGAAAAATGAACCCCAGTGGTTGGTTTGCTCTTTATATGGCCTGATTGGCTTGTGTTGCTAATGTATCTCTATCCTCAAATCACTCTGCCTCTCTACCCCATTTAAAGACTTAGGCCTTGATGTTTACTGGGGTGTGATTTCCAACCGTGAGTAAGGATATCTCTGCTGAAAACTCAGAAGTCCAGATTTCTCCTTTGTGAAACAGGATCCTTGCCCGGAAGTCAGCCTGATTTGATTGGCTTTGCTCGCTGTGGTTGGGGAATGCTCCAGTTGAGGCCGCAGTCCAACAACAGGCGAGTTTGTGCTGCTGGGGGTAAAGATCACAGGGTTGTGGAGGGTGTTGGTAGGGTGGTAATGAATACTGAGTGGTTTGTCGAGTCAGGTGGTGATTGCAGGGGGCTAGAGACAGATTGCGGACAGAAATTGGAGTTGGTGATGTTGGGGAAGGCTGGGTGGGGGACGGGGCTCATGATCGTTGGGTGTGGGGTCCAGTTGCAAGGAGGGAAGCAGGTTAGCTTAGTGGGCTGGAGGGGAAGCACTCCTGCATCTCCTGATTTACAAGCAATGCTGGGAAGGCTCTTATCTCTTCCATGCATAAGTCCTAAACTCCCTTTAACTACTAGGTTTCCCGAAGCCTGGAAAACCCGGGCAGCAGGGTTCAAACTAAAATGGAGATAAAATCTGAGGCATCCATCCTCATTGAAATATTTTAATGAGGGACCTGTCTCCTTGGAGTAGCTTGGTTGCCTACCACCCGTACCACTTCCATTAAACCAGAAGTGGTTGGGTTCGGGTGTGAGGTTGTTAAATTTTTTACTTCCCACCCAATCCAAACCCACCCATTTTTGGGGGTTAAAATTTCCTTCATGTTTTCCAAGGAATATGTGGCATCCCTATTCTTCCTATCAAAATGTACCACCTCACCCTAATGAAGTTAGTTTTCCAATTACATGCCCATTCTGTAAGTTTATTCATGTCTTCTATTTTGTCACAGTTTTTAAAAAATTAACTATATTGTGGCTACAAGAAAATTTTATTCCATACATGAAGTGGAATAGAATGCCATGTTATTCACTGACTATCCTGTTTGCCAAATGAGTTATTTTAAAACACACAATTTTACTTTTAGTGGGGATGTTTCATAATGCCACCCAGTCTTGTGAAACAGGCTTATCACTACAGGGGAACAGTGTATGTCCAGTATCTTGGAAATCCTAAATGGAAATTTAGATGAAGCTAACTAACTCTCCAACAGCCCAAATTCTTTCCTTTAAATTCCTGTTAAGAGCTTTCATCATGCTAGCTGAGAACTTCCCTGACTTGAGTGAGCAGTTGAGCTGTCCAAAGAAGGTGGTCCAGGTTTGCTCCCAAATCTATACTGTTAGCTACTGTGAGCTGAGATGATGGTAGGAGTGCTGCAAGTGACCCTGGATCAGTAGCAAAACAATATCAGTATGGTTAGAGTTCCTGATCACTACCCAGCAATCCTATTTGGGAGTGTGTGTGTTTTGATGTTGGCTGAAGGCAGGTTTGGGATTCTCTGTAATAATCTATCTGTTTATAAGGAAAATCACTTTCGCAGTTAAGATTCTCAGCTCCTGGCCTTATAGAGTGAATGGATTTCCATCTGTCATTAAACATGAAAAATGATATATACACATTATTGCACTTAACTGACCCATGCATTTTGGTGTGCTACTGTTTCATACAGTTACTACTTTACAGCCTTATTCGATGAGTGGTAAAGGCAGATGAAAAAAATAATAGTACATTCCCTTTGGGACTTGTTATTCGCAATCAAAGTAAGGAACTGTGTTAATGATGGCTTCTATTTACTTACAACATCTTTAAAAATAATAGTGGCTGCTCATTAGAAGTGCCAGTAAACATAACCACAATAGAAATAGGAGGCTCTCCTGATGATAACCTGGTATGGAACATGAATACCATAAACTTAATCTCTGATTTATGCTGAATTTGCAGATCTCAAGTTGAGGTGGTGCTAGAAATTACCTGAATGCCCCTGAGCCAGGGAAGGAAAATTTCATCAAAGTTTCCTCTCTATTAATTGACTCCTGCTGGAAAATGCACAAGAGAACAGCAGCAAGCCTGGCTGTGATGCCTTCACAGTTGAATTCTCTGCCACTGGTCACTGTCAATCCTGAAACATGAAGAAGAGGCATCTATTGCTTGTGAAACTATCCCAGTAACAGTCAGTGCTTTCAGGAAGAAGATTGACTTTTAAAATAAAAATAGGCAGGTACATTGGTTCATGGGCAAAGGTTCAAATCCCATGGTTGTATTTTGTCATGGTGTAGCACTAGTTCCATATAAATTCTTTGCCACGACGGAATGCTATCCCAGGTGAAGAAACAGGAGGAAACAAATTAACTGCTCACTTACACTGTGATTGTATTTCCTCTTCATCAAACATGAAATTACATTCATGCCAATAGAGATGTCTGTGGCTGTAGGAATAAAGAAAATGATTTCCTGGTTTTAGAATGAGCCTCTGGGAATGATTGAGAAGGGAAGTGGATGACCAGTACAAGGAAATTAAAATAAGATATTCCATGGCATCTAGTAACTATGAGAAATTATGATTAAACATCTAAACTGAGTTCATGGAAATTAGAAAAACCATCACTTTTTGTTTGTAATAGGCCAACTTTGAGAAATGTGGAAAAAATATTGGGAAGGAGAGTTAAAAAGGAAGAGTGAGTCTTGAAGTCAAACCTAGTATTAGCTTAATGATTGGGAAGTAAAACCATATCTTTTGGAAAATTAAACTCTAAAAGTTAAATTAATGAAATTATATACATACTGATTTTACTAAAGTTGGCACTTGTAAATAAATAAGCAGCCCTGAAAATCTGCGGTTAGCAATCCTGACACAATCAGCAGCATTGTGCCCATTGGTGCCCTCAAACACCAACTGTGCCAGTGTTGGTGTGGTCAGTGGGAAGGCACCCTGTTTGTTTGGGGCTGATTCAGGCACATCTGCTGCCTGTCTGCTCCACGAGGCTAAAAAAAATCCTCTTGTGCAAGGGAACTAATGCAAATTTTTCTCTATTTAAAAAAAAAAATGAATCTTCAGGGATTCAGACTGCTTTCCTGCACCAGAACCCCAGGTACAGTTTGGAGTAGTTATAGTACATCTTTGTCAAAATAACAGCCGATCCCTTCTGAGCTGAGGAAGTAGCTGCTCAAGACGTATGAAATCTCTGCCCCTTTGTTGTTATTGGCCCTGCAAATGACAGGCAGTGATTCTCAAACTGGAGTCTTTAGAGATGCTCCGGGGGTCCGCAGAATAATAGTAGTTTAGCTGGGCTTTTGCTGAACAAATTTTATAATGGTATCAGAGGGACATCTGACAATAACAATAACCTGCTCCACCAAAATTATTTTGAAATAAGACTGATTGCATCATGATTTATAATGATTAACATGGAAGCAGTCTGCAATTACCATGGTCGAGACAAGAGGAAGCGAACGATTGGCGGCTGGAGACTGTCTTGGTGTAGGTTGGGAGGTCGGAGCAGTGTGTGGATACCAGATGTGCAGCGCAGAGTATGGCTCTTTCAGCTAGGAAGGGGAGCATGCCTGGAAGAGCGCAGAGAACGGCACAGCGTTTGCCAGGTGGTGGGCACCAGAAAGCTGACCGATGTGTGAGTGTCTCTACTGCTATTCTCCAGTTTTGGGATGAGATGGGGGATTGTACAATTCTAGACCTTTTGATGAAAATAAAACATATCTTTCAGGCCATATTAATGAAGAATTTGTTGATATTAGCAATGAAATTAACATTCTAAAAGATGCTACATTGTTTAAAAAAAACTCTTTGTATGCAGCGCTTTGATAAAATGTGTGTTATGTAGTATAATTTTATGGGAGTTCATGATTACTGATTCATTTGAAACAGGGTTCTTAACCAATAAATATTGAGAACCACTGCTGTACAGGATTGACTGGGATCTCCCAGAATTGGCAAATAACTGGCAGAACTGGGTGTCTGGCTTTCCCTTGGATTTCCTGAATCCCGCCAAAGTTATGGCAGGTGTCCAGTGGAATCCTCAAGGAAATTCAAGATCAGTATTCTCATCAGTTTGTTTTTCTAACCTATCTATGTTGCTTTGGTGTCAGGGACTGCATTTCATACACAAATTACAGATCATAGAAATAAGAACACTTGCCATTTCTGCTGTCTTACAGGTTCATGTTGCTTTTTTACAAAGATATGCTTTTCATGGTCAATTCATAACATTAAAAAATCTAGTAGTTTCTATTGCGCGCAAGACTCTAGCTAGGTTCCAACATTCTTTGAGCCATTGTGTTCTGGAGCAAGCTTCGTTTCTGCTCGTGATCAGTGGAGTCTCAGAATTTCAGTTGGAATTCAGTTATACTGGGATTCCAACCTCTTTGCATTGTCACTTGAAATTCCAAGGGCATCTACCAGCTGCAATGTGAAGTGGCTGTATCTCAGGCAGCTACTGGGCTTCTCTGGGAATTTGACCAACTCAGCGGGTCTCAGGAACTTGTTTGACTGAGGACTTTAAAAGGCTTCAAACCTATACTAGACAAATATAATTGGTCTCGAGTGAATCTGTGGGGACATTTGCTCCACTGGGAGTTGAGGTTTTTGGCCAATTTTTTCGACACAGCATTCTGCCTAGTGGCAGACCGGTTGGGGTGGGTGACAATGAAGCACCCTTGCATGGTGTGCAGAAGTCACCCAGATCATGCAAATGACACCATCACTGGTATTTGTGATGGAGTCTCTGGTTTTGGGTTAGGTTAGATGGAAGGGTTTCACTTTCCCCTACCAAATCTGGCAGAGGAGGCTCGCAGGAATTTCAAGGCCCAAATGTATAACTGCAATTGATAAACTTGTAGAATTGTTGCACTGTTTTAACTCTTTTTGCCCCATCCTCTGAAAACTCTGTGTACAGTAGAAGAATTTATAAAAGCTGATGTATTCCTGTCATAAAAGCAAAAAATGCTGAAAATACTCAGGTCAGATAGCATCTGTGGAGAGAGAAACCGAGTTAGGACAAAGGTGTTTCATCAGAACATTGTCATCAGGTCGTCGACCTGAAACATTAATTCTGTTTCTCTCTCCACAGATGCTATCTGACTTGTTGAGTATTTCCAGAATTTTCTGTTCTTATTTCAGATTTTATTTCACATCTGCAGTATTTTGACTTGCTGCACCCCTAGCCAAGCTGTTCCAGTACATTACAACACTGGCATCTATCCTGCAATGTGGAAAATTGCCCAGGTATGTCCTGTACCCAAAAGGTAGGACAAGTCCAACCCGACCAATTACCTCCCCATCAGTCTACTCTCAATCATCAGTAAAGTGATGGAAGGTGTCATCAACAGTGCCATCAAGCAGCACTTGCTTAGCAATAACCTGCTCAGTGATGCTCAGATTGGGTTCCACCAGGGCCACTCAGCTCCTGACCTCATTACAGCCTTGGTTCAAACATGGACAAAAGAGCTGAACTCAAGAGGTGAGAGTGACTGCCCTTGATATCAAGGCAGCATTTGACTGAGTATGGCATCAAGGAGCCCTGGTAAAACTGGAGTCCATGGGAATCGGGGAAAACTCTCTGCTGGTTAGTCATACCTAGCACAAAGGAAGATGGCTGTGGCTGTTGGAGGTCAATCATCTGAGCTCCAGGACATCACTGCAGGAGTTCCTCAGGGTAGTGTCCTTGGCCCAGCCATCTTCAGCTGCTTCATCAATGACCTTCCTTCAATCATAAGGTCAAAAGTGGGGATGTTCGCTGATGATTGCACAATGTTCAGCACCATTCGCGCCTCCTCAAATACTGAAGCAGTCTGTGTAGAAATGCAGCAAGACCTGGACAATATCCAGGCTTGGGCTAATGTTTGGCGCAAATGTTACTTGCCACTGAAGTGCCAGGCAATGACCATCTCCAACAAGAGAGAATCTAACCATCTCCCCTTGACATCCAACGGCATTACCATCGCTGAATCTCCCACTATCAACATCCTAGTGGCTACCAATGGCCAGAAACTGAACTGGAGTAGCCATATAAATACTATGGTTACAAGAGCAGGTCAGAGGCTAGGAATCCTGCGGTGAGTAACTCACCACCTGACTCCCCAAAGCCTGTCCACCATCTACAAGGCACAAGTCAGGAGTGTGATGGAATACTCTCCACTTGCCTGGATGGGTGCAGCTCCAACAACACTCGAGAAACTCGACACCATCCAGGACAAAGCAGCCTGCTTGACTGGCACCCCATCTACAAACATTCACTCCCTCCACCACCGACGCACAGTGGCAGCAGTGTGTACCATCTACAAGATGCACTGCAGCAACGCACCAAGGCTGCTTAGACAGCACCTTCCAAACCCGCGGCCTCTACCACCTCGAAGGGCAAGAGCAGCAGATGCACGGGAATATCACCACCTGCAAGTTCACTTCCAAGTCACACACCATCCTGACTTGGAACAATATCGCTGTTACTTCATTGTCGCTGGGTCAAAATCCTGGAACTCCCTTCCAAACAGCACTGTGGGTGTACCTACCTTACATGGACTGCAGCGGTTCAAGAAGGCGGCTCACCACCACCTTCTCATGGGCAATTAGGGATGGGCAATAAATGCTGGCCTGGCCAGTGACGCCCACATCCCATGAACGAATAAAAAAAAAAAATTTTGCTTTTGCATTGGTGGTTTCCTGACCTCTATTTGCCACAACAAAATCCCATTTATGTACGGCGATGTATGTTTCCTTTCTTAGTCTACCTAGTTTCCGATTGAGATTACCTACCCAGAACGTACCTACCTATTCATTTGTGTTTCTGCTGCAAGTATTAGTGCATGCAGAAACTCAGGATAAATTCTGATTTTTTTTCTTCATCTTTTTGTTCAGCAATTGCATACAGTCCACAGCTGGATTATCAAACCTTTTCAGAATCTGTAACAAATAAGCGAATATTTAGCTGCTTGATAAATGGTAACTGGTTATTATTACAGCTGTATTGTGGTTGCCAAGTTTTCTGCAGTTCCCAGTAATAAAATCTTGTTGCACAAAGTTACTCGTAACAAAATCATGCACATTCTGATAGCAGTTGGAAAGCAAAAAAATATATAGCTTTTAGTTTATTAAAAAAAAACTCAGCTTCATAATCACTTGGATATGCTATATGTACAGGGTGTTAATAAAGTCCTTGTGCAACTGTAAACTTAAATAACTTTGGATGTACACATAATAGCAAACTGTAACCAGCAAATGAGAGCTTAATGTATAACGTTTTAACACAATACTGTTCAAATTTCTAGGCTTCAACATATCCCCCCTTTTCTTTGCGCTATATCCAATTTTCCAACAGTTCACCTTTTCTTCTATTGCCATTTCCAATCAGTTTCAGCAGCATTAATATAGTATTAACAACAGTAATAAACTTAAATTATGCTTTCATACGCTATTTACATTTTGAGTCTATTATGTATACATCCAATGTTCATAGAGTTTAAAGTTGCACAAAGACTTTATAAACATGCTGTATATTGCACTCAATGCTAATAAATGGAAGTGGATTTGGGCAGTTAAAATATATATGTTACATATCCCAAAAAGCTTTTTTAGTTGATGTTTACTATTGCAGTTTCTAGTGCTTCAACTACTGTAATTAAATATTTTATATACAGTCTGCTAAATAGATGTTCAAGACATATACATTGTACTCAAGGGTCGTGTGCATGTGTCTGTACTAACCGTTAAAGCTTCCTGTCTGATACAGTTACAGACATGCTAGAGGAGTTTCCTTTCCCAGAATTGGATTGTGTTTGTTTTTTGCCTCGTCACTGCAGACACTTTGTGTACCACATGTGAACCAGACTTTTTCCAGAGAGGGAATTACTCACTACTGGTGGAGTGGAAGAAACTCACTGTCTAGCATTGCATATTCAAAAGTATGAACTGAAGACAGAACTCAATTGGGCGGCACAGTGGTTAGCACCGCAGCCTCACAGCTCCAGCGACCCGGGTTCAGTTCTGGGTACTGCCTGTGTGGAGTTTGCAAGTTCTCCCTGTGACCGCATGGGTTTCCGCCGGGTACTCCGGTTTCCTCCCACAGCCAAAGACTTGCAGGGTGATAGGTAAATTGGCCATTGTAAATTGCCCCTAGTGTAGGTAGGTGGTAGGGGAATTGAGGGAAGGTGGGGATGTGGTCGGCAATATGGGTTTAAATGTAGGATTAGTATAAATGGGTGGTTGTTGGTCAGCACAGACTTGGTGGGTCGAAGGGCCTGTTTCAGTGCTGTATCTCTCTATGACTCAAGTAAATTGTGGCAACTTATAGTAAAGCTTACCAGTGTAGAAAGATTACTGATGTCCATAGCAAATATTTAATAATAGTCTCAATAATGTACATAATCGATTCTGATAAAGTATCATTAAAGAAGCTATATGACATTGCTGTTTTTTTTTTGGTGATTTTAGCACTGATAGAAATGTTGTGGAAATGGATCCAGCTTTGGGAAGTAAGCTTTCCATGATAGGAAAAACTTTGTTTTGAAGATGCTATCACATTAATACAGTTAAATATGTCTTACCTGTTTATCGCAATTTGGACACCCATGACCCTTCTGACACCAGACTAATGCAAAAAGTGTATAGAAATAAATTCAGCATTTGGAATCTCCAGAGAAATTCTGCAGAAAAGCAACATATCAGAATGTCTGCATTTTCTTAATTGCTTTTTCCCACAAACCATACCAGGGTTCTGATCTCCGAATCAACTTATGAATTAACTTACTTTTATTTGACATTGTTTAGATATTGTAGCCTTAAATGATCATGCATCTACACTTTAGCAGAGGAATAATAAATACATTTATGTCTGACATGATATATAACATTCCTGCCTGTATAAAACAGCACATCTTCTGTCTTGTTAGCAGCAGTCAGGAAATTCACTGATCCATAATACTTTAATTGCATAAAGGATTCAGTCATTAGAATCCATGGGCTACGATCCTCATGTGCCATTGTAGGGATTTTTTTCTAAAGCCATATAAGGATAAATTCAATGGCCTTGCACACCCATTTTCTTTTGCTTTCATTGACAGCAGCATGGATCAGTGATAGGTATTCCCACTGACTGAGGCTCCTGCTGATAGCACAGGATCACTGAGCTTACCCTGTATTTGCTTTATAAAAAGGATTTTTCTTCTATTTTTACTTTAAATATTTTCTTGTGTGTAAATGAAAACTCACAAATTCAGCTGGCTTGGACAAAAGTTTCTGTAGCCTGAGTTACTACTGATCCAATTCAATTTACAGTTTCAAACTACACCACTGTAAATGATGAGGCCTGGGTATCTCATTGCACAAAAGAACAAACACCAGGATGCATTTTAAAGGAAGTCTGGAAACTGAGGCTGATCTCACTTAGTAGAAGCCTCATAGTATCAATAGCAACGTAATAATGTAAAAATGGTTAATACTTAATATCAGCAGTGCACTTCGTGAAAGATAGTAATGCTTTATTTCTGTGCTGAAAGTCTTAATCCACAGTGCAGATGTTTATTGTAATAGGGCTTTAGTGGTGATCTCTTCGTATTGATGGTAAGCAGGAGAAATAGGCCCAAGCGATGATTTTAAAACTTCAATTCTCTTGAATAAATGAACTTGTAAGATTCTGCAACCCCCCAAGGAACAAATTCTCAGTGGTTTTATTGCATCATAGCAATACTAAATTATACTTTTTGTTCTTGCACAAAACCTCAAATCATTTTTTAAAAAAAAGTTGGTTGATTACAAGGCCCAGTGTATGCACTAAGTGTCCACAGCAACTGTTGTGCATTGCTATTTGAACAATACTTCTACACTGGTGATGAGTCTCTGAGTGTGAATGGTAACTTGTAGACATTTTCTGTTGTGGACTAATAGCCACCAGGAACTGGGTTGACAGTTTATTTCATACATAGGGCAATTACAAGCAGCAGAGCAGAACCTTCCAACCCATTGGATAAGGCTTCAATTCAGATCCAGGTTCCAAAGGTAAAAAGACAGCTCGCTGCGCAACATTTATTTTTAAACCAAATCACATGAGTTTTTAAAAAATTTTTTAACAATGTGATACTGCAACAAAGAAAGAACTTGTCTAGCATCATGACTTCAGTGCATCCCAAAGCACTTCATAGCCACTTTAGTATTTTTTGAAATGTAGTCACTGTTGTAATGTAGGAAAATATGACAACCAATATGCACACAAGGGACTGGATTTTACCAAGCCCATGACACCGGGCTCCATGGTGGGGATGACCGAAAGATGGGGCAGGCAGCGGTCCGCCATGGAGGACTGGCCCAATCCTCCTGGCGGTGGCAAGGCTCCATGGCGGCACCCCTGCCGCTGGGCGACAGGACCTGGGTTTCAATATTTAACTTAATGACATGCATAAATTTAAATGAACTTAGTTTCAATCTTCTGGGCCCGCCGTGATCTGTGACGCAGGAGCCGGCAGTCCCGTGCCTTCGATTCCCCATCCGGGAAAAGCCGGCATGACGCTGGTTGGTGGGTGGGGGGGGGAGAGGAGTTAATATTTTCAGTGCAGTGGGCAGGTGACAGGGTCAAATAAATGTAATGGGTGTAGGGGATCGTGGGAAGGGGGTGGCCAGGTTTGGTGGGGGGGGCGGTGGTGGGTCATATTTTAAAAGTAAGTGTTTTGCAGGGGGAAAGGGCAAATAGTTAATGTAATTGGTATTGGGGGGGGGTAGAAATTTATTTGATAAATTTTGGGGGGTGGTGCTGTATCTTTAAAAATTCAAATTGACCAGGGCTGGCTGCCCTTTAAAAGTGGCGCCTGCGCACAGGCAGCTGATGCCACTGCTGGGGATGGACATCCCACCCCCCTCCACGAAATTGGGGAGGGTGGGCCACCTCAGCTATTTAAATGAGCCGCCAAGCATGAGATCGCGGTGGCCCTTCGGCATGTGGCTTGCATGTGTGGGCAGCCATTTCTTTTTAAGCTTTCCGCTGCCGACTCTTAAAATTCAGCCCAAGATCTCCCAGATCCAAGGGTTGAATGACCAGTTGATCTGTTTTGGTGAAGTTGCTTTGGGGAGAAATGTTGGCTGGGCCATCAAGAGAACTTCCATGGTTATGTTCAATCCTGCCAAGGAATCTTCTATCTCCACCTGACACCGCAGATGGAACCATCCAAAAGATGGCACCTCTGACAGTGTCGCACTCCCTCATTACTCCCCCAGAATGTCAGTCTCGATTATGTGCTCATATCTCTCAGCTGACGGGTTGTGAATTCAAGCCCCACTCCGGAGATGAGAGAGCCACCACTAAGCCAAGGCTGGTACATAACTTTGACTTTGTAACACGCAAGAGCAGATTTTCTGACTCTTGTCTATAGCCCGAATGTATCTGAAAATTGCAGGCAGCTTGCCAAGAGTTCTCTGGTGACTCAAAAAATCTATCCTACTTTTTGCACATCTAATTTTCATGTTCTTGTGTTAACACCTAATCACAAGAACAGTTTGAAATTTCTCTACTCACTGTTCTTCAGAGACATTACTAGCATATTGACAGAAGAACATATTACTCAATGGTCAGCAAATGGATTCTTTAAACATTTAAAGCTGCACTAAGATAAAAATAGAGATTTAAAAAATAAACTCTTAACAAATACATCATTTAATAAATAAATCATTGAGCTTAAGCAAAAAATGACCAGATCAACTTAATTGATTTACAGAAGAAAGTTTGTTGGACATGTAAAAAAAAACTGCAACACTAAATCTAATATGGATATTGTTAGAAATCTTGTGTATGTATATACTTTGTGTCTAACTTTCTGTTTTCATGATTTTTGGTCACATTTGTCTGTCAACGTTTCATTGAAATTGCCTCAGTAAACATTGTATGCAACCACAGGCAACTGTTTGCAGGTTTTGACCACCTAGGTGGACCTGTGGAGAGAGTTTCTGATGTTTCCATTTCTGTATGTATAAAAACCTTCATCAACTGGCCATGGCAACACCTTGGGCGATTTACTAGTCAAGTTAGAAAAATAACTGAATGCTGAGCTTGAATCAAAGATTGGACCCACTGCTCTGCAACCCAAGCACATGGTGAGGGCAGCTACTGAGCAAATGCATTGCTCCCAATTTTTCACACATTCATAGAAAATCTTCACTGAATTTTACAGGACTATGCAGAGGTTTTAAACATAATGAGATATTCATGCTGTTCATAATTTAATGCTGGTATGTAATGCAGTCAGAACCAGTTGTTTAGCTGTTGTATTGCACCAGATCCCATGGGATATTTGCTCTGTAGACTGATGTTGCCTTTTCCTGAAAAATGGCCACGGTCACTTTAACATCAACATTTTTCTCATGTTGCATCACTTTTTTTTTTAAGGGCTATGTTGTTAGAAATTACCAAATGAAATTGAAAAATCTGTTATCCTTTAACAGGAACCACAAATGAACATTTAAGAAAAAGATGTCCAATTATTGTGTCAGCAAATATAGATGTTACACAGTCAGTAGTTAAGGCCCTTGAATTCCATTCTGTAAAGCAATAGGTGTTTAACTACTGTCTAATTGCCATTGAAGTACTGAACTGGGAATTTGCCACATTTCAGCAAATAAAAAATAAGCTTAATTTTACAGCAGTGTAAGAGAATACTGAATCAGAGGTTGGTTGTGATCGAGGAAAGAGTAATTTATACCTATTAACTTCTGGGTTTTATTCTCTTGACATGCTGAAGACTAAAGATCTGTCTTGTCATAAAGACTGTTGAATAGCTTTAGATCCCAAAAGGATAAATGTCATATTTTAATAGAAAGATCTTTTTAAAAACCATGGGATTCCTTAGCCGGATTTGTTAATGATAGAATTGAAAGTATCAGGAATAATTGCAGAATTTACCTGTCATATTGAATCAATGCCCTTTCTATTGACAGCATAAAGGGAAGGAACATTCTGTAACTTCAACACTGCCATTTGCCACATGGACTGACAGAGGGCAGTGCAGCAGTAGCCTGACCTGGTTTCCCAGGTAATATGTTATACTTTAACAGATATGATAGATTTATTATCACTTGGACTGGACCCAAACCTTGAAGCCCAGGATTAAGAATTTACGCAACCTGACTACAATTAAAAATGTGGGACTAAAGTTCCTGGGCCTGTCATTCTGCCCTGGGCCTAGGCACATCTCCGGTATTACTACTGGAGGGAGGCCAAAAAATAGGATAGAACTTGCGTCTGCCAGGGTTCTGCCCTATGGAGAGGTGGTTTGGAAATTCCTGTGAAGGGAAGGGTAGATTTTTGTCCTCTTTCCCACTTCAAGGAAGAACAGCTAAGAAGTTCCCCAGCTTTCCTCAAATTCTGCCCAATATGTCAACTAATGGAGCCCAATAACACTCGGGCATAGGTTCTGGTGTGGGCCTACAAAAAGCTCTAAAATGCTTCTGGGCAAAGATATTTACAAAAGTAGATACAAACCAACATCTAAAAACAGATTATTTGATCAGTGTCTCATTGCTATTTATGGAACCTTGCTGTGCGCATATCTGCTGCTGTGTTTTTTACATTACACCAGTGACTACACTTCAAAGTACTTTGTTGACTTTAAACTGCTTGGGATGTCCTGAGGTCATGAAAGGTGCTATATAAATGCAACTCTTTCTTCACCTGTATTTCCTTTGTGATGGAGAGGAATAATTACGCACTTACCTGCTCATTTAATAACAGCTTCTAACTTAACAGAACAGCAGTGTGTCACTCTGATTTTCCTCAACTCTGTCACTGATTCCTGCTGGTGCACCCTTGTAGGTGTTGGCTGCTCATCCAGGTATGCAGGTGACCTCGTCCCTGATATTTAGAGCGGGTCTATATTTTTGTACATGGTCGTACCTATGGCTTGCTCCAAAATGGAAGCTGGTTGAGCAGAATTTTGGCCCCTTCTGCTTGTATCATTTAAACATTCTCACAAGGTGTCTGGCTTGAATCAGTTATAGCACTCGCACCCTTTGAGTCAGAGGTCGTGAGTTCAAATCCCACTCCAGGGACTTGAATTTATAATCTAGGCTGATATTCCAGTCAGCAATGTCTGGAATGTTGTCTTTCAGGTGAATCATTAAAAAGAGGCCAAACCTATCGTGTTGGGTGGAAGTAAAAGACCCAGTAGCACTCTTTTTTTAAAAAAAAAGAGCAGGGGAGTTCTCCTGGTGTCTTGCCCAATATTTATCCCTCAAAGAACATCACTAAAACTGATTATCTGGTTATGTATCTCCATCCTGTCAGTGGCCAAATTAATTACCGCATTTCTTTACACTTCAAAAGTACCTCACTGGCTGTAAAACATTTTGGCATGGTCTGCAGTCAAGACACATTTTGTATAAATGAAAGTTTCTTTGTTTATTCTTTTACACGGTACCAGATCAAACCTTGCAAAGCAACTTGCCATTGATTTTTGTAAAGGTGAACTTTGATTATCCATGCTCCCATTATCCATGAAAATTTAGGTTAGACTCGGGGCCTGGCCAGGACAAGTGGGAATCAGGACTAGGTCAGAAGGCTACAAAGAATACATACTGGGTTGGGATACCAGTGGGAATCAAGGCTGCCAGCAAGTCTGCAAGGACAGAATCTCCATCAAACCAGGGTAGAGAAAACAGTCTTGTGCTAAAAGCAACCAAGAAACCAAATCCACTGCCAACAAATGGTCCATTGATGGTCTGACAGCCTTCATTTAATCTTTAAAGACACTATAAGTGTTAGAATATTACAACCTATTTATTGTGTGAAAAAGCTCATTATTTTCAGTTAGGAATGCAGGCAATCAGAGCAGCTGGGTGAGCAGCCATTATTTGCCTATTTCCATTCTATGCTTATGGCGCACCCTTCCATTATGGAAGAAAATTCAGCTTAATTTTTCCATTCAGCTTTTAAGTATTTGAGTGTACAATAAAATGACTGAATTTGTGCATCAAGATTTCTTCTAAATACGTTTGTAGCTTATATCTTGGTAAACTAAAAGGGATGAAGACCAGGTTAAGTGGCTGCTACTACACTATCTGTTCCACAGGTAGATATTACCCTATCTGCAAGGTAAACTGTTTGAGCATATGAGCTTACCTGCACGTCCCAATACCCAAGAAGACTGTACTGCCTCTTTAGCTTACTGGGAGCAGGCCCATTTCTGACTTTTCTTAAGGGACTGTAAGGCAGTACAGATGGTGTGATATTTACCGCAGTTTCTGTATCTGACTGTGGAGCGGAACAAGGCATGAATAGATGAATTCATTTTATGATTCAGGTTTGCATAAACACATAACTTGAGTCTTGCAGAGAAGTAACTTGAGCTGCATAGGAAACTATACTTGTAGATTCAATAAACACAATTGCGTTACTTTTTCTGGCATTCACCATCTCCCTTGGCAAAAAGAAATACTTTTGGGAAATGTTTAAGCACTTCACGCTGCATACATTTCAGTGTAATTATCGTTGGAACAACAAATGTATTAAAACTAGATACTATTTGACGACATATCTGTCTTCCAATGAATGTAGATTACTGACTAAAAAAGCACAATACAGTTGTAGTTATGGCCACAACCTAATTTTCTTCCAATAGCCTTGATATCATCACCATCGTTTAATCTTTGCTTTTTTTGATCAAATATAAAGCAGAAGAATGCAAAAATAACTATAAATCATACTGGTGCAATCAACCAATCAGTTTGATCTGTTCCCCAACCGATTTGCCTATGAATAAAGCTTAAAGAAATTATGATGCATGCTACCCTAAGACGGAATGGTATGACAACCATATAAGATGCACTTAGAATAGAAAATAAATGCTTCCTTATTTTATTATTAGTAAAATCTTACATAACGTATTTCATGCCCTGAATTCTGTATATTTTGTAATTTTCGCCTTTACTTCCTCACCCTGTCTTTATTTCTGTTTCCTAAACGATCAGACTCCTCAGGACTGTGTTTATATTTTTATAGGGTACATGCCTACCAGTAAACCTTTTATTTTGGTACTAGCAGCTGGCTGATGTGTTATCAGAATTCCTGTTGCACAATTACTGCTCAAAATGATACAAAGTGAGAAATTGTGTACAGTTCCTATAACTTTAATTTCAGAAGGAATAAGAGCATATAAAAGAGTTTTAAAGACCTGGCTTATTTTCTCACTGAGATATCTTCACTGCTTTCCTCCCTTAGTCTGCACCAAACGACTTCTCATCGTCAATGATTTCAGCCTCTATCTCAATTCATGCTCTCTCCTCTGAGTTCACTGACTTCTGATCCTCATATAACATCTCCCTCCGTGTAAACTCACTAACCCATATTCACAACAATCCCCTTGACCTTTCCATCTCACATGGTCTTGCTACTGCCATAGTATCAATCACAGATGAAGCCACCTCTGATCACCCACATCACCCTGTCGTGTCCCAACCCTTCTGCATCCACCCCTGAAAAAAACTTCACCCAATTCAATTACAACTGCACTTTCAAAATCCCATTATCTCGCCTTGGGTCCTCTGTTTGCCACAGCATTTCTGCAGCTACTCATTTGGTCAACCACACCCTCACCTCCACCTTTGAACCTCTAGTCCCCAATAAAATGACTACTCTCTCTCACCCTGGCTGTTTCCCCTGGTACAGCCCTCATCTCCGCTCCCTTAAGTCCAAGGGATCCCGACTTGAACGGATATGGTGGACAACTGCCAGATCTGGCTGGACCACATAAAGCACTATCCCGCTTTATAACTATAAATATATTGTGCGTTTTTAGTCAGTAATCTGCATTCATTGGAACACGGATATGTCATCAATTTAAGATCATCAGTAGGGCTCGCAGTGTGGCACATTTGCGTGTATACTGGAAGCTACATATATTAATACACAGGGCTCTGTTCTTTGCAGACAGAAAGAACATGTACAAACATTGTGCCTGTTTCCGATAAACAAAATAAGTGACAGCCATTTGCTGGTTCATTCCTCAGGGTAATGCCTTGATCAATCAAAGTCAAGATGCCTGGTTTAAATTTCAAACAAATCTGTTTGACTGTTAGTCACTGTAAACTGGTGCATTCTCCATGGCAATGCCTCTACCAATCAGAGTTCACTTGCCAACTAATCACTGTCTTCTCATACAGTATAAAGTTGTTTAGGAATGCTTTTATTTTAGTATAAAGTTGTTTTCCCTTACTTTGGTTTTCTTCCGGATTGTCCTGATGAGTGCAAGATGAAAAGCTACAACAACATGTCTCTACTTTCAGCAGTAATCTAGCTTTTAGTTGAAAAGATCATTCCCATTAATATTTTAAATTCAGCATTTTTTAAGTGGGTATGATTTGTTTAATATTTGTGATTTGTATCCTTACACCACAAAAAAATGGTTATATTAGTATCATGACAGAACTGAAGTCCAGGAAACCTGCTGAATTGCAACTGCTTGGGGACAACCTTACAAATTGTGATTTAAAATGGGAATTTCTATCAAGTGAGACATGATCAAAGCAACAAAAATCAAAGCTGATCTGGTGCATAATCTTTATTTGCCTAAATGTTATCTAACGTACTATAAGAAGAATTAATACATTATAACAACTTGAAAAGTAAAGAACCATGCTCACATGTCAGGACTTTTTTTTTTAATTCTGGGAAGAATTTTGTAATTTCTTTATGGTGGGTAGCTGAAGTCATCAACTTCTGCACTTCCCCTTCCAAAGTAGAAGATTCATTACTCATTTCGCTATATTGTGATTTGAATTGGCGCAGAGCGCACAGTGTGGAATCTACCTCTCTAACTTTGGGAATTTCCAGGTCTGGCACATCTTCATTTATATCCTCTGCAGTCTCTATTTCTGAGTCTTTCAGAGAAAAAAACATTTTCTGCTTCGATCATCTGCATAGGTGTCGAGGCCAACTGTCATCAGAACAGAAAGGTCATACTCTGATTCCTAGCAGTTTGAGTGAGGCAATTAATCAGTCGCCTTGTGTTCAATTAGGCCATTGCTTTCCTTGTTAGAAAATAAACTGCAGTTTCTAAATCAGTCGGACAGTTGGTAGATAGCTTTCAACATGCTATATAGTCTTCCATAACACCTGTCTATGCATCAGCAGTGGTTTTGTCGCTGTCCGCTTCTTCACTAAACAGCTTTTTGGAAACAAGGCTATATTGGCACATATCCATTGGATGCTTCATGCTTTCCACACCAGGTATTTGGAAAACTCATTAGCTTTAGCTTTCAAAGACAGCCATCAAGCAGTAGTTTCAGGACTCTTTTGTGATTAAATAACCTAAGTAACACTTTACAAAGGTTAACTATTTCTACATTCCTATCCATTTCCTATCTTTGTTCTCATGTTTCCCAGATCTATTTCCGAATTTTGAAAATCATAGATTGAGAAATGCGGTGAGTTTTAACCCTCAAAAACATGTAGGATGTTAAAATATTAAAAATCTGAAACTTGACTCCAAACTGCCCACTTTCAAGTTGAACAGATGCAGGTCAAGGGGCAGGCAATAAATCCACTCCCAGGATGTGGGTTGACAAGTTAAATATTTTAATGAGGTTTTTTTTTACAGTTTAACAGTGGGAAACCCGGCAATTGAAGTGTGGGGGTGGGGTGCGAGGGCAGCTCTGTGGGCCAGGAGGAGCAGGAGTGCTTTCCTCCAAGTAGGACTACTGAAATAGTTGCATTAACACTGGATTTGCAATTAAATGATTTGCAAACTGAAAATGGCTGTAATGACAGTGTGATTTCACACATCGCACAGGTAGCTTTCCCTGCTGTTATCCCAGCATTGTAGTACAAAAGGATAATAATGCTGTAGAATACAAGTCAAAGTCAGTTTCAGTTACTGGTTAATTTGAATTTTTTTCCATGCTAAAGCAACCACAAATTATCAGGGATAGGTTATTTTTGTGGCGCAGAACCCTGGTTGGTGTTAAGAGTAAAGAAAGAAAATACTTTCATTTATATAGTGTCTTTCATGACCGTGAAATGTCCCAGCACGCTCTACAGCCAATGATGTACCCTTTGAAGTGTTTGTTAATGTTTTAATGTAGGGAATGTGGCAGCTGATTTGTACACAGCAAGGTCCCACAAACAGCAATGAGATAATGATGTTTCCTGTTAGCCAGGATTCTGGGGAAACCTTCCCTGCTCTTTTGAATAGTGCCATGGATCCTTCTAACAAAGACTATTCTAGTAACATCAAACCTAGCTGACACGTGAGCTATTAAAGGTAGACTTACTCCCACCCACTAACCACCCCCCCTCCAACCCTCCACACCCCTGTCATGAACACACATGACCAGTTGAAATATTAAGGGATATATTTTCTTCCTTTCACCAATGTTGGTAAAATAAAAAAGTAGGTATAAGTTTAAAGCAAGGGACTCCGCTTTAAATTGCCATATGTACATTTAGGCCTTGAAATTGCACTCTTCAGAGTATTAGCATGTGAATGCTCAACACATTCATATGAAATTCCTTTATCTGCTTTTATCAGAGGAGCTAACCCATTTTAAACATTGTTACGCCAATATGTTTAGTTAAATGATTTTCTTTGATCCACTGACTGGAGATCTGACTTTTTTATGAAGAAATTTAAAAAGAACATTTTTAAAAAGACAAGCTGCCAGCAAAGTCATCCTTTCAGCTTAAGATGATCACCTAATTTGCAACACTGTATCCTACACTGCAATATTTGAGGAGAGAAACTGAATGTCTGCTAATGTTCCAGCAAGAACCAAGACCCAGGAATTTTAAAGGAACTACCTGTTCTCTCAGCAAGAAGCAGAAATACTGCTAACTGCTATATTTTGAATCAGTAAGTGTCATGTGACAAGCCCCTCCTCATCTGTGGTTTTAAGCTGGTGTTTTTTCTGCAGCAGAGGAGAAACTTTTGTGCTCTGACATGAGCTGACCATAAGTGAGGCCCCCCCCCTCTCTCTGTCTATCTGTCTCTCCACTCCAGCTTGAAAGCTTTCAAATCCTGTTTGTTGACTGACCACCTTTGCATACTCTGGCTACAGTCAGAAACCCCGTTGGAGGAAATCATGTGCCTCACTATTTCCACCAGACTCACCGAACCAGTCATCTACCTCTTCAAACTAAAAGCTTCAGGACCACTGAATTCAGCTACAGAAGCCAGCCAAATCAGCAAATTTCACAGACGGTATACCTTTTTTATGGACTCTAACTCAAACAATCTACCTTTCTCCACTCTGTAACCTATTTGGTGTGTATAAACCTCTAGTGTGTATGTGAGAGTGAAAGCTGGCGCGTTGTTTATTATTAATTCGGTTTAGGTACAATAATGTTAACCTCTTTCTTTGTTAACTTAAGAAAATCTGTCCAATTGGTTCTTGTTATGATCATAGCAAGTATGTAATCAGACACCTACTGAATTGGCCAGTACATTGACTTTAAGAAAGAATTAAGCCTGTTGTGGTCAAACAAGGAGAGCAAAAAGAGGGAAGCCCTTCGACCCCTCCTCACTTGACTGTAATAGCATTTTTCAGTAATATTTTAAAGTTTAAATTCAAGGCCTTAATTTTTTACAACCACATAATACACTTCAATTTATGCAATGTAATCCCACCCTTGAAATACTCAGTTGATTTATCCATAGAATATCTGTTGAATGATGGTGAGGTCTCAATTCATTCCATCTTCGCTGCCTCCGGAGAATACTTGGCATCAGGTGGCAGGACCGTATCTCCAACACAGAAGTCCTCAGCTTATACACGCTACTGAGTCAGCGGCGCTTGAGATGGCTTGGCCATGTGAGCCGCATGGAAGATGGCAGGATCCCCAAAGACACATTGTACAGCGAGCTCGCCACTGGTATCAGACCCACTGGCCGTCCAAGTCTCCGCTTTAAAGACGTCTGCAAACGCGACATGAAATCCTGTGGCATTGATCACAAGTCGTGGGAGTCAGTTGCCAGCGTTCGCCAGAGCTGGCGGGCAGCTATAAAGGCAGGGCTAAAGTGTGGCGAGTCGAAGAGATTTAGTAGTTGGCAGGAAAAAAGACAGAGGCGCAAGGGGAGAGCCAACTGTGTAACAGCCCCGACAAACACATTTCTCTGCAGCACCTGTGGAAGAGCCTGTCACTCTAGAATTGGCCTTTATAGCCACTCCAGGCGCTGCTTCACAAACCACTGACCACCTCCAGGCGCTTATCCATTGTCTCTCGCGATAAGGTGGCCAAAGAAGAAGATGGTGAGGTGCTGAGCAGGCGGCAGGAAACTTAATGAGTTGTCCCAGTTACCCATGGACAATCTTGTGACTAACAATAATAACTCTATATTTGGATTAAACTATTCGCTACACTTGTAATACCACTAGGAGGGGATTCCCTGCTCATCATCTGTATGTGCCCTGAAGGTACGGAGCAAACAGAAACAGCAACAATTATCTGTTTAAATAGGGTAGTTGACAATGTCTGACCGAGATCAAGAAAAGAAAATCTGAAAGAACCTTTGCTTCAAAAAGGGCAACATTTTATTTGTGTTGCAGAAAGCAAGCAGTTAGGTTGGTTGAAGAGGCTAGATCGGTGCAAACGGAAAGTATTTAGTTGAGAAAGAAATTTCTTATTTTTCATCCTTTTTTCTTCTTGACCAGTATTTGTTCCATTACTGTAACAGATGGTTTAATTAAAATACAGAGCTGTCCTGGTAATCACTGGAAGACTGATTTGTTTCATTAAACACTTTTCAAATCCTAGCCAGAGTTCTTGCTTCTGATCACTATCAGCTAGAAAGCTTGGTTGTTAGATGGGCAAGATTGGGATTGGACTTGGCTGTAATGTTACCTGTGGTTGAATAGTCTAATTAAACTCATTGTATAGTGTCACACATGGAGGGGGGCCATTTGGCTGTGGCACAGCCGGTGTCATTGGTATGGTACCACAACAGAAGTCAACATTGTCAGAAGAAAAGAGAATTCCTATGTGTTTTATATTTTTTTTAATCCTGTACCACTGATATTGCTTTTGACTATTCCCTGGTTTCAAGGATCTTGTTTATTCCAAAAAAAAGTTATCAGCTATTTCAAAGACTTTTAATTATAATGCATGCACTTCCTTCAAAACTTAGCAAATTTGGATTGAACTGTTTTTTCCCTTTTCAATATCATTGAATGCCTCCGATGAACAGTTAAACTGATTCCTCTCAGTTAATCATTGACGCTTAGTTTGAGTGAAATAGTGTCTATCCTTGTGTAATCAATAAACACAGACAGAAGGAAAAGCTCATTGTGGCAGTGCCCAAAACCTCGTGTCTTGAAAATTTTGGCATTCCTGAGCTTTAATAGAATTAGAAAATCAACCCTTCCACAAAGCAGTGCCTAGTAGATAGGTTTTAATTTTCCCCCTACAATCCATGATGGTACATTATTATTCTGTAGTAGCATATAATTGAAAAAAACAACATTGTTCCTGCTGCAGACATTATGTAGATTTTTAGTGTTTCCTTTTTTGTAGATGTCATTGACCTCTGCATATGACATTGAATTTGGACCTACTAAACATACAAAAGTGTAACTTAATATTGCCACATATTTCCTACTCTTCTTGCCCATCCCTCCCAACCACCCCCACCCCTCCCCCACCGGTTCCTTATCACCAAACTATTTAGTTCATACGCTAACAATTTACAGCAGCCAAAATACAGTGTGCAGCAATTCGATGACCTGTTCTACTTAATGGAGGCAGTTACACCATCCAGTTAAAGCAAGTCAGTTGGGTCGAATGATTTAGAGGCATTACCACAAGGCCTGGAAAGAAAACTTGGCCAAAAACTATGTAAAAGCAGAAATACAAGGATCAAAGTTCAAACTAGGGGAATTCTCCCCATCTTGTTCATTTTTCCAGCTTTTATTTACACTATCAAGATACCAGTCAGAAATTTCTCAATTGAGTAAAAATATTTTGGCTTTTGCATAAGGCATGCAATTTCCATGCATGTATAAGTCATTCACTTGTGTATATAAATTAAAATATTAAAGCAGACTTTGAACAGGACATTACAGATTTTATTATTTTTCATTGCAGTCGATGAACCGAGATTACAATGTAATAAACATCATTAATAAAGAATGGGCAGGAAGTTTTTCAGGTGGCTAGCACACACAGGTGGGAGGCAGGACATCCTCCGCAATATTGGCAGGAGGTGGTAATCGAGCCGGGGAGGCGGCCAATTAAGGAAGGCAGGCAGGCCTTTCATGCTGCCAGCCCAATAAGAGGCCGGCAGCTTATAGCGCCATTGAAAGAAGTGGACCCTGTTGCGGCAGCAAGGGAAATGCGAGAGCACCTCCATTTTGACGATTGGAGGGGAAACCGCTGGTGGTCACCTCCTTGAGCCGTGGTGCCTCCAGCTCCAATAATCCCTCTATGGGAAGCCCCCAGGGAGGATGCCTCCTTGTAACTGATGGCTTACCACATGGTGGGGGACAGATCTGCCAGTGGTAAAATGCCAGCGACCCTGGGAAAATGGTTCTTAATTGGGCCTTTAATTGTCTAAAATGGCTGCCTGCCTCCAATTGACGGGTAGCAGAGCCGCTGCCGTTCCCGCCGCTGGGAAAATTCCTGACCCCCTCCCACAGCCCATCCAACCCCGCCTCCTAGCCTGCCACCTGGGGGCTGGTAAAATTCCAATTTATTAACCTCATAAATTTACTCAAATGTTACTATTGTGGCTATCTTTTAAACTATACTGTTAGGAAGGTACAAACTTTGGAAGAATGATGAAAATTACACTTTTGTATTTGCCTATGCGTCTTAGCTGATTTTTTTTTTCTTTCACTGATGATAGCTCCTCAAGTTGAGGAATTTTGAAATTAGGGAATGGAACATATTTTTCTACATTTATCTCTTACTGAAACCACAGGGTAATCAAGATAGGAATCCTATTTGAGTGTTAGACCGATCATGAGAGAGTAGTGAAGTTGTACTGGGACCCTATCTCAAGGAAGTGGAGAAATTAGTTTGGGACAGTTGAATAAGCTGGAGCGAGCCTTAAGATTAGGTTGAATTAGATGTTGACAACCTGGAAAGGAGAAGTGAGATCTTGCTCGATTAGGTACTCCACTGCTTCCACTTTTCCAGCCTTAGCTACTTCTCCATCTAGTCAGAAAGAGCAGTTTAACCCATCTTGTCAGAAAATGTTTACAGTCAGTAAACATCTAATTTCTAGACCTGCTGAGTATTTCCAACATCTAATTTCTGTTTGGCCAATGCTTTGCACGTCTGGAGATCAGCATTGCACATTGTACTCTTCACATTTTTGCAAGCATCTATTCATTATGTAGTTGCTGCATGTGGAGCATTACTTTCACATTAACAGTTATCACAGGGTTATTGCATTACGGCTTTCCTTTTAAACCTTAAGTGTCCACAGTTTTTCTTTTTTAGATTGCTCCATAAAAGCCTAAAATGGGGAATGTAAAATTGTACAGAATTTGCTTTGCTGAAGATTAGGCCTCGGCACTCAGACTGAGCTGATTAATATTGACCTTGGGTGCCTGATGGTATCACATTTTGAGCTTGTGGTTGGATGGCTTTTGCTGTCAGCACTGGCTTTCTTCAGGGAGAGAGCAGGGATAGAAATGATTTAGTATGTTACCTAGAGTTAGGAGGCTGACAGGAGATAAATATGGGCACTTAGATTTCAGCAGAGATGAAAGTGGTCTGGTTGATGCAGACTTTTCAAGCAGCGATATGATATTGTACCAGATAATATGTTAATGTGTACATGTGATTAATGCATCAGTGAATTAATATCAGCAAACTTACTACAATATTGTTGTGGGAGCATTGTAATTGAAGCCAACTAGCCAGAGAAAGGAAATGAAGTTAAAAGCTAGAAATCCTAGAACTTAGTTCTCTGTATGTAAATCTAGATTTACATACGAAGATCAATCTTTGTGCTTGCAATGGCTGGAATATTACACCCCCTCTTCCCCCCCCCCCCCCCCCAAAATAAGTGGGTGGGGCGGGGGTGCGAAAATTGAGTGGGAGACGGTGGGGGGAGGGGGGTGCGTTTCCTACCTCCTCCCGCCCCATTGCCAATTTATGAGAGGTGGCAGGAAATGGCCTGCCTGCCGCAGGCCAGTCAAAGCTCTTAAGTGGGCAATTAACTGGCACTTCAGGGCTTCCTCCCTCTGCTGCAGGTATATTGCCCCCCTTTGCCCCGCCGGGTTCCAACTGATTGTCCCCAGCGAGGCCCTAAAAACTTAACTTAATTCCGGGTTGTTCTTCCAATTCTTCCGATGGCTGGGTGTAGTCCCAGCAGTGGCTACTGCTCCCGATGGAGCTACTGGGACTAAGAGCTGCCGGCCCACTGATTGGCCAGCAGCTCCATTAGGCGGGGCTTTTATTTTTATTTCATTTAGAGATACAGCACTGAAACAGGCCCTTCGGCCCACCAAGTCTGTGCCGACCATCAACCACCCATTTATACTAATCCTACATTAATCCCATATTCCTACCACATCCCCACAATTCCCCTACCACCTACCTATACTAGGGGCAATTTATAATGGCCAATTTACCTATCAATCTGCAAGTCTTTGGATGTGGGAGGAAACCGGAGCACCCTGTGAAAACCCACGCAGTCATAGGGCGAACCTGCAAACTCCACACAGGCAGTACCCAGAATTCTGCCTCAATGAGGTGGAAGTCCCGCCCAAGACCAATTCAAGGTCTGGGGAGCATAAAATTCCGGTCTGGCTCCCCAAGCTCGGCGGAGGGGGGCTCACCACCGACTCTTCGCCTGGTGGATGGGCCCTCCTGCCCAATGAAAAATTCCGGCCAACATTACAAAATGTTTATTGCCGCCTATTACCGTATGGATTGATTATGTATGAGGAGGAGTTTACATAAAGTTACTGGCAATAGCTAAAGGTGATAAATTCTCCCTATTTTGAAATCTGGTTTGTTATTCTAACTGGCACAGTTAATCAAATATCATTTTGATTTACTCAATTTCATGAAAATCACTTTGCTGCTGTGCATTATCAGAAGCAGCTTTGGTGCAGTTGTCCAAAAGCTATTTCATTGAAGACAGCCAGTCGTGTATTTGAAAGAAACAAACCCTGATACAGGTTTTTGATATGTAGTTGTGAACATGGCAATTACTATACAGTAAATGCTCTTTTAAAAAAAAAACTGAAGTCTGAACTAAGTTCACTCAAATTAATACAATGCATTTATATAATGGTAAATTTTTACTTTGCCAAATCATTATTCAGTTTCCTTATTGGGCTATCATGTACATTTCTGCTACTTTTTGTGACAATAGTATAGTGATCTGTAAAACTAAGTTTCCCAGGACTCCTGTCCCATCCTCCCATCCCCAATACCACTCTCCAGAATAATGCAATTGGACACTGTAGCATAGTTGCTTGATATTGAGTTGGTGACATTTGCAATGAAGGCTAAATAATTAGAACACAAAATATGTTGATGCATAATGGAAGTGTGCGGTTGATGGTATAATAAGGTAAATAATATACCAGAAATTCCCCTTGTGGAACTTTGATTGTATAACTAAGCCATGATTTAATGTATCCAGATATTTCCTACATTACTACAGTAACTACATGTCAAAAACATTTAATTGGCTGTAAAGTACTTTGGAGCATCCAGAGGATGTGAAAGGTGCTACATAAACATAAGTTTTTTTTTTCTTTCGTTAGTTGTTTTCGGTGATAGTAATTTAAATTTGTGAAAAGCGTATGATAATGCTGTGCATGTAACCTGTTTAAATAAATGATTTCAAATGGCTGGAAACAAATTCTGATTGCAACAGTTGGCTATTTGTCTGAAAAGCTGAGGAGATAAGCTACACCCACCAGATTCTCACACAACAGTACAGTACATTGCTTGCTCATTATTTAATTCCTGAAGCTCTTTATTTGACCTTTGTTTCATGGTAAACTAATAAGTCAATCTCAAAATGATCATAGCAACAAAAAAGAGATTTTATGATAATTACAGCATAAATGCATTTCTTTTAGGGAACCACATGTTAAGCTGTATTTTTTAACAAAAGGAGACGTCACTAATTTTCTTCCATGTTTTCCGATGTTATACTACAAACCTCATGTAACAGTGATATATTCAGAGCCATGAGGACTGATTCTGGTTAGCAAATGATTTGAATCTTACTAGTGGCATCAGCAAGATGGAGATTGGAACTGTAGTCTTTTTTTGCCCATGACGGAAACATCCAATCAGCGCCTCAGTTGGTGAAAAGTTTTTTTCATTCACCTCAAAAGGCGTATTTCCTGCTTGTTATGGTGTTAAACTGTGATAATCTTCCGTCAGCTGTGATTGATTCCATAATGTTCACTGAACTGCAGAAATTGTGGGTAGCACATAGACTGCTGAGAGAAAATGTCAGTATTCCCTTGTGTTTGTACAGTAAATAATTCCATTAGAGGCTCTAACAGTTGATACCAAGAAACCTGTCCTGTCAATGTCTTAACTTGCCACCTGTATATTGAAATAGGCAGCATTCATGACT
This sequence comes from Heterodontus francisci, assembly GCF_036365525.1. NCBI lineage: Eukaryota > Metazoa > Chordata > Chondrichthyes > Heterodontiformes > Heterodontidae > Heterodontus > Heterodontus francisci. The sequence continues at coordinate 130,681,165 of NC_090374.1, read as the reverse complement.
AGGCAGTAGTTGTGTTGCTGCTGCCTAAACAGCATTTTAACATTGGACAATCCAAAAATAACCTTGCATATCTTGTGCATTTTATACTCTGCAGTTTATGGTCCAAACTTGGGTGATTTTTTTTAAAAAAGGCATGAGAAAGGTTTTTCAAAATGTAGATTTTTTGAAGCCCACAAATAATGCCTCTCAGTTGAACCAATGCATGCCTACTTTTCCTTCAGTAAGTGTGTTCTGCAAAATGATATATCTTTCAATTAAAGTCCTAAACTTGATGATTTGAAACTCCAGCTCACCAGCAAGAAAATAGTTTAGTTATTGCCTGCCAATGGCTTCAGCAAACAGAATGTCATAAGATTGCCTCAGAACAGTAATTTTCTAGTAGGTGAAGGATCCCTGCAAATGAAGATCCACTCATGAAGGCTCCCTGAAAACATTAACATAATCTCTGGGATATCCTATCCTAACCTCCAAAAGAAAACAGTGACTGCTTTCCAAAGAAAAATGCAGGACATGATTCTCATTGGTGTAGATCAACAGTGGCAACATGCTACATGTTTGTGGTGTGTGGTGGGCTTGGCCTCATAGGGGAATAAATATGGAAATTTTCGAGTACCCCGTGATTCTCTTGCAAACATTCTGTGGATTCCTGTTTAAAATCTGAAAACTGAGAGACTAGTTCTATTCCAAAGCTTTTAACCTACTCAAAAATGGATCAAAAATATTCACACTTTCTTTTTTAGAAAGAAGTAGGTTTGGAACATGGCTTGATGGCAGCACACTTGCCTAAATCTGAAACAATCTGAACGCATGAAGCATTCGTGAGAAAATAATGACAGAACTAGAGATAAATGGGTTTGACCTAATAGCCTTTACAGAATGGTAGTTGCATGACAACCAAAGTTGGAGGGGGTGGGTAGTCCTGATAAAGAATGACATAATTTCTGTAGTGAGGACGGTTCTTGGCTCGGAAGAGCAGGAAGTGGAATTAGTTTGTGTGGAGATTAGAAATATCAAGGGGCAGAAAACACTGGTGAGAGTAGTTTATAGGCCTCCTAACAGTAGCTATATTATTGCTCAGAGTTTTCATCAAGAAATAAGAGGAGCTTGTAACAAAGGTAATGCAATAATTGTGGGGGTCTTTAATGTTCATATGGACTGGATCAAATTGGTGAAAATAGTTTGGAGGACAAGTTCATGGAATGCATTTGAGACAGTTTTTTTGAACAATAGGTCATGGAACCAACTTGGGAATAGGCTATTTTAGATCTTGTCTTATATAATGAAGCAGGATTAATTAGTAATCTCATAGTAAGAGATCTTCTGGTGAAGAGTGATCATAATGTGATAGAATTTCACATTGAGTTCGAGAGCAACATAAGTCTGAAACGGGAGTATTAAACTTAAAGCCAATGACATCTGCATGAGGGAGCGAGTTGGATAAATTAGATTGGGAAATCAGATTAAAAGGTATGACAGTAGATAAGCAATGGTGAACTTTTAAAGAAATATTTCATAATATATTCTATAAAGAAAAACTCCACAGGAATCTGTGGCTAAAGAGGTTAAGGATAGTACTAGATTAAATGAAGAGGCTAATAATATTGCCTAGAAGAGTAGTAAGCTTGAGTATTTTAGAAGCCAGCGAAGGATAACCAAAAATTGATAGAAGCAGAAAATAGAATGAGAGTAAATTAAAAAGAAAGATTCAAACATATTGTAAGAGCTTCTACAAGTATGCTAAAAAAAAGAGAGTAGCGAAAGTAAACATGGGTCCCTTAGAGGCTGAGACAGGAGAATAGTAATGGAGTATAGGAAATGGAAGAGGCGTTAAACAAATGCTTTGTCTTCACAGTAGAAGACAAAAAAGAACATACCAGAAATAATGAGGAACCAAGGGTTTGATGAGAGTGAGGAACATTAAGTAATTTAATATTAGTAAGACAAAATTACTACAGAAATCAACGGGACTAAAACTTGGAATTGTTGTGAAACTGTGAGGAGGATCGTGATAAATTTCAAGAGGACATAGGCTGGTGGAATCGGATGAAATTTAATGCAGCGAGGTGGGAAGCGATTCATTTTGGGATGAAGAATGAGGAGAGGCAATATAAATTAAAGGGTACAATTCTAAAGGGAATGCAGGAGTAGAGGGATCTGGGGGTATATGCGCACAAATCATTGAAAGTTGCAGGGCAGACTGAGAAAGTTAATAAAAAAAATAGGATCCTGGGCTTTATAAATAGGAGCATAGAGTACAAGAACAAGGAAGTTGTAATAAACCTGTATAAAACACTAGTTCAGCCTCAAATGGAGTTTTTTAACCACTGAAAAAAACATGGTGTTGAATTTTAAAAAAAATTGTTCAAACCAGCTTGGAAAAGAGAATATTTCATTTTTGAAAGACCTAAAGATTGCTTTATGGAGCACGCAACATGCGGCCAAGGAATGAAACAGCTCAAGTCAACTGTAGCTCGCGACCATGCTGAGGAATGGTGTAAAAAAATGTCTAAGACTTCAAATATGTCGAGCCAAAAGATATCAGATAAAGTTAATGGCCAGCTTTGTTAACTGGGATCTCAAAGATGCACAAAATGATCTTAGCCTCGCCTACAGTTTAGCAAAAGCCAAACTGCCATTTTCAGCAGGTGTTGCCTTCAATGAACTCACTAAAAAACTGACCCAAACTTTGCTACTTTTCAAAACTGCACTGCAGCGCAAGAACTTTGGCAAGAAACACCAAAAATTAGGTGACTCCATTCAGAGAAAAACAGTTCAAGCAGCAGTCGATGGCAATTTGTAAACTTAATGTGCGACGAGCGAACTGACCACGTTGACAAAGGGGAAATTCCCTCTGAGTTTTTGAGCTTAATTGAAATAGCTGTGCGCTGTAATGCAGGAAATCTGAGCACAGCCATTGTTAGTTGTTTGGAAAATGACCAAAACAAGTACCCTGTAGAGAAAATTGTGGGATTTACACGGACAGGGCATCTGTAATGCTAGCCCAACGCGCAAGTGTTTCAAGGTGACTAAAAGCTTATGGAGATTTATTCACCCAGCAATGTATGACCTATCGCCAGCCCTTAATGGCTAAAGACGCTGAATCAGTCATAGCTGACTTTGTGGAAGACACAATCAAAGTGATACTTAAACATTTCAGTGGAGCTGCGAGAAAAAATAAATTTAAACAGATTTGTGAGCTGAAGAGAAGTACTCGAGCCTGGTTGGCTACAAAAAAAATTGCTGGTTAGGTTTGGCTGCCTGTGTTGAGAGGTCTGAGCTACTGTGGGATTCTCTAATGCAATGCTTTGAGAGAGAAGCATTTGAGAATAGGTCGCCAAATTACAGAAAAAATTGCCAGAATATACATGACATGCTACAATCTCCAAAATTCAGTGTGTGTCTCAGTTTCTTGAACTGGGTTTTGACACCAATGAATTTGGCACTGCAGGTAGGGAACAATGCAAACTGCTCTCTGGAGAAGTACTTCAAGGTCATTTTGAAGTCTTTTAAACAGCTTTCAAATGAAGATTCTATGCTGGAATCTTTCATATCTCCAAGCTACCTGTCTATCCCCAGTGCCAAGGTCACACAGATGCTGAGGGAGTGTGAAAAGTAGCATTATGTGCCAGAAATGGAGATTGTCCAGGTAAAAGCAACATTCATTGAATATGCAGAGAAACTTGAACACGCATTCAAGGCCAGGTTTCCTGAAAAAGAACTTTTGCAATGCATGCTTTACTTGGATCCCTGCAACCAAAAGCCACCAGTCTCAGAAATTCAAAACCTTGCAGCACGATTTACAAAGCACATTGACTCCAACAAAGTTGAAATGCAATAAACTTTGTCCTGCAAAGATGAGGCTGTCAAGACACTTTTCAACTCAGACCGCTGTGGCAGTGATGTTACCAAATTGTGGTGTCTTTTGTTTAAGTCAAGTGAAGATGAATACAGTGAACTGGCAAAGCTATCACTTCTTTTACTGACACTGAACCTTGACACTTGTTGCTGCAAATGAGGCTTCAGCCACTTGAACACAATCAAAACATCCACAAGGGGGAATCACCTTGAGAGCTGTTGGGTTGATGCTTACCTATGTATTTCAACTATGACAACGAGCACAAAGGAATTCAACGTAGTTGCGGCGGCGAGGTACATTCAGAATCAAAAACATTAAAGTGTGAAAATTTATTATTAGCTTACTAGCTAACTAGGACAGCTAGCTCATCACTTTTTCCAGTGTGGAAAATTATTTGCTATTTTACTGGTTGAATGACAAAGTTACTTCTCAGTCCTTTTTTTTTATTGTGTCATGGTTTAGCTAGCTTAGCTAAATCTATTTTTTAAATTCTTTCATGGGATGTGGGTGTCACTGGCAAGGCCAGCATTTGTTGCACATCCCCAACTGCTCTTGAACTAAGTGGTTTGCTAGGCCATTTCAGAGGGAAGTTGTGTCAACCATATGGAGTCACATGTAGGCCAGACCAGGTAACGACATCAGATTTCCTTCCCCAAAGGACATAAGTGAACCAGAAGGTTTTTACAACAATCAATGATAGCTAGTATCAGTAATGCTGCCATGAAACTTCCATTCATTAATTGAACTTAAATTCCACCAGCTGCCATGGTGGGATTTGAACCAGTGTCCCTGGGCATTAGCCTGGGCCTCTGGATTACTAGTTCAATGACATTACCTCTACATCACTGTCTCCCCTTCTGTCAACAAAAGTAATTTGCATTAGCACTGCATACAGTTTTGTTTGCTAGAAGCTGATACAGTTGTGCTGCTCTCCATTGATGTCTGTATGCTTAGCTACTTTATAGGGAGAAATGTGTTTCAAATCAGACTGTGTTTTGATGGCATTAAGTTGGCTATACACTTCACGTACAGAATAATTTGAGCCCAATAATTTTATCAAATGTCCATGGTACATGTTGGTGCCAATTCCTGCCCCTATTTGAAACATGCTCAAGCACAAATACTGTATGCATACTGCAGGGCTACAAGCGGAATCAAAACAGAGCCTGAATCTGTCCTCACCCACAATCCAACATACATACATTTTCTCAGAAAATGTTGCTACATAATGAACAAGAACAGGAAACACTACCACACTTCACTCTTCCTAGCTCAAGGACGTTGAGGCAAATTCTTCAAACCGGCAATGCTTTATTTGAGATTAACTAAGTCAGCAAACATCGTGTACTGAGCTTGGGCCAGTGTACAGTTTTGGTCTCCTTACCCAAGGAAGGATATATTTGCTTTACAGGGGGTGCTACAAATGTTCCCTATATTGATTCCTGGGATGAGAGGGCTATGCTATCAGAAAAATGAGTAGCATAGGCCTATATTCTCTGTAGTTTATAAGAATGTGAGGTGATCTCTTTGGAACATATAACTTTTTTTTTAAGAGGGCTTGACAGGCTAGATGCTGAGAGGCTGTTTTCCTTGGCTGGAGAGCCTAGATCTAAGAGTCAAAGGGCAGGATTTTCCCTTTTGAGTTGGGACCATGATGTGGGGTCAAATGTGGATTCCGAACCCGCACGGTGTCAAGAGCAGTCACCAGACATCAACTTTGCCTTGATTGGCCTATTAGTGGCCAGAGGACATGCTTGCTTTCCAATTAAGGATGGCAGTTGGGCTCTTGAACCTGAAGGGCCAATTGGAGGCCCTCCAGCAAAGAAGGAGCTGTAGCCTGCCAGTGCAGGTAAGGGAGAGAGAGCACCTCCATCTTGAGGCACCGCCTCAGCACTTTTAAAAGAATTGAACTAAAAAATGGCCACATCTGCCATACCACCATCGCGGAGGGTAGCCCCTCCACAAGGCAACTTGCGGCCGATGTGGCCCAGTAGGCTGGTGCGGGGCACCTCAGTCATCCTGGAAGGCTGGCCTCCAGAATGCTACCAGGAGGCCACCTCCAGGAAGCTCCCGCACTACTGACGCCACAGGGAGCCCAAGGGCCAACTGGAAAATTCCAGTCGGCCTCTGATCAACAGCCATGGTTGGCTTTTTGGTTACCTTAACTAGCTACTTGCCGCTTGCAGGCAGGTAGCCATTCCACCCCCAACATACCCTTCCCCAAAATAACTTGAGGACAGGATGGTGCCAGCAAATGGCATGCCGGCTAGTGGTGCAAAATTGTATACCTGCTTGCCTCTGTTTCCCACCCACCCCCCCCCCCCTCCATATCAGGGCAAAAGTCCTGCCCATAGTCTCAGGATATGGGGTTGATCATTTTGGACTCAGATGAGGAGAAATTTCTTCACTCAGAGGTTATGGATCTTTGGAATTCTCTATCCCAGAGAGCAGTGGATGCTCAGTTGATGAGTATATTCAAGATTGTGATTAACAGATTTTTGGGTAATAAGAGAATCTAGGAATTTGAAGATTGGGCAAAACGTGGAGTTGATGTAGAAGTTCAGCCACAATCTTATTGAATGGCAGAGCAGGCTCGAGGGACCATGTGGCCTACTCCTATTTCTCAGGTTCGTGGTCTGTGACTCTTTTATTTATTCAGTGTCATCACTGAGTCACTGAAGGCTCAAGTTTTGGATTCTATACTGTGGCTTCCATAGAGGACAAATAAGTTCAAGCCTTGGCTGGGACATCTGTCAGATGGGAGCTGAAAAGTGATTCTACCCACAGACTCAAGTAGGTATCCTGTCAGTTGATCTAATAATGGTCTCTGTTGAGGTGTTTCTGAACAGGACCAATTTATCCTCCCGATAAGGATACAGCAGATTATAGAGGGAGGATAGGGTCAAACAAAAGCAGGACTTGCAAATAGAGAGTATTCTAAAAGCAAATGTTGTACAGAAAGAGCTAATTTTTAAAGTTTTTGCCAGGATTAAATGCCTAAGTGCCTAGTTTTGTTTGCCATTTCGTCGACTAACTTTAATTGTAAAGTGTTTATAGTACTTCTCTCCATGGAATTATTTGTTCGAGCAGTATTCCCATTTTGGTGGTGGAGGATGGGAATTAAAAATCAACACTGATCGCCTTGTTTCTGAACAAGCACACGTCCTGCATGCTGATCACATAAGAAGTAGTTGTATACTTGGCAGTTACTGCCAAGAAGTCTGCAGCCTGAAACAACTCTGTCTTCCTGGCCAATAGAAGTTATGTGAGGGCATCTAATCTTGTACAATAGATTTAACTGGTTAAAAATGTACATAAAGAGAGAACAAAAAAATTAAACAGATTCTTTATATAACTGTATAGATAACAAGCATTGTATGTGTTCTTTGAAATATAGGCTGTGTGCATTTTTAGACATCTCAATGTATACAGATTTACTTGAGTTTTCAAAAAAGTCTCAATTATCATCAGTGCAGATAACAGTTCAGAAAAAATGTTTTGTTCCAATAAGTCACAGAAATTAACTCCTTTTTCAGGGGACACACTCTAATCAGACTGAATGCATATATATCACTAGCACTGAAAAACAGCCGTGGCAGCTTAAAATCCTGAAAGTTAGATTTAGTTATTCAGTAATTACTGAGAATATGTCAGATAGAGCAATTAGTGGCATTATGCTCACTTTCCTTGGCTTTATTGATTCTAATTCAGCATTAGGAAGTACTTTGTTTCAGTAGCCATCGAAACAATGCAGATGGTCATTGCTTTCAGAAAAATTCAGCTATTTAATTTAGTTGTTTCACTAAACCAGATGGTTTTCGACTGCCAACACATCAATAGTACAAACAGATGTTTAGCATTTGATTTTTTTTTTCTTTCACAGAACAACATTTATCAAACTGCAAGAATCTTTAGGCAGGACAAGATGTCTATCCATATGTTCATTGCTTATAACTATCAAAAATGTTCAGAAAAACATTAGGATTCAAATTCTGACTAAAGTCATGAGCAGCAGTTACTATAACTCCAAACTCTATATAAAGAAAAAGAAAGCCTTGCATTTATGTAGTGCCTTTCACAACTTCAGAACGTCCTGAATAGCTTTACAGCCAATGAAGTACTTTTAAAGTACAGTTACTATTGTAATGTTGGAAACATAGCTGCCAAGTTCCCAAGAGCAGCAATGTGATAATGACCAAATAATGTGTTTTAGTTGAGGGAGAAATATCGGACAGGACACCTGCAAAATACTGTCATCTCTTACATCCACCTGATGCAGGCAGTTTAATGTCTCATTTCAAAGATGGCATCAGTAATAGTACCCCCTCAGTACTGCACTGGAGCATCAGCCTAGATTTTTTTTCTCAAGTCTCGAAAGTAGGAATTGAACTCTCAACCTCTGACTCAGAAGGTCAAGACCATAAGAAATAGGAGTAGGACAAAAGGCCCCTTAGGGCGGCGCAGTGGTTAGCACCGCAGCCTCACAGCTCCAGGGACCCGGGTTCGATTCCGGGTACTGCCTGTGTGGAGTTTGCAAGTTCTCCCTGTGTCTGCGTGGGTTTTCTCCGGGTGCTCCGGTTTCCTCCCACAAGCCAAAAGACTTGCAGGTTGATAGGTAAATTGGTCATTATAAATTGTCACTAGTATAGGTAGGTGGTAGGGAAATATAGGGACAGGTGGGGATGTTTGGTAGGAATATGGGATTAGTGTAGGATTAGTATAGATGGGTGGTTGATGTTCGGCACAGACTCGGTGGGCCGAAGGGCCTGTTTCAGTGCTGTATCTCTAATCTAATCTAAATCTAATCTAACTGTCCCTTAACTCTGCTCCAGCATTCAATAAAGTCACAGCTGATCTTCAACCTCAACTCCACTTTCCCCCAACCCCCTTATCCCTTGATTGTTTTCTGTAAGTTAGCCAGTCAGGAAAAATAGGTCATTTTCAGGTTGGTAAACTGTAATTAGTGGGTGCCACAGGGATCAGTGCTGGGGCCTCAACTATTTACGATCTACATTAATGACTTGGCTGAAGGGACTGAGTGTACTGTAGCCGAACTTGCTAACTTTACATAGGTAGGAAAGCAAGTTGTGAGGAGGACACAAGTGTCTGCCAAGAGTTATAGATAGGTTAAATGAGTGGGCAAAAATTTGGCAGATGGAGTATAATGTGGGAAAATGTGAGGTTGGCTACTTTGGCAGGAAGAACAGAAAAGCAGATTATTATTTATATGGAGACTGCAGCATCCAGAGGGATCTGGGTGTCCTTGTACATGAATCTCAAAAAGTTAACATGCCAATATAACAAGTGATTAGGGGATGAAGTGTAAAGGTAGGGAATTCTTGCAACTGTACAGAGTATTGGTGAGACTGCACATAGAGTACTGCATACAGTTTTGGTCTCCTTACTTAAGGAGGGATATACTTGCATTGGAAGCAGTTCAGAGAAGGTTCACTTGGCTGATTCCTGTGATGAGGGGTTGGGTCCATAATCATTGGTGTTCAGAAGAATAAGAGGTTGAAATATATAAGATTTTGAGGGGGTTTGACAGGGTAGATGCTACGAGGATGTTTTTTCTTGTGGGGGATCTCGATAGAACTAGGGGGCACAGTTTCAAAATAAGGGCTCTCTCTTTTAAGGCAGAGATGAGGAGGAATTTCTTCTCTCAGAGGGTTGTTAATCTTTGGAATTCTCTTCCCCAGAGTGCAGTGGAGGCTGGGTCATTGAATATATTCAAGGCTGAGTTAGACAGATTTTTGATCTACAAGGGCGTCAAGGGTTATTTGGAGGGGGGAGGGGTGCAGGGGAGGCAGGAAAGTGGAGGTAAGGCCACAATCAGGTCAGCCATGATCTTACTACATGGCAGAGCAGGCATGAGGGGCCGAATGGCCTACTCCTGCTCCTATTATTTTCTTATGTTATGATTCCCGTAGAGTCCAAACATCTGTTGCTCTCAACCTTGAATATACTCAATGAATGAGCATCCACAGCCCTCTGGGATTCAGAATTCCAAAGATTCACAACCTGCTGAGTGGAGAAATGTCTCATCTCAGTCCTAAATGGCTGACCCCTTATTCTGAGACTATGCCTCCTAAGCAGGGCAAACAGCCTCAGTAGAGGCCTGCTTTAGGTCGGGATAAAGAACCCGACTGAACCACAGCGGGCTCGAGCCTGACCCGGCCTGAGTCCCTCCGATTTTGCCCCGAGCCCAACCCGACCATCCGTTTACATACCTTCCTGACACCGAACCTGCAAGAAGCTGCAGCGCATCTGCGAGACGTCATAGTAACATCACTCGCGCACTGCGCAGATTCAGTTTCGTCCCCGATTCCAAGCTCAGGTAAGTTTTTATTTTTTATTTTTAATACTTACCAGTAGAGCACTTACCGTGTGTGTCCGGCCCAACTTGACCCATGCCGGTGGGTTCAGGTCAGGTAGCAGGCCTCTAAGCCTCAGCATTAACCCCATCAGGACCTCCCAGTATGTTTCAATGAGATCACCTGTCATTCTTCTAATATAGGAAGAGAATATAGGAAGATTCAACTCAATCTCTCCTCACTTGACAACCTCTTACCTCAGGAACCAATCTAGAGAAGCTTCATTACACCCCCTCTAAGACAAGTATAGCCTTCCTTCGATACAGAGACCAAGGGCTGAAATTTTGCTATGGAGGCAAGAAATAGGAGCCTGGTTTGTTTTTGGGTCAGAAAACCCGCCTCTGGTGGGAAACTGATTAAAGTTAAGATTTTCATGTGGGAAAGCCCTTAATTGATATTGAGACATGTTTCTTGTCCACTTAGAGCCAATGGGGACAGGAACAGAGGTGGGTCAGATTAAGTGTGGGACTGATTTAGACTCCCACAGCAGCCATCACTGAGGCTGCTGGTTATCCTGAGGGAGAGATCTGGGGTTTGTGCCAAGGCCCTCCACCAGAGGAAAGCAAGATGACACCGGGGAGCTAGAGGTCTGGCACCCAGGGCAGGGCTGGCCCTTGAACCTAATGCTAGAGGCTGTGAGGGAGAGGGAGGAGGTCCTCTTAGAAGGTGGCAGGAGGCAGCCACCTCATCATGCAGCAGGGGCACCTCTCTGTTCAGATTCACGTTCCCTTCCTCCTTCTCTCTCATCTCCTGCTCCTCTCCCCACCACCCTGCCAATGAGCTATCTCCTTTCAGGGCCTCACCGTCCTCAAGGTACACACCTCTCTGGAGGACCATGTCATGGAGAGTGTAGAAAACCACCACAATGACTGAGACACTTGCAGGAGGATATAGTAGAGTACCACCCAACTAACCCAGGCACTGGAATCACATCTTTAGAAGGCTGATGGTCTGCTCAATGATTATCCTACTTAGCAAATGATATTAGTTGTTTTGCCTCTGTCTGGGGCTCCGTTAGAGGGGTCAGTAGTTATCTCATCAAAGGATACCCTTGTCCCCTAGGATCTATTAATGTACTTTGGGGGTTGGAGTGAAGATCTGAGGCAGCCTGTACAGGTGGAGGATAATGGTGTCATTTCACCTGCCAGGAAAGTGAGGGCACACATGCAGGAAGCTCTTGTTGTGATCGCAGACCAGTTGGATGTTGAGGCAGTGGATACCCTTCCTGTCGATGGATCAGAGTGACTGGTTGCTGGGTGCCTTGACTGTCAAATGGGTGCAACTGAAGATGCCCTGAACCTTGGAAGTTCAATGATGGAGGCGAAACCCACTGCCGTCTGTCGCTGCGAGGCCGCGTGTATCATGACATAAATGTGCTGCACAGCTCTAGCAAAGAGAGCATCAGTGACCAGCAAGATGCAGCCATTTGAGATGCTACTAATGTTCACAGCTGATCTTAGAGCCAGAAGCAAAGCAGTTCAAGGCTACAATGAGTTTGACAGCCACTGGCAGGGCATGGTGACCAGTGCTGTGAGGTGTGAGGTCACAGATATCGGTGACCATCTGCCTGGAATGTCTGCAATTGTACAGGGCTTTGAGAAAATACCTGGAGTAGTGAGTACAGTTTTGTGGCTGAATTTTCACAAGTCTCCCCAGACCCCCCACCCCAACCACCTCCCGAAACTACCAGCACGTAAGTTACAGGACACGGTTCCTGGCGCCAGCAACAATAAGTCGGTGGGGGGAGTGCAGGTCAGGAATCCCGCTCTCCTCCCTATTGAGGCCAATTAAATTAGTTAAAAATCTCATTAAGAGCTTGTTGGAGGGGGAAGGATGGAATATTTAAAGGGCCACAAGAGTTTCAGAAGCTGTTAGTTTCTGATCAGCTGAAGGCAGGCAGGTACAGAGTGGGGGGCCAGTCAAGGCAGCCCCAGGACATCACCCCAGCCCCATAAGAGTACAGAGGGGCAAAGGGGGACTTTGAATTTGGTGAGGAGGTGTAACAATTTTTTATGTGGCAACTTATCGAATGCCTTTTGAAAATCTAAATATACTACAGCCACTGGTTCCCTATCTATCCTGCTAGTAACAGCCTCAAAAAACTAAGATTTGTTCAGCATGATTTACCGTTCATAAAACCATATTGATTCTACCTAATCATATTATGATTTTCTAAGTGCCCTGTTACCACTTCCTTAATAATGGATTCCAGTATTTTCCCGACAACTGATGTCACGCATTCTAGCCTGTAGTTCCCCATTTCTCCTCCATTTCTTGAAAGCAGTGTTATATTTGCTACCTCTCAACCCACTGGAACTGTTCCAGAATATAGAGAGATCACAACCAGTGCATCCACTATCTCTGTAGACACCTCTTTTACAGCCATAGGATGCAGGCTATCTGGTCCAGGGTATATCACTGTATCATAGAATGGTTACAGCACAGAAGGAGGCCATTCAGCCCATCATGTCCGCACCAGCTCTCTGCAAGAGCAACTCACCTCGTCCCACTCCCTGGCCTTCTCCCTGTAGCCCTGCAATTTTTTTTCTCTTCAGATAATTATCCAGTTCTCTTTTGAAAATCTCGATTGAATCTGCTTCCACCACAGGCAGTGTATTCCAGATCGTAGCCACTCACTGTAAAAAAAAGTTTTTCCTCATGTCACCATTGTTTCTTTTGTCAATCACCTTAAATCGGTGTCTTTTGGTTCTGTTTCCTCTACCAACGGGAACAGTTTCTTCCTATCTACTCTATTCAGATCCGTCATGATTTTGAACATCTCTATCAAATCTCCTCTTTATCTTCTCTTCTCCAGGAAGAACAGCCCCAGCTTCTCCAACCTATCCACATAACTGAAGTTCCTCATCCGTGGAACCATTCTCGTGAATCTTTTCTGCAACCTCTCTATTGCGTTCACATCCTTCCGAAAATGTGGTGCCCAGAACTAGAACAAGATTCTACAGTAATTATGGTTACTTGTAGAATCTTGACGTCAATCAGTTTATGGGGAGAAGCAGAAGCCAAATCTGGCCCATCTGCATCACAATTACAATAGGCACACTGTTACGGCCAGATGGTAAGGGGTGTGGGCGGTTCTCACTGTTCACTTCCGACTGACCGCAATCGTGTTTTGTTTAAAATGATGAGTTAGCCGCTGAGGGTTTTACTTGCCAAATAAACAGAGTGACAGGTTTTCTTGTAGGTTTAAAACAGAAGATTAACTATTTATTGAACTATATTCATTCCCTGAAATGTTCGCAATGCCACTCACATACACATTCACTCTCATGCATGCTCGAGAAGATGGATAGAAGGCAAAGGGTAAGGGTTCAAGGTGTCATAGCTCTTCGTGGTTTACAGTAAATCTGTTGAATCTTCTAAATGGAACAGTCTCTTTTAAAGATGCAGACCTGGATTGTTTGTAGTCTTGTTGAGGTGTTTTAGATTTCTGGGGGTTAAGATTTTGGATTGGAGGTGGCGGTCACTTTCAGTTCTCTGCTGCACTGAGTTGAAGTGTAGAATTAGCAGCAGGGTTCCTTCCTTGCTTTCTCTCTCTCTCTCTAGTTTTTTTTCTAACCTTTTTAGGTCACAATTCATTTCTGGTACCTGACGCATGGCTTTTCTCCCCTGGTCTGACTACACAATGAACCAGAATGTGGAATCCATAGTATCCATTAATGTTTGGATGAGTATAATCCTGTTATGATATGGCTACTTCACACCTTCATTATTTCAGAAGAACCCATTCAATTCAGGATTCTTGTGATTTCAGGATGAATGTAATTGGCACCTTATAGCTTGGAATGTATCATTTTGTCCTTAATAGGCAGTGACCAAATATACTGACCTTCGGTGGCCATCTTTTGCAGCATTGTCCATCTTTTTTTAAAAGGTAAAGTCAATTTTAAAGAGTCCATCTTGAATAAAGTTTATATCTTAAAAGTAGGAATATGATGTGTCTTTACTGGGCATGACAACACAGATAAATCATGTCTTTTTTTTTGACAGAGCTTCTAAGTCGTACCTTTTTTGAATAAATTACCACGGACACAGGTGTCCAAGTACGGACACGTTGCTGACCCTTGAGCCGGGGTGTTGAGTGGTGCTGCTGAGTTATGTTGTATTTCTTAGTTATACCTTGTAGACAATTGGGTTCTCTTTGCTGTGAGAAGAAAGCATATTTAAGCATTTCATTACTGTATTATATTTGCAACCATTATGTACTTTTGGATAATCTATATCAGCCTGTTCCTAATGATTAACATACCACTAGTTCTTTGTGCTATTCTAATTGGGATGAAAACAGCTTTTTTTTAATCAAATAAAGAGCAAAATTATATTATTTGTTTGCTTTTAAGTCTCATTCATCTATCTGTAGCTGAAAAGGAGTTCCTTTGCCTTTGCGTTAGGGAATGATCAATACACAAAACTGTTCAGATATATCTATAATCTCAGTGACCAGCTTTTGCTGTTAGTTTCTGAGTACAGACAGTGATACTGATTAGCTTAGTGCCTAGACAACCAATTGAAATCCGAATGTATGCATGCCTGTAGGCCTGGAGAAGTAGATGAAATTAATTAACTTTAACAAATGAGCTGCCAAGGAAGATTTGGTCCAAGAGGAGTCCTTGTTTGAAATCAATGATGAGTATGTGAGAAATTGACAAGATCTGATTTCAATTGCTGTCAGGCATCAAAAGCAAATCGGCCATCAGATGGCCAAAAGGTGACTGTTCACACTTTAAGGGCAATTTTGCACCCCTGGGCTGCCAGTTAAAAATGCAGCTTGCTGGACAAACGTCGGCTCAAATCCTGTAATTTTTCCACAATGCAGGAGGATGGAATTGACCCTTTTATCTATTTAAATGTTAATGATTTATCTTAATTGCTGGATCGTTGGGAAGAATCTTCACCTTTGACTTTTCTCTTGTTGTCCAGTTCAGTAGGCGTTCTCACGCCTGGTTTCGCCTTTACTGTCCAATCTCAGCCAGAGCATCTCCAACAATTGCTTCTTTTCCCAATCCTGCGCCATTATCTCTGAAGCCACCCCAAGAATGTATCCTTGGCTCTGTATTTCTTATCTAACTGCTACCCATTGATGTAACCTCCCCAGAAATGGGGTCAAGTTCCACATGCATTATATGCAGCTATATCTCTTAACACCTCACTAGACTGCTCCACTGTGTTGCCAGACTGCTTGTGTTGCATCCAGGACTGAATTTATCCATCATCGCTGAAGTCCAGCAGCCAGGGCTGAAAGTGAGAGTAGACCCTGCACCAGCGGGTAGTGGGAGCCTTGTGCAAAATATTACTGGCAGCAGCCAATTAAAGGCTGGCGTTGGGGCACCGACCAGTTGAGGATGGCGACCCGCACCCCCCCCCCACCCCCCAAGAGCTGCTGTCACAATCAGAAGGCCAGCAGCTCAGCAGCACTACTGTTAGCTGTCACCACTGCTCAGGCTGCTAGACAAAGACACTGCCTCCATGCTGATGAGCCCTCGAAGACTAGTCTGACTTCATCCCTGTCTCAGCTCATCTGCTGAAACCCTTATTCAAGCCTTCATTACCTCTGGACTTGACTATTCCAATGCACTCCTGGCTGGTGTCTCATATTCAGCTCGCTGTAAACTTGAAGTCATCCAAAACTCTGCTTTCTGTGTCTTAACTTGCACCCATTCCCCTATTGCCCTGGTGCTCGCTGACCTATATTGGCTCTCCTTCAAGTAATGTCTTGATTTTAAAATTCTCATCCTTGTTTTCAAATCCCTCCATGGCCTCATTCCTCCCTTTCCCTGCAATCTCCTCCAGCCCCATAACCCTCCGATATACCTGGGCTCCTCTAATTCTGGCCTCTTGAACAACCCTGATTTTAATTGCTTCCTGATTGGTATCCATGTCTTCAGTTGCCTAGGCCCTAAGCACTGGAATACCCTCCCTGCACCTCTCTGCCTCTCCACCTGGCTTTGCTCCTTTCAAGACATTTTTTTAAAACCTATCTCATTGACCAAGCTTTTGGTCATCTGACCTAATATCTCCTCATGTGGCTGGGTGTCATTATAAAAATAAATGCTGCTGTAAAGCACCTAGGGACGTTTTATTACATTTAAGGTGCTATAGAAATATAAGTTGTTTTAAGTTTTTTCCTACAAGCTTGGGCCAGGCAGGCAGGTCCCAGCAATCGGGGTGAGGGTGGCATTTTCCAGCAGTGGCACCTTAGCTGCAGGAGCAGCTATTGCCCCTGGGGGTGCTTCTGTGGGCCCTGGAGTGACCATTAAGGAGGGACCCTCCCCTGGAACCCACTGGGAGGCTGCCAGGGTTTACCTGGCGGTCTTCCCACACATCTGCAGCTCCTCTCGATGCTGGTAAAATGCCAGTGGAGGTGGGAGGTGTCCCTTAATTGGGCAATTAATTGCCTCATCTGGCTGCTAGGTGGACTGGTAATATGCTACGGTGACGTGACGATTTCGGGCTGCCCTCCCAACGCCTTTCCCCGCCATATTACCAGCCTCCCGCCTCCCAGCCTGTCTGCAAAGGGCTAGTAAAATTCAGCCCCCAGTTTTTGATGTGTAATATCCTCCAACTAAATCTTTAAGACTGAAGTCATCGCCTACATCTGCCAGTACAAACTCTGCACCCTGGACACTGATGCTATCCTCCTCCCTGACTGTGTTCTCAGCTTGATCTGAACTTCCAACCTCATTTCCCCTCCATCTCAAAGACCACTTACTTTCACACTTCTAAAATCACCCATCTCAGTTTCTACCTCAATCTAACTGCCACTGAAACCCTTCTGTCTCCTCCAGATTCAATTTTATCAATGCTCTGCAGGTCAGTATCCTATCCTGCACCCACTGTAAAATTCAGATCATTGAAAACATTGCTGTCTCTATCCTGTCTTGCACCATGTCCTGCTGCCCCGCACCCCTGTTCTCACTGATGACTTTGGATCTGTTCTCCCAGCGTCTCAAAATTTTCATCCTTGTGTTTAAGAACCTCCATGATCCTGCCCCTCCTTATTGCTGTAACCTCCTCCAACATTACAATCCTCACCCCTGAACTTTCTGTTCTGACTGATCTTGTGCACTCCCCCCACTCTGCCCATCAGGTGGATCAGCCCCAGGTTCTGGAAAAACCTCACTAAACTCCTCTGCCTCTTCTCCTTTGAGCCTCTCGTAAAATCCACCTCTTTGACTAAATATATCTTGGGCAACCTCTTCTAATATGTCCCCCTTTGGCTGAATATCCAGGTTTTTTCCTAATGCCACTTTGAAATACTTTGGAGCACTTTCCTGTGTTAAAAGTGTTATATAAAGGCAAGTTGAGATTGTTAGATATGCAAATGATCATTTTCATGACCAAATCATTGTTGCAGGGGCATCATTTTTGAAATGCATTTTTTTTGTTGGTGCTCATGATCAAATTTCTTCCAAGCTTGAACAATTGCTACAAATTGCCACTCAGAAGTGGTTGAAACATGTATTACTGCTTTTTTTTTCTGATGAAGAATATTAGCCTATTAGTCTCTAATTAAACATCATATCCTGGATCAGCCCTATTCACATGAGGATATTACCCAAATATATTTTGTCTTTATTTTTTAAGGTATATTTGCCACCTCCAGTATTTAACTTAGAATGGCAAATGCACTAATTGCTAGAATAAATAGACTGGAGTTGCCAAGCATCAATTAAAGATGTAGCAGGTACGTCTCCAGATAGCTATGCAGTTTCTTAAAATGCTACAAACCAACTAGTAATGAAGGGAACTAGCGGATTGTTGCCATGAAAAATTACCGCACTACAATTTAAATAATTCAGATAGCCTTAAGAAGAAAATTATGGGGATTGAATAATGAGTGCAATTTGAATTGGTACAGTGCATTGAGTTTTGTTATGCATTATGTCACCTTAAATAAACAAAATGATTTAGGAAAAATGGACATCACAATTTTGTTTCCATTTCAAAGTTACAAAGTAATAAAATTATGGAAAACTAACTGCATATTCTTAGTCCAGTTCATCCAGGAAATGCAGAGCAAGATTTTTTAAATATGTATTTATGCCATATTTACTACTATAGGCAATAGATAATATTGAAACATGAGAACAGGGACAGCCAACAGTCCTGTGGCCCTGCTATACTATTTCAATATTACTATCCAACAGAAAAGGAAATCTAATGTTCTTCACAAAACTTTACAGACTAGTGATGATGAGAGGTGAAACTGCAGTTTGACAGACCTTTTGAATAAATGCATGAGATAATGTCATATTTAATAATGTATTAATTTTAATGTAGAATTTTAATTAAGCCGTGACCTAGATTTCCTCATCATATTTCAGAGGACTTCCAAAATAATTTTTTCTGCCTTTTTCTTTCAACTAAGACTTGTTTTAATAAAAAAAATCTAAGTGCTTCTCAATAGGATACCAAAATCTGTGAATATGAGCTTCAGAAAGCTACATTTTCATTGACCCTTAAGGTGTACGTTTTTAGTTCATTACTTCATGTTACTCAGTGGGCCACAGCATTCACTTCATTTAACTTAGCCAAACATCTTGGATTCGACCCGAAAATATTGCCCTTTTGAGTATTCCATTTTAATCATAATAGTGTTTTGCACACAGCAGCATACTGAAAGGGATTTGTTCAGCATTCATGCTTTGCGTTGTTTTGGAAATGGTGCCTGAGTCAACATTGCTTTGTAATCGTCGCTAGGGAATCACTTGCAATGGCTTCTCTTCCTGCTCCTGTATGGTCAACACTGGTGTCTCCCAAGGAGCTATCCTTGGTCCCCTCCTATTTCTCATCTACATGCTGCCCCTCGGTGACATCATCTGAAGGTAAAGCGTTAGTTTTCACATGTACGGCACCCAGGTCTACCTCACCACCACTTCTCTTGACTCCTTCACTGTTGCTAAATTATCAGACTGCTTATCAGACATCTAGTACTGGATGAGCAGAAATGTCCTCCAATTAAATATTGGGAGTACTAAAGCCATTGATTTCAGTCCCCGGCCCAAACTCTCTCCCCCATCGATTGACTTCATCCATCTCCTTAGCTCCAGTCTGAGATTAAGCCAGTCTGTTCACATCTTGGTGTCATATTTGACCCCGAGATGGGCTTCTGACCTCCTATTCATATCATGACTAAGATTGCCTATTTCCCCCTCCGTAACGTCGCCTGACTTCAGCCCGTCTCTGCTCATCGTCTGCTGAAACCCTCATTCATGACTTTGTTACCTCTAAACTTGACTATTCCAATGTACTTTTCACTGGTCTCCCACATTCTATCCTCTGTAAACTTGAAGTCATCAAACACTGCTGCCTGTGTCTTAACTCGCACCAAGTCCCGTTCACTCATCTCTCCTGTGCTTACTGACCTACATTGGCTTCCCGATCAAGCATTACCTCAATTTTAAAATTCTCATCCTTGTTTTCAAATCCTTCCATGGCCTAGTCCCTCCCTATCTCTGTAACCTCCTCCAGCCCCACGACACTCCAAGATATCTGCACTCTAATTCTGGTCTCTTGAGCATCCCCGATTTTAATCGCTCCACCGTTGGTGGCTGTGCCTTCAGTTGCCTAGGCTCCAAGCTCTGGCATTCACTCCCTAAACCCCTCTGCTTCTTTACCTCACTTTTCTCTTTCGTGACGCTCCTTAAAATCTACCTCTTTGACCAAGCTTTTGGTCATCTGACCTAGCATCTCCTTATGTTGCTCTGTTTTATAATGCTTCATGAAGCATCTTGGGATGTTTTATTACATTAAAGTGCTATATAAATAAAAGTGGTTGTTGAGATGCACACCTTAAACACGCCATTGATTTGAGTGCATTGAATTGAACAATATGTCCATTTTGTTTTGGTCAGAATGGAAAAATGAAAATATTGAGAGGTTTGACTATGCAAAGAAATACACAACATATTGCACAATTGTAAAGACCTGATACTTCGTTGGTGAATTGAAGTGATTCATATGCGAGGAATAAGTTCCGAATTCCATAGATCCTTACCAAGTTTAATATACTTAAATGTTAATTACTTTATCTACTTATAGTTAGAAAAATGAGCACAGGAGGTAATTTATTTCTTTTGAACAGGCCACATAAGACATGAGATAAAATGCTTTGATCCTGTATGTAGAGGGCAACTTTAATTTACCCACTGACTGCTCCCATGTTATAATGAAGTCCTGTCCGTCTCTAAGTTTGTATCTATAATAATGGAAGTAATTAGTTCCAAAATGGAATTATGGAGTTTCCCAGATTTCAATGGCTATTTCCCGAGAAGATTACTTTCTTTGCTTTCCTAAGTTTGATTTGATGAACATCAGTTTGATTTCAGTGCCATCTTTAATTTTAGGAAGCAAAATAAATCAAGTGATTTCATAGACCCTCACCACATTTTACTGGCAGGCTCCTTCGAGGATAAATATTTTTTAGTACGAAGCTTTTATTAAAAAGAAATGGAGACATTTTAAAAAGTGTAATATCTGCTCTGAATGTGACAACAAATAGTGGACATGCTATAGAATCATAGAATGGCTATAGTACAGAAGGAGGCCATTCAGCCTATCATATCTGTGCCAGCTCTTTACAAGAGCAACTCACCTCATCCTACTCCTCTGCCTTTTTCCTGTAAGCCTGCATTTTTTCTCTTCAGATAATTATCCAGTTCTCTTTTGAAGGCCTCGATTGAATCTGCCTCCACCATGCTCTCAGGCAATGCATTCCAGATCTTAACCACCTGCTGTGCAAAAGAGTGTTTCCTCATGTCGCAATTGCTTCGTTTGCTGTTCTTCTACCATTATTACATTGCCTTTGTTGCAAGCTCTAATTATTTCTCACTTAATCCTCTGTCCAACAGTATAAGTACCATTAACAGGCCTATATACTACTCGCATCAGCATTTTCTGACCCTTGTTATTCGTAATCTCCACCCATATTGATTCTATTTGCTGATGTTCTAAGCCAAGATCCTTTTCATACTACTGTCCTTATGTTTATTTCCAAACCTTAGTCACCATGTAGCCATGTCTCAGTAATGGTGAATATATCAATATCCATTTATCTCTATTTGTGCTGCTAGATTGTCTATCTTGTTACAAATACTTCATGCATTCAGATAAAGAGCCTTTAATTTTGTTTTTTAACCACTGTTCTTTGCATGGACATTACTCGCTGATGCACTATTACCATTAAACTCTCTGTCCCTCTTGTTCTACTCTGCTTATCTTTACCCCAATCGCTGTACTGCTCTATTATTGCTTCACCATTGGTGGCTATGCCTTCAGTTCCCAAGGGCCTTAAACTCTAGAATACCCTCCCTGCACTCGCTGTCTCTACCTCGCTTTCCTCCTTTAAGACGCTCCTTAAAACCTATCTCTCTGACCGAGCTTTTGGCTATCTGACCTAATGTCTCTTTTGTGGCTGCCTGTCATATATTGTTTTATAATGCTCCTGTGAAGTGCCGAGGGATGTTTTATCACGTTAAAGGCGCTGTATAAATTCCATGTTTTTGCACTCGTGCGTATTTTTTTAAAAATTGTTAGTTGCATTATCTTCTAATACCTGTAGTATTTGCAAAAATTCATTATTTTTATTCCAGTTACTTTTTCATGAAAAATACCACATTCTCAGTGGCAAAATAGAGACAAATGTTTAGTGATTATTTTTTGGTTTGTGTAAAATTTATTGCAACCTTTAATCCTATATATTGAGAATATTTGGCAATTAATTTTTAAAAATTATTCCAGATTTGCCAGTGTTCGCATCTTTCTAGCACAGAACTTTTCCATCAAGGCATCTAATTGTATTTAGAGTTATCCCAATATTGTGCCTCTATTAACATGCTTGCTAAGTTATGTCAAGCTTCAAATAGAAAATAATGCAAGTTAAGTCAAGCAGCTTATTCCTTCTGTAGAATGTCTTCGAACATGGTCATGTGAGATTATGGACTTCACCAGCCTGTTTTATTGTATGATGGATTTTACTTTGAACTGTTATTAGGCAAATGTGACATGTGGTTTAAATCCAATTGCTGATTTTGACGCAGTCAGATATTGGAAGCTAATTTCACTCATGACTTGGAGAAACATATCGTCCTGACTTTCCAATGTAGCAAAGGAAGATGGGAATAAGACGGTGAGTCAGGAAGAAATGGCAGGACATTTTAACTGGGGAAGGCCATTAAAGCAGACAATATAAATCTCAGTTGGCAGTGTTACTGGAAAGATCCTTGTATTCTTTTCACTTCATGAATTAATGTCCACTACTCTTCGTTGGTAATTTGATGCATTTGTGATTGATTCAAGAGTATTGCTGATAATTTTCAACCATCATTCAAGAATCTTGTGAAGTGTGAATATTTTGGACCTAAAAATGATCAGTGTCTAGAAATTAGATATGTGACATGGACATTTTGTCATGTCACAAGAGCCAAAATAATCAGATTCAGTTCATGCAGCTGTTCTCACTGTTCCCATAATGCTATAGTAAAAGTTGGGACTTTCATCAGTCCAATATTTCAATTTCTTTGAAAGGCAATTCATACCTACCAACGCAATGAAAATGGAGTACATGCACTTCAGCATTTCACCTGGCCACATGGCAGGGAAATACAGGTCTTCCCAAAGTTAATTATTTTATTTTTTAAATCTGTTGAGGTTGCAGATCTTGTTGATCTTTATAGTTTACATATCTTGAACTAGTTTATACTAAAGGGAGTTCCGTCTGTACACTTGTTATTTCAGTCTTGAACTTTAACGAGCAGACATAGTTTAGCTGCAGTAGTAGCTACTATATACCTGGGCTGGCAGCCAGATTCAGTTGAAACTAGACCAATCTGTTGGTTCTTTCGTGAAATGTCTGAAACTAGGATGGTTGATTTAGTCTGCATTTTTGTGTAAGTTTCCTTGTAGTGGCTATGTGGTTTTGTGAATGTTTGAAGTGCTATTTGTTCAAACACCAGATTTAGGAAAAAAATTAGTTTTTGGTCTAACAAGAGTCTTTTGTCTGGCGATGGAACAGTCATGTATCAGCTTAGTCACAATGATCATATGTGTCATTACAAACAGTAAAGTTTTATGAAAAATTGTTGGCCAGGGGCTGCAAGAAATACAGAATCAGTTACAAACTGCTGGGATTGTTTGTGACCTGTAGGAACCTGGAGTTCGGACACTGGCCTGTGCTGGTAAAAACCAGTTTGAACTAATTACTTTATAAGACAAGACAAAGGAGCGATCACAGGAACAGAGCCTTATTTGGACACGGTGTGATACCGGGGTCTTTGGGCCTGAGCCAATTAAGAGAAGATGTGAACGAGGTGAGCAGGCTTAAGCCAACCAGAAAGACACAGCTCAGATTTGGAGAGATAAGAGGGAGGATAAGAATAGAGCTTTTTGGGCATAGAGCCAGCGAAAACTCCGGAGATCAACCATCGTGGAAGTGGAAGACCCTGCGTGAGCAACGCGGCGACGAAGTAGAAGAGAGAGAGAACGGAACGCCTGGCCAGCATTAACACTCTCTTTTTCGGGTATTATCCTTAGTTTTCTGTGACTCGGTCAGGGAAAGGTCAGAGGAACCTAGTGGGTGTGCTTATGAATTCTAGCTAGTTTTGTTAACTGTATAACTCAATTTGAGTTGCATGCTTTTGTCTAACTAAGTGTATAAGCCTTATTCTTGCATTGTACAACAAGGTGAATAAAGTAAATTGATAGTTAAAGAAAGGACTGAGTTTCCTCCTCTTTGTACTAAGCCATTAACTGTAGCTGTGGATTAAGCTGGAGGGTGGCTCTCCTGTAACCTGATATCCCAAACACCCAGCCTGAGCCTGAATTAAGAGGACCTAGTCCCACGTGACAGCCAGGATCATGTGGGTATAGGGAATAAAGGGGACAAGGGGTAGTTGACTCAGCGCCACGGTTTACAAAATATTTCATGAAGATAGAGTCCTTTAAATAAAACTTAGAGAATGAATTTCTCCATTGTTGGGCATAAAAACTGGTGATGGTATGTCATCTTTTTCTTTGGATTTCTCTATCTGGTTTCTGCTCTCTCTATACACCTTATCAGCAGAATAATATGTGTTGTTTCACATTGGATGGTGTTCCTTAATAAACTAATGCATCCTTTGACTTTTTGAAGTGATGGAAATTTACTAATCTATAATAGTTTTTGTTTTCCGCGCTTTTCTGATTGGTCAGTGGGTTGATTTGGTGGGTGGAGCCTGGTGTACATGAAGGTACATGGGACAGAGGACCATACACCTTACTCTAGGCATCATGTATCAGATGGATTAACAGATGGTCATACTCGGTACACACAGTACCCGAATGTTACAATAAAGTTTTAAAATATGCAATTAGCCAACTGGCATCCCACTGGTGCATGGCAACCTCACCAAACATTAACTCTGCAAAGCTAGGCCCACAAATCTTACAGCAATCTTTCTTCTTTAGTGAATCTCCTTTTATGGGTTCAGCGGGAAAATCCCTGAAGGTTTACTCTAAATCCATTTCAGTAGTGTATAGGTTTCTCTCTGTCTGTGTAGTTCCCTTTATGGTATCGGATGGGATGGGAATAGCATGGGAGAAGTGAGAGAGAGGGAATGGCATTGGAGGGGTGGCATGGGAAGGATAGAATGGCATGGGAGGTGTGGATGAGATGATGGAATTGATTGTGTACCCATTTTACTGCACAAGTTTTGCAGGGCTCTGCTAGTAAATAAGTATACCAACCAAAATTTCACTTACTATTTAAGTTCCTTGAATCAGTAGATGCAGGCTTTCTTTCTTTGGACATTGTGGGTAAAATGCCATTCCATTTGAGGAATCACTAAATAATTGTAACCTCATTATAACTAGCATTAAAAACAGTTTGTGTTATTCCCACCTTTCTTTCCAGAACTTCCCTCAGCAACCAGCGACTTACTGAGGAGTTATGCATTCTGTGTACTTTACCTCTATACCTCTATTATGGAACATAGTAATCCTCTGTGCCACTCAGGCCTCATAGATATTACAAAATATTTATCTTTCACTGCACTCACTAATTTCAGTCGTGACTTGGAGTAAAATACTTGTCGTGCAGCTGCGGAATGTTGAATGTACTCATCGTTCATTAATGGCCTTTAAGTAGTTGAATTAGTTTTTTTCCCTTTTTTTTAAACTTACTTTATAGGATGATATCAGCTCAGTACGGTGCTAAATGTGGGCAATTCATCCAATGGCACTTTCTCCCAATATTCCTCCTCTCTTTGTTCACATCTACTCTTTTAAAAAGTTGCAATTTCAGTAACCATGGATAATTTGCATGTAGTGAGAACTCGTTGGTCTCTTGCATTACTGAGGGAGTGCTACACTGTTGGAAAATCTGTCTTTCGGATGAAACATTAAACCAAGGCCCCATCTGCCCCCTCAGGTGGATGTAAAAGATCCCACGGCACTATTTTGAAGAAGAGCAGGAGAGTTACTTCCGTGTCTTAGCCAATATTCAGCCCTCAGTCAACATCACAAAGAAATGATTAGTCATTATCACATTGCTGTTTGTGAGAACTTGCTGTATGCAAATTGGCTGCCGTGCTTCCGACCTCACAACAATGAGTACATTTCAAAAGCACTTCATAGGCTGTAAGTCGATTTGAGATGCCTGGTGGTCGTGAAAAGTACTATATAAATGCAAGTCTTCTTTCTGTTATTATGGGCTTCAGTTTCCAGTTTTGCTCCAGTATCTGCGAATATACTAACTTTAGACTAGCATGAAACATAAATTAAATTAACAAATTGGGGATAAGTGAAAAGAAGAGACAAATATTTCAAAATAAATATATGCAATAATTGTGGAATCTGGTTTAGTTATCTCTATTTTCTTTGATTTTTACAGATAAAGTTATTTTCCAAGCTTCCACGATGGAGGGCACTTGTCACAGCTAAATCAGAGCTACTGTGAGCTGAGAAAGATACTTGGGGACTAATTACATTGGGCCCAATAGGAACACTGATGAGAAAACAGCTCTATTCCAAAAGAAAAAGAAAAGTTAGACCATAATTGCAGTCCAGCTAAATCCAAGATAAAATACCCCTGAGTAACACACACATGCTAATTTGTACCATGTAATTCATTTTATTTTAAGTTTCAGCCTGCATATAATTGTGCAGTAAATCAAAGGGAACTTCATTAGAGCAGTAATTTGAACTCTTCCTTTATAAAATGCATCAAATTTTAAAATACAGCAAAGATTTCTACTAGAAAATCAATTTATCATATAGAATTTATTAAGGCTATCTGATCGGAAAGATCTTAGGAAAAAGGGGTAGGCCATTCAGCTGCTCGAGCCTGTTCCACTGTTCAATTAGATCATGGCTGATCTGTATCCTAACTCCATCTAAAATCGCAGAATGGTAACAGCACTGAAGGAGGTCCGTTGAGTTTGTGCCGACTCTCTGCAAGAGCAACTCAGCGAGTCCCACTCCCCTGCCTTTTCCCTTTAGCCCTGCAGTATTTTTCTTTTCAGGTACTTATGCAGTTCTCTTTTGAAAGCCTTGATTTGTATTGGCCTTCACCACACTCTCAGTACATTCCAGATCCTAACCGCTCACTGCCAATCACTTTAATTAAATCAGTATCTTCTGGTTCTCAACTCTTCCTCCAATGGGAACAATTTCTCTCCTATTCTGTCTAGACCCCCTCATGATTTTGAACAAATTTCCTCTCAACCTCCTCTTTAAGGAGAACAACCCCAGCTTCTCCAGTCTAGCCACATAAATTTTCAGAATTAGTTTTCACGTGTGCTGACAGACACCCAAATCTACCTAACCGCCATCTCGCTTGACTCCTCCACTGTTGCTACATTATCTGACTGCCTGTCCACATCCAGTATTGGACGAGCAGAAATTTCCTCCTGCTAAATATTGGGAATATTGCTTTTGGTCACTGCTGCAAACACTGTTCCCTTGCTACCGACTCCATCTCTCTACCTGCTAACAGACTGAAACTAAACCAGACTGTTCGCAACCTTGACCCTGAGATGAGATTCCGAGCATATATTTGCGCCATTACTAAAAACGCCTGTCTCCATCTCTGTGAAATCACCTGACTTCGCCCCTGCCTCAGCCCATTGCTGCTGAAGCCCTCATTCATGCCTTTGTTACCTCTAGACTTGGCTATTCCAATGCACTCCTGGCTCGTCTCCCACATTCTACTCCCCGTAATCTTGAGGTCATCAGAAAATCTGCTGCCCATGCTTTACCTCACACCAAATCCTTTTCACCTATCGCCCTGTGCTCGCTGACCTACATTGGGTCTTGTTTTTTTTTTAATTCTTTCATGGGATGTGGGCATTATTACCCAACCCTAATTGCCCTTGAGAAGCTTGTGGTCAAACAATGTCTTGATTTTAAAATTCTCTTTGTTTTCATTCCCTCCATGGCCTCACCCTTCCCTATCTCTCTAATTTCCTCCAGCCGCACATACCTCTGAGATATCTGTGCTCATATAATTCTGGCCTCTTGAGCATCCCTGTTATTAATTGCTCCACCAGTGTTGGTCGTGCCTTCATGCCTATGTCCTAAGCTCTCGAATTGCCTCCCTACACCTCTCCTCTCTACCTTGCTTTCCTCCTTTAAGACACTCCTTTAAAAACTACCTCTTTGACCAAACCTTTGGTCACCAGACCTAATATCTCTTTCTGTGGCTTCTTGTCATATTTTGTTTTATAATTCTCCTGTGAAGTGCCTTGGGTCGTTTTATTCCATTAAAGGCGCTATATAAATATATATGTTGTAACTGAAGTCCCTCATCCCTGGAACCATTCTCAATTTTTTTTCTGCACCCTTTCTAAAACCTTCACATCTAAAATGTGGTGCGCAGAATTGGACACAGTGCTCCAGTTGAGGCTGAAACAGTGGTTTATAAAGGTTCATCATAAATTTCTTTCTTTTGTAATCTATGCCTCTATTTATAAAGGCCAGGATCCCGTATGCATTTTTAACCACTTTCTCAACCTGCCCTGCCAGCTTCAATGATTTGTGCAGGTCTCTCTGTTCTGCACCCACTTTAGAATTGGACCCTTTAGTTGATATTGCTTCTCCTCATTTTTCCTACCAAAATATATCACTTCACACTTCTCTGCATTAAATTTCATCTGCCACGTGTCAGCCCATTTCACCAGCCTGACATCCTCCTTACAGTTCACTATACTTACAAGTTTTGTGTCATCGACAAATTTTGAAATTGTGCCCTGTAAACCCAAGTCTAGGTCATTAATATCGATCAAGAAAAGCATTAGTCCTAGTACCGTACTTTGGGGAACCCCGCAGTATACCCTTGCTCCAGTCTGAAAACAACCATTCACCATTACTCTCTCTTTACTGTCACTCAGCCAGCTTTGCATCCATGTTACCACTGTCACTTTTATTCCATGGACTTCAACTTTGCTGGGAAGGCAATTATGTGGTACTTTATCAAATGCTTTTTGGAAGTATTTTAGTGGAGGCCAGAAGGTGGTGGGGTTCCTCCCCACGTCACCAACCGCATTACCCTCATCAACCCTCTGTTACCCAATTAAAAAGTTCAAGCAAGTTAGTTAAATGTGATTTGCCTTGAACAAATCCGTGCTGGCTTTCCTTAATTAGTCTACACTTGTCCAAGTGACAATTTTTTTTTTATTAGAGATACAGCACTGAAACAGGTCCTTCGGCCCACTGAGTCTGTGCCGACCATCAACCACCCATTTATACTAATCCTACACTAATCCCATATTCCTACCACATCCCCACCTGTCCCTATATTCTCCTACCACCTACCTATACTAGGGGTAATTTATAATGGCCAATTTACCTATCAACCTGCAAGTCTTTTGGCTGTGGGAGGAAACCGGAGTACCCTGCGAAAACCCACGCAGACACAGGGAGAACTTGCAAACTCCACACAGGCAGTACCCAGAATTGAACCCGGGCGAGCTGTGCGGCTGCGGTGCTAACCACTGCGCCGCCCTGGATTTTGTCCTGGATTATCGTTTCTAAAAGCTTTCCCACCACAGAGGTTAAACCAAGTTGCTGGGTTTGTCCTTGCACCGTTTTTGAACAAGGGTTTGAGGGAGGAATTTTATGCTCTTGCCTGTGGCAGGTTTGGAGATGTGCAGAGCATGTAATCAGGTGTGACGGTGGCGGGGGGAACCCCACCACCTTCCTCCCTCCACTGAAATTAAGTCTGGGACGGGAAGGCCTGTGAATGGTCTGCCTTGCTGCCAACTCCCCGACACTCCCTCACCCCGCGAGACCCCACCCACCCTGACTTCCCTGTGGCCTGGGTCCAGCACCGCTCCTCGGCCTCTAGTGGGTGCTCCACTGGCAGCAGCCACCACCTTCACAGTGGCGCTGCTCAGTTAACCGGCAGCTTTCAGAGGGTGGGACCTCTGTAGCCGGGGTCCTTGATCCCTTGGAAGGCCTGCCACTGTCCAGTCAAGTGTCTAAGTGGCATTGATTTGACAGGCTTGCCATAGAAGAGGTGGTGCTTTTGCCAAAGGTGGAGACCCCCGTCACCCGGTTAAAGTCCCAGCCTAGGCTACCAACTGGCTGAGGGAAGAATATAAGATGTCTGGAACTTTTACCATCCTTTTTGCAATCATACATCCTCCTGTGTCAGCTGGAATTTTCATATGACCGTGGCCTTGCGTGTAACCCTGTACCAAAGCCACAAGTGGGTGAGAATGAGGGGAGCGGTTAAAACATCAAGATCGGACAACCCGATCCCATTCTTGCTCTTTAAAATTTTAATTGTCGAAATCATCCCTTGGACGAGGCTCCTGCAAAAGGCAGGCGGGGCCTAATTGACGCACCAAAGTCAGAGGCTGATTACATCACTTAATAGTAATTGAGAGAGCAGCCCGATTTGTGGGATTCCCTGCAGCTCATCTAAGGCAGGACCTGCCTGCTCCCCAAGGTAAGTAGCTCTTGTAGCCATCCCTGTTGGACAGGAGGAGCAAGACTACCCCCACCTCCCCCGACCCCTCTGTTGCCCCGGCACCTTTAAGGAAAGATCTTCTAATTCCCGACCTCCCCCAGTCCTCCCAATCACCAATCAAAGCTGATGCTCCTTTATCATATCCCCAAGGGTTTCTGGCTGTGATGTCCTGCAGATAGTTTTCCCTCCCTTATGCTGCACAGGTTGTCCATTTTGTCAACTACCCATTGAAAGACGGCCCTGCAATATGCTGATGTGGCCCTGCCATTAAGCTCAGCAAGGCCTCCACATCCCCAGCCTTGCCGGGCTCTTCAACCATTTTGGGCCTTCCCATCTCCCTATCGATATTAGGCCATTAGATTGTGGAAGATGTTGTCTCATTGGGCAGCCACCAATATCAGTCTCCTCATATATGTCATGAGTCAACTTCACAACCAAGAAAGATTGAATTCTGTATATTATCTGCATTGTACTTATTTTCTTTCCATACATTGTTGCTCTACCATTAAGGGGACGGTAGTATAGTGGTAATGTTACTGGACTCGTGGTCCAGAGGCCTGGAATAATGCTCCGGAGACATGAGTTCAAATCCCACCAGGGCAGCTAGAGAAATTTAAATTCAATTAATAAATGTGGAATAAGGTTAGTTTCAGTAATGAAACTACCAGATTGTCATAAAAAACATATCTGGTTCTCTAATGTCCTTCGGGGGAAAAAAATCTGCAGTCCTTACCCGGTCTGGCCTACATGTGACCCCAGACCCACAGAAATGTGAATGCTTCTTAACTGCCCTCTGAAATGGCCTAGCAAGCACTCGATTGGATGGACATTTGGGGATAGGCATTAAATGCTAGCCTTGTCAGTGACACTCACATCCCAAGAATGAATTAAAAAGTTTCTGCTCATTCTGCTGAGCAATGTCAGACCTTTGAACATTTCATGAGCTCTTCACTCCCTGATTAGAGATATCACAGGTTAGATACAGAATAATATTACCTCTGCTTTGCTCCAGCAATGTATCTCAACTTCCTTAGTGTTTCCATTTCTGACCAGCCACTCCTTGATGCCTCAATGAAGTAACTAAATAATGCCAAATTTAAGAGGTAGTTTTGAGAAGGTGCATAAACCCATTAGAAACTGAGTTGACACTGCCCAAACTCACTTCCTTTGTATTCTTTGCAGCTACTAGACAAAAAAGACTTTCATTCCATCAGTCTGGGTTGGTCTCCAACCTTGGTCCCGGAGTTGAAATTACCAGAGTGAAATGAGAGTCGGACAGTGTTACAGAGGTGTAATTAGGCATTCTTAGTGATGGCAGAGATATGTGATTGGAACCTTACTTCAGGGATCAAATACGACACCAAGGTTGCGAACATTCTAGTACAGCCTCAGACCATTGCCCGGAAGAGGAGTGGAATCGGTAGCTCGGAAACTGAATTTGTAGCGGGGATCAAAGGCGATGACTTTAGTCCTCTCAATATTTAATGGGAGGAAATTTCTGCTGATCCATTATTGGATGCTCAACAAGCAGTCTGATACTTTAGCGACAGTGGAGGAGTCGTGAAAGGTGGAGTTGGGTGTCGTCAGTGTACATATGAAAACTTGACGCTGTGTTCAGGTGATGTCGCCAAGGAGCGGCATGTAGATGAGAACTAAAAGGGGCAAAGGATAGATCCTTGGGGACACCATAGACTGTACAATAAATACATAGAGGAACTTCCTTATTTTCATCCTCCAATCCATTTTGCCAATGAAAATGTAATTTTAAATAGTTTACTAAGTCAATTATTTTTCTTGCTAATGTTCAAAAGTTAGACCCCCTTCTGGCCCTGGTGGATTGAAATCAAAGGTTGGTAGGTAAAACAGTAGATGAGTAATTGAAGGCCTTCAAATAGGAGATAGTTTGGGTACATTATTAGACTCATTGCCACAAGGGAGAAAGAAAGGATATCTAAAGCTAGAGCTCCTTGGATGACTAAAGATATAGAGATTATACTGAAACAGAAAAAAGAACTTTATGGCTCATAGTACAGTCGACAACTAAGCTGAATACAGTAAGTGCAGAGGAGAACTCAAAAAAGAAATGAGAAGCAAAAAGAGTGTATGAGAATAAATAACATAAAAGAGAACTCAGAGGTCTTTTACTAAACATGTAAATACTAAAAAGACAGTCAATAGAAGGGTGGGGCAAACTAGGGGAGGCAGAAGGTGTGGCTGAGGAACTAAATGAATAATTTGCATTTGTCTTCACTGAAGAAGAGGATGCTGTCTATGTTACAGGAAAGGAGAAGTTAGTAGAGAAATTGGATAGAATAAAAATAGATAAAGAGAGGTACTTAAAAGTGCTCAAAGTAGAAAAGTCATCTGGTCTGGGTGGGATGCATTCTGTTTGCTGAGGGAGGTGAGGATGGAAATGAAGGAGGGACAGACAGTAATGAAATAGTGGAGGCGCTAGCGACAGTCTTCCAGTTGTCCTTGCATATAGGATCTAATCTGTACCGTACAGATCGTGGTATGGTTAACCTTGGTTGTTAGTGATGAGTGGGGGGAATAAACCAAGACAAAATTAATTGTCACTTGGGAAAAGATGGGTTAATAAATAACACTCAGCACTGATTGGTTGAAGGCAAATTGCATTTGACTACTTTGAGTTCTTTGAAGTAACTGAGAGGGTGGAGGAGGATAGTGCGCTTGATGTTATGTAGATGCACTTGCAAAAGGTGTTTGATGAAGTACATCAGAAAAGACCTGTTAGCAAAATTGAAGCCCACGAGATCAAAGATGCAGTGGCAGCATAGAAACAGAATTGGGTAAGGGACAGAAAACAAGGTGTAGTGGTGAATGGTTGATTTTCAGACTGGAGAGAAGTATACATTGGTGTTCATCCAGGGGTCAGTATTAGGACCACTGCTCTTTTTGATTGATTTAATTATAATATATATAAAATATAGACTTGGACTTGGGTATACAGGGCATAATTTCAAAGTTTGCAGGTGACACCAAACTCAAATGTAGTTAACAATGAGGAGGATAGTAACAGACTTCAGGAGGACATTGGTGAAATCAGCGGACATATTGCAGGTGAAATTTAACAGAGAAGTGTAAAGTGATGCATTTTGGTAGGAAGAATAAGCAGAGGAAATATAAATTAAAATGATAAAATTTTAAAGGTGGGGTGTGCAGGAACAGAGAGAGCTAGGGGTGGTTTAGGTTCTCAGATGTGAAATGTTTAAAAAAAATCTCAAACCTGCCTCCAATCCCCTCATTTCTGGTTTTAACAGAGGAGAAGGCATGCAACCAACCCACTTCAAGGAGTTGGATCTGGTCATTTAAATATTATAGTGAGGTTGCATGCCTCAGATGCTAATATCGCCCCTGATATAACAACAAACATTGGAAACTCGGTATGTAGAATATTATTACTGATATAAACCCTTGGCAGAGCTTCCCACTTGTGTATCTGAACTTTGCTGATATATTCTACAACTAAATTTGTGTTTGTGAGTGAATTTTATTTCTCTTAGGGGGGAAAAAGTCATTTTGCTATTTTGACCTCCCATACCATTTATTCAAGAAGTGACAGACCAGGTTACATAATGTCTTGCGTACTCTACAGTAAGCAGAGTTATCACTTAATTATCCCTTTGCTCTCCTACTTATTAGTATTGTACGCTGGCAGGAGCTGCTGCCAGGGACAAAGTGCACCCTGACATGGCTAAAAATGAAGAGTGCAATAAGGATTTTTAACCTTTTTATTTACCTTAACAGCGATTGCACTTCAAGTGCTCAATTGGCTATAAACTGGCCTGGTGCACTAGAATTGCAGATAGCATCAGTCGGGAATTTTCCCTATTGATTTTTGATCCACACTCAAGCATTAAAATACATTACTGGGTAAATAAGTTAAAGTTATATGTTTGCATGCATGCATTTTATAAGTTAATTTCACCTTGGACGCTAGGCTGAAACTTAATTGTCATTTGAAGTAACAGCCCTTCTGGCAGAAGATGTAACCATTGAAGGAGTGTCCTAGGTACTTTGTATCTTGCTTCTGTGCAATGGAGCAATCTCCATCAAGGATTAAGACGTGATCAAATTCTTCCTCCAAACAGTCAATTTTGAAATTGAAGAGAAAAATTGCAGATAGCATCTGTCGGGAATTTTCCAGAACAATTTAACACAGAAACGCTGTGGTAAATGTTGTTTTTGTTCTTTCAACATGATTACAATTTCTGAAGAATGCAGCAGCATTGATTGTTATCTGAAAGAAATCTTGAAGATCTCTCCATTGTGACCTAACTAATTCAGTGTGATCTTCTTCTTTGGCCTCCATGTCTCGAGAGACAATGGGTAAGCACCTGGAGGTGGTCAGTGGTTTGTGAAGCAGCGCCTGGAGTGGCTATAAAGGCCAATTCTAGAGTGACAGGCTCTTCCACAGGTGCTGCAGATAAAATTGGTTGTCCGGGCTGTTACACAGTTGGCTCTCCCCTTGCACTTCTGTCTTTTTTCCTGCCAACCGCTAGGTCTCTTCGACTCGCCACTCTTTAGCCCCGCCTTTATGGCTGTCCGCCAGCTCTGGCGATCACTGGCAACTGACTCCCACGACTTGTGATCAATGTCACAGGACTTCACGTCGCATTTGCAGACGTCTTTAAAACGGAGACCTGAACGGCCGGTGGGTCTGATGCCAGTGACGAGCTCGGTGTACAATGTGTCCTTGGGGATCCTGCCATCTTCCATGCAGCTCACGTGGCCAAGCCATCTCAAGCACCGCTAGCTCAGTAGGGTGTATATGCTGGGGATGTTGGCTGCCTCGAGGACTTCTGCATTGGAGATATGGTCCTGCCACCTGATGCCAAGGATTCTCCGGAGGCAGCGAAGATGGAATAAATTGAGACGTCACTCTTGGCTGACATACGTTGTCCAGGCCTCGCTGCCGTAGAGCAAGGTACTGAGGACGCAAGCTTGATACACTCGGACTTTTGTGTTCCTGTCAGTCGCCATTTTCCTACACTCTCTTGGCCAGTCTGGACATAGCAGTGGAAGCCTTTCCCATGCGCTTGTTGATTTCTGCATCGAGATACAGGTTACGGGTGATAGTTGAGCCTAGGTAGGTGAACTCTTGAACCACTTCCAGAGCGTGGTCGCCGATATTGATGGATGGAGCATTTCTGACATCCTGTCCCATGATGTTCGTTTTCTTGAGGCTGATGGTTAGGCCAAATTTGTTGCAGGCAGCCGCAATCCTGTCATTGAGTCTCTGCAGACACTCTTCTGTGTGGGATGTTAATGCAGCATCATCAGCAAAGCGGAGTTCCCCGATGAGGACTTTCCGTACTTTGGTCTTCGCTCCATTGTGACCTAACTAATTCAGTGTGATGATACCATCGGGAAATGACTACAAAATGGTGGATCATGAAAAAAGATAATATGGTTCATCAAACCTGGCAAAACTTCCCTGGTGAATTATACAGAACCAATTCTTCCAAAGTTTGATACAGGAATATCTGGTTAATGTTCTTTTTTAACTGCAAATATTCCTGATATTTGGAAAATAGGATCTTGCTTTTACAAGGAGAAGGAAGTCAATCTGCTTGTGTCTATTTATAATTTTTTCACTGTGCAGACCTCACAAAAACTTTTAATACCAATGCCAAATAAACTTCAGAGGCAACTTAGTTTTCTTTCAAGGTACAGTAAATGAAGTCTTATCAGTTTAAATATGCTGTTGATGTGAGAAATTCAGAAAAGGCACGAGGAGCCTTTTCTCATACTGTCAAAGCAAACTTTTCATCCACTGTACTTGGGCAAAATGTTAGCATTTAACCCATGTTATGTGTTGCTGCTAGTTTCCTATTCAAGATTGACTGCATGTTCCCAAACCGTGGATCTTTAATTACCTTGTGAATCTATAAATTGAAATACTACCTGGTCAGTATGTTATTTGTCACTGTCATAGTGGTGTTATTTGAAGTGGAGAGGCTATCACTGCTGCTGCTTCTCTTTTCAGTCATTACATTCTCTCCAGATTTTAAGGATTTTTTGGGCTCTCCTTTTTCTCTTATGCATTCTCCAAATATTTCTGATAATTCCTCCTGTTTTTGGTCAATTTTTTCTGTTCTTTTTCTCTTGTGTGTCAGTATTTGAATAGTCACAGGCCACAAAGATGTGCATATTTTAATCATCAGTTAAGTACTGAATGTTGGGTATATGATTTGATTATATCAGCCAGCAAAGCGGATGCATCACTAACTTACTTGGAGTAATATTGACACCGTCAAGGTGATGCCTCGGGTTCAAATCTTCGTCATCTTCCAAAAAGATGGAGCTAGAAGTTCAACATAGATGAGATGTTTAATAAATTGGGGAGGGAATATGGTATAGTGGGGACTTTAGGATTACAGACTGGGACAAGCCTGGGACAGCAGCAGCCCAGGGGAGCTTTTCTGCTCCTCATGGTCTCACAAAAATAATTTAAAACTTATTTTTACTGGCACTCTTCAGTGATACCACTAGTAAAACTGGTCACAGTATGCATGGTGCACGCAGTGCCCATTTATCACTGCAAATTGCAATTGAGATCCTATGTATGTCAAGGGCCTCTACATGTATATAAAAAGAGAGCAGGTAAAGTAAACATTTGTCCCTTAGAGGATGATACTGGGGAATTAATAATGGAAAACAAGGAAATGGCAAAGACTTTGGACAAATATTTTGTGTCTGTCTTTATGCTTGAAGACATTAAAAGCATCCCAATAATAGTAGAAAATCAGGGGGCAAAAGGGAGGGAGGAACTTAAAACAATCATTATCGCTCGAGAAAAGGTGTTAAGCAAACCAGTGGGACTAAAGGCTGACCAGTCCACTGGACCTGCAGAGATAATGGATGAATTGGTTGTAATATTCCCAAATTCCCTAGATTCTGGAAAGGTCCAAACAGATTGGAAAACTGCAACTATAATCGCCATATTCAAGAAAGGAGGGAGACAGAAAGCCGGAAACTATAGGCCAGTCAGCCTAACATCGGTCATTGGAAAAATGCCAGAATTCATTATTAAGGAAGTAGTAGAAGGACCTTGTAAATCATAATACAATCAAGCAGAGTCAACATTGTTTTATGAAAGGGAAATAGTGTTTGACAAATTTATTTGTCAAAACAAAGTTCTTTGAGGATGTAATGAGCAAGGCGGATCAAAGGGAACCAGTGGATGTAGTGTATTTGGATCTCCAAAAGGCATTCAATAAGGTGCCACATAAAAGGTTACTGCATAAAATACAAACTCATGGTGTTGTGGGTAATATATTAGCATGAGTAGAGGATTGTCTAACTAACAGGAAACAGAGAGTCAGGATAAATGGGTCATTTTCTGGTCGGCAAACTGTAATTAGGGTACCACAAGGGTCAGTGCTGGGGCCTGAACTATTTACAATCTATATTAATGACTTGGATGAAGGGACTGAGTGTATTGTAGGCAAATTTGTTGGCAATACAAAGATAGGTTTGAAAGCAAGGTGTGAGGAGGATGGAGAGTCTGCAAAGGGATATCGATAGGTTTAGTGAGTAGGCAAACATTTGGCAGATGGAGTATAATGTGGGAAAATGTGAGGTTATCCACTTTGGTAGGAAGAATAGAAAAGTGAAATATTTAAATGGAGAGAGATTACAGAATGCTGCAGTACAGAGGGATCTGGGTGTCCTCGTACATGAATCATAAAAAGTTAGTATGTAGGTACAGCAAATAATTAGGAAGGCAAATGGAATGTTGACCTTCATTGCAAGGGGGATGTAGTATAAAAAACGTGAAGGCTTGCTACAATTGTACAGAGCATTGGCAAGACTGCACCTAGAGTACTGTGTACAATCTTGGTCTCCTTGTTCAAGGAGGGATATGCTTGCATTGGAGGCAGTTCAGAGAAGGTTCACTAGGCTAATTCCTGGGATGAAGGAGTTGTCTTATGAGGAAGGGTTGAGCAGGTTGGGCCTATGCTCATTGAATTCTAGAAGAATGAGAGGTGATCTTATTGAAACATATATAAGATTCTGAGGGACTTGACCAGGTAGATGCTAAGAGGATGTTTCCCCTCATAAGGGAATCTACGGGGTGTAGTTCCAGAATAAGGGGTCACCCATTTAAGATGGAGATGAGGAATTTCTTCTCTGTTGGGTATGAATTGTTGAAATTCTCTACCCCAAAGAGCTGTGAAGGCTGAGTCACTGTATATATTCAATGCTGAGATACAGATTTTTGAACTATAGGGCAATTGAGGGTTATAGGTAACAAGCTGGAAATTGGAGTTGAAGCCAAGATCAGATTGGCCATCTTATTGAATGGTGGAGCCGACTAAACAGGCCGGATGGCCTACTCCTGCTCCTATTTCTAACGTTCTGATGTCACAGGACCCCACTGCATATTAAAGTGGCTTGCCACCAGAAATGGTGGGCATTTCAGCTGACCTGCAGCAGGCCCCTTTGACAATGGCAGCAAGTGGAGTATCTTGTGTTAACAGGGCAACAATTTAACCCACCCCATTTTGAGGACATCAGTGCCACGTTACCATCAATTAGGTCAAGTTAAAATTGGCCAATAGAACCCCGGTTTGTAAAATAACCTATTTTCTGAAACAGGCAGGTGCTGTGGCTACCCAGCAAATGTTCTTTTGACAATTTTAGCATCCAAAGCATCAGCAATAACGGGTGGGTGGGGGAAGTGGGAGTTTTTGTATCTTATGTATCTTCAAACATATTAAGGGATTAGAGAGTTTCATTTGATGAGTGTTACTATTTCCCAAAAAAGCAGAAATTTACATGTGATCTTTCTACCCCTCCCCGCTAAACAGCTGCTAATTAATAGAGCACAAACAAAACACCCACAGTGCGTGTCATTGCAAAACTAGTCAAAGGGTATGTCTTAATTCTTTGAGGTAAAAAAACCATGAATAAACATCTTCTCATGGTGTCTATTTGAAGGATTTATTTTTAAATGGTTTGGGAAAGGCAGAAGAAAGAAATGTGGTTATTTTCTCAAAGCAGACAAGAAGTCATGTTTCTTTGTCCCCTTTTGAAAGAATTTGTAAATCTCCATCAACATAGTGAGATAGCCTTTAGAAGTACAACTGTAGCTTGTAATCTTTAGAGGAAAAGCACTGTATGTCTTTTGATAGGAGTAAGAAAGTTATCTTGTTCTAGGAATGTTATCAGCAGTATTCATTCATAGTTCTATATTTTTTGAGGAGCAACCTCAGATTGATATGTCAGGTTTTACATGTGGATGAACTTCAACACCGAGAGACTCTAAACAAATGTAAATCTATAGTATTTTAAGTAAAAGTTTGCATGTGGTGGGATGCTTTATAGAGCTTTGTCTTGCTGTTTAATTAGATGCTAATTAGGCCGTCCATGTCTCCGCTTTAAAGATGTCTGCAAACGCGACATGAAGTCCTGCGACATTGATCACAAGTCGTGGGAGTCAGTTGCCAGTGTTCGCCAGAGCTGGCGGGCAGCCATAAAGACGGGGCTAATGTGTGGCGAGTCGAAGAGACTTCGCAGTTGGCAGGAAAAAAGACAGAAGCTCAAGGGGAGAGCCAACTGTGTAACAGCCCCGACAACCAATTTTATCTGCAGCACCTGTGGAAGAGTCTGTCACTCTAGAATTGGCCTTTATAGCCACTCCAGGCGCTGCTCCACACACCACTGACCACCTCCAGGCGCTTACCCATTGTGTCTCGAGATAAGGAGGCCAAAGAACATAGGTGAGTGTTTGGTTGTGTGATCAGTGATGCTTCCATGCAAGTAACATTAGAAGACTGAGCTGCATTTTCATCTTGGCTTTTCACACATATTTCAGTAACATGGCTTGCACCCCAGTACTCCCTAGTACAGGGACAGTTTAAAGGCTCATTTTCATCTACAGATTTAGTTCTAAATGGTTAAGAGCTGGTGCAAATACACCTGAAAGGTCCAGTGCAAATAACGCTCAATTCTCGAGTGTAAGCTCATTTTCATCATTATTCACAGCACTCAGAGCTTCAGGAAGGGAGGATACTAGGGAGGAAAATTGCATGCTAGTCAGATTTAATGGGATGGGATACCCAATTAAAGGGCAGTGACACAATTGAATAACAAAAACTCAGGTTTTGGAGACTTTTTAAAGACTATCTCAATAAATTAGGGTTTTGCCAAGACTAAAGGGGCAGGAATTTTTTTAAATTTGTTCATGGGATGTGGGCGTCGCTGGCTAGGCCAGCATTTATTGCTGATCTCTAATTGCCCTTGAGAAACTGGCTAGCTAAGCCATTTCAGAGGGCATTTAAGAGTCAACTACATTGCTGTGGGTCTGGAGTCACATGTAGGCCAGACCAGGTAAGGACTGCAGTTTTCCTTCCCTAAAGGACATTAGTGAACCAAATGTGTTTTTACAACAATCGACAATGGTTTCATGGTCACCATTAGACTAGCTTTTTAATTCCAGATTTATTACTTGTATTCAAATTTCACAAACTGTGGTAGGATTCGAACCCATGTCCCCAGAGCATTAGCCTGGGACTCTGGGTTACTAGTTCAGTGACATTACCACTACGCCACCACCTCCCCCAGTTAAGAAGTGGCATGCAAAATTGAAGGAAAAGGGAGCCCCTGGGTGCAGACATCAATCTGCAGGTAAGTGATAGAGCAGCCCAGCACCTGACTCCATTTTTAATGGTTTCTGAAATGGAGGTGGTTGGAAAGAGTATTGATAACTGTGCCACTCCACTGCACTGTCCCCATAAGTTGGTATTGCAGCATGTCTCCAAGGAGGTGCAGCTGAGTTTCAGACCAAGCTGGAACAGCTCTGCATCTAGCTCTCTGCTGACCCAGACTCTGAAATGTGTCCCCACAGTTTTTTTCCCGAATACATATGCCAGAGCCTGCAGAACTAGCTGGTGGCATCTTAATGGGCGCAGTTAATCAGACTGTACTGGCTATTCTTCACTGTGGCATGCCTTTTGTCATGAAGTAGCACATCATTATCCTGGAATTCCCTCGTGGTGCCTTCACAACAGCATTGAACATCTTCACAAGGACTGCAGTGGTTCAAAGCTACTAGGGATTGGTAATAACTGCACCCTTGCCAGTGTCACCCATATACTGAGAGCAATTTTTTAAAAAGGAGAGCAGCCTCCACCAGTAATGCACCTGGCAAAATGAAGTAACTTTAGCTTGATTTGGAGAAGTAGGTGCCAACAGGAGAGCACAGATCCCTTCTCATATTGCCTGACCTGCTTGTCATCTGTCCATGGTTCTAATCCTCTGCTGTACATGTCAACTGGGAGGGTTCCCACAGTACTAGTAATGACGCTGGGTACAAAAAGTCAATTAAGAACAACTGGCACAAAAGCTAATGAAAGCCTTATTTCTGTAAGTTAAAACAAAGACTATGCTGAGTAATGACCCGACAATCACTTTCTTTTAACTTTCTTTTAAATTACTTCCTCCCTGAAAGGTTCTCCCTAGAAACTCTGGACCCGGGGTTTCCTGGGCAAGGGTTGAACTTGGCGTCCAGCATTCCCACCTGCCAACTAATTGCGCAGAGGATTTCCTTACCCCTTTTTGCATAATTTAGTAAAATGCATACCTACTTTAAATGAGAGCTTCCACCACCCAACCCAGACCTGACCAGAAGCTTGAACAGAGCTAAAAGTATGATATCTGGTGAACTGATTTTTGCCTAACATATGACCCATATGCACCTGTTTTCAGGGTGCATTCGAGATGAAAATTGGTTCCAATGCCTCTTTATAGCTTATCTGAAAATCACCAGGTTTCAGTATAAGCTCAGACATTACTGGTTAAGGCCACTAATTCCAATTCAGGGAAGAGATTAGAGGCTGCTATAATAAACAAGTAAACCATCAGCATTTAAATCTATTTATTCTAACACAAATTGTAATACCTTCATTTTAAAAGTCAAGGAAATATTGGGTACCTGATACAAATGGAAATATTTTTGGTGCAATAACCACTAGTTCTACTCTTGCAAACAATTTCTCTGTTGACCTACTTTTATTTATTTCCATAATGTCACATAGACATTTAGGCAATACTGACCTTTCAGTGGTGTATTAATTTGTGAATTTGAAAACCCTGACTGTTTACTTCCTGAGAAAATGTAAATATCAAAATCCACTTTTCACTGCTGCTTGACACACAATTGAAATAGTGTCTTCTAAATGCTTTTAAAATTT
The DNA here is from genome assembly GCF_036365525.1 of Heterodontus francisci. Taxonomy (NCBI): domain Eukaryota; kingdom Metazoa; phylum Chordata; class Chondrichthyes; order Heterodontiformes; family Heterodontidae; genus Heterodontus; species Heterodontus francisci. The sequence continues at coordinate 130,638,751 of NC_090374.1, read as the reverse complement.
GTTCTCTGTCTTCAAAAAAACAATGTCCTTGTAAATGTTTTACCATGGATCTCCTAAAGCAAAATGTAGAGAATTGAGACTTGCTTTCATTTGGACAAGCCCTTGAGTTTAAAAGGACATTGTTACAACCAGGTGAGAAAGAGGTCTTGCATTCCCTTTCAGCCTTCACCTGGTCTTACCATCACAGGGTTTAATTATAAACATACTGTGTTTTTAGCTCTCCCTTGGTGAATCTTTGTTCACCACTTTCCAATTATAAGGCAAAGAAACCAGCACAAACAGGCTTTCTTTGGTTTAAAGAAGAAACGTTGAAATTTATTAAACTTGAACTTAAACTTTAATTTATTTGACGCCTACGGATACACGACGCGTCCACGCTAGCATGCATACACAATACACACATGCAAATTGAGACAGAAAAGAGCAGAAAAAAAATAAAGTGGAAAAGTTTGAGGCAATATCTGAAGAGTTTTTGTTATGGTTCTTCGAGCTCACTGTAGAGTCCTTAAATGTAGGTAGATCTTGCTTTTCATTGGAGCCCAGTATTTTTCTTAAACCTTGTTCGCTGTAGGAGAGTTTTCTCTCTTGGGATTCATGTGTCTTCAGTGGATTCAGAGGCTTGTGAGAAAGAGATGGGAGCAGACAGGAGAGATCTCAGTTCAGGAGCAAACAGGCACACTCTGTTCAAACTGTTTGTACAATTCAGAAAAACACAGGTTACCAAGCAGGTTAGTCATGTGACTAACTGGTCTGACCACGGCTTGGATTGTATCACTTTCGCAATCTCTGGAATGCTCCTCTTACACACAATACCTGGTGATCAAGGACCATTGTGGGTTGAATGTGTCAGGGAATGGTCCTTTGTCCTTCCAATCACCATCTGTTAATATGCAAATGTCTTTTCCAGCCATGGCTGATCTGTTTAACAAGGCCTTTCTTCATTCCAGTAACAGTTTAAAATTAATGTGCCTTGTTCTAGGCAGGTGGGGGCCTAGCATGACAACATTGTTATTGCAGAGATGTGTTCTTAAGTGGGATCAGTACCTGGAACAGCCTGCTATAAAATCCCTATTGTAGAACTGCTCCAGTGGTTTCTGCAAGAAGCCTGGGAAACACCTGGTGCAGTGCATATTCTATTGCAATTTTCATATTCTAATTAGCTATGAAATGTGAATATATATCACCAGATATGACTGACAACACCGTGATAATTATTTCACCCTCATCTATGTAACGATGGTAAGGTGACTTGCAAAGTAATTTTATTGAGGTGACGTTACTGCTTTTAAAATAAAATAAGGAAGATACTGCCTTGGCTCTTAAACATTATGGTATGAAGGGATGGTTAAAGGTATGGTTACAGAAAGCTGGATGGTACCATACATGTGCCATTATCAATTATGAAAAAAAAGACTTGCATTTATATAGCACGTTTCACAACCACCAGACGTCTCAAAGCGCTTGACAGCGAATGTAGTACTTTTGAAGTGCAGTCACTGTTGTAATGTAGGACCAACATGATGAATGAATGTCTTCTATTGCAATTTAGTTGGACATTGTGATTATAAATTGAAAGAAGCAAATCTGAAATTGGAGTATATATTTACAGTTTGGTTGGCTGAAAGAAACAGAAATCACCGACAAGCAGCTATAGGCAACGTTTGGCCCACAAATCTGCTATTTGTTAAAGTTGACAGATACTGCAGTCTGATGAATAGCTGTGTCAAATGTGTGTCACTTGTATTCCATCATATTTGCAATAAATGCATTTGTTGGTTTATTTGCTGCAGTAATTGTCAATGGTGAACAAACTTATTGATTCCTCATTATAGCAAAACCTGACCTGTTAAATCTCCAGTTGTCAAGCTACGTCATATAATTTAGCTGACATGTCTTGCTGTATATTTGCATCATCCCCAATAAAATATAGCTCAGTGACTGTTCTGTTGGAAGTGGAGACTGCATAGTAAACCTTCACTAAGTCACCTGAGCACTTCTCAATTGAAAACAGGTGCAGTGATTGACGTTATGGGTTGCAGCAGTGGCGGCTGTTCTATGCTGTGAGATATGGGTGGCGCAGTAGTTAGCACCTCAGCCTCACAGCTCCAGTGACCTGGGTTCAGTTCTGGGTACTGCCTGTGCGGAGTTTGCAAGTTCTCCTTGTGACCACGTGGGTTTCCGCTGGGTACTCTGGTTTCCTCCCACAGCCAAAGACTTGCAGGTTGATAGGTAAATTGGCCGTTGTAAATTGCCCCTAGTGTAGGTAGGTGGTAGGAGAATTGAGGGAAGGTGGAGATGTGGTAGGCAATATGGGATTAAGTGTAGGATTAGTATAAATGGGTGGTTGTTGGTCAGCACAGATTTGGTGGGCCGAAGGGCCTGTTTCAGTGCTGTATCTCTAAATAAAATAAAAATATGGGATGAATTTTACATGATGCCATTCATAAAACAGCCATACTGCTTCAGGTCTTTCAGCAACTCAAAAGCAAATCTGACTTTTTTTTTTACAAAGCAGTAATGTAATTTATTCAAAGTTAATCTGTCATGTTTTGATTGCAATTTTGTCGAGTTTTTCCTTCACTCAATAGCAGTCTCCAATTAATTTAATTTCAGTTGTTACTGCTGTTAATGACCAGGTGAGAAAGGGGTCTAGCCTTTGCCTGGTTTGGCCATAACAGGATTTAATTTTGAAAACAGTGTTTTTAGTGACCCCCTCAGTGAATCCTTGTTCACTGCTCTCTAATTGTAATGGCAAAGAAATCGACCAGACAGGTTTTCTTAGATTTAAACAGGAAAGGTGTAAGTTTATTAACCTTAAAACTCTAATTATGCTAAAACTACTAGAAATACACCACGCAACCACACTAGCATGCATACAGGATAAACACACGCAAATAGAGACAGAGGAGAAAGAAGGATAAAGGTTTAAAGTAACAGCTGGAGTTCAGTTACTAGCTTTTGGGTTTGATGTAAAGTCTTGGATTGTAATTGTCTTGCAGTTCTCTTTGGGGCCCAGTGCACACTTTCAAACTTGTTTAGTTGCAGGAGTCTTCTCTCTTGAGGTTTAAGTGGCTTCAGTGGATCCCCCTGGAACTTCATGAGAGGGAGAGACCTTCCTTCTCTGTTGTCTTCAAATTGCAGTCTCTTTTCCAACTGTTCTGTAAGCACAAATCAAACAACTCCAAGTTGGCCAGCAGGTTAGTCATGTGACTAACTCCTTATTTGGAGCAACTGCTCCTGTGGTTTGTGGATTCCAAAGCTCTCGGTGGGGGTGGGTGTAGTGCTGACTCTCACACAGACAAGATGTGGATCACTGTTGCCCAGTCAAATCTAACTTAATTGAATCTGAGCAGTCCCCATTTTTATCTTTTTCAACTGTCTTTTAGAATGCAAAACGAGCAGTCATGTTTCAGTGGTCTTTTGAACAAATCTATTTTTTTCAGCCCAGCAACAGTTTAAAATTATTCTTTCATGTGAAATTAATATGTCTCATTTTGGCAGGTGTGATTTTCATGACACTGCATTCTTTAATGTATTTGATAAACCTGTCTTTTGTGAACATGTGTGCTTATTTACTAACCAAATCCCTGTCTCTCCCTGTTGCCCTCCCAATGAATTGAATCCACAGAAGAGAATGGATTCACTGCTCTTTATTGTGGAAAGCAAAAACACATTTGGGTGTCATTTATCAGTTGAGTTATTGACCTAGAAACAGTTAATTAAGAACTGAATGCTGCATCGCCTTCCTATGTTACTTTTTATTAACTTCAAGAAGCCAGGGCTTTAAAGGGATGCTATATTCATTACAAGTATTTGGACAGTAGTTATTTGAAGTCATTGGAAAGTAAAATGGGCGGCCAATCAATTCAGTCAGCTTCCAACCAGGCATGTTAGGTTAAAATTACTGCCATTGTCTCTCCACTTTGTTTTAGTTTGGGACAAGAGAGAAGCATTTGGTTATGTTCCAATGTCACACATGAGTGATGCCATCAGGAATTTTGATATGATTTGTGCTATTATGCAGTGGGTTTCTTTTGTACCTTTGATTACAAACACTTTTTTCATGTTGAAGGTGCCTCTTAAGAATTTTTTTTTAATTGTAATGTTAGCTGAAACCCATCAACTGAGGAAAATAAATCTAAAGGGCTTAAACAGTAGCCAACATAAAAGGGAATCCCAAAGTCTTATATAGGCATATAAATAGTAAAAAGGTGGTAAAAGGTGGAGTAGGGCTGATTAGGGACCAAAAGGGGGATTTACACATGGAGGCAGGGGGAATAGTTGAGTTATTAAATGAATACTTTGCATCTGTCTTTACCAAGGAAGAAGATGCTACTGAAGCCACAGTGAAAGAGGAGGTAATTAATGCACTAAAAGGATTTAAAATTGATGATGAGGTATTGGATAGGCTGTCTATACTTAAAGTTGATAAAGTACCAGGACCGGATGAGATGCATCCAAGGAAGAGAGAGTGGAAATTGCGGAGACTTTGGCCATAATTTTCCAGTCTTCCTTTAGACTTGGGCAGTGCCAGAGGACTGGAGAATTGCAAATGTTATACCCTTGTTCAAAAAAAGATATAAAGATAAGCCCAGCAACGACAGGCCAGTCAGTTTAACTTCGGTGATGGGGAAACTTCTAGAAACAATAATGTGAGACAAAATTAATTGTCACTTGGACAAATGTGGGTTAATTAAGGAAAGCCAGCGTGGATTTGTTGAGGGAAAATCGTGCTTAACTAACTTGCTTGGGTTTTTTGAAGGGATAACAGAGAGGGTTGATGAGGGCAATGCTGTTCATGTGGTGTACATGGACTTCCAAAAGGCATTTGATACAGTGCCCCACAACAGACTTCTGAGCAAAGTTTAGTTTAGTTTAGAGATACAGCACTGAAACAGGCCCTTCGGCCCACCGAGTCTGTGCCGACCATCAACCACCCATTTATACTAATCCTACACTAATCCCATATTCCTACCACATCCCCACCTGTCCCTACATTTCCCTACCACCTACCTATACTAGTGGCAATTTATAATGGCCAATTTACCTACCAACCTGCAAGTCTTTTGGCTTGTGGGAGGAAACCGGATTATACCTCATAGAATAAAAAAGGACAGTAGCAACATGGATATGAAATTGGCTGAGTGAGAGGAAACAGAGATTAGTGGTTAATGGATGTTTTTCGGGCTGGAGGAAGGTTTGTAGTGGAGTTCCCCAGGGATCAGTATTGGGACCCTTGCTCTTCCTGATATATAGTAATGACTTAGACTTTGGTGTACAGAGCAAAATTTACAGATGATACGAAACTTGGAAACATTGTGAACTGTGAGGAGGATAGTATAAGACTTCAAAAGGACATAGACAAGCTGGTGGAATGAGCGGACAAGTGGCAGATGAAGTTGAATGCAGAGAAATGTGAAGTGATTTGTTTTGGTAGGAAGAACATGGAGAGACAATATAAAATAAAGGGTACAGTTCTAAAGGGGGTGCAGGAACAGAGGGTGTAAGTGTGCATAAGTCATTGAAAGTGGGAGGACAGGTTGACAGAATGGTTAATAAAGCATACAGTATCCTGGGCTTTATTAATAGTGGCATAGAGTACAAGAGCGAGGAGGTTATGATGAATTTGTATAAGACACTAGTTCCGCCTCAGCTGGAGTATTGCGTCCAGTTCTGGGCACCACATTTAAGGAAAGATATGAAGGCATTGGAGAGAGTGCAGAAAAGATTCACAAGAATGATGCCAGGAATGAGGAACTTAATTTATGAAGATAGATTGGAGAAGTTGGGACTGTTTTCCTAGGAGAAGAGAAAGCTGAAAGGAGATTTGGTAGAGGTATTCAAAATCATGAGGGGTTTGGACAGAGTAGATATGGATAAACTCTTCCCATTCGTGAAAGGATCGCGAGCGAGAGGGCACAGATTTAAGGTAATTGATAAAAGAAGCAATGGCGACATGAAGAAAACCTTTTTCACGCAGTGAGTGGTTAGGACCTGGAATGCACTGCCTGAGTGTGTGGTGGAGGCAAGTTCAATCGAGGCATTCAAAGGCAATTAGATAATTACCCGGAAAGGAGGAATGTACAGTGCTATGGGGAGAAGGCAGGGGAATGGAACTGTGAATTGCTCACTTGGAGAGCCAATGCAGACTTGATGGGTCAAATGGCAGCGGCCTGCGTGGCATAAATTCTGTGATTTTTAAAATTCATTCTCATGATATAGGCATTATTGGTAATAAGTATTTATTCACTATCCTTAGTTTCCCTGAGATGGTGGCAAGGGAATAGCTGGAACAGCTTGAACAGCTGCAGATAGCAGTTTGATACAACTGAGTTTGCATAGGGCACTTCAGAGGGCAGTTATGAGCAAACTATTTTGATGTGGAACTGGAGTCACATATAGGTCAGACTGTGACCAATTTGATTTTTCCAATATTCTGACAGATTCAGATCAGCCTTTCTTTGGGCCTCCTTATCTCGAGAGACAATGGATACGCGCCTGGAGGTGGTCAGTGGTTTGTGAAGCAGCGCCTGGAGTGGCTATAAAGGCCAATTCTAGAGTGACAGGCTTTTCCACAGGTGCTGCAGAGAAATTTGTTTGTCGGGGCTGTTGCACAGTTGGCTCTCCCCTTGCGCCTCTGTCTTTTTTCCTGCCAACTACTAAGTCTCTTCGACTTGCCACATTTTAGCCCCATCTTTATGGCTGCCCGCCAGCTCTGGCGAACGCTGGCAACTGATTCCCACGACTTGTGATCAATGTCACAGGATTTCATGTCGCGTTTGCAGACGTCTTGCAGCGGAGACATGGACGGCCGGTGGGTCTGATACCAGTGGCGAGCTCGCTGTACAATGTGTCTTTGGGGATCCTGCCATCTTCCATGCGGCTCACATGGCCAAGCCATCTCAAGCGCCGCTGACTCAGTAGTGTGACTCAGCCATGAATGACAGAATAGGCAAGAGGATGGATGGTCTACTCTTGTTCCTATGACAGCTTTATGGTCACTTTACAGATATTTTAGTGAACAAAAATGTTCACATATGAAAAATTGAGTTAAGCACTATGTTATATTCAGCAGAGAAGGTCGAGTTCATAGTCCTGTACTGATTTTTCTTCCCCAAATGGTGGCTTAAGAGTGAATATACTTGGAAAGTGTTACTGGATAAATTAATGTGTAAAATACTTGCTGCAAAAAAATAGCAAAGTTCCCTTTTGTTGTAAGGTTTATAAATGATCTCTTTAAAGTGAATTAGTGTTGTTCTTAGTTGCTTACATGATGATGCTAACCAGACCACATTCATTGTCTATCCCTTGCTGCCCTGTAAAAGTGATGGCAGATCTTCTTGACCAGTTGACCTCCCTGTTCTGATGGTGCTTCCATAATGGGTGTTAAGCAACAAATTCCAATTTCATGTCATTTACTTAGAGGTATATTTTGTGCTAAACAGAGTTATAATAAATTCACAAATTAATATTTTTTGAAGTTTTATGTTAATTGTTACAATAAGTAGCATTCTTAATCATCAGTTTTCTTGTGCCTTCCCACTATCATTTTCTGGCTGTAGCAATGAATGATCCAGTCTGTGAATTTCTCCTTGACTAGTATGAGCATTACTCAGGAAAGGGGTGGGAAAGAATGTAGGATCAAGAAGAAATTCCTTGCCTAACAATTGGCATTTCAAATTGCCATACTTAATTTAACTCATCTGTTATATTTGTATACTGTGATGACCCAGTCCCAAAATGCATTTACAACCTCATGTAAATGTGTTTTAATCTTTGGACATGAAGGCGTCTGAGTTTGGATTTTAGACAACCTGAGAGCAATGAGTCAATTGGAGTCAACTTCAGCACAAGAGATAGCAAATCATAACAGCAGTTGCATCCATTTCAAATACCTATAGAATTAAGTTACATTGTATGATATTAGCATCTCAACACCTAATACATTCACAAATTCCTTTGTATTGCTGAATAAAGAGACATGCTGTTGAAGCTTCTTTTCTTGCACTCATCAGGACAGATGCAAGAATGTCAAATTTCAAAGAGATCAGCAATTTATACTGTATGAGAAAAGGGTGCTGATTAGTTGGTAAGTCGACTCTGGCCGAGGTGTTGCCATGGAGAATGCACTAGGGAACTATTGTCTCCCACACTGTTTTGATTAATTCAATGAAGGCGCTTCGCCTGGACACGTTCCGTTTGTCTGCAGAGGACAGGTCCCTGTATGAATATATGTAGCTTCTAGCAAGCATAAGTGAACCACATTCCAAGCCTAACTGATGATCTTAAATTGGTTCGTTAACACCTATTCTGTACTAATGCTTTGTCTTTCAACACACCATTAACATATTGTTTGCCTTTGCTGCATGACCTTTTGGTCAGCTATGTGGCCTTGTCCAATCTGCATCTTCTCCTTTGTTATCTCTTGCCCCACCCCCACCTCAATTGCTTATAACCTGTGACATTTTTAATATTTGTCAGTTCCAAAGAAGGGTCACTGACCCGAAACGTTAACTCTGCTTCTCTTTCCACAGGTGCTGCCAGACCTGCTGAGTGGTTCCAGCATTTCTTGTTTTTATTTCAGATTTCCAGCATCTGCAGTATTTTGCTTTTATCTTAAATTGGTTGTTAGTGTAATACTTAGCACACTCGGGGTTCTTATTAAGTGCTGTCCAATTGCAGAATCACATCTAACATTAGACTTTGTGTTCTGTGTTTTGCAAGTACGGGCTGGTTGAGTACTGTCAGTCCTCTGTCTATTGCAAACAGCTGAATTCCCTCCCTAGATCCCTCTCCCTCAATACCTCTCTTCCTTTAAGATACTCCTTAAAATCTACCTCTGACAAAGCTTTTGGTCATCTGTCTTTCAAAACTCCTTACGTGGCTCAGTGTCAATTTTTGTTTGATAACACTCCTGTGAAGTGCCTTGGGATATTTATTACATTAAAGGTGCTTTACAAATGCAAGTTGTTGCTGTTATAAATATCATTGTGCCTTCATTGTCGCTGGGTCATAATCCTGGAATTACCTGTGTAACACCATTGTGGGTGCAATATAAGCAGTCCAAGGAGAATGCCCACCAGCACCTCAGGGCAACTAATTATAGTCAATGAGGAAAAAACTGAGCTTTATTAATACCACCCACGTCCCAAGAACAAATAAAACCAAATTTCATACGCACACATTATTCATTTGTATGCTAATAGCATCCAGCACAATTTCACCCCACAGGTTTTCTAAACTGCTGATATCTTTTTAATCTCACTTATTGATGAAAGTTAGATTTACTTGATTAAATTATTTATTATCGATTTGCATATGACACTGAGCTTATCATCTAGAAATTTTGGTCATTATTTATCACACCCGTGTTGATGGGTTCCCTAAATAGCATGTTATTCCAGAATGCCACCACATTCAACTGAGACTGCAAATCAGGCAATTATTATCCAACAGACCTCTGAGGCTATGAAGGACATAACCAAATAAGAACATAAGAAATAGAAGTACGAGTAAGTGTTACAGCCCCTCAAGCCATTCAATAAGATCATGGGTTAAACTTCTACATCAACATCACTTTCCTGCCCTATCCTCAATGTTACGACCGACCGCTCCAGTCAAAGCCCCCAATCAAAATATACGATTCTGATTGTAGTGGGAGAAACGCACTGATAATTCAATCCTGGCAATCTATGTGTGGAGCCACAGGAAATGGGCGAGGTCTTAAATGAATATTTCTCATCCGTATTTACCATGGAGAAGGTCATGAAAGCTAGTGAGTTCAAAGGAGGGAACATCGATATCCTGGAGCATATCAACATTACAAAGGAGGAGGTGTTGGAGGTTTTGAAGCGCATTAAGGTGGATAATTCCCCAGGGCCTGACCAGGTGTATCCTAGGATGCTATGGGAAGAAAGGGAGGAGATTGCTGGGGCCCTGGCAGAGATTTTTGTATCATCGTTAGCCACGGGTGAGGTACCAGAGGACTGGAGGATAGCTAATGTTGTGCCTTTATTTAAGAAGGGCAGCAGGAATAATCCAGGGAACTACAGGCCGGTGAGCTTTACATCAGTGATGGTAAAGTTATTGGAAGGGATTCTGAGAGACAGGATTTATATGTATCTGGAAAGGCATGGTCTGATTAGGGATAGTCAGCATGGCTTTGTGCGTGGGAAATCATGTCTCATGAATTTGGTTGCTTTTTCGAGGAGGTGACCAAGAGATTAGGGCAGGGCGATGGATGTTGTCTACATGGACTTTAGCAAGGCCTTTGACAAGGTCCCGCATGGTAGGCTGGTCCAGAAGGTTCGAGCACATGGGATCCAGGGTGAGCTAGCAAATTGGATACAAAATTGGCTTGGTGATAGGAGGCAGAGGGTGGTAATGGAGGGTTGTTTTTCAGATTGGAGGCTGGTGACCAGTGGTGTGCTGCAGGGATCAGTGCTGGGCCCTCTGTTGTTTGTCATATATATTAATGACTTGGATGTGAATGTAAGGGGCATGATTAGTAAGTTTGCAGGTGACACCAAAATTGGTGGTATAGTGGACAGTGAAGAAGGTTGTCTAAGGTTACAACAGGCTATAGATCAACTGGGAAAGTGGGCAAGGGATTGGCAAATGGAATTTAACGCAGACAAGTGTGAAGTGATGCATTTTGGGACGTTTAACCAGGGCAGGACATATACAGTGAATGGCAGGGCCCTGGGGAATGTTGTTGAGCAGAGAGACCTTGGGGTGCAAATACATAGTTCCCTGAAAGTGCCAACACAGGTAGACAGGGGTGATGAAGGTGGGTATGGCATGCTCGCCTTCATTGGCCGAGGCATTGAGTACAATAGTTGGGACGTCATGTTAACAGTTGTACATGACGTTGGTTAGGCCGCATTTGGAGTACTGTGTGCAATTCTGGTCGCCGCACTACAGGAAAGATGTGATTAAGCTAGAGAGGGTGCAGAAAAGATTCACAAGGATGTTGCCTGGTTTGGAGGGCTTGAGTTATAAAGAGAGATTGGATAAGCTGGGTCTATTTTCCCTGGAGCGAAGGAGGCTGAGAGGGGACATGATAGAGGTATATAAAATTGAGAGGCATAGATAGGGTAGATAGCCATAGTCTGTTTCCCATGGTAGGGGTGAGTAAAACTAGAGGGCATAGATTTAAGGTGAGAGGGAGGAGGTTTAAAGGGGATTAAAGGGGTAAATTTTTCACACAAAGAATAGTGGTTATCTGGAATGAGCTGCCTGAGGAGGTGGTGGAGGCAGGAACAGTAGCGACATTTAAGAGGCATCTGGACAGGTAGTTGAATGAGCAAGGCATAGAGGGATATGCAATTAATGCAGGCAGGTGGGATTAGTATAGATAAGCATTATGGTCGGCATGGATGCCGTGGGCTGAAGGGCCTGTTTCTATGCTGTACGACTCTATGACTCTATACTTTTTTAAAATCTAATCATTACTGTGTAGCGGTAAGGGGAAATATTTAAAGGATCTTGCATCTTGAAAGAAATGTTCGCTACAGCTATCACCAAATGCAGGTGCATTAATATTTCAGTTCAGAATAAGTTGCGCAGATGTTTGCCGTATCAGTCTGTGCAGAGAAAGAGGATGGGCAGCTCTCCTACCGTGTATGCCTTTCACTCACCCCTCAGCAATAGATTTGACACAAGAGACCAGAAGCAAAAAAACTATAAAGAAGAACTGTGGAATATGAAAGTGGAATTGCCAGAACATAGTGAAATGAACTGAAATTATTTCCATACATGTAACTGCTGCTATTTGCATTAGAATTTAATAGTAACTCATCCATTGACTGGTTAAATACACCACCGAGTTTGTAACTGAAGAGTGCAAACCAGTAAGGTCTGAAATTTGATCCCTGCTCTTTGCAGTCTCATCTGAGGCAGATGGAAAGTTATATAATGGGCCTCATCTTGCCCTCCCCTTCCGCCAGGCGTGAAAGAATAGAACAATTAGCCTCCTCCCATTCCCACCCATTCAGCACCTTCCTGCCTTTCCCAAGTGACTAGATGAAGAAAGAATTAGGACCAGCTTCAAATGCTTTCACAGTCAAATAGCTGACTGGAACTTAATATCTGCGTACACACGTGAACAATGGCCACTTGAGTATGATATCGGAAGGCTGCCAGATGCTGTGGAGCTGTATTTCCGCCTCAGACACTGCCCTCAGGAGAGGTCAGGAGGGAAATTTTTTAAAAGCGCATTTGTCTATACTGTACTAGTTGAAACTGTAGCTTGTGTTACCAGTAACTACTTCACTAGCATTTCAATACAGCAGCCCCTAATGTCTCATGGTTCCATTGGTTGAATTTTTTTGTCTTAAATCATATTGTAACTGACATTCAAATAATTCAGTGGTGCTTTTTGTTTCATACTTACTGTATTATGAAGAACGTGTAGTTGTGCTACTACTAGTTTCTCAGTAGCAATTATTCATTACTGTGGAAAATTAATTTCGTATGAAGTGATCTTGTAAAAGGTGATAGTCATTTACGTCATAGAAGGAGGCCATTCAGCCCATCAAGTCTGTGCCAGCTCTCCAAGGTGCTATCCCACTCCCCTGCTCAATCCCCGTAGCCCTGCAAATTTATTTCCTTTAAGTGGCTATCCAATTTCCTTTTGAAATCATTGATTGTCTCTGCTTCCATCACCCTTGTGGGCAGAGAGTTCCAGGTCATTACTACCCACTGTGTTCTTCAAAAAACAAGTTCTTCCTCATATTCCCCCTGCACCTCTTGCCCAAAACCTTCCATCTATGTCACCTAATCCTTGTACCGAAAGTTAATGGGAACAATTTTTCCTTGTCTAATTTATTTAAGCCTGCCATAATATTGCACACCTCTATTAACTCCCCCCTCAATCTCCTTTGGCCCCGAGGAGAATAATCTCAGCTTTTCCAACCTAACCTTGTATCTAAAATTCCCCCATCCCTGGAACCATTCTGCTAAATCTCCTCCGCACCCTCTCAAGGACCCTCACATCCCTCCTAAAGTGTGGTGACCAGAACTGGATGCAGCTCTGCAGCTGGGCCTAACTTTGTAAAGGTTCAGCATAACTTCCCTGTTTTTGTACTCTATGCCTCTATTTATAAAGCCCAAGATCCCATATGCTTTACTAACCACTCTTTCAATATGTCTGATCACCAATTATAAAAAGACTCTACTTGCATTAGTAAGGGTACAGTATAAGAACAGTATTGATTCTAAGTGCAAAGGGAAGATTAGTCAAGCATACAATGAATACCCCATCAAAATATCTGAAATGCAAAACAGTTTCAAATAGGTAAACCCAGGATATTAGTTCAAAATAAGTCATCAAAGTAGGAGGAGAGAATATAAATGGAAATTTTAGTCAAGGCATGAATAAGAACTTTAGTGCAAGAATGCTAAGTGTTTGGAATGATCTAGAAACATGTACAGCTAGGAATGATCAAATTGCGGAAGAATGCCTTACAGGTTAAGCACCGAATGTGCATGATATCAGTGCTGTGCATTACCAAAGTGACATTCGGGAGGCCTGAACCACTTTTGAATTCGGGCCTCTTTAACATTTTCTTAAGGAGCTGACTTCTGCTGCAGTTTGCTGCTTTTGTCAGGATGAAGCTCTGCCGCTACTGCACACAGCTGCCTTGCGGGTGAGGCCTGTTTGGGAGGGTGGGGTGTGGTGGAACAGGTTGACTGTCGCAGAGGGCTGTAAGTTTTTTGGGGTGCAGAAGATCACTGCTGGCCCCACAAAATGTTTTTTTTTTACAAAAAACTCAGCTTTTTAGGAGAGGCCTGATGAAGGTTTACGCTTGAACTGTTAGCCTGACTTTTCTCATTCGAAATTTCACAAGAGATCTGTATATTACCAGTGTTTTGTTTTCTTGTTTATATATCCAGCATTTATAGTTTTTCTGAAAAATGTGTTTTTGGAGTGACCTGATGAAAGTTCTATTCTGACATTAATTTGTGTGTTGTTGAGCAGTAGTTAAGCTAATGTATTGTCAAATGTTGTTATTGAGTAAACTGTCATGATTTGATCCAGCACTCCAACTTTCAGTTACTATTCCTGTATGACCATATACAACTAGGAACGTGTAAATAAAAGTGGAAGCGTGATGAGAAGGCAAAAGGTAAAGCCCAGATTAAAATATTGGGGGATAAAAATTGATCTGCACATTTTAAGGCAAGAAGGTCGCGATTTGCAACCTGCCTGCGCCTGTTGAGGTGGAGTTGTAAACAAGGAAAATAGAACACCCCATAGAGGGAAGGCTCCAGCAGTACGGATATAGCGCTAGAGACCCTCAAGGACCACCCTCATGAGATTGGGAGCAAGTGGCCAGGGAGGTCAATTCCCAGCCTCTGGACCTGAGGACCTGGCAGAAGTGCCAGAAGAATTCGAATGACTCACAGGGGTGGTCAGGGTCAGTGAATGTATCTTCACATGACATCTACATACCGCAACACCAGCTTCTCATGCTGCTCAATGCATCACATCCCCATCGCTCATCCAGCAACAGTCCCTGGCACTCAGGATTCACACCTAACATCTCGATACTCCACTTCACCCTCACACCTTCCAATGCTGCCAGCCTCACATCCAGCTCCTGCTATTCAGCGCCGGCAGGCACATCACCCAAACACAGTGTTACACAATGCAAGGTGGCACACAATAGAAGGGAGAAGAGCAGTGGACAAGGACACCTGAACCTGATGGAGGAGATGGTTCTCTATATCATGGGGGCAGCTGCAACAGAGCCCGTGGTATCTGGCATCACTGAGAACATTGAGGATGACAGTATGTTTCTGCTTTATGCCTATTCTCAACTCCCAGCCCAACCTCATCCTGCTATCTGGAATAATGAGCAAGCTGCAGATGGTGTGACCATGGAACTCTTGCTCTCCACCCCAAACCCCCTCCCCTCACACCAACCTTCCCCTTCTGATTTTCTGCCTTCGCACACCCAAAAACTGCCTGCCCAGCCGCAGCAGCCCCAGGTGGAGGAGGGGAAAAGAGAGCAGCTCCACAGCACTGAAGAGGCCCTATCACTTGTTCTGACACTCGCAGCCACCAGCTCAGATATAGGCACAGCACGTACCTTAAAGAGTAGTATAGAGTCAAGATTTACAGGTTGTGATTTCAGTGGGCTCAAGTGGGCAGTAGGGATGCCAGGGGGAATGTTCATGTGCCAGCTGACCAGAGGGTGAGCTCGCAGACAAGTTCTGCTACAGAGGACTCAGATGAGGACCTCAGGGTGGCATACAGGAGTATGCTGATGGACCTGCACACTGAGATACTGGATGCATTGGCTGGCCTGCCAGCCAGCCTCCTGTCACCGTCAAGGAGCATGAGGACATTGAACAGAGCTTGCGCTCTCTGCAGCCTCTGCTCTAAGTCCCTTTTGTGTTGCAGACACAGAGGTACTGCAGCCCCCATACTTGTTGCAACCTTTGTGTGGACAGGTCACCTAATTCTCTGCCCTCCCTGTGAGGATGCATCAACACTCCCTGCCAAATCTAGGAACTCACCACATCACCTTCAAAAGCACCCCAGGGTGCATCCAAGCACTGCAATAGCAGAAGTTATTCAAAATTACCTTAAATGCAAGTTGTGTGCCCGACCCTTTAAGTAATGCTAGTGCTGGGACCCCCTTAGAGCTGAATCCTTGTTCTTTGGTAAGTGACAAGCAAAATCAACTAACGGATGTATGTAATCCAAATTTGGAAGTTATGCATCGCATCAGCCAGCAGTGCTGAGCGGCTTCGTAATAGCACGACTTCCATGCTTCAGGCGCACAAAGAGTATACTCTTGTAGGCGCCCTTCTCAGCATGGGCCGCACCTGAAGTAGCTAGAGATGCACCGCGCACTGATAGGAGGACACTTGGCTTCCAGAGCACCCTCTCCAATGGGAATACAGATCCATATTTCACACCCTGGCTCCTTGAATGATGTGCTTCTACACTAAGATTATACTGATGTGTAACCATATTCAGTCAAATAGGTTCTCTGGCTTGCAAAATTTGCATCTTCCCCCATCGATGTTGCACTGTTAACCATTATTGAATTATTACAAGTTCAGACAATTTCACAAGTTGGTGTGCATTTTGTTACAATGCAGTTGCACCAAAGTTATTGGTTTTGTCCTTTCCAACTTAGAGCAAATTATTATAATCAGGATGTGCACAGTGTTCAAAACATTTATGAAGAAGCAATTATGCAAACTTTTTTTGTGTTATGTATTACAATGGATTTTATAGGACCACAGAATGTAACAACTCAAAAGCGAGCCATCCACCCGATCCATCGAGTATGTGTTGGTGTAACTATAACAACTTGTGCCTTCAATGTAGAAAAACATCCCAAGACCCTTCACAGACACACAGTTAGACAATGATAGGCACTGAACCAAAGATGATATTAGGAGCGGTGACCTAAAGTTTGGTCAGAAAGGTGGGTTTTAAGGAAGGTCTTAAAGTGGGAGAAGAGAAGTGGATATGCAGAGGGGTTAGAGAAAGTTTTCCAGAGCATGGAGCCGAGACAGCTGAAGGCACAGCTGCTGAGAATGGGGTTAACTGAGTGGGTGGATGTGCATGGTTGGAATCAGAGAGACAGAGTGTCTAATCCTTTTATCCTGTTGCACCTCATTTAATTTAATATTCCTCTTTTTCTAATCTATCTAATTCATTTTTTAAAAGAACATTTTGAACTCTGTTTCAGCCATGTTTTGCAGGAGAGAATTCCACATTCTAACCACCCTCTGCAGGATTGGAATGTAATTAAAGCTCCTGAATAAACCAGTAACATTTTTTAAATTGGAATTTTTTTTATTTGTTCCTGAGATGTGGGCGTTGCTGGCTAGGCCAGCATTTATTGCCCATCCCGAATTGCCCTTGAGAAGATGGTGGCAAGCTGACTTCTTGAACCGCTGTAGTTCATGTGGGATAGGTACACCCACAGTCCTGTTAGGAAGGGAGTTCCAGGATTTTAACCCAGCGACAGTGAAGGAACGACGATATAGTTCCAAGTCGGGATGGTGTGTGGCATGCAGGTGGTGGTGTTGCCATGCATCTGCTGCCTTTGTCTTTCTAGTTGGTAGAGGTTGCGAGTTTGGAAAGTACTGTCGAAGGACCCTTGGTGCATTGCTGCAGTGCATCTTGTAGACGGTGCACACTTCTGCCACTGTGTGTCCGTGGTGGAGAGAGTGAATGTTTGTGGATGGGGTGTCGGTCAAGCGGGCTGCTTTGTCCTGGATGGTATCGAGCTTCTTTATTTTTTTATTTTATTTTTATTTATTTATTTGGAGATACAGCACTGAAACAGGGCCTTCGGCCCACCGAGTCTGTGCCGACCATCAACCACCCATTTGAACTAATCCTACACTAATCCCATATTCCTACTGCATCCCCACCTTACCTATATTCCCCTACCACCTACCTATACTAGGTGCAATTTATAATGGCCAATTTACCTATCAACCTGCAAGTCTTTGGCTGTGGGAGGAAACCGGAGCACCTGACGAAAACCCACGCGGGCACAGGGAGAACTTGCAAACTCCGCAAAGACAGTACCCAGAATTCAACCCGGGTCACTGGAGCTGTGAGGCTGCGGTGCTAACCACTGTGCCACTGGGTTGTTGGAGCTGCACCCATCCAGGCAAGTGGAGAGTATTCCAACAGACTGCTGACTTGTGCCTTGTAGATGGTGGACAGGCTTTGGGGAGTCAGGAAGTGAGTTACTCACTGCAGGATCCCGAGCCTCTGACCTGCTCCTGCAGCCGCAGTATTTATATGGCTACTCCACTTCAGTTTCTAGTCAATGGTAACCTCTAGGATGTTGTTAGTGGGGGATTCAGCGATGGTAATGCCATTGAATGTCAATGGAGATGGTTGGATTCTCTCTTGTTGGAGATGGTCATTGCCTGGCACTTGTATGGCGTAAATGTTACGCCTGGATATTGTCCAGGTCATGCTGCATTTCAACACTGACTGCTTCAGTATCTGAGGAGTCACGAATGGTGCTGAACATTGTGCAATCATCAGCAAACATCCCCACTTCTGACCTTATGATTGAAGGAAGGTCATTGATGAAGCAGCTGAAGATGGTTGAGCCTAGGACACGATCCTGAGGAACTCCTGCAGTGAAGTCCTGGAGCTGAGATGATTGATCTCCAACATCCACAACCATCATCCTTTGCACTAGGTACAACACCGACCAGCGGAGAGTTTTCCCCCAATTCCCATTGACTCCAGTTTTGCTAGGGCTTCTTGATGCCATAATCGATCAAAT
Source organism: Heterodontus francisci (assembly GCF_036365525.1). Lineage (NCBI taxonomy): Eukaryota > Metazoa > Chordata > Chondrichthyes > Heterodontiformes > Heterodontidae > Heterodontus > Heterodontus francisci. The sequence goes on along the minus strand of NC_090374.1, from coordinate 130,620,467 downwards.
GCTGCCTTGATGTCAAGGGCAGTCAGTCTCACCTCACCTCCATGAATTCAGCTCTTTTGACACTGTTTGACCAAGGCTGTAATGAGGTCTGGAGCTGACTGGCCCTGGTGGAACCCAAACTGAATGTCAGTGAGCAAGTGCTGCTTGATAGCACTGTTGATGACACCTTCCATCACTTTACTGGATGAAGAGTAGACTGATGGGGCGGTAATTGTCTGGGTTGGATTTGTCCTGCTTTTTGTGTACAGGACATATCTGGGCCATTTTCCACATTGGCGGGTAGATGCCAGTATTGTAGCTGTACTCGAACAGTTTGCCATTGGCACGGCAAGTTCTGGAGCACAGGTGTTCAGTACTGTTGCCGGAATGTTGTCAGGTCCCAATGCCTTTGCAGTATCCAGTGCCTTCAGTCATTTCTTGGGATCACGCAGAGTGAATCGAATTGGCTGCAGTCTGGCATCTGTGATGCTGGGGACTTGAGGAGGCCGAGATGGATCATTGACTCGGCACTTCTGGCTGAAGATTGTTGCAAATGCTTCAACTTTATCTTTTGCACTGATGTGCTGGGCTCCCCCATCATTGAGGATAGGGATATTTGTGGAGCCACCTCCTCCAGTTAGTTGTTTAATTGTCCACCACCATTCACGACTGGATGTGGCAGGACTGCAGAGCTTAGATCTGATCCATTGGTTATGGGATTGCTTAGCTCTGTCTATCGCGTGCTGCTTACGCTGTTTGGCTTGCATGTAGTCCTGTGTTGTAGCCTCACCAGGTTGATAACTCATTTTGAGGCATGCCTGGTGCTATTCCTGGCATGCCTTCCTGCACTCTTTGAACCAAGGTTGGTCCCCGGGCTTGCTGGTGATGGTAAAGAGGGGGATATGCTGGATCATGGGGTTACAGATTGTGGTTGAATACAATTCTGCTGCTGCTGATGGCCCACAGCGCTTCATGGATGCCCAGGTTACATAGCTAGATATGTTCAAAATCTATCCCATTTTGAACGGTGGTAGTGCCACACAACACGATGGAGGGTATCCTCAATGTGAAGATGGGCCTTTGTCTCCACAAGGACTGTGCGGTGGTCACTCCTACCAATGCTGTCATGGACAGATGCATCTGCGGTAGGCAGATTGGTGAAGTATATTTTTCCCTCTTGGTTCCATCAACACCTGCCGCAGAGGAAGTAACTAGTAGAGTTGATGAGGGGAAGCCAGTGGATGTGGTTTATTTGGACTTTCAGAAGGCTTTCGACAAAGTCCCACATAAGAGATTAGAATGTAAAATTAAAGCGTATGGGATTGGGGGTAGTGTATTTCGATGGATAGAAAATTGGTTGGCCGACAGAAAACAAAGAGGAGGGATAAATGGGTCTTTTTCCGAATGGTAGGCAGTGACTGGTGGGGTACCGCAGGGATCGGTGCTAGGACCCCAGCTATTCACAATATATATTAATGCTTGAAATGAAGGAACTAAATGTAATATCCAAATTTGCAGATGACACAAAACTGGGTGGGAGGGTGAGTTGTGAGGAGGATGGAGAGAGGCTTCAGGGTGATTTGGCCAAGTTGAGTGAGTGGGCTAATGCATGGCAGATGCAGTATAATGTGGATAAATGTGAGGTTATCCACTTTGGTAGCAAAAACAGGAAGGTAGATTATTATCTGAACGGCGATAAACTGAGAGAGGGGAATATGCAGCGAGACCGGAGTGTTCTCATGCACCAGTCGCTGAAGGTAAGCATGAAGGTCCAACAGGCGGTAAAAAAGGCAAATGGTATGTTGGCTTTCATAGCGAGAGGATTCGAGGACAGGAGCAGGGATGTCTTGCTGCAGTTATACAGGGCCTTGGTGAGGCCACACCTGGAATATTGTGTGCAGTTTTGGTCTCTTTTTCTGAGGAAGGATGTTCTTGCTATAGAGGGAGTGCAATGAAGGTTTACCAGACTGATTCCTGGGATGGTGGGATTGATTTATGAGGAGAGATTGAGTTGGTTAGGATTATATTCGCTGGAGTTCAGGAGAGTGAGGGGGGATCTCATAGAAACCTATAAAATTCTAACAGGACTTGACAGGGTAGATGCAGGAAGGATGTTCCCGATGGTGGGGGAGTCCAGAACCAGGGGTCATAGTCTAAGGATAGGGGTAAACCTTTCAGGACTAAGATGAGGAGAAATTTCTTCACCCAGAGAGTCATGAGCCTGTGGAATTCACTGCCACAGAAAACAGTTGAGGCCAAAACATTGTATGTTTTCAAGAAGGAGTTAGATATAACTCTTGGGCCTAAAGGGATCAAAGGGTATGGGGAGAAAGCAGGAACAGGTTACTGAGTTGGATGATCAGCCATGATCATAATGAATGGCGGAGCAGGCTCGAAGGGCCGAATGGCCTACTCCTGCTCCTATTTTCTATGTTTCTATGACCCAGTCTGGCAGCTACGTCCTTTAGGACTCAGCCGGCTCAGTCTGTAGTGGTGCTACCGAGCCATTCTTTAAAAAAAAATTGGAATAATATGAAACATAAGGCAATAAAAATATGATTTTCAAAAAAAGTGGCTTACACTCTAATATATGTATAAATATATAAGGGAGAATGATAGTCTTTATTTCCTGTTAAATAATTTTGAAATGAACTTCCGTGCTGTTTTTATGAAAATTATAAAGCTCAGCAGTCTATTTACAAACCCATTCCTATCTTGAGTTTTCAGTTCCTAGTTCTGCAATAATATAAAAGCAAAATACTGCGGATGCTGGAAATCTGAAACAAAAACAAGAAATGCTGGAACTACTCAGCAGGTCTGGCAGCATCGGTGAAAAGAGAAGCAGAGTTAACGTTTCGGGTCAGTGACCCTTCTTCGGAACTGACAAATATTCGAAAAGTCACAGGTTATAAGCAAGTGAGGTGGGGGTGGGACAAGAGACAACAAAGGAGAAGGTGTAGATTGGACCAGGCCACATAGCTGACCAAAAGGTCATGGAGCAAAGGCAAACAATATGTTAATGGTGTGTTGAACGACAAAGCATTAGTACAGATTAGGTGTTAATGCACTGAATATTGAACAGCAGCAAGTGCAAACCTGAACAAAAAACAGTGGGTAAGCAAACTGAACAAACTAAGATGAAATGAAATAAATGCAAAAAAAAGAATGTAAAAAAAGGAAGAAAAAATAACTAAAAATGAAAGTAAAATGGGGGGCTGTCATGCTCTGAAATTATTGAACTCAATGTTCAGTCCGGCAGGCTGTGCCTAATCGGTAGATGAGATGCTGTTACTCGAGCTTGCGTTGATGTTCACTGGAACACTGCAGCAATCCCAGGACAGATCATCTCAATTTCTCTGCCCCCCCTCACTCACTCTAACCTGTCCCCCTCTGAACTTGAGGCACTCCGGTCTCTCAGGTCTAACCCCGACATGGTCATCAAACCTGCAGACAAGGGTGGTGCTGTTGTCGTATGGTGTACCGACCTATACCTTGCAGAAACTCAACGCCAACTCACGGACACTTCTTCCTACCTCCCTCTGGACCATGACCCCACCACCGAACATCAAGCCACCGTCCAAAGGACTGTAACTGACCTCATCTCCTCTGGAGATCTTCCCTCTACAGCTTCCAACCTCATAGTCCCACAACCCCGGACAGCCTGCTTCTATCTCCTTCCCAAAATCCACAAACGGGACTGTCTGGCAGACCCATTGTGTCAGCCTGCTCCTGCCCCACTGAACTTATTTCTTCCTATCTAGACTCTATCTTTTCTCCGCTGGTCCAGTCTCTTCCCACCTACATCCGTGACTCTTCTGACGCCCTACGTCATTTTGACAATTTCCAGTTCCTGGTCCCAACCGCCTCCTCTTCACTATGGACGTCCAATCGCTCTACACTTCCATCCCCCACCAGGATGGTTTGAGGGCTCTCTGCTTCTTCCTGGAACAGAGGCCCAACCAGTCCCCATCCACCACCACCCTCCTCCGCCTGGCTGAACTTGTTCTCACATTGAACAACTTCTCCTTCAACTCCACGCACTTCCTTCAAGTAAAAGGTGTCACTATGGGTACCCGCATGGGTCCTAGTTATGCCTGTCTTTTTGTGGGATATGTCGAGCATTCTTTGTTCCAGTCCTACTCAGGCCCCCTCCCCCAACTTTTTTCCCGGTACATTGATGACTGTATCGGCCTCTGTCTCCATCTCTGGGGATAGGTTGTCTACTAATATCCATTATAAGCCCACCGACTCCCACAGCTACCTCGACTACACTTCTTCACACCCTACCTCCTGGAAGGACTCCATTCCATTCTCCCAGTTTCTCCGTCTCCGATGCATCTGCTCTGATGATGCTACCTTCCATGATGGTGCTTCTGATATGACCTCCTTTTTCCTCAACCGAGGATTTCCCCCCACTGTGGTTGACAAAGCCCTCAACCGTGTCTGGCCCATTCCCTGCACCTCTACCCACACCCCTTCCCCTTCCTCCCAGAACCGTGACAGGGTTCCCCTTGTCCTCACTTTCCACCCCATCAGCCTCCATATCCAAAGGATCATCCTCCGCCATTTCCGCCACCTCCAGCGTGATGCCACTACCAGTTGCATCTTCCCCTCCTTTCCCCTGTCAGCATTCCGAAGGAATCGTTCCCTCTGCGACACCCTGGTCCACTCCTCCATTACCCCCACCACCTTGTCCCCGTCCCATGGCACCTTCCCCTGCAATCGCAGGAGGTGAAATACCTGCCCATTTACCTCCTCTCTCCTCACTATCCCAGGCTCCAAATACTCCTTTCAGGTGAAGCAGCGATTTACTTGTACTTCTTTCAATGTTGTATACTGTATTCGCTGCTCACAGTGTGGTCTCCTCTACATTGGGGAGACCAAGCGCAGACTGGGTGACCGCTTTGCGGAACATCTCCGCTCAATCCGCAAGCAGGACCCTGAGCTTCCGGTTGCTTGCCATTTCAACACTCCCCCCTGCTCTCATGCTCACATCTCTGTCCTGGGATTGCTGCAGTGTTCCAGTGAACATCAACGCAAGCTCGAGGAACAGCATCTCATCTACCGATTAGGCACGCTACAGCCTGCTGGACTGAACATTGAGTTCAATAATTTCAGAGCATGACAGCCCCCCATTTTACTTTCATTTTTAGTTATTTTTTCTTCTCTTTTTTTTTTACAATCTTTTTTTTGCATTTATTTCATGTCATCTTAGTTAGTTCAGTTCACTTACCTACTGTTTTTTGCGGCTGCCTGCAATGAATTTGGCCTAACCATCAGCCTCAAGAAAACGAACATCATGGGGCAGGACGTCAGAAATGCTCCATCCATCAATATTGGCGACCACGCTCTGGAAGTGGTTCAAGAGTTCACCTACCTAGGCTCAACTATCACCAGTAACCTGTCTCTAGATGCAGAAATCAACAAGCGCATGGGAAAGGCTTCCACTGCTATGTCCAGACTAGCCAAGAGAGTGTGGGAAAATGGCGCACTGACACGGAACACAAAAGTCCGAGTGTATCAGGCCTGTGTCCTCAGTACCTTGCTCTATGGCAGCGAGGCCTGGACAACGTATGTCAGCCAAGAGCGACGTCTCAATTCATTCCATCTTCGCTGCCTCCAGAGAATCCTTGGCATCAGGTGGCAGGACCGTATCTCCAACACAGAAGTCCTCGAAGCGGCCAACATCCCCAGCTTATACACACGACGGAGTCAGCGGCGCTTGAGATGGCTTGGCCATGTGAGCCGCATGGAAGATGGCAGGATCCCCAAAGACACATTGTACAGCGAGCTCGTCACTGGTATTAGACCCACCGGCCGTCCATGTCTCCGCTATAAAGACGTCTGCAAACGCGCCATGAAATCCTGTGACATTGATCACAAGTCGTGGGAGTCAGTTGCCAGCGTTCGCCAGAGCTGGTGGGCAGCCATAAAGGTGGGGCTAAAGTGTGGCGAGTCGAAGAGACTTAGTAGTTGGCAGGAAAAAAGACAGAGGCGCAAGGGGAGAGCCAACTGTGTAACAGCCCCGACAAACAAATTTCTCTGCAGCACCTGTGGAAGAGCCTGTCACTCTGGAATTGGCCTTTATAGCCACTCCAGGCGCTGCTTCACAAACCACTGACCACCTCCAGGCGCTTACCCATTGTCTCTCGAGATAAGGAGGCCAAAGAAAAAAAAGAAAAAAAAAACACCTAATCTGTACTAATGCTTTGTCGTTCAACACACCATTAACATATTGTTTGCCTTTGCTCCATGACCTTTTGGTCAGCTATGTGGCCTGGCCCAATCTACACCTTCTCCTTTGTTATCTCTTGCCCCACCCCCACCTCACTTGCTTATAACCTGTGACTTTTCTAATATTTGTCAGTTCCGAAGAAGGGTCACTGACCCGAAACATTAACTCTGCTTCTCTTTTCACCAATGCTACCAGACCTGCTGAGTAGTTCCAGCATTTCTTGTTCCTAGTTCTGCAATGTTGTGCAAGGTATTCACCAACATATTAGCAATTATTGTTACTAACTGCTCTGTGTTCTGGGTCGCATGATGTCTCTACAGAAAGCTTATGCTCTGAAACTGTGCTTACTTGTCGCTCATAAACTTCATCTTTTGTGAACAGAGAAAATATTATCTTTGCTACTTAAGTAGCATGTATGGATAATTTGAGTGTCATATGGGTATGAGTGTTTCGACCCCACCCCCCGACACCTCAATTGTTTTATAATTATTTAATTATCACTCAACTTCCCCTCCTGGTCGCCATGTTAGCTGATAATGTAAATTGTTCTCTCTCTTCCTGCTCCCACACCATTACCTCTGTTGTCCCCCAAGTATCTATCCTTGGCCCCCTCCTATTTCTCATCTGCACGCATCATCATCTGAAAGAACGGCGTTATTTTTCTCATGTGTGCTGACGACACTCAGTTCTACCTCACCACCACCCTTCTTGCGTCCTCCACTGTTGCTAAATTGTCAGACTGCTTATCCAACATCCAGTCGTGAATGAGCAGAAATTTCCTCCAATTAAATATTGGGAAGACTGAAGCCATTGTTTTCATTCCCTGCTTCAAACTCCATTCCCGAGCTACCGACTCCTTTCTTCTCACTGGCAACAGTTTGAGATTAAGCCAGTCTGTTCACAAACTTGGTATCACATTTGATCCCGAGATGAGCTTCCAACCTCATCGTCGTGCCATCACTAAGACTGCCTATTTCCACCTTCTTACCTTGTCAGCTCATCTGCTGCTGAAACTGTCATTCTTGCCTTCCTTACCTCTAGACTTGACTATCCCAACGCACTCCTGGCTGGTCTCCCACATTCTACTGTCCATTACCTTGAGTTCACCCAAAACTCTGCTGCGCGTGTCTTAACTCACACCAAGTCCCGCTCCCCTATCACCCCTGTGCTTGCTGACCTCTATTGGCTCCCAGTCAAGCAATGCCTTGATTTTAAAATTCTCATCCTTGTTTTAAAATCCCTCCATGGCCTTGCCTCTCCTTATCTCTGTCATCTCCTCGACACAACCCTTCAAGATATCTGTTCTCCTCTAATACTGGCCTCTTGTGCATTCTTGATTTTAATCAGTCCACCATTGGTGGGCGCGTCTTCAGTTGTCTCGGCCCCAAGCCCTGGAATTCCTTCCCTATACCTCTCTGCCTCTCCACCTTGCTTTCCTCCTTTAAGACATTCCTTAAAACCTACTTCTTTGAGTAAGCTTTTGGTCATCTGACCTAATATCTCATTTTGTGGCTCAGTGTCATACTTTTATAAGGCACTTGTAAAACGCCTTAGAATCATAGATTCATAGAGTCATAGAGTTATACAACACTGAAACAGGCCCTTCGTCCCATCGTGTCTGTGCCGGCCATCAAGCACCTAACTATTCTAGTCCCATTTTCCAGCATTTGGCCCGTAGCCTTATACGCTATGGCGTTTCAAGTGTTCATCTAAATACTTCTTAAATGTTGTGAGAGTTCCGCCTCTACCATCACTTCAGGCAGTGTATTCCAGATTCCAACCACCCTCTGGGTGAAAAAACTTTTCCTCAAATCCCCTCTAAATCTCCTGCCCCTGACCTTAACTCTATGCCCCCTGGTTATTGACCCCTCCCCTATGGGAAAAAGTCTCTTCGTATCTAACCTATCCATGCCCCTCATAATTTTGTATACCTCAATCATGTCCCCTCTCATCCTTCTCTGTTGTAAGGAAAAGCCTTTTCAGTCTCTCGTCATAGCTGAAATGCTCCAGCCCAGGCAACATCGTGGTGAATTCCCTCTGCACCCTCTCCAGTGCAATCACATCCTTCCTACAGTGTGGTGCCCAGAACTGTGCACAGTACTCCAGCTGTGGCCGAACTAGCATTTTATACAGCTCCATCATAACCTCCCTGCTCTTATATTCTCTGCCTCAGCTAATAAAGGCGAGTCATAGAGTCGAACAGCATAGAAACAGGCTCTTCGGCCCACCACGTCTATGCTGACCATAATGCCTATCTATACTAATCCCATCTGCCTGCATTAATTCCATATCCCTCTATGCCTTGCTCATTCAACTACCTGTCCAGATGCCTCTTAAATGTCGCTACCTGCCTCCACCACCACCTCAGGCAGCTCATTCCAGATACCCACTATTCTTTGTGTGAAACATTTACCCTTTGATCCCCTTTAAACCTCCTCCCTCTCACCTTAAATCTATGCCCTCTAGTTTTACTCACCCCTACCATGGGAAACAGACTATGGCTATCTACCCTATCTATGCCTCTCATAATTTTATATACCTCTGTCATGTCCCATCTCAGCCTCCTTTCGCTCCAGGGAAAACAGACCCAGCCTATCCAATCTCTCTTTATAACTCAAGCTCTCCAAACCAGGCAACATCCTTGTGAATCTTTTTTGCACCCTCTCTAGCTTAATCACATCTTTCCTGTAGTGCGGCGACCAGAAATGCGCACAGTACTCCAAATGCGGCCCAACCAACGTCATGTACAACTGTAACATGACGTCCCAACTCTTGTACTCAATGCCTCGGCCAATGAAGGCAAGCATGCCATATGCCTTCTTCACCACCCTGTCTACCTCTGTTGCCACTTTCAGGGAACTATGTATTTGTACCCCAAGGTGTCTCTGCTCAACATCATTCCCCAGGGCCCTGCCATTCACTGTATATGTCCTGCCCTGGTTTAACTTCCCAAAATGCATCATTTCGCACTTGTCTGCATTAAATTCCATTTGCCAATCCCTTGCCCACTTTCCCAGTTGATCTATATCCTGTTGTAACCTTAGACAGCCTTGTTCACTGTCCACTACACCACCAATTTTGGTGTCATCTGCAAACTTACTAATTATACATTCACATCCAAGTCATTAATATATATTACAAACAACAGAGGGCCCAGCACTGATCCCTGCGGCACACCACTGGTCACCGGCCTCCAATCTGAAAAACAACCCTCCACTACCACCCTCTGCCTCCTATCACCAAGCCAATTTTGTATCCAATTTGCTAGCTCACCCTGGATCCCATGTGTTCGAACCTTCTGGACCAGCCTACCATGCGGGACCTTGTCAAAGGCCTTGCTAAAGTCCATGTAGACAACGTCCATCGCCCTGCCCTCATCAATCCTCTTGGTCACCTCCTCAAAAAACTCAATCAAATTTGTGAGTCATGATTTCCCATGCACAAAGCCATGCTAACTGTCCCTAATCAGACCATGCCTTTCTGGATGCATATAAATCCTGTCTCTCAGAATCCCTTCCAATAACTTTCCCACCACTGATGTAAGGCTCACCGGCCTGTAGTTCTCTGGCTTATCTCTGCTGCCCTTCTGAAATAAAGGCACAACATTAACTATCCTCCATTCTTCCGGTACCTCACCCATGGCTAGCGATGATACAAAAATCTCTGCCAGGGCCCCAGCAATCTCCTCCCTTGCTTCCCATAGCATCCGAGGATACACCTGGTCAGGCCCTGGGGACTTATCCAACTTAATGAGCTTCAAAACCTCCAACACCTCCTCCCTTGTAATGTTGATATGCTCCAGGATATGGGTGTTCCCTCCCTTGAACTCATTAGCTTCCATAACCTTCTCCACGGTAAATACGGATGAGAAATATTCATTTAAGACCTCGCCCATTTCCTGTGGCTCCACACTTAGATTGCCACACTGATCCTTAAGGGGACCTACTTGCTCCCTAGCTACCCTTTTACTCTTAATATACTTATAGAATCTTTTAGGATTTTCCTTTATCTTGTCTGCCAGGGAAATCTCATGGCCCCTTTTTTCCCTCCTAATTTCCTTCTTAAGGCAAGTATTCCATATGCCTTCCTAACCACCTTATCTACTTGTGCTGCTGCCTTCAGTGATCTATGGACAAGTACACCAAGGTCCCTCTGACCCTCTTTACTTCCTAGGGTCCTACCATCCATTGTATATTCCCTTGCCTTGTTAGTCCTCCCAAAATGCATCACCTCACACTTCTCAGGATTAAATTCCATTTGCCACAGCTCCGCCCATCTATATCGTCCTGTAATCTAAGGCTTTCCTCCTCACTGTTTACGACACCACCAGTTTTCGTGTCATCTGCGAACTTACTTATCAAAACTCCTATATTCACGTCTAAATCATTAATGTAAGCTACAAACAGCAATGGTCCCAGCACCGATCCCTGTGGTACACCACTGGTCACAGGCTTCCACTCACATAAACAACCCTCGACCATTACCCTCTGTTTCCTGCCACTAAGCCAATTTTGGATCCAATTTGCCAAATTGCCGTGGATCCCATGGGCTCTTACCTTCTTAACCAATCTCCCATGCGGGATCTTATCAAAAACCTTACTGAAGTCCATGTAGACGACATCAACCGCTTTACCCTCATCTAGTCACCTCCTTGAAAAATTCAATCCAGTTAGTTAGACACGATCTCCCCCTGACAAAGATGTGCTGACTATCCCTGATTATTCCCTGCCCCTCCAAGTGGAGACTAATTCTGTCCCTCAAAATGTTTTCCAATAGTTTCCCAACCACTGATGTTAGACTCACCTGCCTGTAATTACCTGGTTTGTCCCTGCTTCCCTTCTTGTATAATGGTACCACATTCGCTGTCCTCCAGTCCTCTGACACCTCTCCCAAGGCCAGAGAGGATCTGAAAATTTGTGTCAGAGCCCCTGCTATCACCTCCATTGCCTCACATAACAGCCTGGGATACATCTCATCTGAGCCTGGGGATTTATCCATTTTTAAGCCCGCTCAAAAGTCTAATACTTCCTCCCTTTCAATGTTAATATGTTCAAGTATATCACAATCCCCCTCCCCGATCTCTACACCTACATGGTCGTTCTCCACAGTGAAAACAGATGAAAAGTAATCATTTAAAACCTCACCTATGTCCTCCTGCTCCACACACAGATTGCCACTTTGGTCCCTAATGGGCCCTACTCTTTCCCTGGTTATCCTCTTGCCCTTAATATACTAATAAAACGCCTTAGGATTTTCCCTTATATTGACCGCCAATGTTTCTTCACATCCCCTCTTTGCTCTCCTAATTACTTTTTTTAAGTACCCCCCCCCCCCCCATACATTCTATACTCCTCTAATGCCTCCGCTGTTTTCAGTGCTCCGAATCTGTCATGAGCCTCCTTTCTTTTTTCCTGATCCAATACTCTATATCCCTTGACATCTAGGGTTCCCTGGACTTGATGGTCCTACCCTTCACCTTAACGGGTACATGTTGGCTCTGAACCCTCACTCGTTCTTCTTTGAATGACTCCCACTGGCCTGATGTAAACTTTCCTACAAGTAGCTGCTCCCAGTCCACTGTGGCCAGATCCTGTTTTATCAAATTGAAATCGGCCTTCCCCCAATTCAGTACCTTTATTTCTGGCCCATCTTTGTCCATTTCCATAACTGCCTTAAATAACAGAGTTATGGCCACTATCCCCGAAATGCTCCCCCACTGATACTTCTGCCACTTGTCCAGCTTCATTCTCTAGGATTAGGTCCAGTACTGCCCCTTCTCTTGTAGGGCTTTCTACGTACTGGCTCAAAAAGCTCTCCTGTATGCATTTTAAGAATTCCTCCTTCCTTAAGCCTTTTGCACTAAGACTATCCCAGTTGATATTGGGTAAGTTGAAATCACCCACTATTATTACCCTATTATTTTTACACCTCTCTGAGATTTGCCTACATATCTGTTCCTCTATCTCTCCCTGACTGCTTGGAGGCCTGTAGCACACGCCCAGCCAAGTGATTGCCCCCCTTTTGTTAAGTTCTACCCATATGGCCTCATTTGAGGAACCTTCTAAAATATCATCCCTCCTTACTGCAGTAATTGACTCCTTGATCGACAGTGCAATACCACCTCTTTTATCCCCTCCCCTTTCATGCCTGAAGATTCTATACCTTGGAATATTGAGTTGCCAGTCCTGCCCCCCCCCCCCCCTCAGCCATGTCTCTGTGATAACAATAATATCATAATCCCATGTGCTAATCAATGCCCTCAATTCATCTGCCTTATTAATAAGACTGCTTGCATTAAATTATATGCAATCCAGCCTTGCATTTTTCACTTGTGCCTTAACAGGTCTATATTTGCTCTGCCTTCCAGACTGACTCAGTTTCTCTTCTTTATTTGGCTGTGCCTCACCCCCTTCTGTACCACCACTCTGTATCCCATCCCCCTGCCAAATTAGTTTTAAACCCACCCACCCCCCCCCCCCCCGCCACCCCACCAACAGCACTAGCAAACATCCCAGCAAGGATGTTGGTCCAGTTCAGGTGCAACCCGTCCAACTTGTAGAGGTCCCACCTTTGCCAGAAACAGACCCAGTGATCCAGGAACCTAAAGCCCTCCCTTCTGCAACATCTCCTCAGCCACGCATCCATCTGCTCTATCCTCCTATTCCTATTCTCGCTAGCATGTGGCACAGGGAGTAATCCAGAGTTTACAACCTTTGAGGTCCTGCTTTTTAATCTGCTACCTAGCTCCCTAAATTCTTGTTGCAGGACCTCGTCCCTCTTTCTACCTATGTCGTTGGTACCAATGTGTATCACAACCTCTGATTGCTCACCCTCTCCCTTCAGAATGTCCTGCAGCTGCTCCATGACATCCTTGACCCTGGCACCAGGGAAGCAGCATACCATCCTGGAGTCTCTTTTGCGGCCACAGAAGTGCCTGTCTGCACCTCTTACAATAGAATCCCCTATCACTATAGCTCTTTTGCCCCTTTTCCTCCCCTGCTGTGCAGCAGAGTCCTCTGTGGTGCCACGAACATGGCTGTTGCTGCCTTGGAACATTTCATTACATTATAAACACTATATACATATAAGTTACTATATAATGCAATCTAAGCGGTGTCACCTCAATTCAGATCCAGAATGCTACATTTATTTAGAAGTCTGGCAGTTGAGAAACTTGGCTTTAGTGTCTTATAGCTGAAATGTAGAAACAAGTGATTCTCCAAGGGCGACATGAATGGGAGAGGTTTCCTTCACCACAGTATTCCAATCGCTGGTTGAGCTTTTTCCATCTTTGGAATGCAATAACTTATAGATTTTCTAATGTCCCTATAATATATCTTTATTTTTATAAAGTAAAAGCAGATGCATCTCTCAACATCCAGATTTATCTAACAATCCACATGAATATGACCATCATACAAAATGATACAGTCTGAATCAAATCAACAACCTGGCAGAACACAGGATTAACAATATGAGTCCACTGTGGACCCCAGTAAAAGATGAGGATGACAATTGATTTCTAGATCACTACTGGATTGTTACATCACTTGGTGTAAAAGCGACAGATTCCAAGTCGAGTATCCCATTTAAATTAGCACTGAATATTAACTAAAAGGATTTTTTTTATTGCAGTACAATACCTCTTCTATATATTTTTTCACATGACATCATTAATAATGCTCTCGGCTAAGCTCTCATGCTAACTCAATGAAGTGAGCATTTATGTTTATGCAAATTGAATCCCCCTTGGCTACGTTTTATATGGCTCTTCCACCACTGCTGTGACTGAAACTGATGACGCATATAAACATTAGGAGGCTGAATTCAAATATTATTTGTATGGCTTCACTCATCTAGTGTCATCGTTACTGGAACACCTATATGACTCGTGCAAACTAATTGAGGTTTTAAAAAAATGAGATATCACAAATTGCTTGGCCTCTAGAGAAAAGTATTTCTGACCTTGACAAGTGTAGAGCTCCGCTCATAGCTTTTGCCTTCCATTGATGAATAGAACACAATGTAGAAAAGAAATATGACCAGTCTTTACATAAAGGCACTTTGTCCCCTTCCTCCTCCTGCAGAGAGGTGGCAGTCTTTTACTCACTGTTTCTCCACAGCAGTGCAGCTATGGATTGAAATGTCAAGTTGAAGTGCTTGCTCCCATGGCATTGTGTGTTTTTTATTTTTATAGAGATACAGCACTGAAACAGGCCCTTCGGCTCACCGAGTCTGTGCCGACCAACAACCACCCATTTATACTAATCCTACATTAATCCCATATTCCCTACCACATCCCCACCTTCCCTCAATTCTTCTACTACCTACCTATACTAGGGGTAATTTACAATGGCCAATTTACCTATCAACCTGCAAGTCTTTGGCTGTGGGAGGAAACCGGAGCACCGGTGGAAACCCACGCGGTCACAGGGAGAACTTGCAAACTCCACACAGGCAGTACCCAGAATTGAACCCGGGTTGCTGGAGTTGCAAGGCTGTGGTGCTAACCACTGTACCGCAGTTCAAAATACAGCAGCACTGACTCCAAGAATGTTTTTAATTGGTTAACAACAGTTTTTAAATTTTAATACTTAAAACTGAATTCTAGACAAGAAATGAAAGGTATAGCTTTCATCTTGCCATTTAACAAAATGGTAGCATAGTGGTCATGTTCCTGGACCAGTAATCCAGAGGTCTGAATGAATGCTTCAGAGACATGAGCTCAATCCCACCACAGCAGCTGGGGAATTTAAATTCAGATAATTACATAAAACAAATGAAAAGCTACTCTCAATAATGTTGACTGTAAAACTGCTGGAATTTCTTTAAAACCTATCTGGTTCACTAATGCCATCAAGGAAGAACATCTGCTGTCCTTGCCCAGTTTGGCCTACATGCGACTCGAGACCCACAGCAACATGGTTGACTCTTAAATGCCCTAGAAAGCCACACAGTTGTATCAAACAAAAAAAGTTGAATAAAAGTAAAGCTAGACAGATGACCTGGCATTGGCCTAAGCAATGGAAACAACAAAGGCACAGTCAGCCCAGTCAACCTGCAAAGTCCTCCTCACTAACATCTCGGGACTTGTGTCAAAATTAAGAGAGCTGTCCCACAGACTAGTCAAGCAACATACTCACCGAATCAAGCCTAAAAGCCAATATCTCAGACTTTTCCATTACCATCCCTTGGTATGATCTGTTCCATTGGCAGGACATACCCACCTGAGGTGCTCGCGCAGTGGTATACAGTGTGAAGCGAGTGGCCCTGGGAGTCCTCAATATTGACTCCAGACCCCATCAGATCAAACCAGGGAAAGGAAACCTGCTGCTGATCACAACAACCTCCCTCAGCTGATGAATCATTACTCCTCCATGTTGAACACCACTGGAAGAAGCACCAAGGTTAACAAGGGCATGAATGTCCTCACAAAGTGAAAAATTGTCCAGGTATGTCCAGCCTACAAAAGGTAACTAACAACACTTTATTATTCAGTTATTATATATACTTTCCACAAGCCACCTCAGTTAGCATCATTCATGCTGCGATACCACCTTCTTGAACTTATCTCCTGTGATTGTTACATCATCGCTCATACAGTGGAAGGGGTCTCTCTCACTGTCTTCTGTATTAGCACTTTACATCCTTATACTACATCACCCCCCAAGTTTTATCCAACACTTTTCCAAACATATATACATTTATGACTTCTCCGACTCTCTCTCCCTGCAAGTCTCTGACTTTACAGGTTCAGTCTCATCGGAGGTTTGACAACTCGCCCCGATCTGGTTGTAATCTGTCTGGGACGATCAATAGGCTTTGTAGGAAGTCTGGGTTGCTGACTTGGTTTTTCATTTCTATGGCTTGTAGTATTCCATTCGGTTTGGGTTTGTTCTTCTTCATCTGGATCTTTTAGATGGATTACTGGCTGTTGCTTTTGCGAAATAGGAATGATATTCTTCTGAGTCCTTCATATGTTCCCTTCAATCGTTCGTATAACGTACGATCGCTGATAGTCCTCATGTTTATGGATTACTGTACCTTCTCATTCCAGGACATGTATCCAAACCTTTTGACCATTGTTTAATTTGGGTAAGCTTCTTGCTTCAAAATCTCCTACGTAATTCCGGGTTTGTTTCTTCTCCAGGAATCTTATCTTTCTCAAACTTTCTCATAGTCTTGAGTCTTCAATCCAGGCATTAATTGTTGAGGCAATACAGGAAGTTGTGTTCTTAACTTCCTTCCCATTAGTAACTCTGCAGGTGATAATCCACACAGCAGTGGCATTGAACGATAAACTAGGAGTGAGATAGGAAGATATTCATTTCTCTTGAGTAAAGATTTTATTGTTCTCACACCTCGTTCTGCCTCGCCATTGGACTGTGGATACCTCAGTGAGCTCAGAAGATGCAGTAAGTCCATTTTCACAGCAAACTGGGTAAAACATTCGTTGTCGAACTGTGGTCCGTTGTCTGATTTTTTTTTATTCATTCATGGGATGCTGGCCTGGTCAGCATTTATTGCCCATCCCTAATTGCCCTTGAGAAGGTGGGGGTGAGCTCCCTTCTTGAACCGCTGCAGTCCATGTGGGGTAGGTACATCCACAGTGCTGTTAGGAAGGGAGTTCCAGGATTTTGACCCAGTGACAGTGAAGGAACGGCGATATAGTTCCAAGTCAGGACGGTGTATGACTTGGATGGGAACTTGCCGTTGGTGGTGTTCCCATGCATTTGCTGCCCTTGTCCTTCTAGTTGGTAGAGGTCGCGGGTTTGGAAGGTGCTGTCTAAGGAGCCTTGGTGCATTGCTGCAGTGCATCTTGTAGATGGTACACACTGCTGCCACTGTGCGTCGGTGGTGGAGGGAGTAAATGTTTGTAGGTGGGGTGCCAGTCAAGCGGGCTGCTTTGTCCTGGATGGTGTTGAGCTTCTTGAGTGTTGTTGGAGCTACACCTATCCAGGCAAGTGAAGAGTATTCCATCACACTCCTGACTTGTGCCTTGTAGATGGTGGACAGGCTTTGGGGAGTCAGGAGGTGAGTTATTTGTCGCAGGATTCCTAGCCTCTGACCTGTTCTAGTAACCATGGTATTTATATGGCTACTCCAGTTCAGTTTCTGGTCAATGGTAGCCACTAGGATGTTGATAGCGGGGGATTTAGCAATGGTAATGCCATTGAATGTCAAGGGGA
Source organism: Heterodontus francisci (assembly GCF_036365525.1). NCBI lineage: Eukaryota > Metazoa > Chordata > Chondrichthyes > Heterodontiformes > Heterodontidae > Heterodontus > Heterodontus francisci. The sequence goes on along the minus strand of NC_090374.1, from coordinate 130,603,064 downwards.
GATGGTTAGATTCTCTCTTGTTGGAGATGGTCATTGCCTGGCACTTGTGTGGCGCGAATGTTACTTGCCACTTATCAGCCCAAGCCTGGATATTGTCCAAGTCTTGCTGCATTTCTACACAGACTGCTTCAGTATCTGATGAGTCACGAATGATGCTGAACATTGTGCAATCATCAGCGAACATCCCCACTTCTGACCTTATGATTGAAGGAAGGTCATTGATGAAGCAGCTGAAGATGGTTGGGCCGAGGACACTACCCTGAGGAACTCCTGCAGTGATGTCCTGGAGCTCAGATGATTGACCTCCAACAACCACAACCATCTTCCTTTGCGTTAGGCATGACTCCAACCAGCGGAGAGTTTTCCCCCTGATTCCCATTGACCTCAGTTTTGCTAGGGCTCCTCGATGCTCTACTCGGTCAAATGATATTTCATTGGGAATCCCATGTGTCGCAAAGATATCCGTAAGGATTCTGATAACTACCTCAGTGGTCATAGAATGTAATTATCGGACTTCTATCCACCTGAAAAAGTAGTCAATAATGATGATATATGACTTCCTACCAAACATGAATAAATCTGTAATAAAAACAGAAAGTCCTGGAAATACTCAGCAGGCCTGGCAGCATCTGTGGAGAGAGATGCTGCCAGATCTGCTGAGTGTTTCCAGCACTTGCCGTTTTTATTATGGATTTCCAGCATCCGCAGTATTTTGCTTTTGCTTTTATGATCTGAATAAATCCGTGCCTAGCCTTTGCCAAGGTCCAGTTGGAAATTGGGTAGTTAAGAGCAGTTTGTGCTGTTCTGGCCTGTGTTTCGCGCATGTATGACGATTGTTGATTATGATCTTGATATCCTTAGATATCCCAGGCCACTATACCAAAGATTGTGCCCTTGCCCTGCACTAAGTTATAGCCAAATGGCTTTGGTGTAATTGATCTAAGATATCTGGTCTCATAGAAGTAGGAATAACAATTATGTCATTGTAAGCTAATAAGTTGTCAGTTATGGTAAAGTATTTCCTATACTCATGGAACGCCACAATATTGTCTCATGCGAATGCACTCTTGTCGTATTTCTCACAATGTCTGTGTGTTTGCTGGCCAACTTAGTGCTGTGTGTTGCAAGTATGACTCTAGGTCACCTATGAACTTCTCGTCTTCCTGTGATGGATGATCTACGCTTGCCCTCAATAGCGCATCGGCTGACGATTGGAACGTCCCTTGGACATATACAGTTTCATATGCGTACCTCATTAATCTGAGACAAAACCTTTGTATAAGTGGAGGTGTTTTTGCTATTTCTTTTTGGTCTAATAAGGAAACCAATATCTTGTAGCCTGTCTCAATTACCACATGTATCCAATGATGTAGTCTGAAAATTTTTCAGATGCCCATGTGACAGCTAGAGCTTTTTTGTTAACTGTGTAGCATGTCACTGTATCTGACAGTACTCTTGACGCATAGAATATGGGTCTACGGGAACCATCAGGTTGCTCCTGAAAAAGAACTGCTCAAACCGTCTCGAGAGGCATCTGCTGCTATCGTTCTAGGCCGTGTAGGATTGTAGTGTGTCTCGGGATCAGTTATCTGTGCTAAGTGAGGTGAAAACTTTGCTCGTTGATTTACCATTCCGAGAAATCCTGAGTTGCTGACTTATTGTAGGGATAGGAAATTTCTTAATGACCCTTGTTTTCTGAGGATCTGCCATTATTTCTTCTCTGCTCAAAATGTGGCCCAAGAAATAAATTGAACTTTTGGAAAATTCACAATTCTCGCTTAGTGAGTCCCACTTCTTGAAGTCTCTGTGGAACTCCTCTGAATCTGACTTTCCACGTATCAGAAGTCATCCATGTGGCATGTCACTCCTGTGAGCCCTTCTAGGATATCGGACATTGATCGTTGAAAAATCTCTGGTGCGGAGGTATTCCGAACAGTAACCTATTAAAACAAAACCGCCTAAAAGTTGTTATGAATGTAGTCAATAACCTTGAGGTCTCTTCCAGGAGTACCTGCCAAAACCCACCATTGGCATCAAGTTTTGCAAACATGGTGCTCTGAGAGAGTTTCAAACTGTCATCCACTGTAGACATTGGGTGAATCTCACGCGCTACTGCTTCGGTATTAACCTTTTACATCCTTATACTACAAATTCAATCCAGCCAATTACTGCCGATCAGCAAAGTGATGGAAAATGTTCATCGACAGTGCTATCAAGCAGCTCTTACTCAGCAATGACCTGCTCATCGATGCTCAGTTTGGGTTCCGCCAGAACCACTTGGCTCCAAAACCTCATTACAGCCTCGGTCCAAAAATTGGCAGAACAGCTGAATTCCATCTCCTACCATCAACATCCTGGGCTCCATCTTCCATCACTTTGCTGATTGGCGGTAATTGGCTGGATTGAATTTGTAGTATAAGGATGTAAAGGGTTAATACCGAAGACAGAGAGAGAGAGATCCCTCCCACTGTATGAGCGATGATGTAACAGTCACATGAGATAGGCTTGAGAAGAAGGTATAACATCCTGGGGGATCAGCAGTGATCAGAAACTTAACTGGTCTAGCCACATAAATACTTCAACTGTGAGCAGGTCAGAGGCTGGGAATTCTACAGCGAGTAATTCACCTCCTGACTCCCCAAAGCCTTTCCATCATCTGCAAGATACAAGTCAGGAGTCTGATGGAATAATCTTCACTTGGCTGGTTGAGTGCAGCTTAAATAACATTCAAGAGGCTTGACACCATCAGGACAAAGCAGCCCACTTGATCGTCACCCCTTCCACCACCTTAAACATTCAATCCTTCCGGCAGCTGTGTGTACCAACTACAAGATGCACTGCAGCAAGTCACAAAAGCTCCTTTGAGAGCACCTTCTACCACCTAGAAGGACAAGGGCAGCAGATACATAGGAACACACCACCTGCAAGATCTCCCCCCCCCACCAAGCCACACACCATCGTGACTTGGAGCTTTATCGCCGTTCCTTCACTGTTGCTGCATCAAAATCCGAGAGTTCCCTCCCTGCCTAACAGCACTGTGGGTGTACCTACATCCCAAGGACTGCAGTGGTTCAAGAAGGCAGCTCTCCGCCACCTTCTCAAGGACAGTTAGAGTTGGGCAATAAAACTGGCCTTGCCAGCAACACCCACATCCGATGAATGAACTTTCAAAAAGTCAACTTATGGGTAACATTTACCATGGAAAATGTCTGCTTTCCCCAGCTCGGCCATTATCTTATTTTGTTAATTAGAGTTGAGCACACTGAAAAAAACTGTAATTTTACTCCTATATGTTCCTGAAACCTTTGTTTAACAATGTGCTGTATCACATTGAGTGGTGCTTGGCTGTCATACAGATTGAATATCCCACAACAGGAGACATTCATAAATCTTCAATGTGCAACTGCAGTGATCAGGCTGTGGGCCTATAGCAACATATTCGGCTTCCATGTTTCTGAACATCTTGTACAAGTCTGGGAGAGGGGGACATGTATAACAAATTCCAGTAATTGTTAGTGGACTGTGGGGAGGAAGTAGTGGAGTAAGTGCATAGATGAATGGGAGGAGACCCCCCCAGTTAAAAACTGTCTCTGGCAGTTGAGTCTCAAGCTGCCCCACAGTATGGTGTTCTCATCAGTGATATGGAGGAGTCTGCAGCTTTGTTTGTCATCTTGACTGTGGACTCAGCAGCGGAGGAGGGAGTCTACCAACAAGCAAGAAGACCTGTTTAAGGGGAAAAAAACTGACTGGCTTTTTTTTCCAGACCATTTAGACTTTGTTTTGGCATGGTTTAGTTCTTACTTAGATGGCCAAGACTGTGAGTTAATAGTGGGCACAGAATAAACATTGCAGTAGCACAACATCAGTAGTACAGCAGCCAGAGGAGAAAGCACCAGTTTAAGTACATCTATATTGGCATTTTCTGACTTTTAGATTTAAGCCTATCAGTGCTTTCATAACTTTATCACAATATGTGCAGCTTTTTTTGCAGATGAAATTTAATGTGGAGAAGTGTGAAGTGATGCATTTTAGTAGGAAAAATAAGAGGCAATATAAGTTAAAGGGTACAATTCTAAAGGGGATGCAGGAATAGGGAAACCTGGGGGTGTATGTGCACAAATGATTGAAGCTGGCAGGGCAGGTTCAGAAAGTGGTTAAAAAGGCAAACCGGATTCTGGACTTTATAAATAGAGACATAGAATACAAAAGCGAGGAAGTTATGATGAACCTTTATAAAATACTGGTTCGGTCTCAACTGGAGTATTGTGTCTATTTCTGGGCACCACTCTTTAGGAAGGCTGTGAAACTATTAGAAAGTATGCAGAAAAGATTTACAAGAATTGTTCTAGGGATGAATGACTTCAGTTACTAGAATAGATTGGAGAAGCTGGGATTATTTTCCTTAGAGAAGAGATGTTTGAGAGGAGATTTGGTAAAGGCGTTTAAATGCATGAGGGGTCTGGACAGAGTAGATAAGAGAGAAACTGTTCCCATTAGTGGAAGGGTCAAGTACCAGAGGACACTGATATAAGATGAATGTCAATAGATCCAATGGCGACATGAAGAAAAATATTTTTATGCAGCAAGTGTTTAGGATCTGGAATGCACTGCCAGAGAGTGTGGTGGAGGCAGATTTAATTGTGGCTTTCAAAAGGGAATTGGATAAGCAAAAAAAAATTGCAAGACTACGGGGAAAGGGCAGTGGGGTGTGACTAGCTGAGTTGCTCTTGCAGAGAGCCAGCATGGACATGACTGGTTGACTGGCCTCCTTCTATGCTGGATCTATTCTATGGAGGAAATTTTATGCGCTCTCGTGCCTCAGATTTGGAGACAAAAAGAGCGTATATTCGGGTGTGATGGTGGTGACACCTTCCCGCCTCTACCCAAATTAAGTCCTGCCCTACAGCCAATTGAGGCCCTTAAGTTGGCAATTAATACCCAATTAAGGGCATCATCGCGCCACTGCTAGAATTAGTCCAGGGACCTGTCGCCACACGGGGAGCATACTAAGCAAACACGCGTGGGTTGCTTACCAACCCTAGGTAGGAGACGACGTCATTAAAAGGCACCGGGAAGAGGGGGCCAACTGAGAGCTACCCACCCCCCCGTCCTTGCTGCCAATTCCCTACACCCACCTCCCCCATGACCCTCATCCCGCTGTGACTTACTTGTAGCCTGGTTCCAGGGCCTCGGGTGAGCCCAGCACTGGCAGCAGCCACTGCCTCTGTGGTGACTCTACTCAGTTAAAGAGCTGTTAGCCTCTGATTGGCAGGCAGCGATCCACAGGCGGGACATCTGTCGCCAGGGTCCTTGAACCCCTGGAAGGCAAGCTGCTGCCCACTTAAGTGCCTAATTGGCACTTGAGTTGTGGGCCTTCCCCAGCGGAGGAGACGCAGGGCTCTCGCCAGCGTTTTTGCTGGTGGTTGAGACCCCTGTCAACAAAACAAAATCCTAAACTGTGATTCTATTGCATTTCTGTAAAAAGAGGTTTATTGCATTATTGTAGCATTTTGTGATATAAGACAATGTTAAAGGCTTGAAAGTAAATGTGTTGTTTAAATATATTGATGTGCAGTAATTCAAGAGTGGCAGTAAACTGAGGGGTCTGACCCCAATCTAACACCTTGGTGCACTCTACTTCGGAGTGAGACCACCTCCAATAAGTGGTATCTCTCGTCAGATGTAGTGCAATTGTCACCTGCTGCAAATCTCTATTATTAAAGTGCCTAAGCAGTTCATTTGACCTGGTACGAAAACCTTTTAATGTTAGAAGTGTCACACTCACCCATTTTTTCCATAACATCAAAAATTAGCTCCGTCTCCAAGCAGATTATGATATTCTGATGAAGAATACACATCCGAAACATCCTAACCTACCTTTTCTGTATTTCTGTTCAGAAATGTTGCTACACTACATTACTGGTTTGGCATTTTTTTTTAATTGGCTTCATGTTTAATAGCATGGAAACTATACAGACTCTAAGTCTGTAGTCTGTTTGTTGGCCACTATGTCTGCCATGCATCTTGTGTTTTATTTTGTTTCTTTAGGCATTTCACTCTATGCATGTTGTCCTTGGTAACATCGTCCAAGGAGATGCAACCAGGTTCCACATGTAGCTGATACCCAGGTCTACTTTTCCATCACCTCTCTTGACTCCTTTGCTGTCTGTGTTATCAGACTGCTTGTCCAAAAGCCAGTCCTGAGTGAGCTGCACTTTCCTCCATTTAAACATTGGGAAGGTCAAAGCCTTCATTGTCAGCCTCCACCATAAGCTCAGTAGCCTCACCATTTCCCTCCCCGGTCACTTTCTGATGCTGAATCAGACTGTAACCTCCGCATCCTATTTGACCCTAAGCTGAGTTTTTAACCCCATACAATCCATTTCAAAAACCTACTTCCACCTCTGTTACGTCACCCATCTCCACTCTTGCCTCAACTCACCGGCTGCCAAAAACCTCATCCATGCCTTTGCCACTTTCATACTCGACTATCCCAATGCTCTCCTGGCCAACCACCCTTCCTCCACCCCCCACAAACTTCAGTCCATCCAAAACGGAGCTGTTGATATTCTATCCCGCACCACACATCACTCACACATCATCCCTGCCTTCTCTGACCTACATTGGTTTCTGGTCAATTACTGTGTTAAATTTAAATACTCATCCTTGTGTTTAGATCATTCATGGCCTTGACCCTCCCTATCTCTGTAACCTTGTTCATCCCTGCTATCCTCTAAGAACTATGTTCCTCCAACGCTGCCCTCATGTACATCCCCCCCACTCTGTCTCGCCACCGGTGGTTGCGTCTTTAGCTGTCTAGATCTTGTATTTTTTTTAAGTCTTCCCTAAACTCTTCTGTCTCCTTTTTTAAGACTTTCCTTAAGACGCAGCTCTTTGACCAAGCTTTTAGTCATCCCTTTTAATATCTCCTCCTTTGTCTTGATGTTGACCTTGGGCAGTGAAGCACCTTGGGGCATTATTCTACGTTAAAGGTGTTTTATATGAATGCAACATTTTAAATGCAGAATGCACTTCCACAATTTTCTGAACAGCAACTGCTATTAGGGAAGTTTAAAGTTAGTGGGGAAAATCTTCAAAAAAAAGAAGCGTAAATGTACGCATAGATATTGTGTAAAAATGTTATTGCAGCCCTTAATAGATGGAAACTTTATTTTAGGGGAAGAGTGAGACAGGGCCTGATTTCAGATCAGGTGCTTTTCTGCCTATCTGTACATAATTTTAATGCAAAAATGGTGCATGTTGGGAATAATGACCAGAAGCTAGCTTGCTTTACAAGTTTATGATATGGCACTCCACAGTCGCATGTTGTTTTATGTTTCTGGTTGGCTTTGATACCCAGAAGTTGGGTAGCATACAATGTGGAAACATCAGCAACTGGGTTGGTTTATCCTAACTTAAAAGTAATTTTTTATTACCATTCAGGCTCGCAGCGAAAGTTAGAGTCCTGTTAGTATATATCAGAATGGACATTACTGAGAAATCCTTCCATGAATGTTAAGACTTACCAACTAATCTATTAAAGAATTTTATGTACATGTCAGAAACCTGGTTGCAAAATGGCAAGTGTGAATATTTTGAAAGATTCCTTTAAAGGAGCTGCCATATCTGCTTTGTTTTTCTTTGTGCAAGAATCATTGAGCTGTCACAGCTTCAGCAGCCAGAGAAGGCACTGCTGTGGAATTTGTATCAGCCTGTCTGCAAAAATATAATCAAGCATAGAACAAAAGAAATCCTTCTTCCCATCAACTTTTCTCCTTCCACAGACCATTTATAATCTATCATGGAGTCTACACTTTTTATTTAATCTCCTACAGACATTCAACCATGCCTACATATGCAAAACAGAACTCCGACCAGTTGCCTTCTGTAATAAACATTTCACCCCCCCACAATCCTTTGGCTGAAAAAGGAGAGGGCCATTGCATCTTCTAAAGTACTAAATACATTTTATATATTTTCTTTTTATAAAGAAGTATATGAATTAGAATGTGTTCAGCTATTTTCATGCATGCTGAATTTTGACTGCCATAGTGGTCATATTAAAATCCCATTTCCTGCATTCGTCTGATAAAGATACTTCTGGTGATTATCATCTTGTGAGGAAGTATTTAATTCAAAAATGAAGGATGTTTTCCTATAAATGCAAGTTAGACTGATTAGTTTGCTAAATTTACAGTACATCTATTATGTAGCAGTTAATGGGGCTCAGTGGTTTCACAGCTAATATTTTGTCTTTTGCTGTCTGTGGAAGTGGAGCACAGTTTGCTTGCCTAACTTTTCTAATGTTTTTACGCTAGGCTGAATGTTAAAACACAAAACTGTGTTTTTGATTTGATGGTCTTGCATTGACACCAGTGTAACCTTAATGGATTTGCTGAGGCCAGCCAGTCATGGAAGGTACATTTTTTTTAATGGGGTGGTAAGTGGGGGAGCTATTTTAATCCTACACGCCCAGCAGAAACAAAGCAGATGTAGTGTTTAAAATTGCCCAGGTTACTTACCCTGGATCTACTGGAAGCCGAATTTTAACCCGCTGTACGGAGCAGGTGACAAGGACACCCGACCAAAGCTGCCAGGAACCTTCTTTACATATGTATATCAGTTCCTGTTGACATATGTAATTGCATGCCTGGTGATCTGGTGTTAAAACAACAGTGCTACTTTCATAAATAATTGGTAACATTTTCAGAATAAAAAGGCATGATAAAGGAGAGACGAGCTGTGTAAATATTCTGAACAATTTCTTCCTGCAAATATTCACAAGGGAAGATATGAACAACATGCCTCACCAAAGAAGAGTACCGAGGCAAAATTCAGATCTTTTGATATAAGGTGAAAGTCCAAAACAGGTTAAAAGATTTTAAACAAATAAATTCCCGTGGTCACATCACATTTATCTCTGTGTTGAGATAGACTAGTGAAGAGATTTGTGAAGCATTGACATACCTTGTGAAGGAGTCAGCAGATACTGGAAAATTTCCAGCAGAACTCTGAAATGCTAATGGAAAAAGTGAAGTGCTGACAATTTAACATGCATGTTATTGTGTCCAGTTCTGGTCACCACACTTTGGGAAGGATGTGAGGTAAAAGGCCTGCTCGGGTCTGCAAATGAGACCCGACCTGAGCCCGACAGAACCCCATCCGAGCCTGACCCGGCCCGAATCCTTCCATTTTTTTCCCGTGTCCGACCTGACCATCAGTTAACTTACCTTCCGTTTTTCACTTTGTTCCTTACCTGCACAAGCTTAAAATAACTAACAGAACCACCTTTAAAGTCCAAAAAGTAAATTAACATTAGAGTCACTTACCTGAAGTGGTAGAGCGTGTCCGATCCGGCGTGACCTGAACCGACCCAAGCCCAAATGTCGGACCCGAAAGTGCGACACAACCTGACCCGAACCCGACATGTCATCGGGTCCCGTCGGGTTTGGGTCGGGTAGCAGGCCTTTAATGTGAGGGTCCTTGAGAGAGTGCGGAGGCGATTTACCAGTTTTGTTTCAGGGCTGGGAGATTTTAGTTACAAGGTTAGGTTGGAAAAGCTGGGTTTGTTCTCCTTAGAGCAAAGGAGATTGAGGGGAGATTTAATAGAAGTATACAAGATTATGACAGCCTTAGATAAGTTAGACAAGGTAAAACTGTTCCCATTAACTAATGGTATAAGAGCTAGGGGACACAGATTGAATGTTTTGGGCAAGAGGTGCAGGAGGAATATGAGGAAGAACCTTTTTACACAGTGAGTGGTAATGACCTAGAGCTCGCAGCCCACAAGGGTGGTGGAAACAGAGACAAGCAGACTTGTGAAGGAAATTGGACGGCCACTTGAAGGAAATAGACTTGCAGGAGTACGGAACTGAGCAGGGGAGGGGGGGATAATTGGCTAGCTCCATGGAGAGCCAGCATGGACTCGATGGGCTGAATGACCTCCTCCTGTGCTGTAAATGACTCGATAACTCTGACTCTAGGTTGGAAACTGGCGAATGTGCCCATTTTCGAAAAGAATAACGGGCAACAACAGACTTATTAGGGCATGAATTTCCTCGGGCTTCCTCTGCTACGCTGCCATACCTTCGGTGGAAACTCCCTTTATAAGTGTGAATGGAATTTTGGCTGATGTTACAATGGCAGTGTGGGAGAAGCCCAAAGCAAATTCACCCCTTAGTCTTTAATTCTGTGTAAAATAATAGACTTGGATTTCACTAGTAAACTTTAGGATTATATGTAAAATATCTAGTAAACTTAGTAAACAGTAGTCAACATGGCTTTAGATGGGGATGATTCTGCCTGACCAGCCTCCTTGATTTCTTTGAGGAAGTGACAACCCAAGTCATCCAAGACATACCCTTGGACTTTGTGTACTTAAACTTGCAAGAGGCATTTGATAAAGTTCCACATAAAAGGTTACGAGTTCTGCTCAAAGCTGAGGGATTCAGGGTAAAACTTGGTCATTGGTAAGAAATTGGCTAAACGGGAGAAAACAGTGGGTACTGGATAGAGGAATAAGGTGATGTTGGGGGAGATGTACTGAATGGGTTGTCTCAGCACTCAGTACTGTGACCATTAGTGTTTCTAATTTACATCAGCTGCTTGGATTCAGTGCAATTTGGTCAAGTTTGCAGACAATTCCAAACCAGGGTGGCCAGTAGAATTGAAGAAAGCAGCTCAGAAATTAGAAGAGTTAAACCAAACTATGTCAGTGGGCCAAACAGTGGCAGATGAAATGTAATACAATGTACTGCAAATAGGAAGAAAAGATGGGTGACATACATACTTACTTGATGGAGGTGTTGAAAAAACTAAGGATGAAGTTGAAAGAGATCTTGGTGTCTAAGTAAACTCGATGCTCGATATGCCCAGTCGATGCAGAGCAGCATTCAACATAGCCAATAGTATGTTGAACTACATAGCCAAGATACAAGTCAGAGAAAGTATGTTCTAACTGTACGGTGCTCTAGTCAGACTGCACCTTGAATACAGTGTCTCATTCGTCTGGCCGAGAAACAAGAGAAATATTCACTTGCTGGAGACATTACAGAGAATAGCCACACGCTGATCCCTAATTTCATGGGTCTGAGTTATAAGAAAAGAGTGGAGAACATTTGTTCTTTTTTAAGTCTGTAAAATGGAGCTCGGCGGGGTGATCATTTCGACGTATTTAAGGAGAAAGCTGATCAAGATTACTCATTTAAATTAAACAGTGGCAAAGGACAAGGACACAGGTTCAGACTTGTACAATGTAATTCTAGGAATAATATCAGGAAATGTTTCATGCAGTGATTGATTAACACTTGGAACAAACATCTGATCAAAATAATGGAGGTAAAGAAAACTCTGGAATCTTTTGAGAAACGATCAGATGCAGCAGTATGGGAGTATAGCATAGTTTTTGGAGGAATTGAGACGAACCATATGGCATTCTTCATTCTTAAATATCTTGTGATCAATCTTTGGTTCAGCAAAGTGCCAACACAGACAAAATGGGCCAAAGATTGTCCTCCTGTGCTATAAACCCTATGGTCCTAATCTTAAACTCTGCTTTTTGAGAGAATACAGCATCACTCCACATTCTCCCCCAAATACATATGCCAAAGCTACTTAAAAGTAAGCTTATTTTCTGATGAAAGCAGTGAGTTAACCTGAGTTAGTGGAAGGAATATATAACTGGCTGTCAAAAGTGATGTGCCTAATGTAACATGCTATCATAATTACATTGAATAGTTAGTGTATAATCAACAAGAACGCTAATGCAAGTAGATTTTTTTTAAAGTATTTTATCTTATTTGAAAGTAGCTAAGTTGCTTTATGTTGAAATAAGGTATAGAACAGGTTGTAGATGAATTTATAAATGAGATCTCTTCCGTGGTAAGTAAGCAGCTTCAAAGATAACAGTAATTACACATGACAGACCCATGGACCATGGTAATTGCATGCAAGAAAGATGTTTTATAGGAGAAAAGAACCTTGGTGGCAGTCAAGCAATTGACAAACTACTGAAGTGCAGTAATTTTCAGTTTTGTTAATGCCATCACTGCAGCTTAAGAACAGCCTCTGTCATGATGTGAAAATCACATTAACTTTCCATGTCTCTATTTCTAAAGATAATTTCATGATCAGTATTTTAATTGAAAATCATGGGGAATATTTTTCTTTTTGCTAATACAAATGAAAAATGTCAGTATCAGTATGAGTTGAGATTCTCCACTTTACTTAAGACCAACTTATTTTCCAAGCATTAATCCAAAATGGTGCTTGAGAGAGATGTTGGCAAGTTGAACAGAACTGCATTGGATGCCTTAGTGCTCCTGACTTACAGTGGCTCCAGGTCTGGCACAATGCCTCCATTTAAAATTCTCATCCTTGTTTTCAAATCCTCCATGGTCTTGCCCCTCCCTATGTCTGTAATCTAAAATCCTCTGAGATCGCTGTACTACTCCAATTCTGGCCTCTTGAGCACCTCCAATATTCTTTGCACCATTGGTGGTCATGTCTTCAACTACCTGGGCCCTAAGGATCTGGAATTTGCTCACTGAACCTCAGGGCCTCACTCTCCTCCTTTAAAGATGCTCTTTAAGACCTACCCCTTTGACTAAGCTAATGGTCACCAATCCTAATATCTCCTTAGGGCTCGGTATCAAGTTTTGTTTGACACTCCTGTGAAGGGTCTTGAGGTGTTTTAACTATGTTAAAAGTGTTGTATAGATACATGTTCTTTGTTAATGCATCAAATTACTACATAATCATGCATATTTTAGATGTACCATAACTTTTTAACATGGAGTAATTTCTTAGTCACTTCACTGCCCTGTTTCCGCAAAAAGCAGATGTCTTCACTTCTGCATTTAACTAGTCCTCTGCCTCCCTTCCTGTTTTCCAGCTCCATCTCTGTGACCTGTTATCTAATCCTCTCCTTGGGCTCTTCGTTTTAATTATGGGGAAAAAGTCATAGTTAATCTTCCTTATGAAAAGATTTCCCTCCAAGGCAGACTCATTGATTCCATGTTCAACACCTGATCTGTTGTGTTTTGCTGAAGAGCAATAGTTATAGGGGACTCTATAGTCAGGGGCACAGATAGGCGCTTCTGTGGACATGAAAGAGACTCCAGGATGGTATGTTGTCTCCCTGGTGCCAGGGTCAAGGATGTCTCTGAACGGACAGGGGGCATTCTGAAGGGGGAGGGTGAACAGCCAGACGTTGTGGTACACATCGGTACCAATGACATAGGCAGGAAGAGTGACGAGGTCCTGCAGGGGGAGTTTAGAGAGTTAGGTAGAAAGTTAAAAGACAGGACCTCTAGGGTTGTAATCTCGGGATTACTCCCTGTGCCACGTGCCAGTGAGGCTAGAAATAGGAAGATAGTGCAGCTAAACACGTGGCTGAACAGCTGGCGGAGAAGGGAGGGTTTCAGATATCTTGACCATTGGGATCTCTTCAGGGACAGATGGGACCTGTACAAGAAGGATGGGTTGCATCTAAACTGGAGGGGCACAAATATCTTCGCTGCGAGGTTTGCTAGCGTCACTCGGGACGGTTTAAACTGGTGTGGCAAGGGGGTGGGAACCAGAGCAGTAGGACAGCAAGTGAAATAAATGAGGGGGAACTAGTAAATAAGGCCTGTAAGACTAAGAGGAAGAGCAAGCAGGGAGATGTTGCGGAGCACAGCGGGACTGGTGGTCTGAAGTGCATTTGTTTCAATGCGAGAAGTAGAACAGGTAAGGCAGATGAACTTAGAGCTTGGATTAGTACTTGGAACTATGATGTTGTTGCTATTACAGAGACTTGGTTGAGGGAAGGACAGAATTGGTAGCTAAACGTTCCCGGATTTAGAAGCTTCAGGCGGGATAGAGGGGGATGTACAAGGGGTTGGGGAGTTGCATTACTTGTTAAGGAGAATATCACAGCTGTACTGCGGGAGGACACCTCAGAGGGGTCGTGCAGCGAGGCAATATGGGTGGAGCTCAGAATAGGAAGGGTGCAGTCACGGTGTTGGGGGTTTTCTACAGGCCTCTCAACAGCCAGCGGGAGGTAGAGGAGCAGATATGTAGACAGGTTTTGGAAAGATGTAAAGGTAACAGGGTTGTAGTGGTAGGTGATTTTAACTTCCCCTATATTGACTGGGACTCACTTAGTGCTAGGGGCTTAGATGGGGCAGAATTTGTAAGGAGCATCCAGGAGGGCTTCTTGAAACAATATGTAGATAGTCCAACAAGGGATGGGGCCGTACTGGACCTGGTATTGGGGAATGAGCCCGGCCAGGTGGTCGATGTTTCAGTAGGGGAGCATTTCGGGAACAGTGACCATAATTCCATAAGTTTTAAGGTACCTGTGGATAAGGATAAGAGTAGTCCTCGGGTGAAGGTGCTAAATTGGGGGAAGGCTAATTATAACAATATTAGGCAGGAACTGAAGAATTTAGATTGGGGGTGGCTGTTTGAGGGTAAATCAACATCTGACATGTGGGAGCCTTTCAAATGTCAGTTGATTAGAATCCAGGACCAGCATGTTCCTGTGAGGAAGAAGGATAAGTTTGGCAAGTTTCGGGAAGCTTGGATAACACGGGATATTGTGAGCCCAGTCAAAAAGAGAAAGGAAGCATTCGTAAGGGCTGCAAGGCTCAGAACAGACGAATCCCTTGAGGAATATAAAGACAGTAGAAAGGAACTTAAGCAAAGAGTCAGGAGGGCTAAAAGGGGTCATGAAAAGTCATTGGCAAACAGGATTAAGGATAATCCCAAGGCTTTTTATATATATATAAAGAGCAAGAGGGTAACTAGGGAAACGGTTGGCCCGCTCAGGGACAGAGAAGGGAGTCTATGTGTGGAGCCAGAGGAAATGGGCGAGGTATTAAATGAGTACTTTGCATCAGTATTCACCAAAGAGAAGGACTTGGTGGATGATGAGCCTAGGGAAGGGAGTGTAGATAGTCTCAGTCATCTCATTATCAAAAAGGAGGAGGTGTTGGGTGTCTTGCAAAGCATTAAGGTAGATAAATCCCCAGGGCCTGATGGGATCTACCCCAGAATACTAAGGAAGGTGTTGCTGCCCTCATGGCAGCAATAAGAAATTGCTGGGGCCTTGACAGAAATCTTTGCATCCTCATTGGCTACAGGTGAGGTCCCAGAGGACTGGAGAATAGCCAATGTTGTTCCTTTGTTTAAGAAGGGTAGCAAGGATAATCCAGGAAATTATAAGCCAGTGAGCCTTACGTCAGTGGTAGGGAAATTATTAGAGAGGATTCTTCGGGACAGGATTTACTCCCATTTGGAAACAAACAAACTTATTAGTGAGAGGCAGCATGGTTTTGTGAAGGGGAGGTCGTGTCTTACTAATGTGATTGAGTTTTTTGAGGAAGTGACGAAGATGATTGATGAGGGAAGGGCAGTGGATATTGTCTATATGGACTTCAGTAAAGCCTTTGACAAGGTCCCTCGTGGCAGACTGGTACAGAAGGTGAAGTCACACGGGATCAGAGGTGAGCTGGCAAGATGGATACAGAACTGGCTCTGTCCTAGAAGACAGAGGGTAGCAGTGGAAGGGTGCTTTTCTGAATGGAGGGATGTGACGAGTGGTGTTCTGCAGGGATCAGTGCTGGGACCTTTGCTCTTTGTAGTTTATATAAATGATTTGGAGGAAAATGTAGCTGGTCTGATTAGTAAGTTTGCAGACGACACAAAGGTTGGTGGAGTTGCGGATAATGATGATTGTCAGAGGATACAGCAGCATATAGATCGGGTGGAGAAATGGCAGATGAAGTTTAATCCGGACAAATGTGAGGTAATGCATTTTGGAAGATCTAATACAGGTGGGAGGTATACAGTAAATGGTAGAACCCTTCGGAGTATTGGCAGGCAGAGAGATCTGGGCGTACAGGTCCACAGGTCACTGAAAGTGGCAACGCAGGTGGATAAGGTAGTCAAGAAGGCATACGGCATGCTTGCCTTCATCGGTCAGGGCATAGAGTATAAAAATTGGCAAGTCATGCTGCAGCTGTACAGAACATTAGTTAGGCCACACTTAGAATATTGCGTGCAATTCTGGTCGCCACACTACCGGAAGGACGTGGAGGCTTTGGAGAGGGTACAGAAGAGGTTTACCAGGATGTTGCCTGGTCTGGAGGGCATTAACTATGAGGAGAGGTTGGATAAACTCGGATTGTTTTCACTGGAACGACGGAGGTGGAGGGGTGACATGATAAAGGTTTACAAAGTTATGAGCGGCATGGACAGAGTGGATAGTCAGAAGCTTTTTCCCAGGGTGGAAGAGTCAGTTACTAGGGGACATAGGTTTAAGGTGAGAGGGGCAAAATTTAGAGGGGATGTGCGAGGCAAATTCTTTACACAGAGGGTAGTGAGTGCCTGGAACTTGCTGCCGGGGGAGGTGGTGGAAGCAGGTCCGATAATGACGTTTAAGAGGCATCTTGACAAATACATGAATAGGATGGGAATAGAGGGATACGGTTCCCGGAAGTGCAGAAGGTTTTAGTTTAGGCAGGCATCAAGATCGGTGCAGGCTTGGAGGGCCGAATGGCCTGTTCCTGTGCTGTACTGTTCTTTGTTCTTTGTTCTCTGTCTCGTGGTACTATGAAGATGTATTGTCTGCGAGAGGAGGCTGAATAAATCCTGTCTTCCATAATATCAAATAAATTCTGCTTTTCCCTGGAAAGTAGAGGAATGGAGGGTATAGAGCACAAGGAAGTAAGGAGCTAGTCTGAAATTCAACTGCAGCCAAACACATTATTACTCAAGGGTGGAAGGGAACAGGACTAATCTACACTGGAACAAAACACCAAGTTTTACAATGCAAAATTCTTTTTTTTTAATCTGCAGTCTCACTGGGAATTCCCATAATAATTAAAGGTTCTACTTTTCTAAGCCCTAATTAAGTTTCAAAAAGAATTAATCGTAATCTCTTTTAAGCATTCTAATGAAGTTACTGATGGTAGGAATCCCTCTTTATCTTTAATATCTGAACAGAATTAATGAATATACTTGTCTCTTTAAATTCTCAATATTCAGACTTTATCTGAAGATACTATCATGAAGCCTGTGTTTTTCAAATACAATTGTACATTATCATCAATTTTACAAACCTCCATTTTAGAGCTGGAACAAAACCACAGCAATCAGGTTTATACCATCCAAAACTTTGGGTCTGATTTATGGTGTATTTGTTCCACAATGGAACTTTCTATGGTTATAGGTAATTTTGTTTGCTTAAATTATGTTTCACTGCTATCAGGTTTGTGACCTTGAATTCTGGTTAGTGTCTCTGCAATCTCTTACCTTATTAGACCTATAAATTATTTCAAGGGTTTCTTTTACTCAAAGCGTTAGTATAGAGGGCTGTTTTGTTTAAAGTTGATTTTTTTTTTCTCTAAAGTAAGAACTGCTGTCGGGTTGGAATGTTCTTTCAGTGCAGAACTGACAGGTTTAATCAGTCCTGCATGTAAACCTGGACTGCCCTTGGCTCGAAGTGGCCTGAATCTCATGTCAAGCTTGTTACTGAACTACGTTATTAGCAGTTGTCATCGATTTTGTCACACCCGTGATGCATCTGGAAAAGGCAGCAATTCCCTTTAACTTCCCACCAGATAGAGGAAGTTGATACATCTCTCAACACTTTAACTGTGGAATGGAACATTCCTGACTTAGTTCATGCAACATTTTTAGCATCTGAGTGTCACTCCAGCAACTTTACTTTGGAGTAAAGGGTGAGAACTTGCATCAGACGACTTGAAGAATACTGTAGGTCATTTCAGTTCCTTGTAGTTTATGTATTTATATGGATGTATATCAAAGCAAACCCAGTGTCACTACTCGGGCTAATCTAATAGGGTAGTATTGTTAGGACTGTGGATAGTTACATTTCTAAGGCATCAGATCTGTTAACTATAATAAGTAGCAACTTGGGCAATAATGAAAAGATTGGAAATGATTTGTCAAGCATTGGCCTATTTGAACTATTTGTGCAAAATGAGCAACTTAAAATATGTGAGATCTCTCAATTTCCTCTGAACAACCCCATGATACTCGCATTTTATTAAATTTAGTGACCAATCTGTACAGAGCTGCAATCAGGAAAGGAGCCTCCTGAGTGTTGCTTTCTGGGTGTTCTCCTGATACTTTCTATTCACGCTCAACATAAAAGCCAGTCTCCATGGGCAAGCAGACCGAGAAAGCCTATCAAGTGAAAATTACCCTATAAAAGAAAAGAAAAACTTGCATCTCTCAATCTCAGGATGTCCCAAACTACTTTGAAGTCTAAGAAGTACTTTTGAAGTGTAGTCACTGTCGTAATGTAGGAAAGCATAAAGTATCTTAGATGTAGTTTGGCCAGAGTGAACTCAATTACCATTGGGAAAAAAATAGAAAATGCTAGAAATACATTGCAGATCAGCCAGCATCTTTAAGAGAAAAGACATTCAAAGTTACTGGTGTAACCCTTTCTTAACTTGTCATTTCAAATTTCCAGCCAACTTCACCATTGGCATGCACATCATAGATAATATGGGTTACCTGGAACCAGTGTGGGATATGCCCGTAACTTCTGAATTCTGGTTTGGCTGACAAGCCATGTATCCAGCATCACCTTGTAAATAACTGGGTGATGAAACTTACATTTCACACAGCTCGTCTGCAGACATATATGCTTCTTCAAATGTAGAGACAGCAAATAAGAAAGGTTGCTCTGTTTGAGTAGCTGTAGTCCTAATCTAGATGTACTTTGCATGTTTCCCCATGCAGAGAAGCAAACACCACTCTCCCGAAGCAGACAGGGAAGACAATTTGAAAACTGTATATTTATATAGATTTTCCCAGTCATTGCAGAAGATTAATGAATGAAAGATTCCATAGGCCCACTTCATATATCATTCCCAGTGTACTCCTGGAATGCAAATCTCTCTCTCGAGCAGAAATTTTGTAAAAAATTTACCCTATAATGCAGAATCTTATGACCTGGAACAGACCAGGTCTCAGATTTAACATACTAAGATTTACAAGAAATGCTGTGACTGCCAGTCCAGATGTTCTAATCAGTTTGGAAGAGTATTTCGCCCACATTTAAGTGGAAATCATAGTGACTGAAATATCAGGCTGAAGCACAATATTGAGTTGAGATACTGTAACATAACCCACTTAGTTGGAACAGAAACCAAAAAATGGCAGATGTTGGAAATCTGAAACAAAAATGGAAAATGTCAAATACTCAGCATATTAGGCAGCGTCTCTGGAGAGGCAACAAGTTAATGGTGTGGACACTTAATTTGATCTATCTCCCTACACACAATGAATGCACACACTTTCTCTTTATGAGCTTCGTGTTTTTGTGGCAGATTCATGAACTCATTTCTGACATCTGAATCTTGGTCAGCAACTGCAAACTTCTGCAGTGAATGAATGAATGGTTTAGTGCACATGACCATATTGTTTCTGGTTGTCAATAGATTAGCATGGCTGACATCCAGAAAGTTTCCCTAATGGGTTGTCTGAATGTCACAGCTTCACCACAGTGTATGCATTTTACCCAAGCTGAAGCTAAGTGGTTAAAACAGGGTGAAAACCCTGATTACCAACATGCCTTTGAATTAATCACAGCTATTAAAATAGTTACAAAAGTACTAGTTGAGAAAAGACAAACTGGTGATGAGCAGCAGACTTTGAAGGTTTGTGTGCAGGCATGTAAACAGCTGCATTTCTGTAGTGAAGACTTGGCAACTATTAGATGGTCACATGTCAATGCTTTGGTGAAGCAGGTGGCGTATTATGACCTATCAGTCCTTTGAGATTAAAAGAGCAATAAGGTTGTACAGATATATGATGCAAAAGAAAAAAAAAACTGGAAACAATATGCATTTTAATTTTAATCTGATTGAGGTTTGACAGGCCTGTAAAAAGCCAATCACAGTATGTGTTCATCCAACAGTGATTTTGCTGTAGCATGTTTGGTGCTGCAGCCAAGTTTTTGACACACACTTTTTCCTTTCTTTCAAAAAACATCATCTTATGCCAGTCTGACCTTAATGGTATCTCTGCAGCAGTCAATCAAATTTTATTCTGAAAATCATGCTGTGATTCATATATGCAGGAGTCAAATCTCATCATAATCGTGAGGTTCCCAGGTCAATTGGTATCTGATTATACAAAGTCTCTCAACCGGAACAGAGCATTTCATGTATAAGGATGAAAAGATATGCTTAGCAAGTTGTAGTCCTGATTTTGCTGCAGGTCCCAATGCAAGCCACAGATCGCACATATTCTTGTATGCTGTAAATTGCTTCAAGGCTCAGAGGCACAATGTGTTAATACAGACTTGAAAGGCACTAATTTCAGTTCCAGTGCTGGATGACCTTCACATTCTGTATTGCCCCAGATAGTGCAGTCAATCTTGGGTCATCGGAAAGGGAAAAAAATGAAAGAGCATCACCCTGGATTTGCACTTCAGCATCTTGAACTTCAACGAGACCTGTCAGCAGAACCATCAGCAGCAATAAAGTCGGCAGTCATCTGCAAAAGTTACGTGAAGTTTAGGCAGCCGTCCGCGTTCTGCCCTCTCTGGTGCAAGTAAAAGATCACAAGGCACTATTTTGAAGACGAGGACGGGAGTTATTCCTGATGTACTGCCCAATATTTATCCCTCAATTAACGTCACAAAAACAGATTATCTGGTCATTATCACATTGCTGTTCGTGGGCGAGCTTGCTGTGTGCAAATTGGCTGCCGCATTTCCTGCCGCATTTCCGATATTACAATAGTGACTACACTTCAAAAGTACTTAACTGGCTGTAAAGCACTTTTAAGACATCCGGTGATCGTGAAAGGTGCTATATATATGCAAGCTTTTTCTCATTACAAGTGGGAAAAAAATGGAAGAAGCTATTATATAGTCAATTTGCTATGTGGAATATGTTTCATCTGAAACTTTATGTAATGCTTGCTCCAAAGGGACCATTTATGCCTGTAGGCGGTGCTGTGATAGGAGTTTTCAATATCAAGGGTGTCACACCATTCCTGTCACAGATTCACCCAGCCTGGTGTCCGACACAGTTAGTATGATTGCATTGGAAATAATTTTTACTTTTGATGTGAATATGTTACCAAAAATTGTTTTTCTTTGTCCTGTCAATTTGTGTGGTTTCAGTATTTTTAAATTTGTCTTCATTTCTGTATCACTCGTACATAGTGGCTCCTCCATAACTACTGTTTCTTGAGGTGAGAGTGACTGCCCTTGACATCAAGGCAGTATTTGACCGAGTATGGCATCAAGGAGCCCTAGCAAAACTGAGATCAATGGGAATCAGGGGGAAAACCCTCCGCTGGCTGGAGTCATACTTAGCGTAAAGGAAGATGATTGTGGTTGTTGGAGGTCAATCATCTGAGCTCCAGGACATCACTGCAGGAGTTCCTCAGGGTAGTGTCCTAGGCCCAACCATCTTCAGCTGCTTTATCAATGACCTTCCATCAATCATAAGGTCAGAAGTGGGGATGTTTGCTGATGATTGCACAATGTTCAGCACCATTCGTGACTCCTCAGATACTGAAGCAGTCCGTGTAGAAATGCAGCAAGACCTGGACAATATCCAGGCTTGGGCTGATAAGTGGCAAGTAACATTCGCGCCACACAAGTGCCAGGCAATGACCATCTCCAACAAGAGAGAATCTAACCATCTCCCCTTGACATTCAACAGCATTACCATTGCTGAATCCCCCACTATCAACATCCTAGGGGCTACCATTGACCAGAAACTGAACTGGAGTCGCCATATAAATACCATGGCTACAAGAGCAGGTCAGAGGCTAGGAATCCTGAGGCGAGTAACTTACCTCCTGACTCCCCAAAGCCTGTCCACCATCTACAAGGCACAAGTCAGGAGTGTGATGGAATACTCTCCACTTGCCTGGATGGGTGCAGCTCCAACAACACTCAAGAAGCTTGACACCATCCAGGACAAAGCAGCCCGCTTGATTGGCACCCACCTACAAACATTCACTCCCTCCACCACTGACGCACAGTGGCAGCAGTGCATACCATCTACAAGCACTGCAGCAATGCACCAAGGCTCCTTAGACAGCACCTTCCAAACCCGCGACCCCTACCAACTAGAAGGACAAGGGCATGGGAACACCATGTTCCCCTCCAAGTTCTCACCATCCTGACTTGGAACTATATCGCCGTTCCTTCACTGTCGCTGGGTCAAAATCCTGGAACTCCCTTCCTAACAGCAATGTGGGTATACCTACCCCACATGGACTGCAGCGGTTCAAGAAGGCAGCTCACCACCACCTTCTCAAGGGCAATTAGGGATGGGCAATAAATGCTGGCCTGGCCAGTTTCGCCCACATCCCATGAATGAATTTTAAAAAACCCTTCGTGGACTCCTAGTTTTAATTTTAGAATAACTATGTATCTCTTTAGACATTCTTATTTATTTTTATAAACAGAGATCAAAATGACCTTGTTTTCAGTACTCACAAGGTCTCCATTCCCCATCCCTATGATTGAGCTGACTTGTGAGATTCCCTTAATGCCCCAGACCAACCTGTTTTCACTAATATTGCCCCTCCTGTCTGCGGTCCTCCTGCTGTGCTATGTCTCTGCAGCTCCTGTACGCGAGAATATGTTGAGCTTACTCTGTTTTCAACCCCCTTGTGAGGAAGGAAGAAAGGATGAGAGAGGGGCGAGTGGAAGGTGAGAGGGGCAGGAGAGGCATAGGATTGGGGAGGGAGGATTGTGTGAGGGAAGAGAGGAAGATAAGGGCAGATTGTGATGGGAAGGGTGGTAATGAGGGTGAGAAGAGGGGAGAATGGGGAAAGAGAGGATTGAGAGAGAGAGAAGGGAGAAGGCTAATGCTCCAAACATAGCTGCTAGCATTTGCCCTGTTAGTTTGTTAGTTTGTTTGAAGCTTCCTCCAATCTTCATTAAAAGCACCAGTTTCTTGAGTGCCCACTGGCTCAGTCTTGTATATCCACCCCTGAGTGAAAAGGAAAATAAAAGCAAAATACTGCAGATGCTGGAAATCTGAAACAAAAACAAGAAATGCTGGAATCACTCAGCAGGTCTGGCAGCATCTGTGGAAAGAGAAGCAGAGTTAACGTTTCGGGTCAGTGACCCTTCTTCGGAAAGGTTCTCTTTCCACAGATGCTGCCAGACCTGCTGAGTGATTCCAGCATTTCTTGTTTTTGTTACCTGAGTGAAAAGGATTGGGTTCAAGCCCCAGTCCAGACAGCCTCAGCAAGGATTGGAGCACTGTCTTTGAATGCTGGATTGACATCCGGTGGGGGTACTGGCATCCAACAGCTGCAGATCATAAAGAAAATGTGAAACTCTACAGCTTGGGTTGCAGCCCACCTAGGAAAAGGTATCATCCTGCTCCAACACCTCACCTCCTTACAGCTCAATGGGGCCATCTTCCTTGATTACACTCCTACTTAGCTGATCATAGCCAGAGCATCTGCAGCAATGGCTTCTCTTCCAATCCCTCCATTATTACCCAAGCCCCAAGAAGCCATCCTTAGCCCCTTCCTCTTCCTCATCTACATGCTGCCCTGAACTGCCTGGGGATGTCCATTAGGTGTCCATGGCTCACCAGTTTGATGATAATGTGGCATGTGACCCAATATTATGTGTGAGTTTGGCCTATTCATCCAGGTGCATGGATTGTTTTGGACACGCTGATATTTCTAGGGCGTAGCCTCTTAGCATGCTCAATTCAGCACACTTTAGTTTTGATAAGCTTATCTGATTAAATGGGTAAGAGAATGGTTTTACCTCAGTTGTGCTTTGGTAAAGAGTTCCATAACCTGGGTCAAAATAGGAAAACCAGCCCTAATTTTATAAAATTTAATGCTTCTCTTAAGGAGTATAGAATTAAGGTGGCTGCGGTTTAGTGTTAGGAATAGAACTGTGAAAGTAGGTATTTGTTTGCATGCAAATCACCCATTTAAATTTTTGCACATCAATATTGCTAAGAAATTGCCCACTGTCCATAGAGAACAAACTGTGAACTTTTTGATGATAACGATGTACCAATGTGTGCCAATAGCGACCAATCAAAGATCACTTTACCAGAGCTAATAAAAACATACCGTATTGCTAGTCTTGGTGAGTTGGCCTGAGAAATCTAAACCTTAGATGAAGCTACTGTGAGAAACTTTATATACCTTAGCAGACAAATTGGTCACCATGGAGATATTAAAGCCAAATTAGAAGAATGGCAAGAGCAGTATCTAGTGAGTTAACTGATGATATCAGTAAAGAGAAGATATGGCCCTTTGACATAAAGTGAAAAGATTTAGTATTGTTGTACTTTGAAATAATATTGTGCCTTGGCTATTGAAGAAAGTGAGGAAGGAACTGATGTCCTTCAAATGAAGTGCTCAATAAGATGGAACCAGCAATAAATCCATTTGAGAAAATTTGGCCAACAACCAATATCCCAAAGAAAATAAAACACCAGATTATGATTGCTGTAGTGTGCTTATCAGATTAGTGATACTAAATTGTCAAAATAACCTTAGAAAATCAGGCCAGAGGGCACAAGTAAAGCAGAGAAGAACACAATCTGCCAAATACAACTTGGACCGACTGGTTTAGATCTACCTTTTAACGAAAAGGGTGCCTGCTGATAAGAGTTTGTTTTTTTTCTTGCCTTTGTTTAAAAATTTCTAAGAACTGTACTGTTTCAATGCTCGTGTAGTAATTGTAGCAATTGTCAGTAAATCATTTCAAATCATGTGTCTGCTTGACACCTCTGTGGATCTTTAAAGCCACATGACAATTTTTTTCCTGTTTCTGTACATTACTGATTACAGAAAACGTTACAGTTCCTCACGTACTAAGGTCCACTGTAACGTTTCCAGAAAGCCGAGATGACCCGAAGTGGTTCATCTGATCAGATGAGCACAGCCTGCATCAGCTCCAATCTTCTGTCCAGGAGGAAGTCCTATACTGTTTATCAGTAACTGGAGCTAGGGAAATGATTTTGCATAGGCCAATTCAGGCACTTTTGTTTTCAAAAAAAGGAATCTTTCAAATTTTGCTCATTATGTCTCTGGACTGGAAGCCACAATTGTGGTATTGCTAAGGTTCCTGAATCTCCTCTCCTTCTAACTTCTGCTTTACCTGATCTGTGTGCAGGAAACAGACATGTTGTTCTTGTGTCAAGAAGCCAGTCATCAGAGATATATGGTATGATATATATTGACTGGGTATTTATCTTGTGTCAAATAAGATGGCATGACTGAATGCAACCAGAGGCAGCTCCTATCATCCACCCTGTTTGTTCCTGAGAACACAGAAGACCCACACAATGGTTCACCAATACCTAGGTATTGCCATTGCCCTGCACCCTCCTACTACTAGATAATAAATACAAGTTATTGTTGTTGATGATGAATGGTTTTCTGGCCCGTGAAATAAATTTGTGGTGCTTTTCTAGATGGTTCTGTAGTGTCTTGTGCATTAGGTGTTGTGTAAAATGCAGCCCACATCCGTGCCAGATTATTTTCAGGTCATTAGCTAGAACTGGAAATTGCTCTAATTTGTTAATTACCCACAGATAAGTGGGTTCCACAAAGCTTTGTAAATTCCAGTTGCCTCTGTGTTGTATTAATCTCTGGTAATAAAATAAACAAAAATATTCTATAAAAGTAAAATGCACAAGCAAGTTATACCCAGTGGGCATCTGCAGCAGTTTGTGCAAAATGAAGAATTGAAAGGGAAAGAAAAGAAAGCACTCTCCTAGATTTACAAAACCTTTAAGAGGCCCTTGTTAGCTCACCAAGTGTAAGTAAAATCACTCCTGTTGGCAGGAGATAACACTGGCAGTGGTTGTGATGAATTCTGCTGCCCAGATTACAACAATAACAGTACTTGGCCTGAAGTAGGCTGCGTGGCAATGTATATGGAAACATGGCTTGGTACTGGTGATCTAGTTGAATTAATTTTTTATTTGCTCTTTGTTTTAAAATACTTGAGACTGTTTGCAGAGGCAGTGTGAGACTTCTACGTTTAAAGAGGCATCGTTGTGATTTGGGTGATGATTGATATAGATGATAGAACAGATGCTTTCTCAACTTTATTTTGGTAGCACCATATTGGCTGCTATGATTATTGTGCCAATCTTGATCTCTAAAATTAGATTTTTAGAAGTTAGCATTTTTTTTGTTGGATAGTATCAGTAATGCACTGGACTCTCTTGATAACACTGTTTATAGACTTGGTGAAATGGCATGCCTGTTTAGATTGCCAGAGAAACAATGCCCCCTTTCAATTGCCAGGTAGGGGCACAGAATTGGCTTCACCCAGACAGGAAGAACACTACCAGAACTGAACAATTGCATCATTTTACTGATTTGTCTCAACCACAGCTTATTGAGAAGCGGAGAATTGGTGCTGACATTGCATCTGGTGCATCTATATGGTCCGTTTAACAGCAGGCAATATGAGAGTTCAAAACATGCATCTTTGTAATGCTGCAATAGTTAATAGGCTAGAATACCAAGGCAAAATAGTTAACTTGCAAAGCAAACATTACCTAAAGCTTGGGGTGTGCTTCCAGCAAGCTCTTGAACAGACTACTCCCACTTTCCATGAAAGCTTTTCAGTTGCTGTCATTTGCTCTGCCACGTTTAAGCCCTGTCAGATAGCTAAAAGGTACACTAATAACTGCATTAAATATAGTGATTTCTAAAAGGCAGTACTGCAGATTGAAACATTTTGATATATTTCTACGACAGTACATTAGGGCTTTTTTGAAATGATCTCTAATGAATTCCACCTTGTTACCTTTAGAGGTGAATCAGCTTCATTAAATATCTTTAGCGGGGGTGGCACAGCTCTGTAGAGCATTAGAGCACTACATTCAGTGGGGACAGATGTCAACTTGAATCCTGCCGCACTCATTTTAACTATCTGAGCCACATTCAGTAGGGAGGTACCAAGCGGAGGCTGCAGTATGTTGAAGGGGATGAGACACAAGTCAACAATAAAAACAACGTATATTTCTCGAGCACCTTTAACATAAAACATCCCAAGGCAATTCACAGAAGTGTTATAAAACAAAATAGGACGCCAAGCCACATAAGGAGATATTAGGTCACATGACCAAAAGCATGGTCAAAGAGGTAGGTTTTAAGGAGTGTCTTAAAGGAAGAAAGCAAAGTGGAGAAGTGCAGGGAGGGGCTTGGGGCCTCGGCAAATGAAGGCTCAGCCACCAATGGCAGCAATTAAAATCGGGGATGCTCAAGAAGCCAGGATTAGAGCACAGATATTTTGGAAGGTTGTGGAGCTGGAGGAGATTACAGAGATAGGGAGGGGCAAGACCATGGAGGGACTTGAAAACAAGGATGAGAATTTTAAAATCAAGATGTTGCTTGACCGAGAGCCAATGTAGGTCAGCAAGCACAGGGATGATAGGGGAATGGGACTTGGTGCGAGTTAAGACACGGCAACAGAGTTTCCAATGACTCGATTACAGAGAGTAGAATGTGGGAGACCAGCCAGCAGTGCATTGGAATAGTCAAGTCTAGAGGTAACAAAGGCATGAATGAGGGTTTTAGCAGCAGATGAGCTGAGACATGGGCGAAGTCCGGCGATGTTACAGAGGTGGAAATACCTAAGCAGTGTCTGGCATTTCCTGGCATTTAGCCGCAGCAATAGGCTGTACACCCGTCCTTTGTCTGCAGCAGTCAGACCATATAGTGAAAGGAAAAGGGGCCTGTTCCTATGATATAAAAATTATCCATATACTTCCATTTTTAAAAACGAGTGTTCAGCAAACATTTTTTACTTCACAAGCACAGTGCAATTACCTAAATAGTGTGACATCATTCAGATTAAAATTGCACACCATCCCTCAGTCTGCTTTCCACGCCAATGAAAATAACCTTTGGTGAATTTGTTTCAGGAAACACCTTGGAGTTGCAATAGCCCAGTGATATTGCTAACAAGCATCAACACATTTGAAGGAATTTCCACTGCTTCAATAAAAGCTTAACTTGCGTGTAAACCTATAAAATTGCACAAAAAAAGCAAGATACTGGAAATCTGGAACAAGAACTGAATGTGCTGGCAACACTCAATATCTGAAGAGACAAGTTAAGGAATTTATTTGGAAATTGTAGTTCTGGACAAAATAAATTCAATTACAGTTCCTAGTTTGCTAGTCACGTCTAATTTTCGGTAAAAATCCACCCTTTCATTGGAAATTATATTTGTTTGGAATTGGCAGTGGTTTTTAAATATCACAAACTATTTTTATATTGAAGGAAGACAGTGGCATGTTGCAGTGCTCTGCATGAATTTACAGTCTAAGGATGATATGAATTAATCCCTGGTTGAATTCTGTTCTGTCATGTGTTCAATTTTAACAGGCTCAACAGGTCTCCCAATGACAGTGTATTCAAATACTTGCAGCTATAATATTCTGTTTGGTACTCAGCCTTGTACCAAAGCAATGTGCATTTTCTAATATAAATTGATCGCTGTTATTTGGCTTTGAGAGATACAGGCTAGCATTTTACCAGCCCTCTGGAGATGGGCTAGTAAAATGCCGGCAAAATGTATTGGGAGGGAAGCATCGGAACATAGGACTTAGGAGCAGGAGTAGGCCATTTGCCCCTTCAAGCCTGATTCGATAACATCATGGCTGATCTGGTTGTGGTCTCAACTCCATTTTCCTGTCTGCTCCCCATAACTCTCGACTCCCTTTCTATCAAAAATCTATCTAACTCAGCCTTGAATAAATTCAATGACCCAGCCCCATTGCTTTCTGGGGAAGAGAATTCCACAGACTAATGACCATTTGAGAAAAAAAATTTCTCCTCATCTCCGTTTAAAAAGGGAGATCTCTTATTCTTAAACTGTATCCCCTAGTTCTAGTCTCCCCCACAAGAGGAAACATCCTCCTGGTATCCACTCTATCAAGTCCCCTCAGGATCTTATATGTTTTAATAAGATCACCTCTCATTCTTCTAAACTCCAATGGGTATAGGCCCAACCTGTTCAACCTTTCTTCATAAGAGAAGGCTTCATCCCCGGAATTAGTCAAATGAACCTTCTTTGAGCTGCTTCTAAAGCAATTATATATTTTTTCAAATAAGGAGAACAAAACTGTACTCAGTACTCCAGATGTGGTCTCACCAAGGTCCTTACAGCTGCAGTAAAACTTTCTTACTTTTATACTCTGTTCCCCTTGCAATAAATGCCAACATTCTATTTGCCTTCCTAATCACTTGCTATACTTGCATACTAACCGTTTTGTGATTCATGTACCAGGACATCCAGATCCCTCTGTACCATCGAGTTCTGCAGTGTCTCTCCATTTAAATAGTATACAGCTATTCTATTCTTCCTGCCAAAGTGGACAAGTTCATATTTTCACATGTTATACTCCATCTGCCAAATTTTTGCTCACTCACTTAGCCTATCTATATCCTTTTGTAGACTCTTCACCCTGTTTTGAAAACATCCTTTCTTCCTATCTCGGTGTCATCGGCAAATTTAGCTACCATACATTCAGTCCCTTTATCCAAGTCATTGATATAAATGGTAAATAGTTGAGGCCCAGCACTGATCCCTGTGGCATTCCACTAGTTACAGCTTGCCTACCTGAAAAAGGCCTATTTATCCCTACTCACTGCTTCCTGTTAGCTAACCAGTCCTTTATCCATGCTAATATGTTATCCCCAACTCCATGTGCTCTTATCTTGTGTAGTAACCTTTGATGTGGCACCTTATCAAATGCCTTTTAGAAATCTAAGTACACCACATCTACAGGTTCCCCTTTATCCACCTTACTTGTTATTTCTGCAAAGAACTCTAATAAATTAGGTAAACACGATTTCCCTTTCACAAAACCATGTTGACTCTGTCTGAACCCATTATGATTTTCTAAGTATCCTGCTATAACCTCCTTAGTAAATGGATTCTAGTAATTTCCCTATGGCAGATGTTAGGCTAACTGGCCTGTAGTTTCCTGCTTTCCGTCTCTCTTGAATAAAGGGATTACATTTGCTATTTTCCAATCTGCTGGGATATTTCCAGAATCTAAGGAATTGTGGAGGATTCTAACAAAAGCCTGTATTATCTCTGCAGTTCCTTTTAAGACCCTAGGATGTAGGCCTTCAGGTCCTGGGGACTTGTCAGCCTTTAGGTGTAATAGTTTTTCCAGCACCTTTTCCCTTCCTTTCATCTCTTGATTTTTAAGTATCTTTGGCAGCTTTTTTAAGTCTTCTACAGTGAAAACTGACGCATAATATCTGTTCAATGCCTCCACCATTTCCTTGTTTTCCATCATAAATTCTCCAGACTCTCTGTCTGGAGGACCAACACTAGCTTTAGTTACTCTTTTCCTATTTAAATACTTGTAGAAACTCTTATTATCTGTTTTTATATTACTAGCTAGTTTTCTCTCATACTCTACTTTTTCCCTCTTAATTATTTTTTCGACATTCTTTGCTGATTTTTAAAATGTGTCCAATCTTCTGACCTACCACTAATCTTTGTAGTATCCTTAACTTCCTTATTGAGTCACGGGTGATGTATCCTTCTCAAAGAATCTTTCTCACTGGAATAAATCTTTGCTGAGACCCTAGTTGGCTCTGGAACTTACTGCTCTAAGAAATAGTCCCGAATCCACTCAATGAATTCATTTTCCAGGCTACCTTTGCCAACTGATTCATCCAATCTACACGTAGATTTCAATCATTCATGACTGTTGCGGTACAGTTCTTGCACACCCCATATATTTCTTCCTGCATACTCTGTCCTATAGTGTAGCAACTGTTAGGGGGCCTATAAACTAAAGGCCTGCAAAAAACACCTGACCCGAGCCCAACGGAACCACATCTGACCCCGAGCCCGACCAGGCCCGAGTCCTTCCATTTTTTCCCGCACCCAACCCAACCATCAGTTAACCTACCTTCTGTTTTTCACTTTGTTGCTGATCTGCACGAGCTTAAAATAACTGTAACAAAACTACCTTTCAAGTCCAAAAATTAAACTAACATTGGAGCCACTTATCTGTGATAGAACGTGCCTGACCCAAACCCGAATGCCTGACCCGGAAGTGCAACCCGATCCGAATCTGACATATGTCGTCGGGTCCCATCGGGTAGCCAGCCTTTACGATAAACTATTCCCACAAGTGCCCTCCTACCTTTCCTATTTCTTATTTCTACCCAAACTGATTCTACATCTTGCTGTTCTGAGCTAAAATCATCTCTTGCTACTATACTAATGGCATCCTTAATTAACAAAGCTACCCCAACACCTTTTCCTAGCTTCCTGTCTTTTTGAAATGTTGAATACCCTTCAATATTCAGGTCCCAGCCTTGGTCATCTTGCAACCATGTCTCTATAATGGCAATCAGGTCATACATATTTACTTCTATCTGTGCTAACAATTCATCCATTTTGTTACAAATGCTGCACACATTCAGATACAGAACCTTTAACTCTGTCTTTTTACCATTTCTGCAATCTTTGGCCTTATCTGCTAGTGTAGTCTTAAGTTTGTGCGCTCTGTCTCTTCCTGCCACACTCTGGTTAACATTAGCCAAATCGCTGCCCTGCTCTATTACATAAGAACATAGGAGCAGGAGTAGGCCATTCAGCCCATCGAGCCTGCCCCGACATTCAATATGGTCATGGCTGATCATTCACTTCGATGCCCTTTTCCCACACTATCCTCATATCCCCTTATGTCATTACCTCGTCGTTTCCTTTTGATTTGCCAATTTCCTTTCATATGATACCATTATTTAGTTTAAAGCCCTCTCTACCGCCCTAGTTATATGACTCATCAGAACACTGGTCCCAGCCCAGTTCAGGTGAAGATTGTCCCAACAGTACAGCTCCCACTTTCCCCAGTACTGCTGCCAGTGCCCCATGAATCAAAACCCATTTCTACTACACCAGTCTTTGAGCCACACATTCGCCTCTCTAATCTTATTTACCCTATGCCAATTTGCTCATGGCTCAGGTAATAATCCAGAGATTATTACCTTAGAGGTTCTTTTTAATTTAGCCCCTAGCTGCTCGTACTCCCTATGCAGAACCTCTTTCCTAGTCCTATCTATGTTGTTGGTACCCACGTGGACCATGACAACTGGATCCTCCCCCTCCCACTAAAAGTTTCTCTTCAGCCCCAAGCAGATGTCCTGAACCCTGGCACTGGGCCGGCAACACAGCCTTCTGGATTCTCACTCTTGGCCCGGAGAACTGTGTCTATCCCCCTGACTATATTATCTCCTGCTACCACAACATTCGTATTTACTCCCCAACTTGAATGCTTCCTGCACCATGGTGCCGTAGTCAGATTGTTCATCCACCTTGCAGCCTTGCTGTCATCCATACAAGCCCGATGTCTTTCTGCTGCCACAGGATATTTTGGAAGGTGAGAACAGCACAGGCTTGGCCGCCTGCTGACCAGAGGCGTCAGCCAATTAATACTATTAACAGCCATTTTACACCCTTGCTGGCATTTTACCGGTGTTGGGATGGCCCCCTGCTGCGTGGATAGACCACCAGGTACATTGAGGTGGCCTCCCAGCTGCTTCCTGGGGTGGGCCTTCCATTCCAAATGCTCGATGGCCCAGAGAGGGGCTCCCCGGCAGCAATGGCCACTCCCACGACACTGATGTCGCTGCTGGAGGGTTCACCCCTCCAATTGCTGGAGCCTGCCTACCTAGCCTTGGCATATCAACAAAATTTCTTCCCAACCCACTGCTTCCCCTTGCAGTCTCAACAGCGGCCACATCTGTTGTTGGCGCTGCCAAGCTGCTGGCCCTCTTATTGTACCTGCAGCTTGGAGAGGCAGGCCACCATCCTTAATGGGACAGCAGTCCTGTTGGCGGCTTCTTAATTTGCCGCCGCCAGTAAAATCCCCACCGTGGTCCTGCCATTCGCCCATGCAGGTTCAGGACCTGTATTTGGTCCTGGCGGCGGCACCCCCAGCATGCCAATAAAATTCCAGCCATAGGCACTTTGGCTATTCCCTCCCTAAGTCAAGCAACTACCCCTCCAATTTTCCCTTCCTCATTGAGAACACTTGGCAGGTGTCTGCTTGGAAGCTGCACACAATGGTGCACCAACTAGTTAGTGGAAGGAATTGTAGGCATTATAAAAAACACATAGAAGCACTGAAGAAAGTGCAAAATGATTCATATGGATGATACCAGAACTGTGAGGATATACATATCAGAAAAGGCTGAACATGCTAGGGGCTCTTTTCTCTAGGAAAAATGGCTGAGGGGTGTCCAGATAGAGGTCTTTAAGATTATGGAAGGGCATGATAGGGTAGATGCAGAGATGTTTCCATTTGTGGGGGAGAAAAAAACTATGGGCCATAAATACACATTTGTCACTAGTTAATCAAAATGATAAATGCTTTGTATACAATTATTCCAATATACTGTATCTGATTTGGTATATTAAATTAATGGCCCAGATGTTATATTGAGAATAATGGTAAGGCTAAGCATGGTCACCATTATTACACAATAAATCGAACAGCAACTTTCAGAGTCCTTACAAGTGCAGTTAAACGCAAAAATCAAGAAGTTGCTGTCTGAGTTACATGCTCCTGTACAAGTTGCTCTGTAACAGTACCTCGTCGACAGACTTGGCTTTGAAATCAATGTAAAATCATGAAGTTGTAGCGTCACCCACTAAGTATGTCAGAAAAAGTTAGAGCTAGTGCATTCAGGTGTAAGTAAATTTTTATTGGCATCATAAATCATAATTACAGCTAAACAACCTCTCCGGTCCTGAAATTCTTATTTTACAAGGATGGAGCCTGATTCATTCAGAATTTAATTAGCATTTCAAGATATTTTTTAAAGTTCATTTTGTTTTTACTTTTTCTTTCATCTTCTGCTCTTAACCCATCTTTTTGTCCTCTCTTCCCTTTCTGGACACGTTTTTACATTGAATTAAATATTTAACTTGCGCTTCCTGACTTCGACTGTGCATGTCTCAGTGAAGGTTCTTCAGTCTGACCGGTTGAAGACCACGCAGTTCCTTTCCCTGCTCATATATACCACAGATCCCCTATAGAGGGCACTTCACTGGATCTTCCACCTGATGACAGCACGTCTATGCTCTATTCCTGAAAAAAGCGTGTGTAGATGTCAATATGATGAACAGCATGTGCCATTCCTTCGCTGCTGACTGCAAATTCCAGACCAATATTACTTAATGTAGTATGACATTGAAATTAATTGTGCATCAATCACTTGCCTGAAGAGAAGAGTTTTCCACAATGTTCAAGTAAATAGTACCCCACTGCAGTTTTTTTTTAAAACAATCATTACTGTAGGTATTCATAATCTACAAATAAGGGTATTAGCTGTTGCATCAGTACTAAGCATCCTTCAATGTTGACTTTTACTCCACTGTGTTAACTGTCATTCCTCACCAAGTGCCGAGTGAGAGTGGCTGTGAGCATTGCATCCTATGAAGATATTGGCTAATGATATCAAATGTGTTAGCATATGCCCCGTAACAGACATGAGAGAATATGGAGAAACTGCACAAGGTGCAATTGCAACTACACAGAAGCTAGACAGGAAAGATGGATTTTCCCTTCAACTTGGTCAGTGGTGAGGCAGGACCTCCATCCATCTGCACAACTCTGTTGCTAATTAACTATTTTTTCCTCCAGGGGCTCTAATTATAAACGCAGGCCAGGTTATGAGCAATAATGCCACTCCATGTTGCTTTATCTCTGCTGGCAGGGAGGGAGGGAAATGTTGCAGCTAAGTTAGGACATTTCTATTTTGTTAGCAAAAGTCATTTGTGGCAGAATATCTGAAGGAGCAGCAGTCTTAGGAAGATCTGCAGCATAAAAAACACACACACAGATTCTCAGATGTATCTGTGGATGGTTTACTGGCTGAAGGAAGGATTAGAAGGAAGCAACTCCAGGGGGGCTGAAGGGAAGTCCACCCATGATTGGATGCTTCACGCCCTTTGGAGGCAGATTGCTGAAGCAGCAATTACAATCTTCAGCTCTAGAACTGCCACACAGTGCAGTAAGTGGTTCAGTAACCTTGTAAGGGTGACTGACCAAGGTAAATTAAGATACTGTTTCCAATGTGCATCCTGTACCAATGTAGAGGCTTCGCTCACCTCTTTACCTCTATCCTTTTTTTGTGTCATTATCTGGGTGCCAAGCAAACTTAATTATGCAAAGAGGAATCTCCTGAAACAAGGAAGCACCATCTCTTCTTTGGCCTCCTTATCTCGAGAGACAATGGATAAGTGCCTGGAGGTGGTCAGTGGTTTGTGAAGCAGCGCCTGGAGTGGCTATAAAGGCCAATTCTAGAGTGACAGGCTCTTCCACAGGTGCTGCAGAGAAATGTTTTTGTCGGGGCTGTTACACAGTTGGCTCTCCCCTTGCGCCTCTGTCTTTTTTCCTGCCAACTACTAAGTCTCTTCGACTCGCCACACTTTAGCCCCGTCTTTATGGCTGCCCGCCAGCTCTGGCGAACGCTGGCAACTGACTCCCACGACTTGTGATCAATGTCACAGGATTTCATGTCGCGTACTGTCGCAGTAACTCTATAAACTTACATTGACTGTCATAAGGGGTTCTGAGAGTTATTTCAGGAAGTCTGAAACTAAACATTCAATGAGTTTTAAGACATTTTTGTTGCAAATCCCACATCCTAAAAATTACATCTTTCAACTCTTTCAGTTTATCTTTCACCCCCACCGACCCCTTCAATTATCATCACTACCAAATGCTGTGAACCAATTACTTACTTAAGAATTGTTGGGAAACAACCATCTTGAGTAATTATGTTTGAGGTTTCCATTCAGTATTCTAATTTCTTCTGTATCTGCTAGGTTTCTGTCTGATTTTAGAGGCTTAGTGCTAGAGGCCTATAATCAGACAATAACACATACCTGAACATACATAGAAATACCATTAAATGAGCAAGGGAAAATTGAAGAACATTAAAATATTTATCCTCAATATTTTCAAATCACTTTGCTGGGCTCAGATCAGTACCTGCAGAACATGTTGCCTATCCAGTATACCGTACTTATACTGGCAGTTATGGGCTGCCCTGAGCTTAATGATGAAGGATTTGTTTTTGGTGTGGTGTGTGTGCATGAATTAGAGTAACGCACTGTGTGATGTGTCTCAATTTCAACACATTAAGGATGTCGTGAAGAGGCGAAACATGTAGTTGTTGTAGTATTTGCAATTTAAAAAGGACAAATGAGGCCATTCAAAGGAGCAATGACTGTAAAAGTGTCAGCAAAATAAAATGATTCGAGACTTGTGGTAATTATCCCATTGTTATTACTCTGAACCTATGCCATTATGCCTTTCAAACAAAATAAAGCACAATCACAGGAAAACTGCAAATAAGGTATCTTGTAGTAGGTTTGTTCTCTAGAATATACTCTGGAGATTCTGCTTCCAGTGTGGAGAATTGTATGTGGAGTCATTGGGGGTCAAGTTTGTCTTGGGCAGTAACACAAAATCGGTGATAGCATGTCGGCAGCTTATTATATTTTACACCTGATTTTCTTTCCCATGGAAAAGGAAATTAGGCAGAATGTAAAAAAGGCCACTAATTTGTTGTTGCCCATTTTGCAGAACTGCCCAAAACAAACTTCACTCCAATGATCTTAATCATTTATTTTAAAATAATGGGCCCACTAGCCTGCACACCCAATTCTCCAGTCTGTACTCCCATTGAGTAAGATGCTATGTCAGATGCAGAATTGTAAAAAATTTACTCTGATATGTTGTCAGTTTTTTGCTGTAATGTATTTTCACCCCCAAATAAAAGATACTGAAGGGAATTTTTGAAGAAGAAAAGCTAACTAAATTAGGTACAGTTCTACAGTTGAAATTAAATTAGCTCATTTACTGGCAGCCATTTTTTGCAGTCATGTCTGACCTAAACTACGGTAAGACCTTAGTAGACAAAGAACATCCTTGTCCTTTTTTTCAGCATTTAATCATTTGGGATTTTTGTGCATAAACTTGACATGTTTCCAGGTCTGTGTGTGTATGTGTTCCTATGAGAATGTTCATGTAATTTCTGGTAAAAGACAGAGTATAGAGGAAGAGGCTGAGCATAATACAGTGCTACAGCCCTACATTAGTTGATGTGTAATAAAGAAAACTCTTAATTTCTTGTCTGCTTCAAGTGTACCCTCATTACAACTGTATAATAAATGTTCCTTTTCATTAGTTCTTCAAAGTTATGTTTAGTAGAATTAATATTTCTGGAGTGAGTCTGCAGATCATGACACTGTATAAAAACCTGCTTTTTAATCTTAATGTTTCTGACATCTCTGGAAAGTAAACAATTTTATTATTTCTGATTTTAAAAACAAGAATGTGGTTTTATGGCAATGACTGTAGAAGCTCACAGAGTTTAGAGGTTTGTACACGATGCAAATTAATGCACAAATAAGTGAAGTATATAATATGAGAGACATTGATCTCAGAGATGACAGCATACTGCTTCTCCAATTTTAAATGATTATGCAATTCCCATTTTGTTAGCATTTGGTCTCTGATGCAGATGTCATGGTGTTACTATCAAACTGGATGTTTTATTATATAAGGAACATGATGAGTCACAGTCAGTTCTGCGGAATTTGAAATCTATGTATTGGTTGCTGTTTTTGGCACATTTGTGTTGCAGTACAGTATAATTGAGAAGCCTGACAGTTCTATGGAAGACCAGAAATTTTCTTGGTCACAATATATTCAGTTTGTACTCTATGCAATCAGGTGCTTCTTTTGGGATGGTCAGGGAGAATCCTGAGATTGGTGAGCCACCTAGGGATGGATTTTGCCTTTTGGGTCAGGACCCCAGGGTCAGGGTCAAAAAGGATCCTGACCCCAGACTCTGTGGGAAGCAGTCACCCAGCAGTGATTTTCCCTCAATTGGCCAATTAGTAACCAGAGGGTGCAATTGCTGTCCAATTAAGGATGGCAAGTGGGCTCTCTAAGCTGGAGGGCTATTAGGAGGCCCTGCAGCATAGAAGACGCTGCAGCCTGCTGTTGCAGGTGAGAGAGTGAGGGAGAGCCTCCATCTTGCAGTGTCCTCTCAGCAACTTAAAAAAATTTAATAAAGAATGGCCACAACTGATAGGCCACCATTGTCGGTCAGAGATGTGGTCAGTTACGCGGGTAAGGTCTCAAAGCCTGCCAGGATGCTGTCTCCAGGGAGCTGGCCTGTTCCCAGTGCCACAGAAGGGCTGAAAGCCGACTGGAAAATTCCAGTCAACCTCTGATAATTGGCCTAAAACTTACCTCAATTGGCTACCTGGCCCCGATCCTGCCTCCAGGAAAATGACCCGGGGCAGGATGGTGGTGGCAAACTGGCATGCTCCCTGGTGGTGCAAATTTCATGAGCACCTACCTCTGTTCTCACCCCTATATTGGGGCGAAAATTCTGCTGCTAGTCTTTGGACGCCTTCATGTAGATAGTGAAATCAATTTAATGGAACAGTTAGTACATAAAAATGTGGTGTATAATACATGCTATTCACTATCTACAGCAGTTTGTAATTACCACCATTAAACTTGGAAAGTCACATCTCCCAAAAAAAAAATGGTGATGCCAAACAACAACCACCATTTATATAGCGCTTTTAACATAGTAAATTGCCCTGAGTCCAAAAGTACTCCAAGAGTAAAAAGAAACACTTGCATTTATATAGCACCTTTCATGACCATTGACGTCCCAAAGTGCTTTACAGTCAATGATGTACTTTTGAAGTGCAGACACTGTAAAGCTGCAACTATGTAAAACTAATTAACCTTCTTACAAACCAAAATGGAAATTAATCCTTAAAAAATACACAGGCTTTATCTATCTACTACCATTCTGTCTGAACTTTTCTAATCGTTTTTCTTTCTCTAGATCATTGTGTTCCTTTACTTATTGAAGACTCTCCGTAAACAGTACCAGACATTTAACTTCACATCTTGATTAGTCTTTGGAAGCCTGATTATAGCGAAACAGATTTCCTTCAGATGATTATTGATGTGCACAATTTATATGGTGGAATTGAACACCCGGGCTAGAATGTGCTTGCATTGATAAATGTCATTCATCACATTTCTATCATCAGTTACAGAGGTGTTCAGGTACATTGCACTTCGTCTGATAGCAGGGCTCACAAATCGCTGGTGTAGTTTAGCAATGTGTCTCACAAAGCCTAGCAATGCAGCTTTTAGGTCAGATGCTGTGTGATCTGCAGTATCTGCCTGAAACTACTAATCATATTGCGGTCCTGAAAATGCTTTCTAATCTGTTTTCAGTTATGAGTAACATCTCTTTTTGAGACTCATTAAATTGTAAAAAAAAATCTTTTCCGAAAGCCTTGTGTTATTTGAAGTTTTTTTTTTTACAAACAGTAATGTAACAATGCTCATTTATAAGAAACATATGCATCACTGCAGTAAAATAATTAGCTAATTCATCTTTTTTTTCAAGCTGTAGCAAAGCTCTGCAGTAAGGATATGATCCAAAATTTGTTTTCTGCAGTCCATGGCCATACCACGAATTAGTGGGAGAGCCAGCCCTATATTTCTTTCTCTCCTCCTTTCCCTACTGGTCTAGAGCAGATCAAATGCACACTTATAAATGAACCAACCAGGCAATAGATACATTCCTCTGAATGACCATTGACCATAATTGTGCTCGCTGTGATGAAAGAGATTTAATGGGGCAGCAGAAATGTTATTGCATATACATATAGAGGACTTTTTCTGACCTTCACATGTACACAGTTTTCTTTTCTCCTTTTCTGATATTTCCCCCATGCCCCTCTTCCATAATATATAGCCACTGCTGAGCTATGATCCCAGTCAGTGGCCCCTATTATATTCCATGACTATCTTCCATGTGAGAATCTGGACAATAGGTATTGGTGGCTATGCAACTCCCTGGGCTAAAATGCTTAACTAAAACTTAATGATTAGACTTGCACGTGAAACATAGGCCTTTAGGTAATGAACTGGAGGGCACTTAAGGATAGATCCTTGCATGCGTTGCATCTGTTATTTAGGCGCAAACCACTTCAGCATGGGACAGCCTGCCCCCAACCTGGCATTGGTTCCATTGCTAAATTTGTATGGATAGACACCTAAAACAGGTGTTAGGCCACTTAAGAATGTAAATTAGGGCCAGAACTTAGTTGGTAATGATTCTTTAGGTAATGTCATTTGATTTTTTTTATTTGAAAAAAGAACATTCCTGTGGAGCCAGGAGGAGTAGGAGAGCCACTCTGACTCCACAGAAGTCTCATTTCCCCCCCACTGCCTGCACACCCCCTCCCCGAACAAACCACCCCCCACCTCCGACCCACCCCAGGCTGGTGCTGAATGCTTCCCTCTTGACCACCTCCCAATCAGCAACAGACCATTTCTATGAAAAAAAGTGTATTGCAGAGGTTCACACAGCAGATGAACATCACAATGGGTTTTTAGCAGATTCTTTGCAGCAGGCTACACCTGACTGTCTAGGAATTTTGCCGAGAAAACTAGTATTCCATGGAATTTGCATTTCTTTTAAGGCAGTATTTATTTAAGTAGTAAATATTGTGTTAACGGCAGTGTGTACATGTGTCCTGATTTCTTCTTGTGCTAGTTCTGCTCTTAACTTTAGTAATAAAGTAACGTTTTTTTTTCCAAATCCTCAGATGCAGCAGCTGTTCTATGAGAATTATGAGCACAACAAGAAGGGATACATTCAGGATTTGCGCAGCAGCAAGATTCATAATGCTGTAACACTCCATCCGAACAAAAGACCTGCCTATCAGTATAGATTACATAACTATTTGCTGACCCGTAAAGTTTCAGAACTACGCCATCGGACCATTCAGTTGCATCGAGAGAGTGTCTCTATGAGCAAGCTCAGCAACACCGAAGTACGCAAGGAGGATCAGCAGCTTGGAATGATGCCATCTTTTATGCGTTTCCAGCCTCATGATAGGAATGAGGTCCTTGAATGGGAATTTCTGACTGGAAAACACCTTTTTAGCATGGCAGAAACGCAAATCCCTCGCCAGGGCATCAACAGTGCACTGCGAGCTGCACTGGATGACACTATAATGCAGGTTATGGAGATGATCAATTGGAACTCTAAGACCAGGGGACGTGTGATTGAATTTAAAGAAATTCAGTATGGCTATCGACGAGTTAATCCCATGCATGGTGCAGAGTACATCATGGATCTGTTGCTACTTTACAAAAAACACAAGGGGAGAAAGGTGACTGTTCCCGTGAGACGCCATGCCTATATTCAACAATCTTTCAGTAAAGCATTCATGAAGGAGGCTGAAGAGCTTGATGCCAGAGAGCTTGCAGAAAGCATAAACAGAGACTCTCAGTCTTTCTCATTCCTTTCAAACTCACTGAAGATATTCTCGCCATTCCAATTCACTGAGACCACCAAAGAGCTTAAGCAACGTAATGACCAGAAAGTTCACATCCTAGTCCCTCTCACTGGAAGGTATGAAACATTTGTCCGGTTCATGGAGAACTTTGAGAAGACTTGCCTTATCACAAAACAGAATGTAAAACTACTCATATTGTTATTCAACTCTGATTCAATCCCAGATAAAGGCAAGCATATGGAGTTAATGAGAGAGCTTAACCTTAAATATCCTAAAGCAGATATGACCATTCTCCCTATGAAAGGGGAGTTCTCCAGGGGCCTAGCCCTAGAAATGGGCTCCTCTTCATTTCATAATGACAGTTTGCTGCTCTTCTGCGATATCGACTTAATTTTTACTCCAGACTTTGTGCAACGATGTAGAGACAATACAATTCAGGGAGAACAGGTTTATTTTCCTGTAATCTTTAGTCAGTATGACCCAAAAATAGTTTATGGTGGTAACCCAGTAAATGATAATAACTTTGTTTTCACAAAGAAGACTGGTTTCTGGAGGGATTATGGCTTTGGAA
Source organism: Heterodontus francisci (assembly GCF_036365525.1). NCBI lineage: Eukaryota > Metazoa > Chordata > Chondrichthyes > Heterodontiformes > Heterodontidae > Heterodontus > Heterodontus francisci. The sequence goes on along the minus strand of NC_090374.1, from coordinate 130,561,095 downwards.
TTGTTTGCATATACAAAAGCGATTTATTGCAAGTTGGCGGGTTTGATACTTCCATTCAGGGTTGGGGATTAGAAGATGTGGACCTTTTTACTAAAGTGATCTCTTTTGGCTTGAATGCCTTTCGAAGCCAGGAAATTGGGGTTGTCCATGTTTACCACCCTGTTCACTGTGATCCTAATATAGATCCTAAGCAATATAAGATGTGTTTAGGGTCCAAAGCAAGTACATTTGGATCGACAATGCAGTTGGCTGAACTCTGGCTTGAAAAACATCTAAATGGTGGATACAACAGAACTATATCCTGACGTTCAAGCTCTCTTCTCACTCTCTCAAAGGGTTTTACCTCAGATTTTTACATTGTTATGCTTATGTTCCCCAGTCGCCTCTTCCAAAGAAGATTTTCAAAGCATTAAGAGAAGGTGAATTAAGTTCATGAATATTTTAGCATCCTATGGAAAGTGCATTGAAAGTGGGTTATTTTGATCTTTTTGCCTAAAACTGGGGAGATTCCGAACACTTGAGAGTACTGTTAATCATATTCCTCCTGCAGGCTTTGTAAAAGTGCTTCATGTGTCAGAATCTGAACTCAAAAGTCAAAACTGATACGATGGAAATAATGCCACAAAAGTGCTTTAAGCTTCAAGTGGGAAAGAACTATTCTAGACATTTTAATTTATGTTCAGACTTTAAAATTGTTGACTTTCACCATCTGCAGTATTTTTTAAAACTATGTGAACAAATGTATGATTGTATGTTTGCTTTTAAAAACTTTTATGTGGGAATATATTCTCATGAGATTACAGGTACTGGTGACCAAGCTCTAAATGTCTGAAAATGTACGTATTCTGTATACTGTGTACAGTGAGTTTAGATGACTCCTAGTTTCTTCAATGGAAACATGCTGCAAGTAGGCATGTATCTTCATTCCTGTAGCTTTTCGTCCTTTAATGCCCCTTCAGTTTGCCGCTTAGAACAAGTCATCTGAGAACACTCCTATTTATAATAAAGTATCTGCATAACATTATTTCACTTTCTAAATATGGTTGAATTGTTTTTGTCTAGTTTGCAAAAGTCAATGGACTCCAAAGTTTGAATTTGTTTCGACTGTTGCACTTCTGGCATGCAATGGTTTGCCTCATTGATAGTCAAAGCACTGCATTTATGAAACGGATAGCTGTTCAATTAATAATTGCTGCATTGCTTGATCCATGTCTAGAAATAGCAAGATTTACTGCTAGAATTGTATTGGAATTGTTCTTAAACTCACTGACATTATACCCCGGAGAGCCCACCTTATTTTCCTCAGTGCACCTTCATTATATTTATGGTGGGCTGCGAGTGCTTTTATTGCCATCTGTAGACAATCCTACCTCTGAGGGAGGAAAGTCCAGTGCTGCATAGCAGCTGAAAGGCATCGAGGCAGTCATTTTGTGTTTGTAACAAAGTGACTTAGTGTAATTTCTAAGACTAGCACGTCAGGGTACTGAGTCCACAAGACTCTTCTGTTGAGCTGTTATGGTCAGTAATTCAACAAAGGAAATCCCAGCTTTTAGCTTCCGAGGAAGGAGACTCATGAAAGGCCTGATCTGGGCCGTGGAAGTAGGTGGCTTGGGCAGTGATTGCTATCTCACTTCCATTAAAGAATGCCTTCTGAAATCTGAGTTGCATTCCATATAAGGGAATGTAGCATGGCCTCGCTCTCTCTACTTTCTTTTTAGAGAGGAAATGACCCAAAACTAAAGACAAAAATTGCCATCTCTATTGCTCCAAGGTTTTTGCTGAAAATGATTTGTTAGCCACCTCAAAACCTCCTACTAGGCTAGAAATAGGAGGCTAGAATTGGAAGTGCACACAGATCACAGGTACTGGTGACCAAGCTCTAAATGTCTGAAAATGTACGTATTCTGTATACTGTGTACAGTGAGTTTAGATGACTAAGGGAAGCCATTGTATCCTTAAACACAAAACAAGAAATAGGAGCAGGAGTAGATCACATAGCTCATCGAGCCTACTCCACCATTCAAAACAATCATGGCTGATCTTAGGATTCAACTCCACTTTCCTGCCCTCTCACCATATCCCTTGATTCCCTCAGAGACCAAAAATCTATCTATCCCAGCCTTAAATATATTCAATAATGGAGCATCCACAACCCTCTGGGGTAGAGCATTCCAAAGATTCATAATCCTTTGAGTGAAGTAACTTCTCCTCATCTCCGTCCTAAATGATCGGCCCCTTAACCTGAGACTGTGCCCCTGTGTTTTGGATTCCCAGAACAGCAGAAATAATCTCCGTGTCTACCCTATCCAGCCCCTTTAGAATCTTATATGCTTCAATGAGATCACCTCGCATTCTTCTAAATTCCAGAGAATGCAAACTGAATTTACTTAGTCTGTCATGGGAAGGTTGTCATATTGGCTGGCAGTGAAATCTTTTTGTCACTGACTGGGTGTTTGCAGAATGATCTGGGCCAAGGTGGAAGAATGCCTGCAGAAGGAGGATTGAGGAAATTGAGGAGGTGAGCTCGATATCAGCTAGTGACTGAGTTGAGTTTGTTGCCAAAACGGGATGATCATGGCAGGATTCTTTTGGCAGTGGCCTTGGATAATAGTTAACTGAAGATCTTCTTCACGAGCTATACCCAGCGCTGACTGGCAGCTGGAACAACTTTGTTTTTTATTCATGAGGGAAATGCTGCTTTCTCAAGCAGTGACTGCAGCCGTAGATGGGGCAGTATATATACCATAGGTTCAGTGGCTTCCTAATCCTCCCCTTCCTCATTCATGTGGAGGAGTGGAAGTGACCCGAGGGAGATCTGATTGATTTCTAAGATCCAAGCCTCAAAGTTTATTTGAAAAACTGTTTTCTAAAAAAAACTTAAAATATTTTGAAAGTCCTTAAATATATTTTTACATACTTAGACTCTCATTGTAATCTTCTAAAATGTTGTTATAAAACCCCTCACAAATAGATTTTAAAACTTAAGTATAAAGAACAAAGAACAGGACAGGAACAGGCCATTCGGCCCTCCAAGCCTGCGCCAATCTTGATGCCTGCCTAAACTAACACCTTCTGCACTTCCGGGGCCCATATCCCTCTATTGCCTTCCTATTCAGGTATTTGTCAAGATGCCTCTTAAACATCTCTATGGTACCTGCTTCCACTACCTCCCCCGGCAACAAGTTCCAGGCACTCACCACCCTCTGTGTAAAGAACTTGCCTTGCACATCCCCTCTAAACTTTGCCCCTCGCACCTTAAACCTATGTCCCCTAGTAACTGACTCTTCCACCCTGGGAAAAAGCTTCTGACTATCCACTCTGTCCATGCCGCTCATAATTTTGTAAACCTCTATCATGTCGCCCCTCCACCTCCGTCATTCCAGTGAAAACAATCCGAGTTTATCCAACCTCTCCTCATAGCTAATGCCCTCCAGACCAGGCAACATCCTGGTAAACCTCTTCTGTACCCTCTCCAAAGCCTCCACGTCGTTCTGGTAGTGTGGCGACCAGAATTGCACGCAATATTCTAAGTGTGGCCTAACTAAGGTTCTGTACAGCTGAAACATGACTTGCCAATTTTTATACTCAATGCCCCGACCGATGAAGGCAAGCATGCCGTATGCCTTCTTGACTACCTTATCCACCTGAGGACCTGTACGCCCAGATCTCTCTGCCTGTCAATACTCCTAAGGGTTCTGCCATTTACTGTATACCTCCCACCTGCATTGGACCTTCCAAAATGCATTACCTCACATTTGTCCGGATGAAACTCCATCTGCCATTTCTCCGCCCAAGTCTACAACCGATCTATATCCTGCTGTATCCTCTGACAATCCTCATCATTATCCACAACTCCACCAACCTTTGTGTCGTCCGCAAACTTACTAATCAGACCAGCTACATTTTCCTCCAAATTTATAAATTTAGAATTACTACAAAGAGCAAAGGTCCCAGCACTGATCCCTGCGGAACACCACTAGTCACATCCCTCCATTCAGAAAAACACCCATCCACTGATACCCTCTGTCTTCTATGACTGAGTCAGTTCTGTATCCATCTTGCCAGCTCACCTCTGATCCCGTGTGACTTCACCTTTTGTACCAGTCTGCCATGCGGGACCTTATCAAAGGCTTTACTAAAGTCCATATAGATAACATCCACTGCCCTTCCTTCAGCAATCATCTTCATCACTTCCTCAAAAAACTCAATCAAATTAGTAAGACACGACCTCCCTTTCACAAAACCATGCTGCCTCTCACTAATAAGTTTGTTTGTTTCCAAATGGGAGTAAATCCTGTCCCGAAGAATCCTCTCTAATAGTTTCCCTACCACTGACGTAAGGCTCACCGGCCTATAATTTCCTGGATTATCCTCGCCACCCTTCTTAAACAAAGGAACAACATTGGCTATTCTCCAGTCCTCTGGGACCTCACCTGTAGCCAATGAGGATGCAAAGATTTCTGTCAAGGCCCCAGCAATTTCTTCCCTTGCCTCCCTCAGTATTCTGGGGTAGATCCCATCAGGCCATGGGGACTTATCTACATTAATGCTTTGCAAGACACCCAACACCTCCTTTTTGATAATGAGATGACTGAGACTATCTGCACTCCCTTCCCTAGGCTCATCATCCACCAAGTCCTTCTCTTTGGTGAATACTGATGCAAAGTACTCATTTAGCACCTCACCCATTTCCTCTGGCTCCACACATAGATTCCCATCTCTGTCCTTGAGTGGGCCAACCTTTTCCCTGGTTACCCTCTTGCTCTTTAAATACGGATAAAAAGTCTTGGGATTTTCCTTAATCCTGTTTGCCAATGACTTTTCATGACCCCTTTTAGCCCTCCTAACTCCTTGCTTAAGTTCCTTCCTACTGTCTTTATATTCCTTAAGTGCTTTGTCGGTTCCTAGCCTTCCAGCCCTTACAAATGCTTCCTTTTTCTTTTTGACTCGGCTCACAATATCCCGCGTTATCCAAGCTTCCCGAAACTTGCCAAACTTGTCTTTCTTCCTCACAGGAACATGCTGGTCCTGGATTTTAATCAGCTGACGTTTGAAAAACTCCCACATGTCAGATGTTGATTTACCCTCAAACAGCCAACCCCAATCTAAATTCTTCAGTTCCTGCCCAATATTGTTATAATTAGCCTTCCCCCAATTTAGCACCTTCACCCGAGGACTACTCTTATCCTTGTCCCCAAGTACCTTAAAACTTATAGAATTATGCTCACTGCTCCCGAAATGCACCCCCACTGAAACTTCGACCACCTGGTCGGGCTCATTCCCCAATACCAGGTCCAGAATGGTCCCATCCCTAGTTGGACTATCTACATACTGTTTCAAGAAGCCTTCCTGGATGATCCTCACAAATTCTGCCCCATCCAAGCCCCTAACACTAAGTGAGTCCCAGTCAATGTAGGGGAAGTTAAAATCACCCACCACCACAACCCTGTTACCTTTACATCTTTCCAAAATCTGTCTATATATCTGCTCCTCTACCTCCCGCTGGCTGTTGGGAGGCCTGTAATAAACCCCCAACATTGTGACTGCACCCTTCCTATTCCTGAGCTCCACCCATATTGCCTCGCTGCACGACCCCTCTGAGGTGTCCTCCCACAGTACAGCTGTGATATTCTCCTTAACCAGTAATGCAACTCCCCCACCCCTTTTACATCCCCCTCTATCCCGCCTGAAGCTTCTAAAGCCTGGAACATTAAGCTGCCAATCCTGCCCTTCCCTCAACCAAGTCTCTGTAATAGCAACAACATCATATTTCCAAGTACTAATCCAAGCTCTAAGTTCATCTGCCTTACCTGTTATACTTCTCGCATTGGAACAAATGCACTTCAGACCACCAGTCCCACTGTGCTCAGCAACATCTCCCTGCCTGCTCTTCTTCTTAGTCCTACTGGCCTTATTTACTATGTCTTCCTCATTTATTTCACTAGCTGTCCTACTGCTCTGGTTCCCACCCCCCGCCACACTAGTTTAAACCCTCCCGAGTGACGCTAGCAAACCTTGCAGCCAGGATATTAGTGCCCCTTCAGTTTAGATGCAACCCGTCCTTCTTGTACAGGTCCCATCTGTCCCTGAAGAGAGCCCAATGGTCCAGATATCTGAAACCCTCCCTTCTCCGCCAGCTGCTCAGCCACGTGTTTAGCTGCACTATCCTCCTATTTCTAGCCTCACTGGCACGTGGCACAGGGAGTTTTCCAGAGATTACAACCCCAGAGGTCCTGTTTTTTTAACTTTCTACCTAACTCCCTAAACTCCCCCTGCAGGACCTCGTCACTCTTCCTGCCTATGTCGTTGGTACCGATGTGTACCACGACCTCTGCTTGTTCACTAAGTATAAAATGTCATACTTCCCTTCAGGATGCTCTAGGTCCTTCCTGGCCTTCTACAATGGAGCTTACTGCAAGCAGTACACAACATTAGTTTCCCCAAATATGTTTCCTACTGTTGGTGGCCACTGAATTGTAAGAGATGGTTCAGCGGCAAAAGACGTCCATCCCTGCAGTGGATGGAGACAGATCTGCCATAAAATTTTGGGGCGGAGACCTGTGATTTGACTTGAAACTCCCAATTTTTACATCGTTGTCCGCCCTGTTGTATGCCCAAAAACAGGAAGGTGAAATGAGATAAAATCCAGTTTCAGTCATCCAATGGACCCCACCTGCTATTTTCACAGAATCGTTACAGTGCAGAAGGAGGCCATTCAGCCCGTCGTGTCTGCACTGGCTCTCCGAATGAGCAATTCCCCTGCCTTCTCTCCATACCCCTGTACATTCTTCCTTTTCATACAGCTGTCTAATTCCCTTTTGAATGCTTCAACTGAATCAGCCTGCACCACGTTTTCTAGCAGTGAATTCCAGACCTTAACCACACGCTGCATGAAAAAGTATTTCCTCATGTCACTTTTGCTTCTCTTACCAAATACTTTAAATCTGTGCCCTCTCATTCGCGATCCATTCACAAGTGGGATCAGTTTCTCTCTATCTGCTCTGTCCAGACCCCTCATGATTTTGAATTCCTCTATCAAATCACCTCTCAGCCTTCTCATCTCCAAGGAAAACAGTCCTAACTTCTCCAATCTATCTTCATAACTAAAGTTCCTCATCCCTGGAACCATTCTCATGAATCTTTTCTGTGCTCTTTCCAATGCCCTCACATCTTTCCTAAAGTGCGGCACCCAGAACTGGACATAATACTGCACCTGAGGCCGAACAAGTGTCTTACACAAGTTCAACATAACTTCCTTGCTCTTGTACTCTATGCCCCTATTAATAAAGCCCAGGACACTGTATGCTTTATGAACCGTTCTCTCAACCTGTCCTATCACCTTCAATGGCTTATGCACATACACACCTAGGTCCCTCTGCTCCTGCAACCCCTTTAGAATTGTACTCTTTATTCTATATTGTCTCTCCATGTTCTTCCTACCAAAATAAATCACTTCACATTTCTCTGCATTGAATTTCATCTGCCACCTGTGTACCCATTCCACACACTTGTCTATGCCTGTTTGAAGTTCAGCACAATCCTCCTCACAGTTCACAATGCTTCCAAGTTTCGTATCATCTGCAAACTTTAAAATTGTACCCTGTACGCCAAGGTCTAGGTCATTAATGTATATCAGGAAAAGCAAGGGTCCCAACACTGATTCCTGGGGAACTACACTACAAACTTTTTTCCAGTTCGAAAAAACAACCATTAACCACTTTTTGTTTCCCAATTTCAGCCAATTCCGCCGAACTCGGCTAATTTCGTATCCATGTTGCTACCGTCCCTTTTATTCCATGAGCTACAAGTTTGCTCACAATTCTGTCGTGTGGCACTATCAGCTGCCTTTTGAAAGTCCATGTACACCACATCAACAGCATTGCCCTCATCAACCCTCTCTGTTACTTCCTCAAAAAACTCCAGAAAGTTAGTTAAACATAATTTTCCCTTAAGAAATCCATACTGTCTTTCCTTAATTAACTTGCTTTTGTCCATGTGACTATTGATTATGTCCCGTATTATTCTTTCCGAAGTTAAACTGACTGGCCTGTAGTTGCTGGGCTTATCTTTACACTCTTTTTTGAACAAGAGTGTAACATTTGCAATTCTCTATTCCTATGGTACCACCCCTAAGTCTAAGGAAGACTGAAAAATTATGGTCAGTGCCTCTGCGATTTCCACCCTCACTTCCTTCAGTATCCTTGGATGAATCTCATCTGGTTCTGGTGCTTTATCCACTTTAAATACAGACAGCCTATCTAATATTTCCTCTTTATCAATTTTAAACCCCTCTAGTGTCTGACTTACCTCCTGTTTCAACATTGCCTGGTTGCATCTTGTTCATTGGTAAAGACGGATGCAAAGTATTCATTTAATAGCTCAGCTATGCCCTCTGCCTCCATGTGTAAATCCCCTTTCTGGTCCCTAATTGGCCCCACTCCTTTTACCACTCTTTTGCTATTTATATGCCTATAGAAAACTTTTGGATTTCCTTTAATGTTAGCTGCCAGTCTCTTTTCATACTCTGTCTTTGCTTTTCTTAATTACTTTTTCACTTCCTCTCTGGACCTTTTATATTCGGCTGAGTTCTCAAGAGTATTTTCTACCTGGCATCTGTCATGAGCATACTATTTTTCTTTATTTTAAGCTCCTCCTCTTTTGTCATCCAGGGAGCTCTGAATTTGTTTGCCCTACTTTTCCCCTTTGAGGGAACATAGGGCGGCGCAGTGGTTAGCACCGCAGCCTCACAGCTCCAGGGACCCGGGTTCGATTCTGGGTACTGCCTATGCGGAGTTTGCAAGTTCTCCCTGTGACCGCGTGGGTTTTGGCCGGGTGCTCCGGTTTCCTCCCACCGCCAAAGACTTGCAGGTGATAGGTAAATTGGCCATTGTAAATTGCCCCTAGTGTAGGTAGGTGGTAGGGAATATGGGATTACTGTCGGGTTAGTATAAATGGGTGGTTCTTGGTCAGCACAGACTCGGTTGGCCGAAGGGCCTGTTTCAGTGCTGTATCTCTAAATAAATAATAACTTGACTGTGCCCAAACAATCACTTCTTTGAAGCTAGCCCATTGTTCATCTACCGGTTTTCCTGCCAGCTTTTGACTCCAATTTATTCGCCCCAGCTCCATTCTTACCCCATTGAAGCTGGCCTTCCCCCAGTTAATTATTCTTACCCTGGATTTCTCTTTGTTCTTTTCTGTAGTCAACCTAAACCTTATGAAACAATGATCATCATCTCCTAAACTCTCTTCTGCTGATACTTAATCCACTTGGCCCACCTCAGTCCCAAGAACCAGGTCTAGCAGTGACTGCTTTCTCATTGGACTAGCAACATACTGAAAATTTTCCTGAACACACTCTAGGAACTCTTGCCCCTCACTGCCCTTTACACTACTGTTATCCCAGTCTATGGATAATTACATTTCCGCATTATAACTATCCTATAATTTTTGCACCTGTCTATAATTTCCTTGCAAATTTGTTCTTCTATATCCTTCCCACTAGCTAGTCGCTATAGACAACACAGAGAAATATAACCGCACCTTTTTTGTTCCTTAGCTCTTGCCAAATTCGACCCCTCTGGGACATCCTTTTTATCCAGCACTGCAATGCTCTCCTTAATCAATACTGCCACCTCTCCCCCTTTTTTCCCTTTCCCGTCTTTCCTGAACACCTTGTATCCAGGAATATTTAACACCCAGTCCTGCCCTTCGTTGAGCCAAGTCTCTGTTATAGCCACATCATATTTCCACATGGCAATCTGCGCTGTACCTCGCCAGTCTTATTAACCACACTCTGTGCATTCACATCCATGCACATTAACCCTGATTGAGACTTTATTACTTTCTTATTTTCTCCCTTACTCTGACCCCACCTAATAACTTACTATTCCCTACTCTTGTGCTACCTATCTCCCCCAGTATTCTGTTCTCCTTGGTATTTTTCTGATACTTGCTCCTGGTTCCCACACCCCAGACAAGTTACCAGTTTTGCTTCCCTCCAATCTGAGCTCCCTCTTAGGTTCCCATCCCCCTTACAATTTAGTTTAAACCCTCTCCAACAGCACTAGAAAATCTCTCTCCAAGGATATTCGTCCCAGTCCTGCTAAGGTGCAACCCATCCATCTTGTACAGGTCTCACCTGCCCCAGAACTGGTCCCAATGTCTCATAAATCAGATGCCCTCCCTCCTACACCAGTTCTCCAGCTACGTGTTCAATTGCTCAGTTCTGCTATTCCTATGCTCACTTGCACGTGGGACTGGGAGTAATCCTGAGGTTACTGCTTTTGATGTCCTGCTTTTTAATCTTACCAGCTCCCTAAAATCTGCTTTCAGGACTTCATCCCCCTTCTTACCTATGTCATTGGTGCCAATGTGGACCACGACCTCTGGCTGTTCGCCCTCCCCCAGAATAATGTCCTGTAGCCACTCCGTGACAACTTTGACCCTGGCATCAGGAAAGCAACACACCATCCTGGAGTGACGTTTACTACCGCAGAAGCGCCTGTCTGTTCCCCTAACTAACGAATGTCCTATCACTACTGCTCTTCAACTCTTCTTCCTCCCTTCCTGTGCAGCTGAGCCACCTGTGGTGCCACAAACATGGCCTTGACTGCACTCCTCTGAGGAACCATCATCCTCACAGTATCCAAAATGGAAAACTGATTAGCAAGTGAGATCATATCAGGGAATTCCTGCACTACCTGCTTGGTTCTCTTAGACTGCCTGGCAGTCAGCCATTCCCTATATGCCTGCATGCTCCAAACCTGCGGTGTGACCACCTCCCTAAATGTGCTTTCCTCGTAGTCCTCCCCCTCACGGATGCACAACAGTGACTCCTGCTGCCGCTCAAGTTCTGAAACCCGGAGCTCAAGCTTCTGCAGATGTACTTGTCTGGGACACATGGTGCGTCTATGACTTCCCACATGCCACAGGCTGTACATTCCACTCAGCAGAACTGCCCTGCCGTACCTTAACTTTATGGACTATTTATTATAATTAAGAATAGCTTAGCAGGTACTCACCAAACAGCTCTTACCACTGCACTGAAGCAAGAACCAAATACTGGAGGGAGGAAAAAGTAGAAAATGGAGCAACTCCTCCCCCTAACTCGCCACTCACCAAACTCGAATCTCCACACTCAGCTCGCAATCTGCGTACCGTTTGCAGGCTGCACCCAGACCTCTGTATTTATACCTATTGAAGCTGGAACTGCAGCAACCAGATTAGACTGGTCAGCTACTTAACTAATCAGCTACTCTGCAGGAGAGCCTGTTAATCCCTGCCTAAGACTAAGAAACTACTTTCTTTACCCTACTTTAACTAGAGGGTAAATCCCAGTTTAATGCTAACTGCAAACCAGACTTTAATGAAGATAACAACTCTTAAAATCCCACTCACCAATCTCGAATCATCACGTTCAGCTTGCAATCTGCACTCGGTTTTCATTTTGGCTTGTCTTTCTCTTTCAGTTATTGAACAACATGCTGTGCTTTTATTTCTGCTTTCTTAGTCATTTTCACAAAATCCTAAAAAGTAGAAATATCTGCTTTGTTCAGCTTTCATGTGGTCTGCTTCTCATAGTGATATCCCACCAGTCACTGTGAATTTTTAGCACTAACTATTGCTAACCACATAACTTGACTTTTTCTCCTTTTTCATTCATTGTTTTGTAATATATTTGGATGAAAGCTACAGAATGTTGTGCTTTTAGATGATCGAAAAGTTTTCCACAATCAGCAAATTGTTTTAAACTCTTTTTCCAAAAATAAGGTATTGTATTTTTATGATTGCTGCCAGTACAGTTTTCTGTCCTTTTAATTTTCAGAAATGATTGCTGTATTTAGACTGAAAGAAGAGCAATTGAAAATTGCACTACTACTTCATGTTGTATGTAACAAAGCTAAACTTTATGATACACATTCTTTTTATTGAACTGTTGTTGTATTTTTTATAACACTAATCGTAAGCAATTCCTTTCAGAGTACTAATGTCAATCTGTTGTACACGGCAATTACAATACATAGATTAACAACTCAGGGTGGAGTTGTTTACAAAAGACAGTTTGGGCCCAGCTTTGGTAGAGCTGACATTGCTCAGATGTACATTATTGATTTCTTTACTAGTGGTTCTTGAAAAACTCAGAGAGGTCTAAAAATAATTTGTGTATTCTTTGTGCATCTTGTGACAATACCAGGAAGCTAAGACTTTAACTTTATCAGTCAACTTGAAGCAATAATATGAACTTTAAAGTAGTCACTCAGAGTTTTAAAGCTTAGTAGGAAGACATAATCATGATTCAAGATCATTCTGAGGATGGAGTCTTTAAATATTAAGTCATTAAAATTGTAGTTTCCCCAGTGACATTGTTAACTGCATTGCTCAATCTGGAACTTATTTCTTGCAGACTAAGAATGCTCCATGTTTGATCCCTAGTTTGTGTCAAGTTATCAGATGGGAACTAAGATAGTAGTGGGCTTCTGCAACTATCCTCAGTGTACCTCAAAATAACTTTCACAAAGTGAATAACTTCAGTGCTAAAGTTGCATTGATTGTCTTTGTGCAAATTACCTTTTAAGACACGTCCTAATTAAAAAATAACGTGCCTTCCACTGTACGGGAGAAGACATCTGAAGAGACAAAAATTCCAATTGGCAACTGCTGTGCTTTAAAAATTTTGAACATCATTTATTACTCCCTATGCAGTTTGACTTTTACCAAGCTTTGCTTTGCACATGTCATGCTGATGTTGTAAAGACACAGAGGTAATATTTTTCCTTTACTGCCTAAGCGTTAATCATCACCTGGACAGAACACAGAGGGGAAAATTGGTTGCCTGGTTTAAATGGAAGAAAAATCACTTGGCATCTGTTACTGGCATGCAATCATCCCTGCCAGATTTTCCTCTGCATTTTGCTTAGGTGATACTACCCAGGTGGTAAAGGCAAAATTCTACTCCACTGTTTTTCGCTTATTGAAAGAATGCCCCAATTCCAAAGTTGAAAGTTACTGTTATCTTTAGCACCAGTGATGATTCGGAGGATTGATAACAATAGACCTGAAACAGTCAAGCCCACAATCCCTGAATCTAGCTGATAGTCAGGTTCATTGGATCAAAATGCTCTTGAATGATGACCTTTTCATTTCAACTTTGAGGCAGTTTTATTTTAAAGCATCTGGTCCAATCTACAATTTATGAAAGGAAAACTACAAGTGCTGGAATCTGAAATAAAAGCAGAAAATGCTGGAAATATCCCAGAGGGTAATTAGCATCTGAAGAAAGGAAATACAGGTTAATGTTTCAGTTGCAGACCATTTGTCTTGCAGTATACACCAGTATTAATTGAAAGAATGAACTTTATTTCGCCCTGCAGTTTGAGTATTTCTGATAATGCTCATCTAATCCAAACTAAGTGAAATTTGAGGGAGTTGTCTGTACCTTCTAATTGGTGCAGATGTAAAATTATCTTTTATAGCAATGTGTCATCTTGGCTCAGGGGTAGCATGTTGTGTGGTCAAACACCACTGCAAGAACTAGCCTGACACTTGAGTGTAGAACTGAGGTGGTGCTGCATTGATGGACGAGCCATCTTTCAGGTGAGTAGTTAAATTGAGGCCCTCATCTGTCTACTCAATGGGGCATACAAAATTCCTTTGCAGCATTTGGAGAAGAACCGGGGAGTTCTCCTGGTGCCCTGGCCAGCATTTATTGCTCAACCATCATCATCAAGACGGATTAACTAGCCATTTATCTCGCTGCTTTGTGGGACCTTGCTGTTCACAAATTGGCTTTCACTTTTGCCCACATAACGGTGACTTCACTTCGTAAGTAAACCAATTGCAATAAAGCACTCAGATGTCATGAGGATGTGAAAGACACAGTCTAATTGCAGGTTCTTTCCATCAACAGTGCACAGCAAAGTTGAGGTGCTTCGAAGAGATCAAATAGAGGTCATTTATGGTAACTTTTGTAAATAACAGTTATACTTTGATAGATGGAAAGCTGGACCAGTGATCGAACCACACCATATATTAAAGAATAATTGGGTGAGGTAGGGGGGTGGGGTGGTCATGGGTGCGTGGAAGTGGAATGTCATTGTTGTATTTGTCATGTTTTTCTTTCTAGAGCCACCAAAGTTTTAGTTTCCTGTATGAAAAGTAGTTACCCTTATGACAAAATGTTGGCAGTTTTAATTTAATAGTTGCACTTTTGTTGACTATGTATATGTTTACTTAGTGTGCTCTGTAGATTAGCACTAATGATATTTCATTGCTTGTTCTCTACATTTAATAGCGTCCACTACCATGCATTGTATTAAAGATATTTGAGGTTTATTATGTATCTTTCATGCTCCAAAAATGTGGAAGGAACCTTTGTGTAGATATAGTTACATATGAATGGAACACAAATATTGGGAAGGAAATAACTTTTACTACTTCAGTCCAAGAGATTTTTTTTAAATTCAGACCCTTGAAAAGGAAATTTATGATTGGTAATGTAGCAAAAGTTTGGTTTGGAGGCCAAAGAACCAAGTGGTCATGATTTGATGTATATTTTTAATAGTACTTCACTTTCTTTTACTTCAAGATTGCAGGTTCTTTGACTGACACAGGAAACAATAATAGAAAAAGGCATGATTAGACACATCAAGTACTTTGTGAAAAAGATTATTATTTAAAACAAGTGGCTGAGGCAGCTCAACAGTTCCTCATGGTTTAATCAGTCCTTGATAAATTGACAGTCTGCTCACATCTGGCAGATCAAAAATGTCTTATTTAATAATGAGATAACTTTGAACATCATCACTGTGCTGCAGGTATTAACTGGTTCTGTTAATGATTATAATTCACCATGAGTACATAGCTGATGAGTGATTTTCTTTGAAGCCTTCATCCAGGATGTCCCTTCACAATGTCTCAGCAGAGTTTTTCCCTGTAATTATTTGAAAGATAATATTAATACTATATCGGAGGTACCTTGTAGGCAAATGAAAATATTAAATTATAATTTATATTTCAAAATAGCACTGCAACAAAAATAAGTACTTACCTGTTTTGAAAAAGCTGCTTTAGAAATTGTATCCAATCTTCATTATTTATACATATTATGCCAGATGGAATTTGCTTTTATATTTAATTATCTGCACTATTTAGTGTTGGTAGAATGCCAAAACTTGAGTTCATGCAAACTTCTTCCTTCCCTTATGCATCCCTTGAACATAGTCTCCAATAAGATTGAAAGAAATATCTTTAAAAGCCTGTATTGTGGTGTATACCAGAAACATTTTGTCAGCTGATCGGCTTTGAAAGGTCCTGGGCTTTCTTTGTCAGAATTGGGCATTTGATTAGGGGAGGGGCTTTAGGAACTCTCAGCATTGGAGAGACGGCTTGCTTACTCATACTAACTGCATGTTAGAGCAGATCCGTCCTTTGAATTAAACGCTGCCGCCAACTATTCGCGTCCACTTTAACCGGTACAGTGACTGAATAAGACACTAACGCTTCGATCATCCCCGCAGCTCTGGTCACTTTCAACAAACTAACACCATTCTTCTCATGGAAGGCTAGACAGTAACTCAGGCTGCCTGACTGTCAAAACATACCCAGGGTCTTAATACGAACATACGCATTAGGAGCAGGAGTAGGCCACTCAGCCCCTCGAGCCTGCTCTGCCATTCAATAAGTTCATGGCTGAACTGATTTCTCCATTACCACATACACCCGATAACCTTTCACCCCCTTGCATGTCAAGAATCTATCTACCTCTGCCTTAAACATATTCAAAAACTCTGCTTCCACTGCCTTTTGAGGAAGAGAGTTCCAAAGACATCTTCCTGGCAGCGGATGTAACCGTGATTTGTCGCTGCAGCTTTTGATAACTGGCAGTGATCAACCTGGGGCATTAATTTTAAATCATAGAACTTACTGACCTTTAAAAAGTAATGGAAAATTATCAAAATTGTTTCACTAAAACGATTCTTGATTTTCGATTTGACTTGTAGGGCGATGACAGAGCAGCAATTTATTGTTGCGACTTTTTGATTAATCAGCAGTGATTCTCAGAGATCCATCCACAAGTGCCAGTGGCTGACTGGCTGGTTACTCATCATTTCTTCTTGTGCAAGTCTAGGCAGTATGGCCACAGGAAATATTTAAATTCATGGAAATATAAGATAGATATATTAGTGATTGATATACTCGGAACCACAGGGGCAAGAACAGCAAAGGACAGAGATAAATGGAAAAGGCAAGGGGGGGTGGGGGTGGGGGGAGGGGGATTCCATCCTACATTGGATGAACACAGCCTAAATGATAATGATGACATACATAAATGCTCAGCACATCCAATAGCTTCTGGTCTCACCTGTTTCAGCAGCTAAACATCAGTTTGTTGCTGATTCCACCCAACCTGCACCAATATTATCGCACCTCTGACTTTACTTTTCACAGATGTTTTACCTCCCTATTCCCTGTGTATTTCAGAATATAGCTATCTTGATCTCGCATGTAACTAAGCCCTGTGAAGCTTAGTTTCCCTATATACATTCACGTGTGCATTTTAGGTGTTGCTCTGGGCCTGAGCCCATCACTTCTATTTCCCACTTTCTCTTTTTTCTTTCTTTTACCCCCTCCCACCATCATGCTTCCTTTCATTTCTCTGTCCTCAAGGAAGGTACCCTCACAAACACCAATTCTTCTGCGCTCATCGTCTTTCCTACTCTCCTGTCACCATCCCAGGCTTGACTTCCTTTTAAATAATTCTACAGCTTCCTTTTCTGCCTCTCTTGGCATGCTTCAAAGGATGCACTGAGGCTCTCATTTCTACCTCCTAATGAGCAGCAACCCCAATTGCCCATCCTACTCTCTCGCTGACCTTCCCACTCAGCATGCCAGCTGGCGACCAATCTTGCCAGCCTCCTTGCCTCACTCACCTCTCCCTGCATTGACACATTGGACTGTGTCAGGGGATCGGCAATCATTGCCCCACTCCACATCATCTAACAGAATGTACAGCGACTTATGAACAAGGCTTTTGGCATCCATGAGCTTATTGTGAATGATCTAATCAACATCATGGCCTTATGAGATGTGGCTGAGAGATGATGACACATTTCTCCATATGGTACACCTTAACGCCATTTGCCTTCCTCAAACTACCATGGTAGTGGTGTAGCCTGGGGGAGGGGGGATTTAAATGGGTGACCAAGTGGGATTGGGAGTGGGTGAAGGGATAAATGAGCAAAAAAATGGAAGCATGGCAGGACCTCAGCTCCAATGTCCCGGCTTACAGCTTTTACTCAGGCGGGCGAAGAGCAGGCAACCAACGCGATCCCATCTCAGCCTCCTCCTGACGTCCGCAGCATCACAGATGCCAGTCTTCAGTCAATTGGATTCACTCCGCGTGATATTCAGAAACTGCTGAAGACACTGGATACAGAAAAGGCTATGGGTCCTCACAACATCCCAGTTGTAGTACTGAAGACTTGTGCTGCAGAACTAACTGCGCTCCTAGCCAAGCTGTTCCGATACAGCTACAACACGGGCATCTACCTGACAATGTGAAAAAAGCAGGACGAATCCAATCTGGCCAATTACTGCCCCATCTATCTAGACTCAATTATTAGCAAAGTGATGGAAGGTGTCGTTGACAGTGCCTTCAAGCACCATTTAAACAGCAATAACCTGCTCACTGATGCTCAGTTTGGATTCCACCAGGGCCACTCAGCTCCTGACCTCATTACAGCCTTAGTGCAAATGTGGACAGAAGAGCTGACCTCAAGGTGAGGTGAGAGTGATTGTCCTTGATATCAAGGCAGCATTTGACCAAGAGCGGTATCAAGGAGCCCTAGCCAAATTGAAGTCAATGAGGAGAGAAACAGAGTTAACGTTTCACGTATGTGACCTTTTGAAAGGTCCCAGATCTGAAACGTTTGCTTTTTCTCTCTCCACAGATGCTGCTAGACCTGCTGAGTATTTCCAGCACTTTCTGTTTTTATTTCAGATTTCCAGCATCTGCAATATTTTGCTTTTATTGAAGTCAATGGGAATCGGGGGAAAGTTCTCCACTGGCTGGAGTCACGCCTAGCAGAAAGGAAGATGGTTGTGGTTATTAGAGGCCAATCATCTCAGCCCCAGGACATTGCTGCAGGAGTTCCTGAGAGTCGTGTCCTAGGCCCAACCATCTTCAACTGCTTCATCAATGACTTTCCCTCTATCGTAAGGTCAGAAATGGGGATGTTTGCTGATGATTGGACAATGTTCAATACTATTTGCAACTGCTTAGATACTGTCCACATGCAGCAAGATCTGGACAACATTCAGGCTTGGGCTGAATAACATTCACACCACACAAGCGCCAGGAAATGACCATCTCCAACAAGAGACATTCAATGGCATTACCATTGCTGAATTCCTCCCTATCAACATCCTGGGGGTTACCGTTGACCAGAAACTTAACTGGACCAGCCACAAATACTGTGGCTACAACAGCAGGTCAGAGGCTGGGAATTCTGTGGTGAGTAGCTCACCTCCTGCTTCCCCAACGCCTGCCCACCATCTACAAGGCACAATTCAGGAGTGTGATGAAATACTCTGCACATGCCTGGGTGGGTGCAGCTCCAACAACAGTCAGAAAGCTCAACACCATCCAGGAAAAAGCAGCCCGCTTAATCGGCACCCTATGCAGCACCTTAAACATTCACTCTCTCCACCGCTGATGCACAGTGGCAGTAGTGTGTACCATCTACAAGATGCACTGCAGCAACTCACCACACCTCTTTCTACCGCACCTTCCAAACCCGCGACCTCTTCCACCTAGATGGACAGGGACAGCAGATACGTGGAACACCACCACCTGCAAGTTCACCTCCAAGTCACACAGCATCCTAACTTGGAAATATATTACCATTCCTTCACTCTCACTGAATCAAAATCCTGGAACTCTCTCCCACACTGTGGGTGTACCCACACCAGCTGGACTGCAGTTCAAGAAGGCAGCTCACCAATCTTCTCGAGGGCAATTAGTGATGGGCAACAAATACTGGCCTTGTCAGTGATGCCCACATCCCGTGAAACAAAAAAAAACTCCCACCATCAGACCTTCCCCATACAACCCCGCAGATCCCCCCTGGCTTATGGATTGCAACCCCTCTTGGAGTCAGGAATCAGACCTTCCCCTCAACCTCTCACCAAACCCTCCTTGCACCCCAGCCAGTTCACAGATCACAGTCTTCTCGCCCCCACACCCCCCCTCCAATTCCAGGGTCACAGATGAGGCCCCTTCCCTGGGTTTGGATATCAGGCCTACCTGGTTCTGCAGTCTCCAGAGTGCCCCCATTGCCCGCCCCCCACCCAGCCCCCATCCAACTGAAAACCAAGCCTATTATGCTGACTTTTATGCAGGGACAACAGCCAATGACAAAAAAATGCACGCTGGGGAGTTAAAATTCCACAGCATGCGGGGGGAAACCCGAACTTCCAGATTTTCCATAAGCTACTGAGCCACCCACCTGCATCCCCACCCTCTGCTCCCAGCACTTCAGAATATTAAAATTTCTCCTTTATCATTAAATCACACCTTGGTCTGTCTCTGTACCCCTCTTGCAACATCTGCTCCTTTGAGCATCTGACCTTGTTCCACTCATCATGCCTCATTTAAAATCCTTGTTCTGTATCACCCACCCAAGTATCAGGCCAAGTTTCTCACCAATATCTTCCCTGCTTTCCTCCCTCAGCCTCTGCACCAAGCAACTTCTCATCCTTAGTAATTTCAACTTCCACCTCAATTCTTCTTGCTCTGTTTCCTCTGCATTCACTGCCCACCTTTCCTCCCTAAATCTCTCCCTCCACATAAACACTTTTATCTATGTTAACAGCCTCCACCTCAACTTTACCATTTAATGACCTTGTTATTCCCATCATGACTATTATGAATAAGGCCATCTCTGATCACTCCCTCGTATCGCTCTTCACCCACATCACCTTTCACCCTCCCATTATAAGTCACTTATAATGCACTTTCAAATTTCCAACTATCTAGCATTGGGCCCTCCATTCATCCTGACATTTCTGCAGCTACCAATCTGCTAAATCACATCCCTCTTCCACCTTTGATGTCCCTGTTCCCATTAAAACTGCGACTCTCTCCCAACCTTACCATGTCCTGCTATACTCCTCATCTTTCCTTCCATAAGCTGAACGGATGCTGATTTGAACTTCAATGATGGACAGCTGGTTTAATCATCTATTGTTTGATCTGGTTGGACCACATAAAACACTTTCAAGTCCTGCTCTCTTTTACTGAAACTGCTCACCATTCAAAGATCATTCTGGAATGCAAAGACAACCCCCGGCTTCTCTTCACTACAAACAGTTGTCTTAAAACTACCCTCCCGTGTCTCCTCCACCTTCACCTCCAATAACAAGTGTGAGAAGCTCATGGGCGTCTTTGTCACAATAATTGAGACCATCTGACAGCTGCCTCTGTGGCTTCCCTCCCTTCCCCTAATGTTTTGTGCTGCCCTAGCCATGAACTCATATTTTTCTCGATTCTTTCCGATCTTCCACTGTGCTGTCTCTGAGCTCATTTTGGCCATGAGAACCACCTGCTGTTCCCACAACTCTATTGTCACCAAACTGTTGACCACCCAATTTTCCTTCCTGGCCCCATGTTAGCTGATCTTGTTAATCTTTCCTGCTCTTCAGGTACTATCCTGCTGCCCTTCAAATCTGTTGTTATCACCCCCTTCTCAACAAACCCTACCCCTGACTTCTTTGTCTGTGCAAATGACTGTGCCATCTGCAATCTCCCTTTCATATCCAATGTCCTTGAATGTGTTGTCACCACCCAAATCCATGCCCATCCTTCCAGCAATTTCATGTTTGATTCTCTCTGATCAGGATGCCACTCCCACCACAGATCCAAAACAGCCTTTATTAAAGTCACAAATAATATCCTATGTGACTCTGACCATGGTAAACTAACCCTCCACATTCTTCTCGATCTATCTGTAGTTGTCAACATTGTTAACCACACCATCCTCCTCTAACGCCTCTCCTCCATTGTTCAGCTGGGTGGAACTTCCCTTGCCTGGTTCCATTCTTATGTATCTAATCATAGCCAGAGAATCACCTGCAATGGCTTATCTTCCCATTCCTGCACCATTACCTCTGGTGTCCCTCAAGGATCTATTCTTGGCCCCCTCATATTCTTCGTCTACATGCTGCACCTGAGCAAAATCATCAGAAAACACATTTGATTCCACATGTACACCGACAACATTCATCTATATCTCACCACCACCTTACCTGACCCCGCCACTGTCTCTGATTTGTCACACTGTTTATCTGACACCCTATATTGGATGGGCATAAATTTCCTCAAACTAAATATGGGGAAGAACAAAGCCATGTCTTGTAGTTGCCGCAACTGCTATGACCATTATTTCCATCCCTCTCACAAGCAACTATCTGAAGCCAGACTGTTTGCAACCTTGGTGTTGAGTTTGACTCTGAGATGAGCTTATGACAACATACCTACCCCATCACCAAGACTGCCTATTTCCACCTTCTTAACACCACCTATCTCTGACCCTGCCTCAGCTCAGCTGCTGCTGAAACCCACATCCATACCTTTGTTACCACTAGACTTGACTATTCCAATGTCCTCTGGGTCAGCCTCCCATTTTCCACCCTACATAAACTTGTACTCATCCAAATTTCTTGTGCTCATATCTTAACTCGCAACAAGTCCTGTTCTCCCATCATCTCCATGCAAGCTGACCTACACTGTCTCCCGGCCCAGCAATGTCTTAATTCTAAAATATGTATCCTTTTTTATAAATCCCTCATCCTTTCCTATCTCTATACCTTAAGCCCCACAAGCCTTTGCGATCTCTGTGCTCCTCCAATTTTAATCGCTCCACCATTGGCAGCTGTGCTTTCTGCTGCCTTCACCCTAAGCTCTGGAATTCCCTCCCTAAACTTCTCAGCCTCTCTACCTCTCTCTCCTCATTTAAGATGCTCCTTAAAACCTACCTCTTTGACCAAACTTTTGGTCATCTGTCCTGGTATTTCCTCTGTGGCTTGGTGTCAAAAGTTTTATCGATAATACTCTTGTTAAGTACCTTGGGACATTTTGCCACAGTATAGAAGCTATATAAAAGCAATTATTTTTGTTTTTGTGTTTTGGAACCCACTTTAAAACAATCAGCATCTTAATTTTCTGAGGTTTCCATTAAACCAGTGTCACTGTCAGTATCATACACTTGTGCACACATTGCTCAATGTCAATAGCAGTTCTGATTCACACACTATTTTCATGCTGCTGGTTGTAACCAAGCAATATCTAAATACCTTCTCTAAATGACTTGCAATCATCAGTAAAGCGTAGTTTAAACATAGTCTGGCTTGTGGTTTGAACTTTTAAAGAGGTAGAACATCTACAAAGAATTGTGTGTCTGTAGACGGATTCAGTTGTTGCACAGAGGTGGAATGTTTTTCTCAAACTATTGAATTCACAAAGTACCAATGCAGTATTTCAACTTCACCTTTGACACGTGGGGTAGAGGTCTGCTACCTGACTCGAACCCGACGGGACCCGACGCCATGTGTCGGGCTCGGTTCGGGTCAGGCCCAGCTTCCAGGGCCGGCTTTCGGGCTAGGGTCGGGTCAGGCCCAGCTTCCAGGGCCGGCTTTCGGGCTCGGGTCGGGTTGGGCCGGACACACACGGTAAGTGCTCTGCTGGCAAGTATTGAAATTAAAAAACTTGCCTGAGCTGGGAGTCCAGGACGATAAAGAGTCTGTGCAGTGAGCGAGTGATGTCACTAAGACGTCATTGCGCATGCGCTGCAGCATCGTGGAGCTTCCCAGTCGGAAGTTAAGTAAAGGGATGGTTGGGTCGGGCTCGGGTCGGGTCGAGTAGTGGCGGGTTCGGGTCAGGCTCGGGGCAAAATCGGAGGGACTCTGGTCGGGTTCGGGTCCACTGTGGTTCGGTCGGGTTCGGGTTGGGTTCTTTTCCACGATCTAAAGCAGGCCTCTGATGTAAAGCATTTCCTTTTACAGAGCTGTCACCATAATGTTGATCAAACAAACTTTTCTTGATAGGATTTATATGGCTTGTCCATTTTCACTGAACTTACCAATAATCATATCCAAGATCCCATTGTGTCTTTAAAATCAACAATAAAGAACAATTTTTATCTTGTGGTAAAAGGAGGAGTGGGGCAAATTAGGGAACAGAAAGGGGATTTACGCATGACAGCATAGGGCATGGCTGAGGTCTAAATGAGTACTTTGAACATAGAACATTGCAGCGCAGTACAGGCCCTTCGGCCCTCGATGTTGCGCCGACCTGTGAAACCATCTGACCGACACTATTCCATTTTCATCCATATGTCTATCCAATGGCCACTTAAATGCCCTTAAAGTTGGCGAGTCTACTACTGTTGCAGGCAGGGCGTTCCACGCCCCTACTACTCTCTGAGTAAAGAAACTACCTCTGACATCTGTCCTATATCTATCACCCCTCAACTTAAAGCTATGTCCCCTCGTGTTTGCCATCACCATCCGAGGAAAAAGACTCTCACTATCCACCCTATCTAACCCTCTGATTATCTTATATGTCTCTATTCAGTCACCTCTCCTCCTCCTCCTCTCTAACGAAAACAACCTCAAGTCCCTCAGCCTTTCCTCGTAAGACCTTCCCTCCATACCAGGCAACATCCTAGTAAATCTCCTCTGCACCCTTTCCAAAGCTTCCACATCCTTCCTATAATGCGGTGACCAGAACTGCACACAATACTCCAGGTGTGGCCGCACCAGAGTTTTGTACAGCTGCAGCATGACCTCGTGGCTCCGAAACTTGATCCCCCTACTAATAAAAGCTAACACACCATATGCCTTCTTAACAGCCCTATTAACCTGGGTGGCAACTTTCAGGGATTTATGTACCTGGACACCAAGATCTCTCTGCTCATCTACACTACCAAGAATCTTCCCATTAGCCCAGTACTCTGCATTCCTGTTACTCCTTCCAAAGTGAATCACCTCACACTTTTCCGCATTAAACTCCATTTGCCATCTCTCAGCCCAGCTCTGCAGCCTATCTATGTCCCTCTGTACCCTACAACATCCTTCGGCACTATCCACAACTCCACCGACCTTCGTGTCATCCGCAAATTTACTAACCCACCCTTCGACACCCTCATCCAGGTCATTTATAAAAATGACAAACAGCAGTGGCCCCAAAACAGATCCTTGCGGTACACCACTAGTAACTAAACTCCAGGATGAACATTTGCCATCAGCTAGCCAATTTCTGATCCAAAGCTCTAAATCACCTTCAATCCCATACTTCCGTATTTTCTGCAATAGCCTACCGTGGGGAACCTTATCAAACGCCTTACTGAAATCCATATACACCACATCCACGGCTTTACCCTCATCCACCTGTTTGGTCACCTTCTCAAAAAACTCAATAAGGTTTGTGAGGCACAACCTAACCTTCACAAAACCATGCTGACTATCGCTAATGAACTTATTCTTTTCAAGATGATTATAAATCCTATCTCTTATAACCTTTTCCAACATTTTACCCACAACTGAAGTAAGGCTCACAGGTCTATAATTACCAGGGCTGTC
Organism: Heterodontus francisci; assembly: GCF_036365525.1. Classification (NCBI taxonomy): domain Eukaryota; kingdom Metazoa; phylum Chordata; class Chondrichthyes; order Heterodontiformes; family Heterodontidae; genus Heterodontus; species Heterodontus francisci. Next base: position 130,536,456 of record NC_090374.1, on the reverse strand, counting down.
TCTACTCCCCTTCTTGAACAAGGGGACAACATTTGCTATCCTCCAGTCTTCCGGCACTATTCCTGTCGACAATGACGACATAAAGATCAAGGACAAAGGCTCTGCAATCTCCTCCCTGGCTTCCCAGAGAATCCTAGGATAAATCCCATCTGGCCCAGGGGACTTGTCTATTTTCACACTTTCCAAAATTGCTAACACCTCCTCCTTGTGAACCTCAATCCCATCTAGCCTAGTAGCCTGTATCTCAGTATTCTCCTGGACAACATTTTCTTTCTCTACTGTAAATACTGACGAAAAATATTCATTTAACGCTTCCCCTATCTCCTCTGATTCCACACACAACTTCAAACTACTATCCTTGATTGGCCCTAATCTAACTCTAGTCATTCTTTTATTCCTGATATACCTATAGAAAGCCTTAGGGTTTTCCTTGATCCTATCCGCCAATGACTTCTCGTGTCCTCTCCTCGCTCTTCTTAGCTCTCCCTTTAGATCCTTCCTGGCTAGCTTGTAACTCTCAAGCGCCCTAACTGAGCCTTCACGTCTCATCCTAACATAAGCCGCCTTCTTCCTCTTGACAAGCGCTTCAACTTCTTTAGTAAACCACGGCTCCCTCGCTCGACAACTTCCTCCCTGCCTCACAGGTACATACTTATCAAGGCCACGCAGTAGCTGCTCCTTGAATAAGCTCCACATTTCGATTGTGCCCATCCCCTGCAGTTTCCTTCCCCATCCTACGCATCCTAAATCTTGCCTAATCGCATCATAATTTCCTTTCCCCCAGCTATAATTCTTGCCCTGCGGTATATACCTGTCCCTGCCCATCGCTAAGGTAAACCTGACCGAATTGTGATCACTATCACCAAAGTGCTCACCTACATCTAAATCTGACACCTGGCCGGGTTCATTACCCAATACCAAATCCAATGTGGCATCGCCCCTGGTTGGCCTGTCTACATACTGTCTACAGAAAACCCTCCTGCACACACTGGACAAAAACTGACCCATCTAAAGTACTCGAACTATAGTATTTCCAGTCGATATTTGGAAAGTTAAAGTCCCCCATAACAACTACCCTGTTACTCTCGCTCCTATCGAGAATCATCTTCGCTATCCTTTCCTCTACATCTCTGGAACTATTCGAAGGTCTATAGAAAACTCCCAACAGGGTGACCTCTCCTCTCCTGTTTCTAACCTTGGCACATACTACCTCAGTAGACGAGTCCTCAAATGTCCTTTCTGCCGCCGTAATACTCTCCTTGATTAACAATGCCACACCCCCCCCCCCCCCCCTTTTACCATCTTCTCTGTTCTCACTGAAACATCTAAATCCCGGAACCTGCAACATCCATTCCTGTCCCTGCTCTACCCATGTCTCCGAAATGGCCACAACATCGAGATCCCAGGTACCAACCCATGCTGCAAGCTCACCCACCTTATTCCGGATGCTCCTGGCATTGAAGTACACACACTTTAAACCAAGTTCTTGCTTGCCAGTGCCCTCTTGCGTCCTTGTACCCTTATCCCTGACCTCACTACTCTCAACATCCTGTACACTGGAACTACAATTTAGGTTCCCATACCCCTGCTGAATTAATTTAAAGCCCCCCCGAAGAGCACTAGCAAATCTCCCCCCCAGGATATTGGTACCCCTCTGGTTCAGGTGAAGACCATCCTGTTTGTAGAGGTCCCACCTACCCCAGAAAGAGCCCCAATTATCCAGGAAACCAAAACCCTCCCTCCTACACCATCCTTGCAGCCACGTGTTCAACTCCTCTCTCTCCCTATTCCTCGCTTCACTAGCACGTGGCACGGGCAACAACCCAGAGATAACAACTCTGTTTGTTCTCGCTCTAAGCTTCCACCCTAGCTCCCTGAATTTCTGTCTTAAATCCCCATCTCTCTTCCTACCTATGTCGTTGGTGCCTATGTGGACCACGACTTGGCGCTGCTCCCCCTCCCCCTTAAGGATCCCAAAAACACGATCCGAGACATCACGAACCCTGGCACCTGGGAGGCAACACACCAACCATGAGTCTCTCTCGTTCCCACAGAACCTCCTATCTGTTCCTCTTACTATGGAGTCCCCAATGACTAATGCTCTGCTCCTCTTCCCCCTTCCCTTCTGAGCAACAGGGACAGACTCTGTGCCAGAGACCTGCACCCCATTGCTTACCCCTGGTAAGTCGTCCCCCCCAACAGTATCCAAAATGGTATACCTGTTGTTGAGGGAAATGGCCACAGGGGATCCCTGCACTGCCTGCTGGTTCCCTCTCCTTCCCCTGACGGTAACCCATCTACCTACTTCTTTTAACTGAGGTGTGACTACCTCCCTATAACTCCTCTCAATAACCCCCTCCGCCTCCCGAATTATCCGAAGTTCATCCAGCTCCAGCTCCAGTTCCCTAACGCGGTTCTCGAGGAGCTGGAGTTGGGTGCACTTCCCGCAGATGCAGTCAGCAGGGACACTCTTGGCAACCCTTACCTCCCACATTCTGCAGGAGGAACATTCAACTGCATTAACCTCCATTCCCACTATTCTAAATTCCCAACAAATCTACTGAAAACCTGTCTTGCATCTGTCTTTACCAAGGAAGAAGATGCTTCCAAAGTCATAGTGAAAGAGGAGGTGGTTGAGACACTGGATGGGCTAAAAATTGATGAAGAGGAGGTAATAGATAGGGTGGCTATGCTTAAAGTTGATAAGTCACCTGGACCTGATGAGATATATCCAAGGATACTGAGGGAATTAAGATTGGAAATTACGGATGCACTGGCCATAATCTTCCAATGCAGAGATTTGCAAATGTCACATTCTTGTTCAAAAAGGGTATAAGGATAAGCCCAGCAATTACAGACCAGTCAGTTTAATCTCGGTGGTGGGAAAGCTTTTAGAATTGATAATTTGCGATAAAATAGTGACTTAGACAAATGTGGACTTATTAATTAATTGCATGCATATGGCCATCAAGGCTCCAATGGACCAGCCAGCGACCTTCGTCAACAAAGAGGGCTTCCACACGTTCAATGTTCAACTGGCTGCGACCAGCGAAAGCAGATCCTTCAGGGTGCGGCGCAGTGGTTAGCACCACAGCCTCACAGCTCCAGCAACCCGGGTTCAGTTCTGGGTACTGCCTGTGCGGAGTTTGCAAATTCTCCCTGTGACCATGTGGGTTTCCGCCGGGTGCTCTGGTTTCCTCCCACAGCCAAAGACTTGCAGGTTGATAGGTAAATTGGTCATTGGAAATTGCCCCTAGTGTCAGTAGGTGGTAGGGGAATTAAGGGAAGGTGGGGATGTGGTCGGGAATATGGGATTAATGTAGGATTAGTATAAATGGGTGGTTGATGGTTGGCACAAACTCGGTGGGCCAAAGGGCCTGTTTCAGTGCTGTATCTCTCTCTGACTCTATGAGGTATGTGCAGCAACAATGCTTTGACAGTCCCAGGTGCCACAGCTTTTCTGGACCCCATGTCCCAATAGGGATGAATACTTAGAGACAAGGGCTACCCACTAAAGACATGGCTGCTCACGCTTGTGAGAAGCCTACACATGGATGCAGAGCAGAGGTACAACACCTGCCATGGGTCAAGCCAAGGGACCATTGAACAGGTCTACTGAAGATGCGATTCAGATGCCTTACTGTTGGACTGATGGTGTGTGCTGTCTTCTCCTGCAAACACAAGAAAGAAGACTGTTAGTTTTCCCAAAGAGACAACAACAACGCCTATGCTGGTGGCAGCCCAGCAGTCCATGACGGGGGCATAACAATGCCTCCTGCATACTTCTGCTCTTGAAGGAACTTGTGGGGGGGTCAGAAATGATAGACAGGTGCCGCTCACCGAGATGCAGCCAGGTGTCTGGCCACATACGCTACTGTCTGACCCCTTTGCCACCAACTGGATGGTCACTTTCTCTTCACCAAATGCAACCTTGCGGTGCCACATGCAAGTTCCAAAGGGAAAAGATGTACGGAATACTCACCTTTGTGGACTGAATGAGATCATTGACGCACTTGCGGCACTGGATCTGGCTTCTTTGGGTGTCCCCACAGCTCCTGACCTCCTCTACAATCTCCATCCAGGCTTGATTGTTCAGGTAGGCCAGCCTGCACCTCCCATCCCTGGTGAAGGGGGATCTCCCGCCTTGCCCTGGCAGCCTGGAGGAAACCCTGCAGGGAGGCATCGCTAAACTGTGGGGTCACCTGGGGTCTCCCTTCTGCCATTCTTGCTGCAGCTTTCCATTTAGCTCCTTCACAGCGGTCAGGAAGGCAGAGACTCCTTCACAGCGGTCAGGAAGGCAGAGGCTCCTTCACAGCGGTCAGGAAGGCAGAGGCTGCTTCACAGCGGTCAGGCAGGCCGAGGCTGCTTCACAGCGGTCAGGCAGGCCGAGGCTGCTTCACAGCGGTCAGGCAGGCCGAGGCTCCTTCACAGCGGTCAGGAAGGCAGAGGCTCCTTCACAGAGGTCAGGAAGGCAGAGGCTCCTTCACAGCGGTCGGGAAGGCCAAGGCTGCTCCACAGCGGTCAGGAAGGCAGAGGCTCCTTCACAGCAGACCGACAGGCAGAGACTCCTTCACAGCGGTCAGGAAGGCAGAGGCTCCTTCACAGCGGTCAGGAAGGTCAAGGCTGCTCCACAGCGGTCGGGCAGGCCGAGGCTCCTTCACAGCGGTCAGGAAGGCAGAGGCTCCTTCACAGCGGTCAGGAAGGCAGAGGCTCCTTCACAGCGGTCAGGAAGGCCGCGGCTGCTCCACAGCGGTCGGGCAGGCCGAGGCTGCTGCACAGCGGTCAGGAAGGCAGAGGCTCCTTCACAGCGGTCAGGAAGGCAGAGGCTCCTTCACAGCGGTCAGGAAGGCCGCGGCTGCTCCACAGCGGTCGGGCAGGCCGAGGCTGCTCCACAGCGGTCAGGAAGGCAGAGGCTCCTTCACAGCGGTCAGGAAGGCAGAGGCTCCTTCACAGCGGTCAGGAAGGCAGAGGCTCCTTCACAGCGGTCGGGAAGGCCAAGGCTGCTCCACAGCGGTCAGGCAGGCCGAGGCTGCTCCACAGCGGTCAGGAAGGCAGAGGCTGCTCCACAGCGGTCAGGCAGGCAGAGGTTCCTTCACAGAGGTCAGGCAGACAGAGGTTCCTTCACAGCGGTCAGGAAGGCAGAGCCTCCTTCACAGTGGTCAGACAGACATGCAGAGCCTCCTTCACAGCGGTCAGACAGACATGCAGAGCCTCCTTCACAGCGGTCAGACAGACATGCAGAGCCTCCTTCACAGCGGTCAGACAGACATGCAGAGCCTCCTTCACAGCGGTCAGACAGACATGCAGAGCCTCCTTCACAGCGGTCAGACAGGCAGAGCCTCCTTCACAACGGTCAGACAGGCAGAGCCTCCTTCGCAGCGGTCAGACAGACAGGCAGAGCCTCCTTCGCAGCGGTCAGACAGGCAGAGCCTCCTTCACAGCGGTCAAATAGGCAGAGGCTCCTTCGCAGCGGTCAGGCAAGCAGGCAGAGGCATTTTGAAAGCAGGCAGCCGTGAATGCAGGGCTTGTAGCTCTTTAAATATGGCATCAGCACCTGCCACGATGTCACCTGACAATGCCTCCCTTCCCTACTCTGCAGTTCGATTGAACAGCCCCTGCACCCCCCCACCGCCCCCAAGAGTTAATTGGCAGGCCACGGTGAGATTACATGCAGCCAGCTGCTGAATGCCCGAATTGGAGCAGCACCCACTTTTGCTCCTGCTGCTGGGACCTGCAGCCTTGCTGTTAAATCCAGCCCAATATGTTGAAGAATTCAACGGAGCTGTGTAAAGTTTAAAACACTTTGGTCTATGGTTTCCAATGTGCGTGTGCTTGTTTGCTTCAATGAAAACACTCGGGCGTTAGAAAATCTAATTGGCACTAATTTACATGCGTTATTAGTAAATGAGGGATTTGCTTTTCTTGCTCTGAATTAGTTGTATCCAATTCTAAAATTGTTTGGAATAAAGGAACCACGACGGAGTATTTTACTTCCATGATTTTGGCAGTGACCTGGAAATGTCAATTCTGGAACAAGGTCATGATCATTCACAGAGTTATTCTGATCCTAACCTATCTCATGTACTGCCCATTCGCTATTATTTTAAACAGTGACATTAGTAGCCAAGTGAGTGTTTATATGACACAAATGAGATTTTGTCTCATGAAACTCATGTACTAGCACATCACCTGTGACAGTACTCACAGTGCGTTGGAAGATTCTCTGCTTTCTACCTGAGCAGTGTTATCCAAAAATGGGATTAAAAACCAACAAATCCCCTGAAGCTGATAGCCTACGCCCTTGGGTTTTAAAAGAGGTTGGTACAGAGATAATTGGTTTTGATCTTCCAGAATTTAGTAGGTTTTAGAACAGTCCTTGTGGATTGGAAGATAACAAACATTACCCCGCTATTCAATAAAGGAGGGAGAAAGAAAACAGGGAACTATGGGCCCGTTATCCTGACATCAGTCGTAGAGAAAATGCGATAATTTATTATGAGCCATATGATAGCAGCGCACTTAGGAAATCATAATATAATTGGCAGAGTCAACACAGATTTATGAAAGGAAAATCAAGTTTGATAAATTTGTTGAGTTTTTTTTTGAGGCTATAACAAGGAAGATGGATAAGGGGGAACCAATGGATGTAGTTTATTTGGATTTTCAAAAAGCACTTGATATGGTGTCACAAGAGGTTCTTCCACAAAATTAGGGCTCATGGGATTGGGGATAATATATCAGCATGGATTGAGGATTGGTTATTGGGCAGAAAACAGAGAATAAGAAGAAATGAAAGCAAAATACTGCAGATGCTGGAAATCTGAAACAAAAACAAAAGTTGCTGGAAATACAGCAGATCTGGCAGCATCTGTGGAGAGAGAAGCAAAGTTAATGTTTGAGATCTGTGACCTTTCATCAGAACTGGCAAAGGTTTGAAAAGAATTAAGTTTTAAGCAAGTGAAGGGAGGGGGGATGTGGGGGAGAGAACAAAGGGGAAGGTGTTTGATAGGACAGGAGAGATTAAATAACAAAGCTGTCCTGGGACAAAGGCAAAGCGTGTGTTAATGCTTGTGGTGAAAAACAAAGCATTAGTCCAGAGAGACTATTAATAGCAATATAATGAGCAGCTCTGACTACATGAAAAGCAGGCACATGGTTAAAAAAATAAAATATTGAACAAGGCCAGTTATGCTCTGAAGTTATTAACCTTTATGTTCAGTCCGTAAGGCGGTAGAGTGCCTAATCGAAAGATCAGGTGCTGCTTCTCGAGCTTGTGTTGATATTCACTGGAACACTGGAACACGCCAAAGACAGAAATGTTGGCATGAGAGCAGGGGAGAGTGTTGAAATAGCAAGCAACCGGAAGGTCGGGGTCATGCTTTCGGACTGAGCAGAGGTGTTCAGCAAAGTGATCACCCAATCTGCGTTTGGACTCCCCAATGTAGAGGAGACCGCATTGTGAGCAGCGGATACAGTATACTAAATTGAAAGAAGTACAAGTAAATTGCTGCTTCACCTGAAAGGAGTGTTTGGGGCCTGGGATAGTGAGGAGGGAGGAGGTAAATGGGCAGGTATTACACCACATGCGATTGCAGGGGAAGGTGCCCTGGGACGGGGACGAGGTGGTGGGGGTAATGGAGGAGTGGACAGGGTGTCGTGGAGGAAACCATCCTTTCAGAATACTGATGGGGGGGGGGGGGGTGGCAGAGGGGAAGATGCGTTTGGTGGTGGCATCATGCTGGAGGTAGTGGAAATGGAAAAGGATAATCCTCTGGATGTGGAGTCTGGTGGGGTGGAAAGTGAGGACAAGGGGAACCTTGTTGCGATTCTGGGAGGGACATGAAAACATTAGAAGCGGAAGTAGGCCATTTGGCCCCTGTAGCCTACTCCACTGTTCAATAAGTTCATGGCAGATCTGTTTGTGTCTCGAATTCCACACTCCTATTTACCCCTGATAAGCATGGTTTTGCAGAGACAAGGGGAAGGAGGCAAGCTGGATGCTTCGCTCTTGGCAGGTTGCTCTCCAACCGCTTTTAAAAACAGTTGACACCCCAACCATAAAGTCAAAACAATATCTCAGAAGCGAAACCAACTCCTCCCTCATAAATTTTGACATGTCACTTCTCTGTAAACATCTCCCGCAAATCACCAAGGTTTCTGTTGTTTATTGAGCTTAAGGCATGTGACAGCCAATAAAGGTTTGTTTTCAAACAAGACCTCTCAGTGGCCCTTGTAAAAAAGAAAAGCACATCCATGGAATCTTTTTAGTGAGTGACAGGAAACAGTAGCGCCAAACGGTTGTTTTTCGGACTAGAGGAAGGTATACAGTGGGGTTCCCCGGGGATTGGTACTAAGATCATTGCTTTTTTTAATATATATCAATGAACTAGTCTTTGGTGTACAAGGCACAATTTCAAAATCTGCAGTTGACAAAAAACTTGCAAGTATAGTGAACTGTGAGGAGGATAGTGATAAATTTCAAGAAGACATAGGTTGGTGGAATGGGTGGACAATGGCAGATGAAATTTAATGCAGACAAGTGTGGAGTGATACATTTTGGTAGGAAGAATGAGGAGAGGCAATATAAAATAAAGGATACAATTCTAAAGGGGTCGTAGGAACAGAGAGACTAGGAATATATGTGCACAGGTCGCAGGGCAAGCTGAGAAAGAGGGGAAGGCGTGAGTGCAGAAGTGCAGGAAATGGGCCGGACACCATTGAGAGCCCTGTCAACCGCAGTGGGGGTAATCCTCAGTTGAGGAAAAAGGAAGACATATCAGAGGCACTGTTGTGGAAGGTTGCATCATCAGAGCAGATGCGTCAGAGATGGAGAAACTGGGAGAATGGAATGGAGTCCTTACAGGAGGCAGGGTGTGAAGAAGTGTAGTTGAGCTGGTTGTGGGAGTCAGTGGGCTTATAATGAATATTAGTGGACAGCCTATCCCCGGAGATGGAGACAGAGAAGTCGAGGAAGGGAAGTGTCGGAGATGGACCATGTAAAGGCGAGAGAGGGTTGGAAATTGGAAGCAAAGTTGATAAAAGTTTTCCAGTTCGGGGCGGGAGTAGGAAATGGCACTGATGCAATCATCAATATACCAGAAAAAGCACTGGGGAAGGGGGCCTGAGTAGGACTGGAACAAGGAATGTTCGACATATCCCACAAAAAGACAGGCATAACTAGGACCAATATCACTGCCTTGTACTTGAAGGAAGTGAGTGGAGTTGAAGAAGTTGTTCGATGTGAGAACAATTTCAGCCAGGCGGAGGAGTGTGGTGGTGGATGGGGACTGGTTGGGCCTCTATTCAAGCAAGAAGTGGAGAGCCCTCAAACCATCTTGGTGGGGATGGCAGTGTAGAGATATTGGATGTCCTTAGTGAAGAGGAGGCGGAAACTGGAAATTGTCAAAATGACAGAGGGTGTCAGTAGGGTCACGGATGTAAGTGGGAAGAGACTGGACCACCAGAGAAAAGATAGAATCAAGATAGGAAGAAGTAAATTCAGTGAGGCAGGAACAGGCTGAAATGAAAAGAACAAGCGTGGGTAAGAGGCCAGAGAGAGGGGTCCAGGTGCAAGGAGAATGCTGGAGGCGTGTGAATGGGTCTGCTGGTTAGGGGGAGGACTCCTTGTCAAAGAAGTGAGCAAGGAGGCGAAGGTTACGGAAGAAGAGCTCATCATATCAAGCACAAAATTAATTCAGGTGGGGGTGGAAGGGGATCAAACTGAGTCCTTTGCTGAGTACAGATCATTCAGCATCAGAGAGGGGAAGGTCAGAGAGTATAGTGAATACATGGCAAGGGGTGAGATCAGAAGGGATGGGATCAAAGGGAAATGAAGGGGAAGAATGATCTGGAGGGGCATTAATCTCTATCAGCTGCTGGAGCTTGCGTTCCTTGACACCTGAAAGGAAGAAAAAAGTTTTTTGTTAATGCGTTGGACGAGCCGAAGGATGAAATGAAACTGCAGAGTAGAACAGCTTTGAGATAAGGTGAGGCGGTGCTGCTGGAGGGAGAGATTCAGTGTGTACATGTGGTGGTGCATGGCACTGAGTGTGGATCTCAGGATGCGGCGAGAATAGCAGTCCATGGAACATTATATTTCTCGGAGATACCTGTAATCCTGGGTGGATTCAAAACATGAAGGATGAAACTTCAGTTGGAATCCACGTGGAATAAGTCGGAGCTGGAGACAGTCACTGAGGAAGGAGATGTGGTTGTGAAAGCAAGTTTTAGTAGACACAGTGGCGCAGTGGTTAGCACCGCAGCCTCACAGTTCCAGTGATCCAGGTCCAATTCCGGGTACTGCCTGTGAGTTTGCAAGTTCTCCCTGTGTCTGCGTGGGTTTCCTCTGGGTGCTCCGGTTTCCTCCCACATGCCAAAGACTTGCAGGTTGATAGGTAAATTGGCCATTAGAAATTGCCCCTAGTATAGGTAGGTGGTAGGGATAATATAGGGACAGGTGGGGATGTGGTAGGAATATGGAATTAATATAGGATTAGTATAAACGGGTGGTTGATGGTCGGCACTGACTCGATGGGCCGAAGGGCCTGTTTCAGTGCTGTATCTCTAAACTAAAAAACTAAACTTTATCAAACACCAGGAGGGAAATATAAAGCAATAAAGGTGAACAAGGTAAAAGAGATAAATGAAAATTCCATTGGGTAGAAGAGCAGAACTTCTTTGGAAGAGAAGTGGCAGTGAATTAAACATTAAAATAAAAGCAAAATACTGCAGATGCCGGAAATCTGAAACAAAAACAAAAGGTGCTGGAAATACTCAGCAGGTCTGGCAGCATCTGTGGAGCGAGAAGCAAAGTTAACGTTTCAAGTCTGTGACCTTTCATCAGAACTGACAAAGGTTGGAAAAGAATTTAGTTTTAAGCAAGTGAAGGGGAGGGGGTGGGGGAGAGAACAAAGGGGAAGGTGTTTGATAGGACAGGATAGATTAAATAACAAAGCTGTCCTGGGACAAAGGCAAAGCGTGTGTTAATGCTTGTGGTGAAAAACAAAGCATTATTACAGAGAGACTGTTAATAGTGGAATAATGAGCAGCTCTGACTACATGAAAAGCAGGCACATGGTTAAAAAATAAAGTATTAAGTAAAGGCCAGTTATGCTCCGAAGTTATTAAACTTAATGTTCAGTCTGCAAGACTGTAGAGTGCCGAATCAAAAGATCAGGTGTTGCTCCTCGAGCTTGTGTTATGTTCACTGGAACACTGGAGCAGGTCAAAGATGAAATGGGTCATTTATTTGTTGGTAGGCTGTAACTCTGTCCAGTTTTGGTCTCTTTACCTACGGAAAGATATAATTGTCTGACAGGGAGTGCAACAAAAATTCATCAGATTGATTCCATAAGTTTTAAGGTACTTGTGGATAAGGATCAGAGTAGTCCTCGGGTGAAGGTGCTAAATTGGGAGAAGGCTAATTATAACAATATTAGGCAGGAACTGAAGAATTTAGATTGGGGGCGGCTGTTTGAGGGTAAATCAACATCTGACATGTGGGAGTCTTTCAAACGTCAGTTGATTAGAATCCAGGACCAGAATGTTCCTGTGAGGAAGAAGGATAAGTTTGGCATGTTTCGAGAACCTTGGATAATGTGGGATATTGTGAGCCTAGTCAAAAAGAAAAAGGGAGCATTCATAAGGGCTGGAAGGCTAGGAACAGACGAATCCCTTGAGGACTATAAAGACAGTAGGAAGGAACTTAAGCAAGGAGTCAGGAGGGCTAAAAGGGGTCATGAAAAGTCATTGGCAAACAGGATTAAGGAAAATCCCAAGACTTTTTATACGTATATAAAGAGCAAGAGGGTAACCAGGGAAAGGGTTGGCCCACTCAAGGACAGAGAAGGGAATCGAAGTGTGGAGCCAGAGGAAACGGGCAAGGTACTAAATGAGTACTTTGCATCAGTATTTACCAAAGAGAAGGACTTGTTGGATGATGAGCCTAGGGAAGGGAGTGTAGATAGTCTCAGTCATCTCATTATTGAAAAGGAGGAGGTGTTGGGTGTCTTGCAAAGCATTAAGGTAGATAAGTCCCCATGGCCTGATGGGATCTACCCCAGAATACTGAGGGAGGCAAGGGAAGAAATTGCTGGGGCCTTGACAGAAATCTTTGCATCCTCATTGGCGACAGGTGAGGTCCCAGAGGACTGGAGAATAGCGAATGTTGTTCCTTTGTTTAAGAAGGGTAGCAAGGATAATCCAGGAAATTATAGGCTGGTGAGCCTTACATCAGTGGTAAATTATTAGAGAGGATTCTTCGGGACAGAATTGACGCCCATTTGGAAACAAACAAACTTATTAGCGAGAGGCAGCATGGTTTTGTGAAGGGGAGGTTGTGTCTCACTAATTTGATTGAGTTTTTTGAGGAAGTGACAAAGATGATTGATGAAGGAAGGGCAGTGGATGTTATCTATATGGACTTCAGTAAAGCCTTTGACAAGGTCCCTCATGGCAGACTGGTACAAAAGGTGAAGTCACACGGGATCAGAGGTGTGCTGGCAAGATGGATACAGAACTGGCTCTGTCATTGAAGACAGAGGGTAGCAGTGGAAGGGTGCTTTTCTGAATGAAGGGATGTGACTAGTGGTGCTCCGTAGGGATCAGTGCTGGGACCTTTGCTCTTTGTAGTATATATAAATGATGTGGAGGAAAATGTAGCTGGTCTGATTAGTAAGTTTGCGGACGACACAAAGGTTGGTGGAGTTGCGGATAGTGATGAGGATTGTCAGAGGATACAGCAGGATATAGTTCGGTTGGAGACTTGGGCGGAGAAATGGCAGATGGAGTTTAATCCGGACAAATGTGAGGTAATGCATTTTGGAAGGTCTAATGCAGGTGGGAAGTATACAGTAAATGGCAGAACCCTTAGGTGTATTGACAGGCAGAGAGATCTGGGCGTACAGGTCCACAGGCCACTGAAAGTGGCAACGCAGGTGGATAAGGTAGTCAAGAAGGCATACGGCATGCTTGCCTTCATCGGTCAGGGCATAGAGTATAAAAATTGGCAAGTCATGCTGCAGCTGTACAGAACCTTAGTTAGGCCACACTTAGAATATTGCGTGCAATTCTGGTCGCCACACTACCAGAAGGACGTGGAGGCTTTGGAGAGGGTACAGAAGAGGTTTACCAGGATGTTGCCTGGTCTGGAGGGCATTAGCTATGAGGAGAGGTTGGATAAACTCGGATTGTTTTCACTTAAACGACGGAGGTGGAGGGGTGACATGATAGAGGTTTACAAAGTTATGAGCGGCATGGACAGAGTTGATAGTCAGAAGCTTTTTCCCAGGGTGGAAGAGTCAGTTACTCGGGGACATAGGTTTAAGGTGAGAGGGGCAAAATTTAGAGGGGATGTGCGAGGCAAGTTCTTTACACAGAGGGTGGTGAGTGCCTGGAACTTGCTGCCAGGGGAGGTAGTGGAAGCAGGTACGATAGCGACGTTTAAGAGGCATCTTGACAAATACATGAATAGGATGGGAATAGAGGGGTATGGTGCCCGGAAGTGCAGAAGGTTTTAGTTTAGGCAGGCATCAAGATCGGTGCAGGCTTGGAGGGCCGAATGGCCTGTTCCTGTGCTGTACCGTTCTTTGTTCTTTGATTCTTGGGATGAGGGAATTGTCCCTTGAGGAGCGATTGAGTAGACTCGGGCTATATTCCCTAGAAATTAGAAGACTGAGAGGTGATCTCTTTGAAACGTATGCAATTCTTAAGGGGCTTGACAGGGTAGATGCTGGGAGGATGTTTCGCCTGGTTGGGCATTCTAGAACAAGGGGTCACAGTCTCAGAGTAAAAGGTCGGCCATTTCAGACTGAGTTGAGGAGAAATTTCTTGGCGCAAAGGGTTGTGAACCTTTGGAATGCTCTACCCCAGAGAGCTGTGAATGCTCAGTTGAGTATATTCAGGTCAGAGATTGATAGATTTTTGAATATTAAGGGAATAAGGGGATATGGGGAAGTGTGTGGGAAGTTGTAGCTGAGGTAGATGATCAGCCTTGATCTTGTTGAATGATTGAGCAGGCTCAAGGGGCTGAATGACCTATTTCTGCTCATATTTCTTATGTTCTTGTCTGATGAGGCAAATGTTATAGCAAGTAACACATGCAGTGAGTGTTCACCATTGACAAGGCTTAATTGTGCCTGCATAAGATGATACTGAAGCAATTTCTTGGCGTACTATTGGCTGCTGAGGATGGTGAGTCTCATGCAAAGCCCCAGTAAGCTTTCAATTCCATGTTTATCAAATTATAGGTTCTTTAAGTGACAAAGGTTAAATCAGCCATGGTCTAATTGAATGGCAGAACAGGCTCAAGGGACTAAATGACCTACTCCTGTAGCTATATTTCATATGCTAATTCTCCACAGGAAGGGTTGTATTTTCTGATGCAGTCAGGTACAGAAAAAAATTTGGCCATTGACAACTCTCTTTTCATACCTGAAAAATGGTTAATGTTTTCACCTTATGGTTCTTGAAAATAAATTATTTGATCTTCAAAGGAAAAGATGCTTTATAGCCCAAAGACTTTATTCAGTTGTCTGCATGTAGTCTTCACATGAATGGGAACTCCATCAGCAAACATCAGAGATTATTGGTAAAAACTTCCTGAAAAGAGAGTAAAGATTTTGAATGTCCTTGTTTTAAACAAATCACAAGATTCACAAGCATTGTTATTGTATCCATTTAGTATTGTGCTTTTTCCGTGCTTCAATGTATTATTTGATTTATAGATAAATCTGAATTGGTAGCTTTAGTCTTCACACGTTGGTCTTGCAGTGTGTTATTTTCTGCTCTTCAGTGGTGATGAGAGAACATGATAAACATTGCACATATTCTCCAAAGAACAATACATGCGGACTCATTGTTAAGTTACACACTGACCTATATACAGTAATGAATAAAGGAGCCAGTTGAAGTTCATAAGTAAATTGACCTGTCTCTGGAAATTGTTGCCAAGATGTGAAATTGAGAAGAAGTATTGGAAAAGTTCTAAATTGTGACAACAGTTAGTCTCGCTCGGAAATGCAGAGACTCATAAGCAAAGGACACCAGATCGAACTTGCTGTTATGGATAATCTTAATTTAGAGTATTTAGCAGACAGACATATGGGAAAAAAATTAATTCACTAAGCTTGTGATGAGATGGCAGCTGAGCTGGGACTGGTTGAGCAATAAATCCCCCTTTGAAAAACTCAGAGGTGTTGGTGGAGTAGGACATAGTTGCTGGCACTGAGAGTAGGACAGTCATTTTCAAATTTATCTCTTATGGTCAACCCCCTGGAAATATTTACACTTTCAAGGACCTACTACAAATGCTAATGCACTACAAGGGACCCATCTCCTAACTTCTGAAATATATGGAGCAATTTTTATAGGAAAGGGGAGGTGGGTTTATGTGTGTGCAGAGTCTTAAATCCTCTAAAAGTGACATCAGGTGGGGATCCCAATGTCATACCACCCACTTCCAGCTTTCACCCAGGTGGGTTTGCATGTGAGTGGGGAAACCCTTTGGAGCTGTCAAGTTAGTCAATTAAATATTCTAATTGGTAATTAAGTATTGTTTTAACCAAGCATTCTGGCTTTCACAGATTGTGCATCTATTTCCCCAAGCTGTCAACAACTTGCCAGGGTCAATGAGGTGAGTGGACAACAGGCTGGGAAACCTTTGAACAGTGAAACTGAAGAGTTCCAGCAATGGCCAGGTGAGAGGCTGCTGCTTGCAGAGTTCCTTCTCAGAGAGTGCTTTCACTGCTTGACAGGTGATTTCCAACTTCTTGGTAGGCACTTCACCTGCCTTGCAGTTCACTCACCTTCAGCTGCACTTTCCTGCTGCAAGCCTTCACCATGGCATGGCAGCAGCTTATGCTGCACCACCTTGCACTTCTGATGAGGGACACGAGGAGAAACAACACCGACAGCACCAGAAGCAGGAGCAACACCAGCAACAGCACCAGCTGCCTTCTCCTCAGCCAGATGCCGCTCCACAAGGCATAGGGGATGGTCACAGATCCAGCTCGAAGAAGGCAAGACCCCCAACACATGGTCTACAGGTACAGAATCATCTCTCTCCACATGTATGAGCACCTCAGGAAGCTCAGACTCTCATGGCGGGTCACTGCTGACATCTGCAGCCTCCTGGAACAAGACCTCCTTCCCAGTGGAGTCAGTGGGGATGCATTTCCAGTGACTGATAAGATGCCTGTCACTGGAGGCCCAACCTGCAACCCCTCTTTCTCTCCCCCACCACCCCCCCCCCCCCCCCCCCCCACTCCCCTTAGGTCTCTGCCTCTCCCCAAAAGGTCTCTGCCTCTCCCCAAAGTTGTATGTTGCCTTCTGCAAGGAGAGAAAGCAGCAAGTTATGAGTATTAGAAATGGCTCATGTGGATAGGAAGCAAGGACAAGATTTGTGGAGAATGACTGTGAGGTATTCTGCAAAGGTATAATAGGATGAGGATGTGTGTGAGTGTTGGCTGTTCAGATGGGGAAACGAACATACAAACATATGAATTAGCAGTAGGGGTAGGCCATTCAGCCCCTTCTTTCCTGCTCTGCCATTTAATAAAATCAAGGCTGATCTGATTGTGGTCTCAACTCCACTTTCCCGCCTGCCCCCAATACCTGTTGACTCCCTTGTTAGTAAAGAATTTATCGACCTCTGCCTTAAAACATTCAATAACCCTGCCTCCACCGCTCTCTGGGGAAGAGAGTTCCAAAGACTCTCAAGCCACTGATAGAAAAACATTTCTCCTCATCTCTGTCTTAAATGGGCTACCTCTTTTTTTTAAGCTTTGTCCCCTCATTCTAGTCTCTGCCAGAAGGGAAAATATCCTTTCAGCATCCACCCTGTCAAGTCATCTCAGGAATTTCTATGTTTCAATAAGATCACCTCTCATCCTTCTAAACTCCAATGAATACAAATCCAACCTGTACAATCTTTCCTCATAGGATAGCCCTCCCACCCTCATCCCAAATATCAGTCGAGTGAACCTTCTCTGCACTGCCTCTAACGCATTTATATCCTTTCTCAAATAAGGAAACCAAAACTGTACACAGAACTTAACAATACCCAATACAACTATAGCAAAACATCCCTACTTTTATATTGCATTCCCCTTGCAATAAACGACAACATTCCATTAGCCTTCCGAATCACTTGCTGTATCTGCATAACAGCCTTTTGTGATTTATGTACCAGGACACACAGATCCCTCTGTACCTCAGAGATTTGCAATCTCTCTTCATTTAAATAATATGCTGCCTTACTATTCTTCCTGCCAAAGTGGATGTTTTCACATTTTCCCACATTATACTCCATCTGCCAATTTTTTGCCCACTCACTTAACCTATCTATATCCCTTTGCAGATTCCTTATATCCTCTTCATAACTTGCTTTCCTACCTATCTTTGTGTCATCAGCAAATGTAGCAACCATACATTCGGTCCCTTCATCCAAGTCATTGATATAAATTGTAAATAGTTAAGGCCCCAACAATGATCCCTGTGGCAGTCCACTAGTTACAGCTTGCCAACCTGAAAATTGGTGGTGTCGTAAATAGTGAGGAGGAAAGCCTTAGATTACAGGACGATATAGATGGGCTGGCAAGAGGGGCGGAGCAGTGGCAGATGGAGTTTAATCCTGAGAAGTGTGAGGTGATGCATTTTGGGAGCACTAACAAGGCAAGGGAATATACAATGGACGGTAGGACCATAGGAAGTGCAGAGGATCAGAGGGACCTTGGTGTACTTGTCCATAGATCACTGAAGGCAGCAGCACAGGTAGATAACGTGGTTAGGAAGGCATATGGGATACTTGCCTTTATTAGCTGAGGCATACAATATAAGAGCAGGGAGTTATGATGGAGCTGTATAAAGCGCTCGTTAAGCCACAGCTGGAGTACTGTGAACAGTTCTGGTCGCCACACTATAGGAAGGATGTGATTGCACTGGAGAGAGTGCAGAGGAGATTCACCAGGATGTTGCCTGGGCTGGAGCATTTCAGCTGTGAAGAGAGACTGTATAGGCTAGGGTTGTTTTCCTTAGAGCAGAGAAGGCTGAGGGGGGACCTGATTGAGGTATGCAAAATTATGAGGGGCATGGATAGGGTAGATAGGAAGAAACATTTTCCCTTAGCGGAGGTGTCAATAACCAGGGGGCATAGATTTAAGGTAAGGGGGCAGGAGATTTAGAGGAGATTTGAGGAAAAATGTTTTTACCCAGAGGGTGGTTGGAATCTGGAACACACTGTCTGAAGGGGTGGTAGAGGCAGGTACCCTCACAACATTTAAGAAGTATTTAGATGAGCACTTGAAACGTCATAGCATACAAGGCAATGGGCCAAATGCTGGAAAATGGGATTAGAATAGATAGGTGCTTGATGGCCAGCATAGGCACGATGGCCCGAAGGGCCTGTTTCTGTGCTGTATAACTCTATGACTCTAAAAGTCCCATTTATCCCGACTCTTTGCTTCCTGTTAGCTAACCAATCCTTTATCCATGCTAATATATCATCCCCTACACCATGAACCTTATTTTACTTCGTAACCTTTAATGTGGAACCTTGTCAAATGACTTCTGAAAATCCAAGTTCACCACATCCACAGGTTCCCCTTTATCCACATTGTTTGTCAATTCGTCAAAGAACTCCAATAAATTAGTTAACATGATTTCCATTTCATAAAACCATGTTGACTCTGCCTGATTACATTGCGATTTTCTAAGTGCCCCGCTATAACCTGTTTAATAATAGATTCCAGCATTTTCCCTGTGACAGATGTTAAGATAACTGGCCTGTAGTTTGCTGCTTTCTCTCTCCCTCCTTTCTTGAATGGTAGAGTTACATTTGCTATTTTGCAATCTGATGGAACCTTTCCAGAATCTAAGGAATTTTGGGAAATTAAAACCAATGCATCCACTATCTCTTTTAAGACCCCAGGATAAAGCTCATCAGGACCTGAGGACTTATCAGCTTTTAGTTCTAATAATTTTTTCAGTACCCTTTCCCTGGTGGTTGTAATTGCTTTTAGTTCCTCCCTCCATTTCAGCTTCTGATTCACAATTATTTCTGGGATGTTATTTGTATCCTCTATAGTGAAAACAGATGCAAAATATCTGTTCAGTTCTGCCACTATCTCCTTATTTTCCATTAATAAGTCTCCAGATTCTCTCCAGAGGACCGACTCTCATTTTACTTACTCTTTTCCTTTTTAAATACCTGTAGAAACTCTTACTATCTGTTTTTATATATCTAGCTAGCTTTCTCTCATACTCTAATTTCTGCCTCCTTATTAACCTTTTAGTCATTCTTTGCTGTTTTTTAATATTCTGCCCAATCTTCTAACCTGCCACTCATCTTTGCCGAATTATATGCTTTTTCTTTTACTAACTTCCTTAGTTAGCCAAGGCTGGAGCGTCCTTCCCTCAGAGTCTTTCTTTCTCACTGGAATGTATCTTTTATTTATTTATTTAGAGATACAGCACTGAAACAGGCTCTTCGGCCCATCGAGTCTGTGCCGACCATCAACCACCCATTTATACTAATCCTACATTAATCCCCTAAAACTACCACATCCCCACCTTCCCCCTACCTATACTAGGGGCAATTTATAATGGACAATTTACCAATCAACCTGCAAGTCTTTGGCTGTGGGAGGAAACCAGAGCACCCAGCGGAAACCCACACGGTCACAGGGAGAACTTGCAAACTCCGCACAGGCAGTACCCAGAATTGAACCCGGGTCACTGGAGCTGTGAGACTGCAGTGCTAACCACTGCGTCACTGTGCCACTGTTTCTGAGTATCCTGAAATATCTCTTTAAATGTCTGCCACTGCATCTCTACTTACCTATCCCTTAACCTAGTTTGTCAGTTTACTTGAGGCAGCTCTGCCTTCATGCCCTCATAAATGCCCTTATTTAGTTTAAAATGCTAGTCTTTAAAATACTAGACTAGATTTGTCCTTCTCTCCCTCAAACTGAATGTGAAATTCAATCATATTATGATCATTGCTACCTAGAGGCGTCTTCATTATGAGTTCATTAATTAATCCTGTCTCATTGCACAGTACCAAATCTAGTATAGCCTGTTCTCTGGTTGGCGCTAGAATGTGCTGCTCCAAGAAGCTGTCCCGAAAGCACTCTATGAATTCATCATCCAGGCTACCCTTGCCAATCTGATTCGTCCAATCTGTATGTAGATTAAAATCACCCATGATTATCATTGTACCTTTCTCACAAGCCCCCATTATTTCATCCTGTATACCCTGTCCTACAGCATGGTTACTCTTAGGGGGCCTTTAAACCATTCCCATGAGTGACTTCTTACCTTTTACCTCATCTTTACCCAAACCTCTTCTACATCTTGATCTTCAGAACTAAGGTCAACTCTCTTTATTGTACCAATGACATCCTTAATTAACAGAGCTACCCCTCCACCTTTTTCTAGCTTCCTGTTCTTCCTAAATGTCACATATCCCTGGATATTCAGGTCCCAGTCTTTGTCATCTTGCAGCCATGTATGGCTGTCAGATCCTACATATTTATTACTATTTTGCACTGTCAATTCATCTGCTTTGTTACAAATGCTACATGCATTCAGATATGGAATCTTTAGTTCTGTCTTTTTACTATTTTTGTAACCTCTAGTCTCTCTGCTGGTGCACTCTTAGGTTTATACATTCTGTCCCTTCCTGCCACACTCTGATCATCTTTCCCTTATTGCTACCTTGCTGTCTTGCCTTGCTTTCTCTACTTAATTTATCACATCCTCGCAATCCTGTTCCCTCACCCTCACTATTTAGTTTAAAGACCTCTCTACCGCCCTAGTTATAAGACTGCCAGAACACTCGTCCCTGTCATGGCTCACGTGGAGACTGTCCCAATGGTACAGCTCCCACTTTCCCCAGTACTGGTGCCAGTGTTCCACAAATCGAAATCCATTTCTCGCACACCAATCTTTGAGCCATGCATTTAACTCTCTAATCTTAGTTACCCTACTCATTTGCTCATGGCTCAGGTAATATTACCTGAGATAATTACCTTGAGGTTCCTCTTTTTAATTTATCCCCTAGCTGCTCAGACTCCCTCAGCAGAACCTCTTTCCTAGTTCAACCTATGTCGTTGGTACCTACGTGGACCATGACTACTGAATCCTCCCTCTCCCATTGCAAGTTGCCCGCCAGCCCAGAGCAAATGTCTCGAACCCTGCCACTGGGAAGGCAACGCAGCTGTCTGGACTCTCTACTCAGCTGCAGAGGACTGTGTCTATGCCCCTGACTGTGCTATCCCTGCTACCATTACATTCCTATTAACTCCACCCACTTAAATGGTTTCCTGTACCATGGTGCCATAGTCAGTTTGCTCATCCACCTTGCAGCCCTCGCTTTCATCCATACAGGTTGCAAGAACGTCGAGCCTGTTAGACAATTACAAAGGCTGAGGCTCCTCCACTTCTATGTTTTGGATTCCCATACCCCCCTCACTCGCAGTCACACCCTTCTATTCCTGACCATGGATCAAATCAGAAGACCCTATCCTCAGGGGTGTGACTGCCTCCTGATACAAAGTGTCCAGGTAACTTTCCCTCTCCCTGACGGGTTGCAGTGTCTGTAGCTCGGCCTCCAGCTCATAAACTCTGAGCCAAAGTTCATGCAGCCCTATACACTTACTGCAGACGTGTTTGTCCTGGATCACACTAGCATCCAGTAGTTCGCACATCATGCAGTCATAACACTTCACCTGCCTTGCCATTTTTATTGTGTGATAATTTATTTTTTTACTTAATTAAATTATAATTAATAAACCCTACTACTCCCAATAAGCTTTATTACGGCTAGTAAACTTTACTAATACTAATAAAACCTTACAATTACAGATAAATTACCTGAGTTTTGAAAGATAAGTGACCAAAATAGCAAAATACTCACCAATCAACTTACGACTTTCCTGTGATGTCACACCTCGAACTCCTGCACTGTTTTTAAACTCTCTCTCGATGTGCTCTTTATGCTGACGCCGCTATGTGTTCCCGCTCTTTATGCTGACGCCGCCTTATGTTCCACTCTTTATGCTGCCGCCGCTATGTGTTCCCGCTCTTTATGCTACCACCGCTCTGTGTTCCCGCTCCTTATGCTGCCGCCGCTATGTGTTCCCACTCTTTGCGCTGCCGCCGCTATGTGTTCCCACTCTTTATGCTGCCGCCGCTATGTGTTCCCGCTCTTTATGCTACCACCGCTCTGTGTTCCCGCTCCTTATGCTGCCGCCGCTATGTGTTCCCACTCTTTGCGCTGCCGCCGCTATGTGTTCCCACTCTTTATGCTGCCGCCGCTATGTGTTCCCACTCTTTATGCGGCCGCCGCTATGTGTTCCCACTCTTTGCGCTGCCGCCGCTATGTGTTCCCACTCTTTATGCGGCCGCCGCTATGTGTTCCCACTTTTTGCGCTGCCGCCGCTATGTGTTCCCGCTCTTTGCGCTGCCGCCGCTCTGTGTTCCTGCTCTTTATGCGGCCACCGCTATGTGTTCCCGCTCTGTATGCTGCCGCCGTTGCCTTATGTTTTTGCTCCTTGTGCTGCTACCGCCCTGTGTTCCTGCTCTTTATGCTGCCTCCGCCTTGTGCTCCCAATCTTTACGCTGCCAATGCCCTGTGTTCCTGCTCTTTACAGTGCCGCTGCCCTGCGTTCCCTATCTTTATACAACGACCGCTCTGTGTTCCCGCTCTTTATGTTAGGATGTGAGATGCCTGCCGGGAGAAGAATGAGCTGATCTGCAAGCTGTGTTGTTCTGAGGAGTACTGTGCAGTAGAATACCTGGAATGTCAGAGTGTGGGGTTTGGCACCTGAAAGTGTTATGCTACTCATGTTAACCATCCTTCTGAAGTCCTGGATCCTCTTGGTATATTACCTTCAGGTTGGAGAGCCCACACTCCTGCTGCTGACTTCCTTGGCCACTTCTATTTACGCCTGCTTAGTTGGAGAGGCTGTCCTCTTACTACCGTTCTTGGGAAAGATCATCCCTTAGATACCGCAGCAGGACCCCCAGATAAGAGTGGGAGACCTGGGGAGCAGCCTTCCCTGGTCTCCTCTTCATTCCTTTGTTTGCTGCAGCCTCAAAAATTCATGTCCTGTTGTGCCTTTCTGACTCATGCCATGATCCCTTTAATTAGAAATCCTTCCTTTGACAGGACTGGCACATGATCACGCCTGCCCTCTCTGATTGGTCAGGGAATTTGAAAGTAAGATCCTAATACTGTGGCTTAGTTAAAGGACCATGGCAAAACCCACTAGAGATTTCCATGTGTTTCCGACCCACAAAGGTCCCTAAGTGGATGATTTCACAATAGCTGTATTTGTTCATTTAAGAAATATGTTCTAGTTATTCTCTTTTTTTTAATAACTTTTTAAGTATAGAATAAATGTGTGCTGTGATCATTTGCTTCTACTATTCTTTTTTTTGTCAGCAGCAATATGTTTAATATTATGTGGCTGGATGTGTAGAGGGAAGTCACATCTGTATTTGTAAATGATGGTCTGTGACTGCATGATCTGGGAAAAGCCTGACTGAGCAAAATCATTCTGTAATTGTTGAAATGTGGTCCAATTTGCTGCCAACAGTTTGTAGACATGCATTGTAGGTATTCAAGATTCAGTTTAAAAAACAACCTTTTCCTGTGTGTTCATCTTATTTGTTCAAACAAAAATTAAGCTATCAAATATGTTTCATATGAGGGATAGATGATTTTTTAAAGTTTAGAGTCACATTTTCAGTGATGTGATGTACTAACCATTATATATTTTCTTTGTTTTCAAGGGAAGGTTGAATTTTTAAATCTCCTTTATTCTGCCCGACAGGGTTAGGTTGGGAATTCTGCCTGCTGTCCCAACCCCACCATGACCCCAGCCCAGTTTCCTGGGTTGGGAATCATTACGAATTCATGGTGGCTCCCTGCCAGCAAGAGAGCCCACCAGTGAATCGCAGAAAAATTGAGGTGGTTCTTTAGAAGAACTGCTTCTCCAGCACCAGAAGAGGCAAAGGAATCATTAACACAACCATAATGTCTTGAACACTGTAATGTCTTCCACTGAATGCCTTGGCCAAAACCAAAGCCTTCAGCAGGCAAAGTATCAAAAGCAAAGGATGTTGTATTATCGCTTTCTGGACAAACACAAATGAAGCTGAAGGCCAGGCATAAAGAATGAATGCAGAGCTTTAATGGAGACTTGACGTTGCCTCAGCTTACATGAGCTTACTGACTGGGCTAGAGAACTGAATCATATGATATTGCATCACTTCCTGTGATGACACATATTAGCGTAAACATACATTTAAATGATAATATTTAACATACTAACAAATACACTATCACAACATCCCCCTTCCCTGAAATGACAACCCCATTTAGTATAACATTAATATATATACGAATAAGCAACTCTTATGAGATATAAGAAATTTGTCAACTATAACACTATTTACATAAAACATTCAACTGTAACAAGAACATTTGTAACAGTCCTCTTCAAGGTGTTTTCAACGTTTGGAACCATACTGCTCATTGGCTTACTCAACCAGACCTTGTGATAACGACATGTGGATGTGTTCTCAAACTGTCCATCCTTTCCTGAAGATTGTGTTTGGGAGGATTGTCCTCACTTGTCACTGTGTTGCTTGTTGTTTCTTTGTCTGCAAAATGTGTGTGGGTATGCATAGGTGATGCTGGTTGGTCACCTTGTGCATGGCTTGCAGAGAGTCCCCTGAGGTGAGATCGATTCCTTCGCAGAAACGGCACCATTTTGTGTTGTCACTTCATACGAACATGGTTCTTTGCACACCTTGGACCCTCTGCTGGGATCCATGTCTGTTCTTCTGGGTGTAGGACTCTTACCTTCTGGCCAATGTATAGTGGTGGTAATTCTGCACCCACATGCAAGTCATATGCCTCTTTTATCTTGTCTTGTTTCTGACATAACCAGTCTGTGACCAAGGATGACTTGGTGATACAATAACTTGGTCGTGTGGTTCTCACCGGTCAACCAAACATAATCTCAGCAGGTGATGGCAATCCGGAGTCTCATGGCGTTACATGAAAATGCAATAACGCAACTTGAATATCTTGCCCAGTTTCCAAACACTTTTTGATCAGCGATTTAACTGTCGTGACCATACATTCAGCCATTCAATTTGAACAAGGATATTGGGGTGATGGTGTGACATAGTTGATGAACCATCGTTCACATATATCCAGGAGCAGTTTTCCAGTGTATTGTGGACCGTTATCAGACTCCACTTCTACTGGGGCACCAGAAAGACTAAAGATGGCACTAACACTGTTGGCCACTGCTGTACTCAATGTGTATCGAAGCTTCTGCAAAACAGGAAATTTGGAGTGATAGTCGCTAGCAGATAGTCTTCTCTGTCACAGAGCACAGATCTATTGCTGTCTTTATCCATGGTGATGATGATATGTCATGTGGTTCGAGAGGCTCTTTTTGTTGACTAGCCTAGTGTTCCTGACATACATCACAAGATCTCACCATCTGGCCAATGTCCTTGTTGATGCCGGGCCAGAATACTGACTCCCGAGCAAGTCATTTCGTTCTTTTTATTCCCAAATATCCTTGGTGGAGCTGCCCAAGTATGTCAGACTGAAGTGTTACTGGAATGAGTACTTTTTGGCGTCCTTTGAATAATACTCCATTGGATATACTGATTTCGTTTCTGTATGTCCAATATGTTCTTAGATCTGTAGGGATCTCCTCAATGGTCTCAGGTCAACCCTCTATGCCACAGAGCTCGGATTTTGGGGTCTTGAGAAGTCTCCCTCTGGAGTTCCTCTCTCTTGTTTTGATTGTAGCACATGAGATCTAAATTGTAGACGTCCTCCAAGCTTACACAGACTTCGTCCACCTGGAAGTCGAGTGGTGTGTCTCACGTCTTTCCAGGAGTGTGCAGTCAACTTGGGGTGTCTCATAGGATCATCTGACTGGTATGTATCTGACATCACAGGTGTAGACCTGAATCTTGATGAGTAACTTCTGGAGTAGAGGTGGTGCACTCGTGAGTGGTTTTCTTGAGATTATCTCCAACAGCTTATGATATGTCTCGACCGTGAACTCTTTTCCGAATAAGTATGTGTGGAACGTGGTGATCCCGAAGACAAGAGCAAGAGTTTCTCATTCGATATTGGAGTAATTTGCTTATGCTGGCAATAGACTTTTTGAACTAAATGCAACAAGCTTGCTGTCTTGAAGAAGGCATTCACGGAGACCTTTCTGTGATGCATCCACTTCAAATGTTGTTACCTTCCGAGGCTCATAGTATTAACGACATAACTAGGCTGATGGTACTTGTTTCAATGCATTGAATGCATGTTGGTAATTGTCTGCCATAGGAATGGCGTGTCCTTCTTCAACAGTTCTCTTAGTGGAGATGCCTTCTCCAAGAACCTTGGTGTGTATGCAGCAAGGACGTTGAATAGACCTCAACAGCTTTGGAGGTCATCCTTGTCCTGTGTTGTCGGCATTGACTGGAAATGGTGCTAGCAAGGGGGAATTGGGCTGTGCATCCAGCTATCAAGAGCCACGGAGGACTAGCTAGGGAGCACAGAAGCCCCACAGATCGATAAAGCCCTGAGATGCTGAAGAGGCCTCTGGTGACCTGGATATCAAGGTAATTTGAGCTTCATGGGTTCAAGTGGAACTAGCAACAGGAGAGCCATGAGCACACCAGCTCTCAAATTTGTTCTTGTGCTTCAAGTACAATATTTAAGTCTAAAACCCCGCCTTGTGAAGAGTGGGGATAAGAGGCCGAGAGAAAAAGGTTCAGGATCACAAACCTGCACTCCTGCTGAAATGAGGCATTCTTGCATCCCATTGTGAAATAAACAAGTCTGCAACATTGCTGATTCAAAACAGAGCTAAACTCTCAACGGTTCTCTTGCTTTGGGATGGTGAGCAATGGCCGTCGAATGTAACGAGTTTGTTTTTTTAAGATAGGTTTTTTTCCTTCATGAGTGTACTTTCATGTTTGGTGCCAGTGGAATAAAGAGACACTGAGCTGGAACTTTCATGTGTTCAGTGTGGGTTATACTCTTTACATACAGTTTGAACTTGCCTGGGACATCCGGCGCTTTCCAGTCCATCTCTGGAAATCTGGCTGCCATTGCCTAAGCCTTCTACTCTTTTCTCCCCAAGGAGCAAACCTTGCTTTAAAATTTTCAGCAAGCTGCGATGTCCGCAGAGCTGAGTAGGAGCCATGCCCTGTGCTGCGTTGCTGCAGCATGGGCTTGTGAGCATGTAGGCGGGAGAGGCCCTGGCATCGGGGTCAGCTAATGGCGTGCAAGTGTGACGACGGCAGGAAAGATCTGCAGCAAAATACGACTCTGCACTGATCTCTATGGCTGCAACTACCATTAATTTTTGTCCTGTCAGCTCATGGCAAAACCAGGAGTACATCCAAATTGTTTTCAATCTCTACTCACACTATTGCTTTCCCGATGTGAGAGCTGTGCTATGGTTGCAATGCTTCTGGTAGGGCTTCTGAATTGAATTGTTGTTTTCATCTGCTGATCAATAATGTTGGCTCACCACCGCTGCCACCATATTGTATTATCTCTTTCTAGATTAATACTAACGAAGCTGAAGGGTACCCACAGAGGTTGAACACAGAGCTTTAATGGAGACCTTGTTGCTTCAGCTTACACATGCTTACTGTGCAAGAGAACTGAATCATGTGATAGTGCATCACTTCCTGTGATGACATACATGTTGGCATAAACATATATTTAAATGATTATATTTAACATACTAACAATTACACTAGCACAACAGAGGAGACCTCCAAGAGTCTGTCTACCTCCATTTGCAAGATTTGGGGTCATTACTGCCCTAACCCTGGGCCTGCCACCACTTTTCCCCAGCCAATCCAGGGGGCAGCAGCAGTGGGAGTGGCTGAAGGAAAATGGCCTGGGAACTCAGGTCCTGTCGCCATGCCAGCATTTGCATGCAGCAGACAGGGAGGGGGCAGCCAGTGGCAATTCCAACTTGGATGGGAGGAAGAAAATCAAGGTGAGACAGGAGTTGGCCGTACGCTTTTACCACCTTATTTTCCATTCTGTTTCTGCTATCAGGGCAGTATTTCATAGGAAACCACCCATAGGAAAGACTCTATCCGGCCATTTAGAAATATGCAAAGGGAAAGCAATGGGCTGAATTTTAATGTGAAAGATGCGTGGGTTTGGGAGCAAGAGGGGTTTAAAACCAATAAAATTGATAGTGTGTCGGGAAGCCAGATCCAACCCACTGACTTTTGCATTTGACACCAGTGCATTAGACTGTTTGCTTGCAACCACCTCAGGAAAGGCAGGTTGTCAATTTTCAAATGCTGATCACTCAATTAGATTGATACTGACACTCTGTTTTCACTTTAACATCAGGTCCATGGATTTCCTGGGCTTCCTGAAACTCGCCAGTGAAATCAAACACAGTGGTAACTGGGGAGACCTGAAGCAATCTCAGTCAAAGATACCAATAAGCGCTCACAGCTGCTTTCGTACCTGCCAGTGGGAAAGGGGCGGCACAGTGGCGCAGTGGTTAGCACCGCAGCCTCACAGCTCCAGCGACCCGGGTTCAATTCTGGGTACTGCCTGTGTGGAGTTTGCAAGTTCTCCCTGTGTCTGCGTGGGTTTTCTCCGGGTGCTCCGGTTTCCTCCCACAAGCCAAAAGACTTGCAGGTTGGTAGGTAAATTGGCCATTACAAATTGTCCCTAGTATAGGTAGGGAAATATAAGGACAGGTGGGGGGGATGTGGTAGGAATATGGGATTAGTGCAGGATTAGTATTAATGGGTGGTTGATGGTCGGCACAGACTCGGTGGGCCGAAGGGCCTGTTTCAGTGCTGTATCTCTAAACTAAACTAAACATTACTTTGTACAATTTAAAGGTTACTTTCTACATTTGGAGGTTTGGCCTATCACATCAAGATGGGTGCCACTTATGCTGCCTTAGATTAGACTTCCGATGAGCCAACCAACCATTCAACATCCATAAATTCATGCCTTCACATTCATCATCAAACAAGTTAAAAGACCACTTACCACCCAAGAATAGACAAGACGGGAAAGTGGTGAAAATGAATAACTTGTATGTTAGGTGGAGGACTGCTTTGTGTTAGTGGCCTTGGGGGTAGGAAGGGGAAAGAGTGGTCGTTGCATTTTCTGATGACATGGGTGCACTGGTGCAACTTAAGCAAACCTTGCATTAATATGGTCATCCCTGGTATCCCAGGCAGCAATGTGAGCAGCCGAGGTTGCATTACCTTCATTGCCCTCCTCCTCCTCTTGTTCTTCCCCCACTAAATTGCCCAAGGAGAATCTGAGCTGAAGAATTAACAAGAACTTATCAGTACAACATTTTATCAGACACCCTTGTGCAACTACAAAGCTGTACTCTTACTTTTATTACTACACCTATGTGGTGCAGCACCTTTGTCTTCAGCAGAGGAAGAGACAGGAAGAGATAGGTACCAGCTCTGACTGCTGAAATGCTCTTGGCTGACAACTTCCGGGTTTTGGAGTCGTGAGGCACCTACCAAAGACTGTTCCACCTGGGCCTGTTCAGGGGCAGACTCAGCCATCTGAATATGAAGCAGCATGTCAGCTATTGACTGAGGCAGGTTATGAGTGAGAAGTGGAAGCACTTTGAGTGGAGTCCCCACTTCTTTGACCCCGATGGCATCATCCCTCTCAAGGTCCAACCGCACTCCAATGAGCTGGCGAACACTTTGGTGCAAATCAGTGTGGCTCTGTAAGGCCAAGGCTATGGTATCTCTCAATCTATTTAAGGTGACAGATATGTTGGTATCCAGAGTCTGCACGGTGGTATTGAAAGCATGCATGGAGTCATTTGATCGTAGCGTATGATGGTCCATGGTACTGGCCACTCTGTCCATGGAGAAACCCAGCATCTCCATGGCCAGTGACATCACCTCCCTCATGTTTGAGGTGGATTCCTCGAATTTCTCTTTAATCATGTGGATTCCGCTTCGAAGGGCTGACAGTGCATTGCACATTGTTTGCTGCTGCTCTTTGATTCTCTTCATGGTCCCAGAGGTACAATGTCTGTGGCCAGCTGAGTAGAGCTTGGCGAGGGCTGCACCCTATGAAATGGACTCTCCACTGCTGTCCTTGTCTCCACCACCTGCGCTTGCACACTTGTGAAGAGTGATTCACAAGGCAAAAACCCAACTACCTGCCTTACTGGTCCCACCAAAGTGTGAGTATCTGAGCTGGCGCATGGTCTGCATGATTCCTGTGATAGTGCACCCTCAGAAGGGCTCATCTCCTTTGAGAAATCACTGTCAGTGACCTCTACCAACTGTTGCTACACATGCAAAGGCCCTGTTGGAGATAAAAGACATGAAATAGTCCTGGCAAGGTAAGAGTATGATGCAAGTTGTCATTCTGAAGATGATCGTATTTCATTTGCTGTTGAAATCAAGTCAACATGATTGAGTGCCATATGACATGTGAGTCCATTATAAAAGATGTAATAGCAGAGCACAAAGTCAACATGGATTTATGAAAGGGAAATCATGCTTGACAAATCTACTGGAATTTTTTGAGGATTTTTTTAACTAGTAGAATAGATAAGGGAGAACCAATGGATGTGGTGTATTTGGACTTTCAGAAGGCATTTGATAAGATCCCACATAAGAGATTAGCGTGCAAAATTAAAGCACATGGGACTGGGGGTAAGGTACTGACATGGATAGAGAACTGGTTGGCAGACAGGAAACAAAGAGTAGGAATAAACGGGTCTTTTCCCGAGTGGTGGGCAGTGACTAGTGGGGTACCGCAGGGATCAGTGCTAGGACCCCAGCTATTCACAATATATATTAATGATATAGGTGAGGGAATTAAATGTAATATTTCCAAGTTTGCAGATGGCACAAAGCTGGGTGGGAGTGTGAGCTGTGAGGAGGATGCAGAGAAACTCCAGTGTGATTTGGACAGGTTGAGTGAGTGGGCAAATACATGGAAGATGCAGTGTAATGTGGATAAATGTGAGGTTATCCACTTTGGTGGCAAAAACAGAAAGGCAGATTATTATCTGAACAGTGACAGATTGGGAAAGGAGGAGGTGCAGCGAGACCTGGGTGTCCTTGTGCACCAGTCGCTGAAAGTAAGCATGCAGGTGCAGCAGGCAGTTAAGAAGGCAAATGTTATGTTGGCCTCCATAGCGAGAGGATTCGAGTACAGGAGCAAGGATGTCTTGCTGCAATTATACAAGCCCTAGGTGAGATCACATCTGGAGTATTGTGTGCAGTTTTGGTCTCCTTATCTGAGGAAGGATGTTCTTGCTATGGAGGGAGTGCAGCGAAGGTTCACCAGACTGATTCCTGGGATGGCAGGACTGACGTATGAAAAGAGATTGGGTCAATTATGCTTGTATTCACTAGAGTTTAGAAGAATGAGAGGGGATCTCATAGAAACCTACAAAATTCTAACAGGACTGAACAGACTAGATACAGGAAGGATGTTCCCAATGGTGGGGGAGTCCAGGACCAGGGGTCACAGTCTAAGGAAAGGGGTAAACCATTTAGGATTGAGATGAGGAGGGATTTCTTCACCCAGAGAGTGGTGAACCTGTGGAATTCTCTACCACAGAAAGCAGTTGAGGTCTAATCATTAAATATATTCAAGAAAGAGTTAGATATAGTTCTTAGGACTAATGGGATCAAGGGATACGGGGAGAAAGTGGGAACAGGTTACTGAGTTTGAATGATCAGCCATGATCGTATTGAATGGCGGAGCAGGCTCGATGGGCTGAAAGGCCTACTCCTGCTCCGATTTTTCTATGTTTCTATTTAAGTGTGTTACCAGGTAGCTGGGAGCTCCCTGACTCCGCATCTCCAAAGGCCCGGGACACTGAAACTGCTCTGATTTCCAATGCCTCCCCCTCTGAGCTGGTCAGCTTTGAGATATTTGGAAGACCACCTCTGGTTGTCTCCTTCTCCCTGGTGATCCGTGGTCTCTTCTCCCGCAAGGAGGGAAAGAATAGACTTTTGAGTGAGTGTAATGGCATGGAGGGAAAGAATAGACTTTTGAGTGAGTGTAATGGCATGGAGGGAAAGAATAGACTTTTGAGTGAGTGTAATGGCATGTGTTCATACGATGGATGAAGTCCATTTGGGGAGTTTGACTGTGAGGGAGAGGCATGACATTGTATAAGAATGGTGAGTGGGAATGGTGGATGAACAGTTGGGGATGTGAGGAAGTGCATATAATGAGAAGGAGGAATGTACCTGCAAAGTGAATGAGTGTGAGGAGGGATGCATTGGAATAGGCTTGACAAGGCATAGTGAGGGTGTGGGATGATGCACACAGCAGGATGTAGGTGAATGTGCCACTCTACTCACTTTTCCTGACATGTTTAGGTCATTGAAGTGCTTTCTACATTCTACACTAATTCCAGGAGTATGGCACCACTCTGCTGGTGCTGACCTCCTCCGTTACCTCCAACTGCACCTTCTTGGTCTGCTGCAGACATCTTCCTCCTGTTAATAGGAAAAGGTATCTCTCTCCGACTCCTCACAGCTGCAGTAATGCATCCAGGGCTGCATCACTGAAATGAGGCACAGCTTTTGCCCATCTGGACTCCATTCTCCCACTCACACTTGGAGAACTGTGGGAGGATTCGGCGATGCTCAGCCTCAGGCTGATGACATGCCTCTGGAGTCATCCACAAGGCAGCAGATGCTGGAGCTGCAGCATAACGTGTAGGAACATCTGGCGGAACTTCCAGAAGCTATGTGCACCCATGTATGGATGATGGAGGAGTCCATCCAGGCCATGAGTGCTGCCATGGCTCTGACATGTGCCTGCATGGCTTCCTCCATCGAGAGACTGGCAACCCTCATGGAGGGCCATATCCAGCAGACTATCCAGTGGATGCCGGAGATGTGTGTGGACCTGCCTGCCATTGCCACCTCCATTAGCTCTGTGGAGCAATGGCTGGGTGAGAGGGGGATGAGACACCTGGAGCCGTGCCAGATACTTGCACTCCTCAGGTGAGCAGGGAAGGATGAATTTGCCTTGCAGGGTTAGAGGAGCAGCTGTCTTCAGCATCTGGGGCCTGTGGCTTCTCAGATCCTCTGATGGTGACATCGACACCTCACAAAGCCGTGGAGACACAGAGGACTTCTCCACCTGTAGAGGAGGCCCTCAATATGCTGGGGACTTCCAGGTCTCCGGCAGCTAGAGGATGACTGCCGTGCTCATCGAAACCCACAGAGTAGAAAGGTCAGCAGGCTGCCTTAATCTCAGCTGATAGCACTGGAGGAGCACCATGTAGGAGCACCCGCAAGCACATGAAAAAGTTCCACCAGCTGCAATTGGGTTGCACGAGGTGAGATCCTGATGTTCTATGTCATCTTGATGTGTACTTGTCAGAAATGAATTGTGATATTGTGCCCCACTGAAAGAATCCTTTACTTTTAACACTACTAGGCCATTAACAGTTCACTGGCTTCCGCAAAAGGTGTGATGGGAAGGAGCACACCGAGTGAAGTACCGACATTTCCCATGCTGTTGCCTTGTGATGACAGCTTCAGGAAAATGCTGAGACCAATCAAGAAAATAACAACAGGTCTGCAATGGTGGAAGATTTATTGGATTAACTGGATGTGTTAGTAAGGCTCATGTGCCTCCCTTGCACATCTCTCATCGCACCTTGCTTGCTGTCCCTTAAGGTCTTCATCCTGTTGCGCTTGGTTACCATCCCCTTGGTAATCCTCTTCATCAGAGGAGGCATCATGTTCCAGGATATCCTCATTGTTCAAAGTTTCTCCCCTCTGTAGCACCAGGTTGTGCAGAGCACAGTACATCACCACGATACGCGTGATACTTGCTGGGATTCATTGAAGGACTCCACCAGATCTATTCAGGCATCTGAACTTCATCTTGAGAAGACCTATGGCCTGTTCGACGGTAGCTCAAGTTGTGCCGCAGCAGATGTTGTATCACTCCTGGAAGGAGCTAAGGAAAGGATAGGGCCTATCAATGATGTACAAGGGAACTTATGCGTGAATGCAGAAGATGTGGGCAGGGTTCTTAATGGGTTTTTTGGCTCTGACTTCACAAAGGAGAGGGATGATGCAGACATTGTAGTAAAGGAGGAGGAGTGTGAAATATTAGATATGATAAGCATAATGAGAGCGGAAGTACTAGAGGGTCTGACATCCTTGAAAGTGGATAAATCACCATGACCAGATGGATTGCATTCCAAGTTGTTTAAGGAAGCTAGGGAGGAAATAGCAGATGCTCTGAGGATCATCTTCAAATTGTCATTGGATGCAGATGAGGTACCAGAGGATTGGAGGTCTGTGAGCATTATAACATTGTTTAAAAGGTGTGCGAGGGATAGGCCAAATAATTATAGGCCAGTCAGTCTGACCTTGGTGGTGGGTAAATTGTTAGAATCAATTCTAAGCAACAGGATAAACTG
The DNA here is from genome assembly GCF_036365525.1 of Heterodontus francisci. Classification (NCBI taxonomy): domain Eukaryota; kingdom Metazoa; phylum Chordata; class Chondrichthyes; order Heterodontiformes; family Heterodontidae; genus Heterodontus; species Heterodontus francisci. The sequence continues at coordinate 130,501,969 of NC_090374.1, read as the reverse complement.
CCACTTATAAAGGCGTGGATTGATCAGGGATAGTCAGCATGGATTTGTTAAGGGAATGTCATGTCTTACTAACTTGATTGAATTTTTTGAGGAAATAACAAGAAAGATTGATGAGGGAGGTGCAGTGGATGCAGTCTACATGGATTTCAGTAAGGCATTTGACACGGTCCCACATGGCAAACTGGTTAGAAACATGAAAGCTCATGGGATACAGGGGAATGTGGCAGGTTGGATCCAGAATTGGCTCAGTGACAGGAAACAAACGGTAGTAGTCAACGGATGTTTTTGTGAATGGAAAGCGGTTTCCAGCGGCGTTCCACAGGGCTCAGTGCTGGGTCCCTTGCAGTTTGTGGTATATATTAATGGTTTGGACTTAAATGTGGGAGGCATGATTGGGAAATTTTCTGATGACACAAAAATTGACGATGTAGTTGACAGTGAAGAAGATAGCTGTAGACTCCAGAATGATATCAATTGTTTAGTTGAGTGGGCATAAAGTGGCAAATGGAATTCAATCCAGATAAGTGTGAGGTAATACATTTGGGGAGGGCAAACAAAGCAAGGGAATACACAATAAATGGGAGAGTATTGAGAGGGGTAGAAGAAGTGAGAGACCTTGGAGTGCATGTCCACAGGTCCATGAAGGTGGGAGGACAGGTAGATAAAGTGGTGAAGAAGGCATATGGAATGCTTTCCTTTATTGACTGAGGTATAGAATACAAAAGCAGGGATGTCATGCTGGAATGCTGGTTTTAAGTCATTAAATATGGAAGCTTAGAGCGAGAACAAACAGAGTTGTTATCTCTGGGTTGTTGCCCGTGCCACGTGATAGCGAAGCGAGGAATAGGGAGAGAGAGGAGTTGAACACGTGGCTGCAGGGATGGTGCAGGAGGGAGGGTTTTGGTTTCCTGGATAATTGGGGCTCTTTCTGGGGTAGGTGGGACCTCTACAAACAGGATGGTCTTCACCTGAACCAGAGGGGTACCAATATCCTGGGGGGGAGGTTTGCTAGTGCTCTTCGGGGGGGTTTAAACTAATTCAGCAGGGGAATGGGAACCTAAATTGTAGTGCCAGTGTACAGGATGTTGAGAGTAGTGAGGTCAGGGATATGGTTACAAGGACGCAAGAGGGCACTGGCAAGCAAGAACCTGGTTTAAAGTGTGTCTATTTCAACGCCAGGAGCATCCGGAATAAGGTGGGTGAGCTTGCAGCATGGGTTGGTACCTGGGATCTCGATGTAGTGGCCATTTCGGAGACATGGGTAGAGCAGGGACAGGAATGGATGTTGCAGATTCCGGGATTTAGATGTTTCAGTAAGAACAGGGAAGATGGTAAAAGAGGGGGGGGTGTGGCATTGTTAATCAAGGAGAGTATTACAGCGACAGAAAGGACGTTTGAGGACTCGTCTACTGAGGTAGTATGGGCTGAGGTTAGAAACAGGAGAGGTGAGGTTACCCTGTTGGGAGTCTTTTATAGACCTCCGAATAGTTCCAGAGATGTAGAGGAAAGGATAGCGAAGATGATTCTCGACAGGGGTGAGAGTAACAGGGTAGTTGTTATGGGGGACTTTAACTTTCCAAATATCGACTGGAAATACTATAGTTCGAGTACTTTAGATGGGTCAGTTTTTGTCCAGTGTGTGCAGGAGGGTTTTCTGACACAGTATGTAGACAGGCCAACCAGGGTCGATGCCACATTGGATTTGGTACTGGGAAATGAACCTGGCCAGGTGTTAGATTTAGATGTAGGTGAGCACTTTGGTGATAGTGATCACAATTCGGTTAGGTTTACCTTAGCGATGGGCAGGGACAGGTATATACCGCAGGGCAAGAATTATAACTGGGGGAAAGGAAATTATGATGCGATTAGGCAAGATTTAGGATGTGTAGGATGGGGAAGGAAACTGCAGGGGATGGGAACAATCGAAATGTGGAGCATATTCAAGGAGCAGCTACTGCGTGTCCTTGATAAGTATGTACCTGTGAGGCAGGGAGGAAGTTGTCGTGCGAGGGAGCCGTGGTTTACTAAAGAAGTTGAAGCGCTTGTCAAGAGGAAGATGAAGGCTTATGTTAGGATGAGACGTGAAGGCTCAGTTAGGGCGCTTGAGAGCTACAAGCTAGCCAGGAAGGATCTAAAGGGAGAGCTAAGAAGAGCAAGGAGAGGACACGAGAAGTCATTGGTGGATCGGATCAGGGAAAACCCTAAGGCTTTCTATAGGTATATCAGGAATAAAAGAATGACTAGAGTTAGATTAGGGCCAATCAAGGATAGTAGTGGGAAGTTGTGTGTGGAATCAGAGGAGATAGGGGAAGTGTTAAATGAATATTTTGCGTCAGTATTTACAGTAGAGAAAGAAAATGTTGTTGAGAATACTGAGATTCAGGCTACGAGGCTAGATGGGATTGAGGTTCACAAGGAGGAGGTGTTAGCAATTTTGGAAGGTGTGAAAATAGATAAGTCCCCTGGGCCAGATGGGATTTATCCTAGGATTCTCTGGGAAGCTAGGGAGGAGATTGCAGAGCCTTTGTCCTTGATCTTTATGTCGTCATTGTCGACAGGAATAGTGCCGGAAGACTGGAGGATTGCAAATGTTGTCCCCTTGTTCAAGAAGGGGAGTAGAGACAGCCCTGGTAATTATAGACCTGTGAGCCTTACTTCGGTTGTGGGTAAAATGTTGGAAAAGGTTATAAGAGACAGGATTTATAATCATCTTGAAAAGAATAAGTTCATTAGCGATAGTCAGCACGGTTTTGTGACGGGTAGGTCGTGCCTCACAAACCTTATTGAGTTTTTCGAGAAGGTGACCAAACAGGTGGATGAGGGTAAAGCAGTGGATGTGGTGTATATGGATTTCAGTAAGGCGTTTGATAAGGTTCCCCACAGTAGGCTATTGCAGAAAATACGGAAGTATGGGGTTGAAGGCGATTTAGAGCTTTGGATCAGAAATTGGCTAGCTGAAAGAAGACAGAGGGTGGTGGTTGATGGCAAATGTTCATCCTGGAGTTTAGTTACTAGTGGTATACCGCAAGGATCTGTTTTGGGGCCACTGCTGTTTGTCATTTTTATAAATGACCTGGAAGAGGGTGTAGAAGGGTGGGTTAGTAAATTTGCAGATGACACTAAGGTCAGTGGAGTTGTGGATAGTGCCAAAGGATGTTGTAGGGTACAGAGAGACATAGATAGGCTGCAGAGCTGGGCTGAGAGATGGCAAATGGAGTTTAATGCAGAAAAGTGTGAGGTGATTCACTTTGGAAGGAGTAACAGGAATGCAGAGTACTGGGCTAATGGGAAGATTCTTGGTAGTGTAGATGAACAGAGAGATAGATCTTGGTGTCCAGGTGCATAAATCCCTGAAGGTTGCTAACCAGGTTAATAGGGCTGTTAAGAAGGCATATGGTGTGTTAGCTTTTATTAGTAGGGGGGTCGAGTTTCGGAGCCACGAGGTCATGCTGCAGCTGTACAAAACTCTGGTGAGACCGCACCTGGAGTATTGCGTGCAGTTCTGGTCACCGCATTATAGGAAGGATGTGGAAGCTATGGAAAGGGTGCAGAGGAGATTTACTAGGATGTTGCCTGGTATGGAGGGAAGGTCTTACGAGGAAAGGCTGAGGGACTTGAGGTTGTTTTCGTTGGAGAGAAGGAGGAGGGGAGGTGACTTAATAGAGACATATAAGATAATCAGAGGGTTAGATAGGGTGGATAGTGAGCGTCTTTTTCCTCGGATGGTGATGGCAAACACGAGGGGACATAGCTTCAAGTTGAGGGGTGATAGATATAGGACAGATGTGAGAGGTAGTTTCTTTACTCAGAGAGTAGTAAGGGTGTGGAACGCCCTGCCTGCAGCAGTAGTAGATTCGCCAACTTTAAGGGCATTTAAGTGGACATTGGATAGACACATGGATGAAAATGGAATAGTGTAGGTCAGATGGTTTCACAGGTCGGCGCAACATCGAGGGCCGAAGGGCCTGTACTGCGCTGTAATGTTCTAATTCTAATATATTCAAGAAGGAGATAGATACATTTCTTAATGCCAAAGGGATCAAGGGATATGGGGAGAAAGCAGGAACAGGGTACTGAATTAGACGTTCAGCCATGATCTTTTTTGAATGGTGTAGCAGGCCCGAACGGCCGAATGGCCTACTCCTGCTCCTATTTGCTATGTTTCTATGGTTAGGCCATAGCTGGAGTATTGCTTACAGTTCTGGTCACTGCATTACAGGAAGGACATAATTGCTTTGGAGAGAGATTTATAAGAATGTTGCCAGGTCTTGAAAGTTGCAGCTATGAGGAAAGATTGGATCGGCTAGAGTTGTTTTCCTTAGAACAGAGGAGGCTGAGGGGTGATTTAATTGAGGTGTACAAAATTATGAGGGGCCGAGATGGAGTAGACAGGAAGGACCTGTTTCCCCTAGCAGAGAGGTCAATTACCAGGGGGCACAGTATTAAGGTGATTGGTAGAAGGATTAGAAGGGACATGAGGAAATTCTTTTTCACTCAGAGGGTGGTGGGTGTCTGGAATTCATTACCAGGAATGGTGGTGAAGGCAGAAACCCTCAAGTCATTTAAAAGGTACCTGGATATGCAGCTGAATTGCTGTAACCTGCAAGGCTACAGTCCAGGTGCTGGAAGGTGGGATTAGATTGGGCAGCTAATTTTTTTGGCCAGTGCAGAAATGATGGGCTGAATGGCCTCCTTCTGTGCCGTAATTTTTCTATGGTTCTATGGTTCCTCTGAATCTGTGCTTGGGTTCCCCACAGTCATCAGCAGGCATCTCTCTTTTGGTGGGTAGCCCTTATCAACCATTATCCATCCTTGAAGTCGCATGGCTGGGGGGGCGAGGGGATATGAAAATGCCGGGCACCCAGGAATCTTGCACAGACCTGAAGGATCCGTTTGGGGTGGTCGCGGACCAGTTGTATTTTGAGCGAATGGAAGTCCTTCCTGTTGATGAAGACCGTTGCCTGGTCCAGGGGAGCCTTGATGGCCACATGCATGCAGTTCATGATACTCTGCACCTGAGGGAATCCAGAGATAGCTCAGAATCCTATAGACTTCTCAGCCTGACTGTCCACATTGGTGTGGAAGTGTATGTACTGGCTGGCCCTCTTGAGTGTGGCATTGGTGACCATCTTGATGCAGGATGAGCTGCAGACTGTGAGATCCCACAGATATCCCCAGATGATCCCTGAACTGATACTGAGGCATAGAAGTTCAGCACCACGGTGACCTTCAATGCAACAAGCATTGGGTGTCCAACCACTCCCCATTGGGCTCAGTTCATCTGCCATCTTGATACACAGCTCTGTAATGGCCTCCCTGGAGCAATGCAGTTTTTAGCAACATTGCTGCTCTGACATTTGTAGGAAGTTGACCCTCTGAAGGTAGTCCCTCTTTCGCAGATATTGTCGTCTCTACCCTAGTGGCTGGTTATGATGTACCCCTGTGCAGCCGCCTCCTTCCAGGCTCCTGATGCTGGTGTCCCTGTGGCTGCAGTTATCTCCCCCTCTGATGCTGCTCCTTACTGGGGGTCTCGAAGCCTGAGTGAATGAGGCTCATGGCAAAAAGCTACAATCAATTCTCAGGGCCTCCCATGCCCTCTCGCTCCGTAGATACCAGTGCCATGTCCGAGAGAGCACTTAGGTGGAAGGCCCCCACTGTGCTGGGCAAGTTAGCCCCTGTTCCCTATTGCTACTTTTGCTGTCCAACCAGATCTACCCTCCCTGGCAAACCAGGCTGCCACTCGCAAAGGCTGCCGCCTGCAGCCAACACTGACCTCCCGCTAAGCCTCTGCCTGGTTATAGCTGGCGAAACTCTGAAGCACTGTTGTTCCCGGGAACTAATGGAAAAATTAGAAAAACCTGGAAAAATTGCTGTTAATTGCCTGTTTAACAGGCTTAATTACCTTCCTGCCTTGTTCCAGCGCAACCTCCTCCATCCACCCTGGCCGCCATTCGTAATAACCCATCGTGACGTGAAGGCACTTTGCTTCCCTTCCAATGCTTTCCACTTCAATTTTACCACTCCTCCTGCCTCCCAGCCCATTGGAGATGGGCTGGGAAAATTCTGCCCATACAGTCAAGTTGAGAACTGCAACATTTACACATTTCTTTGCCACGTGAATCAGAGACAGGTCGCCTGCTGTGTAAGGCATTCATTCAGCTCCGTTGGCAGGATAGTCTGCAACTGAGTGTCAACCTGGATTTTATTCCTCCAGACTCCTGGGCTCTGATGACTGCTCTGCTTTGCCAGTTTTCATCATATTTCCCATTCTACTCACTGAGCCGCCTTTAGCTCTTTTCACTCTGTATATATCTTTTATTTCTTGGATTTTTTTCATTATGTTTGCTTTTGTTTCCTGTGCATTTAACCATTCCTGTCCACCACTGAAAGTAGTCATTCCATTTATTTTCCTGTGTTTGTGGTTGATGTGTATCTCCTCCCCATTCCCCTTCTTCTATTCCTTTTAAATGCTCGTCATCTGTAATATCTTCCAGTTCTGGTGAAATAACCTGAAATCCTGATTTGTATTCCATTGTAGTCAATGACGATAAAAATTGGGAGAGTAAAGCTGGTTGGTGACATGCTACCACCCATTTTACACTAAAGACAAGATCTACCCCTGTGTCTAATTTCTGTTTTTTGTGTCAGTTCATAAGAATATTTAACACAGAGTGGCTGGTGCAGGCAGCCAAACAAGGGACCAGTACTTGGCGAGTAGGAGATGCTGCAGTTTCTCATAAACTGACCTGCAAACCCTCCTAGTTGAGATTGAGCTGAGGCGACACAGACTGCTGGCTGACCATGGCAGAGACCCGCAATGTTATGGAGGTGGCAATAGGTGGTCACAGGCCTTCCCGCCCTGGACCTAATTTCGGTGGAGGCAGGAAGATGTTGGGCTCCGTCCCGTCACCATCCCACCTGATTATCTGCTCTCCCTGCCTCCAAACCCGCCGCAGGAGAGAGCATAAAATTCCCCCCAGGTTGGCTTCTGTTCACTTTCGACTTTACTGCAACAAAATACAATGCACACTGATCTGTTTTGTTATTCATGGAGTTTAGAGTCATTCAAGGAAAGGGTGCACTTTTTTGGTACTTATTTAATTGGGTGATGATTATTGGAATACTCATGGGAGCAAAGAAGGCTGCTGGATTTGCTACATTATTTGCAAGTGAGGGAACCAGAGATAAGGCTCTAGTTTCTAAGGTAGAATATGTTATACAGAAGAGAAGGGTTCAGTGATGAAATGGGCTCTGATACTGCTTGCAACAGTCACTGAGGAATCCTCTCAGTGCGGGTCATTGTGAATCTCTTCTCCAAGTAATTCTGGTTCCAACAGAGTTATGTCTGCCTCCTGACCAATGTCAAACACCAGTCCTTTTTGAATGATGAAGTTATGAAGGGCACAGTTGGCTATAATATGCATGACATATGATCTGGAGCATACTGCAGAGCCCTTCCCACCCTGATCAGGCAACAAAATGGTCCCTTTTAAGACCCCACTAGTCCTTTCAATGACCTATTCTGTAGAGCCATGTGCTATGTCGGGGCACTTTTCTGCAGCTGTTTGGATCATGCCTGGAGCAAATAGCTTCTGTCTCATTTGATGACCAAAAAAAGTTACTGACCATGAAATGATACTGAAAACGGCATGGTAATTTAATCTTTATGGCCCTGCAATTCCAATGGATTGTTATGATAAACACACAATGGTTCTATATGAGGGAGGGAGGTGAGCCACCATCTAGGGTTTTGCCTAGATCCACCAGTATCATGCCCCATCTAAGTTTCACCAGCAGTGAAGGTGGGAGGAAATAAGCCGTCCTTCGGAATAGTATAGCCGTGCAAAAACAACAACTTGGATTTATATAATAATCTGTACTAATGCTTTGTCTTTCAACACACCATTAACATATTGTTTGCCTTTGCTCCGTGACCTTTTGGTCAGCTATGTGGCCTGGTCCAATCTAGACCTCCTTTGTTATCTCTTGCCCCACCCCCACCTCACTTGCTTATAACCTGTGGCTTTTCTAATATTTGTCAGTTCCGATGAAGGGTCACTGACCCGAAACGTTAACTCTGCTTCTCTTTTCACAGATGCTGCCAGACCTGCTGAGTGGTTCCAGCATTTCTTGTTTTTATTTCAGATTTCCAGCATCCGCAGTATTTTGCTTTTATATTACTTGGATTTATATCGTGCCTTTAACGTAATAAAATGTCCTAAGGCACATCACAGAGGCATTATAAAACAAAATATGACACAAAGCCATATATGGACATATTAATGCAGATGATCAAAAGCTTGGTCAAAGAGGTAGGCTTTAAGGAGTGTCTTAAAGGAGGAAAGCAAGCTAAACAGACAGAGAGGTTCAGGGAGGGAATTCCAGAGCTTAGTTTGTAGGCAACTGAAGACACAACCACCAATAGTGGAGCAATCAAAATCAGGGCTGCTCAAGAGGCTGAAATTAGAGGAGTGCAGATATCTTGGAGGGTTGTGGGGCTGGAGGAGATTACAGAGATAAAGAGGGGGCAGGCCATGGAGGGATTCGAAAATGAGGAAAATTTTAAAATCAAGGTGTTGTTTAACTGGGAGCCAATGTAGGTCAGCGAACACAGAGCTGATTGGTGAATGTCATTTGAAGCGAGTTAGCAGACGGGCAGAGCAGTTTTGGATGACCTCAGGTTTACTAAGAGTATAATGTGGGAGGACGGCCAGGAGTGCGTTCAAATAGTCAAGTATTAAGGTAACAAAGGTATAGATGAGGGTTTCAGCAGCAGAAGAGCTGAGACGGGCAGAGACAAGTTATGTTATGGAGATGGAAATAGGTGGTCTTAGTGACTGCACGAATATGTGGTTGAAAGCTGTTCTTGGGGTCAAATATGACACCGAGGTTGCAAACAGCCTGGTTCAGCCTCACTTAGTAGTCAGGGAGAGGGATGGAATCGGTGGCAACGGAGTGCAGTTTGTGGAGGGGACCGAAGACAATATTTTAAGTCTTCCCAATATTTAATTGGAGGAAATTTCTGCTTATTCAGAACTGGATGTTGGATAAGCAGTCTGATAATTTAGAGACAGCTGGGGACTTGAGAGAGATGGTGGTGAGGTAGAGCTTGGTGTTGTCAGCATACATGTGAAACTGACATGTTTTTGGAGATGGCACCAAGGGGTAGCATGTAGATGAGAAATAGGAGGGGTTCAAGGATAGATCCTTGGGTTCTAAGTTTGACACTAAAGGTAACTGTGCAGAAATAGGAAGAGAAGCCATTGATGGAGATTCTCTGGCTACTATTGGATAAATAAAAATGGAACCACACAAGTGCCGCCTCACCCAGCTGAAAGACAGTGGAGAGGCTTTGGAGGAGGATGATGTGATTAACTTTGTTCAAGGCAGCAGGCAGGTCAAGAAGGATGAGAAGGGAAAGTTTATCTTTGCCACAGTCACATAGGATGTCATTTGTGACTTTGACAATTGCCATTTCAGTACTATGGCAGGGGCAGAAATCTGATTGGAGGGTTCAAACATGGAGTTCCAGGAAAGATAGGCACAGATTCGGGAGGCGACAAAGCGTCCAAGAATTTTGGAGAGGAAAGGGAGATTGGAGATGGGGCGGTAGTTTGCAAGAACTGAATGTTTGCTTTTTGAGGAGTTGGGTGATAACAGCAGATTTGAAGGAGAGGGACAGAACCTGAGGAGAGAGAACTGATAATGTCAGCTAACATGATGACCAGGAGGGGAAGTTGTGTGGTCAGTAGTTTAGTGGGAATAGGGTTAGGAGAGCAGGACATGGGTCTCGTGGTCAATATGAGTCAGAGGGGTTATGAGGAGAGATAGAAAAGAAACTAGAGAAATAGATAAGTTGATGGTTAAGGCAGGGGGGTTCCTTGGAGGAAGCTAGATCCGGTAGATTAGTGGAAGGGAGGGATGTGGCAGAGGCAACTGATCAAATGGTCTCAACCTTGGGGACAAAGAAGTCCATGAGCTCCTTGCACTTGTTTTTGGAGGTGAGGGGGAGGAGACAGAGGAAAGGGGTTAAAGAAGACAGTTTGAGGTAGGGAAGAGAAGCCGGGTATTACCTTTGCATTCCAAGATGATCCTGGAATAGTGAACAGTTTTAGCAGACAAGGGCAGGACCCAATAGTGCTTTATGTAGTCAAGGCAGATCTTGTGGTGAATGGCTAAATCAGTTGTCTGCCATATCGAGAAAAGCCTGTGTCCCTTGACTTTAAGGGAGCAGAGATGAAGGTAATATCAGGGGAACAGCCAAGATAAGAGAGAATAATGCTTTTAATGCGGACTCGGACATCAAAGTTGGAGGTGAGGGTATGGTTGAACAGATTGGTAGCTGCAGAAATGTTGTGGTGAAAGGAAGGCCAAAGGCTAGACAGTTTGGACTTTGAGAGTGCAGTTCTAAGTGAATTGAGGGAGAGTATTTTTCGGGGGCGGATACAGAGGAAGTTGCGTTTTGAGGAGAAACAAGGATGTGGTTGGACAACAATACAAGAAAATGATCAGAGATGACCTTATCTGTGTTTGATACTATGAGCTGAATTTTACCAAGCCTTCGACTTCAGGCTCCGAGGTGGGTCGGGGGGTGGGGGCGAGGAGTGGGCACTGAAAGATGGGGCCGGCAGCGGTCCGCCACGGAGCCCAATATCGAGAAGGCCTGGCCCAATCCTCCCAGGAGCAGCGAGGCTCCGTGGTGGCCCCTCCCACTTCTGGGCGATGGGACCTGGGTTTCAATATTTAAATTAATTACATGCACAAATTTAAATAGACTGACCTGTAATCTTGCGGGCCAGCCGCGATCTTTGGCCTGGCGGCCGGCATTCCCGCGCCATCAATTCTCCGTCCGGTCAAAGGTGGAGTGACACTGATGGGGAGGGAGGAGGAGTTGAGATTTTCAGTGCAGGATGGGGGATGGGTCAAATAAACGTAATGGGTGTAGGGGATGGTGGGGAGGGGTGAACTTTAAACTTTGTGCAGTCTGGACGGGGGAAGTTCACATTTAAAAGATAAGTGTTTTGGGTGGGGAAAGGGCAAATAGTTAATGTCAATTTTATTGGGGGGGGAGGCGGGAAAGGGGCATTAGAAATTTATTTAATACATTTTGGGGGCATACTTCTTTAAAAATTTAAATGAGCCCGTAGAGCTGGCTGCCCTTTAAAAATGGTGAGTGTGGGTGTGGCGGGCAGGCCACCCCGGATATTTAAAGGAGCCGTCGCGCAGGAGATCATGATTTTGAGCTCGCCACTGAGATCGGCACTGGGCTCTTAAAGTCCAGCCTTATGGGGGTAGCGATGCCACGTGAGATTGGAAGGGGAAGCAGGTGGTTGTGAATATGTTTTTCATTCCATTTTTTATTCATTTATGGGACCTGAGCATTGTTGGCAAGGCCAACATTTATTGTCCATCCCCAGCTGCCCTTGAGAAGGTGGTGGTGAGCTGCTTTCTTGAACTGCTGCAGTCCATGTGGGGTAGGATTTTGAACCAAAGACAGTGAAGGAACGGCAATATATTTCCAGGTCAGGATGGTGTGTGGCTTGGAGGGGAATTTGCAGGTGGTGGTGTTCCCATGCATCCACTGCCCTTGTCCTTCTCGGTGGCAGAGTTCATGGGTTTGGAAGGTGCTGTTGAAGGAAGCTTGGCAAGTTGCTGCAATGCATCTTGTATATCGTATATACAGTTGCCTCTGTGCATCAATGGCGGAGGAAGTGAATGTTGAAGGTGGTGGTTGAGGTGCTGATCAATCAGGCTGCCTTGTCCTGGATGGTGTTGAGCTTCTTGAGTGTTATTGGTAGCTACACTCATCCAGGCAAGTGGAGAGTATTCCATCACACTCCTGACTTGTGCCTTGTAGACGGTGGAGAGGCTTTGGGGAGTCGGGAGGTGAGTTACCCGCCACAGAATTCCCAGCCTCTGACCTGCTTTTAGCCACAGTATTTATGTGGCTGGTCCAGTTCAGTTTCTGGTCAATGGTAACCCCACAGGATGTTGATAGTGGGTGGTTCAACAATGGTAATGCTGCTTGGTATCAAAGGGAGATGGTTAGCTTCTCTGTTGTTGGAGATGGTCATTGTCTGGCACTTGTGTGGTACAAATGTTACTTGCCACTTATCAGCCCAAGCCTGAAAGTTGTCCAGATCATGCTGTATGCAGGCATGGACTGCTTCAGTATCTGAGGAGTTGTGAATGGTACTGAACATTGTTCAGTCATGAGCGAACAACCCCACTTCTGACCTTATGTTGGAGGGAAGGTCATTGATGAAGCAGTTGAAGATGTTTGGGCCTAGGACACTACTCTGAGGAACTCCTGCAGTGATGTCCTGGGACTGAAATGATTCACCTCCAACAACCACAACTATCTTCCTTTGCGCTAGGTATGACTCCAACAGTGGAGAGTTTTCCCCTGATTCTCATTGACTTCAATTTTGCTAGGGCTCCTTGATGCCATACTCGGTCAACTGCTGCCTTGATGTCAAGGGCTGTCACACCTCTGGAATTTAACTGTTTTGTTCATGTTTGGACCAAGGTTGTAATGAAGTCAGGAGCTGACTGGTCCTGATAAAACCCAAACTGAGCTGGTTATTGCTGAGTAAGTGCCGCTTGATAGCGCTGTCACTGACAGCCTTCCGTCACTTTGCTGATGATTGAGAGTATACCGATGGTAATTAGTTGGATTGGATTTGTCTTGCTTTCTGTGAACAGGACCTGCCTGGGCAATTTTCCACATTGTCGGGTAGATGGCAGTGTTGTAGCTGTCCTGGAACAGATTGCCTAGGGGCAGGGCTAGTTCTGGAGCACAAGTCTGCAGTGCTATTGCCAGAATGTTGTCAGGGCCCATCGTCTTTGCTGTATCCACTGCCTTCAGCCATTTCTTGATATCATGTGGAGTGAATTGGATTGACTGAAGATTGGCATCTATGATGCTGGGGATCTCAGGAGGAGGCTGAGATGGATCATCCACTTGGCACTTCTGACTGCAGATGGTTGCAAATGCTCAGCCTTGTCATTTGCACTGATGTGGATGCACTGAGGATGGGGATGTTTGAGGAGTCACTTCCAGTTAGTTGTTTAATTGTCCACCACCTTTCACAACTGGATGTGTTCAGACTACAGAGCTTTGATTTGATCCATTGGTTGTGGGATCACTTAGCTCTGTCTACAGCACGCTGCTTCTGCTGTTTGTCATAGAGAGATACATCACTGAAACAGGCCCTTCGGCCCACCGCGTCTGTGCCAACCATCAACCACCCATTTATACTAATCCCATATTCCCTACCACATCCCCACCTTCCCTCAATTCCCCTACCACCTACCTACACTAGGGGCAATTTACAATGGCCAATTTTACTTATCAACCTGCAAGTCTTTGGCTGTGGGAGGAAACTGGAGCACCTGGCGGAAACCCACGCAGTCATTGGGTGAACTTGCAAACTCCATACAGGCAGTACCGAGAACTGAACCCGGGTTGCTGGAGCTGTGAGACAGTGGTGCTAACCATTGTGCCACTGTGCCGCCCACTGTTTAGCATGCACGTAGTCTTGTGTTGTAGCTTTATCAAGTTTGCACCTCATTTTTAGGTATGCCTGATACTGCTCCTGGCATGCTCTCCTACACTCCTCATTGAACCAGGTTTGGTCCCCTGGCTTGATGGTAATGATAGAGTGCGGGATATGCCGGGCCATGAGGTTGCAGATTGTGGTTGAATACAATTCTGCTGCTGCTGATGGCCCACGGCATTTCATGGATGCCCACTTTTGAACTGCTAGATTTGTTATGAATCTTATCGAGTTTAGCATGGTGGTAGTGCCACATGACACGATGGAGGGTGTCCTCAGTGTGAAGAAGGGACTTTGTCTCCACAAAGACTGTGCAGTGGTTACTCCTGCCAATACTGTCATGGACAGATGCATCTGCGACAGGTAGATAGGTGAGAACAAGGTCAAGTACGTCTTTCCCTCTTGTTGGTTCCCTCACCACCTAGTCCAGCAGATACGTCCTTCAGGACTCAATCAGCTCGGTCAGTAGTGGTGCTACTGAGTGACTCATGGTGATGGACATTGAAGCCCCCCTCCCAGAGTACATTCTGTGCCCTTGCTACCCTCACTGCTTCTTCCAGTGGTGTTCAACAGGGAGGAGTACTGATTTATCAGCTGAGGAAGGGTGGTAGGTGGTGATCAGCAGGCGGCTTTGTTGCCCATGTTTGACCAGATGTCATGAGACTTCATGGGGTCTGGAGTCAATGTCGAGGACTCCCAGGAAAACTCCATCCCGACTGTATACCACTGTGGCACCACCTCTCGTGAGTCTGTCCTGCCAGTGGGATAGGACAAACCCAGGGATGGCGATGGAGGTGTCTGGGACATTGGATGTAAAGTATGTTTCTGTGATTATGACAATGTCAGGCCATTGCTTGACTAGTCTGTGGGACAGCTCTCCCAATTTTGGCACAAGTCAGCTGGCCCCACTCACCTGCCTTTTCCCCAAAGCCCTGCTATTATTTCTCTTCAGATAATTATCCAGTTTCCTTTGAAAGCCACAGTTGAACCTGCCAGCACCACACTCCCAGATTATCGTGAAGAGGACTTTGCGGGGCCAACTGGACTGGGTGTTCCTTTATTGTTTCTGGTCCCCATGTCTTCACTGGGTGGTTCATCCAGTTTTATTCTTCGACTTTTCTGTAGCGATTTGATACAACCGAGTAGCTTGCTCAGCCAATTCAGAGGGCAGTTAAAAATGAACCATGTTTCTGTGGGTCTGAAGTTACATGTATGCCAGACTGGGTAAGATCGGCAGATCATAGAATTATAGAATGATTCCAGCACAGAAGGAGGTCTTTTGGCCTGTAGTGGCCGTGCTGGCTCTCTGTAGACAAGTCAGCTAGTCCCACTTTTCCTCAAAGCCCTGCAATTTTTTTTCTCTTCAGATAATTATCCAATTCCCTTTGAAAGCCACAAATGAATCTGCCACTACCACACTCTCAGGCAGCGCATTCCAGATCCTAATCACTCACTATGTAAAGAAGTTTTTCCTCCTGTCACCTCTGGTTCTTTTGCCAATCATCTTAAATCAGTGCCTTCTGGTTCTCAACCCTTCTGCCAACAGGAACAGTTTCTCCCTATCCACACGCCTCATGATTTTGAACACCTTTATCAAATCTCTTCTCACTTTTCTCTTCCATGAGAAGAGCAGCCCCAGCTTCCTTCCCTAAAGGGCATGAATGAACCAGATGGGTTTTTACAACAATCCAATAGTCTTATGGTCACCATCACCAAGACCAGCTTTTTATTCCAAATTTATTAATTAATTGAATTAAAATTCCACCAACTGCCATGTTGGGAGTTGAACTCCTTTCTCCAAAGTATTAGTCCAGGCCTGTAGATTACTAGTCCAATAACACTACAACTCTGCCACCATTGTTAGGGAGGGTACATGGATAGTGAGATTAAGGGACGATAAGAGGGCAGTGAATTCAGAGGAGAGAGAACATGATGAATTGACATGGCGGTTAAAATCACCTAGGTTGAAAAGCTGCTCGGTGCAGAGGCTGAGGGAAGAAAGCATTGAAGAAAGCTTATTGAGAATATTGGCATGGTCTTTGTGTGGGTTGTAGAGAACCAGGATTTTAAATAAGAGGTGGGAAGAGTGAATTGGCCAGGGAGGAGATTGGCAAGATCAACCCCCAGCTGGCAGGCTGGGCTAGAAGGTCAGCACAAGAGCAGGAGGGGGCAGTTGGGGTGGTTGCTCATGAGGCAGTGACAAGTGCCTCGACGGGCTCTTTGGAGAATGCCAAGAGAGGCACATAGGGAAAGCTATAGGCTTATGTAAGAGGGAGTCAAGTCTGGGACAGTGGCAGGGGAGTAGGAAGGTCGAGGAGTACTGAAGGGTTGGGGTAAGGATTTGGGAAGGCACAGTACCTGAGAGGGGAGAAATGAAAGGAGGCATAAGGACAGTAGAAAAGGGTCGAGGAGGGGTAGCGAGAAAAGAAGCAAAAAGACAGAGGAAAGTAATAAAGTGGGAATGGAAGTGATGGTCTTGTGTCTGGAGCTTCAGCCAAAGTGCGCACGCAAATAGGCACAGGGAAAACTTAAGTTACACAGGCTGGTTGCGTAGCATTAATTAGGATGCATATATCCGAGTAATAAATAAGGAATATAAGCAATAGGAACAGGAGTAGGCCAGTCAGCTCCTCAAGCCTGCTCCATCATTCAATAAGATCATGTCTGATATGATTGTGGCCTTAACTCCACTTTCCTGCCTGCTCCCCATAACCCTTGACTTCCTTGTCAATAAAAATCTAACTCAACCTTGAATATATTCAATGACCCAGCCTCCACTGCTCACTGGGGAAGAGAATTCCAAACCCTAATGACCCTCTGAGAGAATAAATTCCTCCTAATCTACATCTTAAATGGGTGACCCCTTAATTTGAAACTGTGCCCCTAGTTCTAGATTCCCCAATGAGGGGAATCATCCTTTCAGCATCCACCCTGTCAAGCCCCCTCAGAATCTTATATGTTTCAAGAAGATCACCTCTCAATCTTCTAAACTCCAGTGAGTATAGGTCCAACCTGCTCAACCCTTTCTCATAAGACAAACCCCTCATCCCAGGAATCAGCCTAGTGAACTTTCTCAATTCTGCTTCCAATGCAAATATGTCCCTCCTAAATAAGGTGACAAAAACTGTACCTAATCGTCTACATGTGGTCTCACCAATACCCTGTACAGTTGCAGCAAGACTTCCCTACTTTTATACTTCACCCGCCTTACAATAAAGGACAACATTCCATTTGTCTTCCTAATTACTTGCTGTATTTGCATGCAAACTTTTTGTGATTCATGAACAAGGACACCCAGGTCCTTCTGTAGCATTCTGCTGTCTCTCTCCATTTAAATAATAATATGCTTCTTGATTCTTCCTGCCAAAGCGGGCAACATTTTCCCACATTATACTCCATCTGCAGACTCTTGTATCCTCCTCACAACTTGTTTTCCTATCTATCTGTGTATCATCAGCAAATTTGGCTACAATACTCTTGGACCCTTCATCCAAGTCATTAATATAGATTGTAAATATTTGAGGTCCCAGCACTGATCCCTGTGGCACTCCATTAGTTACAGTTTGTCATCCTGAAAATGACCCATTTATCCTGACTCTCTGTTTCCTGTTAGTTAACCAGACCTCTACCCATGCTAATATGTCACCCCCAACACCATGAGCTCTTATCTTGTGTAGTAGTAATTTATGTGGCAATATCGAATGCCTTTTGGAAATCCAAATACACTGCATCTGCTGGTTCCCCTTTATCCAACCTGCTTGTTGCATCCTCAAAGAACTCCACTAAATTTGTCAAACACGATTCTCTTTTACAAAACCATGTTGACTCTGCCTGATTGTTGGTGATTTTCTAAATGTCCTGCTACTACCTCTTTAATAATGGTTTCAAGCAATTTCCCAATGACAGACATTAGGCTAACTGGTCTATAGTTTCCAGCTTTTTGTCTCCCTCTTTTCTTGAACAGAGGCGTTACATTTGTGGTTTTCCAATCTGCTGGGACCTTTCCAGAATCTAGGGAATTTTGGAAGATTACAACCAATGCATCCACTATCTCTGCAGTCACTTCCTTTAAGATTCTCGGATGCAGGCCATCAGGTCCTGGGGACTTGTCAGCCCTTAGTCCCATTAGTATGCCCATTATTTTTTCTCTGGTGATAGTGATTGTTTTAAGTTCCTCCCTTTTGCCTCTTGATTTTCTACTATACTTGGAGAGGAGACAATAGGAGAGAGTGCAGAGTTAGTGTCCTAAGTCTTGAAGTGAGATAAAGTTGAAGTAGGTAATGCAAATGAATGGTTTAAGCCTGGATGATGTCATCTGTTTTAAATTCCATTGCTTCCACCCTAGAAATCATCCAATTAAGACATGCTGCTGGAAAACAGGGATATCTTAGATCAGTAGCTGAGAATGACTTATGCTGGATTCGTAAAGTTGAATTGCTGTTCTTTAAGATGCTGCTGGATAAAGAAATTACTTTGGAGTGATTTTCTTGGTAAGTTTTTCACTTCTGCTGCTCCCACAGGCCCATAATTTTCCAGCCCAAATGCTCTTGACCCGACAAGCAATAGGAAAATG
Organism: Heterodontus francisci; assembly: GCF_036365525.1. NCBI lineage: Eukaryota > Metazoa > Chordata > Chondrichthyes > Heterodontiformes > Heterodontidae > Heterodontus > Heterodontus francisci. Next base: position 130,483,837 of record NC_090374.1, on the reverse strand, counting down.
AGCGAACCCCACAATTTTTGGCAAGGTCAGTGTTGGGGTCATTGGACAGTGGAAATCCTGCCCTATCACACCTTCTGGTGGTGCACTGTGGGACTCAAAGTTTTGGGGCTATGTTTTCCATGAATGTAATACCGAACATACATTATACATGACAATAGCACCTGCACATAAATGTTGTTGTTCATCAATTAACTTGGATATTTCAATTCTAATGAATGATCATGGACCTGAAATGGTAACTCTGTTTCTATTTCCACAGTTGCTGTCTGGCCTGCTGAGCATTTCCAGCATTTTCTGTTTTTATTTCAGTTTTCCAGAATTGTAGTATTTTGTTCAGATATTTCATCTCCTCTGAAGTGCACGGTCAGAGCATAAAGCGCACCACAAGAAAAGTCTAATTAGCACTCTCAGTGCCTCGAGCTGCATTGGAATCAATCCACAAAGGATTATAGTGCACCATTAAAACCATCTTTTTCTTACTACTTTACCTAATTAAATTTTAACATACAGTACAAACAGAATACATAATGAGGACTTGTGAGCTGTGTTGTTGCTCGTGTGTTATGAGGTCAACCCACTTATGGGATATAAATCATGTCTTTGTAATGTATCCTGTGTCCTGGTAGACGGGGTAACAAAGTGCTACAGCCTGAAAATGTACTTAATTATACAGTAATTAAGTAGCTCAGTCACATATACCCTCAATTTTCAGTGGCGAAACAATTGAGATAAATTGAGGATATCTGCATCATACAAAACCGATCCTTACAATAGAATCAGAAACAAAGGCAATAGAAATGAAATTACACAGTATTGCAAACAAATTAAAGAATCAAATTGGAGCTAAATGAGACTCAGACTTCACTTGTACTTGCACTCAGGCATGGGCAGAGAAGTACAATATTTATGATCAAAGATTTAGAGTTGGATAAAATAAGACTAGAAGTTGAGGTGCAGATCTCTGGGAAGTCAGGATGAAACACAGCAAGCTTGGATCTCCCTTCCATTGGCTGGTTTGTGGCAGAGTGATCCCAAAGCTTACCAACACTGCCAGCCGGCTGCTACTTCCTCCCAGAAAGCTCATGAGCTTACTACTGCTGGGAGATAAAGCCTGTTAAAGGGAGACTTTGCACCTCCAAGCACATCTAGAAAGCTGAGGGAGCAGCTGACTCAGGCATGGCAGCAATAACAAAGGCCACCAAGGTTTTTAGTTGAATTTGGGGAGATGTTGCTGTTAGAAGTTAAGGCAATATTGGACCAATGCGATGGACTCACAAGGGTGGCCAAACACTTTTGTCAAAGGCAGAACACTGATGCCAACACATATTCTCTGCTACTAAGAGAGCTTTTACTCACCTCCTGAGCCTCATACTCTTTCTCTCTTAGCACCTGGATGCCAAAAGATGTTTTCTACATATAGATTTGAGATGATGAAAGTATCTCACAACCTGCAGAACGTGGAGCTTGGGAGGTTGTTGCAGCATCAAAATGCCATAAAGAACACTGGTGGCTTCTGGAGTGGTGGTCCGTTTCTTTTTTTGTATTCCTTCATGGAATTTGGGCACGCTGGCTAGGTCAGCATTTATTGCCCATCCCCAATTGCCCTTGAGAAGGTGGTGGTGAGCTTCCTTCTTGAACCGCTGCAGTCCTTGGGGTGTTGGTACATCAACAGTGCTGTTTGGAAGGGAGTTCCAGGATTTTGAGCCAGCAACAGTGAAGTAATGGTGATACAGTTCCAAGTCAGGATGGTGTGTGGCTTGGAGGGACACTTGTTGGGGGTGGTGTTGCCATGCATCTGCTACCCATGTCCTTCTAGGTGGTAGAGGCGGTGGGTTTGGAAGATGCTGTCAAAGGAGCCTTTATGAGTTGCTGCAATGCATTTCATAGATGTTACACACTGCTGACACTGTGCATCGTGGGGAAGGAAGTGAATGTTGAAGGTGGTGGATAGGGTGCCAATCAAGCGGGCTGCTTTGTCCTGGATGGTGTTGAGATTCTTGACTGTTGTTGGTGCTGTACCCATCCAGGCATGTGGAGAGTATTCCATCACACTCCTGACTTGTGCATTCCAGATGGTGGATAGGCATTGGGGAGACAGGAGGAGAGTTACTCAACACAGAATTCCCAGCCTCTGACCTGCTCTTGTAGCCACAGCATTTATGTGGTTGGTGCAGTTCAGTTTCTGGTCAATGATATCCCACAGGATGTTGATAGTGGGGAATTCATCGATGGTAATGCCATTGAACGTCAAGGGGAGATGGTTGGATTCTCTCTTGTTTGAGATGGTCATTGCCTGCCACTTGTCAGCCCAAGCCTGGAAGTTGTTCAGGTCTTGCTGCATCTGGACATAAGCTGCTTCAGTATCTGAGGAGTCCCGAATAGTGCTGAACATTGTGCAATCTTCAGCGCACATCCCCACTTCTGATCTTATGATGCAGGGAAGGTCATTGAGGAAGAAGCTGAAGATGGCTGGGCCTAGGAAATCACCTTCAGGAACTCCTGCAGTGACATCCTGGGACCGAGATTGACCTCCAACAACCACAACCATCTTCCTTTATGTTAGATGTGATTCCAACCAACAGAGAGCATTCCTCCTGATACCTATTGACTCTAGGGCTCCTTGATGCCATACTCGGTCAACTGCTGCCTCGATGTCAAGGGCAGTCACTCTCACCTCACCTCTGGAGTTCAGCTCTTTTGTCCTTGTTTGGACCAAGGTTGTAATGAGGTCAGGAGCCCAAACTGAGCATCAGTGATCAGGTTATTGCTGAGCAAGTGCTGCTTGGTAGCACTGTCGATGACCCCTTCTATCACTTTGCTGATGATCGAGAGTATTCTGATAGGGTGCTAATTCACCAGGTTGGATTTGTCCTGCTTTTTGTGCACAGGACATGCCTGGGCAATTTTCCACATTGCCGGGTAGATGCCAGTGTCGTGACTGTGTGTGTGGGCTTCGATATTAGAGACTATATGGTCCTTGGAAGTAAAACTGAAAGTAACTCAGTGTTTTGGGGTTAACACCGGACTTGGGGGTTGTTGTCAGGTCAGATAGGCAATGCTGCAGTAGTGAACAGAAGTGTTTCATAAAACTTGTTAAATCTTTGTTAAAGTTAAATCTGTGACTTCACGTGTGATTCTTCAGCCTGAGATGTGACATTGGCAACAAGGTTATAACAAGAAACAATACAGAGCTAAATTCGGAGATATTTGTGATTTGTATCATGGCATTTTCTGGAGCTGATATGTCTGCAGTCCAGGGAATTGAGCCATTTGATCCGAGGGGTGATGCCAGTACCGTCAGTGTGAAATTGAAAGTGTGGCTGGAGGAGTTCAAAGTGTGTTCTGACAGTTGCAATTTGTTTTCGGACAGGGCAACAAAGGTGCAGAAAGCACAGCAACGGGCCTTATTGTTCTTCAATATGGGTGTGCCGCTGAGGGAGTCTTTCAAGATGTTGCCTGACGCGGGAGAAAAGGTGGATTATGAATGTGCAGTAAATGCTTTGAAGGGCCATTATGTGGTGACGCCAAATGCCACATTCCAAAGGCAAGTTTTCTGTCAAATGAAACAGAAAGAGGGGAAAACAGTTGCTCAATTTGTGACTCTTTTGAGACAGACATCAGATGGATGCAATCATGTTGTGACACATCTGAATAACCAGATAACGGATCAGGTGGTCCAACATTGCAAGTTGGATAAGTTAAGGTGTAGACTGCTGGAAAGAGGAAGTGACTTAATGTTGGATGACACTTTGGAAGCAGTGGATGGACAAGTTCACAGCATGAAACTTGACCCCATTTCCACCATCAGCACAACAAAATCTGAGGTTAACTGAGTGACACAACGGAATCCAGGTACATGTAAAAGTAATCAGCAAAAGTCTGAGAAAGAGTGTTTCAAATGTGGCAACTTGGGGTACTATGGAAGAGATGACTGCTGTCCTGCCAAGGGAAAGATATGCAGGAAATGTGGGGGCAGAGACCATTTTGCCAAGAAGTGCAGAAGCTGAACAGAGTGGGAAGCCTGGCAAACCATGTAAAGGAAAGCGAGATGGAGCCAAGTTGAAGAAGATGCAGTGAGTGAGGACACAAATAGTAATTGTGGATACATGAATTCTGTCAATGGAAGCAACCATGAGAAAGTTCCAGTGATGGGGGTGTTGAAGTGAGCATTATTGTTGATTCAGGCAGTGACAGTAATGTCATCAGCAGAGCACTGTGGGAGAAACTGAAGACAAAGAGAATCAAGTGCATATTGCGAAAATGTGTCAAAAAGCTTTATCCTTACACATCTAAAACCCCACTACAAACTGTTGGATGTTTCAATGCGAGTGTGAGAGCTGGATATAGGAGTGTGGAGGCAAAATTTATAATGATTGAGGAGGATGATGAGCCTCTTCTGAGTAGAGAAACTGGCCAAGCCTTGGAGGTGCTACACATTGGATTGAAAGTGAATTCTGTGAAATCCTATTCAGAGCTTCGAGAGGAGTTTGGACCAATGGTTTCAAGGAATTGGGAAGTTGCACAACTGCCAAGTGAGATTAACAATTGATGAGAATGTGAAGCCTGTAGCTCAGCCTGAACACAGAACACCTTTTGGTCTGAGAGGGAAAGTTGAGGCAAAGATCAAGGAACTGGTTGACCAAGACATCATAGAGCCAGTTGAAGGACAAACACACAGATCTTCTCGAGAGAAGGAAGATGAATAATTTGTGCGGTTTGTGGCAGTTCATGCTACACTGAGAGCAATGACAACTAGAGAGATTGAAAGAGAGTCAGACAAACATCCAGAATTGAATGACATCATACATAGAATCCAAGCTAGAAATTGGGAGAATTGCCTATTCAAGACATACATTGTTATAAGAGATGAACTGTGCACAATTGGGAAGTGTATTCTCAGAGGTAACAGACTTATAATGCCATAAAAGCTTTTGCCTAGACTGGTGATGCCAGCTCATGAGGGTCACTTGGGAGTGGTTGGTACTAAGCAAAACCTACAAACCAAAGTATGGTGACTAGTGATGAAGAAAGATGTGGAACAGTTTGTCGAAACATGTCATGATGTCAACTTGTCAGGAGACCCAATCCACCAGAGCAAGTACGCAGTACACTGTTACCGACTGGACAATGGGAGGATGTAACACTTGACATCTTAGGTCCATTTCCATCAGGAGAGTCCGTACTAGTGGTCATCTTCTTCTTCTTTGGCCTCCTTGTCTCGGGAGACAATGGGTAAGTGCCTGCAGGTGGTCAGTGGTTTGTGGAGCAGCGCCTGGAGTGGCTATAACGGCCAATATTACAGTGACAGACTCTTCCACAGGTGCTGCAGATAAAATTGGTTGTCAGGGATGTTTCGCAGTTGGCTCTCCCCTTGCGCTTCTGTCCTTTTTCCTGCCAACTGCTAAGTCTCTTCGACTCGCCAAACTTTAGCCCCGCCTTTATGGCTGCCCACCAGCTCTGGCGATCGCTGGCAACTGACTCCCACGACTTGTGATCAATGTCACACGATTTCATGTTGCGTTTGCAGACATCTTTAAAGCGGAGACATGGACGGCTGGTGGGTCTGATACCAGTGGCAAGCTCGCTGTACAATGTGTCTTTGGGGATCCTGCCATCTTCCATGCGGCTCACGTGGCCAAGCCATCTCAAGCGCCGCTGACTCAGTAGGGTATATAAGCTGGGGATGTTGGCTGCCTCGAGGACTTCTGTGTTGGAGATACGGTCCTGCCACCTGATGCCAAGGATTCTCCGGAGGCAGCAAAGATGGAATGAATTGAGACGTCGCTCTTGGCTGACATACGTTGTCCAGGCCTCGCTGCCGTAGAGCAAGGTACTGAGGACACAGGCTTGATCCACGCGGACTTTTGTGTTCCGTGTCAGTGCCTCATTTTCCCACACTCTCTTGGCCAGTCTGGACAAAGCAGTGGAAGCCTTTCCCATGCGCTTGTTGATTTCTGTATCTAGAGACAGGTTACTGGTGATAGTTGAGCCTAGGTAGGTGAACTCTTGAACCACTTCGAGAGCGTGGTCGCCGATATTGATGGATGGAGCATTACTGACGTCCTGTCCCATGATGTTCGTTTTCTTGAGGCTGATGGTTAGGCCAAATTCGTTGCAGGCAGCTGCAAACCTGTCGATGAGATTCTGCAGATACTCTTCAGTGTGAGATGTTAATGCAGCATCGTCAGCAAAGAGAAGTACTAGTGGTGATTGACTATTAAAGCTGTTATTATGAGTATGTGGTAATGACGTCTACAATGGCAGAGAAAACGGTGTTTGCATTGACTGAAATATTTGCAAGGCATGGTCTACCAGCCACTTTGTATTCAGACAATGGGCCACAATTAATTTCACAGACCTTTGCAGATTACATGCAAGTCACAGGTATTCCCCATCACAGAGTAACACCTAAATGGCCACAGGCAAATGGGGAATTTGAAAGACAATACCAATCCTTAGAGAAATGGATGAGGATTGCTTAGGCTGAGGGTAAAGACTGGAAGGAGATGTAGTTGCCATATGTGGCCATATAGAGTAACTATACACACTACAATGAGAAAGAGCCCAGCTGAGTTGTTATTTGGATGCAAAATACACACCAAGATACCAGAACTGAGGGACATTAGAATTGATCAGGAGGTTTGAGATCATGAAGCTGAGAAAAAGGATGTTGCAAGTTTTATGTAGACCACAGAAGAAGAGCTAGACTGTCTGATGTGATGCCAGGTAATGAAGTATTGCGGAGATGGGAGAGTCCGAGTAAGATTGATACATCATATTATCCCAAGCTGTACACTATTATTGCCAAGAAGGGAAACAGTGTGACTATGCAGTCACCAGAAGGAGTACTGTATGACAGAAATTCTTAATGCGTTAAAAAGTATCTTGGTGACAAAGACACAACAGCAGATGAACCACATGTAGGAGCTGAGGCGAAGCTGACATTAGCAATTCAGATGTCCAAGCCAGTGATGCTGTTGGTGGGCAGACAGCTTGCTATCCAGAGGGAGAGACATCGGTTCCAGAGGGGCCAATGACATTTCCTAATCCTAATGTGGTGATCAGAGTTCCTGAGACAACAGGAAGACCACGGCGCTAGAGGAGACCACCAAAACGATGAAGATTTTGTGTTGTGATTATGTTCAAAAATCAAGGACATGTTTTAGTATGATAAGGGAGGAATGCCATAATTGTATGTGTGGGTTTGGTCAATTCTACCAATACTGTCATGGACAGAAGCATCTGCGACAATTAGATTTGTGAAGACGAGGTCAAGTAGGTTTTTCCCTCTTGTTGGTTCCCTCAATACCTGCCGCAGACCCAGTTAGCAACTATGTCCTTTAGGACTTGGCTAGCTCGGTTAGTAATGGTGCTACCGAGCCACTCTTGGTGATGGACATTGAAGTCCCCCACCCAGAGTACATTGTGTGCCCTTGCTACCCTCAGTGCTTCTTCCAATTGGAGTTCAACATGGAGAAGCACTGATTCATCAGCTGAGGTGGGGGTTGGGGGGAGGTGGGTAGGGGGCGGTAGGTGATAATCAGCAGGAAGTTTCTTTGCCCATGTTTGACTCGATGCCATGAGACTTCATGGGGTCCGGAGTCAATGTTGAGGATTCCCAGGGCAACTCCCTCTGGACTGTATACCACTGTGCTGCCACCTCTGGTGGGTCTGTCCTGCCGGTGGGACGGGACACACACAGGGATGGAGATGTTGGAGTCTGAGACATTGTCTGTAAAGTATTATTCCATAGATGCTTTCAGTCGGACAATGAATGAATGCGTTGCCTTGATCACCAATCAACCATCTGGATATATGGCTCTGAGCCATTAAGGTGGATTATCAGATGATGAAAGTCTTATGGCAGCTTCCAGGATGTCTCTTATTGACATGTAGGATAAGTTGATTGGCATCACAAACTATTGGGTATTAATAGAATCAAAATTTCATGAAATTGAGGGAGTTGTGATATCAGACTTGGAGTGCCATATGTGTGCCATCAATTAATTTTTTTCCCCTCTCTACTTCTATGCTTCCAATGGGATGATATGCCGTGTGCAAACCTCCTGAATAGAAAATCAGTGATCTTTTTAATGCAGTGGTGAGCAGGTGCTGACTAATGCTGCATGGAAGGATCCAGCTGCAAAGAAATTCATGGCAGTGTTGACCTTAACTGGTACAAATAATGCAGTTCCCCTGGTTGAAGTGGGCTGCAGATCTTCAGCAGGCAGTTGACCTACTAACTCTGCTGCTACTACTGTTGATTCTCCAATCCATACTCCCAGGAGTTCAACTTCACAACATATGTCCTATTATGTTAAGTTCGCCATAAAATGTGGTGTGAGATTATAATGAGGAAAATGGATGGGCAGCACCAGTACACTATGACTGCTGCGTCAGCACCTTACCCTCCTAGTATAAGATATTTGTTCCATATATGGACTTCACTGTAAACATATTTGCTAGCCTTCCTCTGCCTCATCAGATTTTCTGCAGACCCCTTCACCTCCACCAAGATCATAATGGTGTTCTCTTGCTGCATACCTGCTGCTATTATTCTGAAATAGCAGCCTCAAACCAGCATCTGTATACTGCACTGCACAGCTGGCAGACCCCAGCTAGACTGTTATGCCAACTTACACTGGAATATTCAAGATCAGGAGAAAGCAGGATAAAATTGCTAGGTTAAATTTGATGGAGCAAATAGTCTACTTCTGTGCTATAACATCCTATGATACTACTTGGAACTGAGCCACAAAGTGACACTTTTCAAACATGCTGTGGTGCATTTGCAGTACTCTGTACCCCAGGGCCTACTTTTTACTGTTAAGAACTAGTAACCAGAAGCCATTCATCTCTAATAACATTAAAAGAGTCCAAAATATTTAAAGTTCCCTTGATTCTTAATGGGTCAACTGGACACTTTTAAAATGTGGTTTTGCACCAGGCTAGAATTATACTGCACCCAGTGTGAGGCCCAAATGGCTTGAGGCTGCCTACTTCAGTGCACTTGAAAGGCACATCACAGACTTGACTCCCAAATTATACTTCCGATTTTGTGTTAATGTGTATCACAAAACATTCTACATCAATGGAAAGTAGTCATATAATAGCAGTCAAAGATCCTAATCAATCTCGTATGGAAATGCAGGGACAGAGAGCAATTTAGTACAAGTATGTTAAATCATTCATGTGGAAATAGTGGCAGCCATAAAATATACCCAATTAAGAATGAGATTTTACTTATATTGTGTGTGATTATACAGAACTCAAAGGACTACATGACAATAAAACTGTAGAAACAAAATGAACATCAAAGTCCATTTCTTCTGATGGGGAGTCAGGGAAAAAGGCTCATCAAATTAAAATAGTAAGAGAGTGAGGAGAGAGATTAACAGAAATTTCCTTATGCAGAGGGTTGCTGAAGCATGGAATGCTTTGCACAGGGAATGGTTGAGGCAGAGACCTTTTAATCTTTTAAGGGGAAATTGGATAAATAATTGAAGCAAATGAATGTACAGGGCTATGGAGAGACAGAGGGCAATGGTACAGATACGATGGGCCAAATGATCTCCTCTGTGTTGTAAACCTCAATGGTTCTATTAATTCTATAGTTCAAGGACAATTCTTTCAACTATTAATGAATAACAAATATAAATCAAGTCTATCTACATATGCTTTAAAGATTCATGCTATATAATGCTGAAATGCAAATGATTCAACATGTAATACTAGTAGCTGAGACTGTCAGAAGTATTAAAGTGGATTCATAAAATAGTTATAATCTTAAGAGAAACAGTGAAGTCAGATTCTGGGTCTGGTCATTGTTTCCTTCATTCAGTTCTTTTTAGCTGCATTCAGTTTCTCAACTGACCATTTGACATTAGATACGAATGGATTTCCACAGTTTTCAGGTTTTCTTCAATCTTAGTTGTTGACTTTTTTGCCTACTATACAGCAAGCTCTTTAATAGCTTTCAGTTGTAGATCTGTGCCTCTTTGTAGCTTTGTATAATTCCAGTTTCGAAAACTGATAATATTTTGAGTGTTACAATTGAAAGCTTAGATTTCTGGCATGTATTTACACACTGTGTTATTTTCACCCTTTGGTGCTCACAAGTTGGGTAAGTGAGCCAAAAAGTCAAACTTAGCTTTACTTTGAGAGGTTTTTTTCCCAATGGTGACATTTCTTGTCAACATGGGGGATCCTATAGCAGAGATTGACAATGACAACAACTTGCATTTATATACCTTCCAAACCCACGACCTCTACCACCTAAAAGGACAAGGGCAACAAATTTATGGGAACACCACCACCTGCAAGTTCCCCTTCAAGCCACACACCATCCTGACTTGGAACTGTATCGTCGATCCTTCACTGTCACTGGATCAAAATCCTGGAACTCCCATCCTAACCTACACCCCAAGGAGTGCAGCAGTTCAAGAAGGCAGCTCACCACCACCTTCTCAAGGGCAATTAGGGATGGGCAATAAATGCTGGCCGAGCCAGCAACGCCCACATCCCATGAATGAATAAAAACAATATAGTGCCCTTAATACTGCAAAACATGCCAAGGTATGTAATTGAACAAAATTTGACAATGAGCCACATAAAGGGTAATTAGGACAAATGACCAAAAGCTTGGTCAAAGAGGTAGGTTATAAGGAACATCTTAAAGAGCTGAGAGAGGTAGAGAAGCAGAAAGGTTTAGGGAGGGAATTCTAGAGCTTTGTGCATAGACAGCTGAAGGCACAGTCACCATTGGTTGAGTGATTAAAATTGAGGATGGGCAAGAGGCCAGAATTTGTGATATGTAGAAATTTCAAAGGGTTGTAGAGCTGGAGGAGGTAACATAGATAGGAAGCGACAAAGCATTGGAGGGATTTGAAGACAATGATGAGAATTTTAGAATTGCAGCATTGCTGGAATGGAAGCCAAAATAGGTCAGCGAGCCGAGGGGTAATGGATGAACGGGACTTGGTGCGAGGTAGGATATGCTTAGCAGAATTTTGGATGAGCTCAGGTTCATGGAGGGTGGAAGATGGTAGGCCGGCAGAAGAATATTGAATAGTCAAGCCTAGAGGCAACAAAAGCATGGATGAGGGTTTCAGCAGCAGCTGCGCTGAGGCAGGGGTGGAGAGGGGCAATGTTATGGAGGTAGAAGTATGCAGTCTGGTGATGGAGTGAATACATTGTTGGAAACTAACCAAGGTTTCAAAAAGTCTGATTCAGCTTCAGACAGTTACCAGGATAGAATCAGTGACTAGGGGACAGAGTTTGTGGCAAGGACCGGTGACAATGGCTTCGGTCTTCCCCATATTTTGTTGGAGGTTCTTTGAGACACTCCTTCCAACCTGCCCCTTTGATTAAGTTTTTGGTTAGCTCCCCTAACCTCTCCCTATGCACTCAGTGTCAAATTTTGTTTGATAATGCTCCTGTAAAGCTCCGTGGGACATTTTACTATGTAAAAGGCATTATATAAATGCACGTTGTTGTTGTTGAAATCTCTGCTCATCCACTACTGGATATTGGACAAGCAGTGTGACAAATCAGAGACCATGGAGGGGGTCAAGAGTGGTGGTGGTGAGGCAGAGCTGGTTCTCATCATCGTACACGTGGATCTTAGTTGTCATTTTGGATGGTATATTGAGGGACAGCATGTAGATGACAAATAGAAGGCGGTCAAACATAGATCCTTGGGGTCACCAGTAGTAACAGTGTGGGAGCGGGAAGAGAAGGCATCCAGGTAAACCTCTGTCCAATACTGAATAAATAAGAATGGAACTAATGAGTAACCCAGCTGGACAACGGAGGAGAAGTGTTGGAGGAGGATGGTATAGACAATAGTGTCAAAGGCTGGAAACATAGCAAGAAGGATGTAGAGGGATAGTTTATCATGGTCACAATCAAATAGGATGTGATTTGTGACTTTGATAAGGGTCATTTCAGTACTGTAGCAGTGTGGAAACCCAGTTGGAAGGATTCAAACATGGAGTTGTGGTGGGAAAGTTGGGCAAGGATTTTGGGGGCAACATCACATTCAAAAATTTTGGAGAGGAAAGGGATTTTGGAGATGAGGCATTAGTTTGCAAGGACAGAGGGATTAAGCATGGGGTTTTAGTGGAGTGAGGTGATGATACCAGATTGAGGAGCAGTGGGACAGTGCCTGAGATGAGGGACATTCACAATATCAGGTAAAATGGGGGGCAGGAAGGGAAGGTGGGTGGTTAACAGTTTGGTGGGAGTAGGGTCAAGGGAACAGGAGGTGAGTAGGGACAAGATAAGCATGGCAGGGGATAGGATAGAAAGTAGATAAAATATGAGATCAGGGCTAGGGCAGGGGGAACATAAGGGGGGAGGTTTGGCTCAATGGGATAGGGAAAGGGAGGGAAGTGGCAAAGGCAGCCTATTGGCTGGTCTCAACCTTTGTGGTGAAGAAATCCATGAGCTCCTCACACTTATTGTTGGAGGTGAGGGAGAAGGAGACAAGGGAGAGGGGTTTAAGAAGATGGTTTGCCAGTCATTGTAAACTGGTGCCTTCTCCATGGCAACACCTCTACCAATCAGAGTTCACTTGATAACCAGTCAGCACTCTCTTCACATGTAGTACAAGTTGTTGTTTTCCCTTACATTGGTTATTCTTGCGGAATGTCCTAATGAATGCAAGACGAAAAGCTTCGACAACATGTCACTACTTTCAGCAATACTCAAATTCTGAACTACTAAATGACTATGGTTTACATTGGAGAAGTGAAGTAAGGGGTTATCTTTGCATACCAGGATGATCCTGGAATAATGAGCAGCTTTGCAAAGGAGAGCACGATTTGATAATGATTCTTGTGTTCCAGCCAGATCTGGTGATTAATGGTTAAACCAGTTGTCCTCCATAGACGTTCAGGTCTGCAGCCCTTGGACATAAGGGAGCAGATACAAGGGCTATACCAGGGTGCGAGACAGTAATGGTTTTAATGGGGACAATGGCATCAAAAGTGGAGCTGAGTGTGCGATTGAGCAGAAATGACTATGTGAATGTAAGGCAAAACGCTGGACAATTGGGAGTTTGTAAGTGCAGTTGTAAGTGGCTTGGGGAAGAGATTTTTTCCAGAGGTGGACACAGAAGGAAATAGGTTTGGGAGCGGGAACGGGGATGTAGAAGCACAGGGATAAGTAGATTTTATTCACGCAGAGCCCATACAATTATCCTTCAATCAAGCTACCTGTTCTGCACATCAAACTACTGTACTCCCACACAGCTGTACTGCATAATTTGTTTGTAGCTCCATGACATGGAATTTATATAACTGAATGAAAAGTGTATTGTTATATTCACATGAGGATGTCCTTCCAGGAAAGATCTTGTCAAACTGTCTGCTCATGCAGTGCTGCCACACTTTCAGATGCTTGGGGGTGATTTTAACCCCTATAAAACAGGTGGGTTTGGATCGGGTAGTTGGATAAAGAGTTCAAAATCTGAAACACGAGAAAACTTCCAGTTTAACGTAGGTAAGACGAGGGACGGGCGACAAATTCACTTACAGGAGGCGATTGGTCATTGATACCTTTTAAGGAGGATCTGTGTCCCCATTTTAACAGGGTTTCTAATTTTGACCACAGTCGGCAGGATTTTCCGGGCCTTGGGAAGTAAGTTAAGTGCATTTACAGCATTGCTTGTGGACCAGGAGGAGCAGTAGTCGTTCATCCAGATCCAACAAGCTTACCTGAAAGCCCACCTCCCTAACCCCAGCAAAACTGGCAGGCTTTTAAACCTGCACCAGAGTCATCTGATGCTGTAATCGGTGACTTGCATTTCACCACCACGACTCCAATTTGTAAAATGGCCACCCGCTGCGTGATTGCGGTGGGGTGCCAACCCACGTGATGGACAGGAACAGCGTCCATTTCCGGGCCCACTGCCAGGACCAACAGCAGGTTCATTAAATTCAGCCCTATATGTGCATTACATGTAATATGGACAGCATTAGGCATTACACCTTGGAGCACAGATTTAAAAGATTTTGTCAGGTAAGTTGCATTGTCACTAATGAAAGAAGACACTTTGTTGAAATCTGCATCATATTTTGAAACAGTTTTGATTATCACTTGGAAACAGTAGTGGACTTAACAGCTTCTAAGTAGGCACAGTCTGTGAGCTCTGTTGTTAGCTTTCCTGACTGTACATCTTCGGCCTTACCAGACATAAAATCAAACAAAACATGCAGCACATAGTTGTCTTGCTCATTGGTGGACTCATCACAAATAATTGGAAAAGACTCACGTGCATTAACTGAGACTATGTGTAGCAAAAACCTTCGGTAGATAGGTGTATCGTAGTTTATTTGCACTTGGCAAGCAATCACCATTTTGTATATTATGTTGAATGAATACCTGCAGCTTTTGGTGATCAAGTTTTTCTAACTGTATGTTGACGCTTGCAAAAGCATCTACAAGTTTCAATGTAACCAACTGATGATTTTCTGAGCTCTCTGTTGACTTCTGAAAAAAAGAGCTGAAATCGTTACTTGTTTTTTTGCATGATTGTTTGCAGCAGTGCAATGTCAGATGCTCTCTGTCTGCTGCGATGGCTTTCGGACTCTTTGATGCTGAACCGTTACCCATCATGTATGATCCAAAGAAACATTGCAGCTTGTACAAAACATTATTCCACCATCAGCATGCAGAATTTGGCTTCCAAACTCTTTCACTCAATGTGCTGCAGTAATGGTTGTGGCTGTTTTGATTTGTTCATTCTGACATTCTCAGTTGTCTGCTAATACTTGAGACTGCTTCTCTCAAAACTGCACCAAACGCTCTCCCTCATCTACCAATCAGTAAGGCAAGCCTGTGTCAATGAATAAAACACATTAAGTTAGCAAAATGGCCGATTTTATGGGGGACCCAAGTCTGTGATGCATTTTTCATGGCTGTGAATTTGGTAGGCCCCTATTTCTGTTGATTGTAAATAGATCTTGCTTTTTTGTATCAGACAATCGAAGGTCTCCATTTTCTTTTCTTTCTTTTTTCTTTTGGGCCTCCTTATCTCGAGAGACAATGGATACGCGCCTGGAGGTGGTCAGTGGTTTGTGAAGCAGCGCCTGGAGTGGCTATAAAGGCCAATTCTGGAGTGACAGGCTCTTCCACAGGTGCTGCAGAGAAATTTGTTTGTCGGGGCTGTTGTACAGTTGGCTCTCCCCTTGCGCCTCTGTCTTTTTTCCTGCCAACTACTAAGTCTCTTCGACTCGCCACAATTTAGCCCTGTCTTTATGGCTGCCCACCAGCTCTGGCGAATGCTGGCAACTGACTCCCACGACTTGTGATCAATGTCACACGATTTCATGTCGCGTTTGCAGACGTCTTTATAGCGGAGACATGGACGGCCGGTGGGTCTGATACCAGTGGCGAGCTCGCTGTACAATGTGTCTTTGGGGATCCTGCCATCTTCCATGCGGCTCACATGGCCAAGCCATCTCAAGCGCCGCTGACTCAGTAGTGTGTATAAGCTGGGGGTGTTGGCCGCTTCAAGGACTTCTGTGTTGGAGATATAGTCCTGCCACCTGATGCCAAGTATTCTCCGAAGGCAGCGAAGATGGAATGAATTGAGACGTTGCTCTTGGCTGGCATACGTTGTCCAGGCATCGCTGCCGTAGAGCAAGGTACTGAGGACACAGGCCTGATACACTCGGACTTTTGTGTTCCGTGTCAGTGCGCCATTTTCCCACACTCTCTTGGCCAGTCTGGACATAGCAGTGGAAGCCTTACCCATGCGCTTGTTGATTTCTGCATCTAGAGACAGGTTACTGGTGATAGTTGAGCCTAGTTAGGTGAACTCTTGAACCACTTCCAGAGCGTGGTCACCAATATTGATGGATGGAGCATTTCTGACGTCCTGCCCCATGATGTTCGTTTTCTTGAGGCTGATGGTTAGGCCAAATTCATTGCAGGCAGACGCAAACCTGTCGATGAGACTCTGCAGGCACTCTTCAGTGTGAGATGTTAAAGCAGCATCGTCAGCAAAGAGGAGTTCTCTGATGAGGACTTTCCGTACTTTGGACTTCGCTCTTAGACGGGCAAGGTTGAACAACCTGCCCCCTGATCTTGTGTGGAGGAAAATTCCTTCTTCAGAGGATTTGAACGCATGTGAAAGCAGCAGGGAGAAGAAAATCCCAAAAAGTGTGGGTGCGAGAACACAGCCCTGTTTCACACCACTCAGGATAGGAAAGGGCTCTGATGAGGAGCCACCATGTTGAATTGTGCCTTTCATATTGTCATGGAATGAGGTGATGATACTTAGTAGCTTTGGTGGACATCCGATCTTTTCTAGTAGTCTGAAGAGACAACGTCTGCTGACGAGGTCAAAGGCTTTGGTGAGATCAATGAAAGCAATGTAGAGGGGCATCTGTTGTTCACGGCATTTCTCCTGTATCTGACGAAGGGAGAACAGCATGTCAATGGTCGATCTCTCTGCACGAAAGCCACACTGTGCCTCAGGGTAGACGCGCTCGGCCAGCTTCTGGAGCCTGTTCAGAGCGACTCGAGCAAAGACTTTCCCCACTATGCTGAGCAGGGAGATTCGACGGTAGTTGTTGCAGTCACCGCGGTCACCTTTGTTTTTATAGAGGGTGATGATGTTGGCATCGCGCATGTCCTGGGGTACTGCTCCCTCGTCCCAGCACAGGCATAGCAGTTCATGTAGTGCTGAGAGTATAGCAGGCTTGGCACTCTTGATTATTTCAGGGGTAATGCTGTCCTTCCCAGGGGCTTTTCCGCTGGCTAGGGAATCAATGGCATCACTGAGTTCCGATTTGGTTGGCTGTATGTCCAGCTCATCCATGACTGGTAGAGGCTGGGCTGCATTGAGGGCAGTCTCAGTGACAGCATTCTCCCTGGAGTACAGTTCTAGGTAGTGCTCAACCCAGCGGTCCATCTGTTTGCGTTGGTCAGTGATTATGTCCCCCGATTTAGATTTGAGGGGGGCGATCTTCTTGATGGTTGGCCCAAGAGCTCTCTTCATGCCATCATACATTCCTCTGATGTTTCCGGTGTCTGAGGCCAGCTGAATATGACTGCATAGGTGTTGCCAGTAGTCGTTTGCGCAACGCCTAGCTGTTCTTTGTGCAGTACTTCTGGCTGCTTTAAGTGCTGCGGATGTTAAATCGCTGGGGGCTTTCTTGTAGTTCAACAGTGCAATGCGCTTAGCGGCTATGACAGGTTCCAGCTCTTCATTATGAGATTGAAACCAGTCTGCATTTCTCTTCGCACTTTTGCCGTAGGTGGTCAAAGCTGACTCATAGATGGCGTCTCTGATGTGGGCCCAGTTGGTCTCAGCATCCCCTGTGGGAGTGTTTTGAAGGGCTGTTGCAAGTGTATTTAGAAATTTTTTTAACAGCTGTGGGTGAGAAATTCTGCTCTTGTTGATGCGCGGGTGGCCCTTCTGCTTGGAATGATGCAACTTCTTTGGTCTGAGTCTAACCTTGCTGCACACCAGGGAGTGGTCGGTGTCGCAGTCCGCACTGTGGAAGCTGCGTGTGATTTGAACACTGTTTAAGGCGGCTCGCCTTGTGACAATGAGGTCTAGCTGGTGCCAACGACATGATCTTGGGTGCCTCCATGAAACCTGGTGACAGGGTTTAGTGTGAAAGAACGAGTTGGTGATGCAGAGGTTATGATAGGTACACAACTCAAGCAGTCTCTGCCCGTTCTTATTCATCCTTCCAACGCCATAGCGCCCAAGGCAGCAGGGCCATGAGTCATGGTCGGCCCCAACCCTGGCATTAAAGTCCCCCAGCAGGAATAGGTGTTCGGTGTTGGGGATGCTGCTAATGATGTTATGGAGTTGTTCATAGAACTGGTCTTTAGCTTCAGGTGGGTAGCAGAGTGTTGGAGCATAGATGCTGAGTAGGTGTACTGGACCAGAGGTGGTGAGCAGTCGGATGGACAGTATGCGTTCCGAGCCATTTGAGGGAGGCTCTATCATGCTGAGCAAGGAGTTTCTGATGGCGAAGCCCACTCCATGCTGTCTTGGTTCTTCAGGATCCCTGCCCTGCCAGAAGAAGGTGTAGTCTTGCTCTGCTAGAGAGCCACTCGCGGGGAGGCGAGTCTCCTGAAGTGCTGCAAGGTCCACATTGAATCTACTGAGCTCGTTGTTAATGATGGCGGTCTTCCGAGAATCGTTGATTTGTGTAAGGTCTTCCGACAGGCCAGGACACATAGTTCTGACGTTCCAGCTTGCAAAGCGAAGGGCTGGTACCTTCTTTCCTTTTTTCATGTTGTTTGGTGCGGTGTATCAGTCCACCTTTCGGGCAATGACCCTGAGCTCCAAGCACCCATTGAAGCAGGCAGACTGTGGCGGGACAGAACCTTATTGACTGGGGGCTGCCCGGTTTGAGGCGGGCGGTAGCTGTCCAGTGAGGTGCAATGACCTCTCCCACCGACAAAGGCAACCCGTGGCGCCCAGTTTCTACGCCAATTTATCTGGACTTATAACCCGTAACTGCTGCCTTCCGTGTTGTGTCAGTCGCTGTGAGGCAACTATGGAGTGACCTCTCCATGGCGCATGCCTGGGCAAATTTATGGAGGTTGAGAGTTGCCCAGTCGTCAAAACCCCCCTCTCGGCCTTTCTGGTGGGGTCCAAAGGAGTGCAGGACACGACGTTTGGCACCAGTATGGCTGCAGGAACTGCCGGAAACATGCCAAAGGTGACACATGACCGCCTACGGGGTTCCGCTCCGGATTTTCTGTTAGGGTTTACTCCCTTAGCCTTGGTCTCTCCCGAGATGCCCACAAGGCAGTGGGGTTGCTGGGGCCCCTACACAGGTGTAGGATGGTGCCGGTGGGAGGAGGGGATGCAAGGGGGAGGGGTAGAGGGAGGGGTGGGGCGGGTTGCAGGGGAAGGGGGTGCGGGGTGAAGATGGTGCGGGGGGGGGCGGGCTGGGACGGGGTTGTGAGGGGGTGAGCTGAGAGGGTGGAGCAGGGAAGGGGAAGGGGGTGGAAGGGGGGTAAAAGGGGGGAGAGGTGGGGGAGGGAAGCTGGTGCAGGTAATAAGCCATTTCCTCAGTGCCCACCATCGACGTCCGGAAAGCTCATCCACGTCCTTCGGGAGGTGAAGCATCATTTGGCAGACTTAGAGGTGATTACATTTGCTAAGGGTTTTTTTTTGCAGTGGTTTAAATAAAGGCATGCAGCATTGCCGACAGTGCGCTGCAGATGCTCTCCGAGCCATCTCCCGCGGGCGCTTTGAAGTTGCGGCCGGGGGGGCCGTTCATGGATTTTTTGGGTGTTCGGGGCACCTTTTCTCAGGACTTCTCTCTGGTCCCGCAGCTCCTTCTTCACCTCAATGGACTTACCGCATGCTGTGGCTGCAGACACTCTGGACTGTGAAGACAGCAGGATCGGAGATTAAAGTATCGGCAGCTGTGCTCGTCAGTTTCATCCGGCTCTCCATTTTCACACTAATATTAATTCTGCTCCACATATCCAGGTTACCAGGAGGACAACTCTATTAGAAATTTGAAGAGGAAGGTTATAGTCAAAGATAAAAAAGCAATTTTAAGTTCATGACTTGTTATCTAAGACTCCCATGTTGAGACAAAGCTAGCAGACAAGATTAAGTGTTTTGTTTATTGCTGCCATCATATGCACTGATTAAGTAAGGCCCCTAAACTAATCACCCAGACAAAAGGGACAATTAGACATCAATATTGTCAGGCTTAACAGTGAAGGTCTTATTTCTCAGCCTTATAACTAATCAATGTTTGGTAGTGGATTAAAACGTTATTAATTTTGAAGGAAAATACATCAACCATCCCCCCCAAGTCTTTTAAAATATACTTTACTGTTACATTAAAGCAAATGTTCTTTTTATGAAAGATGTTGAAAATAATGTGGAATCTGAAATAGAACACGCTGATGTTACATTAATACTGCTCCAACATACTTACGCTCTCTGAAAAAGCAGTTTTGTTTTCTTCCTTTTTATATCATATTGCTCTTTGCCCCTTCTCCTCACCTGAAGCCATTAACTTCATGCTGTGGTGTGGCTCCATAGGCGCCTGTCATCCTCTAGTACCATGCCCAAGTGACCATTGTGAGTGTCAGGATGCTATCTCAGCACAAGGAAGCAGGTGACATTACAGCCTTGCCTGATGTCCACTTATGAGTAATTTCAGCAGGAGTCACTGAATTCCACAAAGAAGCAGGAACGCAGGCCAATTTTCATCTCTCTGAGCTGGGGTGCTGGTATGGCTGCCAACTCTGGTTGGATGTATCCCAAGCCATTTGATCACATGCAATTAAATTGTGTGACATTTGATCACATGGCTAATGTGGCCTTTGTTATGATGTTTTGTCATGTGACATCAAGCCAGGTGGCATTTGGTCACATGACTATCTCCAGGAATATCCTGTTGAAGGTAAAGGTTTAAACCCCTGTGAACTCAAAGTAGAGGTATAACTAGACAAACAAACTAAGCCAGACAGATCAGAAAGGTCAACAATTTGATCCCTGCTCTGTGCTGTTAGCCCATGCCAGTCAGCTGGTGGTAGGGGTGTTACATTTAGCCTGAGCTCCACTGGGAAAGGAAGGGGAAACATCAGTCAGGGTTCCTTCTCCAGAACACTTGCTGCAATGCTCATCACAAGTTTGTAACAAAGTCTGATTAATCTTTGGCAGAAGTAACATACTTCTGTATCCGTTCTTTTCCCTTCTGCTGCACCTTGTTTGGCAGTTGGCGATAAATGGTAGATCTCAGTCTGAGGAGTGTATAATAGCAAGTTTTTTTTTCTGCCATCCCCAATTAAAACCATTGTGGGAAATTCTGAGGCCCCCCCCCCACTCAGTGAAAACCCCAAAAATCATTGGGAAGAATCATTGCCCTGGTCCTGCCATCAACATTTTTCCAGCATCCTTGGAATAGGGGGAATGGAGGATTGCCATATGATGAATTTTAAGTCAGGATCCTATGATGCCAACAGGACTCTGATTGCCATTTCAGGACTCTACTGGCTGGAAGATGCACCGTGGTCACTCTGCCAGCATCAGCTGGCAGTTCACCCAAACAGGAGCCTAAAGATAAGTACTTTTTATTTTTGTGAGGACAGGAGGAGTTGGAATGACAGCCCACAGTTTCATTTCCGCTGCTCAGCCCCCCAGTTCCTCAACCTGCTCCTGAGAACAGACTCCTCTGCACCCCCACTTCTAACGTATATTTTTCCAGGCCTGGCGGCTCAATGGGCTGTTCAATATTGCGGTGGATCGGAGCCAGTAGTCTGCCCAGAGCTCTTGTTTGCCACCAGCAGGCCCTTTATCATTGAGGCCCAGCCCTTCAAAATGGATCAAGCCTCCAGTCAGCATTATCAGGGTGCTGGATTGCATACTCCACCAGCCAGTTACCTGAGGAACGCTGGGAGGAAAAGTGGGGTTCACCAGAAGAGGTTGGCAAAATCCCTGGTGGAACTGTGTGAAAGGCTTAAAACGGCCATTATGGGAGGCAGAACAGCCAAGGGGACTGTTAGCTACTCTTAGAGTGCTGGAAAGATTTTCCAGTGTTGGGGTGAGGGGCATGGAACTGCGGTGGCATGGATCAGGAATGGCAGCAGGGGCACTGAACTGAGGCAACAGACTGCCCATTCCACATGGAAAGTTGCTCCAGTCACAATATGGGGAGGACTCCTTAACTGTTTTAGGGAGATCTAATGAATCTCGCACTTGTTACAGACCTTGGGTCTTCTTGCCTATCATTGGATTAGTAGCCACCATGAGTTCAAAATGACCAAAACCTCTGGTGAGATTAAAAATGAGAAGAATCGCTCCCACAAAGCAGTAGCTAAGTGAAATGGGGTCCTAGCAAGAGTATACAATGCTGTGTTGATTAACTTACTGGAAAAATGGGTCTCCAAAGCTTCCCCGTTTTACCCTTACCCAAAGATACCTCCTTCTTGAGAAACATGTGAATAATTATACGTCAACAGTAATAGCTCTAGAAATCAGCACATGGCCTCTTGGAAATTATATTTGTCTTAAAAACAGGATTGAAGGTTGTAAGGATAAGTATAGATGTGGATGATTACATTTTCTATGAAATGTGATTATTTTCTGAGCTGCTGGGACTAGAGATATGTAATGTAACTATTCAGAATTAATTAGTGTGAATTCTAAGGTTTGATTAATATCCTGGTGTTTTGCTTGATTACCTTCAGAAGTAGGTAGGAAATGTTGCAGATATTTACTCAATTCCAATTTGTTACAATGATTTGGAATCTGAAGCCTGGACATTATTCTGTCATACAACAGTTTCACACCACAGGGCTGATTCTCTGATCAAGAAGAGCAATCACAGAGACAACATCGATTGGGATATAGCAGACCCAGAGGTCTGCAGATCATAATTTTCCAACCATTGATTTAAAAACTTGCAAGATTGTCATGGTGGCATTATGATATTATGCTATCTAACCAATCTTCCAGTTCCTTCTCAGGGTCAAGCTTCTTAGTGTATCTGATGGTTGTGGATTTGTATTGTCTATCAGTTTTGCACCAGAAGAGTCAGTTGATGTATTAACTATTTCAGGATCACAGAGAATTTCTCAAATCCTTTCACATAAATTCTTCTGATCAAAATTCCTGACAATTGGAGCTGAGCCAGCACCAAGCTATCAGGTTGGTTAGGTAGTTACATATTTGCACCTGAGTCAGATGGTCATGGATTCAAGCCCCACTCTAGGACAGAACACTGAAGTTTTACTGGGTGCGGTACTGAGGGAGTGCTGCATTGTATGAGGGGCTGTCTTTTAGATGTGAAAGTGAGGTGCTGTCTGTGCTCTTAGATGAATGTAAAAGATCTCATGACACTTTTTGAAGAGTTCTCTCAGTGTCCTGATCAACATTTGTCTATCAACTAACATCCCTAAAACACATTATCTGACCATTTATTAAGCCCTGTTGATTACATGAGGACATATACAATTCTTCCTATAGTGTCTTTTGGGGAAATAAAGATTTTCTCAATTGCTGTTCAGTAATTTCTTGCTACAGTGTGAAATCCATAGCTTTCTGTGCTTTATACCAATTAAGTGGCTCATTACTTGCTTGAGAAATGTTAAAGAAGCATCATTGCAGCCATGTTGTAATTGACTGCCAGTTTTTTGTTATTGCTAATAAAATGACATTCTCAGGAATTACATGTTTCAAAAATATGCAGTCTATTCTTCTAGTGGTGCCTTGTTTAGCTAAACAAAAAAAACCAAGCTTTTTCCCCATTATCTCAAATACTGTCGTAGGAATTCTGGCTGCAATTGTTCTCTGTTCTCACCACAGGTGAGAGACTTCAGGCTAAAGAAAATTGGCAAGATTTTGATTGTGTGCAATAGTGTAAAGTGGGTGATGGCAAATCAGCAGCTTGTTTTACATCTCAACAAATTGGGAGAGATGGTTGACACGGACACGATGGGCCAAAGGGCCTGTTTCTGTGCTGTATAACTCTATATAAAATGGGCTTAAGATTCACCATCACCCATTTTTCATTACTTTACAAAGTCAAAACCTAACCCAGTGCATGCCCTACCAGTGAAAGAGTGATTTAAATAATTTAAGTCCACTTTAGAATCTACTTAAACAATTATCATTGCAGGCTGGAAGTTTTGCTTGCTCGCTACATTTCCTAAAGTATTATTAACTAATTACAGTTTGATGAGCACCAATAAGAATTTGGTCTAGTAATAGATGCTAAATTGTTCATTGATCATTATTGAGCCTCCAAAGTGAATTCTACTGTAAAATAAGTGAAAGCAAGCTATTATTTTACTTCTACAGTTTTTATGGAACGATTTATTTCCCTATATCATATTTTGTGCTGATTTGGTTCAACAATGTGAATCATATATTGATCTGATACATCGCCTCCAGCCATCCAATGATGCAGTCATGTTTGCTGTGTTTTCAATCTAAACTGTTGGTTCTCATACACAGAAATTCCATCTACAAGCAAAATATAGACTAGTATGAATAGGGTTGTCAAAGATTAAATAAAAAAATTAATAGTTTTCATTGCTTAATAAAGACATTGTGTGTTTATTATTTTGATTATTGTAATTATATTAGAGTTACATTTAGGTATCTGGTGGCATGCTATACATCTGTTGCAGTGTAGTGGGATATGGATTGCTTTCCTTTATTGCCTGAGGTATAGAGTACAAAAGCAGGGAGGTGATGCTGGAACTTTATAGAGCGTTGGTTAGGCCACAGCTGGAGTATTGCGTGCAGTTCTGGTCACCACATTACAGAAAGGACATAATTGCTCTGGAGAGAGTACAGAGGAGATTTACAAGAATGTTGCCAGGGTTTGAATTTTGCAGCTATGAGGAAAGATTGGATTGGCTAGGGTTGTTTTCCCTGGAACTGAGGAGGCTGAGGGGTAACTTGATTGAGGTGTACAAAATTATGAGGGGCCTAGATAGAGTAGACAGGAAGGACCTGTTTCCCCTGGCAGGGAGGTCAGTTACCAGGGGCACAGATTTAAGGTAATTGGTGGAAGGATTAGAGGGAACATGAGGAAAACTTTTTCACCCAGAGGGTGGTGGGTGTCTGGAATTCACTGCCAGGAATGGTGGTGGAGGCAGAGACCCTCAATTCTTTTAAAAGGTACCTGGACATGTACCTGAGGTCCTGTAACCTGCAAGGCTATAGACCAAGTTCTGGAAGGTAGGATTAGTTTGGGCGGATAGTTTATTTGGCTGGCGCAGACACGATGGGCTGAATGGTCTCCTTCTGTGCTGTACTTTTTCTATGGTTCAATGGTTCTATAACTTTTGGTTTTCCGGAATGAAATCAGCATGAGGTGGGAGGTGCAGGATCAATGGACCCCTGGAGAAGTTGGTTGAAGCCTGTCCTAAGTTTCCAGGTCAACCCTCATTTGCATGCACTCAGCCAGTTGCCAGCGCAGAACCTGCTTCCTGTAGGTGGCTCACTGTTTAGAATGTGGGAAATCAGGTTGTGCTGCAAGTACTGCTGCAGCTTAAAAAGGAAGATTTTATGCAGCCAAAGTAGGAAAACAACACTGGAGGAGCGGCAGAAAAATGTCTATGGACAAGAAAATTTCCAGCAGGCTCTGAGGTTTTTGGTTACAGCTATGAAGATGCTTACGGAGCAAGTTTGTCAGAGGAAGGTCTCCTCTTTTGTTTGGATAGTCAGCTGGTGCCAAGGCAAGTTGACAAATGGACATGACAAGAAGTGGCAAAAAGGATCATAGAATCATGGAATTGTACTGTACAGAAGGAGGCCTTTTGGCCCATTGTGCCTGTATCAGCTATACATGAGTCCCACTCCCCTGTTTATCCCCCATGGCCCTGCAAATTTTTCTTATGATTGGGCTGAAGGATCTGGCTGCAGAATAGAAAAAAATGTAACAATCTCACCAGGAGTACAAAGGTAAGACTCATCATCACATTTTTCATTCTTACTACATAGCCCTGCAGGACTCCACCTTCACCTCTGTACAATCAATCACTTTCTTCACCACTTTCCATGGCTGTCCATAAGTCAATAGGAAAACTTTCACTGAACATCCTTTCTGCTTTAATTCTGATCTTCAAAAACTGCCAATGCCCTCACAACAACTTCTCCCTGTTGCCACACTTGCTGCTGCTTCCTGGCATCATCCAAACTAGGAGGTTAGAGTTCAAAACTCTCGGCCAAGGTATAGATTTACAAGCTTCCATTCTTCTTTCAGGAAAAGCTTGCACACAAAAGGAGGGCGAAAGCCAACAGTAAAAGATACCAGACACTCAATCCCTATAGAAGAGATTGTCATTGATGTAATTAGAGGAGTCAGCATTGAAGATAATTAAGCTGAAGGCCGATCACGGTAGAGTTTATCAGCATCTTCACTACCTCTTCTATTTCTACTTAACTCTTTCAGTTATGGAATTGTTGACCGCCTGAACCAAACAACCAGATATGACAGACTGCTGCCTGCAAACTGGCAAGTGATGCCATTGAAGTTATCCTTGCTCTCGTCCCATTTTTCTCGTTTCACCATAAGAACTTGTATATTGGTGCGAGACATATTGATGATGAATAACTTGGATGACAATGCTCCGTCCTTCATTCTTATCACACAAAGCACAGAAATTAGCATCCCATATGTCATAGAGTATCAGTTTGTGGGGAGTGGACTGGGACATGTGGAGTGAAAAAGGAAGGCCAAGGAAAGCACCAATTGGAGGACCAGCTTGTGTCCCAGGCTTTTTTCTTTATTCCTTTATTGGTTGTGGGCATCGCTGGCTAGGCCAGCATTTATTTCCCCAATCCCTAATTGCCCTTGAGAAGTTGGTGGTGAGCTGCCTTTTTGAACCGCTGCAGTCCATGTGGTGTAGGTACACCAACAGTGCTGTTAGGAAGAGAGTTCCAGGATTTTGACCCAGTGACAGTGAAGGAACGGCGATATAGTTCCAAGTCAGGATGGTGTGTGGCTTGGAGGGGAACTTGCAGTTGGTGGTGTTCGGCTGCCCTTGTCCTTTTAGGTGGTCGAGGTCACGGGTTTGGAAGGTGCTGTCTCAGGAGCCTTGGTGCATTGCTGCAGTGCATCTTGTAGATGGTACACACTGCTGCCACTGTGCATCGGTGGTTGAGGGAGTGAATGTTTATGGATGGGGTGTCAATCAAGCGGGCTGCTTTATCCTGGATGGTGTCGAGCTTCTTGAGTGTTGTTGGAGCTGCACCCATCCAGGCAAGTGGAGAGTATTCCATCACCCTCCTGATTTGTGCCTTGTAGATGGTGGACAGGCTTTGGGGAGTCAGGAGGTGCGTTACTCACTGTAGGATTCCCCGCCTCTGACCTGCTCTTGTAGCCATGGTATTTATATGGCTACTCCAGTTCAGTTTCTGGTCAATGGTAACCCCCAGGATGTTGATAGTGGGGGATTCAGGGATGGTAATGTCCTTGAATGTCAAGGGGAGATGGTTAGATTCTCTCTTGTTGGAGATGGTTATTTCCTGGCACTTGTGTGGTGCAACTGTTACTTTCCATTTATCAGCCTGGATATTGTCCAGGTCTTGCTGCATTTCTACATGGACTGCTTCAGTGTCTGAGGAGTCGCGAATGGTGCTGAACATTGTGCAATCATCAACGAACATCCCCACTTCTAACCTTATGACTGAAGGAAGATCATTGATGAGGCAGCTGAAGATAGTTGGGCCTCAGATACTACCCTAAGGAACTCCTGCAGTGATGTCCTGGAGTTGAGATGATTGATGTCCAACAACCACAACCTTCTTCCTTTGTGCTAGGTAAGACTGCAACCAACGGAGAGCTTCTCCCCTGATTCCCATTGACTCCAGTTTTGCTAGGGCTCCTTGATGCCATAGTAGGTCAAATGTTGCCTTGATGTCAGTCACTCTCACCTCACCTCTTGAGTTCAGCTCTTTTGTCCATGTTTGAACCAAGGCTAGAATGAGGTCAGGAGCTGAGTGGCCCTGGCAGAACCCAAACTGAGCATCACTGAAAAGGTTACTGCTAAGCAAGTGCTGCTTGACAGCACTGTTGGCAACACCTTCCATAACTTTACTGATGATTGAGAGTAGACTGATGGGGTGGTAATTGGCCGAGTTGGACTTGTCCTGCTTTTTGTGTACGGGTCATATCTGGGCAATTTTCCGCATTGCTGTGTAGATGCCAGTGTTGTAGCTGTACTGGAACAGCTTGGCGAGGGGTGCGGCAAGGTCTGGAGCACAGGTCTTCAGTATGATTGCCCGAATTTTGGTAGAGCCCATAGATTTTGCACTATCCAATCCCTTCAGTCGTTTCTTGATATCACACGGAGTGATTCGAATTGGCTGAAAACTGGCACCTATGATTAGAATTAGAATTAGAATATTACAGCGCAGTACAGGCCCTTCGGCCCTCGATGTTGCGCCGATCATCTGACCTACACTATTCCATTTACATCCATATGTCTATCCAATGACCACTTAAATGCCCTTAAAGTTGGCGAGTCTACTACTGTTGCAGGCAGGGCGTTCCACGCCCCGACTACTCTCTGCGTAAAGAAACTACCTCTGACATCTGTCCTATATCTTTCACCCCTCAACTTAAAGCTATGTCCCCTCGTGTTTGCCATCCTCATCCGAGGAAAAAGACTCTCACTATCCACCCTATCTAACCCTCTGATTATCTTGTATGTCTCTATTAAGTCACCTCTCCTCCTCCTTCTCTCTAACGAAAACAACCCCAAGTCCCTCAGCCTTTCTTCGTAAGACCTTCCTTCCATACCAGGCAACATCCTAGTAAATCTCCTCTGCACCCTTTCCAAAGCTTCGACATCCTTCCTATAATGCGGTGACCAGAACTGCACGCAATACTCCAGGTGCGGCCTCACCAGAGTTTTGTACAGCTGCATCATGACCCCGTGGCTCTGAAACTCGATCCCCCTACTAATAAAGGCTAACACACCATATGCCTTCTTAACAGCCCTATTAACCTGGGTAGCAACTTTCAGGGATTTATGTACCTGGATACCAAGATCTCTCTGCTCATCTACACTACCAAGAATCTTCCCATTAGCCCAGTACTCTGCATTGCTGTTACTCCTTCCAAAGTGAATCACCTCACACTTCTCCGCATTAAACTCCATTTGCCATCTCTCAGCCCAGCTCTGCAGCCTATCTATGTCCCTCTGTACCCTACAACACCCTTCGACACTATCCACAACTCCACCGACCTTCGTGTCATCCGCAAATTTACTAACCCACCCTTCTACACCCTCATCCAGGTCGTTTATAAAAATGACAAACAGCAGTGGCCCCAAAACAGAACCTTGCGGTACACCACTAGTAACTAAACTCCAGGATGAACATTTGCCATCAACCACCACCCTCTGTCTTCTTTCAGCTAGCCAATTTCTGATCCAAAGCTCTAAATCACCTTCAACCCCATACTTGCGTATTTTCTGCAATAGCCTACCGTGGGGAACCTTATCAAACGCCTTACTGAAATCCATATACACCACATCCACGGCTTTACCCTCATCCACCTGTTTGGTCACCTTCTCGAAAAACTCAATAAGGTTTGTGAGGCACGACCTACCTTTCACAAAACCGTGCTGACTATCGCAAATGAACTTATTCTTTTCAAGATGATTATAAATCCTGTCTCTTATAACCTTTTCCAACATTTTACCCACAACCGAAGTAAGGCTCACAGGTCTATAATTACCAGAGCTGTCTCTACTCCCCTTCTTGAACAAGGGGACAACATTTGCTATCCTCCAGTCCTCCGGCACTACTCCTGTCGACAATGACGACTTAAAGATCAACAACAACGGCTGTGCAATCTCCTCCCTGGCTTCCCAGAGAATCCTAGGTTAAATCCCATCTGGCCCAGGGGACTTATCTATTTTCACTCTTTCCAAAATTGCTAACACCTCCTCCTTGTGAACCTCAATCCCATCTAGCCTAGTAGTCTGTATCTCAGTATTCTCCTCGACAACATTTTCTTTCTCTACTGTAAATACTGACGAAAAATATTCATTTAACGCTTCCCCTATCTCCTCTGATTCCGCACACAACTTCCCACTACTATCCTTGATTGGCCCTGTTCTAACTCTTATCATTCGTTTATTCCTGATATACCTATAGAAAGCCTTAGGGTTTTCTTTGATCCTATCCGCCAATGACTTCTCGTGTCCTCTCCTTGCTCTTCTTAGCCCTCCCTTTAGATCCTTCCTGGCTAGCTTGTAACTCTCAAGCGCCCTAACTGAGCCTTCACGTCTCATCCTAACATAAGCCGCCCTCTTCCTCTTGACAAGCGCTTCAACTTCTTGAGTAAACCACGGCTCCCTCGCTCGACAACTTCCGCCCTGCCTGACAGGTACATACTTATCAAGGACACGCATTAGCTGCTCCTTGAATAAGCTCCACATTTCGTTTGTGCCCATCCCCTGCAGTTTCCTTCCCCATCCTACACATCCTAAATCTTGCCTAATCGCGTCATAATTTCCTTTCCCCCAGCTATAATTCTTGCCCTGCGGTATATACCTGTCCCTGCCCATCGCTAAGGTAAACCTAACCGAATTGTGATCACTATCGCCAAAGTGCTCACCTACATCTAAATCGAACACCTGGCCGGGTTCATTACCCAGTACCAAATCCAATGTGGCATCGCCCCTGGTTGGCCTGTCCACATACTGTGTCAGAAAACCCTCCTGCACACACTGGACAAAAACTGACCCCTCTAAAGTACTCGAACTATAGTATTTCCAGTCAATATTTGGAAAGTTAAAGTCCCCCATAACCACTACCCTGTTACTCTCGCTCCTGTCGAGAATCATCTTCGCTATCCTTTCCTCTACATCTCTGGAACTATTCGGAGGTCTATAGAAAACTCCCAACAGGGTGACCTCTCCTCTCCTGTTTCTAACCTCGGCCCATACTACCTCAGTAGATGAGTCCTCAAACGTCCTTTCTGCCGCTGTAATACTTTCCTTGATTAACAATGCCACACCCCCCCCTCTTTTACCCTCTTCTCTGTTCTTTCTGAAACATCTAAATCCCGGAACCTGCAACATCCATTCCTGCCCCTGCTCTACCCATGTCTCCGAAATGGCCACAACATCAGGATCCCAGGTACCAACCCATGCTGCAAGCTCACCCACCTTATTCCGGATGCTCCTGGCGTTGAAGTAGACACACTTTAAACCAAGTTCTTGCTTGCCAGTGCCCTCTTGCGTCCCTGTAACCTTATCCCCTACCTCACTACTCTCAACAGCCTGTACACTGGAACTACAATTTAGGTTCCCATTCCCCTGCTGATTTAGTTTAAACCCCCCCGAAGAGCACTAACAAATCTCCCCCCCAGGATATTGGTACCCCTCTGGTTCAGGTGAAGACCATCCTGTTTGTAGAGGTCCCACCTACCCCAGAAAGAGCCCCAATTATCCAGGAAACCAAAACCCTCCCTCCTACACCATCCCTGCAGCCACGTGTTCAACTCCTCTCTCTCCCTATTCCTCTCTTCGCTAGCACGTGGCACAGGCAACAACCCAGAGATAACAACTCTGGTTGTTCTCGCTCTAAGCTTCCACCCTAGCTCCCTGAATTTCTGCCTTAAATCCCCATCTCTCTTCCTACCTATGTCGTTGGTGCCTATGTGGACCACAACTTGGTGCTGCTCCCCCTCCCCCTTAAGGATCCCAAAAACACGATCGGAGACATCCTGATTTCCCACATAGCGTTGGAGGAGCATATCACCAGTGCGAGCTCTCCTGCCATGACTTTAGATTAATTAGTCACTCCCTATAAAAAAATACTAATTACAGTAGGGGCCTTGTTCTACTCCAAACACTACCCACTACAATCTAAAGTTCTTCATAAATTACCTAATTTAAAAAAAAACACTTTTGTAGTACTCACCATATCATTTATACGGTAGGTTTTGAGGTTTTTAAAAAAAAATTCCCTTTTTTTCAGCTATTGAAATGTACTAACAGCTGTTACTTACCCAACCAATCACCTTGCAGATTTCCCGTGATGTCACTGTAAGTTTTCTTTTCCCCTCTTTTGAATCTCAGAGCCGGCACAGAGAGAGAGAGAAAGAGGCTGCCGCCGTTCTGGTCTCCAGGTAAGTAAGGGCCTCGAGACCCATGCTCTCTTTTTCAGGTCCCGCTCCCGATCAGCCACCTCCCAGGTCCGCCAGCCGCCGCTCGGGTCTCCAGGTAAGCATATGCCATGTGTGCAGAGGATAGTCCTTAAGCAGGCAGCCTTTAACTTGCTGTGGGGCATCAGACGACTGATGTAACAGTGGGCTGAATTTTGTCAGTCCGTCACAGGTCCCAGTGGTGGCATCAGAAGCGAGTGCCGTCGCTGCATGCCACGAGTATGGCCGGCCGACTCTGATCATACAGCAGATGACCAATTAACATAACCAATGCGCGAGCTGTACTATTGAGGCGCTGTTGGAGGCGTCAGATGACCAGAATGCAGGTGCTGGCACCATCTTTAAAGCGCTGCCAGCCCTACATGTACTGCTACCTTTCACTGATGCAGTGAGCCTGGAATGCTGCTGCAGCCACACCCCCCCCCCCCCCCCCCATCCCCCACTGCTGCTGCTGTTGCTGCTGTAGTTCCTGGACCACAACCCCCTCCCCCGCCCCCCCCAACAGTGCTGCTACTATAACTCCTGGACCCCCCTACCCCTCCACCACTGCTGCTGCTGGAACTCCTGGAGCTCTCTCTACTACTGCTGCAGCTCCTGCACAAAGAATGCGGACCAACTGGATGGAGCGGGAGCCAACTGGGACCGTATCTGAGGCAAGCCTTCCTGGAGATTCTCTTCCAGGCTGCAAGGGAAAGGCGGGAGGTCCTCTTCCTCAGGGGTGGCAAGAAGTGTTCCTCCCACCTGACCCAGCAAGCCTGGATGGAGATTGCAGAGGAGGTCAGCAGCCGTAGGGTCACCCCCACCCGGAACTGGGTCCAGTGCCCCAAGAGGGTCAATGAACTCCTTCACTCCACCAAGGTGCGTCCTCCATACCTCTCTCCACTTTGGGGCTTGAATGTGGCCATGCAGGAGGGAGTGCTACATGGGGATGGAGTGACCACAAAGGCAGTGGCAAGGGGGTGAGGCATCACAACATCCTGTGAGATGCAAGGCTGCATTTCAGCGACTGTTTGGCTTCTTTCATATCTCAACCCCATTTTGTCCCCTGACAACAGATGTTGGGAGGAACCATTTGGAAGACCCCATCAGGGGACGAGGGACTGCCACTAGCATAAGTGTCCTGTTGCTCTTCAGTGCAAAGTCTAACTGTGTCCCTTTTTCCTCTTGCAGGAGAAATGGTTCCATAACACCAGGGAGACATTGAGGACTGGTCCCAGAGCGGCCATGCAATTGCAGACGGTGAGACTGGTGTATGTGCACAAGAGAGTAAGGAGACATTGTGTTCATGTTTCGTCCACCACACTTCTGAAGATCCATATCACATATGGTTGGCATGAGGAGATCTGAACAACCTAACCCACAAATGTTTGTGTTACTTCATGCAATCATGGCACTTCAGAGGCAAGCGCAGCCGCAGGGACAGGGGACCAGAAGTCGACCTCTGAGGAGAAGGAGGAACAGCCAGAGGAAGCATTGTCGCATCATTCTCCTGCACCCTCCACCAGTGCAGAGATGTTCACATCGGTGGGTATGCTCGAGCTTAGATTCAGGTTCACATGCTGGTGAGAGCATCACGCATACTGAGTAACTGATGGAGGCTGTTACAGCCGAGGTCTCCAACAGTTGGAGGACTGTGGGTCGCCAGGCCCATGCTGAGCCTCAGGCTAATGATGATGAGCCTCTGGTGTTGAAAGCACAGGGCATGCTGGAGTTGCAGAGAGGTAAGGGAACATCTGGCAGAGCTGCCAGAGGCCATGCGCAGCCATGAGTAGACAATGCAAGAGTCCATCCATGCCATGACTGCTGCCAGGTCTCCGGAGTGTGAGTGCATGGCTTCCTCCAGCGAGACGTTGGCAACCCTCATGGAAAGCCATATCCCACAGATGTGTGCAGACCTGCACACCATCACCTTGGCCATGAGCTCAACGCAGCAGTGGCAAGGTAAGAGAAGGGCCTGGAGACTGCTCCAGACCCTTGTCCTTCTATGGCCAGCAGGGAGGTTCAAGTGAGCCTTGAAAGGGAGGAGGAGAGGTTGATCAATGGTGACTCGGTTAGACCCACGGCAGATGTTTTATCTCTCCATTCCAAGGTTTCCTTACAGGCGTGAGTCTTCAATGGGCAACACTTGTCCCTGACAATCCATCCCTGAAGGCGAGCGGGGGGCCTGAAAAGCTGTGGTACCTGGGACTGTTGAAGTATGTAGGTGTTATGGCTGCTTCCTGGGAGCAGGCGCAAATCTGCAGGATGCATTCCAGTGGTAGCAGACCAGTTAAACGTTGATGGAATGGAAGCCATTCCTGTTGATGAAGACTACTAGCTGCTTCATGGGAGCTCTGATGGACACATATGTGCAGTGAATGACACCTTGCACCTGGGGAATCCAGCGATGGCCCCGAAGTCAATGGCTTCCTCTGCCTGACTGTCAGGGTTGGTCTGGTAGCGCACATAGTCGCCCGCCCTCTTGAACAAGGCATTGGCCACCTCTTGATGCAGCGGAGGGCTGCTGCCTGGGAGACCCCACACATATGCCCAGTGGATCCCTGGAAAGAGCCAGAGGTATCCATCCCTGAAGTGCCACGGTGGTATTCAGGGTGACAGGCATTGGGTGTTCACTGAAGCCCATGGGTCACAGCTCGTCCTGCAGCATGGCGCATAAGAGAGCGACGGCCTCCCTGGAGGGAGAGCCTCAGTCTTTGCTGACACTGCCGCTCGGACATTTAGAGGTAGCTGATGCGAATTGTTACGCTTTTTGGACTAGATAAGCCCTTCTTTGCATGGCTGGCTACTGCCGGTCTCCTATTGGAGCTTCATGAGTGGGCCCAGCCAGATTCTGGCCCTCCCTCCCCAGAGCCACGGCTGCATGGCATGGGGTCCACAAAGACAGGGTATATGGGACCCCTGTCAGCTGATTTTTACCCCTCCCATGTGCTGCCCTTGCAGAGACGAGCTTTCATTGAGACCTTCCTGTTGCTACTCCCTTCTGAAATTATGCTAATTCCCCTCAGGCCCACCCTTGCAGAATGCCGAGCATCTAAAACTGCACCCACCTGAACCCTTGCACCCGAGAGTGAGCCCACCTGACCCTTGCACCCGCGACTGCACCCACGTGCCCCTTGCACCCGAGAGCGACCCGCCTGACCCTTGCACCCGAGACTGAGCCCACCTGACCCTTGCACCCGAGAGCGACCCGCCTGACCCTTGCATCCGAGACTGCGCCCACGTGATCCTTGCAGTCAAAATTAAGCCCACCCATGCAGACAACCCAGCACTG
Organism: Heterodontus francisci; assembly: GCF_036365525.1. Classification (NCBI taxonomy): domain Eukaryota; kingdom Metazoa; phylum Chordata; class Chondrichthyes; order Heterodontiformes; family Heterodontidae; genus Heterodontus; species Heterodontus francisci. Next base: position 130,448,926 of record NC_090374.1, on the reverse strand, counting down.
CAGGCCGACAATAATCTTCACTCCCCCCTTTTCCCTTTATCCACTGCTCCCTGCCATGTCACTACAGCCTCGCCTCAATGCCGCCACCTTTAAACGGCCGGTGATCTGAAGGCACATAATTCCTGTGCGCCGTTGACTAAATTTAAAATCCTCCCATAAAATTGGTTTCAATTGAATGCAACTGCATTCTAACCAGCTGTTCACTTTAAATTGCAGTCCCGCTGTGATATGGCAGTAACGCCACCTTGGAGCTTTCCAACCACTGGAAAAATCCAGAACTGATGTCACGATGTTGGGATTCCAGGTAAGTGCATCCAACCTGATTTTTCAGCCTCCCCACCCCCCACACTCCCCAAGCCTCCAATCCTGCTTCTGCTGGCCAGATAAAATCCTGCCCAGTAATACAAATGGCAACTGCCCAAGAAAGTGGGTAAACAATGTGCTGATGGTCATTAGTTACATAAAGCTACATGAAAAATAGGAGCAGGATATACGGCCCATTGAACTTGCTTCACTATTTAATATAATCAGGGCTGATCTTTTACTGCAACTCCACTTTCCCGTTCTTTCCCCTTATCTCTTAATCTTCTTACTATCTAAAATCTATTGATCTCTGCCGTGAATATACTCATATAATCATCACACACCAGTTGAATATCAATGGAGTTCCCTTTGCAATTTATGAAGGCAGTCATGTTGTTGAGCAAGGTAATGTGGATGCAGTCACATTTTTATTTGGAAAGGTATGGGTTAATCAAAGAGACACAGCATGAATTTGTTCAAGGCAAATTTGTGTCTGACTAACCTGATTGAATTCTTTGATGAGGTAATAGAGAAGGTTGATCATGCTCCTGTAGTAGATGTTGTATATGTGAACTTTCAGAAGTCAATCAACAAATGTCACAAAGGCTTGTTAAGAAGATGGAAGCCCATGAAATTAGAGGGAAAATTGAGGGATAGGTACAGAATTGGTTCAGTGACAAGGCCGAAATTTAACGCCACCCCCAGCGAGCCGGATGGTGGCTGGGTGGCGTAAAATGGAGCTGGAGGCCTTCCCAACTTTCTCCTGCCTCCGCCCCACTTCACTGGGGTGGAGGGAGGGGGGCAAACAAATGGGCTGTCTGTCCCAGGCGAATCAAGGCCCTTAAGTTGCCAATTAACAGTCATTTAAGGGCCTTCGCCTGCCTCCACAGGGATTTTACCTCTGGCAAGCGGGCATCCTGGAGGTTGACACCTCATTTTGAGGTATGCCTGTTGCTGCTCCTGACATTCCCTCCTACACTCTTCATTGAATCAGAGTTGATCCTCTAGCTTGATGGTAATGGTAGAGTGGGGGATATGCCAGGTCATGAGGTTACAGATTGCAGTTGAATGCAATTCTGCTGCTGCTGATGGCCCACAGCGCCTCATGGTTGCCCAGTTTTGCATTGATAGATCTGTTCTGAATCTATCTCATTTAGCACGGTGATGGTGGATATCCTCAAAGTAAAGACAGGACTGTGTCTCCAAAATGCGGTGATCGGTCCTACTAATACTGTCATGGACAGATGTTTTTCTCTCGTTGGCTCCCTTACCACCTGCTGCAGACTCAGTCTAGCAGCTATGTCCTTTAGGACTCAGCCAGTAGTGGTGCTACCAAGCCACTCTTGGTGATGGACATTGCTGTCCCCCACCCAGAGTAATTCTGCGCCCTTATCACCCTCAGTGCTTCTTCCAAATGGTGTTCAACATGGAGGAGTACCGATTCATCAGCAGAGGTGGTGATGGTAGGTGGTAATCAGCAGGAGGTTTCCTCGCCCATGTTTGACCTGATGCCATGAGACTTCATGGGGTCCGGAGTCAATGTTGAGAACTCTCAGGGAAACTCACTCCCACCTATATACCACTGTGCCACCACCTCTGGTGGGGGTGTGCTCTCGGTGGGACAAGACATACCCAGGGATGGTGGAGGAGGAGTCTGGTCCATTGTCTGTCAGCTATGATTATGTCAGGCTGTTATTTGACTTGTCTATGGGACAGCTCTCCCAATTTTGGCACAAGTCCCCAGATGTTAGTAAGGAGGACTTTGCAGGGTCAACAGGGCTAGGTGTGCCATTGTCATTTCCAGTGCCTATCTCGACACTGGGTAGTCCATCCACTTTCATTCTTATTAGGCTTTTCTCTTGCAGTTTGGTACAACTGAGTGGCTTGCTGGGGAATTTAAGAGTCAACCATATTGCTGTGGGTTTGGAGTCACATGTAGGCTGTGATTTTTGTGCTGGGGTAGGACTTGAACCCACAACCTACTGACTCAAATGTGAGAGTGTTACCAACTGAATCACAGCTGACACATTAGCTGATCATATAATACATTGCAATTTATACCAGATTTCTCCTGGTTGGTTCTGCTAAAGTAAACGAGCAGGCAACATTAAAATGCATGGGTCCAAAAATTCTGCGATGGTGCATGTCTTAGTATAACTGCTGAAATACACCCACTGGAGAAGTCCGTCACTGGCTCCGTAAACTTTCTAGGGTCAGAGGGAGATTCCTTAATTTGCCATCCAATAGCAGACATCCACACCACCAGGGACTATGATGGCTGCTTGTTGAAGAGAATGAATGCCTGGGCTGGAGGAGTTGCCTGATCTCACCTTGAAAAATAATTTGTTGCCACCTTATCAGGGGAGAGCTTTTTTTTCCTTTTAAGTTACAGCTCTTTTTGGGAGTGCAGGATAAATACTGGTGCATCTCCACCAGAGCCATGCTAGGTCCCGCTCAGAGCCTGGAATGTGGGAATACCCAATGGAGGGAGTCCCTGCATCCAACCCTTTCTATTCTGATGACTATGTTTGGGATTGGTGCAGTTCTGTCCTCCAAAAAGCCATCCTAGAAAGTTCAACAAAGGCCTGAGCCCTGTATATCTGGGTTGTGGCCTAATTTCCAGCCCTCCCCACAGACCTCCACCGAAGTTATGGCGGCAATATACTAGAAGAGCTTTCAGTTTTGGGGACTGCTTTTGACAAATTAGTTTCTTTCATAATATGAATATAATAGCAAAACTAATTTCTAGCTTTTTAATGTTATTTTTCTTATCTTTATTTTATATATATTACAATAAGTTTGGCACTGTAACAATCTGAAATAGTTTCATTGCAGAACATATGCCATTGGATCAAAATTATGGAGCTAGCAAAGCAAATCCATCTGAATGTGTTATAGATTATTGCAATCATGTCAGCCATTACATTTATGATCTCTCACTAGTACATTAAACTATTATTTTCTGGCTCTATGCGGAAGTACTTATGCACCTTACAGTGCATTTGCAAGACTCCGTCAATGCTTTGGAACAATAAATAGCAACCAATACTTATTTTGAAAATTGTTTTAATTTTAGATTTTCAGAATTATTCTAACTAAGTTGAGGTCATGCAAACCAGCATATTAAAACTAAATAAACAATTGGGCTGAATAATGATGTACTTACACTTCTGGTGCTACCAATCACATTCTCATTTCCAGAACCAGATAGGAATTCCACTAATCACTACTTATAGTGACATCGTAAATCTGTTTAAGATTCTTTATTTTCAACATAATCCAAAAGAAATATCAAATAGGAAATCTTTCAAATGCATGTACATGGGCTGCATTTCAATCTGCCGTACCGCCTGGGCTTGGGAGTGGGTGGGTGGTTAAAACCAGTGAAATTGACAGCGCATCAGGAAGCTGGCTCCAAACTGCCAAATTCCTCATTTCACTGTAGCACTTTCGGCTATGTGCAGGCAAACCCCCATAACTGTTAATCGCTCAATTAGAACAATATTGACAGGGGTTTTCAGTTTTTACTTTGGTTCCACAAGTTTCCTGGGCTCTCTGAAACTTGCCAGAGAAAGCAAGGTGAAAACACAGCAGCAAGTGAGGGAGCTGATGCCATGTCAGGGCGTCATCAACTGCAAGCATGCAACCACCAGATGTAACATTAAACAAACCATCGGCGTGTTGAAGATATGCTTCAGGTGCCTGGACAGATTTGGAGGTACCCTTCAGTAAGCACAAATCAGGATCTCCAAAATGGCCATAGTGTGTTGCATTCTGCAAACATTGCCCAGCATCGAGGTTTGGGCCTGCAAGAGGACCAAGGCTTATGGCTTAGAGCCTCTTCAGAGGATTCCGAGGAGGAGAAGGGAGATGAGAAGGTGGGGGCAGGGAAGGAGGTGGACGGTGATGTGGGAAATGCCTCACAGTAGCGCAGATTGCTACCCAGGACGTCCTGATTATTGAGAGGTTCACTTAGGTTCCACCAGTGAAGCCATCTAACAATCACTTGCAAAATTCACTTTTGCCCTCTATTACCCTCCCAATGCCACCAACACAACGCTGTTCTGCAAACAATCAAGCCTCCCTTTCACACGCCCCCATTGTTTGCAGTCACTTCATATTTTCCCATTCATCATCTCACAACTGAAAAGGGATTTGCCACTAGCAATCAAGAATGGGCAAGACGTGAAAGTGTGCAAAACAATGATATTTATGTGCTTCAAATAAACAACAAAAACTTAACAATATAACAATGTCTAACATACCCAAGTGCATACCCTTGTACAACTACAAATCTTTACTCTTCCTCTTCCTGGTGCTTCTACATGGTACAACCCCTGTGGCTTCAGCAGAGGTAGAGGTAGGCTGCTCAGCTGATCCCTGCTCTGATCATTGAGATACGCTTGGCTGAGGAGCTCTACATTTTGGAGCCCATGAGGGCCACACCAAAGACGGCTCCACCTGCACCTGTGCAAGAGCAGACTCGACTGTAGGGACATGACTGAGAGCTGTGGGGGTGGGGGGGGGGGGGGGGTGGTGGTTGGTGGTGGTGGGGAAACAGATGAGAAGTGGAAGTGCTCTGAGCCGAGTCTCCACTTTCATGTCCCCTTTCACCATCATCTCTCCTATGGTCTAGCTGTACTTCCCTGCTAGCAACAAGCTGGAGAACACTTTACTATAGATCAGTGGGGCGATGAAATATCAAGGCTATTCTATTTAAGATGTCTGCAAGTCATTGTTGAAGGCTTGAAAAATGTGTAGTGTTTTGCTGTGTTCTTAAGTCTTCTTTCAAGACAGATGTAGGCTTTATATTTGGATTCAACACAAATACTAGATTGTCTTACATATGTCATGCCCAATTAAGGCATATCATATTCCTACTTTTAAGATAGGAATTTTATTCAATATGGACTCTTTGTCCAATTTTTTAAAGGAGAAGACAATTTCAATGTGCTGCAAGTTGGCCACCAAAAGGTCAGATGACCTGGCTTGTGTATTCAAACTGTCTCACTATTTTGAAAGGAAAAAAGGATACATTCCAGACTAAGAAATGTCGACTACACTCATCCTGGAACCATCAAGAGACTTTCCGAATTGAATGGTTTTCTTCTGAGGCAAAGAAGGTGTGAAGTAGACACATCATAACAGAATAATACCCATTCAAACATTAATAGAGAGCCATGGATTTTACATCCTGGTCCATTGTGGGTCACATCAGGGGAGAAGGCCATGTGTCTATGAAGAGAAACTCTAATTTGATGGATTTTGACCTTAAAAGGCAACTCTCTGGAGAGAGAGAGAGGGGGAGATCACAGCAACATCACAGAAGTCAATCAAGCCAGGGGCTGTGGAAAGATCCAGCTGAAATAAGAAGCAGCTCTGCTACTAATTCGACACTTCAATTTGGTATAGCAGAGAACTGAACATGACCGTCACCTCCAGTCTGACATCTTAACCACCAGAAATCTATAACACCTCAATAAGTTCAAGACAACAAACAATCCAGGCCTGCACCATTAAAAGAGACTGTCTTACTTAGAAGATTCAACAGGTTTACCGTAAACCATGATCACCTACGACACTTTGAACTCGTATCCTTTACCTTCTATTGCTTTTCTCTTGCGTGTGCACGTGAGAATGAATGCATGCATGAGTAGTGTTGCGAACATTTCCGGCAATGATTATTGTTGAATAACTAGTTAATCTTCTGTTTTAAACCTACAAGAAAACCTGTCACTGACTGTTTATCTGGCGAGTAAAACACTCAGGCTAACTCATCATTTTAAACAAAACATGATTACGCTCAGTTGGGAGGTGAACAGTGGGAACCACCCATGCCCCTTACCACCTGTACGCATCACTTATCTAGATTGCATGATTTCAGGTACAGGTCTTTTCCTTGTTGGTGTATGTGACTTTTTAAAATTCATTTATGGGATGTGGGCATCGCTGGCTAGGCCAGCATTTATTGCCCATCCCTAATTGCCCTTGAAAAGGTGGTGGTGAGCTGCCTTCTTGAACCGCTGTGGTCCATGTAGTATAAGTACACCCACAGTGCTGTAAGGGAGGGAGTTCCAGGATTTTGACCCAGAGACAGTGAAGGAATGGCGATATAGTTCCAAGTCAGGATGCTGTGTGATTTGGAGGGGAACTTGCAGGTGGTGGCATTCCCGTGCATTTACTGTCCTTGTCCTTCTAGTTGGTAGAGGTCGCGGGTTTGGAAGGTGCTGTCCAAGGAGGCATGGTGCACTGCTGCAGTGCATCTTGTAGATGGTACACACTGTTGCCACTGTGCGTCGGTGGTGGAGGGAGTGAATAGAACATAGAACATAGAACAGTACAGCACAGTACAGGCCCTTCGGCCCACGATGTTGTGCTGAACCTTTAACCTACTCTAAGATCAAACTAACTACCTGCCCTTCATTCTACTATCATCCATGTACCTATCCAAGAGTCGCTTAAATGTCCCTAATGTATCTGCTTCTACTACCACCGCTGGCAGCGCATTCCACACACCCACCACTCTCTATGTAAAGAACCTACCTCTGACATCTCCCATAAACCTTCCTCCAATCACCTTAAAATTATGCCCCCTGGTGATAGCCCTTTCCACCCTGGGAAAAAGTCTCTGACTATCCATTCTATCTATGCCTCTCATCATCTTGTACCCCTCTATCAAGTCACCTCTCATCCTTCTTCGCTCCAATGAGAAAAGCCCTAGCTCCCTCAATCTTTCTTCGTAGGACATGCCCTCCAGTCCAGGCAGCATCCTGGTAAATCTCCTCTGCACCCTCTCTAAAGCTTCCACATCCTTCCTATAATGAGGCGACCAGAACTGAACACAATATTCCAAGTGTGGTCGCACCAGAGCTGCAGCATAACCTCGCGGCTCTTAAACTCAATCCCCTTGTTAATGAAAGCCAACACACCATACGCCTTCTTAATACCCCTATCAACTTGGGTGGCAACCTTGAGCGATCTATGGACATGGACCCCAAGATCCCTCTGTTTCTCCACACTACCAAGAATCCTGTCTTTAAGCCTGTATTCCGCATTCAAATTCGACCTTCCAAAATGAATCACTTCACACTTTTCCAGGTTGAACTCCATCTGCCACTTCTCAGCCCAGCTCTGCATCCTGTCAATGTCCCGTTGCAACATACAACAGCCTTCCACACAATCTACAACTCCAGCAACCTTCGTGTCATCGGCAAACTTGCTAACCCAGCCTTACACTTCCTCATCCAAGTCATTTATAAAAATCACAAAAAGCAGAGGTCCCAGAACAGATCCTTGTGGAACATCACTGGTCACCGAGCTCCATGCTGAATACTTTCCATCTACTACCACCCTCTGACCTCTATGGGCCAGCCAATTTTGTATCCAGACAGCCAACTTTCCCTGAATCCCATGCCTCCTTACTTACTGAATGAGCCTACCACGGGGAACCTTATCAAACACCTTGCTAAAATCCATATACACCACATCCACTGCTCTTCCTTCATCAATGTGTTTTGTCACATCTTCAAAGAATTCAATAAGGCTTGTGAGGCATGACCTGCCCTTCACAAAGCCATGTTGACTGTCTCTGATCAAACCATGCTTTTCCAAATAATCATAAATCCTGTCTCTCAGAATCCTCTCCAATAATTTGCCCACTACCGACATAGACTAACTGGTCCATAATTCCCAGGGTTATCCCTATTCCCTTTCTTGAACAAGGGAACAACATTTGCCACCCTCCAATCATCCGGTACTACTCCAGTGGACAGTGAAGACGCAAAGATCATCGCCAAAGGCGCAGCAATCTCTTCCCTCGCTTCCCGTAATATCCTTGGGTATATCCCGTCTGGCCCCGGGGACTTATCTGTCCTCATATCATTCAAAATTTCCAGCACATCCTCCCTCTTACCCTCAACCTGTTTGAGCATATCAGCCTGTTCCACGCTGTCCTCACAAACGACCAGGTCCCTCTCACTCGTGAATACTGAAGCAAAGTATTCATTTAGGACCTCCCCTACCTCCTCCGACTCCAGGCACAAGTTCCCTCCACTATCCCTGATCGGCCCTACCCTCACTCTGGCCATCCTCTTGTTCCTCATAAGTGTAGAACGCCTTGGGATTTTCCTTAATCCTACCCGCCAAGACTTTTTCATGTCCCCTTCTAGCTCTCCTAAGTCCATTCTTCAGTTCCTTCCTGGCTACCTTGTAACCCTCTAGAGCCCTGTCTGATCCTTGCTTCCTCAACCTTAAGTTAGCTTCCTTCTTCCTCTTGACTAACTGTTCCACATCTCTTGTCATCCAAGGTTCCTTCACCCTACCATCCCTTCCCTGCCTCATCGGGACAAACCTATCCAGCAGTCGCATCAAGTGCTCCCTAAACAACCTCTACATTTCTGTCGTGCATTTCCCTGAGAATATCTGTTCCCAATTTATGCTCCCCAGTTCCTGCCTAATAGCATTGTAATTCCCCCTCCCCCAATTAAATATTTTCCCATCCCGTCTGCTCCTGTCCCTCTCCATGACTATAGTAAAAGTCAGGGAGTTGTGATCACTATCACCGAAATGCTCTCCCACCGAGAGATCTGCCACCTGGCCTGGTTCGTTGCCAGGCACCAAGTCCAACATAGTCTCCCCTCTAGTTGGCCTATCTACATATTGAGTCAGGAAACCTTCCTGGACACACCTGACAAAAATTGCTCCATCCAGACTATTTGCACTAAGGAGGTTCCAATCAATATTAGGGGAGTTGAAGTCACCCATGACAACAACCCTGTTACTTCTGCACCTTTCCAAAATCTGCCTCCCAATCTGTTCCTCCATGTCTCTGTTGCTATTGGTGGGTCTATAGAAAACTCCCAACAACGTGACTGCTCCTTTCCTGTTTCTGACTTCCACCCATAATGACTCAGTAGACAAACCCTCCTCGACGACCTCCCTTTCTGCAGCTGTGATACTATCCCTGATTAACAATGCCACTCCCCCACCTCTTTTACCTCCCTCCCTATTCCTTTTGAAACATCTAAACCCCGGAACATCCAACATCCATTCCTGCCCCTGTGCTATCCACGTCTCCATAATGGCCACAACATCGTAGCTCCAAGTACTGATCCATGCTCTAAGTTCATCACCCTTATTCCTGACACTTGAATGTGAATGTTTGTGGATGAGGTGCCAATCAAGCGAGCTGTTTTATCCTTGATGGTGTCGAGCTTCTTGAGTGTTGTTGGAGCTGCACCCATGGAGAGTATTCCATTACAGTCCTGACTTGTGCCTTGTAGATGGTGGACAGGCTTTGGGGAGTCAGGAGATGAGATACTCGCTGCAGGATTCCTAGCCTCTGACCTGCTCTTGTAGCCATGGTATTTATATGGCTACTCCAGTTCGGTTTCTGGTCAATGGTAGCCCCTAGGATGTTGATGGTGGGGGATTCAGGGATGCTAATGCCATTGAATGTCAAAGGGAGATGATTAGATTCTCTCTTGCTGGAGATGGTCATTGCCTGGCACTTGTGTGGCATGAATGTTACTTGCCTTTTATCAGCCCAAGCCTGGATATTGTCCAGGTCTTGCTGCATTTCTATACGGACTGCTTCAGTATCTGAGGAGTCGTGAATGGTGCTGAACATTGTGCAATCATCAGCGAACATCCCCACTTCTGACCTTATGATTGAAGGAAGGTCATTGATGAAGCAGCTGAAGATGGTTGGGCCTAGGACACTACCCTGAGGAACTCCTGCAGTGATGTCCTGGAGCTCAGATGATTGACCTCTAACAACCACAACCACATCAGTCGCATCAGTGGTCTGATCTCTTAAAGGTGCAGCTATTTAAAGGTGAAGTCACCACTGCACTACATTACAGCATGCACTTGTTTGATTGTAGTGTTTGATAATTCATGCAGTCGGCTGTTCTAGCCAAGGAAGAAGACATCATTGCAATGTCCTGTAACATCATGCCACTCATGCTTGAGATGCTCGCCTCCAATCTCTCTGCAAGCGTGCACAGTGTACTTGGAACAGTTGTCAATACATCCCACAGAGAGATGGGGATTTAAGACAGAAATTCAGGGAGCTAGGGTGGAAGCTTAGAGCGAGAACAAACAGAGTTGTTATCTCTGGGTTGTTGCCCGTGCCACGTGATAGCGAAGCGAGGAATAGGGAGAGCGAGGAGTTGAACACGTGGCTGCAGGGATGGTGCAGGAGGGAGGGTTTTGGTTTCCTGGATAATTGGGGCTCTTTCTGGGGTAGGTGGGACCTCTACAAACGGGATGGGCTTCACCTGAACCAGAGGGGTACCAATATCCTGGGGGGGAGGTTTGCTAGTGCTCTTCGGGGGGGTTTAAACTAATTCAGCAGGGGAATGGGAACCTAAATTGTAGTGCCAGTGGACAGGATGTTGAGAGTAGTGAGGTCAGGGATATGGTTACAAGGACGCAAGAGGGCACTGGCAAGCAAGAACCTGGTTTAAAGTGTGTCTATTTCAACGCCAGGAACATCCGGAATAAGGTGGGTGAGCTTGCAGCATGGGTTGGTACCTGGGATCTCGATGTAGTGGCCATTTCGGAGACATGGGTAGAGCAGGGGCAGGAATGGATGTTGCAGATTCCGGGATTTAGATGTTTCAGTAAGAACAGAGAAGATGGTAAAAGAGGGGGGGGGGGTGTGGCATTGTTAATCAAGGAGAGTATTACAGCGACAGAAAGGACGTTTGAGGACTCATCTACTGAGGTAGTATGGGCCGAGGTTAGAAACAGGAGAGGTGAGGTTACCCTGTTGGGAGTCTTTTATAGACCTCCGAATAGTTCCAGAGATGTAGAGGAAAGGATAGCGAAGATGATTCTCGACAGGGGCGAGAGTAACAGGGTAGTTGTTATGGGGGACTTTAACTTTCCAAATATCGACTGGAAATACTATAGTTCAAGTACTTTAGATGGGTCAGTTTTTGTCCAGTGTGTGCAGGAGGATTTTCTGACACAGTATGTAGACAGGCCAACCAGGGGCGATGCCACATTGGATTTTGTACTGGGAAATGAACCCGGCCAGGTGTTAGATTTAGATGTAGGTGAGCACTTTGGTGATAGTGATCACAATTCGGTTAGGTTTACCTTAGCGATGGGCAGGGACAGGTATATACCGCAGGGCAAGAATTATAGCTGGGGGAAAGGAAATTATGATGCGATTAGGCAAGATTTAGGATGCGTAGGATGGGGAAGGAAACTGCAGGGGATGGGAACAATCGAAATGTGGAGCTTATTCAAGGAGCAGCTACTGTGTGTCCTTGATAAGTATGTACCTGTGAGGCAGGGAGGAAGTTGTCGTGCGAGGGAGCTGTGGTTTACTAAAGAAGTTGAAGCGCTTGTCAAGAGGAAGAAGGCGGCTTATGTTAGGATGAGACGTGAAGGCTCAGTTAGGGCGCTTGAGAGCTACAAGCTAGCCAGGAAGGATCTAAAGGGAGAGCTAAGAAGAGCAAGGAGAGGACACGAGAAGTCATTGGTGGATCGGATCAGGGAAAACCCTAAGGCTTTCTATAGGTATATCAGGAATAAAAGAATGACTAGAGTTAGATTAGGGCCAATCAAGGATAGTAGTGGGAAGTTGTGTGTGGAATCAGAGGAGATAGGGGAAGCGTTAAATGAATATTTTGCGTCAGTATTTACAGTAGAGAAAGAAAATGTTGTTGAGAATACTGAGATTCAGGCTACGAGGCTAGATGGGATTGAGGTTCACAAGGAGGAGGTGTTAGCAATTTTGGAAAGTGTGAAAATAGATAAGTCCCCTGGGCCAGATGGGATTTACCCTAGGATTCTCTGGGAAGCTAGGGAGGAGATTGCAGAGCCTTTGTCCTTGATCTTTATGTCGTCATTGTCGACAGGAATAGTGCCGGAAGACTGGAGGATAGCAAATGTTGTCCCCTTGTTCAAGAAGGGGAGTAGAGACAGCCCTGGTAATTATAGACCTGTGAGCCTTACTTCGGTTGTGGGTAAAATGTTGGAAAAGGTTATAAGAGACAGGATTTATAATCATCTTGAAAAGAATAAGTTCATTAGAGATAGTCAGCACGGTTTTGTGACGGGTAGGTCGTGCCTCACAAACCTTATTGAGTTTTTCGAGAAGGTGACCAAACAGGTGGATGAGGGTAAAGCCGTGGATGTGGTGTATATGGATTTCAGTAAGGCGTTTGATAAGGTTCCCCACGGTAGGCTATTGCAGAAAATACGGAAGTATGGGGTTGAAGGTGATTTAGAGCTTTGGATCAGAAATTGGCTAGCTGAAAGAAGATAGAGGGTGGTGGTTGATGGCAAATGTTCATCCTGGAGTTTAGTTACTAGTGGTGTACCGCAAGGATCTGTTTTGGGGCCACTGCTGTTTGTCTTTTTTATAAATGACCTGGAAGAGGGTGTAGAAGGGTGGGTTAGTAAATTTGCAGATGACACTAAGGTCGGTGGAGTTGTGGATAGTGCCGAAGGATGTTGTAGGGTACAGAGGGACAGAGATAGGCTGTAGAGCTGGGCTGAGAGATGGCAAATGGAGTTTAATGCGGAAAAGTGTGAGGTGATTCACTTTGGAAGGAGTAACAGGAATGCAGAGTACTGGGCTAATGGGAAGATTCTTGGTAGTGTAGATGAACAGAGAGATCTTGGTGTCCAGGTGCATAAATCCCTGAAGGTTGCTAACCAGGTTAATAGGGCTGTTATGAAGGCATATGGTGTGTTAGCTTTTATTAGTAGGGGGGTCGAGTTTCGGAGCCACGAGGTCATGCTGCAGCTGTACAAAACTCTGGTGAGACCGCACCTGGAGTATTGCGTGCAGTTCTGGTCACCGCATTATAGGAAGGATGTGGAAGCTTTGGAAAGGGTGCAGAGGAGATTTACTAGGATGTTGCCTGGTATGGAGGGAAGGTCTTACGAGGAAAGGCTGAGGGACTTGAGGTTGTTTTCGTTGGAGAGAAGGAGGAGGAGAGGTGACTTAATAGAGACATATAAGATAATCAGAGGGTTAGATAGGGTGGATAGTGAGCGTCTTTTTCCTCGGATGGTGATGGCAAACACGAGGGGACATAGCTTCAAGTTGAGGGGTGATAGATATAGGACAGATGTGAGAGGTAGTTTCTTTACTCAGAGAGTAGTAAGGGCGTGGAACGCCCTGCCTGCAGCAGTAGTAGATTCGCCAACTTTAAGGGCATTTAAGTGGACATTGGATAGACATATGGATGAAAATGGAATAGTGTAGGTCAGATGGTTTCACAGGTCGGCGCAACATCGAGGGCCGAAGGGCCTGTACTGCGCTGTAATGTTCTAAAAAAAAAACATTCTTTGCTGCAGCCCCAGGAGTATCCACTTCATCAACAGCCCCCGGGATATAGCATTTACACCGAGCTGGGAACATCCTGTGCCTTCCGATGCATACTCTTCACCGCTGTCCATCTTCACCATCTGCTCTTGCACACTTGTGAAGTGCAATTCACCAGGTGAAAACACAACTATCTCTCGAACTACTGTCACCAAAGTGCAAGTATATGTGCCGGAGCATGGTCTGCATGAGTCCTATGATGGTGACTTCTCAGAGGGAGTGAGCTCCTCTGAGGAGTCTTCGTCGTCATTTTGGGCAATCTCGACACTTCCTGATGGATGTGTAAAGGCCCTGTGGGAGATAAAAGACATGAATGAGTCCTGTCAAACTAAGAATGTTTCAAGTTAGCAATATGCACATGATTATATTTCACTCGCTATTGACATTTTGCCAATGGGACTGAGTGTTGTTGTATGCCATGTGACTGCCGATCGGTGTTCCCTCTAATTTGCGCAGGTGCACAATCATGCAGCAATTGGAATGTGTCATGCAGAAGACAAACAGGCCATGCACAAGCAGCGGTCCCTTTTACGATGGGCACATGCATGGCCACGTGACAATTTTCAAGGGACAGCGCAAGTGAAAGGAAATTAGAGAGAACATTGCTGCTGATATTCAATTCTGTCACCAGGTAGCTGGCAGGACCCCCAATCCTCCATCTCCCAACTCCGATGGTCTGGTGTGCTGAAACTCCGCTATTGTCCAGTGCCTCCCCCCTAACTTGTTTGAAGGGTCTCCTCCAATTCTCTCCCTCTTCCTGGTGTTTTGTGCTCTCTTCTCCTGCAAGGAGAGAAAGAAGAGACCGATGAATGAGTGTAATGACATATGTTCATCTGATCGATGGAGTGCCTTTGTTGAGGGTGACTATGAGGGATAGGCATGGCCTTGCATATGGATGAGGGTGAGTGAAAGTGGTGGATGGATAGATGGGGATGTGAGGAAGTGCATATACAGAGGGAAGGGTGGACATGCAAGGTAAGCTGATGTGAGGAGCAATGTGCTGGAGTCGGTTTGAGGAGACAGAGTGAGGAGTTAGGGTGATACACACATCAGGAAGTAGGTTGAAGTGCCATTGATCTCACCTTTCTTGACCTACTTACGTCACTGGAGCACTTCCTTCATTGGATCCAGGAGCGTGGTTGCTGCTGGCCTCCTCAGCAACCTCCTAGCCTCAGCAGTAGCTACTTCCTCCAGTCACGAGGGAACAGTATCTCCCTCTGGATCCTCACAGGCCCCAGAGAGCACCCATTGAGGCATCAGTGAACAGGGATGCAGCCTTCGCCTGTCTTGACTCCATTACAACATGTCTTTCTCTTTCCAGCTTCAACTTGCATGTTTGGTGTGTTCCTTTAAATACTCAAGATATGATTGTATCATACATATCATCATCACACCTGCTGATGCTAATCGGTTGGGAAACCTGGAAATCATATGTGAATGAAGTGGTTAGGTTAAAAAAGAACAGTGACAGACATGCTGCATATATTTCTGGGTTTCCCATGCTCGACGGGCTGAATGGCCTACTTCTGCTCCTAATTCGTAAGGTAATATGTATGCAGGTATAGACTTATCTTTGCATTTCTGGAGTTTTATCTTAATTTCCTCCCAGTGTGACAGACCTGAAAAACTGCATTCACTTACTCAATGACTTCCATCCAGGTAACTTGTGCCTGGGATTTTACAGGTGGGTATTCTTTGACACCATTCATCAATGCATTTTGCTGGATTAAGAGTCTATTCTAAGGCAAGGACCCTTCCTTGCAAAACTCATGAGGCCAGCCCTCTAGGTGCTGGTGCTGGATGATTGCCAGACTTGGAAAAGTGGGCTGAATTTCTTTGCAGCTTCCCATGCTTTAATGCTGTAACTTCGGCAGAAGTCTGGTGGAATGGCTGTTCACATGTGTAAACAGGGTTTTCCTACTCTTCTATGTATCCTATATTGTGTGTAAAGTAACAAAATCACACCAAAATAATTAATGATCAGCTTCCTCTGAATTGGAAATGTTATGTGAGGGTGATATTAAAACCATAGAACAGATTTGATTTCGATTACAGTAGTTTTCACAATATGTGCCCTCCTTGTGATTAGAGCAAGTGATTTTGTTGCAGCAAACCTCCTGTGGCAAATTCCACAAAATGATACATTTAAAGTTTGCTCCCAAGCCAGTGAAAATGCCAGTTTCTGAGGGATAACCACCCCACCTCCCCCCATCCCCACCAACCCTGCAATCACAGTGCTTTTGCACATTAAAATCCAGCCCAATATTTCCACACACAAACCTTGGCAATACTGTGAATGATGTTATCATGAAACTGTTTAATCAAGGCTACTGGCTGACATGATCACAGTTAGAAATAATATGCTCAGATGGATTTGCTTCTCCAGCCTTATAATTTGGTCCATGACTGTTGTTTTCTGCTGCAGAGCATAGATTAACACCTCTGTTAATATAGCAACATCCTTTCAAGAATTCTGCTCACAATAAT
Organism: Heterodontus francisci; assembly: GCF_036365525.1. Classification (NCBI taxonomy): domain Eukaryota; kingdom Metazoa; phylum Chordata; class Chondrichthyes; order Heterodontiformes; family Heterodontidae; genus Heterodontus; species Heterodontus francisci. The sequence continues at coordinate 130,432,785 of NC_090374.1, read as the reverse complement.
TTCCAGGCTGTAATAACCAGAGAAATTCTTTCCCCATAACCTGTCAGCAACTCCAAAATGGTGATGACTGTTGAAATTACATAACATACCGTATTAGTAATACCTTGGGGTGAAGCATGATAAAATGACACTAAATGTTTCCCAGGTGAACAAGATTCATTGCAATAGATATCTATTTTTATCACTTGGGTTTAAGCATCCCCTGGGCAGAGCACAGAGGGGAAATATGAATGGGAGGATACTACGTCCAAATGTCTCCAAATAATTTAAATGGAAGAGAAACTGGATGGGCTCTGTTTTAGGTCTGCCATCTTCCCTATGCAGTTTTCCTGTTTAGGTTTTGCCCAGGCAATGCTTGATACCCAGGGGCAAAAGGCAAATATCTACCCCTTACAGAGAAAGGAACATCCAAGTATATTGACCATGGACACTGTCAACTTTTAAATATATTTAGAGAGCATTTTAATATTTTTACAAATGTTTCATAGAGCCCTTGGTACCAAAAATACATGGGAGGAGGAATACCTGAATAAGGTGGGCTGGGCCAAAATATTTCTGCTTCTCCTGGGACCATGATACAAAATCTAACAATTCAGAAAAGAACCAGTCTTTGAGCATTTGCCTGAGTTATAAATAATCGGCACAGATCTCTTTTTTTTAAACCTTAGGATGTGACATTTGGGCTATAGTCTCGATAGCCTAAAATAGGTACCCCTATTCTAACCCAACACACAGTTACTAAACTGGATCATCCTAAGGTGTTCAGTCAAAGACAGTATGAACAACCAAGTAGAAAAGATGATCAGGTTTGGAAAAATTGTGTGGAATTTTCCCAGACGAGGGGAGATGGATTTGGGTACTTGCAGGGAGTTAAATCTGCTAAAGGTGATGCCTGGTTAGGATCCTGACATTATCCTGCCGACTTCTGGGTTTCTCCGGGGTGGGATTGAAGGCAAGCAGGGAACCCCTGTGCAGCTTTCAGGTAAGTAATTAAGATATTAAAGAAGCCAATTAAGTATTATTTTAACCCTTAATTCTGGATTCACAGCCAGAGCACCTGTTTCCCGACCTGTCAGTAACTTGCCAGGGTCACCAAGGCGAGTGCACAGTGGCAAGGGCTTCTTCAGTGAAACTGGCAGGCTGGGAAAACTTTGACCAGTGAAACTTAAGAGCTCCAGACATGGCCAGGTGAGAGGCTGCTGTTCAAAGCACTTTTCTTAGAGAGTGCTATTACTGCTTGACAGGTGATTGCTAACTTCCTGGAAGGCACGCCACCTGTCCAGAACTTTCAGCTGCACTTCCCAGTTGTCAGCCTTCACCACAGCGTGGGAGCAGCTTATGCAGCTCCACCTTGCTCCTCTGATGAAGCAACACCATCACCACAACCAACGGCACCAGCAGCAGCAGGAGAAGCACCAGCTGCTTTCTCAGCCACAACATCTCCACAGGGCAGAGGGGATGGTCGCAGAGTTCCACCTGGAACAAGGCGAGACCCCCAACATAAAGTCTACAGTTCGAGGATCAGCTCTCCCGACATGTCTGAGCACCAGTGCCTCAGGAGGTTCAGGCTTTCATGGCACGTCACTCCTGACATCTGCAACCTCCTGGAACAAGACCTCCTTCCCAGTGGAGTAGATGGACATGCAATACCAGTGGCTGATAAGGTGCCTGTCACTGGAGGCCCACCCCCTGCCCTCTCCCAGACCTCTGCCTCTCACTAAGTTGTGTACTGTCTTCTCCTGCACAAGAGAAAGCAGAGAGGTATAAGTGTTCCTATTGGCTTGTGTGGAGAGGACAGAAGGACATTTGTGGAAGGTGACAGTGCGGGATGGTGCGAGAAGACACTAGGATGAGGGTGAGTTTGAGTGTCAGCTGTTCAGATGGGAGTATGATGTGCCAGCAGAGAGAGGAATGAGTGGATCTGCAAGGTTTGTTCTAAGGAGTGCTGTGCAGGAGAATGCCTGGAAAGTCAGAGTGTGGGGCATGCCACTCACCTGCCATGCCCTTCTGAGGTTCTGGGCCCTCTGTGCACTCTCTCCAGGTTGGAGGGACCACACTTCTGTTGCTAACTTCCTCAGTCATCTCCATCTACACTTCTTTGGTTGGAGAGATTGTCCTCTTCCTCACATTCTTGGGAGAGCTCACCTCACTGCAGCTCCTCAGATCCTGCAGCAAGATCTCCAGGTAAGAGTGAGAGACCCAGGGAGCAGCCTTCACAGGTCTCCTCTCCATTACTGTGGCTGCTGCAGCCTCAAAAAGCCAAGTACAGATGAGCCCTTGTAATCCATACTGAAATGAGAAGCTTCTTTATGTTGCCTGATGCACCATAAATAAGATGCGTGGAGTTCAGATAGTTGAAGATCTCAGAACAGGTTTATTAAACAGCTAACAATTATATACAGTACAAAGCTACCTATTTGCAGGTCTTGCCTCTTGATGTTACAGTTACAGAGTCAGACTGGCATGTAGTCACATATTACGTCCTGGTACTTGGCTCATTAGCATACTAAGATCTTAAAGGTACTTTACTCTTAAAGTCAATCACACAACATCCCCCTTCTTTCCAAAGATATGTCTTGTATGCTAACAGTAAAAACACATAACATTAGGTAAGATCAAAATTATTTACACATGGCTAGAGGTTATGAAATTTACAAGAAAAGAGGCTCAAAAGTCAATAACTCATCTTGGTGGTTTGACGATGCTTGCTCAGGCACTTTGTGTCTCATCTGTTGCTGTTCTTTCTGAAGTTTCTTTCTCTCTGCATTCAGTCTCTGTTGCTCTGCCTTCAGCCTGCTAACATACTCTGTTGCTTTTCTCAAGATGACCACCTTTGAGGCCTTGTCATTCTTGAAAAGCTCCGGCACCTCATCTCAAAGAGCCATTAGACATCGCTTCAACTCATTCCTCCTCTGCCTCTTCAGGCATTGCATGTCCTTCACCTCTCCTCATCCTCCACATCTGAAGGCTTGGGGCTCAAGGTCGAGGACTTGTTGGGGGAGAAGTACTCGGTCTCATGGAGATACCTGTCCATTCTGGCTCGCTGTTGTGCTGGTGGTTCTCTGGAGAGTAAAAATGAAGGCGCAGCATAGTTGTGCTGTTACAGGGTTTCCAGACTGCACCGTTTGATGCTTGTCGGAGTCTGCGAGCGGGTTCCGATTCTTGGAGATTTCCCTTTGGCAATGTTCTCGTGGAAGGTGATGCTGTTGAGGTCCCTACACACTGGAAGTCCTGCCACTGCTGGTCCATTTGTCTCTACTTGGTAGAACGTTTATAGTTTCCATGCCAACTTGACGTATTTGCATTGCATTGTTAATGTGCCACTGCAAGTGATGCGTGACCCATTATATGCAGATAATTTGGCAGTTCCCGATTATATCCTCGATCTCCAAATGTATCTTTCAGGATTTAGACTGGTGGGATATTTGCACTAGCGCTAGTGTCAATCTTGACCTTGAGTGTATGTTTTCCAGCTTTCTTTGGGTATGTGATGTTGTTAGTGATGAAAGCTTCCAGTTGTTTAACTTCATCAACATGATGTGTAAGGTTGACAATGTGGAATGCTTGCTTGTCTTCTGACTGAGACTTGCTCCTACCTGAGTCTTGACTCAGGTCTGTTTTGCTTTGGACCTCATGTAACGGCTTGCGTTTACACAAGTCTCTGGCACTTTCGTTATTGCTGTTGCCCTGTTGTCTGTTTGTGTCTGATCGTGACTTCTGGCTTCGCCATTGGTGCCAGAATTCCTGCATAGGTGGGCCCAGTGTCCTTTTACACTGCACGCCTTGCACAGGTCACGAAATGCGGGACAACTTCGCTGAGTGGGACCAATCACATTTATCACACAGCTTGCTTCCACTTTTCGAGCTGGTTATGGTGCTGATGCTGTTGGCTGTACCTGGTGCTTGCAGGTGCTGTCGTCCAGCTACAATGGCTTTCTATTTCCTGCCATAATCCAGCAGTGCATCAATGCTGTGACCTTTCTTTTTCCCCAAGAGGTCTTTCTGGAGTGCTTCAAAGGGTGTTGATACGATCACCAGCTCCATTATTTGTTCTGACAGCTTAGCCTCTGAGAAGTCACATTTGTTGCCCTTACTTCGGCATCTGCTGATGAACAGGTCTACTGATTCCTGTGGCTATTGCCTGTAGGACATCAACTCCAGGTGGTGAATTTGAAAATTCACTCTTCGTGTCTGTTGATCTTCCAGCACTTTCCGTATCTTTGTGGGATCTTTCTGGTGCTGTTCAGATAATCTAGAGGTGTTTATTCTGTGCAATCCCTCATTTCCAATTGCAATTATTTTTTTTACAGCTTGCTTTTCTGGTACTGTAATTACTTGGTCTGTAAAGCATAATTGCATTCTCTGGTGGAACAGTTTGAACTCAAAGAGGATATCCAAGGCTTTCCAGTTCATGCTGGGAAATAATTTGGTATCCATTTTTTTCTGCTGTTCTTTTAGCTTTAAATTTTGCTTTAAGAACTTGCTTTAAGACCTGGTTCTGTGACTCTACTGTATTGCTTTTAAGAGACTCTGTTGGCTGATTTGATTGACAGCAGCAGCTTAACTGTTTGTCTAGATTCCAGCCTAAGAATGCTTTGTTTACACAGCTGTGCAACGGGTATTTCAAGTGCTTTTTTTCTGATGGTCTGTTCATACAGCCTTTCAAGAAGCAATTCTTCACAGTTGAGTGGTTTTATGAGTTTTTCAGAACTCAAATTGAGTGAAAACTCTTCAGCGTTCAGGTTTCTATTTATAGCTATAGCTACAGCTGCATGAATGGAGGACTCCTGCACTTTCCACTGTCAAGCACCTCCAATAATGGTGCAGACTTAATCAGCCTAAGAAAGAGAGTGGGTCTTCCCTGTATTTTGTACTCTCCGAGGGAGCCTTTGAGAGAAAAAGAAATCAATCTTTTAAGACTTCAAGCCTTTTCTCTTTCTTAAAATGGGGATTCCTCTACTGACATAAAGGCAAAATACTGCAGATGCTGGAAATCTGAAATAAAAACAAGAAATGCTGGAAATACTCAGTAGGTCTGGCAGCATCTTTGGAGAGAGAAGCAGAGTTAACGTTTCAGGTCAGTGACCCTTCTTCAGAGTTCTGAAGAAGGGTCACTGACCTGAAATGTTAACTCTCCACAGATGCTGCCAGACCTGCTGAGTATTTCCAGCATTTCTTGTTTTTATTCCTCTACTGATGGCAGACTGACTGACCAGCTCACGGTGATTAATCTGCAGCCTGTCGTTCAGAGCTCTCAGCTGGAGATGAGTTTTTTTCTTTACACTGTCCAGTGTTTCTTTTAACGTTCTCTCTTCTAGCTGTAGATATTTTTAAAGCTGTTTTCTTGTGGTCTTCAAACTTGGATTCTGTTTTCTCACCACAAATGCCACCATATAATGAGAAGCTTATTTATGTTGTCTGATGCAACATAAATGACATGCATGCAGTTCAGATAGTTGAAGATCTCTGAACAGGTTTATTAAATAGCTAACAACAATATACATTACAGAGCTATCTATTTGCAGGTCTTTCCTCTTGATGTTACAGTTACAGAGAGAGACTGGCATGTAGTCACATGACTACATCCTGGTACTTGGCTCATTAGCATTCTAAGATCTCAAAGGTACATTACTCTTAAAGGCAATCACACAACACATACCACAGGGCATATTGCAACATACTGTATAGAATAACATTCATACTGGGATCTCATTTGTAACTCAAAATGAACATTGAAGGGGATCAAAAGCTATTGAAATTCTGTTAAAGCATGTGAGCTTCCCAGCACTGCATTTACTCCATATCCTCTCTAACACCAAGACTGCCTACTTCTACCTTCACAACATCACCAGACTCCAACCCTGCTTCAGCTCATTTGTTCCTGAGGCCCTCCTCCAAGCCTTTGTTACCTCTTGGCTCAACTACTCCAATGCTTTGCTAGCTGGCATCCCACCTTGCATCCTCAGTAAACTTGAGCTCATCATAAAATCTGCTGCCCGGGCACAAACTTGCACCAAGTCCTGTTCATCATCACTCCTGTGCTTGCTGACCTACATTGGCTCCTGATTGGGCTATGCCTCAATTTTAAAATGTTCATTGTTGTTTCAAATCCCTCCATGACCTCACCCCTCTCTATCTTGGTCACTTTCTCCCAGCCTTATAAACCTCTGAGATATCTGTGCTCTTCCAATTCTGGCCTCTGCATATTCTCAATATTCTTTGCTCCACCATTTGCAGCCGTGCCTTCAGTTGCCTAGGTCCGAAGCCCTAGAATTTCCTCCCTAAACCTTTTTGCCTCTTTACCTCTCTCTCCTCCTTTAAGACACACCTTAAAAACGACCTCTGACTAAGATTATGATCATCTGCCCTATTATCTCCTTATGTGGCTCGGTGTGAAAGCATATTTGATAACACTCCTGTGATATATGTTGGTACATTTTATTTTGTTAAAGGCACTATATAAATGTCATTTGCTATTGTTGTCTGTTTCGACCAGCTGAGGAAGGGGTCTCAGGCTTTCCTCTTGCCCCTTTCCTGGTTTGGCCATAACAAGGTTTAACTTTTAAAACACCGTGATTTTAGCTTCCCCTCAGTGAGTCCTTTGCGCATTGCACTCTAATTGTAATTGCAAATGAACCAATCAGACAGGTTTTCTTAGGTTTAAACAAGAAAGATGTAAATGTATTAACCTTATCACTCTAACTCAGTTAAAAATTACTAAAATACGCAACGCAACCACACTAGCATGCACACGAGAGAAATACACACACAAATAGATAAATAGGGGAAGAACAACTTGTGGGGGGGGTGGGGGTGCGTTGAAATAGGGTTGGCAATAAATAGAATTCGGTTACTGGATGGTCATGCCCTTGATACAATGTCCTCAATTGAAGTTATGGTCTTGGAGTTCTTGCTGGGGCCCAGTGTACAATTTCCAACTTGCTTCTCTGGTACCAGAAGACTGAAGAGGTGCTCTGTCTTGAGGCTTAAGCTGCTACCGTGGGTCCCTGGGACTTTGCTTGAGAGATGGACAGAGACAGCGGAGACCTTCCTCCTTGGTTCTCAACTTGCAGTCTGTTACCTTTCTGTGAGGCACAATTCAAACAGTCCCCAGTTTGGCCAGCGGATAAGTCATGTGACCATCTCTTTGTTTGAAATAGCAACTTCTCGGAGGGTTGCTGGACTTCAGAGTCTTCCAGGCACTCGGTGGGGTTGCGGGGTGGGGGGAGTGGTGGTGGAGATTTGTCTCTTACAAAGTCAATGGCTCTCAATGTCTTTTGATCATCACTATTGACAAAATCGATCTCTCTAAATGAATCAGGGAGTACTCCCATTGTCTCACTATGCAACTGTCCTCAGAATGCAAACGTGCAACCGTATTTTCAGCTGGTTAGCTCTGTTGGTTTTTTAAAACAAGTTATGTGCTATGTCCAGTAAAAAAAGGTTCAAGTCGTGTTCGCTGTGACGAAATTAATATGTTTCCATTTAGCAGGTGTGAATTCAATCACATGTTATTCAAATTGGTATTGAATGCACAAGAACACAAAAAATAGGAGCAGGAGTAGACCATATGGCCCATCGAGCCTGCTCCGCCATTCAATACGATCATGGCTGATCTTGGGCCTCAACTCCACGTTCTCACCTGCTCCCCATATCCCTCGATTCCCTGAAAGATCAAAAATCTATCCATCTCAGCCTTAAATATATTCAACAATGGAGCATCCAGTACCCTCTGGGGTAGAGAATTCCTAAAATTCACAACCCTTTGAGTGAAGTATTTTCTCCTCATCTCAGTCCTAAATGATGAGCCCCTTATCTTGAGACTGTGTTCTCGTGTTTTAGATTCCCCAACCAGCAGAAACAATCTCTCAGTGTCTACCCTATCCAGCCCCTTTAGAATCTTGTATATTTCAATGAGATCACCTCTCATTCTTCTAAACTCCAGAGAATATAGGCCCAATTTAGTCAGCTCTCATTGTAGAACAACCCTCTCAACCCAGGAATGCAAAATTCCTCAAGTCTCAATACCCATGCAAGCACTAGGATTGCACCTATTGGTGAAAGAAGAAAGAAAGAAAGGCTTGCATTTATATAGCACTTTTCACGACCACCGGACTTTTGAAGTGTAGTCGATTTAACATCTGCAAGACAGCACCTCTGCTAGTGCACCTTGGTACTGCACTGAAGTGTCAGACTTGATTTTTGTACTTAAATCCTGGACTGGACATGAATGCTGAACCTTTCTTAAGGAGCTTAAGGGACCATTAATTTGCAGCGAGCATTTTTCCCATTCCCTCCCCCAACCAGCCCTTTGAAAATTCAAAACTGTCCCGGACGTGTCAGGATCCCAAGACCACCTCCAGGACCGCAATTTTGAAATCCTGCCCGCACCAGGTTCTGACCCCAGAGGCTAGAGTGCTACCACCTGAGCCATCGCTGGCATGCTGCCCAGCACTGACCCTGCCAGGGTTTGCCACTCACTGGCAGCTTTGGTGCCTGCCCATCCTTGGGAATGTAGCCCAGGTTTCCTGTCCCTCCTGACACTAGCTATGATACCGTCCTGAGTAACTTGGCTAATCTGTAATAAATATTTTTTAAAATACCTTTTGTCTGGTCTGGATAACACCCATTGGGCCCATATCCGCAATAATGGAGGATGAAATGCCTCACCTGACTTGAAGACTGACCTTCAAGCATACACCAGGGGCTGGATTTTCAAAGAGCTATGGGGGACAGAACCTGGTGCGGGCAGTATTTCAGAACTGCGGTCCTGGAGGTGGTCTTGGGATCCTGACACGTCTGGGACAGTTTTGAATTTTCAAAGAGTTGGTTGGGGGAGGGAATGGGAAACATGCTTGCTGCCAATTAATGGCCCCTGAAGCTCCTTAACGAGTTTGTTCAGTGACCTGTGCAGTCGTAATTAGAATTTTCAATCTTTAATTCGGTGAACCTAAACAGTCTGGTGCACATTACTGCACAGCTGTCAGGTTCGCTGTGGGGACATCAGAAACTTTCTCTGCATTTAACTTAAGCTGACATTTCCTGGACCTACTAGTGCCGGTTTGAGCACTGTACTGTCATCGAACCTGCATGGCCACTTCCATCCTCTGGGATACTGCTGACCCTGTAAGGAGCTGCCTGCTCTCTTCACCAAGGCAGTGGCAGTGGTAGCCCCAAACATGGCTGCTGCCTGCCTTTGCCGCTGGTTCCAGGCAGGTAGCTCCCGCCTCCTGGAGATGCTCGGCACCTCTAATTCGGCTCCGAACTTGCCTCAGCCCAATTAGGGCATTTACATTTAAAAATAACGTGAAAACGACGCAGCTCAGGCTCAGGGTCGGGACCTGGAATTAATCAGGGGCTTGGGTTCCTGACTCTGCTTTGAAGATCCAGCCCCAGGTCTCAGTCAAATCAGACAGCAACAGTGGCACAATGATTTCCTACCCCTGGTTGCACTATTGGACTTGCAAAAGGACCAGATTAAGAATTCTGGTGGCCCGGGCAACCAAGCATATTCTGGGCCCTTTGCACCACCCGTAGGTCAGGCCTGTGGAAACTTGTAGCCTGGGTCTCCCCTCTCCTTTGGTCATGTATCCACTTTCACAGAGGAACATGTTTGAGTGGTCTGAGGTCCTGCTTTCTCAGAAACTGGGACAAGAAGTTGACCCAACATATCCAAATCCTGGTTTAATTTGCATTTCTATTGCCTTCAGCTACTTGTCCAAGAGGCTATTCTTCACTTATGAGTGCAGGTTATGAGTGCCACAGGGCCATTATAATCTTGGTCTCAAATGCCCAATCAAATATGCCTCCAATAAGAGTTACTCGACAGCAATCAGGAACCTTGGGCAATTTTTTCTTCCCCAATCCAGGGATACAGAAGCAGCTTTTTCGGGAGCAGAGTGTGAGCGAGTGAGCAGCTGGGAAGGTCAGTTTGAAAGTCAACTTAATTTCCTTTTGTTTTCGGCGGAGGCCAGGGGGCTGCTGGGTAAGTAAAACACTATATATTTGGGCTGTTTAAAATAACTTTCCTTTCATTGCAGCAGCTTTTTCGGGAGCAGAGTGTGAGCGAGTGAGCAGCTGGGAAGGTCAGTTTGAAAGTAAACTTAATTTCCTTTTGTTTTTGGCGGAGGCCAGGGGGCTGCTGGGTAAGTAAAACACTATATATTTGGGCGGTTTCTGAACCCGAGACACCACACTTGTAGTGTCTCCCACCCGCCCTCCTCCTCTAACCAAAAAAAAAGGACTCGGTGGGGTGTTTATAAGGTAAGGTTTTTTCTATTTCTCTGGTTTTATCGTGATTGGTAAAAACTTTTCATTCCTTTTTCATTTAACTAAGTTAAGCTTAAGATTAAAAATGGCAGGAGATCTCAGACCCGTGTCATGCTCCTCTTGCTCAATGTGGGAGCTCAGGGACATGACTGATGTCCCTGACTCCTTCACGTGCAGGAAGTGTGTCCAACTGCAGCTCTTGTTAGACCGCATGACGGCTCTCGAGCTGCGGATGGACTCACTTTGGAGCATGCGCGATGCTGAGGAGGTCGTGGATAGCACGTTTAGTGAATTGGTCACACCGCAGATTAGGATTGCTGAGGGAGAAAGGGAATGGGTGACCAAAAGGCAGAGAAAGAGCAGGAAGGCAGCGCAGAAGTCCCCTGCGGTCATCTCCCTCCAAAACAAGTATACCGTTTTGGATACTGTTGAGGGAGATGGCTCACCAGGGGAAGGCAGCAGTAGCCAGGTCCATGGCACCGTGGCCGGCTCTGCTGTTCAGAAGGGCGGGAAATAGAGTGGAAGGGCTATAGTTGTAGGGGATTCGATTGTAAGGGGAGTAGATAGGCGGTTCTGTGGTCGAAAACGAGGCTCCCGAATGGTATGTTGCCTCCCAGGTGCACGGGTCAGGGATGTCTCAGATCGGCTGCAGAACATTCTAAAGGGGGAGGGTGAACAGCCAATTGTCATTGTGCACATAGGCACCAATGATATAGGTAAAAAACGGGATGAGGTCCGACAAGCAGAGTTTAGGGAGTTAGGAGCCAAGTTAAAAAGCAGGACCTCAGAGGTAGTAATCTCAGGATTGCTACCAGTGCCACGTGATAGTGAGAGTAAAAATGAAAGAATAGTCAGGATGAATGCGTGGCTTGAGAGATGGTGCAGGAAGGAGGGGTTCAGATTTTTGGGACATTGGGACCGGTTCTGGGGGAGGTGGGACTATTACAAATTGGACGGTCTACACCTGGACCGGACTGGAACCAATGTCCTTGGGGGTGCTTTTGCTAACGCTGTTGGGGAGGGTTTAAACTAATGTGGCAGGGGGATGGGAACCAATTGAGGAGGTCAGTTGACAGTAAGGAGGTAGTAACAAAAGCCTGTAAGGAACTAGATAATGAAGTCAGTGTGACTAAGGGGAAGAGCAGGCAGGGAGCAGATGATGAATATAAAGGGACTGGTGGTCTGAGGTGCATTTGTTTTAATGCAAGAAGTGTAGTAGGTAAGGCAGATGAACTTAGGGCTTGGATTAGTACCTGGGAGTATGATGTTATTGCTATTACTGAGACTTGGTTGAGGGAAGGGCATGATTGGCAACTAAATATCCCAGGATATCGATGCTTCAGGCGGGATAGAGAGGGAGGTAAAAGGGGTGGAGGAGTTGCATTACTGGTCAAAGAGGATATCACAGCTGTGCTGAAGGAGGGCACTATGGAGGACTCGAGCAGTGAGGCAATATGGACAGAACTCAGAAATAGGAAGGGTGCGGTAACAATGTTGGGGCTGTACTACAGGCCTCCCAACAGCGAGCGTGAGATCGAGGTACAAATATGTCAACAGATTATGGAAAGATGTAGGAGCAACAGGGTGGTGGTGATAGGAGATTTTAATTTTCCCAACATTGACTGGGATTCACTTAGTGTTAGAGGTCTAGATGGAGCAGAATTTGTAAGGAGCATCCAGGAGGGTTTTCTAGAGCAGTATGTAAATAGTCCAACTCGGGAAGGGGCCATACTGGACCTGGTGTTGGGGAATGAGCCCGGCCAGGTGGTTGAAGTTTCAGTAGGGGACTACTTTGGGAATAGTGATCACAATTCCGTAAGCTTTAAAATACTCATGGACAAAGACGAGAATGGTCCTAAAGGAAGAGTGCTAAATTGGGGGAAGGCCAACTATACCAAAATTCGGCAGGAGCTGGGGAATGTAGATTGGGAGAAGCTGTTTGAAGGTAAATCCACATGTGATATGTGGGAGGCTTTTAAAGAGAGGTTGATTAGCGTGCAGGAGAGACATGTTCCTGTGAAAATGAGGGATAGAAATGGCAAGATTAGGGAACCATGGATGACAGGTGAAATTGTGAGACTAGCTAAGAGGAAAAAGGAAGCATACATAAGGTCTAGGCGGCTGATGAAAGACGAAGCTTTGAAAGAATATCGGGAATGTAGGACCAATCTGAAACGAGGAATTAAGAGGGCTAAAAGGGGTCATGAAATATCTTTAGCAAACAGGGTTAAAGAAAATCCCAAAGCCTTTTATTCATATAAGGAGAAAGAGGGTAACTAGAGAAAGGATTGGCCCACTAAAGGACAAAGGAGAAATGTTATGCTTGGACTCAGAGAAAATGGGTGAGATTCTAAACGAGTACTTTGCATCGGTATTCACCGAGGAGAGGGGCATGACGGATGTTGAGGTTAGGAACAGATGTTTGATTACACTAGGTCAAGTCGGCATAAGGAGGGAGGAAGTGTTGGGTATTCTAAAGGGCATTAAGGTGGACAAGTCCCCAGGTATGGATGGGATCTATCCCAGGTTACTGAGGGAAGCGAGAGAGGAAATAGCTGGGGCCTTAACAGATATCTTTGCAGCATCCTTAAACACGGGCGAGGTCCCGGAGGACTGGAGAATTGCTAATGTTGTCCCCTTGTTTAAGAAGGGTAGCAGGGATAATCCAGGTAATTATAGACCGGTGAGCCTGACGTCAGTGGTAGGGAAGCTGCTGGAGAAGATACTGAGGGATAGGATCTATTCCCATTTGGAAGAAAATGGGCTTATCAGTGATAGGCAACATGGTTTTGTGCAGGGAAGGTCATGTCTTACCAACTTAATAGAATTCTTTGAGGAAGTGACAAAGTTGATTGATGAGGGAAGGGCTGTCGATGTCATATACATGGACTTCAGTAAGGCGTTTGATAAGGTTCCCCATGGCAGGCTGATGGAGAAAGTGAAGGCGCATGGGGTCCAAGGTGTACTAGCTAGATGGATAAAGAACTGGCTGGGCAACAGGAGACAGAGAGTAGCAGTAGAAGGGAGTTTCTCAAAATGGAGACGTGTGACCAGTGGTGTTCCACAGGGATCTGTGCTGGGACCACTGTTGTTTGTGATATACATTAATGATTTGGAGGAAAGTATAGGTGGACTGATTAGCAAGTTTGCAGACGACACTAAGATTGGTGGAGTAGCAGATAGTGAAGGGGACTGTCAGAGAATACAGCAGAATATAGATAGATTGGAGAGTTGGGCAGAGAAATGGCAGATGGAGTTCAATCAGGGCAAATGCGAGGTGATGCATTTTGGAAGATCCAATTCAAGAGTGAACTATACAGTAAATGGAAAAGTCCTGGGGAAAATTGATGTACAGAGAGATTTGGGTGTTCAGGTCCACTGTTCCCTGAAGGTGGCAACGCAGGTAAATAGAGTGGTCAAGAAGGCATACGGCATGCTTTCCTTCATCGGACGGGGTATTGAGTACAAGAGTTGGCAGGTCATGTTACAGTTGTATAGGACTTTGGTTCGGCCACATTTGGAATACTGCGTACAGTTCTGGTCGCCACATTACCAAAAGGATGTGGATGCTTTGGAGAGGGTGCAGAGGAGGTTCACCAGGATGTTGCCTGGTATGGAGGGCGCCAGCTATGAAGAGAGGTTGAGTAGATTAGGATTATTTTCATTCGAAAGACGGAGGTTGAGGGGGGACCTGATTGAGGTGTACAAAATCATGAGAGGTATAGACAGGGTGGATAGCAAGAGGCTTTTTCCCAGAGTGGGGGATTCAATTACTAGAGGACACGAGTTCAAAGTGAAAGGGGAAAAGTTTAGGGGGGATATGCGTGGAAAGTTCTTTACGCAGAGGGTGGTGGGTGCCTGGAATGCGTTGCCAGCGGAGGTGGTGGATGCGGGCACGATGGCGTCTTTTAAGATGTATCTAGACAGATACATGAATGGGCAGGAAGAAAAGAGATACAGAACCTTAGAAAATAGGCGACATGTTTGGAGAGAGGATCTGGATCGGCGCAGGCTTGGAGGGCCGAAGGGCCTGTTCCTGTGCTGTAATTATCTTTGTTCTTTGTTCTTTTGTTCTTAGTTGTAGGGCATCTGCTGGTACCCTGGCTGAAATCAGCTAACTCAGCACAGATCATGGATGAAGCTGTGCATTACCATGGTCTGTTTGACTCAGTTGCTCATGGCTGTAACCAACTGAGCCATTGGGAACATTTTAAAGAATATATACTACATCAGAGTCAAGTCTATAACAACATATTAAAAATCTTTTGTGGCCTACATACCTGTCAGTATAATAATTACTTCCCATAACACTTTACTGGCCTGCTTTCTCTGTCATGTCTTGTATATCACACAATTCAGTCATGGAGGGCTCAAAATAAAACAGCAGCGAATCAGAACCAATGAGGTAGGGAATACAGGAATCAAAATGAAGAGGAGTGGCTGCAAAACTTAACAATAACAAACAATTAAACATTTATGAAAACAACCAATACTGAATTGATGGTCAAAAAGGCATGTCAATAAAAGAAAGGAGATGGCAAACCAATCAAATCACTTAAAACACAATTCGAACATTTTTTCATTCAGTATTTTTGTTACCATTATCCTGGGAAGCACGGTAAAAATAACAAAGCTAATTTCCTCTTTTATGTCTGAGCATTAAAAAAAATCACCTGGGCAGCTTGCATAGAGTTAATATGGGCTGGAAGCCCATCTGTAACTTCACATTTTTCTGCATTGAACTGTAACTGTGAGGTACCAGCTCATCCTGCTAGCCTTCCTACATTCTCCTGTAGTCTTTCACCATCTTGGTAAAAGTTGCCATAGCCCTAATTTGATGCATAGAATTATACAGCACAGAAACAAGCAATTTAGCTCAATAAACCCGAGTCTGCTGTCTCAGACACCAAGCAACCTCGCTCAATCTCCTTACCCTTTCCTCATTCCCTTTTAAGCTTTTTTCTTTTTTAGGACACTTCTTGTGCCCTGGATAACCAAGTGTGCAGGAAGTGCCTTTAGTTTCTTGAACTCAAACCCAGGGTGGCAGAGCATGACGAGCAACTACAGTCACTGTAGGGCATACAGGAGGCTGAGGAGCTCTTGGAGTATCCGTTCCAGGAGATGGTCAACTGCCAGCTGTAGACAGTTCAAGAGGATGGTAAATGGGTGGCCATCCAGCAGGGTATGAAAATGCAGGAATCCTACAGGAGTTTGGTAATACCAAATTGGGTTTCAGTGCTGAATACCGGTGAGGATGATGGCACCTTGGGCGAGTGCAGTCTATTGACATTGTGGGTCAAATGAATGCATAGGGGGACACAGAAAAGTGTAGAAATGCAGTGATCATAAGGGATCTGATAGGAGGATGGTGAGGCATGTGAGTCCCGCATGGTGTGTTACCTCCTTTGTGCCAATGCAAAGGAAATCACTGAGAGGGTACAAAATATTTTGAAAGGGGAATGGGAACAGCTACTAGTTGTGGTCCATGTGGGAACATAGGAAGAAAAAGGGTTGAGGTCCTGCAGTCAGAGTTTCAGGAGCTCGGGAGGAAGTTAAAGAGCAGAACCTGAAAGGTTGTAATCTCTGGATTATTACCGATGCCATGTGCT
The DNA here is from genome assembly GCF_036365525.1 of Heterodontus francisci. NCBI lineage: Eukaryota > Metazoa > Chordata > Chondrichthyes > Heterodontiformes > Heterodontidae > Heterodontus > Heterodontus francisci. The sequence continues at coordinate 130,416,907 of NC_090374.1, read as the reverse complement.
AATGAGCATAGGAATAGTAGATAAAACAGGTTAACACGTGGCTAGAGAAAAGAAGCAGGAGGGAGTGCTTCAGATTTTTGGGGCGTTAGAACCAATTCTGGAGTAGGAGGGACCTGTTCAAGTTGGATGGGTTCACGACAACAGAGCTGGGACCAATGCCTCACGGGGAGACTAACCAGTACAGTGGGGGAAGGTTTAAACTAATTAGGCATGGGAATGAGCACCAGGATGAAAGGAAAAGAAATAAGATCTGGGAGAGACAATCAGCACTCAAGTAAAGACTGGTTCAAAAAATGAAGGATCAGACAAGCAGTCAGGTGAGACAATCTGACATTGGTGGTGGCGTAGTGGTATTGTCACTGGAGTAGGAAACCAGAGACCGAGGGTATTGCTCTGGGGACATGAGTTTGAATCCCATCACAGCAAAAGATGGAACTTAAATTCAATTAATAAATCTGGAATTAGAAAGCTAGTCTAATGATGGCCTTGAAACCATTGTTGTAAAAACCCATCTGGTTCACTAATGTCCTTTAGAGAAGGAAATCTGCTGTCCTTACCTGGTCTGGCCTACATGTTACTCCAGACCATTTTCTCATTCAGTATTTTTGTTACCATTATCCTGATAAGCACAGGATACTCCAGACCCACAGCAATGTGGTTGACAATTACATGCCCTCTGAAATGGCCTAGCAAGTCATTCAGTTGTATCTAAACACTACGAAGTCAATAAAAGGAATGAAACCAGACGGACCACCCAGCATCGACCTCGGCACCGGAAATGACAATGGCAAACGTAGCCCTGTCGACCCTGCGAAGACCTCCTTACTAACATCAGGAGGCTTGTACCAAAGTTGGGAGAGCTATCCCACAGACTAATCAAGCAACAGCCTGACATAGTCATACTCAAGGAATCATACCTTACAGACAATGTCCCAGACACTGCCATCACTATCCCAGGTACTGCCATCACTATCCCAGGTATGTTCTGTCCCACCAGCAGGATAGACCCAGCAGAGGTGGCGGCACAGTGGTTAACAGTAGGGACGGAGTTGCCCTGGGAGTCCTCAGCATCGACTCCAGACTCCATGAATTCTCATGGCACCAGGTCAAACATGGGCAAGGAAACCTCGTGCTGATTACCACCTACCGCCTTCCCTCAGCTGACCAGTCAGTACTCCTCCATGTTGAACATAGCTTGGAAGAAGCACTGAAGGTGGAAAGGGCGCTGGATGTACTCTGAGTGGGGGACGTCAATGCCCATCACCAAGAATGGTTCGGTAGCACCACTACTGACCAATCTGGTCGAGTCCTAACAGACATAGCTGCTAGACTGGGTCTGCGGCAGGTGGTGAGGGAATCAACAAGAGGGAAAAACATACTTGACCTTGTCCTCAACAATTTGCCTGCCGCAGATGCATCTGTCCGTGACAGTATTGGTAGGAGTGACCACCGTACAGTCCTTGTGGAGGCAAAATCCTGCCTTTACATTGAGGCTATCGTGTTGTGTGGCATTATCACCTGCTAAATGTGATAGATTTTAAACAGATCTAGCAATGTAAAACTGGGCATCCATGAGGCACTGTGGGCCATCAGCAGCAGCAGAATTGTCCTCAACCACAATCTGTAACCTCATGGCCCGGCATATCCCCCACTCTACCATTACCATCAAGCGAGGAGACCAACCCTGGTTCAATGAAGAATGCAGGAGGGCATGCCAGGAGCAGAACCAGGCATACCTCAAAAGCATAAACAGCATGCAATAGACAGAGCTAAGCGATCCCATAACCAACGGATCAGATCTAAGCTCTGCAGTCCTGCCACATCCAGCTGTGAATGGTGGTGGACAATTAAACAACTAACTGGAGGAGGTGGCTCCACAGATATCCCCATCCTCAATGATGGGGGAGCCCAGCACATCAGTGCAAAAGATAAGGCTGAAGCATTTGTGACAATCTTCAGCCAGAAGTGCGGAGTTGATGATCCATCTCAGCCTTCTCCTGAAGTCCCCAGCAACACAGATGCCGGACTTCAGCCAATTCGATTCACTCCGCGTAATATCAAGAAATGACAGAAGGCACTGTATATGCAAAGGCTCTGGGCCCTGACAATATTCCGGCAATAGTACTGAAGACCTGTGCTCCAGAACTTGCCGCACCACTAGCCGAGCTGTTCCAGTATAGCTACAACACTGGCATCTACCCTGCAATGTGGAAAATTACCCAGGTATGTCCTGTACACAGAAAACAGGACAAATCCAACCCGGCCAATTATTGCCCCGTCGGTCTACTCTCTATCATCAGTAAAGTGATGAAAGGTGTCATCAACAGTGCCATCAAGCAGCACTTGCTTAGCAATAACCTGCTCAGTGATGCTCAGTTTGGGTTCTGCCAGGGCCACTCAGCTCCTGACCTCCACTGACCTCATTACAGCCTTGGTTCAAACATGGACAAAAGAGCTGAACACAAGAGGTGAGGTGAGAGTGACTGCCCTGGACATCAAGGCAGCATTTGACGGAGTTAGGAGCCCGAGCAAAACTGAAGTCAATGGGAATCAGGGAGAAAAATCTCCGCTGGCCGGGCGGCACAGTGGTGCAGTGGTTAGCACTGCAGCCTCACAGCTCCAGCGACCCGGGTTCTGTTCTGAGTACTGCCTGTGCAGAGTTTGCAAGTTCTCCCTGTGACTGCGAGGGTTTCCGCCGGGTACTCCGGTTTCCGCCCACAGCCAAAGACTTGCAGGTTGATAGGTAAATTGGCCATTGTAAATTGGCCCTAGTGTAGGTAGGCAGTAGGAGAATTGAGGGAAGGTGGGGATGTGGAAGGGGACATGGGATTAATGTCGGATTAGTATAAATAGGTGGTTGATAGTCGGCACGGACTCAGTGGGCTGAAGGGCCTGTTTCAGTGCTGTATCACTCTATAAATAACTAACGCAAAGGAAGATAGTTGTGGTTGTTGGAGGTCAATCATCTGAGCTCCAGGACATCACTGCAGAATTCCTCAGGGTCGTGTCCTAGGCTCAACCATCTTCAGCTGCTTCATCAATGACCTTCCTTCAATCATAAGGTCAGAAGTGGGGATGTTCGCTGATGATTACACAATGTTCAGCACCATTCACGACTCTTCAGATACTGAAGCAGTCCATGTAGAAATGTAGCAAGACCTGGACAATATCCAGGCTTGGGCTGATAAGTGGCAAGTAATATTCATGCCACACAAGTGCCAGGCAATGATCATCTCAAACAAGAGAGCATCTAGCCATCTCCCTTAACATTTAATGGCATTACCATCACTGAATCCCCCACTATCAACATCCGAGGTGCCACCATTGACCAGAAACTGAACTGGAGTAGCCATATAAACACCGTGGCTGCAAGAGCAGTTCAGAGGCTAGGAATCCTGCGGCGAGTAACTCATCTCCTGACTCTCCAAAGCCTGTCCACCATCTGCAAGTCAAGAGTGTGATGGAATACTCTCCACTTACCTGGATGGGTGCAGCTCCAACAACACTCAAGAAGCTCCTCGACACCATCCAGGACAAAGCAGCCCGCTTGATTGGCACCCCATCCACAAACATTCACTCCCTCCACCACCAACGCACAGTGGCAGCAGTGTGTACCATCTACAAGATGCTCTGCAGCAATGCACCAAGGCTCCTTCGACAGAACCTTCCAAACCCGCGATCTCTACCAGCTAGAAGGACGAGGGCAGAAAATGAATGGGATCACCACCTGCAAATTCCCCTCTAAGTCACACACCATCCTGACTTGGAACTATATTGCCGTTCCTTCACTGTCGCTGGGTCAAAATCCTGGAACTCCCCTCCTCACAGCACTGTGGGTCTACCTACCTCACATGGACTGCAGCAGTTCAAGAAGGCAGCTCTCCACCACCTTCTCAAGGGCAATTAGGGATGGGCAATAAATGTTGGCCTGGCCAGAGACACCCACATCCCATGAATGAATTAAAAAAAGACTTGGAGTGCAAGGGTGCACTTAATGTGGTAAATAATGTTGGTGAGCTGCAGGCACAGGTCTCCACATAGGACTATGCTACAGTGGCAAAAACAAAGACCTGCCTAAATTGTGACTTAATATTCCCAACTACAAAGTTTTCAGGAAAGATAGAGAAGTTAGAAAAAAAAGGTAGGGGAGGCAGGAGGAGAGGAATGGCAGTATTACTTAAAGAAACTGTCATAGCACTGGAAAGTGGTCATATAGTTGAGGAGTCTATTCAGTTAGAATTAATGAACAATAGAGCAGCTATCAGGCTACTGAGTGCATACTATAGGCCATCAAATACTGGGAAGGAGAAAGAAGAACACATTTGCAGGTGAATTTCAGAAAGATGTGGGACTTCAGTTATACAGATAACATAGACTGGGATAGTAGCATTGTAAAAGGCAAAAAGGGGAGGAATTCTTGAAATTTGTACAAGAAAATTTTCTTGCTGAATGTGTTTTTAGCCCAAAGATGAAGGAAGCAATGGATCTAGCTCTGGAGGATGAAGTGGGACAAGTGGAGCATGTTTCAGTGGAGGAGCATTTGGGGAGCAGTGATCATAATATCATCAGGTTTAGAACAGTTATGGAAATGAACAAGGAATAATCAAATGTAAAAATACTTAATTGGAGGAGGGCTAAGTTCAGAGAGTTAAAAAGGGATCTGGTGCAGGTGAATTGGAATCAAAACTCGATAGGCAAAACAGTAACTGAACAATGGGAGACCTTCAAAGAGGAGATGGTTTGAGTACAGAATAGATACATTCCTACAAGGGGGAAAAGAAGGACAATCAAAGTTAGAGCTCCCTGGATGACTCAAGATATAGAAATTAAAATGAAACAGAAAAAGGAGACTTAAGACAAATGTAAGCTTCATAACAGGGAATGAAGCTTAATATAGAAATTATAGAGGAGATCCAAAAAGAATGGAATGAGAGAGCATGCAAATATATTAAACATAAAATGGAACAGAAAAATATTAAATAAATTAATAATAAAAGGGTAGTCAAAGAAAAGCTGGGGCTGAATAGGAAGAAAAAAGGAGATCTTCTCCTGGAGGCAGAAGGAATGGCTGAAGTACTTGGTGTGAGTAAGGACATGAGCAGTAGAGTTTTGGATGAGCTCAGGTTTATGGAGGGTAGAAGATGGGAGGCCAGTCAGGAGTGTATTGGAATAGTCAAAGTCTAGAGGAAACAAATGCATGGATGAGAGTTTCAGCAGTAGATAAACAGGGGCTAAGTTGGCAATGTTATAGAGGTGAAAATAGGTGGTCTTAGAGACAGTGGGGATATGTGGTCGGAAGCTCAACTTAATGTCAAATACAACACCAAGATTGCAAACAGTCTGGTTCAGCCTCAGGCAGTGGCAAGGGAGAGAAATGATGTCAGTAGCTAGGGAATGGTGTTTGTGGCAGGGACCCATGACAATGGGTGTGAAATTGTGCTTGGCAGTACCCACCATTGTTTGGATGCTGCAGGTGCTGTCCCGGGACCAAAATGATGTCCAATGCATGTGCGCACACTTCTGCCACGAATCGAGCTGGATAGCATTTTGGTGAAGTTGTTAGCACATGCAGCTAATGTCCACCAGAAGCATGCAGAGCAGGCAGATCACAATGTTAATTAAAATACATTGCTGATTTGATGCTAATGATGCTATTTTGGAGTGCAATGTTCCAACCGACATCCTCTCTTAACCTTGCAAAGCTGAGCACGTGTTCCCAGCACCCCTCCCACCCCGCCACCTGCACTAATTAAAGGAATGATGAACTACCTTGTTGATTTTGTCTGGTGATTTCTTTGACTCTATTAGTATTTAGTGCATTCCATTGTTCTTTCAAGTCACAAAAATCTACAAAACAGTTCCTTCCAGACATGAGTGCACCGTAGACATTCTGCTTGAAATATAGCAACTGGGAAAATGAGGGGAGGCCACACAGAGCAGGTGAAGATGCTGAAAGAGGGAGGAGGAGTGGGGGGAGAAGGGCTCTAAGTAGCAGTTCAATTGGCCCAGGACTTTCAGGGAACAATTCTCCGACCTGAACCTCAACAAGGAACAATGAGTAGGATATCTGTGCTTCAGTCAGGATGTCCTTACAGAAAACTGCCACCTGCTGCAGCCATAACTGCAACCTCAGAGCAGGAAAGGACAGCATTGTCAGTGACTGTGAAGGTGACCATGCAAATGAGCTTCTTTGTTTTTGTCCCATTCCAGGCTAGAGCTGGAGATATTTGTCACATTTCGCAGTTTGCTGTCTACTGTTTTGTAAAGGAGGTCACTGAGGCTTCCTATTCAAAGAGAGATAACTACACTTCATTCTCTCTTGCCAGAGGCATGCAGGCAGAACAAACACACAACTTTGCTAGAATTGCAGGCCCCCCATGACGCAGGGTGTCCTGGATTATACATACATCACCTTGCAGGTGTTGCATGGAAACTCGGCCCTATATTGGAACCGAAAGGGGTTTGACTCCATTAATGTCCAGCTGGTGTGTGACCATAGGCAGCGAATCATGCAGGTCAATGTCCAGTACCTTGGCAGTTGTCACGATGCCTTCGTTCTCCGGCAGTCTGCTGTGCTATCTTCATTTGAGCCACCACGGAAAACTAAAGGGTGGTTACTGGGTGACATGACGGATGACTCTGGTGCACAATGAAAGCCATGCTGCCACACAGAATGTGATAGAGCAGACCATTGGCATGGTGAAATAATTTTTCCACTGCCTGCACCGCTCTGGAGGAGCCCTCGACAGAGCGAGTGTCAAGATTTGTCATGGTCTGCTGCATGCTGCACAACCCTGCCATCATGAGGGGACTGCTCTTGCCACCAGCTGTACAATGAGCAGCTAAGGAGCAGAAGATTGAGAAACAGGAGGAGGAGAAGAGGAGGAGGAAACCTAGACAGCTCCTTCCTGCCCAAGCTGTCCCTAAAGTACTATTTTGAGTTCAATAGCAGTAACTGCAACACCAATTCCCCATTCACTAGCAGTCACACAATTCTTACCTTCCCTTTGTCACTATCAATGACCCCAATGCAAAAATAAAAGGCATCACGAAATTCACAAAATAAATATTTCAAACCAAATTTATATATCAAAGCATATTGCATTCAAATGTGAACTAATCACCCTTGTGCAGTCCCTTAGTTCCTGTCTTCCATGTGCCTTTCCCTGTATTCATGCCCCTAGACTGTGCTACCGCAATGTTTGTAGCATAGTTGATGGAAGGCTGCTGACTTTCAGTGGAGGAGGCTGCAGGGGCCTTGCAGGATGGCAGGGGTCGGAGGATGAATGCTGACATCCCGAGAGAAGACAGAGATTTGTGCTCCATGGAGCCACTGCCACTCCTCCAGGATGGAATCTCAGCAATCCTGGTTATCTGTTGAGGAACAGTTGCTGGAATGCTGTGACACACTGCAAGCCCCTTTGAAAACTGGCAATCGCAGCCGTGATAGCAACAGCCTGAATTTGCATGACAGCTGTCTGACCTTTCACTACAGCACTCAGACAATGGGTGGCTTCGGCTTGTGCTGCAATGAAAGTTGGTGACATTGACCATCAGACAGTGCATCATGGTTGGGTCCATAAGTATGTGAAAAGAGTCAGCCACCACTTGAATGCTGGAAAGGATGGGCTCCAAGCTCTGTGTAAAGCCCTATGCCAAGTTGGTGCTGCATTCTACCACGCAACTTAACATTGACAGGCTTTGCGACAGGTTTCCCAGTGCACCAAGCATTTTGTTACGCATACTCATCTGTAGCCTGTACAGATTCTGTACATTCTTCTGTAGCCTGCCTCATCAAAGTGCTCATCTGATTCCTCTGCAGTGGAACTCATGTGCCCTCACCATTTGGTGAGCTGGAACCTGTGCTATCCTTGACCCCTGCTCTAGCTGCAGCACGCTCATGCCCGGTCTCTCACCATGTGCAGATCCCACCTCTAATCGATCCCCTAAGATAAGCACAGTGCCAATGTCTGAGCTGGTGGCTGTGAGTGTGAAATCAAGTGACGGTGCTGTGTCTTCATCATTACTCTCTTCCTCGTGTTCCTCCACGGCCTGGTCAAGTTATACTTCTTGAAAGGATAAAGACACAAGGGTAGGCTTGTGGTGAGGTGAGTGGGAGAAAGTAAGCGTGCATGCTTACACCATCTGCAGCTTGTAAATCAGAAGGCATTGTGGGATGAGGGGGAATTGGGATGTAAGAAGGAGGAGTAGGTATGGGAGTGCCATCATCTTCAATGGCTTCAGCCCCACCACTGGCCACTGCTTCAGCAATGGCTATTAGAATAATAGCAAGCACCATCTCCTCCATGAGGGCTAGGACATGTGAGCACGCTGGTCCCCATCCGGTTAGCTCCTGCTGCCTCCGTTTGTGCATCACCAATGAGAAGAAAGTGTGTTAGTGAGTGTTGTGCAAGCTGTTTGGGTGATGTGGCTGTCATGGTTGAATAGCTGGCAGTGTGAGCAAGGTGTGAGGCTTGCAGCAATGTTAAGTGTATGAGGGTGAGGTGAAGCATATGAATGTTAGGTATAAGCCCTGATGGATAGAGATTGTTGGTAGCTGAGTGATTGGGGTGTGGTCCATTGAGCAATGTCCGAGGCTACTGTTGCATTGGTAGGATATGGCATTTGAAGATGAATTCACTTGACCACATGTGTGAGGTCATTGAACTTCTTGTGGCGCTGCATCTAGATCATTGGGACTTGACTCCTGGCATTAACTGCCACGACAATCCAATCCCACTGTCTTTTGACTGTGTATCTGAAGGACTTCCTCCATGCTGCAGTTACAGCACATTTCTCCTCCTTTCCACATCCTCTATCAAGACCTCCAGTGCTGAGTCTGAAAACCGTGGAGCCAATTCTTTCCCACGTTGTGCCATTTTTCACTGTTTCCCAGTATAGATTAATTTCCTGCATGACTCCCAGAACCTGCTACAGCTACAATGCACCTCCCTTTCAAGAGGTGCAGGCTAGCTTTAAACAGTGCATGCTAGCTTTAAGTGGATGTTATGATTTTGGGTCCCCTGTTGATGTGCACAGCCAGTGAACAGCACGGTTAGTGCTGGCTGCACATGGAAATCATTCGAATGAGCAGGCAGCACGAAGTTGGCATACTGCCTGCATTTTAATCAACGGACATCAACGGGCGGCACAGTGGCGCAGTGGTTAGCACCGCAGCCTCACAGCTCCAGCGACCCGGGTTCAATTCTGGGTACTGCCTGTGTGGAGTTTGCAAGTTCTCCCTGTGTCTGCGTGGGTTTCCTCCGGGTGCTCCGGTTTCCTCCCACATGCCAAAGACTTGCAGGTTGATAGGTTAATTGGCCATTATAAATTGCCCCTAGTATAGGTAGGTGGTAGGGAAATATAGGGACAGGTGAGGATGTGGTAGGAATATGTGATTAGTGTAGGATTAGTATAAAATGGGTGGTTGATGGTCGGCACGGACTCGGTGGGCTGAAGGGCCTGTTTCAGTGCTGTATCTCTAAACTAAAGACATGCGTTAATCACTTCCAGTTTTGGGGCCTATCCAATTCATTCCCCAGTGGCTTCAGTCCTCCCAGTATTTAGTTGGAGGAAATTTCTGTTCATCCAGTAGTGAACGTTGGAAATGCAGTCTGACAATTTAGGCAAATTGTGTTTGGCTAACTTGATTAAATTCTTTAATCAAGCAATGGGAGGGCTGATGAGGGTGGGGAAGTTAATGTTATGTATGTGGACTTTCAAAAAACATTTGACAAAATGCCATGTAATAGACTTATTATTGTAATTGAAGCCTATGGGATTTAAACACATAGTAGCAGCATGGATATAAACTTGACAAAAGGTCAGAAAGTGGAGAATAGTGGTGAATGGTTGCTTTGACAGGTGGGAAGTATTCAGTGGTGTTTCCCAAAGCTTTCCTCTCGATGCCTTCCATAGCCATTTTGCCAGCCCTCACACCTCCCAGCCTATCCCCAGATGCTGCCTGACCTGCTGAGTGCTTCCAGAATTTCTGTTTTCGTTTTGACAGAGCTGTCCCACAAACCAGCGAAGTAACACTCTGATATTGACATATTCACAGAATCGTACCTTTCTGCCAATGACCCAAACTCCTCCATCACCATCCCTGTATATGTGCTGTTCCATCGGCAGGACAGACCCACTCAGGACAGAGGTGGTGGCACAGTGGTATACAGTTGGGAGGGAGTGGCCCTGGGAATCATCAACATTGAATACAGACCCTATGAAGTCTCCTGGCATCAGGTCCAACATGGGCAAGGAAACCTGCTGATGATTACCACCTACTGCTTTCCCTCAACTGATGAATTAGTGCTTCTCTATGTTGAACACCACTTGGAAAAAAGCACTGAGGGTAGTAAGGAAACAGAGTGCACTCTGGATGGGGAACTTCAATGTCCATCACCAGCAGTGGCTCAGTAGCACCACTTCTGACTGGGTTGGTCGAGTTCTGAAGGACATAACTGTCATACTGGGTCTGTGACAGGAGGTGAGAGAACCAAGAGCTGCACTAGGTTTATATAAAATGAGGTGCCAACCTGGTGAAGCTACAGCACAGGACTACATGCATGCTAAACAGTGGAAGAGACTGCTCTTGACATCAAGGCTACATTTAACCAAATGTGGGACCAAAGAGCCCCAGTAAAGTTGAAGTCAATAGGAATCGGGGGAAATCTCTCCACTGGTTGGAGTCATACCTAGCACAAAGGAAGATGGCTGTGGTTGTTGGAGGTCAAACATCTCAGGTCCAAGACATCACTGCAGGAGTTCCTCAGGGTAGTGTCCTCGGCGCAACCATCTTCAGCTGCTTCATTAATGACCTTCCCTCCATCATAAGTTCAGAAGTGGGGATGTTCGCTGATGATTGCACAGTATTCAGTTCCATTTGTAACTCCTCAAATATTGAAGCAGTCCATGCCCGAATGCAGCAAGATCTGGACAATATTCAGGCTTGGGCTGGGAAGTAGCAATTAACATTTGTGCCGCACAAGGGCCATGCAGTGAACCTCATCAACAAGAAAGAGCCTAACCACTTTCCCTTGATATTCAATGGCATTACCATCATCGAATGCCCCACTATCAACATCCTAGGATCACCGTTGACTAGAAACTTAGCTGGAGCAGCCACATAAATACTGGGCTACAAGAGCAGGCCAGAGGCTGGGAATTCTGCAGCGAGTAACGAACCTCCTGGCTCCTCAAAATCTTTCCACCATCTACAAGGTACTTGTCTGGATGAGTGCGGCTCCAACAACACTCAAGACGCTCAATGCCATCCAGGCAAAGCAACCCACCTGATTGGCACCCCATCCACAACCTTAAACATTCATTCCCTCCACCACCGGTGCACAATGGCAGCAGTGTGTACCATCTACAAGATGTACTGCAGCAACTTTCCAAGGCTTCTTCAACAGTACCTTCCAAACCAACTAGGAGAACAAGAGCAGCGGACACCACCACCTGCCAGTTCGCCTTCAAGTTACATACCATCCTGACTTGGAAATATACTGCTGTACCCTCATCGTTGCTGGACCAAAATCCTGGAACTCATTTCCTAATAGCACAGTGGGAGTACCTTTACCACATGGACTGCAACGGTTCAAGAGGTGGTTCACCACCACCTTCTACAGGGCAATTAGCGATTGGCAATAAATGCTGGCCTTGGCAGCAACACCTACATCCCATGAATTAATAAATCTTACTTTGATGTGAACAGGTGGCTTCAGAATGATTGCCTCAGTCATTTCATCAATAGAAATGTCAGATAATTGTAATTCTACGTAACTACTTGTGAAAGTCAGTACTTCATTTCAATGTTAATTGAGGCTAGGCAGGAAGAGAATATTGCAACAACCCCTTACAAACGATCAATTGAAATACATATGTTAAGGCATTCAGCAATGTTCTCTGCATTTATAGACATGCAAAATCAATAGACATGTCTAGCTTACTGTCGAGAAATGGCAAGCAGTTACAAAGATAAAGATTACAATTTTATTATAAATCTGAAAAGGTTAATCTGTTAGATGTGCAACTCCAGTATCTTGCTGTAGTGATTGGTGCTGGAGTGGAAAATTATAGGCAAAATTCTGTTCTACGTTCTTCAGATGATGTGTGAAATGACAGTATTCATCCAGGAGCAGCAGCAACATATGCACAAAACACTTGTTACTTAATGACGGGCAGCACCACTTTAACCTGGGGAATCACAAGGATCTAAAGGTCAAAACTCCTCTATGCACTATTTTTAGCCCCCTAGTTAATGCATCTTCCATCATGTCCCTGTGTGTACTATTCCATTAACTAGTGAGTTAAAAATAGCAAGCAGAGGAATTTTAAATCCCTCAAAGTAAAGGTGCAAATTCTGGATATCTGAAACAAAAACAGAAGACGTTAAAAGAGCATAGCAGGCCAGTCATCAGCTAAAAGGGAAAGCAATAATTGTGTTTCAAATTTAACCCTGTATCAGAACTAATAATGTAGAATCATGTCAGAAATGTTAGTTTATCTTTCTTGTTTAGATGCTCATCACCCTTTGGTACATTTTCCATTGGAAATAAAACTAATTAACATATAAATGTATTTGGGTGGATTTCCTCTGTTTACTATTTGTGGGAAATTGTAATAGTGTTCTTTGAACTGCATTAGTTAAAATATCTCTAGGAAGAAATAAGAATGAAATTTGTAGGATAGGTTAAAATTCCGTTTTTAATATGCTTAGACAATCTTGTTTAAGTATATTAAAAACTTATGTGTTTAAAGTGCTGATGTTGAAAGTCAGATCAAGCCAGGATCAATTAGTAAAACTACAGGACAGAATACTAAATTTAAAAAAGCTGCTTTGCTCATTGGAACAATTTTTTAATTGATAAGCATCTAAATTGGCATGGGGTTGTTGAGGCCTTTTTGACAATAGCCTCAGGCGAACGTTCACCCTCACCTAGTTTACAACTGTTGACAGTTAAGTAGCAAGTCCTTACAAGAAGCCCATTTTATGAAAACACCATATTTGAGGCCTCCGTGAGCAGTAGCATCAAATCTTGATGCAGCTTCACAGAGAATTCCTTTTACAACAGCAACAAAGGCTGATGGTTTTCAATAAATGGAGCTGGCAAGGAAGTTTTCCAATTTTAAGGAATGAGTGATAAGCACGTCTATATTGTCTCCTTTTCTTGATGTTGAGACATAAGAAAGGCAGATTGCCTTTAGTGTTTTTTTCGGTTTGTCTGAGACAGTTGGAGAAATAGATTGGTGTTTGACTTGAGAAGTTAAAATCATTCAATTTAGTTCAAAGAGAGGTTTGATTTAGAGATACAGCACTGAAACAGGCCCTTCGGCCCACCGAGTCTGTGCCGACCATTAACCACCCATTTATACTAATCCTACACTAATCCCATATTCCTACCACATCCTCACCTGTCCCTATATTCCCCTACCACCTACCTATACTAGGGGTAATTTATAATGGCCAATTTACCTATCAACCTGCAAGTCTTTTGGCTGTGGGAGGAAACCGGAGCACCCGGAGAAAACCCACGCAGACACAGGGAGAACTTGCAAACTCCACACAGGCAGTACCCAGAATTGAACCCAGGTCGCTGGAGCTGTGAGGCTGCGGTGCTAACCACTGCGCCACTGTGCCGCCCAGGTTTGGTAGTAATCATGTCAAATTAACTTAATTACAAAACTTTTAAATAAGTAACTATTAGAAAGAAACTAGAATTATGAAGGACCCACAGAAGGCATATACTTGATGCCATAACCAACACAACAGAAAGAGCCATAATCGCACGTCGTTGAGATTGAAATGGCTTGCTGTAAAAGAGGATTCAATTTAGATCAATCATGTGATTGCTTATGGAAAAAAGATGTCAAAAGTCTTCCATAGATTTAAATCAAAAGCTTACATTACAGTGTCCATTGTGTTGCTATACGAACTAAAAAGGCGACCCACAAGAGGCATTAGCAACGGTTATTTGTATGTACACAACCCACAGGAAGCTTTGTCTACTGGCTGTGCTTACAGGGAAATCATAGGGATACTGTCCCCAACTTTTCACCTTTAATAGAAAAATGTAGGCAGCACACCTGTGATTTCCCAATACATGGATGAGGCTCCTGGAGGTAGCAGCATTCGAATGATTGGCCATATTCAGTGGAATTGAACCCAGCTGAGGCTGAAACACTGTAATGCTGAAATTATAATAAACCACCACAACTGTTGTTGATAATAAGGTTATCTTCACACTGATGTAGAATACTGAATCAATAGTGTAGAGGTACATCTCCATGTCAGCAATTATTTCTTGCTATCTCCAGAAAGCCAATGCTGAGCATTACTCTTGCAATTGACAGAATAATGTTGTTTTGAAATTCATTTTATTTGGGTTAACTTAATGTCGTGAAACTCAAGCAAGCTAAATACAGCAACATACCTAGACACATATTAATCACCAGCAGAGTAAATCTTCCTGAACCCATTTATGATTTTCCAACAAATAGAAAATAGCATTGAGGAAATTGGCTAACCAACGAAAATGGTTGTGGCAGCAGAGCATGCGATTAACCTGCGCCCTGTTGTTTTGTTGCAAGCAGCACGTTAAATTGGTGCAGCTAGCATTCCTCCAGCTGTTGATTGGCTGCACAGATCAGTAAGGTGCTCAGATATCCTGAGCACTACTTAAAGGCAATGCTGCACACTGAGGGCTGAATTTAGTGGAGCAGCTGGGGTCCTGACACCGGATCGAAAAGGCGAAGGGAACCCTGCCTTGACCCTTCACAGGGATATGATGTTCAAACCTCGAGATAAAGGGGTGTGGAATACCACACCGCAGCACCTACAGGCAATGGTTGCGATGGTGGTCCCACGGGCCATCGATCTGGTCAGGGGGTAATGATTCTCATTCCTCCGGCCTGGGTATTCTGCCGCGGAGAAGTAACCTCACCATCTCCGAGGTTAAGGAGGTGGTAGGCGGTCGCCTCCTTGTAGCAGGTGTAATGTACAACAATGCTCTGCTCCGGTTGTCCATATTTACGCCCTGGTCCAATGCAGCGAGCGGATGATCATCTTGCAGCAGCTCCCACTGCTGCTGGCGATGTCCAGGCCGGTCATTCTAGGCAGTGACTTCAACTGCATCATTGATGCAGCTGGACGATCCGGCAGTGATGACAGCAAACTGGACACTATGTCCAGATTCCTAATCAAAACAGTAAAAGATGCCAAGCTGCACGACGTCTTCAGCAAACCTGCAGACGGAGCGCAGCGCAGATACACCTGATCAAGAACGGATGGGTCTGCCCGTTCCAGGATTGACATCCTGTTTGTGTCCCGTGCTGTCGCGGTCAGATCCACTGACGTCAAACCGGTGTTTTTCTCCGACCACTGCCTCTTACTGGCGGACTGTCACTTACAGGATGACCAGCGGGTTAGCAGGGGGACATGGAAGCTCAATGCTACACTGCTAACCCCAGAGAACGTTGAGGAACTCAAAAGGGATTACAAAGGTTGGAGAACTGTGAAACCCCTCTTTGAGTCTCCAGTTAACTGGTGGGAGGCGATCAAGGAGAACATCAAGAAGTTCTTTATCTTCAAAGGTGTTCAGAGGGTGAGAGAGAGACAGAGGGAAATGTCCCGACTCCAGGAAAGAATGCAAAATCTGCTCCGGCTGCAGTCGATCAGGATTGAGATCAAGGAGGACCTGCTCTTTGCCACGGAGGCCTCCAAGATCATCTTCTGATCCAGAGTCCGCTCCATTGAGCAGGATGAGACGTGCTCACGTTACTTCTTCCAAAAGGCACACAGAGAGAGCTCTGTGATCATCAGCCTGAAGGAAGAGGATGGCTCGGTAACGTCTCCGACATACTAAGGATCAGCAAATCCTTTTATGCTGGGCTGTATGACGTGAAGCCCACAGACAGCAGAGCCTCCCAGTCCTTCCTGTCATCTATCAAAGAAGTCTTAGATGACAGCACGAGGGAGAGACTGGACAAGCTGGTAACTCTGGACGAGCTGACAAAGGCCGTCAAGTCCTTCGAGATGAGTAAAACTTCCGGAAGCGACGGCTTACCGGTTGAGTTGTATTCGGCCCAGTGGGACTGGGTCGGCCCAGACCTGCTGGAAGTTTACGAGAGTATGCTCCTGGCCGGCAGTATGTCAGAATCCATGAGGAAAGGCATCATCACCCTCATCTACAAGCGGGAGGGGGAGAGGGCAGAAATTAGAAATTGACGGCCCATCTAACTGCTCAATGCTGACTACAAGATTCTGTCCAAAGTCATAGCCAGTCGAGTCAAGTCAGCTCTGGAGTTGGTGAATCACCTTGACCAGACCTGCACTGTACTCGGTAGGAAGATCTCTGATAGTCTCGCGCTACTCAGGGATACGATCGTCTATGTACGGGACAGGAGGGTGGACACCTGCCTCATCAGCCTGGACCAGGAGAAGGCTTTTGACAGGATATCACACACCTACATGATAGACGTGCTCTCCAAAATTGGGTTTGGGGAGGGAATCTGTAATGAGATGAAACTGCTCGACACAAACATCAATAGCGCAGTCTCAATCAATGGGTGGGAATCAGAAAGTTTCTTGATTCAATCTGGAGTCAGACAGGGCTGTCCTCTTTCCCCTGTCTTGTTTGTTTGCTGTATTGAACCTTTTGCTGAGTCTATTAGGAAGGATGCGGGCATATTCATTTATTTTATTTAGAGATACAGCACTGAAACAGGCCCTTTGGCCCACCGAGTCTGTGCCGACCAACAACCACCCATTTATACTAATCCGACATTAATCCCATATTCCCTCCCATCTACCTAAACTAGGGGCAATTTACAATGGCCAATTTACCTATCAACCTGCAAGTCTTTGGCTGTGGGAGGAAACCGGAGCGCCCGGCGGAAATCCACACAGTCACAGGGAGAACTTGCAAACTCCACACAGGCATTACCCAGAACTGAACCCGGGTCGCTGGAGCTGTGAGGCTGTGGTGCTAAGCACTGCGCCACTGTTCTGTCAGAGGCTATGAATCCTGAGGCGAGTAACTCACCTCCTGACTCCCCAAAGCCTTTCCACCATCGACAAGGCACAAGTCAGGAGTGTGATGGAATACTCTCCACTTGCCTGGATGGGTGCAGCTCCAACAACACTCCAATAACATCCAGGACAAAGCAACCCGCTTGATTGGCACCCCATCTACAAACATAGTACTGAAGACCTGTGCTCCAGAACTTGCAGCGCCCCCAGCCAAGCTGTTCCAGTACAGCTACAACACTGGCATCAACCCTGCAATGTGGAAAATTGCCCAGGTATGTCCTGTACACAAAAAGCAGGACAAATCGAACCCGGCCAATTACCGCCCATCAGCCTACTCTCTATCATCAGTAAAGTGATGGAAGGTGTCATCAACAGTGCCATCAAGCGGCACTTGCTTAGCAATAACCCGCTCAGTGATGCTCAGTTTGGGTTCTGCCAGGGCCACTCAGCTCCTGACCTCATTACAGCCTTGGTTCAAACATGGACAAAAGGGCTGAACTCAAGAGGTGAGGTGAGAGTGACTGCCCTTGACATCAAGGCAGCATTTGACTAAGTATGGCATCAAGGAGCCCCAGCAAATCTGAGGTCAATGGGAATCAGGGGGAAAAACCTCCCGCTGGCTGGAGTCATACCTAGCGCAAAGGAAGATGGTTGTGGTTGTTGGAGATCAATCATCTGAGCTCCAGGACATCACTGCAGGAGTTCCTCAGGGTAGTGTCCTTGGCCCAGCCATCTTCAGCTGCTTCATCAATGACCTTCCTTCAATCATAAGGTCAGAAGTGGGGATGTTCGCTGATGATTACACAATGTTCAGCACCATTCGTGACTCCTCAGATACTGAAGCAGTCCATGTAGAAATGCAGCAAGACCTGGACAATATCCAGGCTTGGGCTGATAAGTGGCAAGTAACATTCGTGCCACACAAGTGCCAGGCAATGACCATCTCCAACAAGAGAGAAACTAACCATCTCCCCTTGACATTCAACAGCATTCAACATTCATCGCTGAATCCCCCACTATCAACATCCTAGGGGTTACCATTGACCAGCAACTGAACTGGAGTAGCCATATAAATACTGTGGCTACAAGATCAGGTCAGTGGCTAGAAATCCTGAGGCGAGTAACTCACCTCCTGACTCCCCAAAGCCTGTCCACCATCTACAAGGCACAAGTCAGGAGTGTGATGGAATACTCTCCACTTGCCTGGATGGGTGCAGCTCCAACAACACTCAAGAAGCTCGACACCATCCAGGACAAAGCAGCCCACTTGATTGGCACCCCATCTACAAACATTCACTCCCTCCACCACCGACGCACAGTGGCAGCAGTGTGTACCATCTACAAGATGCACTGCAGCAATGCACCAAGGCTCCTTAGACAGCACCTTCCAAACCCGCGACCTCTACCAACTAGAAGGACAAGGGCAGCAAATGCATGGGAACACCACCACCTGCAAGTTCCCCTCCAAGTCACACACCATCCTGACTTGGAACTATATCGCCATTCCATCACTGTTGCTGGATCAAAATCCTGGAACTCCCTTCCTAACAGCACTGTGGGTATATCTACCCCAAATGGACAGCAGCGGTTCAAGAAGGTAGCTCACCAACACCTTCTCAAGGGCAATTAGGGATGGGCAATTAATGCTGGCCTGGCCAGCGTTGCCCACATCCCATGAATGAATAAAAAAAAAGAGGGGAGGCAGTGGCATAGTGGTGTTGTTACTGGACTAGTAACCCAGGGACCCAGGGTATTGCTCTGGGAACATGGGTTCAAATCCCACCACAGCAGAAGGTGGAATTTGAATTCAATTAATAAATCTGGAATTGAAAAGCTAGTCTAATGATGGCCATGAAACCATTGTCGATTGTTGTAAAAACCCATCTGGTTCACGAATGTCCTTTAGGGAAGGAAATCTGCTGTCCTTACCTGGTCTGGCCTACATGTGACTCCAGACCCACAGCAATGTGGTTGACTCTTGCATGCCCTCTGAAATGGCCTAACAAGCCACTCAGGGCAATTAGGGATGGGCAATAAATGCTGGCCTGGCCAGTGACGCCCACATCCCATGAATGAATAAAAAGAAAATCCCAGGCATCGGAGGCACCTCCCTGTACAGGGACGACATTGCAGTCTTCTGCTCGGATCCGCTGTCCGTTTGTAGACTGATGAGCATCTGCGAGCCAAAGTTAACCACAGCAAGAGCGAGGCCTTGTTCTTTGGGAACTGGGCTGACCGATCCTTTGTACCCTTCATCGTCAGGTCAGACTCCCTGAAGGTGCTGGGCTTATGGTTCGGAAGGGCCGCGGCATGCACCAAAACCTGGAGGGAGCGAGCAGCCAGGATACATCATAAGCTGAGCATGTGGGAGCAGCGATCTCTCTCCATTATGGGTAAGAACCTGGTCATCAGGTGTGAGGCGCTCACGTTGTTGCTGTACGTGGCGCAGGTCTGTCCCGTACCCCACTCCTGCACCGTGGTGGTCACCCAAGCCATTTTCCGCTTCATCTGGGGATCCAAAATGGACCGGGTCCGGAGGGACACGATGTTCAAACCTCTGGATAAGGGCAGGGAAATGTACCCAACGTCGCCCTCATCCTGATGACCACCTTCGTGTGCGGCTGCATCAAGCTGTGCATAGATCCCCAGTACGCAAACACCAAGTGTCACTACATGCTGAGGTTCTTTCTGTCCCCGGTGTTGCGAAGGATGGGCCTGGTCACATTGCCGCACAATGCTCCATCCAGTTGGATCGTGCCGTATCATCTATCCTTCGTGGAAAAGCTTCTGTGGAAAAATACCTTTGACCACCAACCCATCAGGCAGTGGTCTGCACGGAATGTCCTCAAGGCCCTACGGGAAAAGGAGATGGTGGATCCAGTCGGATGGTTCTCCGAGCAGACCGCCAAAGTCATTTGGCGGATTGCCTCATCACCAGAACTTTCAAACAAGCACCGAGATGTAGCTTGGCTGGTGGTGAGAATAGCCCTCCCCGTCAGATCATTCCTGCACGCCTGGAGTCTCACCCACTTCAAACAAAGCCCTCGAGGTGGCATTGGTGGGGAAGAGACGGAAGCCCACCACCTACTGGAATGTTTTTTTTTATTCATTCATGGGATGTGGACATCGCTGGCCAGGCCAGCATCTATTGCCTATTCCTAATTGCCCTTGAGAATGTGGTGGTGAACTGCCTCCTTGAACCGCTGCAGTCCATGTGGGGTAGGTACCCCCATAGTGCTGTTAGGAAGGGAGTTCCAGGATCTTGACCCAGTGACAGTGAAGGAACGGCGATATAGTTCCAAGTCAGGGTGGTGTGTGACTTGGAGGGGAACTTGCAGGTGGTGCTGTTCCCATGCATTTGCTGCCCTTGTCCTTCTAGTTGGTAGAGGTCACGGGTTTGGAAGGTGCTGTCTAAGGAGCCTTGGTGCGTTGCTGCAGTGCATCTTGTAGATGCTACACAATGCTGCCACTGTGCGTTGGTGGTGGAGGGAGTGAATGTTTGTAGATGGGGTGCCAATCAAGCAGGCTGCTTTGTCCTGGATGGTGTCGTGCTTCCTGAGTGCTGTTGGAGCAGCACCCATCCAGGCAAATGGAGAGTATTCCATCACACTCCTGACTTGTGCTTTGTAGATGGTGGACAGGCGTTGGGGAGTCAGGAGGTGGGTTACTCACCGCAGGATTCCTAACCTCTGACCTGCTCTTGTAGCCATGGTATTCATATGGCTACTCCAGTTCAGTTTCTGGTCAATGGTAGCACCTAGGATGTTGATAGTGGGTGATTCAGCGATGGTAATGATGTTGAATGTCAAGGGGAGATGGTTAGATTCCCTCTTGTTGGAGATGGTCATTGCCTGGCACTTGTGTGGCACGAATGTTACTTGCCACTTATCAGCCCAAGCCTGGATATTGTCCAAGTCTTGCTGCATTTCTACACGGACTGCTTCAGGAGTCACGAATGGTGCTGAACATTGTGCAATCATCAGCGAACATTCCCACTTCTGACCTTATGATTGAAGGAAGGTCATTGATGAAGCAGCTGAAGATGGTTGGACCTGGGACACTACCCAGAGGAACTCCTGCAGTGATGTCCTGGAGCTCAAATGATTGACTTCCAACAATCACAGCCATTTTCCTTTGCACTAGGTATGACTCCAGCCAACGGAGGGTTTTCCCCCTGATTCCCATTGACCTTAGTTTTGCTAGGGCTCCTTGATGCCATACTCGGTCAAATGCTGCCTTGATGTCAAGGGCAGTCACTCTCACCTCACCTCTTGAGTTCAGCTCATTTGTTTATGTTTGAACCAAGGCTGTAATGAGGTCAGGAGCTGAGTGGCCCTGGCAGAACCCAAACTGAGCGTCACTGAGCAGGTTATTGCTTAGCAAGTGCTGCTTGATGGCACTATTGATGACACCTTCCATCACTTTACTGATGATTGAGAGTAGGCTGATGGGGTGGTAAAGCAGGTGTGGAAAGAGATGCAGTGGTTTTTGTCGAGGTTCATCCCAAGCAGCTCTGTAACATAGGCGTCTGTGCTCTACGGGCTGTTCCCAGGGACACACACCAAGATAAATATCAATTGCTGCTGCAGGACCATCAATTCGGTGAAAGACCCTCTTTGGTCTGTCCGAAACCTGCTGGTCTTCCAGCGCAAAGAGTTGTCCACAACCGAGTGTTGCAGACTGTCACATTCCAAGGTCCAGGACTACGTGCTGAAGGACGCACTAAAGCTTGGGGCAGCCGCGACAAAGGCTCAATGGGGAAAGACCACTTCAGAGCCCGATTTTTCTTCCCATAATTCTTAGCTTATTGTTCTTAAATATTTTTTTGCCCAAAGGAAATGGATGGTAGGAAACTAACAGTAGGATGACACAGACTGTCTTGTTCTTTTACGGTCTGGAATGTTACTTTGGAGCACTTACAAACTTTACAGCATTTTACTTCAAAACCTTCAGTTGCTGAGCACATCATCTGCTTAATTATAATATGTTATTTATTTTAATGAGTTCAAGGATTGACCAGTTCTGAAACTAAGGGGCTGAATTTCGCGAGGGCTTCTCCTGATTGCCCATGCTAACTTTGGAGGAAGATCCACAGAAAACCTGGAAAAACAGCATAAATGACTGGTTTCTCCTGGGTTTCCACAAAACTCCTGTTGAACTTATAGCAAATGATTAAATTTATTGTGTAAATTCAACCCCTCATGCTTTTGTTTTCACCATGTCTGTCCCTGATCACTGGGGTCCATAAATTATGGGCTGGATTTTACAGGCTGGGAGGTGGGGGGGTGGGGGTAGTGGTGGCAGAATAAAATGGCGAGGGAAGGTGGGGGGGGAGGGGTGATGGGGGAGGGTGTTGGAGTGCCGTCGCCTTCCCGATGTCATAGAATTTTATCAGGGGAGGGGAAGGTCCAGGATAGCCTTCCTACCCAGAGGCCAATTGAGGCCCCTAAGTGTCCAATTAAGTGCCACTTAAGGGCCCCTTCCCGCTGCTGCTGATATTTTACCAGCGACGGGGTGGGGGGGGGGGGGCCCTCTGCAATGTGGGGAGGCCATACAGTAAAAGCTGGTGGCCTCCTTGTGGGCTGCAGGGTGGAGGGGTGCCCTCCTGATCGTGCACCCTGTGGCCCACAGATGGCTCCCCCGATAACCAGGGCTGCCCCTGCGGAAAGACCACCATGCCCTCAGTAATGAGTTGCACCCACCCTCCCAGAGTCACCGGGGCCTGCCTGACTGGCCCTTGTGAGACTGACCCCACTCACCTGTCTTCCGGGGCCTGCTTCACGGCCGCTGCTCCAGGTCTCCTACAGTTCTAGCAGTGGCGCTGCTGAGACTGTTGAGCTGCCAGCCATCTGATTGGACGGCAGCTCTTGGGATGGGATTATGTCTTTTAAAGGGGGTGGAAGCCCCGAGGGTGGACAGTTAATTTCCTGCCTGCTGTTGAATTTGGCTGGAGGTCCAGCAAATGGCCAAGACTGGGTCGCTCCCTCCCCCACCTTCAACCCATTGCCGGAACCCCTGCTACTGAAATAAAATCCATCCCTACGTTTCGAAATGCTAGATCAACTGTTAGTTAACACGTTCTTCTGAAATTCCTCTCTCAGCTATTTTAGAGGTACCATTAACTGATTTGTTTTAAACGGGAAAACATTCTGCTAATATAGTGGTGAGAGGAATGTCAGACAAATGCAATAAATGGTTGTGCTCTCGTATCCCATATCATTTCAAGACCTGGGAACATAGTAGGTAACTAGTGTACAAATCAAGCCACAGGAACTGAAACACTTTGTTGGAATTATGAACCCGTCTTCCTAAAGAGCACAGTTGTTATACTGAGCGTGTGAAGAAAATGAAGAATGATGGAACTAACAATACCACAGCTGGGAATTTCCAGCAAGCCTCTCCTGCTCCGCTGTGCAGAATTAGCTGGAAGTCTGGTGGAAGCCCCTTTTAAGCACGTAACAGGGGTTTCCCCCTGCATTTCTGGTGGCAGAGCAGGGGCAAGCTCCAAGAAAATGTTGGAGGTACACAGCAACCATAAAGAGAAAGATTGATTAATGTTTTGGGTGTATACACTTCATCAGAATATTAACCTATCTTATGCCTTCGCAGCTGATGATGGAGCTGCTGTGTGCTTCCAGCATGTACGAAAATAGGCATGAAAGCTCTTGAGACGAATCTGTCTGTCCACCCAATGCAGAAAGCAGGCCATCAATTCTCACACAGTCTAAATGCCTGAAACATGGTTAGTATTGATAATGTCCCAGTTGTAACATTTAATACTCTTTTTTTTTGTCAGCTGGACAACTGACATGCATGGTAATCAACCAACTTACTTAAGAGCCTCCAATTCAATGCATTTAGAACTGAGTTAAGTTTCCATTTATTATAAAGTGCATTCTCTATACTTCTAGGGATGCAGCATGTTTACCTAAACCTAAAGAATGTAAGTGCAGCCAGGCAATATCCAAGGATTAGTACCCCCAAGATTGTGCAGGGGTCGAAGAGAACTAGCTAAAACCATGCAGATTTCCAGCACATGCCACTGATTGTTTCCCTTGACTGCTCAACAATGGCCATTCTACCCATTAGTGCATCGGCTTGCTGGGTTAGCGAAAACCAAGTCAGAAAAGTCTACCTTTAGAGTCTACCATACAGCACTGGCTCAGGTTCTGTCACCTAACACTTTTAGCGAACAGCATTTTCTGTGCACTAAATTGTAATAAAAAACATCTTTACAAAGCATACATACAAGCTAACTCATAAATATCTGTGCTTCTTGTTGAATTATTTCAACCACACTGTCAAACATCTGGACTCCAGTGAGATTTGTGAGATCGTTGGGCATTTATTTGGTAACAGCCCAGAAAATGTACATCTTAAAAACTGCAGCTGTTAATATTCCCTGTAATTTAGCTTGTCTTAATATGTTTAACTTATTATTGGAATATACCGTGAAGCAGGAATGATGTTCTGGAATGATTAATGTACGTGACATGAAGCCCTTATTATCTGATCACCTTCCCCAGCTGTTTCTTACATGTCAAGATGTGACTAATTGGCTGCTTTTGGGTTGCTTGATAGCCTGTGGTAAAACCATGAGCCATTAACTTTGACTTTCATTCTTGGAGTGTCTCAAACTCTCAAAGGGATATTTATTCTGAAAGACAAGTGAATTAGAATCGCTGGGAAGGTTATGAATTTTTCATACAAATCTAAGTTCAAGCAGCGAAGGGTCTACTCAGCATACCAGCTTGATAGCACAGGCTGAGGCCTATCCAGTGCTATCTGAAGGTGAGCATACATTCACACAGAGATGCTGATTGACAAATGAGATCTTCAATTATTAACTTTCTCTTCATGTATATACTGTAGATGAACAGATTATGCTGCAGAACACTTAAATAAACGTATTGATGGTGTTCATGCCAACCTAGATTTATATATTAAAACAATGAAATTTATCTTTGAAGCATTTCAGAATTCATAAACTACTGCTGATGCAAAATTCCAGTTTACTCAGCCATAAAGTACTTCAACCCAATCATATTCCAGCAAAATCTAAATGAAATACAAGTGTCTTGCCATTTTGTCATTCACCTCTAAAAATAAAATTGAATATATAAACATATAAAAAACCTACAAAAGGAATCACAAACTTATCCATAAACTTGACTGCTGGCACAGGCACAAATAGCACAATGGAACCTATCAAGCCTTTAAAATCCTGGACCAAGGCTACACCCTTTCTTATGTACTTCAAAATCCACCTGGTCAACTGAATCCCTATATTTGGACCCCTGGTCTATGTAAAATGGGTATGCACAGGAGTCCATCTCCAGTACAAGAATTCTCAGGAGCCACTGTGTGGTTGTGTTTCTAACACTTGTGCAAAGGACTGTTTTTTTTTCAGAAAACAAATAGTAGCCCCAATATGTGCATGTGCAGGAATCAGTCTTTGATGAATGGACTCTCAACTTTATTTATTTTTTGGCAATGCTGCAGCCTGGGAAAGGGCATAGTAGTAATAGACGTTGCTGTGTGTGATTGCTTTTAAGAATGATGTCCCTTTAAGATCTTAGTGTGCTAATGAGCTAAGTACCAGGATGTGACTCGAAGGCAGAGTCACTCTGTAACTGTAACACCCAGAGTAAGATTCTGTAAATAGTTAGTTATGTACTGATTATAATTGTAAGCTGTAAATAAACCTCTTTGAGATCTTCAACTAACTGGATTCCACGCATCTCATTTATGTTGCATCAGACAACATAAAAAGAACTTATTATATGGTGGTAGCTGTGGTGAGAAGGCAAAGTCTGATGTTGAAGATCACGGTTAAAACAGCTCTGAAATGACCTTTCCTACAGCCAGTAGAGAGAAAGTTCAAGAAAAATAATGGCTCAAAGAGTGGAAAAAGAACTTACCTCAATCTGTAGAAGACAGAGCACAGAATGACAGGCTGCAGGTAAATCAGGTGAGTCATTGTGCCAACGGGCAAGGTATACTCTTTCAAAAAGAAAGCTTTGATGTCCTTCAAATGATCATTTTTTTCAAAAGCTCTGTGTGGGAAAAAAAGGGGAAGATCCGACTCCTTTGTCGAGCTGATCAAGGTCGGTGTCATTACAGGAGGCGTGTGTTAGAAAAACATGGGAAAACCCAGATCACTGCACAGCCTTCATCCATGCAGCTAGTCTAATGATGGCTATGAAACCATTGTCGATTGTTGAAAAAACCCATCTGGTTCACTAATATCCTTTAAGGAAGGAAATCTGCCGTCCTTACCTGGTCTGGCCGACATGTGACTCCAGACCCACAACAATGTGGTTGACTCTTAAATGCCCTCTGAAATGGCCTAGCAAGCCACTCAGTTGTATCTAACCACAGTTGTTATACTGAGTGTGTGAAGAAAATGAAGTCAATAAACAAAATGAAACCGGATGGACCACCTGGCATCGACCTAGGCACTGGAAACGACAACGGCAAACCCAGCCCTGTCAACCCTGCAAAGTCCTCCTTACTAACATCTGGGGGCTGGTTTCAAAGTTGGGAGAGCTGTCCCACAGACTAGTCAAGCAACAGCCTGACATAGTCATAACTTGACAATGTCCCAGACACTGCCATCATCATCCCCGGGTATATCCTGTCCCACTGGCAGGACAGACCCAGCAGAGGTGGTGGCACAGTGGTATAAAGTCAGGAGGGAGATGCCCTGGGAGTCCTCAACATCGACTCCGGACCCCATGAAGTCTCATGGCATCAGGTCAAACGTGGGCAAGGAAACCTCGTGCTGATTACCACCTACCGCCCTCCCTCAGCTGATGAATCAGTATTCCTCCATGTTGAACAGCACTTGGAGGAAGCACTGAGGGGGGAAAGAGCCCAGAATGTACTCTGAGTGGGAGACTTCAATGTCCATCACCAAGAGTGGCTTGGTAGCGCCATTACTGACCGAGCTGGCCGAGTCCTAAAGGACATAGCTGCTAGACTGGGTCTGCGGCAGGTGGTGAGGGAACCAACAAGAGGGAAAAACATACTTGACCTCGTCCTCAGCAATCTGCCTGTCCCAGATGCATCTGTCTATGACTGTATTGGTAGGAGTGACCACAGCACAGTCCTTGTGGAGACAAAATCCCGCCTTCACATTGAGGATACCGTCCATCGTGTTGTGTGGCACTACCACTGTGCTAAATGGGATAGATTTCAAACAGATCTCGCAATGCAAAACTGGGCATCTATGAGGCGCTGTGGGCCATCAGCAGCAGCAGAATTGTACTCAACCACAATCTGTAACCTCATGGCCCGGCATATCCCCCACTCTACCATTACCATCAAGCCAGGAGACCAACTCTGGTTCAATGAAGATTGCAGGAGGACATGCCAGGAGCACATGCCAGGAGCAGCACCAGGCATACCTCAAAATGAGGAATTAACCTGGTGAAGCTACAACACAGGACTATCTGCGTGCCAAACTGCATAAGCAGCATGCGATAGACAGAGCTAAGCGATCCCATAACCAACGGAGCAGATCTAAGCTCTACAGTCCTGCCACATCCAGCTGTGAATGGTAGTGGACAATTGAACAACTAACTGGAGGAGGTGGCTCCACAAATATCCCCATCCTCAATGATGGGGGAGCCCAGCACATCAGTGCGAAAGATAAGGCTGAAGCATTTACAACAATTTTTCACCAGAAGTGCCGAGTGGATGATCCATCTCAGCCTCCTCCCAAAGTCCCCAGCAACACATATGCCAGACTTCAGCCAATTCGATTCACTCTGCATAATATCAAGAAACAACTGAAGGTACTGGATACTGCAAAGGCTATGGCTCCTGACAACATTCTAGCAATAGTACTGAAGGCCTGTGCTCCAGAACTTGCCGCGCCCCTAGCCAAGCTGTTCCAGTACAGCTACAACACTGGCATCTACCCAGCAATATGGAAAATTGCCCAGGTATGTCCTGTACACAAAAAGCAGGGCAGGTCCAACCTGGCCAATTACCGCCCCATCAGTCTACTCTCAATCATCAGTAAAGTGATGGAAGGTGTCATCGACAGTGCTATCGAGAGGCACTTGCTTCGCAATAACCTGCTCAGTGACGCTCAGTTTGGGTTCCGCCAGGGCCAATCAGCTCCTGACCTCATTACAGCCTTGGTTCAAACATGGACAAAAGAGCTGGACTCAAGAGGTGAAGTGAGAGTGTCTGCCCTTGACATCAAGGCAACATTTGACGGAGTATGGTATCAAGGAGCCCTCGCAAAACTGAAGTCAATGGGAATCAGGGGAAAACTCTCCGCTGGTTGGAGTCATACCTAATGCAAAGGAAGATGGTTGTGGTTGTTGGAGGTCATCAACTGAGCTCCAGGGCATCACTGCAGGAATTCGTTAGGGTCGTGTCCTCGGCCCAACCATCTTCAGCTGCTTCATCAATGACCTTCCTCAATCATAAAGGTCAGAAGTGGGGATGCTCACTGATGATTGCACAATGTTCAGCACAATTCACGACTCCTCAGATACTGAAGCAGACCATGTAGAAATGCAGTAAGACCTTGAAAATATCCAGGCTTGGGCTGATAAGTGACAAGTAATATTCACATCACACAAGTGCCAGGCAATGACCATCTCCAACAAGAGAGAAACTAACCATTTCTCCTTGGCATTACGATTGCTGAATCCCCCACTATCAACATCCTAGGGGTTATCATTGACCATAAACTGAACTGGAGTAACCATATAAAAACCGTGGCTACAAGAGCAGGTCAGAGGCTAGGAATCCTGTGGTGAATAACTCACTTCCTGACACCCCAAAGCCTGTCCACCATCTAAAAGGCACAAGTCAGGAGTGTGTTGGAATACTTCCCACTTGCCTGGATGGGTGCAGCTCCAACAACACTCAAGAAGCTCGACACCATCCAGGACAAAGCAGCCTGCTTGATTGGCAGCCTGTCCACAAACATTCAATCCCTCCAACACCGACGCATAGTGGCAGCAGTATGTACCATCTACAAGATGCACTGCAGCAATGCACCAAGGCTCCTTTGACAGCACCTTCCAAACCAGCGACCTCTACCACCTAGAAGGACAATGGCAGCAAATGTATGGGAACACCACCACCTGCAAGTTCCCCTCCAAGTCACACACCATCCTGACTTGGAATTATATTGCCGTTCCTTCACTGTTGCTGGGTCAAAATCCTGGAACTCCCTTCCAAACAGCACAGTGGGCGTCCTTACCTCACATGGACTGCAGCGGTTCAAGAAGGCAGCTCACCACCACCTTCTCAAGGGCAATTAGGGATGGGCAATAAATGCTTGCCTGGCCAGTGATGCCCAGATCCCATGAATGAATAAAAAAAGTCAAAGTTTTGAAAAAAATATTAAACTACTCAAGTGTGAATAAGAGCTTTCATTCACAAAGCCACAGTAAAAAAAAATAAAACCACTTGAGTGTGATGAACACAAAAAAGCCTCTAAAAATACATTAAACTGCCTATTGAACAGCTGTGTAAGCAGGACAGCAAGATAAAGACACAGCACTGGTAAACACCAGCTCCTGTCAATCAAAGCAGCTAGTATAAATAACACAGTTTCTTAAAGGGGAAACAGTTCAGCGTTATAGAACTGAGTATTAAAGTAAGTTTTAAGCAAAAGAACAGCAGAAATATGGATACTAAATTTCCCAGCATGAATGGGAAGGTCATGGATATCCTATCTGCTTTTCAAACAGAGAATGCAGTTATGCTTCACCGGCCAAGTAGTTATAGAACTGGAGAAACAGGCTGTGAAAATGCTAATAGCTGTTGGAAATGAGGGATTACACAGAATCAATACCTCTGGCTTATTGAAGAGGACCAGAAATATCCCGCAAAGATATGGAAAGTGCTGGAAGATCAACTCCGATTACGAGTGAATTTTAGAATTCACTGCCTGGAATTGATGTCCTTCAGGCAACATCCACAAGAATTAATAGACCAGTTCATCAGTAGTTGTCGTGGAAAGGGCATCGAATGCCATTGAAGCATTTCAGAAAGACCTCTTGGGGAAAAAGAAATGTCACAGCATTGATGTACTGCTGGAAGATGGCAGGAAATATGAAGCCATTGTAGCTGGATAGCAGCAGTTGTAAGTATTAGGTGTAGCCAACTGTATTGGCACCATAACCAGATTGGAAAGAGCAAGCATGCTGTGTGGTAAGTGCGGTCTGTCCCACTCACGGTGAAAGTGCCCTGCATTTCATAACCTATGCAAGGCATGTAGTGCAGAAAGACACTGGACCTGCCTATGCAAGAAATTTGCTCCAAAGACGTGGCCAAAAGTCACAGCAGGACAGAGACCAACAGAAGACAGGCGCAGCAACAGGGCAACAGCAGCAAAAAGAGCGCCAGAGACCCATGTAAACGCAAGCTGATACACAAAGTACACAGACCTGAGACAAGACTCAATGAGGAATACATTTTCAGCCAAATGACGAACAGGCATTCCACATTGTGAACCTGACACGTCACGTTGATGAAGTCGAACAAGTGGAAGCTTTTGCCACTTTTAACATCACGTGCTCTGAATACTCAAAGATATGAACCAGAGTAATTGGAAATCAATGGTACAACTGGCAACTGATAAGTTATCTTCATACAACAGGTCACCTATCCCTTGCAGTGGCACACTGACAATGCAATGCAGCTATGACAAGTCAACATGGAAATCACAAATGCTCTATCTAGTAGACACAAGCAGACCAGCAGCGGCAGGACTACCAGCGTGTAAGGACCTCAACATCATAACCATCCACGAGAGCATTGCAAGGGGAAATCTCCAAAGACCGGAACCCACTCACAGACTCTGGTGAGCATCAAATAGTGCAGTCTTCACTTCTACTCTCCAGAGAACTGCCAATACCACACCAAGCCAGAACAGACAGACACCTCCATGAGACCAAGTACTCTTCCCCAATAAGTCCTCGACCTTGAGCCGCAGGCCTTCAGTCGCGGAGGATGAGGAGAGGTGAAAGACACGCAATGTCCTAAAGAGGCAGAGGAGGAATGAGGTGTCGGAACTTTCCAAGAATGACAAGACCTCAAAAGTGGTAATCTTGAGTAAAGCAACAGAGTATTTTAGCAGGCTGAAGGCAGAAACTGAATGCAGTGAGGGAAAAACTTCTGTAAAAACAGCTACAGATGCGACTCAGATTTTCCGAGCAAGAATTGTCAAACCACCAAAATGATCTATGGACTCTTAAGCCACTGCATGTGTAAATTTCATAATCCCTGTCCTTGTACCTGTACATTTTATAATCTATATCCTGTACAACTAATTTTGGTGCATCTAATTTTATGTGTTTTTGCTTTTAACATACAAGATTTATCTTTGGAAAGAAAGGGCATGTTGTATGATTGCCTTTAAGAGTGATGTCCCTTTAAGATCTTCGTATACTAATGAGTACCAGGACATAGTCATGTGACTCAAAGGCAGAGTCACTCTGCAACTGTAACACCTAGAGTAAGGTTCTGTAAATAGTTATCTCTGTACTGTATATACTTGTTAGTTGGAAATAAACCTGTTTGAGATCTTCAACCAACTGGACTCCACACATCAGATGACATAAAAGTACTCATTACAGTTGCTGGGTTGTGGGAACTGGCAAGGGTGAGAGAGTGGAAGAAGGAGAGACAGAAAGACACCCTATTGCGATGAACAAGAAAAAAAGAGCTTATTTGGAGAAGGGGTGAAAATAGCATGGGAGATATATCCTGGTGTGGTATGTGGTCTAGACATTTGTTGACACATGTTCGTTTTATTGGCAGAAAATGAGTGCCTAAGAACAGGATTTTATTTTGCCCTTGGAGATGGGAACGGAGGCAGGGAGAGGGTGCAAACAAAATGGCAAGGCGTGCCGTTCCCGATGTTGCCTGGGCTCACTGCCATTTTGTCAGGGTGGGGAAGACTGAGGGTGGCCTTCCTGCCCCAGGCCAATTAATGGCCGCTTAAGGGCCTCTTCCCACCTCCACTTCAATTTTATTGAAGGCAGACGGGCCCACAACTGTGTGAAGATGCCTCCAGGTGAGATCTGGTGGCCTTGTATTGGGGTCAGAGTTGTCCCTCCTTTGGAGGCAATGGCAGGCCCCTGGAGGCCACCTGGTGGCAATGACCACCACCATGGGAAGAGCACCAACCAACAGCATCCTTTGCCTGCTGCCCCCCATCACTGGGGCCTGCCTGAATGGCCCTGGCAATCCCGAGTCCACTCACCTGTTCCCAGGGTCTCCGGGACATTGGTCCTGGACGTGGTGCCGGTATTGCAAAGCTGACAGCCTTCCGATAGGCCGGCAGCTCGAAGGCGGGAGCATGTCCCTTAAAGGTCCTGAATGCAGCAGGCTGGAGCAAGTTAACATGCCTCCTGAATGGGATGACTAGAGCCTGATATTTGTCTGCATTAAGTTGCTTCTGACTTTTTTCTGCTATTTCTTCCAATTTTACTGCCCCTCCTCGTTTTGTATGCTCTGCAAATTTGACCACTGTTCATTGAGTTTCTGAATGCAGTTCATTTATGTAATTTATTAGCAGTAGTGTTCCCAATGCTGAGCACTGAAGCACTCCACTCAGTACTTTCCTCCAATTGGACATAATTCATCCAATGAATCAGATGAATTTCCATGGGGATTCTCCCACTTTTTCACAGTCACACTATTCATACCATTTTTACGGAGTTTACGTGGCTTTTCTGCCGAAGTTACAGTGAATGTCACCTCAATTGTTTCCTAACCCTCAGCCAGTTTCCTACCCATTCGCAGGTTTTACCCTGAATTCCCATTCATTAATTATTAGCCTTTTGTGTGGACCTTTGTCAAAAACCTTCTGGAAATCAAGCAATGTCACCTTCTGGGATTTCTACAGTCCATTTGGGTTGTCACTTACTCAAAGAAGTTGAAGGAATTGGTCAGGTAAGATTCTCCTTATCTGGATGTTAACTACTGTTTGGCAGACTTTGTGGTACAGAGTTTACACCTGTTAATCAATTCCATTATTTTACATGGGATGGAAGTAAGATGGGCAGCACAGTGGTGCAGTGGTTAGCACCGCAGCCTCACAGCTCCAGCGACCCGGGTTCAATTCTGGGTACTGCCTGTGTGGAGTTTGCAAGTTCTCCCTGTGTCTGCGTGGGTTTTCTCCGGGTGCTCCGGTTTCCTCCCACAAGCCAAAAGACTTGCAGGTTGGTAGGTAAATTGGCCATTATAAATTGCCCCTAGTATAGGTAGGTGGTAGGGAAATATAGGAACAGGTGGGGATGTGGTAGGAATATGGGATTAGTGTAGGATTAGTATAAATGGGTGGTTGATGGTCGGCACAGACTCGGTGGGCCGAAGGGCCTGTTTCAGTGCTGTATCTCTAAACTAAACTAATAGGTCATTATTTGCCTATATCTGTTTGTTTAACCCATTTTTAATGTCGCACTGTGTTACTCTGCTGACCCGCACTTATCCCCCTCATATTTACTTCCCCCCAGGACCGACCTGAAGACCATTGCTGGAAGTACAGATGGTCCAAATTGGTGACCTTCTAATCAACAAGCTGCATTGAGACTGATCAGCATCCATAGCTGGCTGGTTAAATACAGGTGAGGCCTTGTGCTGAATTTGGCATGGGCCTCACACTAGCCCAGATTGTTTAGCTGATGTGTCACCTGTTTTGGCTAGAAGTCCAAATTCTAGCTCCCATCATCATTCACTCCAGAGCCCACTGAAGGGAAGTATGGAGGTGTAGACCTGTTTTACTAAGCTATTGAAAGTGTCCCTACCAGGACACAGAGATGGAAACACCCACATGCACAAGGGCAACTACATATTGTATAATTATCCAATTGAGGTAAGTATATGTTGTTGGAACCAATTGGATGTTTGGTCAATTTGTTCACCACACTGGTGCACAACCAGCAACCCTATTCCATGAACCTCAGGATATTCCGATACAAACCTCTCAAACCCACTGAAGATTTTTCTGAGAGGGTTTTGAGGCCAGCATTCAAGTTCTGTTGTGGCTGTAATCCTGAGTATCACAATGTGCACAATGCTGTAAGTAATAGATCTTCCTAAAGTTCAGTATCACTACAGTGTAATTCTGCAAATAGAGCCAAAGGGCATATTTTTAGGAAACAGCACATGCAAAAACGATTCACTTCATAAATGTTATTTTTACTCATTCCTTTTGCTGCTGTGCACATTGTTCCAGTAGCCAGTGGAGTTACTGTTGCATTATATTTATTGGATACGAAAGCATATAGGCCTAGATTTTCTGATGCAGTGGGAATCTGGCCAGATCAGTGGTGGAATGAGCTTTACACCCACTTCAGCATTGATCAGGCTTATTTAAGAGGATTTAGATTTTGGCAAGTTCCCAGCAGTATTTCTATTACCATCGGGTGATGCACCTCCTGTGGGTAGGGGGAGGTAATGGTGGTAGTGGGGGGTGGGTTGGGGGCAGTAGAATTGCCGGGGCACCTGCTACCATCAAATGTGGCTGCTGAATATAGACTGCAGAACTTTTTATTAAGCATTTTAAATATCATGGTTTCCCAGTTCAACTGATCACCTTATAATCGGTTCCACTAAACAAAGCAGCCGTTTAATTTTTAAAACTTCCCTGCTCTGCTGCCTAAGAAACGTTGGATGTCAGGAATGCAATTACATTCCTGATGGCCAGCATTGCTAAAATGTTAATGAAGAGAAATGCATTAGCTGATATGTTCTTGTCATGAATGTATCACTTGAATATGTCCCTCCTTTTGAAAGTCTGAATAATTATCTTTAACCCTTATAGTCTGTTTTCTGTTTTGTAGCCAGCTTGGTATCCATTCTGCTACTCGTCCCCTCAATCCACTTGTTCTGATCTTAGTCATGAGTCAACTATCCAGTACCGTATTGATGCCAGTTTGAAAATCCAAATATATTCAGTCTACTGTTTCACACTTATCTGCCCTTTCTGATACGCATGATCTTCCCTTTTGAAATCTGTGTTGATTATTCTTTATTATAGTTTCAGTTTTTAGCTGTTTTTCTATTCATTATCTTTGTTATAACCAACATTAAGCTAATTGGTCTTTATTTCCTTCAACTTGTTCTATCTCCCTTTTTAAATAATGGAATCACATTAGTTGTTCACCAGTCCTCTGGCACTATTCCCTTTTTTAATGAATTTTTATATATAGGTAATGGTAACTCTTCCTATACATCTACTTTAATATGCACGAATGCAATCCATCCAAACCAGAGGTTTTATCCATTTTGATTAATTTATCAGTTTCCTGCCCCCTTTCTATCTTAAACGTCTTCATACCTTTTTTTGATCTCTTCTTCAAATGTCATTGTCTGCCATGTTAGTCTCCCTGGTAAATACCAAGGCAAAGTAATTATTTCATACTTCTGGCAATTCACTGTCATTACCTGTGAGTTTATTATGTGTATCCCTGAGCAGTGACATCCCTATTTTGTTGTTTATGTGTCTGTAGATTACTTTAATATTTCTTTATATGCTCCTTGATAATTTAATTTTGCAGTTTCTTTTTGTTTTCTAAATTTTTTTTTGCTTCTTTCCTAAACTTTTCATATTGCCTTTTGTTCTCTCCTTTATCGCCTATGTAAATTTATTTTAGATTTTAGATTTAGAGATCCAGCACTGAAACAGGCCCTTCGGCCCACCGAGTCTGTGCCGACCATTAACCACCCATTTATACTAATCCTACACTAATCCCATATTCCTACCACATCCTCACCTGTCCCTATATCCCCCTACCACCTACCTATACTAGTGGCAATTTATAATAGCCAATTCACCTATCAACCTGCAAGTCTTTTGGCTGTGGGAGGAAACCGGAGCACCCAGAGGAAACCCACGCAGACACAGGGAGAACTTGCAAACTCCACACAGGCAGTACCCAGAATTGAACCCGGGTCATTGGAGCTGTGAGGCTGCGGTGCTAACCACTGCGCCACTGTGCCGCCCCTCATAAGATTGCAGTGAAGGTATTTTACATTTTGATATAGCACTGGTTTTACAGTAGAAATATAAATTTACTTCAACGATAATATTTCCTGGAAGCAAAAAATTTTGTTTGCTTTTTTCACTTCCCAACTTTTTTCTCCACGGTCTTTTTCTATTCTATGCCAGTTATAAATTTAATTTCATACGAATTCTGGCACAAAATCCTGAAACTCTCTACCTAACAGCATTGTGGGAACAGCTTCACCACCTGACTGCAATGGCTCAAGAAGATGGCTCACCACTACTTTCTAAATATAGAAACATAGAAAATAAGAGCAGGAGTAGGCCATTCGGCCCTTCAAGCCTGCACCGCCATTCAATACGATCATGGCTGATCGTCCAAATTCAGTACCCTGTTCCCGCTTTCTCCCCGTAGCCCTTGATTCCTTTAGCCTTAAGAACTATATCTAACTCTTTCTTGAATATATTTAATGATTTGTCCTCAACTGCTTTCCGTGGTAGAGAATTCCACAGATTCTCCACTTTCTGGGTGAAGAAATCCCTCCTCAGCTCAGTTCTAATCCTTAGACTGTGACCCCTGATCCTGGACTCCCCCATCTTCGGAAACATCCTTCCTGCATCTAGTCTGTCCAGTCCTGTTAGAATTTTGTAGGTTTCTATGAGATCCCCTCTCATTCTTCTAAACTCTAGCGAATACAAGCCTAATCGACCCAATCTCTTTTCATACATCTGTCCTGCCATCCCAGGAATCAGTCTGGTGAACCTTTGCTGCACTCCCTCCATAGTAAGAACATCATTCCTCAGATAAGTAGACCAAAACTGTACACTATACTCCAGATGTGGTCTCACCAAGGCCTTGTATAATTGCAGCAAGGAAGGGCAATGAATGCCAGCCTTGCTAACAATGCCCATACCCCAATAATGAATATCAGAAAAAAGGTTCAAATCTGTCAGGAAATTGTTCAGTTTCTTGGTGTGGTTATTTCAGGTTTTGGAATTTTCAGGTTAAAAAGAAAAAGCTGTGAATGCTGGAATACAAACTGAAAATACAAAGCAAGTCCATCAGCAACTAAATTGAGAAAAACAGTTTAATACTGATGAAAGACCTAACCCCAAATGTTAATTTATTCCTTATCTTATGCCGACAGGCCTGCAATATACTTGCAGCATTCTCTATCTTGAATGTTCAGGTTGGGATGAAATTAGAACAACTTGTAGTATATATTAATGGTTTGGACTTAAATATGGGAGGCATAATTGGGAAATTTGCAGATGACACTGAAATTGGCCGTGTAGTTGATAGTGAAGAGGATAGCTGTCGACTCAGAATGATATCAATGGTTTGGTTGAGTGGATGGAAAAGTGGCAAATGGAATTCAATCCGGAGAAGTGTGAGGTAATGCATTTGGGGAGGGCAAACAAAGCAAAGGAATACACAATAAATGGGAGGATATTAAGATGGGTAGAGGAAGTAAGAGAACTTGGAGTGCATGTCCACAGGTCCCTGAAGGTGGCAGGACAGGCAGATAGAGTGGTGAAGAAGGCATAAGGCATTCTTTCCTTTGTTGGCTGAGGTATGAAATTCAAAAGCAAGGATGCAATGCTGGAACTGTATAAAACACTGGTTAGGCCACAGATGGAGTATTGCATACAGTTCTGGTCACCGCATTACAGGAAGGACATAATTGCTCTGGAGAGTACAGAGGAGATTTACAAGAATGTTGCCAGGGCTTGAAAATTGCAGCTATGAGGATAGATTGGATGGGCTAGGGTTGTTTTCCTTAGAACAGAGGAGGCCGAGGGGTGACTTCATTGAGGTGCACAAAATTATGAGGGGCCTAGATGGAGTACACGGGAAGGATTTGTTTCCCCTATAGGAGAGGTCAATTACCAGGGGGCACAGATTTAAGGTGATTGATAGAAGGATTAGAGGGTACATGAGGAAAAACTTTTTCACCCAGAAGGTGGTGGATGTCTGGAATTCACTGCCCAGATCGGTGGTGGAGGCAGAAACCGTCAACTCATTTAAAAGGTACCTAGACGTGCACCTGAGGTGCTGTAACCGGCAAGGCTACGGATCAATTGCGGGAAGGTGGGATTGGATTGGGCGGCTAGTTTTTTCCAGCTGGCTCAGACATGATGGGCTGAATGGCCTCCTTCTGTGCCGTAACTTTTCTAAGTTTCTATGGTTCTATGGTAATGTCCACAAGGTTCTTCTTGTTCTTTGGCAAAAGAGTTGTGGACAGCCCTGAAAGATGAAGTGAGGCAGAGGGCATGGCTGAGTACTTTGCATTTGTCTTTACCAAGGAAGAAGATGCTGCAAAAGTCATAGTTAAAGAAGAGGTAGTTGAGATACTGGATGGGCTAAAGATTGTTGAAGAGGAGGTATTAGATAGGCTGGCTGTACTTAAAGTTGCTCAGTCTCCAGAAACGGATCAGATGCATCCAAGGATATTGAGGGAAGTAAGGGTGGAAATTGTGGAAACACTGTCCATAATCTTCCAATCGTCCTTAGATACAGGGGTGGTGCGAGAAGACTGAAAAATTGCAAATATGACACCCTTGTTCAAAAAAGGGAGTAAAAATAAACCCAGCAACTACAGGCCAGTCAGTTTAACCTCGATGGTGGGAAAGCTTTGGGCGGCACAGTGGCACAGTGGTTAGCACCGCAGCCTCACAGCTCCAGGGACCCGGGTTCGATTCTGGGTACTGCCTATGCGGAGTTTGCAAGTTCTCCCTGTGACCGCGTGGGTTTTCGCCGGGTGCTCCGGTTTCCTCCCACAGCCAAAGACTTGCAGGTGATAGGTAAATTGGCTGTTGTAAATTGCTCCTAGTGTAGGTAGGTGGTAGGGAATATGGGATTACTGTAGGGTTAGTATAAATGGGTGGTTGTTGGTCAGCACAGACTCGGTGGGCCGAAGGGCCTGTTTCAGTGCTGTATCTCTAAATAAATAAAATAAATGTTAATCCAGGACAAAATTAACAGTCACTTGGACAAATGTAGATTAACTAAGGGAAGCCAGCATGGATTTGTTAAGGGCCAATCGTGTTTAACTATTTTGATTAAGTTTTCCGATGAGGTAACAGGGAGGTTGATGAGGGTGATGTGGTTGATGTGGTGTACACGGATTTCTTTTTACTTATTTCATGGGATGTGAGCATCACTGGCAAGGCCAGCATTTACTGCACATTCCTAATTGCCCTTGAGAAAGTGGTGGTGAACCACCTTCTTGGACTGTTGCAGTCCATCTGGTGTAGGTATTCCAAAAGGCATTTGATAAAGCGCCACATAACAGGCTTGTCAGCAAATCTGAAGCCCATGGAATAAAAGAGACAGTGGTAGTGTGGACAAGAAGTTGGATGAGTGACAGGAAACAGAAAATAGTGGTGAACAGTTGTTTTTCAGACAGGAGAAAGTTATATAGTGGGTTTTCCCAGTGATCAGTATTTGGGCCACTGTTTTTCTTAATCTATATTAATGACCTAGACTTGGGTGTGTAGGGCACAATTTCAAAAGTTGCAAATGACACAAAACTTGGAAGTATTGTTAACTATGAGGAGGATAGTGATAGATTTCAAGAGGACATAAACTGGTGGAATGGGTAGACATGTGGCAGATAAAATTTAATGCAGAGAAGTATGAAGTGATACATTTTGGTAAGAAAAAGGAGGAAAGGCAATATACAATAAAGGAACAGAGTGACCTGGGGGTATATGTGAACAAATCATTGAAGGTGGCAGGGCAGGTTGAGAAAACGGTTAATAAGGCTTATGGGATCCTGGCTTTATAAATAGAAGCACAGAGTCACAAAAGCAACGTAGTTATGGTGAACCTTTATAAAACACTGATTGAGCCTCAACTGGAATATTGTGTCCAATTCTGGGTGCCACGCTTTAGGAAGGATGCAAAGGCATTGCAGGGGGTGCAGAAAAGATTTACACGAATGGTTCCAGGGATGAGGAACTTCAGTTACATGGATAGATTAGCGAAGCTGGAGTTTTTCTCCTTAAAGAGAAGGTTGAGAGGAGATTTGATAGAGATGTTCAAAATTGTAATGGGTCTGGACAGAGTAAATAGGGATAAACTGTTCCCATTGGCTGCAGGGCTGAGAACCAGAGGACAACGATTTTAGTGAATGGCAAAAGAACCAGACATGACATGAGGAAAAGCTTTTTTATCCAGCAAGTGATGAGGATCTGGAATGCACTGCCTGAGAGTACGGTCGTGGCAGATTTAATCATGGCTTTCAAAAGGGAATTGGATAATTATCTGAAGAGAAAGAATTTGCAGGGCCATGGGGAAAAGGCAGGGGTGCGGGACTAGCTGAGTAGCTCTTACAGAAAGTTGGCATGGATACAACAGACCGAATAGCTTCCTTCTGTACTGTAACCATTCTATGATTCTATGATTCTGTGATCTCAGTTTATGCCATTTTTCTAGGGTATCCAGGGCTTTTCTGCTGAATTTCAGATGGATTACCAGGAGAATCCTTGTAGAAAATCACACCCGCCACCCCCACCCCCACCCCCACCCAAGTCATCTCAGAGAAAAGGCACTTACTCGAGAAACCAAAATTTCAAAGTTGGAAAACAGTTTCTAGTAATGCAAAAAAAAACCTTCATGAATCAAATGGGGTCATAAGAAATCTGACCTTGAATTGGCTTAATAGATTCTGCCAAATTTGAGGCTGTCTGCTTCCTCAAGTGATAAGCAGGCAGTGAATCTGATCTATTCAGTAATCTTTGTGCAACGAATTGAGTAGCTTAGCCCTACTTTCCATAAGCAAAGAATTTAGTTCAGCTCTGGCCTTCTTTAATTCAATACACTTTCAGAGGACGATTTAATTTATACTAGACCTCAACAATAAACATTGTTTCCTCAAGCTTAACTCATTTCAAGCTAAATAAATGGTCTCTTAAATAGAGCTTTTGCAGCTTGGCATATAACCAAGGAAAAGCCTGCAAAATTCCTCTTTGTCACTTCATATAAATTAGGATTCTGTCGCAATGAATAGTAAGGATCCATCTTTTAGAATAGTCATCTTTACCTGAAATGCCAGTTAAAAGGTTTGATATAGTTACAAATTCAATACCTCACTTTTGTATGCTACTGTCCTCATACCCTTAGAATGAAAAATAAAAATTGTTGGGAAAAGGAATGACAGGTACAAGAAAAAATGTGTGCAGTCTCTCTCACCACAGTCAAAATTCTCCAGGTGTTTCAGGGCTTCTAACTGTCTATTGAACAAATAACTTTAGGCAATTTATTAGAGGGCTGAGATCATCTGGCTTTACTTCTTAACTGGAATTTCTAAAGCACTCCAGTGTTCAACAGACCTGTTCGGAATAAACAGGGGAGACAAGGGAGAAGACTGGGGAATGGAGGCTGGGAAGATGGAGTGGGGGGGGGTGCGGTCGGGAAGAGGGAGACCGGGTAATAGGGAATTGGGGGGGGGATTGGATCAGGGAAATGGAGACGAGGGAATGAGGTTTGGGGCATTGAGGAGAGGGAAACTGGGAAATGGGGAAATCAGGGAATCGGGTTTAAGGGCATCAGGGAGAGGTGGAATGGGAGATTGGGTATGGGCTGGGGAGAGAGGGAGACTGAGCACTGAAGGTTGAAGGGAGACTGAGGAATGAGGGTTGAAGGAAGGAGATTGGGGAGATGGAGAGACTGGGGAATGGGGCGGTTGGGAGGATTGGGGCTCAGGTGGGGAAGGGAAAGACGTAGATGGAGGGGTGGTCTGGGAAAAAGCATTTCCTGCAGAAGTGGGAGTAGCTCCACAGGCAGAATCATCCAAGTCGTGGTTGAAGTTTTGAAGTTCTGACTGCAGTTGACGGCACAGTTGGGAGACCGTCTCCCTAGTGAAGGATGAGCATTGTATTATACAGCTCCTTGGATATACCCAGGTAACTATGGCATTGTCTGTAAAACCATGTATTATCTACACTAAACTGAAAATTGGCCTATAAACCAATGACCAGAGGAGGAGCAAAAACTAATCAAATTAAGAAAAAATGCTACTTCACTTGCAAATGCAATGACAAGACAGCTTTAACAACTTTTAATATTGTAGACCAAGAAGTCCATTTCCAAGTGTGACTGGCTTATGCAAGTACAAAATGATGATGGCATCACAGGAAATATGAGTTGGGAAGCCATGCTTACATTAACATTTTTTTGGAGCAATAATAAGGCTCACACATTCCAGCAACTTAAGCTTCTTGATTTCCCTGCTCAGACCACTCTGTCCATTTTGGCACTCAGACTCAATATCTGATTCTCTGCACTGACCCCAACTTCCTTAATTAATGCCTGCCACATGCTAGTGCCACTGATACATGGGAATGGAAATGTTTCCGCATTACATCATTCAAAAATGTGTAGCAGGTTAATTCTTGTGCAAAATGCAGTGTACAAATTTGTAAAACTATCATTTAATTACTAATCTCAAAGTATCTTACCAAAACGAAAGAAACATTACAAGCGTAATTAGGAACATGTCCCATGTGCTAATAAATGCCTCGGCCGACAGCATATACTTCAGATCCATTTAATGCCTTGTGAACTGTGTATTTTATAAGTGAATTGTTTAATTGTGCAGAATATGCAACAATATTTTTTATGTATTTGATGTAACAGGGTAGAATTGCAGAAAATTAAAGGGCTGGAAAAGTATGTGATTTACTGGACTAAACTGAAAAATTTGAATTTTATTTTGTGTGAAAATTAGAGTACTTGAATATTCAAACAATGAAATCGAAATAAGGCACATCTAAATTGTGCTATTGAAACACATTCTGTGACAATGTCCTGTTACTGTATTGTATGTTGGGTTTGGTCACTTTCTACCAAAGTCAAAAAAGAGCGTTAAACAAAATTTAATACTAGGATCTGGGACAGGCAATCACAAGGCAGAGCAAGGGAACACACTAATGATGTTGTATATCGTATAGGGTAGGTGTATGGTATTAAGGAAAAAAAATATAATTTCTTCACCTTCAGTTGAATTTTTTGAATCTTGTAAAGGACAAATTTGAGCAGTTAAGCCAATTCCTAGTGGATGGAAGTCCAGATCACAAAGTATTAGACAGCACATAACAAGCCCAACGAGAGGGGGTGCAATTCGAGATTTAGTCTTAGGAAATTAAGCTGGGCTAATGGATGAAGTAGCAGTAGGTGACCATTTTGGAGACAGTGACCATAATACAGTTATATTTAGCATTATTATGGAAAAGGACAAAGATAGAACAGGAGTAAATGTTCTAAATTGGGGGAAGGCAAATTTTACGAAGCTGAGAGGTGATCTGGTGAAAGTGGACTGGATTCAGATACTTGAAGGAAAATCAGTGGCAAACCAGTGGGAGACATTCAAAAGTGAGATTCTAAAGGCACAGTGTAGACATGTCCCCATAAAGAAAAGGGTGGTACTGCCAAATCTAGAGCCCTCTGGTTATCTAGAAGCATGCAGGGTAAGATAAAGCAAGAAAAGAAAGCTTATGACAGTCACAAAAAACTTAATACTTTAGAAAGCCTAGAGGAGTATAGAGAGTGCAGGGGTGAAGTAAAAAAGGAAATTAGGAAAGCAAAGAGAGGACATGAAAAAATATTGGCAGATAAAATCAAGGAAAACCCAAAGATGTTTTATCAGTACATTAAGAGCAAGAGGATAACTAAGGGTAGGGCCTATCAGAGGTGTACAAGGGAACTTATGTGTGGATGCAGAAGATATGACCAGTGTCTCGATACTGTGGATGTTGGCCTGAGAGAGGACACTGATATTGGAGCACCTGTCCTGTCACTGAATTTGCAGGATCTTGCGGCAGCACCGCTAGTGACATTTCTCCAGGGCTTTGAGATGTCTGCTGTACAGTGTCCATGTTACCGATGCATACAGGAGGGCAGGTAACATTGCGGCCCTGTAGACCATGAGCTTGGTGCCAGGTTTGAGGTCTTTGTCATCAAACACTCTTTTCCTCAGACGACCGAAGGCTGTGCTGGCACACTGGAGGCGATGGTGAGTTTCATCGTCGATGTCTGCCCTTGCTGAGAGGAGGCTGCCAAGGTATGGGAAGTGATTCACATTGTCCAGTAGTTCGCCATGGATCTTTGATAGTCGGGGGGCAGTGTTGCACTGCGAGAGCGGGCTGGTAGAGGACCTTTGTCTTCCGGATGTTTAGCTTAAGGCCATTCTTTCATACGCTTCCGTGAATACATTGATGAGGGTCTGAAGCTCGGCCTCTGAGTATGCGCATACTCAAGCATCATCAGCATACTGCAGCTGGATGACAGAGGTTGGAGTAGCCTTGGTTCTGGACTGGAGGTGACGTAGGTTAAATAGTTTGCCGCTCATCCTGTAGAGTAGATCTACCCCAGCAGGGAGCTTCAAGGAGATGGGGTGGAGTGTTGCGGCAAGGAAGCTGGAAAAGAGCGTTGGTGCGATGACACAGCCTTGCTTGACCCCAGTTTGCACTTGGATTCGGTCAGTGGCAGATCTGTTGGCAAGGATTACAGCTTGCATGTCGTCGTGCAGCAGGTGGAGGATGAATTTCTCCAGGCAGCCAAATTTGAGGAGGATGTTCCATAATCCCTCCCAGTTGTCAAAGGCCTTTGTGAT
This sequence comes from Heterodontus francisci, assembly GCF_036365525.1. Lineage (NCBI taxonomy): Eukaryota > Metazoa > Chordata > Chondrichthyes > Heterodontiformes > Heterodontidae > Heterodontus > Heterodontus francisci. The sequence goes on along the minus strand of NC_090374.1, from coordinate 130,372,272 downwards.
GTCAAACAAGGCCATGTATAAAGGTTGCTGCTGTCCTCTATATTTTTCTTGGAGATGTCTTGCTGTGAAGATTATGTCCACTGTGCCTCTTGATGGACCGAATCCATCTTGTGATTCCGGTAGGAGCTCTTCAGCCACGGGGAGGAAGCGGTTGAGAAGGACGCTTGCGATGACCTTCCCTGTGGCAGACAGCAGGGATACCCCTCTATAGTTACCACAGTCAGTCTTGTTGCCTTTTTTGAAGATGGTCACAATTGCGGCGTCTCGGAGATCCCCTGGCATGCTCTCCTTCTTTCAGATGAGGGAGATGAGACCAAGTATTTGTGTCAAGAGTGCCTCTCCACCATATTTTAGAATTTCGGCGGGAATCCCGCCTACGCCGGTGGCCTTATTGTTTTTTAGCTGTCGGATGGCCTGTTCGATCTTGCGTCGGGTTGGAGTGGTGCTGAGGTTGTGGTGGGTAGCATGCTGTGGAATCTGGTCGAGGGTGCTCACATCAAGGACTGAGTCACCATTGAGAAAATTTTTGAAGTGCTCCTTCCAATGAGCGCTGACTGCTTCTCTGTCCTTGATCAGCGTCGCTCCATTCTTTGCTCTCAGTGGGGTAGGTCCTTTGGTACTTGGGCCGTAAATGGTCTTGACTACATGTCGTGGCCGTCAGTGAGTTGCTGTACTTGTTGCGCTCTTTCAGCCCACCAGCTGTTCTTTAGATCATGAGTTTTTTTGTTGAACCTCGATCTTCAATTGTCTGTATACCTGCTTTCTCCCCTTGCATTCTGGTGAAGCTTCCAGTTCAGGAACGCCTTGCGCTTGCGATTTAGTAGCTCCTGGATTTCCTGGTTGTTCTTGTCAAACCGGTCTTGATGTTTCCTGGTTGAGAAACCAAGAGTATCTTCGCAAGTTCTGATTATGGTAGCTTTGAGGGCAGACCAGGCATTGTGAATATTCTGTGGTTCCTGCTCATTGAGCGCCGCCAAGTTACTTGTAAGACGCTGCCTAAGTCTTTCTTCATAGAGGCCTTGATATCATCAACATTGATTTTCCTGCAGCAGTGCTTCTGCTGCCACTGCCGTTTTTGGACTGGGTTTATGGAGATAGTAGCTCAGATTAGGCAATGGTCACCAGGGATTAATCAGGGATAGTCAGCAAGGATTTGTTTGGTGAAGGCCATGTCTTATGAACTTAATGGAATTTTTTGAGGAGGATTGATGAGGCTAGTGCAGTGGATGTTGTCTACGTGAATTTTAATGAGGCGTTTGACAAGGTCCCACATGGCAGACTGGTCAGAAAAGTAAAAGCCCATGGGATACAGGGGAATGTGGCGAGTTGAATCAGTGACAGGAAACAAAGGGTAATGGTCAACGGATGTTTTTGCGAATGGAAGGTGGTTTCCAGTGGCGTTCCACAGGTCTCAGTGTTGGGTCCCTTGCTGTTTGTGGTATATATTAATGAATTGGACTTAAATGTGGGAGGCATAATTGGGAAATTTGCAGATGACACAAAAATTGGCCATGTAGTTGACAGTGAAGAGGATAGACTCCAGAATTATATCAATGGTTTGGTTGGGTGGGCGGAAAAGTGGCAAATGGAATTCAATCCAGTGAAGTGTGAGGTAATGCATTTGGGGAGGGCAAACAAAGCAAGGGAATACACAATAAATTGGAGGTTATTGCGAGGGGTAGAGGAAGGGAGAGACCTTGAACTGCATGTCCACAGGTCCCTGAAGGTGGCAGGACAGATAGATAGAGTGGTGAAGAAGGCATATGGAATTCTTTCCTTTATTGGCCGAGGTATAGAATACAAAAGCAGGGATGCAATGCTGGAACTGTATAAAATGCTGGTTAGGCCACAGCTGGAGTATTGCATACAGTTCTGGTCACATTACAGGAGGGACATAATTGCTTTGGAGAGAGTACAGTGGAGATTTACAAGAATGTTGCCAGGGCTTGAAAATTGCAGCTATGAGGATAGATTGGATAGGCTAGGGTTGTTTTCCTTAGAACAGAGGAGGCTGAGGAGTGACTTAATTGAGGTGCACAAAATTATGAGGGGCCTAGATAGAGTACAAAGGAAGGATTTGTTTCCCCTAGCGGAGAGGTCAGTTACCAGTGGACACAGATTTAAGGTGATTGATAGAAGGATCAGAGGGGACATGAGGAAAAACTTTTTCACCTAGAGGGTGGTGGGTGTCTGGAATTCACTGCCCAGATCAGCAGTGGAGGCATAAACCCTCAACTCATTTAAAAGGTACCCGGACCTGCACCTGAAGTGCTGTAACCTGCAAGGCTACGGACCAGGTGTGGGAAGGTGTGATTAGATTGTGCTAGTTTTTTCAGCCACTCAGACACGATGGGCTGAATGGCCTCTTTCTGTGCTGTAACCTTTCTATGGTTCTCTGGTTCTATTCATTGGTACCTCTGACACTATTGATGCCGAGGCTCGAACCCACCCTTGATGGGATAAAATGCTCCTCACTTTGGGATACTGAGGGGATTACTTCCATATGAGAGGTACTGACCATACAATATACTTTTCTCCTTACATGTCCTGCAGTCTCACCTTTGCTGAATTATTGTTAGTTGAAGCATCTTAACCTTCAAGTCATACATTTTGTGGAAGTAGACATATGCACTGGCATGAGGTAAATGGGCAAACATGCTATGTATATTGCATTTTTGGTATACTGTGCAAACCGAGCACAGTGTGAGGAATCTCAACCCAATTCCCAGTTGATGTGAATCTACTGCACAAATTTCTGCCTAACTTGACACTAATTGGGCAGAACACACTGAAAGAGGTGAAAGAGAACACTAGTAGGGAAAATGGAAATGTCACAATTCTGCAGTGTGAGCTTGGATTGAAGCATATTGTCATGTCTTTGTAGAGGCCTGGGAATTAGAGCATCTGATGCTGCTCGTATGCACTAAGAAGCAAGAAAAATGTTCCACACAGCAACACTGGAATGCTTCACAAAGCACAAAATCACAACATTTGCCAACTGAGCCAAGCCTTTTGGAAGCAAACACATTTAGGAAGGAGAAAGAGATCTGAGAAGGTATGTATCTTTGTATGTGTTACAATTTGGATACACTCCAGATACATTTTCATGCTCAATGCAAAAGTTATCCTTCCACAGGCAAGTCCACACTCCTGATAAACCGAAACATAACCTTATATACAAAGCAATTTGGAATGGTAGGCCACAGGGTGAACAATGAACCCTTTTACTGATGAAGTAGACACTGAAAATAATACAAATTACCATCATAAGAGATCAACACCGATGGATGGGTGTAAATCAGTATTGGTTAAAAACTGGTACAAATCCCACCTGAAAACAATGAGACCACCTCTCGTTCTTCTAAACTCCAGGTAAAACTTGCCTGGGTCAAGGTTGCAATCAGGATCAGGATCGCAGGATACATGCATATATCAAGAAAGAACAAACTTGCATTTATGTAGGGTTTTTATGTCCTCAGCATGTCCCAATGCACACCACAGCAAGTTAAGAACTTTTGAAGTGCAGTCATTGTTGTAAAATAAGCAAAGCTGGCAGCCAATTTGCACGCGGCTGTTGCGTGTTCCTTGAACTTCTGTGTTGGTAGAGACTGTACACAAAGACTGATCACTCTAGTTGAGATCAGTATCGCAATATAGTGTCTTTATTGAGCATTGAGAGAGCAGCTAGTGCACCAAGATGTTCACTGTACAGGTGTTTCTTCAAGACTGCTAAACACTTAGAACCACGTAGTGTGTTACATTATAGTTCTTACATGACTAACATGATCTTGTAGCCGCACCTCTTAAAGATGTACACACACAACATCCACCTTTTCCCCAAAAGGAAAAGATGAGAAACATATTTACAAATTTGAACATCTCTTTTATGCCAGTCGGAGTTAATTGCATACATGTACAGAAAAGTATAAGCATTTAATACAAAAGAAGCAAAAGCAATATGTAAGAACATCAACTGCGAAAATGTAAAGGTGATTTAATAACTCTGCCAGATTTCAAAACAGGGTAGCAGTTCTCGGATACTGGAACAGATGTTTATGAATTTGATTTCATGGAAGAAGAATGTGTAGACTCTGTCTGAGATATAGGCCTGAATTTTACTTTGAAGTCGGCGATCCGCCCACATGGAGCGGCCACTGCTGAGCCCCCGCGTTATCACGCGCAAGGGCTCATTTATGTGGAGGGGGTGGAACAGCCGCCCCGATGACACAGAGGGAGCGGCTGCTCCGTCCCAGTAGTGGTGTCCGGCGCCACCGTGCAGGCACCATTTTTAAAGGGCTTCAAGCCCTTAGAAAAAATTTGAATTTTTAAAGTAACATTATTGTGCATGTCTTCAAAAATTAAATATAAGCTGGAAGCCCTGTCCCACGCCCCATCCCATCCCCAATGTTTGATTTTGGGAGTACCGCACCAAAATTAACTTTATTCCCAACCCAAACCTCCCCCTCAACCGCATTACCTTTTCCCTTCAACCCCTTCCTGCCATCCCCACAGCCAATACTAAGTGTTTTCCCTGATCCACCTCCCTCCCGCCCTAATAATTTCACTCCTCCCCCCTCCCCACCAGTGTCATTCCGAACAGAGTCCCAAAGGCGCGGGAGTTCTGGCCAGCAGCTGGAATATTGGCATGTGACCACCACCGGGACAAGGTAAGTTTATTTGTATTTATTTCAATTAATTATAATATTAAAATGAAGGCCCCACCACCGTGCGGTGGTGGGGACGCACAGAGGCCTCGCTGCCTCCGGTAAAATGTAGTGGGGCCTTCTCAGCATCGGGGGTCGTGGCAGGCCTCTCCTGGAAAAATTCCAGGCCCCGCTGCCACGACTCTCGACATTGGAGGGCTAGTAAAATTCAATCCATAGTTTCCGATCTTGTCCAAGTTGCAAGGAGTCTTCCATGGACTTGGAATTATGAACAACTCTGATTTGACCTTGGTTATGACGCAATGTAACACCAATAGGTGTAGTTACTTCATAAGAACGTGGTTAGAAACATACAAACATAGAAAATAGGAGCAGGAGTAGGCCATTCAGCCCTTCGAGCCGGCTCCACGATTCATTATGATCATGGCTGATCATCCAACTCAGTAACCTGTTCCCGCTTTCGCCCCATATCCTTTGATCCCTTTAAACCCAGGAGTTATGTCTAATTCCTTCTTGAAAACATACAATGTTTTGGCCTCAACTGCTTTCTGTGGTAGTGAATTCCACAGGCTCATCACTCTCTGGGTGAAGAAACTTCTCCTCATCTCAGTCCTGAATGGTTTACCCCGTATCCTTAGACTATGACCCCTGGTTCTGGACACCCCCACCATCGGGAACATCCTTCCTGCATCTACCCTGTCAAGTCCTTTTAGAATTTTGTAGGTTTCTATGAGATTCCCCCCTCACTCTTCTGAACTCCAGCGAATATAATCCTAACCGACTCAATCTCTCCTCATACGTCAGTCCCACCATCCCAGGAATCAGTCTGGTAAACCTTCGCTGCACTCCCTCTATAGCAAGAACATCCTTCCTCAGATAAGGAAACCAAAACTGCACACAATATTCCAGGTTCTGGCTGAACTTTGGATACTGCTGCAGAATTCCATGTACCAGTGATTGGATTTTGGATGGTAACTTGTTGTCCAATAGCTAATTTGGGAAATTCACTCCCAGCATGATTGTCATGCATTTCTTTCATTTTCCTGCATTGTTCTGGAAGAACATCTCTAACTTTAGGGCATGCAGATCAGTGGAAGCCAGAAAGATCCATATGAAGCTGACACCTGAGTTTGGCTGGGGTCAGAAGAGTGGAGCTCAGCAGAGTTACACGAGGTGAAGCATGGCAATGGGCAGATCCTGACCTGTCTGCTGGCACTTGAGGATCAATGACTTGACGGTGTGAATCATATGCTCCACAAGGCTGTTAGAATGTAGGTAGTGGGGTGATGATGTGGTGTGCTTAGCACCCTATTTCAGGCACATGTCATGGAATGGTCTGCCAGTGTACTGAGGACCATTATCAGAGATCACATCCTCGCGCGCTCCAAACAGACTGAAAATAGCATTGAGAGTGCTCGCAAACGTAAAGCTCGATGTGCCATGCAGGCGATGGATGTTTGGATATTTAGAGAAATAATCCGTGACAACGAGGTAGTCGGTATTACAAAATTGAAATAGATCAGTGGTGATTTTGGTCCATGGGGCTGCAGGAACCTCATGGGAGATGAAGGGCTCTCTACACTGACTTGGCTGGTGAGCCTGACACACCTGGTGGGACTTGGACAGTCAACACGATGTCATCATGAAACCCTGGCCAGTAGATGGCGACCCTGGCCAATTGCCTGGTACGGTCAATGCCCATGTGCAACTGGTGAAACTGCTGGAGGATATCCGCACATAGTGACGCAGGGATCAGGACTTGTCTGCCCTGGAAAATGACACCATGCGTGATGTCCAGTTCATCCCTGAAGGCCCAGAATGACCTATTGGACTCAGCCAAGTCCTGAATGGAATCCGGCCAGCCTTGCACAATGGTCTTCCAGAGCCCCTGGAAGGTCATTCTGCCACCGTCCCTGCTCGCAGCTGGTCACACTTCCGTTGTGCGAAGTGGACTAGGTCGATGGACTGTATGGCCTCTAACTCGCTGTCGACAAGGTCAGCTTGCCATTCCATTGAAACGTCTTCAGCGTTCGCCGGATGGGCAACCAGCTCAGTATGTCGGACATGGTCATCAGTTTGCCTGGCTTGTATTTCACTTCACAGTCCCAGCCTTGTATCTTTACCAGTGGTCCCTGGTGGCATGGAGGCGCACTCATCAGTGGCTTCTGCCAAATCATCTCTAAAGGCTTGTGGTGGTTTCCACCAAAAAGCATTTGCCAAAAAAGGTACACATGGAAGCAAATGATGCCGAAAACAAGAGCCAGAGTCTCCTTCTCAATATTTGAATAGTTTGCTTGGGCTTGCAACAAGGCTTTTGACACAAAAGTGACTAGGCGCCCCTTCTGAAGTAGGCAGGCAGCCAAGCCCTTCTGTGAGGCATCCATCTCCAGCGTTGTGTCTCTGTGAAGTCATAAAACTGTAGTACTGAAGCACTCTCAGTCAGCGAGATCTTCAGTTAGTTGAAGACGTGTTGATAGTCTTCATGCCAGAGAAAGCGGTGTCCTTCTTCAAGAGATCTCTTAGTGGTGCTGCCTTCTGAGCAAACCCTGGGATGAAAGGGGAAAGGAAATTGAAGAGACCTAGGTATCGCTGAAGGTCCTCTTTGCCCTGTGGGACAGGCATCGCATGGACATCATCCAATTTGCCAGGATCTGGTTGGATGCCGTGGTCAGAGTAGATGGAGCCGATAAAGTTAATTTGGCGGACATGAATTCACTTATGGCTGTTGAAAACCAGGCCCGCCTTTCGTGCTGCACGCATCAGAGCATGGAGGTTATGGTCGTGCTTTGTTCTGGTTCTGCTCATCATGGTGATATTATCAGCAATGCACACTCAGCCAGGTGCCTGACTCGTGATGCAGTCCTTGTGTTGCTGGAACAATGGATAAACCAAAAGGGAGGCACTATAAGCAGTATCTGCTGAAAGGTGTGAGGAACGGGTGATCTCTTGTGAGCATTTGGCTAAGTGCACGGACCAGTAGCCATTCTTGGCATCAGGTTTGGAGAAAAAACGAGCACCCGCAAACTGGGAGTTCAGCTTTTCACGAACCATCCTTTTTCACCAGACAGAAGAGAGAGCTGCACCAGTCAGTATCGTCTTGGACACCATGGATGATGCTGTCTGCCGCCACTTTGTCCAGCTCGGTCTGTATATGGATGCTACACTTCTGGGGTGGGTGGATGGTGGGTGTAGCGTTCTCCCAGAGCTGCAGTGTAGCATCCCCCTTGAAGCTGCCTATTTTGCCAAAGCAATTGGAGTACAGTGACGTGAGATCTGCAACAGAGTGAATTGGGGTATCTTCCAGAGTCAGTTCGCTCCCGGGGCAGTGGCCAGTACCATGGATTGTCACCAGGGTCAGATCCCTGCATACTTGTAGTCCAGCAGTAGTAGGTCCAGTTGCTTTGAACGATGTAGAAAAATTGGGGTTTCCAATCCGCATCATTATAACACTTAATCATAATGGAGCTGAGACAAGGGATTGGGAACCTATTGTAAGCTGTTAGCTGACCGTTGTTTGGAGTTATCTTGGAATTCCATTTACCCGGCCACATGTATTTTAAGATGAGTAGGGGTAAAATGTTTTCACTGGCACCCATGTCCACTTTTGCCCAGAGCAAATGTGTGCCCTCTTTTCCTGGACAGACAGTACGAATGGATGCAAAAGCTTCTAGCAGAGTAATCAAATCAATGTGCTCATTATCATTGAGGACATGGAATGACTGTTCCGCTCTCCTGCTTGTGCTTGTACTCTGATCTTTGGGATCAGTAGTGTTTGTGTCACCCACAACGTCGTGGATGAATCGGTTGTGTTGTGATGGAAAATTGCGAAGCTTGTCATGGCGCAAAGATGTCCTGTGGTTCAACTGTTTGTGTTCAGGACTCTTGCCCGTAGTACCTGTCTTGGCTTTAAGCCATTGTCATTTCCAAGGTCCTCTGACACCGCATGCTTTGCATATGGAGTTAAATGCTGGACAGGCTTTAGGTGAATGCAAAAGCACACACCTTGTACATAGTATCTTGGATTTCGAATCCCTATTCAATGCACCTATGGTATTTGTTACATATAGAGATTGAAGGCTTTGTTGACTTGCGATGATGGTCTCAAATTTGCGGCCATCCTTCAACAAGGTGTCAACGGTGTACTCTTTGGATTTGTCCAAAAGATCATTTTGGTAGAGTTCCATTGGTGTGGATGCAATCAAAAGCTCGATATGGCGATCTGCCAGTTAGGAATCAGTAAAATCACATTCTCAGCCTTTGGCACGACAACAAATGACAAACTTGTCTATGAATTTGCTAGGCTGTTGTCTGCAAAGACATGAATTCACATCGATGTACTCGAAAATTGAACTTGAGACATAATTGGTCTTCTCGAGTGGACTGAATCTTCGCAGGGTCCTTCTGTTCTTCGTCATTGAGACGAGAGGTGTTGAGACGATGTCGTCCTTCATTGTCAAAGCTCTGCGTATCTTTACTGCTTGCCTCTGTGGATCATCAATGGCTAGGTCATTGAAACAAAGCTTGACTCTGCTTGAAAAGAAGAAATTCTGAAAGCAAAAGCAATATACTGCGGATGCTGGAAATCTGAAATAAAAACAAGAAATGCTGGAACCATTCAGCAGATCTGGCAGCATCTGTGGAAAGAGAAGCAGAGTTAACGTTTCGGGTCAGTGACCCTTCTTCGGTTCCAAAGAAGGGTCACTGACCCGAAACGTTAACTCTGCTTCTCTTTCCACAGATGCTGCAAGACCTGCTGAATGGTTCCAGCATTTCTTGTTTTTATTTCAAATTCTGAAAGCAGGTCAGATGTTGTCTAATTAATGGTAGGGAAAGGTGTTGCCATGATTGCAACGACTCTGTGTCATTGCACATACAGAAGAAAAGATAAGCTGTTGTCATGCAGGCCCCCACCTGCCAAGAATGAGGAATATTAATTTTGCCACATGGACATTAGATTTCAAATTGTTGCTAGGAAGAAGAGAAGGCCTGTTACAAGGACTGCCAGACCTTGGCCGGAAAAAACATTTACATACTAACAGACATTGAAGGCATGACAGCGCATTCCATTCCTTGCTAAGATCACACAATACAGCGAGCCACAACGTGGTTTGCCCAGTTAGTCACATGACTAACTTGCTTGGCAACCTGGGCATTTCTGAATTGTACAGTTTGAACTGAGAGCCTGCAGAAAGCAGAAAGCTCCTGGACTGAAGAAGACCTCTGGTCTGTCTGCCTTCTCCCATCTCTTTCTCACAAGTTTCTGAATCCACTGAAGACTCATGAATCCCTAGAAAGAAAAGTCTCCTACAGCGAAGAAGGTTTAAGAAGAATATTGGGCCCCAACGAAAAGCAAGATCTACCTACAATCAAGGACTCTACAGTGAGTCCGAAGAACCGTAACAACAATCTTCAAATATTGCCTCAAACTTTTCCACTCTATTTTTCTTCTGCTCTTTTCTGTCTCTATCTGCATGTGTGCATTGCGTATGCATGCTAGCATGGGGTGCGTCATGTATCTATAGGCATTAACCGAATTAGAGTTTAAGTTTAATAAATTTCAACTTTTCTTCTTTAAACCTAAGAAAGCCTGTTTGTGCTGGGTTCTTTGCCTTATAATTGGAAAGCAGTGAACAAGGATTCACCAAGGGGGAACTAAAAACACAGTGTGTTTAAAATTAAACCGTGTTACAGAAAGACCAGGTGAAGGCTAAAAGGGAACCCTAGACCCTTTCTCACCTGGTCGTAACACTGTGAAGGCAAATAATAGAAAGACTTGCAGTACCACTTCTAAACAGACTTGGATGTTGTGGCACTGTCTCTTGCTGTTCAGACTTGTTGCAATACCATTAATGGACAGGCTTGGCGGCTGTGGTGCTGTTACTTGCTGTGGAGACTTGTAGTACCATAAATGAACAGGCTGTGGAGGCTGTGGCGCTGTTGCATAATTTGCACACTTTTGGCTTAGCCCCACTGCAAAGGGTGGATTTGTGCAAAGAAAAATCGAATGCCCAAAACTGTAATGGAGATTTTCCCTCAAAATAGCAATAGCGATTGCTCCTCCTGAAATCACACTGGAAAGCTTTCCTCCATTCTGTGTCTTGACTGTCGTTCATTCCACTGTTCAACAATGGATTGCAGTGCTCCCCATATTGAAAATGTGTTGATTTTGTGCTCAACCCAGCAGCCCACTGCTCTATTGGTGTTATGTGTATGACACACCTCACAAAAGTAATGAGTCTGTTACCTCTGTACAGCATTCAACTTGCCCAGACTTCCTCATGTTGTTCCCAATGTGTGAAACTGACCTCAGAATCCCCTTGTCAATTGAATCAACAGGAGTCTGTAGCCACCCAACTTCACAGCCTGAAGTGAAAAGGAGCTTCCCCAGTTTCTGCTGACTGCACCACTGCCATGGTAAGTCTTCCAAGAGGAACAGAAGCATGCTTGCTTCAGAATCCTGAAACCAATAACAGTTGTACCGTGTCTAGTTCTAAAAACCCAGTGGTGCCGATTGTGTTGCGTCTTTGGGTCTTCAGAAACCTCACTGTTGCCAACATATTGCATGTTCCTTGAACCTCTGTTTTTGTAGAGACTTTACAGAAAGACTGACCGCTCCAGTTGGGATCAGTAACGCAATATAGTGTCTTTATTGAGTACTGAGAGATCAGCTAGTGCAGCGAGATGTTCACCATACCGGTGTTTCTTCAAGACTGCTAAACACTTAGAGTCACGTGGTGTGTTACATCATAGTTGATCTTGTAGCCACACCTGTTAAAGTTGTGCACACACAACAGCAAGGTCTGACAATGAGCAATGAGCAAATTGACCAGATAATCTGTGTTTTCGTGATCTCTTTCTGCAATGGGATCTTCAATGTCCATCTGAGGGGAAAGCCAGGGCTTTGATTCAACATTTTATAATTTAATCTCAAAAACAGCACCTCCAAAAATGCAACACTCAGTAATGCACTGAAGTGTCAATCTAGGTTATGTGTTCAAGGCTTTGGAAGTCAGCTTGGCTCAGAGGCAAGAGTACTGCCACTGAGCCTAGTCTTTTAAAAGTATATGGACTTACCAATAGTTTCAAAATCACACACAACATGCATTCATCAGTTTTATGATGTAAATCAGGATTTTGATTTTTGAGTTAAGTTTAAATAAAAATGAAATGAGCTAATAAAATTAGTCCATATTCAAGGGGACATACAATTCGCATCCATTCCAGTGTCGTTTGCACAGGTGAAACCCTGATTTTAACTTGGGACCTGAAACAGATGGGGGAGGGCAGCTGGGAATCACCCATTGGCAGCGGGTGAAAAATGGCGGCCCACAGTCCAAGCTTGGTGGCTCATTTAAATGGCTCTTTTGTCCCTCTCTCACCCCCCGGCATAACAATTAAATTAATTAGCAATGCACCAATGCACCTTCCAAACCTGCGACCTCTACCTACTAGAAGGGCAAGGGCAGCAAATGCATGGGAACACCACCACCTGCAAGTTCCCCTCCAAGTCACACACCATCCTGACTTGGAACTATATTGCTGTTCCTTCATTGTCGCTGGGTCAAAATCCTGGAACTCCCTTCCTAACAGCACTGTGGGTGTACCTACCCCAAATGGACTGCAGTGGTTCAAGAAGGCAGCTCACCACCACCTTCTCAAGGGCAATTAGGGATGGGTAATAAATGCTGGCCTGACCAGCAACGCCCACATCCCATGAATGAATTTTTAAAAACTGCCCTTTCCCCTTCCAAAACATTTTCTTTTACTATCTGACCTTCTCCCCTACCCCTAAACTGCACAAACTTTAAACTATAACCCTTCCCACCATTCCCTACACCCGTGATGCTAATTTGACCCTGCAACCACTGCCCCCCTGCACTGAGAAACTTACCCTCTCCCCACCAATGTTGCACCTCATTTTCCTGGATGGGGATCTGAAGGCGCGGCAGTGCCGGCCACCTGGGTGAAGATTGCGGCGGTACTTCAGGAGGTGACGGGAGACTCATGAATACAGGTGATTTAATTTATTTGAATATTGAAAGGGCGATCTCATCGCCAAGCGGTGGGGGAGCCGCCACGAGGGCAGGCCCTGCCAGCGTCGAGGTCAGTGGCGGCCCTCATCCGGGGCAATCTTCATGCCCCCCTTGCCATGGATCCCGCGTTGAGGGCTCTATAAAATCTAGCCCGAGGTTGTTGGTGTGAGGAAAAGGCAATTTTAACTCCCGAGCCTTACTTATATGTGGGAAGTCAGACTCTCACCCAAAATGGCAGGAATTTCCAGCTGGCTGCCAGGTGGGGATGGGATTTTTGTGCAGCAGGAGATTGTTGCCAGGGACCTGATAAATGATCCCAGGTTATGATAAGTGGTGAGGGGAGTTGTTCTGTTGTTGACCGAGGTCATGGGAGGGAAACTGAAAGGGCTAAGGTTTCCTTAGCCTCACAGTTCCAGCGACCCGGGTTCAGTTCTGGGTACTGCCTGTGCGGAGTTTGCAAGTTCTCCCTGTGTCTGCGTGGGTTTTCGCCGGGTGCTCCGGTTTCCTCCCACCTCCAAAGGCTTGCAGGTTGATAGGTAAATTGGCCATTGTAAATTGCCCCTAGTGTAGGTAGGTTGTAGGAGAATGGTGGGGATGTGGTAGAGAATATGGGATTAGATTAGATTAGATTAGATTAGATATACAGCACTGAAACAGGCCCTTCGGCCCACCGAGTCTGTGCCGAACATCAACCACCCATTTATACTAATCCTACACGAATCCCATATTCCTACCAAACATCCCCACCTGTCCCTATGTTTCCCTACCACCTACCTATACTAGTGACAATTTATAATGGCCAATTTACCTATCAACCAGCAAGTCTTTTGGCTTGTGGGAGGAAACCGGAGCACCCGGAGAAAACCCACGCAGACACAGGGAGAACTTGCAAACTCCACACAGGCAGTACCCAGAATCGAACCCAGGTCCCTGGAGCTGTGAGGCTGCGGTGCTAACCACTGCGCCACGATTAATGTAGGATTAGTATAAATGGGTGGTTGTTGGTCGGCACAGACTCGGTGGGCCGAAGGGCCTGTTTCAATGCTGTATCTCTAAATAAATAAATAAACTCCAGCTTTCTCTGGCCAACAACAAAACCATAAGTATAATTAAAATACTGTCATTCCTGGGTCTCTTCTGGCCCAGATTCTGCCTGCTATCAGGTTTGATTGGTGAGAACTGGCACCATGTGCAACTTGCACAATGCAGAATAAGAATCACCTCAAGAATCTTAATTGTGTCATAGGACCCCAACGTTTAATCGTTACTGACAGCCTCACCTACCTGCAGTGAGTGCTGCCGACACTGCTGAAAACCTGTCAGTTAAAATGATGGCATGTGGGAGTGCATTGGGAACACACTGGGAAGCACACACTCGCTATTTTAATCAAGGGCCCATCTCGTTGTTGCTGGGCAGGTTGAGTTAAAATACGGCTTTTAATGTCTTCTTTTCCCATGAACAAGTACTGCAAAGACGATCACATCAAGTGCCTTAATATTTATCTTTAAGTAAATGAAAATGTACAGATGTCCTGATCAATAAATTGTCTTCAGAAATTGGCAGTTGGAGAGGTTTGCTTGACATTAAGGTATAATATAAGAGTAAATTGCAAGTTGGGCACTCCTTCAACATTGCTGCAAGAAGCAACTGAAGTTTAATTACTTCAATTGCAAATATGCAATCCAGCAGTTATTTTAACTTTGTCCACATTTATAGCACCAAATGGATATTAGAAGCTGGTGACAGATTAATGAAAGAAACCGCTGTACATAAAGAACATTAAAACTCAACAAATCACTTGATCTTACACCCCCATGAAATAGGCTTCATTTCAAAGTCTTTGTACTGACTTACATTTTTGTCTCTGCCTTACCACAAGAGGAATAGGATCATCTGGGTTACACATAGGAGCAGTTTGCAGAAAATAAAATCCACCTGCCAATTTCATCTATTCTCCATTCAATTGAATGAACATATCTACTTAACTCCACTCAAAACAAACAGCTGGATGATGCATTTTTTTTGTTGCAATAAGTGGAAAACAAACAGCAGAAACATAATGGGAAAAATTGGCTTACCCCATTTTCCAGGTTTGGGGGGGTGGGCGGTGGGGGTGGCGGGGACAGGAGGCCTGCCCACGCTGTTTCTGTTAGAGGTGAGCAACACGCACATTTGACGCAGCCACCTCATTACTATGATTGCAGTATGAGGCCGAGCGTCTGTCGGGCTACTGGCTGCCTCTGCACTCTGCATGGGGATGAGCAGCATTGTGTTAATAGCATCTGGTGCAACCAGCCTTCTGCTCTGAAAGGCAATCTGTCCCCCTTAAATGGAATCTGCACTGTATAACAGCTTCTGGGTGACAGATGTGGCCCTGGAGCCATTAGTGATCAGGAGGAGAGACACCATGGGCTAATTTTATCAGCCCTCTAGGGATGGGTAGGGTGATATGGGGGCCCATAATATTGCGAGGGAAGGCGGTGGGGTGGAGTGCCCTTCGCCTTCCCAATGCCATTCAATTTAGTTAGTGGTAGGGAAGATGGAGGACGGCCTTCCCGCCCAGAGACTATTTGAGGATGGCCACTTAAGGGCCTCATACTGCCACCATTAGCATTTTGCCAGTGGTGATTGGGGAGTGGGGGGCCTCCGCCACATGCGGAGGCTGCCCGGTAACTCCAGGCAGCTTCTGTGTGGGCTGGTGGGAGCCCTCCTGCTTGGGCAAAGGATGTACCTGTGCCACAACTCACCCTCCTGCCCTCAACATCCCACCCAAACCAACCCCTTGCCAGGCCCTGTTACCTGCACTCCAGGGCTCATAAGAACATAAGAAATATGAGCAGGAGTAGGCCACTTGGTGCCTTGAGCCTGCTTTGCCATTCAATAAGGTCTTGGCTGATCTGATTGTGGCCTTGAATCCACTTTCCTGCCTACCCCCCATAACCCTTCATTCACTTGTAGATCAAAAATCTGTCTAAATCAGCCTTGCATATATTCAATGACCCAGCAACCACTACTCCCTGGGGTAGAGAATTCCAAAGATTAACGATCTTATGAGAGAAGAAATTCCTCCTCATTTCCATCGTAAATGAGAGACCCTTTATTTTGAAACTGTGCCCCTAGTTCTAGATTCCCCCACAAAGGGAAACATCCTCTCAGCATCTACCCTGTCAAGCCCCTTAAGAATCTTATACATTTCAATCAGACCACCTCCCATTCTTCTAAACTCCTATGGGTATAGGCTCAACCTGCTAAACATTTCTGCATAAGACAAACCCCTCATCCCAGGAATCAGCCTAGTGAACCTTCTCTGACATGGCTCTAAAGCAAGTATATCTCTCCTAAATAAGAAGACCAGCAGTACAGTAGTCTGGGTGTGATCTCACCAATGCCCTGTACTGTTGCAGCACAAAATCCCTATTTATACTCCATCCCCTTTGCAATAAAGGCCAACATTCCATTTGCCTTCCTTATTACTTGCTGTATCTGCATGCTAGCCTTTTTGTGATTCATGTACAAGGACACCCAGATCCCTCTGTATTTCTGCAATCTCTCTCCATTTAAATAATATTCTGCATTTCTATTCTTCCACCAAAAGTGGACAGCCTTACATTTTCTCGCATTATACTCCATCTGCCAAATTTTTGCTCATTCACCTTACCTATCTATATCCCTTTGCAGGCACTTTGTGTCCTCGTCACAACTTGCTTTCCTACCTATCTTTGTATCATTAGCAGATTTGGCTACAATACACTCAGTTTCTTCATCCAAGTCATTAATATAGTGTCATGCAGACCCCCACCTGCCAAGAATGAGGCATATTAATTTTGTCATATGAACATTGATTGTAAACTGTTGCTGGAGTGAAGAAAGGACTTGTTAAACAATCACCAGACACTTGGCTGGAAAAACATTTGCATACTAACTCTTTGGATGTCCAAAGAGACTTGGGGTTCAGGTCAGAGATCTTTCAAATGCCCCAAGCAAGTGCAGAAAATAATCAAAAAGGCTAATGGAATGCTAGCCTTTATATCCAGAGGATTGGAGTAGAAAGACAAAGAGGTTATGCTGCAGCTGTAAAAAAAAAACCCTGGTTAGACCCCACTTGGAATACTGTGAGCAATTCTGGGCACCACACCCTAGGAAGGATATATTGGCCTTGGAGGGAGTGCAATGTCGGTTTACAAGAATGATACCTGTACTACAGGGGTTAAATTACGAGGAAAGATTACACAAATTAGGCCTGTTTTCACTGGAATTTAGAAGGTCAAGGGGTGATCTGATTGAAGTCTTCAAGATATTAACAGGAAAAGACAGGCTAGATAAAGATAAACTATTTCCACTGGTTGGAGATTCTAAAACTAGGAGGAATAGTTTTAAAAGTAGGACCAGACTGTTCAGGAGAGATGTTAGGAAACACTTCTTCATGCAAAGGGTGGTTGAGGTTTGGAACTCGCTCCCACAGACAGCAGTTGAAGCTGGAACAGTTGTTAATTTTAAATCTGAGATAGATAGATTTTTGTTAAGCAAAGATATTAAGGGATATGGGCCAAAGGCAGGTATATGGAGTTAGGCCGCGGATCAGCCATGATCTCATTGAATGGCGGGACAGGCTTGAGGGGCTGAATGGCCTACTCCTGTTCCTATCTTCCTATGTTCTTATGTTCCTAACAAACAGTGCTTGGAGAGACAAAGAGACTTTCTCCCAAGCCACTGGACCCACTAAAGACACGTAAATCTCAAGAGAGAAAAGACTCTGACCTTGAAACAAGTTGAAGCGTGAACTGGGCCTCAATGAATTGCAAATCTGACCGGCAACCAAAGACTTCACAGCAAACTCAAAGGACAGTAAAATGGAAACCCATATATTGCCCAAAACCTTTCCCCTTTATTCTTTGCCACTTTTCTGTCTCTATCTGCTTGTGTGTTTATCGCGTATGCATGCTTCTGTGGGCGCGTCGCATATTCGTAGTCGGTAACCGGATTAGAGGTTAAGATTAATAAACTTCTACCTTTCTTGTTTAAAATCTAAGAAAACCTATCTGAATTGATTTCTTTGCCTGAGAATTGGAAAGCGGTGAACAAGGATTCACTAAGGGGAAGTTAAAAACACGGTCAAACCAGGCAAAGGCTGAGAGGGAACCCTTAGACTCCTTCTCACCTGGTTGTATCAGAAATTTGGTGGCCAGCGTGCTGGATTTGACCCACAGACAAATGAGAAATTGGAAGTGGGAAGCCAAATTGTTCCCAATCAAAAAAGAGAAAAGATTTTCTTGTGGCTGTGTGTGCTTGAATACTAACATGTCTGGAACTGAAGCTAGTAGCTCCCCAAGTCAGGGTGAAGTAACTTGGGATAATTTAAAAGCACTGTCTATGGAGGAGTTGAGGAAAATGGCTGAGCAGTGTGGGATCACTATACGTGGCAAGGCTAGGAAGTCTGAACTCCTAAGACTACTGGCCAACTAATTTTCACTTGAATCTGAAGAAGCAGAAACAGGGTTAGAAGTAGACCCCGACAGGGTGTTGCTCGCAAAGATACAATTGGAACAAAGGAAACTTGAATTCGAGGAAAGAAAAAGAGAAAGAGAGAGACAGGAGAAAGAAAGAGAGAGACAGGAGAAAAAGAAAAAGAGGCAGGAGAGATGTTTTTAATTCATTCATGGGAAGTGGGCGTCACTGGCTATGCCAGCATTAATTGCCCATCCCTAATAGCCCTTGAGAAGGTGGTGGAGAGCTGCCTTCTTGAATGGCTGCAGTCCATGTAAGGTAGGTACACCCACAGTGCTGTTAGGAAGAGAGTTCCAGGATTTTGACCCAGTGACAGTGAAGGAATGACGATATTGTTCCAAGTCAGGATGGTGTGTGACTTGGACAGGAACTTGCAGGTGGTGATGTTCCCATGCATCTGCTGTTCTTGTCCTCCGAGGTGGTAGAGGTCGCGGGTTTGGAAGGTGCTGTCTATGGAGCCTTGGTGCATTGCTGCAGTGCATCTTGTAGATGGTACACACTGCTGCCACTGTGCGGCAGTGGTGGAGGGAGTGAATGTTTGTGGATGGTGTGCCAATCAAGTGGGCTGCTTTGTCCTGGATAGTGTTGAGCTTCTTGAGTGTTGTTGGAGCTGTGCCCATCCAGGCAAGTGGAGAGTATTCCATCACACACCTGACTTGTGCCTTGTAGATGGTGGACAGGCTTTGGGGAGTCAGGAGGTGAGTTACTTGCCTTGACCTGCTCTTGTAGCCACGGTATTTATATGGATGTTGATAGTGGGGGATTCAGCAATGGTAATGCCATTGAACGTCAAGGGGAGATGTTAGATTCTCTCTTGTTGGAGATGGTCATTGCCTGGCACTTGTGTGGCGCGAATGTTACTTGCCACTTATCAGCCCAAGCCTGGATATTGTCCAGGTCTTGCTGCATTTCTACACAGACTGCTTCAGTATCTGAGGAGTCGCGAATGGTGCTGAACATCCCCACTTCTGACCTTATGATTAATGGAAGGTCATTGATGAAGCAGCTGAAGATGGTTGGGCCTAGGACACTACCCTGAGGAACTCCTGCAGTGTTGACCTGGAGCTCAGATGATTGACCTCCAACAACCACAGCCATCTTCCTTTGCGCTCGGTATGACTCTAACCAGCAGAGAGTTTTCCCCCTGATTCCCATTGACTCCAGTTTTGCTAGGGTTTCTTGATGCCACACTCAGTCAAATGCTGCCTTGATGTCAAGGGCAGTCACTCTCACCTCACCTCTTGAGTTCAGTTCTTTTGTCCATGTTTGAACCAAGGCTATAATGAGGTCAGGTGCTGACTGGCCCTGTCGGAACTCAAACTGGGTATTGCTGAGTAGGTTATTGCTAAGCAAGTGCTGCTTAATAGCACTGTTGATGACACCTTCCATCACTTTGCTGATGATTGAGAGTAGACTGATGGGGCGGTAATTGGCCGGGTTTGATTTGTCCTGCTTTTTGTGTACAGGACATACCTGGGCAATTTTCCATATTGCAGGGTAGATGCCAGTGTTGTAGCTATACTGGAACAGCTTGGCAAGGGGCACGGCAAGTTCTGGAGCACAGGTCTTCAGTACTATTGCCGGAATAGTGTCAGGACCCATAGCCTTTGCGGTATTATTGGCCAGGGGCTGCTAGAAGTACAGAATCTGTTACAAACTGCTGGGATTGTTTGAACTGTAGTAACCTGGAGCTCGGACACTGGCCTGTGCTGGTAAAAACCAGTTTGAACTAATTACTTTATGGGACAAGGCAAAGAACAGGACACTGGAAAAGGGCCTTATTTGGACACGGTGTGATACCGGGGTCTTTGGGCCTGGGCCAATTAAGAGAAGCTGTGAACGAGGTGAGCAAGCTTAAGCCAACCGGAAAGACACAACTCAGATTTGGAGAGATAAGCAACAGGATAAGAATAGAGCTTTTTGGGAATAGAGCCAGTGAAAACTCTGGAGATCAACCATCGTGGAAGCGGAAGACCCTGCGTGAGCGACGCGGCGACGACGTAGAAGCGAGAGAGAAAACGGAACGTCTGGCCAGCGTTAACTCTCCCTTTTTCGGGTAATATCCTTTGTATTCTGTGACTAGGTCAGGGAAAGGTCAGAGAAACCGAGTGGGTGTGCTTATGAATTCTAGCTAGTTTTGTTATTAACTGTGTAACTCAGTGGGAGTTGTATGTTTTTGTCTAACTAAGTGTATAAGCCTTTTTCTTACATTGTACAACAACGTGAATAAAGTAAATTGATAGTTAAAGAAAGGACTGAGTTCCTCCTCTTTGTACTAAGCCAGTAACTGTAGCTGTGGATTAAGCTGGAGGGTGGCTCTCTTGAAATCCGATATCCCAAATACTCAACTTGAGCATGACGGCCAGGATCAACTGGGTATAGGGAATAAAGGGGACAAGGGGGAGTTGACTCCGCTCCACGGTTATCATTATCCAGTGCCTTCAGTCATTTCTTGATATCACGCGGAGTGAATCAAATTGGCTGAAGTCTGGCATCTGTAATGCTGGGGACTTCAGGAGGGGGCTGAGATGGATCATCAACTTGTCACTTCTGACTGAAGATTGTTGCAAATGCTTCAGCCTTATCATTTGCACTGATGTGCTGGGCTCCCCCATCATTGAGGATGGGGATATTTGTGGAGCCACCTCCTCCAGTTAGTTGTTTAATTGTCCACCAGCATTCACGGCTGGATGTGGCAGGACTGCAGAGCTTAGATCTGATCCGTTGGTTGTGGGATTGCTTAGGTCTGTCTATTGCATGCTGCTTATGCAGTTTGGCATGCAAATAGGCCTGGGTTCTAGCTTCACCAGGTTGACACCTCATTTTGAGGTATGCCTGGTGCTGCTCCTGTTATGCCCTCCTGCACTCTTCATTGAACCAGGGTTGGTCTCCTGGCTTGATGGTAATGGTAGAGTGGGGGATATGCCGGGCCATGAGGTTACAAATTGTGGTTGAGTACAATTCTGCTGCTGCCGATGGCCCACAGCGCCTCATGGATGCCCAGTTTTGCATTGATAGATCTGTTTGAAATCTACCCCATTTAGCACGGTGGTACTGTCACACAACACGATGGACGGTATCCTCAATGTGAAGGCGGGACTTTGTCTCCACAAGGACTGCGCGGTGGTCACTCCTACCAATACAGTCATGGACAGAAGCATCTGCGGCAGGCAGATTGGTGAGAATAAGGTCAAGTATGTTTTTCCCTCTTGTTGGTTCTATCACCACCTGCTGCAGAACCAGTCTCGCAGCTATGTCCTTTAGGACTCGGCCAGCTCGGTCAGTAGTGGTGCTGCCGAGCCACTCTTGGTGATGGACATTGAAGTCACCCACCCAGAGTACATTTTGTGCCCTTGCCACCCTCAATTTTTCCTCCAAGTGGTGTTCAACATGGAGGAGTACTGAGTCATCAGCTGAGGGAGGGCGGTAGGTGGTAATCAATAGGAGGTTACCTTGCTCATGTTTGACCTTATGCCATGAGACTTCATGGGGTCCCGAGTCGATGTTGAGGACTCCCAGGGCAACTCCCTCCCTACTGTAGACCACTGTCCCGCCACTTCGGCTGGGTCTGTCCTGCCAGTAGTACACGACATACCCAGGGATAGTGATTGCAGGTTCTGGGACATTGTCTGTAAGGTATGATTCCATGAGTATGACTCTGTCAGGCTGTTGCTTGACTAGTCTGTGGGACAACTCTCCCAACTTTGGCACAAGCCCCCAGATGTTAGTAAGAAGGACTTTGCAGGGTCGACAGGGATGGGTTTGCTGTTGTCGTTTCCAGTGCCTCGGTCGATGCCGGGTAGTCCGTCCGGTTTCATTCCTTTTTATTGACTTCGTAGCGGTTAGGTACAACTGAGTGGCTTGCTAGGCCATTTCCGAGGGCATTTAAGAGTTAACCACATTGCTGTGCGTCTAGAGTCACATGTAGGCCAGACCCAGGTAAGGACAGCAGATTTCCTTCCCTAAAGGACATTAGTGAACCAGATGGGTTTTTACAACAATCGAAAATGGTTTCATGGCCATCATTAGACTAGCTTTTAATTCCAGATTTATTAATTAAATTCAAATTCCACCTTCTGCTGTGGTGGGATTCAAACCCATGTCTCCAGATCAATACCCTGGGTCTCTGGGTTACGAGTCCAGTGATAATACCACTACGCCACAGAGACAGAGAAAGAAAGAGCCTTCCAGAAGGAATGTGAAGAAAAAGAGAGGGAGAGAGAGAGAAAGCAAAAGAGAAAGATAAAGAACCTTCCAGAAAGAATGCGAAGAGTGACAGCTGAAGCGGTTTAAGTTAACTAGGGTGCGACGGAAGAACCCCAGTGAAAGCGCGGTCAATATGGAGGAGCGTAATTCAGGGCTGCGTACAGAATTGTTAAAACTTTCCCAACTGATCCCAAAATTCAATGAGGGAGACATGGAAGCCTTTTTTGTGTCTTTTGAAAAACTGGCAAGGCAGTTAAAGTGGCCAGCTGAGCCTTGGACTTTGCTGTTACAGAGTAAATTAACTGGAAAAGGTTTATTCCATTTTGCCAGATGAGAGTTCATCAAATTACGAACTGACAAGAAATGCTATCCTCGGGACATATGAGTTAGTCCTGGCAGCCTATCGCCAAAAGTTTAGAACCCTCAAGAAGCAAGCTGATCAAACTTACCTGGACTTTAAGAGAAATAAGCCTCAGTCGTAGTCACACTCTCCTGTCCCTGACCACAGATCAAGTCTGAAGTATTTAACCTAAGGGGTGTGACCGCTTCCTGGAACAAAGTGTCCGGGTAACCTTCTTCCTCCTTGCTGCATCGCAGTGTCTGAAGCTCGGACTCCAGCTCATCAACTCTGAGCCACATTTCTTCGAGCTGCAGATGCTTACTGCAGATGTGGTTGCTGTGGATCATGTGGTCTCTGGTCTCCACCAACTCCCACATGCTACAGCGGCAACATATCACCTGCCCTGCCATCTTTATTGTATTCTGTTTAACTATTTAGTGTTTCAAGTTGAGAAATATCATTCAATGATAATTAGTAGTTGTATGAAGTAGTCTAACTAGTTAAGCTATAAATTTAATATAGTATTATATCTCTCCAGGACTAGTTCAAACTACTGGCCCAGTTTAGAGAAAATAAAAGAAACGTTAAAACTCACCACGCAATCACCTACCTGCTTACCTAATTAATGACCCTGGACTTCAGCTGTCAGGGCATGCCGGGTCCCCCTCCCTCTCTCAGACCATTCCTTGTTCTGTAAAAGACTGGAACATCACCTCTTCGCTCATTGCAATGAATTCCCACACTCACCAAATTCCTGACTTAAGGATTCGGTTGAACTGGACTTCATGCCCTTCTCAGCATGGTGCACTGCGCAGGTGAGCTGGAAGTGGCTGATTGTGCAGTGAGCCCCAGCAAAAGGGTGCTAGGCTTCCGTAGGCGGTGCAAATGAGGCGGAAAACTTCCACTGGTTGAAGTCACACCTAGCACAAAGGAAGATGATCATTGTTATTGGAGGCCAATCATCTCAACCCCAGGATATTGCTGCAGGAGTTCCTCAGGGCAGTGTCCTAGGCCCAAACACCTTCAGCTGCTTCATCAATGATCTTCCTTCCATCATAAGGTCAGAAGTGGGGATAATCGCTGATGATTGCACAATGTTCAGCACCATTCGCAACTCCTCACATACAGAAGCAGTCCGTGTAGCAATTCAGCAAGACGTAAACAATATCCAGTTTTAGGCTGATAAGTGGCAAGTAACATTCGCGCCACACAAGTGCTAGGCAATGACCAAACTAGCTAGACAGAATCTAACCATCTCCCCTTGACGTTCAACAGTATTACCATCACTGAATCCCCCACTATCAACTTCCTGGGAGTTACTATTGACCAGAAACTGAACCTCACCAGTGACATAAATACTGTGGCTACAAGAGCAGGTCAGAGACTGGGAATTCTGTGGCAAATAACCCACCTCCTGACTCCCCAAAGCCTGTCCACCATCTACAAAGCACAAGTCAGGAGTGCGATGGAATACTCTCCACTCGCCTGGATGAGTGCAGCTCCAACGACACTCAGGAAGCTCGACACCATCCAGGACAGAGCAGTTCAATTAATTAGGTGTCCCTGTCACTGGCATTAATATCCACCCCATCCTCCACCTGTACATAGTGTCTGCAGTATAATCTACAGGATGTATTGCAGAAACTCACCAAGTTTACTGTGAAAGCACCTTTCTCTCCTATGACCTCACCAATCCAAGTCCCCTTCAAGTCACACATCATCCTAATATGGACATATATTGCAGCTGAGTCAATAGCCTGTAATTCCCTATCTGATATCTTTGTGGGGGCAATAGCACCATGAGGGCTGTAGGCATTCAAGGAGAAGGCCCATCACCACCTTCCCAGGGCAACTAAATATGGACAATAAATGAAGCTTTGGCAGCATTGACAATGTGCCAAGAACAAATCAATAAAAATGCTCAAGGTTATAATCTTCATCAGGCAATGATATTCAGTATTAATCAAAAAATGTCATTATTGACTGCCATTTATTATCTGCCCATGTAAATGTCTATATTTAGATAATATCTCTGGCCTCAACAGATCTTGCTTCCACAGATAAGAGGCTAAATATTTGGCTTGCAGCACATGTATCAGGATCGTAATAAATACCATAAACACTAAAGGTCCAAGAACTTATCCCTGTGGGAATACATTGGCCATTACAGTCCATCTTGCATTGTTTACATCTGTAACTACTTCCAGTTTTCTTTCACCAAACCAATTTTCCATCCAACTTACATCGTCATTCTTGGTCCCTTGAGCCTTCACTTTTGTTAAATGTAAGGGATTTTGTCAAACACTTTTTGAAAGTCAAATACTATAATATCAAGAAGCTTTTCACTTGCTTCAGGATTTCAGTATCTGGATTGCATCCACAATACATATAGCTAACTCACTTACAAACATCCGAACATACAAACATACGAATTAGGAGCAGGAGTAGGCCATTCGGCCCCTCTAGCCTGCTCCGTCATTCAGTAAAATCATTGGGGCTGATCTGATTGTAACCTTGACTGCACATTCCCGCCTACCCCTGATAACCTTTCACCCCCTTGCTTATCAAGAATCTATCTACCTCTCCCTTAAAAATACTTAAAGACTCTGTTTCCACTGCCTTTTGAGGAAGAGAGTTCCAAAGACTCACGACCCTCTGAGAGAAAAGATTTCTCCTCATCTCTTTCTTAAATGAGCGACCCCTTATTTTTAAATAGTGACCCCTAGTTCTGGATTCTCCCACAAGGGGAAACATCCTTTCCACATCCACCCTGCCAAGACCCCTCAGAATCTTATATGTTTCAATCAAGTCACCTCTTACTCTTCTAAACTCCAGTGGATACAAGCCTAGCCTGTCCAACCTTTCCTCAGAAGACAGCCTGCCCATTCCAGATGTTAGTCTAGTAAATCTTGTCTGAACTGCTTCCAACGCATTTACATCCTTCCTTAAATAAGGAGACCAATACTGTACACAGTACTCCAGATGTGGTCTCACCAATGTCCTGTATAACTGAAGCATAATCTCCCTACTTTTGTATTCAATTCCCCTTGCAATAAACTATAATGTTCTATTAGCTTTCCTAATTATGTGCTGTACCTGCATTCTAACCTTTTGCGATTCATGCACTAAGACACCCAGATCCCTCTATATCTCAGAGCTCTGCAATTTCTCACCATTTAGATAACATGTTTCTTTTTTATTCTTCCTTCCAAAATCGACAATTTCACATTTTCCCACATTATACTCCATTTGCCAGATCTTTGCCCACTCACTTAACCTATCTATATCACTTTGGAGCCTCCTGATGTCCTCTTCACAATTTACTTTCCTACATATCTTGGTGTCATCAGCAAATTTAACAATCATACCTTCGGTCCCTTCATCCAAGTCATTTTTATAAACTGTAAAAAGTTGAGGCCCCAGCACTGATCCGTGCAGCACAGCACTCATTACATCTTGCCAACCAGAAAATGACCCATTTATGCCTACTCTCTGTTTCCTGTTAGCTAGCCAATCTTCTATCCATGCCAAAAAGTTACCCCCTATACCATGAGCTTTTATTTTCCGCAATAACCTTTGATGTAGTATCTTATAAAATGTCTTCTGGAAATCCAAGTACAGTACATCCACTGGTTCCCCTTTATCCACAGCACATGTTCCTTCTTCAAAGAACTCCAATAAACTGGGTAAACATGATTTCCCTTTCACAAAACCATGTTGACACTGTCTGATTACCTTGAATTTTTCGAAGTGCCCTGATATAACATCATTAATAATAGCTTCTAACATTTTCGCTAAGGCAGATATTAAGTGAACTGGCCTGTAGTTTCTTTCTTTCTGTCTCCCTCCCTTTTGAACAAAGGAATTACATTCAGTATTTTCCAATCTAATGGAAGCTTCCCCAAATCTAGGGAACTTTGGAAAATTAAAACCAATGCATCAACTATCTCACTAGCCACTTCTTTTAGAAGTCCATCAGGACCTGGGGACTTGTCAGCCCGCAGCTCCAACAATTTGTTCAGTACCACTTCCCTAGTGATTGTAATTTTCTTGAGTTCCTCCCTTCCTTCCATTTTCTGATTTCCAGCAATTTCTGGGACATTACTTGTATCCTCCATAGTGAAGACAGATGCAAAATACCCGTTTATTTCATCTGCCATCTCCTTATTTTCCCTTATTAATTGCCCAGACTCATTTTCTATAGGACCAATGCTCACTTTGTTAACTCTTTTATTTTAAAAATATATATCGTAACTCTTGCTATCTGTTTTTATATTTCTAGCTAGCTTCTCTTGTACTCTAATTTTTCCCTCCTTATCAGTCTTATTGTCATTATTTGCTGTTTTTTTTATTCTGTCCAATCTTCTGACCTGCCACCCATCTTTGCATAATTATATGCTTTTTCTTTAAGTTTGATACTATTTTTAACTTTTTTAGTTAATCACAGATGGTGGATCCTCCCCTTGGAATTTCTCTTTCTCGTTGGAATGTATCTATTCTCAAACACATGGGTGTGAAATGCGGATGCGTAGCACCAGTGGAAGCCCTCCCAGGGGGGCACACAGTGTCTCCGCTCATATGGGCGGGTTGGCCATGCATTGGCAGCTTCCCAACTGGCCAGATCGTATCGTCAAACAAACTTATTTACCCAATTTACAGACTTGGACCACATAGGTTCATTTAACATATTTGTTTGTCACTCACCTAAGAACATGTATACAGCTGGCAGAGTAGACCACCATTAGCATTTTTTAAAGGGCCAGACAGCCAATTTTCAGGTAAGATGATTTACACTAACGTCTGCTATTGAAAAGTCTCTAGAAGTACTCTGGAGTATTTTTGGAGGTGTTGTGGTGAGTTGCTGCCTTTGGCAGGGAATGTAGCTGCATCTTGTCAGGGAGGGCAAAGGATTTGGTGGCCTGTCCACACCAAGGCTGCAGAAGGTATGGAGGCTTTAGTTGCAGTGCCTCTGGGTCTGCAACATGACAGGGGAGATGAAACAGAGGCTGTGGAGAGGGGAAGAGCTGTTTGATGCCCTCTGCCCAGTTTAGGCAAGACTCCACCATGTTCCCTGACAGTGACAGGCAGCCCTCTGGCAGGTCAACAATGTACCAAGCATCTAGGTGTGCACATACGTCAGTGTTCTCCTGTATGCTGCCTCATCAAAGTCCTCATCTGAGTGCCCTGTAGCAGAACTCATCTGTGGTCTCATCCTGCAGTGAGCTGGCACATGAACTATCCTTTCCCCTGGAATGGTTGCAGCCTGCTTGTATCTGGTGTTGCACTACATGCAGATCCCAACTCCATACTAGCTTATAAAGTATGTGTAATTCCAGTAGCTGGGCTGGTGGCTGCAGTATCAGCTCAAGTGATGGTGTTTCTTCAACAGTGTTGGGGTGTTACTTTTTTTTATTAATTCGTTCATAGGATGTGGGCGTCACTAGCAAAGCCATTGTTTATTGAGCATCATTAATGCACTTGAGAAGTGGTGGAGAGCTGCCTTCTTGAATTGTTGCAGTCCATGTGGAGTAGGTACACCCACATTGCTGTTAGGAAGGGAGTTCCAGGATTTTGATCTAGTGACAGTGAAGGAGCGACAATATAGCTCCAAGTCAGGATGGTGTGTGTCATTTGGAAGGGAACTTACAGGTGGTGGTGTTCCCATGCAACTGCTACTCTTGTTCCTCCAGGTGGTAGAGGTCACGGGTTTGGAAGGTGCTGTCTAAGGAGCCTTGGTGAATTGCTGCAGTGCATCTTGTAGATGGTATACACGGCTGCCACTGTGCGTCGGTGGTGGAGAGAGTGAATGTTGAAGGTGGTGGATGGGGTGTCAATCAAACGAGCTGCCTTATCCTGGATGGTTTCGAGCTTCTTGAGTGTTATTGCAACTGCACCCATCCAGGCAAGTGGGGAATACTCCATCACACACCTGACTTGTGCCTTGAAGATGGTGGACAGGCTTTGGGGAGTCAGGAGGTGGGTTATTCATTGCAGATTTTCCAGCCTCTGATCTGCTATTGTAGCCACAGTATTTATATGGCTGGTCCAGATAAATTTCTGGTCAATGATAACCCCCCCAGGGTTGTTGATGGTGAGGGATTCAGCAATGTTAATGCCCTTGAATGTCAAAGGGAGAATGTTACATCCTCTCTTGTTGGAGATGGTCATTGCCTGGCTCTTGTGTGGCGCGAATGTTACTTGTCACTTATCAGCCTAAGTCTAAATGTTCTCCAGATCTTGTTACATGTGGGCACGGACTGCTTCAGTATCTGAGGATCTGCGAATGATACTGAACATTGTGCAATCATCAATGAACATCTCCACTTCTGACCTTATGATGGAGGGAAGGTCATTGATGAAGCAGCTGATGGTCATTGGACATAGGACACTACCCTGAGGAACTCCTGCAGCGATATCGAGATGCTTGGCCTTCAACAAGCACAAACATCTTCCTTTGTGCTCGGCATGACCCAATCCAGTGGAGAGTTTTCCCTGATTCCAATTGACTTCAATTTTACAAGAGCTCCTTGATGCCACATTCAGTCAAATGCTGCCTTGATGTCATCTCATCCCTGGAATTCATCTCTTATGTCGCTGTTTGGACCAAGGCTGTAATGAGGCCTGGAGCTGAGTGGCCTGGCGGAATCTCTTCCTCCTGGGGCTGCTGTGTTTGGGCAGGTGACTGCTCTTGTGTGTCGGAAAACAGAAAATCAGAAGGGGAAGGTTGGGATGAGGGACGGGGGATGGGGTGGAATGTGGAAGATCCATGTTCACATCACCAGCAGCATGCACATCATGCAGATAGCAGAATGAGGGTGAGCTGAGAGCTGAAAAGGGATATATGGCAGGATTTGCCTCATCCTCAGTGTTCTTCGTGACACCGGATGCCACGGACCCCGTTGTAGTTGGCCCTATGACATGGCAAACCACCTCCTCCGTAGGGTTCAGGAGATGGAAACATCCTGTCCCCCACCAGTTCTGCTCTCCTCCTGTCTAATGTGTGAAATTGTCCTACAAGAGAGAGGGCAAAATGTCAATGATTGTATTGCACTGTGTTTGGGTGATGTGTCTGCCACAGCTGAATAGCTAGAGATATTTGGAAGCAGCAGGAGCTGGTTGGTGAGGCTGGTATCATTGGAAGTTGTGTGAAGGCGAAGTGGAGCATTTGGATGTTAGGCCTGAGTCTTGACTCCTAGGGAGTGTTGATGGGTGAGTGATGGGGTTGTGGTACATTGAGCAGTGTGAGAGGTTGGTGGAGCAGTGGTTAGGAAATGTCATGTGATGATGCACTTGCTGACTTGACCACCCGTATGAGGAGTTTCAAGTGCTTGTGGATCTGCTGGTCCTTGGGGCCAGACTCCTTACATTGACCTACCTGGCCATCTGCTCACATTCCCTTCAGAGGGTGGTCCTTGAGGGCCTCCTGGACCTCCAAAGAAACATAGCCTCTCTCCTCCTGTCCACCTCCAACACTAAAGCCTCCAGCACCACTTCTGTGAACCCAGGAGCCCTCTTTCTACCATTGTGCTCCAATTGTGCAGTTCCTACATGCAGCCAGTCTTAATACAGGCATCCAGCAGCAGCTCCCTTCCACTGAGTGCAGCTCCCCTTTAAGAGGGACAGACTGTCTTTAAGAAGAGCTGGCTGGCTGCACTATGTGCTTTCAGCGCACCATGCTCATCCCCCTGCTGAGCATTCAGGCAGCCAGCAGCGCAGGCCCAGCTAAGGCCAATGTTGCAATCATTTAAGTGAGGCGGCAGCACCAAGTTTGCATGCGAACTGCAATCCCCATGCCTAAAAACAGGCCATAACTAATTTTTAGCCCCATATCTCTACAATTTCCCAATAATTTGCTTCACATCAATTTTCTACTACAGCCTCTAAATTACAGAAATAATCAGTCAGCAGAGCACACCCCCAATCTTATTTCTTTCTTCCAATCTATTCTGCTCTATTGGGCTTTTTCCAGTAAGGCCAGTTTCTTTTTGAATTTGAATTTTCAGATTGATAGAATCATAGAAACTTATAGCACAGAGGAGGCCATTTGGCCTGTCATGCCTGTTCATTCCAGATCCTGATAACTCTCTGACTGAATACATTTCTTCTCATCTCCCCCCAAGATCTTTTGCCAATGATTTTAAATCTGTGACCTTTGACTATTGACCCATTTGCCAGAGGGAATAGTTTTTCTCTATCTCCTCTATCAAAACCTCTCATCATCTTGAAAATCTCTATCAGATTAGCCTCCTCTGTTCCAAGGAGAACTGTCTTAATGTTTCCAACCTCTTCTACTAACTGAAGTCCCTCATTCTTGGTAACATCTTGGTAAGCCTACTCTGTACTCTTTCTAAGTCCTTTGCATTTTTTCTGAAGTGCGGTGCCCAGAATTGTCCACAATACTCCAGCTGAGGTCAATTTGATGATTTGTAAAGTTCTAGCATGATCTGTTTGGTTTATATCCTATTCCTTTATTTACAAACCCAAGTAACCCGTATTTGTTTTTAATCACCTTACTTACTTGCCAGGAGGGCTTCTTGAAACAATATGTAGAGAGTCCAACTAAGGATGGGGCCATACTGGACCTGGTATTGGGGAATAAGCCCGGCCAGGTGGTCGAAGTTTCAGTAGGGGAGCATTTCGGGAACAGTGACCATAATTCCATAAGTTTTAAGGTACTTGTGGATAAGGATAAGAGTAGTCCTCGGGGGAAGGTGCTAAATTGGGGGAAGGCTAATTATAGTAATATTAGGCAGGAACTGAAGAATTTAGATTGGGGGTGGCTGTTTGAGGGTAAATCAACATCTGACATGTGGGAGTCTTTCAAATGTCAGTTGATTAGAATCCAGGAAAGGCATGTTCCTGTGAGGAAGAAGGATAAGTTTGGCAAGTTTCGGGAACCTTGGATAATGAGGAATATTGTGAGCCTAGTCAAAAAGAAAAAGGAAGCATTCGTAAGGGCTGGAAGGCTAGGAACAGACGAATCCCTTGAGGAATATAAAGACAGTAGAAAGGAACTTAAGCAAGGAGTCAGGAGGGCTAAAAGGGGTCATGAAAAGTCATTGGCAAACAGGATTAAGGATAATCCCAAGGTTTTTTATATATATATATAAAGAGCAAGAGGGTAACGAGGGAAAGGGTTGGCCCACTCAAGGACAGAGAAGGGAATCTATGTGTGGAGCCAGAGGAAATGGGCGAGGTACTAAATGAGTACTTTGCATCAGTATTCACCAAAGAGAAGGACTTGGTGGATGATGAGCCTAGGGAAGGGAGTGTAGATAGTCTCAGTCATCTCATTATCAAAAAGGAGGAGGTGTTGGGTGTCTTGCAAAGCATTAAGGTAGATAAGTCCCCAGGGCCTGATGGGATCTACCTCAGAATACTGAGGGAGGCAAGGGAAGAAATTGCTGGGGCCTTGACAGAAATCTTTGCATCCTCATTGGCTCCAGGTGAGGTCCCAGAGGACTGGAGAATAGCCAATGTTGTTCCTTTGTTTAAGAAGGGTAGCAAGGATAATCCAGGAAATTATAGGCTGGTGAGCCTTACGTCAGTGGTAAATTATTAGAGAGGATTCTTCGGGACAGAATTTACGCCCATTTGGAAACAAACAAACTTATTAGCGAGAGGCAGCATGGTTTTGTGAAGGGGAGGTTGTGTCTCACTAATTTGATCGAGTTTTTTGAGGAAGTGACAAAGATGATTGATGAAGGAAGGGCAGTGGATGTTATCTATATGGACTTCAGTAAAGCCTTTGACAAGGTCCCTCATGGCAGACTGGTACAAAAGGTGAAGTCACACGGGATCAGAGGTGAGCTGGCAAGATGGATACAGAACTGGCTCAGTCATAGAAGACAGAGGGTAGCAGTGCAAGGGTGCTTTTCCGAATGGAGGGATGTGACTAGTGGTGTTCTGCAGGGATCAGTGCTGGGACCTTTGCTCTTCGTAGTATATATAAATGATTTGGAGGAAAATGTAGCTAGTCTGATTAGTAAGTTTGTGGACGACACAAAGGTTGGTGGAGTTGTGGATAGTGATGAGGATTGTCAGAGGATACAGCAGGATATAGATCGGTTGGAGACTTGGGCGGAGAAATGGCAGATGGAGTTTAATCTGGGAAAATGTGAGGTAATGCATTTTGTAAGAGCTAATGCAGGTGGGAAACATACAATAAATGGCAGAACCCTTAGGAGTATTGACAGGCAGAGAGATCTGGGCATACAGGTCCACAGGTCACTGAAAGTGGCAACGCAGGTGGATAAGGTAGTCAAGAAGGCATACGACATGCTTGCCTTCATCGGTCGGGGCATAGAGTATAAAAATGGCAAGTCATGCTGCAGCTGTACAGAACTTTAGTTAGGCCACACTTAGAATATTGTGTGCAATTCTGGTCGCCACACTACCAGAAGGACGTGGAGGCTTTGGAGAGGGTACAGAAGAAGTTTACCAGGATGTTTCCTGGTCTGGAGGGCATTGGCTATGAGGAGAGGTTGGTTAAACTAAGATTGTTTTCACTGGAACGACGGAGGTGGAGGGGCGACATGATAGAGATTTACAAAGTTATGAGCAGCATGGACAGAGTGGATAGTCAGAAGCTTTTTCCCAGGGTGGAAGAGTCAATTACTAGGGGACATAGGTTTAAGGTGCGAGGGGAAAAGTTTAGAGGGGATGTGCGAGGCAAGCTCTTTACACAGAGGGTGGTGAGTGCCTGGAACTTGCTGCCGGGGGAGGTGGTGGAAGCAGGTACGATAGCGACGTTTTAAGAGGCATCTTGAGAAATACATGAATCGGATGGGAATAGAGGGATACGGTCCCTGGAAGTGCAGAAGGTTTTAGTTTAGGCAGGCATCGAGATCGGCGCAGGCTTGGAGGGCCGAATGGCCTGTTCCTGTGCTGTACTGTTCTTTGTTCTTTGTTCTTTGTTCTAATCCATCAACGTTCACTGTCTGGGTTTACACATCAGTTGCAAGAAATGTACCAATGCACTTCCAGCATTAATGGAACCAAGCCTCAGCAACATTCAGAGCCCTTAGGAGAACAGGTCTGAATACAGGAGAAAAGAAGAGTGAAACTTAACCTTTTTATTGAAAGTGGATGCTGCATTCTCTACTTCTTCAAGTTGTGAGATAACATGAACTGAGCAGAAAACTTCTATTAATGTCACTCCTGCTTGACATACCAAAAGATGCCATTAAAGAGTGAAAGCAATTGTTCCAACCAGTGCAGGGTTTTTTTTTACGATGTGAGCTAAGACTAGCCAACATGCCTCCAGGGAACTGGCAACTACAAATGCCAGTTGCCTTTTCTAAATAAACCAGTAAAGAGACATTGGGTTACCCCAGTGTCGTCAAATTAAAACCAAAGTTCCTCTTTTTTATAGGTGCATGACTAATAAAGTGGCAAACCATAAAAAAAGCAAAGGAAACCTACAAAATTAAATAGTAATATTGTTGCTCGTGTCCAGTATGCACAATAGTTCCTTCAGCACCTACCATTTGAAGAAGGCCTCACAAGTACCAGTGGACACCCTGTGCTCCTGCTCCGAGGTCACTCAGACACAGACAAGACTGTAAAACGGAGGCAGGCAGCAGAATGACCACCCCCACAGGCTGCATCCAGCCTTGGCTTGTGTATAGCAACCTTGCCCAAGGAGCAGATCCACAAGGAGGTTCCCTGACTTTCTCACCCTCTTCTGCACCATGTGGCCAAAGACCAGGAGTGTGGGACTGAAATAGAGCCAAAAGTTGAGGAACAGTCCCTTCAAATAACAGAATAATCAATCACATTGAGCAAAAATATGAAAAAATGGCCCCATCAATGTCACAAAAGTTTTAGGCAGCCTGGGAGTCCATGAAACAATTAAAAAAGTTGTTTAACCAAACTGCACTGTGCCACAATCTCCATCCAGCATAGAGATAGAGGGGTTTTCTGAGAGATAGCTCAAATTGCGGTTGAGATTCTAAGTGGGGCTTCCTAGTTGTGGATCCTTTACTTTCATCTAGTGACAACAGATTCAGTAATATTTCACCATCGTATTAACACACTGCATGTCTGCAGTCTTTTCAATGTCAATACAAAAGATTTTAAAAAACAAATTGGGGCTGATTTTGACTTTTGGGAACAACCATCTAGCAGAGTATCTGTACCACGACAACTGTGATTTCTGAGGTACAAAGCCTATTTATATCAGCTGACAATCTGCGGGGTGCCAATTGGTCATCTCAATGAAGCTCTCCAGATTAAAACTGCCCAATATCAGGCTACCTTCACTGCCATAATGGTAGAGGGGGTCATGATTGTGAAGTTTGGTGGGGGAGGGGGTGGGGGTGGTATCCTGGGGTGACTGTGGGCCAGATTCTTTATTTTTATGTGGTACACCCCATTTAATTTTTGCCCTAAGTTCTGCTGGAAGTAAGGGAGAGTATTAGAGTAGGTCCCCTCTTGGCCTCTGCAGCTAACCTCAGCCTCTGACTGCAGTACCAGCCACCGCCTGTTAGTGCATTCAGGTTTCTCATCTTCACTTGCATGTTGTATCCTAATGGCCACTGAGCTATGTCAGAACCTGCTTAGAAGACTGTGTGTGTGTGTGTGTGTGTGTGTGTGTGTGTGTGTGTGTGTCCATGCTCTCACTTAAGTCTATGTACTTATATGTGTGACACTATTGTTGAGTAGCTTAAGAACATCCCAAATGTGCAGCTTACCTCAGCAAAGACATTGGGCTGAATTTTATCCAGCCAGCAGGAGTGGGATTGGAGGAGTGAAAGGCCAAAAAATTGGAAGGGGACGTGCTTGCCTGGCAGTTCTGGATTTTGTCAGTGACGGGAAAGGTTAAGGGCAGCGTTGCCACGAGGACATGGCGGGACTGCAATTTGATTTGCTGAGCAGGTAATTCATATGCATTTGCATGGACCTCACTCCAATTTTATGAAGGGCTTTGAATTTAATCAATGACACACAGGGATCATATGCCTTATGATTCCCCACCCAGTGAAAAGTGGCGGTACCGAGGTGAGGCCTCACTTCTTCCATGGGAAGGGGGTGTTGGATGAATGCAGAAAGGGGAACTGAGTGGGGTTGGGGCAGCCGCCATTGCCCGACAGAGGTGCAGCTCTTGAGGCAAGAATGGGTGCAGTGTGGCTGCAACCTTCACAGCAACACTGGGCTTTGTCTCAGGTGGTGGGCACTCCGCAAGGGTGGGTGCTGAGGGGCATTAGTCTGTGTTCAGAGGGGAGCAGTAAGGAGAAGGTCTTCTCTTCAGCACACAGGAGGGGGAGTGACCAACTGGCATGGGTCTCATACACCCAGAGCTGAATTTTATTGTGGTGATGGAGGTCCCAGAAGTGGGCCAGAAGGTGGAGGGAGACCCCACCTCGACTGTTTGTTGGACCCCATTGCAATTCCACGGTGGGCAGCCAATTAACTGCCCGCTGTCAGGGATGCCATCCCTTTAAGGGACGAGCTCCCTCCTCCAGAGCTGCTGGCCAATCAGAGGGCTAGCAGCTCTGCAGTACTGGCTGCACCATCTGGAGTGGTGGCTACTGCTGGTACTGCAGGAGACTCTGCAGTTCCAAGGACTTCGGAGACCCCGGGACCGGTAAGTGGTGGGGTCAGGGTTGCCGAAGCCATTCAGGCAGGCCTCTGCAACAGGGTTGGGGGAGTGGGGGGGGGGGGTGGTGGTTTGGTGAGGGTGTGGGAGTGTCTTCCCAGAGGGTCAGTGATCATCACTGGGGGACCCTCCGGGGGTCCTGCATTGCCCCCAAACGAGGAATCCGCGGCCCCACTCAGAGATTTTACCTGCCGATGTCTCCCTGCAGTGTCAGGTTCCTCTGCCTTCCATTAGATTGAGGTGGAGGCAGGAAGAGACAATTAAGTGGCCATTAATTGTCTATTTAAGGGCCTCAATCGGTCTGGGACGGGAAGGCCAACCTCAGCTTTCCCTGCCCAGGATTAAATTGGAAGTGTCAGGAAGGCAACCCGCCACTGTTCCTGTCCCGAGGGGGCCCATAAAATTCAACCCCCGGTCTTTGTAGATCCCCTCACTGTGCAGCAGAGACTCAGAGGGAGGCAGGGCCAGGAAAAGGCTGGGCAAGCTGGTGAGGATCGGCTAGGGGAGCCATAGCAGCCGACCGCACCAAGAAGGACCATGATAGAGAGTGTAGCGGACCTGTCTCATTTACCTCCAGATGTCCAAGCGGCAGTGTCAGCGAAGACTGCGGCTCTCCAGGGAGGCTGTCACCAACTTATGTGCCATGCTGCAGGATGAG
This sequence comes from Heterodontus francisci, assembly GCF_036365525.1. Classification (NCBI taxonomy): domain Eukaryota; kingdom Metazoa; phylum Chordata; class Chondrichthyes; order Heterodontiformes; family Heterodontidae; genus Heterodontus; species Heterodontus francisci. The sequence goes on along the minus strand of NC_090374.1, from coordinate 130,335,265 downwards.
CTGTGACCCATAGGCTTCGGTAGACACCCTATGCCTGTAGGCCTGAAGATCATAGTGGCATTCAACTCTTAAGCCTCCGGCTCTTTCCATGGATCCACTGGGGACATGTGTGGGGTCTCCCAGGCAGCAGCCCACTGCTGCATCAAGGAGGTGACCAATGCCTTGTTCAAGAGGGCTGGTGACTATGTGCGCAACCAGACTGACCCTGACTTTGGGGCCATTGCTGGATTCCCTCAGGTGCAGGATGTGATAGACTGCACACGTGGCCATCAAGGCTGCCACAGAGCAGCCAGCGGTCTTCATCAATACAAAGGACAGCCATTCTATCAATGTACAACTGGTCTGCGACCACCAAAAGCATTTCCTTGAGGTGTGTGCCCGCTTCCTGGGAAATAGCCACGATGCCTACATACTTTGACATTCCCAGGTGCCACAGCTTTTCAGGCCCCTCTTGGATGGATTCTCAGGGACAAGAGCCACCCACTGAAGACATGGCTACTCACGCCTTTGAAGAACCCTCACACTACAGCTTCCCTCTTTTATTATCTAGTTAGTACCTTGTATAAACTATTAATTTTAATTAAAATGCCTCTTGATCTGCTCTTTGCTAATGCCATTATTAAAACAGTTACTGTTATACTTACCTCGATTGGAATTCTATTAATTAATCATAGCTGTAAATTTAATACAGCACTTTATAGTTTCCCAGTGCTGGTTTAAATGACTACACTAGATTAGAGAGAAAAAAACCTTAAAAACTCACCAACGAATCACCTACCTGCTATCCTCTGTTGTCACCCCTTGCTTTTTCTGGAAAATGCTGTGGATGGTTCACTCTTTCCCCGCTCTGATTTATCAGCTGCCTCTGCTGCTGCTGGTCTCACTGTCTCCTGCTTACTCACTCGGACTGCTCCTTGTTTTGTAAAAGACCAGAACAACACCTTTCCCTTCACTGTGCCAAATTCCCTCACTGACCAAATTCCCTGTTTTATGTACTCTCTCTGCAGCATCCGGTTCACGTTGTTTGCAACCTCCATGTTATTTCTTCTCAGGCAGCTGTGTTTGCTCTAGTTTTAAAGGTTTCTGCTGTGTGCCTGTGACAGCGGAAAAACTGTGACTTACTCATTGATCCCCAGAACAGATCTATGCTTCCAGTACCCACCAGGCTCAGTTATAAATGAAACAGTAAAATTAATACACAACAAAGAATTAAAATAAAGGGCACTTGACCAAGTTCTGTCCATTGTCTTCTAAAGATGAATAAAATTAAAGCTACTGGTAAAGGGCTAATTTGAGAAAACTGCACAGAATTTCAAGGGGAAAGTGAAGGAGATGAGAAATGAGTGCTAAATGTCCATTCAGAATGGTGGCTTGTTATATAAAGAAGACATTATGTAAAGGGTACATGAACATGCCATATGAATGCTTCCTTTGTATTGGCACAAAAATCTAGTTAGTTCAGACTGTGGTGCAGTTCCAGGAGAATGATGTGCAACAGGAATCAAAATTTACAGAAACTAGGAGCCACCAACATTCACATTACAGGTCTTATTTATATAGAAACTTTGGGGGAAATTTGGATTAGGCTGAATATAGGGTAGGAGGATCATGTTACGCAATTATCCTGTTCCTGTTCCCATTGAGGCAGACAGCACTGACTGGCTGCTGACTAGCTGCACACTCAGTAGGGGGCCAGGATGAGTGTGTGGCTCGTACTATGCACATCTAGCTTGAAAGACACCATGCTTCTCTTAAGAGGGAGCTGCACTCCTGCTTCAGGAGCCACTTGAATAGTTTCAGGAAGGCTTTGGTGGAAGGCACAGGACATCAAATGGAGCAACAGTCCAGAGAGAGGGCTCCCAGGGTTTCAAATGTGCCACTGGGAGCCTTAGTGATGGAGTTAGAAAAGAGGAGAGATGCCATCTTTCCAGAGGGGGCCATGAGGTTCACAAGGCACACTCTGTGAAAGGAATCAGAGCAGGTGGCCATGGAGGTCAAGTCCAACAATCTGGCCCCAAAGATCTGGCTGCAGTGCTGGTAGAAGTTCAATGAGCTCACATGGATGATCAAAATCAGTGAATGTATCTTCAAAGAACTTCTTCTACCCACTGCACCACCAACCTGCCATGGTGCTCAATGCACCACAAGCCCATCACTCAGCCATCAGCAATCAGGACGCATGCTTAACATTCAGAGAGTTTATCTCACCCTCGCACACTTAGCAATGCTGCCAGCCACTTCTCACTCACTTCTTGCTGCTTCCACTCACCCCCAGCTATTCAGCTATGGCAGGCACTTCACCCAAACACATTGCAACACAATCACTGACATTCTTCCCACTGTCTTGCAGGGCAAGGTGGCCCATAATTGCAGGAAGCAGCAGAGAACTGACAGGGGGCAGGCATGCCTGCAACACCTGAGCCCTCGGGAGGAGACCATGCTCTGCATCATGGGGCCGGCTGTGCCTGAGGCTGGTGCATTTGACATTGCCTAGAACATTCAGGATGATGGTATATTCCAGCCTTATGCCCCTTCGTAAATCCCACCTCACCCTCATCTTGCCATCTGGCATGAAGTGCAAGCTACAGATCATGTGGCTATAGACTTCTTACCTTCCACATCCCCAACCCCTCCCCATTTCCCTCCCTTTCTTGCATTTCTGTTTTCAGATATGCAAGATTTGTTGCCTGGCATCCTCATTATAATGAACGTGAACAACACTAGGCATGTGATGAAGAAGCACTGTCACATGATCTGACATTTGCAGCCACCAGCTCAGATATTGGCACTGCATGTACCTTAAAGTGTGGTATAGATGTGGGATCAGCATGTCATGAGTCACCGTGCACAAGTGGGCTGCAGCCAGGCCAAGGGGAAAGGATAACATATGTGCCAGCTCCCTCGAAGGTGAGGTCGTGGATGAGTTCTCCTGGAGAGGAGTCAGAGAGCAATTTCGATTGGGTGGCGTGCGGAGAAACGCTTGGTGCATTGGCAGGCAGGCCTGCCACAGAGCCTTCTGTTACTATCAAGGACCATGGACCATGCTCCAATGTAGCAAAGGGCCTCACACAGAGCTTGGAGCCCATCCTTTTTAGCTCAGAAATGGTGGCCAACTCCATGACAGGACTTGCCGAACCTACTGTGATGGTTGTTGATGTCTCAGCATCCAGGTTTTGTGTTGGTAGCTTTTATTTCAGGGTTTTTGCGAAGAGATGCTGTGATAGTACGTGGCAGATGGATTGAAAGGAGGGGAAGTGTGGAGCAATTGTGATGTAGGGATGAGATCTCAGGGGAACTGGAGTCTTAGTATCTGCTCATAGACAGCACATCCCAAGTGTAGGGGTCCTGGATCCATCATCCTTTCCTCCTCTTCCTTCTCCTCATAATATCAGGAATTTCTGCAACCCTAGCCTTCAGGTGGCCTGGAATAACATCAGCAGCCATGCACCTGGTGATTCAAGACCTATCAGCCTCCAAAAGGCACATATGTCCTCACATGAGGTTTACATTAAGATCGTGACCTGGCCCTGAAAATAGAGAAAAAGTTTGATCCACCTTTCAGTTCCCTGTGAAAGGGACTGGGGGAACAAGACTTGCTTCTTTTGGAGGAAGGAGGTGGTTTCTGAACACTTCGCTGAATTTTGCAGCCTCAAAAATGTGAAGCATCAAGAAATATTTCAAGAATGATTGAAAGGTTTAAAAAATGTGTCCAAGTACAAGCTGTTGCCAATATGCTATAGGAAGAGCGAACTGAAAACCACAACTGAGAAAAAAACTAAGAGAAATGGGAAGCAAGAAATGAAAAGTAAACCACAACAAAGGAAGTTGACCCAACTGACAGAATCAGGTAGGGTATGTTTTGCTAGCACTGACCCAAGTCATGTATAACATAATTGAACTGCCATTATCCACACCTGTATTATTTGTAATCATGATTATCCACCAGTGGCATTAACAATTCACAAGGACTTGCTTCCCTGTGTAAGTATTGTGATCCACCCATAAACGGCCAGCAGCATTGACGCTGATGAAGTTACAAGGGTCAGAGAGTGGGTCCAGGACAGGTGGACCTTTGGCACCCAGAGGATGCATCTGGAACATATCTCAGCAGAAGAGAAAGTATAATACTGTGTAAGTGGCTGGCTGAGGAGGGTGAGGAGATGGCGAATCCCATAGATAACATTGTAACCCCCTTTGAAAGTGGATTGCTTTCAAATATTTAAGAGCAATTCATCTGTCGCTTTGGTTGACCAGGACAGGACTCCAGCCAGGACTCAACTGGACTCCACTCTGCTGGAGGTACGGGAGACACGCCTGTTTACACCAGGCATACGTCTGCCATTACTAAGCTATGTCCCAGTTGAGAACTGGGGCTTGGGAACTCTGGTGGGCAGAGACTCTACCCCTACAAGGCCATCCCAGAATCCTGACTGGAAATGTGTATCTGGGTCCTGGTTGAGTAATGCTGAATCCTCCAGATTCACAGAGAGATCAAGTGTCTGTGGCTGCTGGTTTTCAGGATCTAGATATTTTGCTAGACAATACCTTGCTTGAAATATTGTCTCATTATATGTCATGTCTTATTTTGTATTTCATCTCCTTTTCTTGATAAATAAGCTGCATAATATTTATTTTGCCTCTTATATTTGTATTCCACGAGTTTTCATTCCCATGCCTGGAGCACTGATGTGAAAAACAACATTTAGAAAGGAATTCTCCTCCAATTTTCATGATGCATATGTCAGATATTGAAGGTTTCACTGTAGTACACAGATTATAAATTATTTCCTATATAAGGAAATCAATTACAAAATTGCTGGAACAACACCAACTAAAGTGTAAATGATCAACATTTTCTGGGTGATAAGCCACTTATGCAGGATGGATCATAGTGTAGGACATTCTTGACTTTCTGTGCTACTCCATGCATTCCACTGTTAGAGTGCACATCCTTATGACCCACTTCTCTATCCCCAACAAATCTCCTCTCTAAGCATTGATCAGTGGTCAATATGAGTTCTATGGAAATCTCCCTCATGTTTGCACATGGTGCACATGTTCACCAAACATACCAAAGCTGGACTTCATTGCTTGGGACAACCTACCTATACCACTCTCCATTGCAAGAGCTATATGTTATTTGGAGCCAGTGACCGCTCATCACTGTCGATGTTTTGTAACATTATCTGATCAAAAGCAGGCTCAAAGAGTTGAGGTCCAATGACAAAGTTTCAGGAACTAGGAAAAACATTAAAAAAACAGGACCTCAAATCTCTAGTAATCTCTGGATTACTCGCAGTGTCGTGTTCTAGTCAGCACACTAACAGGAAAATAGTGCAGGTAAATGCGTGGCTGAAGAAGTGGTGCAGGAGAAAAGGCTGCAGTCTCCTGTGGCATAGGGACCAATGAACATACGAATATACGAATTAGGAGCAGAAGTAGGTCATTTGGCCCCTCGAGCCTGCTCCGCCATTCAATAAGATCATGGCTGATCTGTTTGTGTCTCAAATTCCACACTCCCATCTACCCCCCATAACCTTTGATTCCCTTGCTTAACAAGAATCTATCTATCTTTGCCTTAAAAATATTCAATGACCCCACTTCGACCACCTTCTGAGGCAGAGAGTTCCAAGTCGCACAACCCTCTGAGAGAAAAAAATTCTCCTCATCTCTGTCCTGAAAGGGTGATCCCTAATTTTAAAACAGTGCCCCCTAGAACTGGACTCACACACAAGAGGAAACATCCTTTCCAAATTCACCTTGTCAAGATAGTTCAGGATCTTGTATACTTCAATCAAGTCTCCCCTCAATCTTCTAAACTCCAGTGAAAATAAGTTCAGTCTGCCCAACCTTTCCTCATAAGACAACCCGCTCATTCCAGGTATCAATCTTGTAAACCTCCGCTGAACCGCCTCCAATGCATTTACATCCTTCCTTAAATATGGAGACCAAAACTGCACACAGTATTCGAGATGTGGTTTCGACAATGCCCTGTATAACTGAAGCATAACACCCTTACTTTTATTTTCAATTCCTCCAGTAATAAAGGCTAGCATTCCATTAGCCTTCTTTATCCTTGCTATACCTGCATACTAACTTTTTGTGACTCATGCACTAGAACATCTAGATCCCTCTGCACCTTGGAATTCTGCAGTCGTTCTCCGTTTAAGCAATACTCTGCTTTTTTATTCTTCCTGCCAAAGTGAACAACTTCACATTTTCCCACATTATACTCCATTTGCCAGACTTTTGCCCACTCACTCAACCTATCTATATCGGTCTGGAACCTCCTTCTGTCATCTTCACAACATACTTTCCTACCTACCTTCATGTCATCTGCAAATTTAGCTACCATGCCATTGCTCTCCTCATCTAAGTCATTGATATAAATTGTAAAAAGTTGAGGCCCCAGCACAGAGCCCTGCGGGACTCCACGCGTCACATCCTGCCAATCAGAGAAAGACCCATTTATGCATACGCTCTTGTTTTCTGACAGCCAGCCAATCGTCTATCCATGCTAATATGTTACCCCCTACACCATGAGCTCCTGCTTTGCACAATAACCTTTTATGTCGCACCTTGTCAAATGCCTGTCAAAAGGGCTGGGGTAGGAGGAACTTGTACAATCCAGATGGGATGCATCTGAATAAATGTCCTCGTGTGCTTTTAGGGAGAATTTAAACAAATTTAGCAAAGGGGAGGGGAACCAGGATGTAGCAGCAGATAGGAGAGACAAGGTGCACAGACAACTTGGAGGGACAAAAAGCAATAGTGTAAAGAAAGAGTAGGAATTAGATGGAGGGAAAATGCAAGACAGACTGGCATGGTGTTGGAATGCATGTGTGTTGATGCAAGGAGTGTAACAAATAAGGTTGATGAGCTGCAGATACAACTTGCCATGTAGGGTTATTATATTGGCTATAACTGAGACCTGGTGTAAACATGGGCAGGAATGGAAACTAAACATTCATGGCTACAATGTATTTAGGAGCAATAGGGAAGGATGACAGAAAGTAGGAGTGGTGACAGTCTTGATCAAGGAATGCAGTTCTCCAGAGGGACAATATATAGTGGGTTCAAAGACTGAAAGCTGGATTTTCAAAGCCTACTGGGGGTGGGAACGATTGCGAGCACGATTTGAATTTGCATCTTTGGAGGTCGGCACTGGGTTCCGCTGCCTCCAGATGTGATACTATTTACAAAGGGCCACCATGAGGGAGAAAAAAGGTTGGGCACACGCCTCCAAGAAGTGCCTGTTGAGCTCATTGAAGAGCTCATTAACAGGCTTGTCAGCAGCAGTAAACAATTTTTAAACGCTGGGAATGGGGAAGATACCATGTGGAGAAAATGACAGGGTTCTGAAGACGTGGAGGGCCATGAAGACTAATTAAAATAAAGCAGAGGCAGCAAATATAGCTCAGCTTAGAGTAGCTATTGCTGCAGTTGGAAAAGTTGCTTTTCTCAGTGGAGAGTGGTAGGAATCCGGAGAGGGACATGAGGCCGCTGGTATCATTTGTACATCTGAGGTTGGCGGGGAAGGCCTGGTAAATGTACAAAGCTCAGCTGAGGGAGTTCAGATGGGAACAGGCTGCTCTGACATTGGACTGAGCAGCCAGGATGAGCTTCAGCAGATGCAACGTCCTGGACAGCAGGAAGCCAGAGGAGCACAGTGGGGACTGCAAGGGGAAGGATGTGCTACCCAAGATATCAGGTCTACCATCCAAGAGTCAGCTACCTGCAAATGACAGAGCAACAGTGCCATGGGAGGCTGTGCTGCGATCCAAAATGACCTGAGGCCTCACAGCCCCCAGAGCAGTCGGCAGTTCATCAGGCCATCAGGCAGATTACAGATGCCATATTCCAGAGGATGGGGGATTACATCCACTTTGACACAGGTGGGCCTGTGAAGGCACAGATGGTTGTGGGCTTTGCTGTCATCAATGGATTCCCACAAGCCCAGGGTGTCATCGATCGCACCCACGTAGCCATCAAGGAACCGACAGACCAGCCAGTCAGATTCTGAACAGAAAGGGCTAACACTCATTGAATGTGCAGCTGGTCTGTGACCACAGCAAGTGAATCTTGCAGGTCTGCACTCAGTTCCCGGGCAGCTGTCATGACTGCTTCATCCTGTGAGAGTCCCAGGTACTGCACATCTTCAGGCCCACATCCATGGGTGGCTTCTGGGGGATAAGGGTTATTCCCTAAGGAGGTGACTCCTGACGTCCATCCACTACCCAGGCATGGATGGGGAGAGGCACTACAACCAAAGCCATCTCCTAACATGGACCTGCATTGAACAGACCATTGGCTTCTGGTCCCTTGACCACTCAGGTGGTCCCTCCAGTACGAGCCAGCCAGAGTTGCACATCGCATGGTTGTCTACACTGCCCTGCACAACATGGCAATGCAAAGAGTCCTGGAGATGGATGAGGAGGATGAACTGGAATCCCACTCCACCTTGAAGGAGGACTGGGAAGAGGAAGAAGAGGAGGCACCGGAGGGGGAATGGCTCAATCCTAAGGCAGCTGGCAGCCAGAGAGTGGAGGAAGCCCGGCCATGCTGTCTCAGACCTCAGGGTGAACTTCAGGCTGGTATGGCAGCAAGGGCTACACTGATACAGCAGTGCTTCATCTGATCTCCACCGAGCCCTTGAAGCTGATAACTGCACTACTCACCTTCCAGCATACAGAACCATTATATGCTACGACCCTTAACTGAGAAGTCCCATTGGCAGCCATGAAGATGCGGATGGAGGGTTCCTCCATCCATTATTATTCAACATTGAAAAGCATGGGCACCTTGCAGTCTCAGATCTCCAGGTCCCTGCCACCGGCCCCATAATGCGTCATCCCCCTTTGGAGAAGTGACAGCAACAAGACACCTGTCAGAGTGTTGAGAAAAAAAATTATATTGTGAAGCATATAAAAAGACAGACAGATTTGCACAATTACACCCAGGTGACCCAATAAGTAAAATCAGCGCTGTGGCATCTTCCTCTCCCTGACACTTCTACCAGGTGCTTCTCATGTGACAGAGGATGAGGTAGAAATAGCCTGATCCCTAGTCTCTGTTCCTGCCTGGGACTCCTTTGGCTTCCATCCTCATCTTGGAAGTGCTCATGAAGTCTCCTCCACAATCTGCACCACCTGCATCATTGCAGTGTTGCCTCTCTCACAGGGCCCTGGCACAGATGGCTCCTAAGTTGGAGGTGGTAAGGGGCCAAATGTTGATGCCGGCACCCCCTAAGGAGTTGCCCTATCATCTGCCACTAGGATTGTCTTAGCCCTTTCCTGGCACTCGTGGATGCTGGAAAAGGCTACTGACTGGGACACAATTGGCATCCAGTCTGAGCACTTTAGCGCCATCAGTGACACTGAGCAGTCTATGCTGCAGAGAGTTTCACTCCTTCAGGCATATCAGTGCACTGCTTCTGCACACATTCAGAGTGGCGCTGCGTTTGGCTCTCCAAGAGGTTGCCCAATCTCTTAATGGAGGAGCTCACGTGATAGAAGCCATGGGCCATGATGGAGCACAAGTGTTGCATGGACTCCTCCATTGCCTGCCCACAGTTCCACAAGGCAAATGGAAACTTACCTGCCTCTGGTTCTCGAGGAAGGCCCTCTTTGTCTGTAACATCCGAGGTCCAGCAACTTCACCCAGCTGTGTCTGTCCTCTGGCCTCTGAGAGGGACTGCCAACAGGTGACTGTGCCTCACCCTCCTCTTCCTGCTCACACATGCTGTGTTATTCACCCAGTGCTCCCCTCTCTACACTAGTCTGTAGCCCAACTGAGTTGAGTGTCTCTGTGCTGTGGAGGGTACCAAGGTGGGATGTGACGGTGCAGGTTCCATGGAATCCTCCCTCGCTGTGGATACTGGTGCCAATATGGCAGGTTCCCTTGGCAGCTTCTCTGCAACTGGCCCTGTGGAAGCCACAATGAGAAGTGGTCCTACTCACAAGTGACACAGCACAAACAGCCCCTCATATGACAGTGGACTAAGATCCATAGTTCACATTGGGCAAGAGTCTCCACCATGCAATTCACCTCAAGAAACAGCTAATCAATGACCCTGCTGATCATCTCCAGTGACACCTCATCCACCGCTGTTAGAGTAGGCTGATAAGTGGCAAGTAACATACGCGTCACACAAGTAATGGGCAATGACGATCTCCAACAAGAGAGAATCTAACCATCTTCCCATGACATTCAATGACATTACCATCGCTGAATCCTCCACCATCAACATCCTGGGGGTTACCATTGACCAGAAACTGAACTGGAGCAGCCACATAAGTGCTGTGGCTACAACAGCAGGTCAGAGACTGGGAATTATACAGTGAGTAACCCACCTCCTGACTCCCCAAAGCCTGTCCACCATCTACAAGGCACAAGTCAGGAATGTGATGGAATACTCTCTATTTGCCTGGATATGTGCAGTTCTAACAACACTCAAGAAGCTCGACATCATCCAAGACAAAGCAGCCTGCTTGATCAGCACCCCATCCACCACCTTCAACATTCACTCCCTCCACTACCAGTGCACAGTGGCAGCTACAAGATGCACTGCAGCAACTCACCAAGGCTCTTTTGACATCACGTTCCAAACCCGCCACCTCTACCACCTAGAAGAGCAAGGGCAGTAGACATGTGGGAACACCACCATTTGCAAGTTCCCCTCCAAGCCACACACCATCCTGACTTGGAAATACATCATCGTTCCTCCACTGTTGCTGGGTCCAAATCTTGGAACTCTCTCCCTAACAGCACTGTGGGAGTACCCGCACCAGAAGGACTGCAGTGGTTCAAGAAGGCAGTTCACCACCACCTTCGCAAGGGCAATTAGGGATGGGAAACAAATGCTGACCGTGCCAGGGATGTCCACATCCCATGAAATGAATAAAAGAAAACTGGGCTGCTCCACCTCCCATTCTGGTCATCTTTCTTGTAGTATGGACTGTCTGCTCTTGCAGGGTGAGAGGAGAATTATTCATAAGTATGCTGCCCTCCCTCATCTCTTCAAGCATGACATTCAAGTGAGCTGATGTCTCCCTCAGTGATGCCCCCATCTGAATGTCACCCATATGTGAGGGTGGCAGCATCTCTGTGCAGCGAGCGTTCACTTACTCTGATAATGTGAGGGAGATCTATGGACATTCTGTGAGGTCAGCTCATGTGCGTTCTAGAGCTTAGAGAGTTGGTGCCCACTCAACTGGGTGCCACTGGCCACTCACCTTACCAGACTGCAATAGACCATTGAACTTTTATCTCCACTGCACCCAGGTCTTTCTTGTGGGTACCCGGTTGTTGACCACTGTGGCCACCTCCATCCATGCCTTCCTGGTCTCACTGAGGGGATTCCTCCTCCCTGAGGCTGGATAAAAGAGCTCTCTCCTCTTGGAGATAGCATCAATGCGTGTCTCCAGAGGGGTATCAGAAAAATGGGGTGCCGCTCAGGGAGACATGCCATGCCAACACAATCATCCCAGCTCCCAGGTGATTCATCTGCAATGGCAATGGCAAACCCAGTGATGATTGCTGCTTGCCTTTAAAAATTGCATTCACTTACCTGTTCCCATCGCCAGAATGTTTTCAGCGCCTCTAATTGGGTGCCAGACTCACTCCCAGGTCAATTACTGAGTTTGCATTTAAAAATAGCGCACTAGGACCTGGAAATGCTCCAGGCATCATGTTCCTGATCCCAAAATGAAAATCCGGCCCTGAATCTTTTTAGTTAGAGTTAAGGAACAAAGATCTGGTACATTGCTGGGTGTTTACTGTAGACACCCAAAGAGTAAGAAGGAGATAGAGGAGCAAATCAGTAGGGAAATTTTCGAGAAATGTTATAATAATAGAGCAGTAATAGTCAATGACATCAATTATCTTCATATAGACTGGGGGAAAATAGTGTAAATGGCAAAGTGGGTGAGGAATTCTGAATGAGTACTTTGCATCTGTTTTTACAAAAGAAAAGGATGAAGTTAATGTTGAGGTAGAGGAGGAGGGAGTAGAGATATTGGTTAGGATAAAAAATAGCAGAAAATAGGTGCTAAATAGGTTGTCATTACTCAAAGTAATGTCGTGCAGTCATGCAGTCTAGATGGAATGCATCCTCGGTCATTGAGGAAAGCAAGGATGGAGATAAGCAGAACCTTTCAATTCTCCTTTGAAATGGGAGTGTTGCCAGAGAATTGGATGATTGCAAATGTTACAGCCTATTCAAAAAAGGGGAGCGATATAAACCTGGCAATTATAGCCCAATCCATCTAATGTCAGTGGGGGGAAAACAACTAGAGTCCATTGTCAAGGACAAAATTGTTTCTCACTTGGAGAAGCATGGGTTCATAAAGGATAGTCAGCACAGATATGCTAAAGGCAAATCATGTCTAATTAAGCTGTTTGAGTTATTTGAAGAAGGAACAGAGAGGGTTGATGAAGGTCGTACATAGATGCTGTATATATGGACATTCAAAAGTCATTTGTTAAATGAAAGCATAACAGACTTATTCTGAACATAGAAACACAGGGTATTAAAGAGATAGTGGTAACTTGGGTATATTATTGACTAAGAGTAGTAGTGAACAGATGTTTTTCTGACTGGTTCCCCAGGGACTGGTATTAGGACCATTAGTTTTCTTATTCTATTTAAATAACCTGGACTTGGGTATACGGAGTGCAATTTTGAAATTTGCGGATGATACAAAAGGCAACGTAGTAACTAGTTAGGAGGATAGTAACAGACTTCAAGAGAACATAAACAGTCTGATGAAATGGTCCGCAATTGCACATGGCAGATGTAATTTACCTTAAAGTGAAGAAAGTGTGAAGTGAGGCACTTTGGGAGAAACAACATGGGCCAGCTGCAGTGTGGGATTAAATTAGACAGTGTGGGATTAAATTAGACAGTGCTTTCAAAGAGCTGCTGTGCTGTAAGGTTCTGTGATTCTACTTCAGTGTTGCCTTTCTTCTTGCTTCTGACTTCCTTGACTCAGCCTGCCTCCTCGCTACAGTACATGTTCAGGGTGAAATTTTTAGAAGAGATTAAGTTAGATAACTTCAAAGAATTTACATTAAGCATTTATTGAGGAGCCATGGGATGTGTGTAAAATACCTATGCAGACAAGAAAGCTTGTTTTTGAGTGTCCATTCTCAATTTAATCATGGCTGATTAGCTCCACATATACTAACTGTCATATATTGGGAGGAACTTGTAAAGAAAGACACTAAGATGGGCAGATCACATGTTTAATAAGATAATCATAGGGTTAGATAGGGTGGATAGTGAGAGTCTTTTTCCTCGGATGGTGATGGCAAACACGAGGGGACATAGCTTTAAGTTGAGGGGTGATAGATATAGGACAGATGTTAGAGGTAGTTTCTTTACTCAGAGATTAGTAGGGGCGTGGAACGCCCTGCCTGCAACAGTAGTAGACTCGCCAACTTTAAGGGTATTTAAGTGGTCATTGGATAGACATTTGGATGAAAATGGAATAGTGTAGGTCAGATGGTTTCACAGGTCGGCGCAACATCGAGGGCCGAAGGGCCTGTACTGCGCTGTAATGTTCTAATCCTAATTCTAATTTAATGATATCATCATGCACTGAGCATGCTCATAACATAGGAATACATTACATTGCTTATCCCTTTTAAAAAAAGTTAATTTTCAAGTACACTAATTATACAATTTCAAAAACAAATCTTTGAAAATATGCACACTTGGTAAAATAACAACTGACTCATTTTCTTTAAACAATATCTATAAATCAAGTCTAACAACTGGTTTACAAAGTTTTCCTGATCTTCTCACAGGTTCTGGTGTAGAGTCAGGTTTTGAACTGTCTGGTTTCAGTTCAGGACTTTGTCATTGAGTAATTTACAACATAGAAGGAGGCTATTTGGCCCATTGAGTCCATGCTGGCTCTTCATAGAGCAATTGAGTCAGTCCCATTCCCCTGCCTGATTCCCCATAGCCCTTCAAATTTATTTCTTTCAAGTGCCCATCTAATTTCCTTTTGAAATCATTGATTGTCTCGGCTTCCACCACCCTTGTGGGCAGCGAGTTCCAGGTCATTACCACTCACTGCATAAAAAGGTTCTTCCCTCACATTCCCCCTGCATCTCTCACCCAAAACCTTCAATCTGTGTCCCCTAGTCCTTGTACCATCAGTTAATGGGAACAGATTTTCCTTGTCTTCCTCAAAAAGCCTGTCATAAATTTGTACACCTCTATCAAATCTCCTCCCAATCTCCTTTGCTCCAGGGAAAAGAACCCCAGATTTTCCAATCTAACCTGATAACTAAAATCCTCCATCCCTGGAACCATTCTGGTAAATCTCCTCTGCACCCTCTGAAGGACCCTCATATCCTTCCTAAAGTGTGGTGACCAGAACTGGATGCAATACTCTCATTGGAGCCTAATCAAAATTTTGTAAAAGTTCAGCCTTACAGAAGATCTAATTTCTTTTTATGAAACTGGTACTTCAGACACTGAGGTCTGAACTGCTTCATATTCTGGCAAAAGCTGGCTATGAATTAGGTCACGCTCAAGTTTCAGGTTATCCCTCACTGGGATCATGTGATCTACATAGACTTTTTGAAATTGTCGCGTCACCCATGGCTGGATTTTCTGGTGGGTCACAGCGGCAGCACTGGAAGTGGGTGGCGTTTCCATTATTGAGTTAGGTGGCTGGCCACACATGCCCTTGCAACAGCCGGCCAATTAGGGAGTGGTGGCGTGGGTGCTGTACAATTAATGAGCATAAGACGAAGGGGCTGTTCAATCCAGGGCCCTAGGCAGGAACAAAGGCAAAGGTAGCTAACTGTTATGTGAAAAGATATGTAACTGGAACTGAAACTATCTCTTAAAGAACTCTTCTAGCTGCATTGCAAACATGAAATATGACATCAATAATTATGATCAACTGGTGCAGAAGCAAAGTGTACATGAACATGTATATCTGTGTATATCTGTCAGAGGTGATAAACCCAGGACAACAACCTAGATTTCCTCACTAGTCGTGCATTAGTTTTAAAACATGTGCAAAAAAAACCATTGCAGCCAGAAGTTAGAGCAGTTACACTGTGGAATAACCTTCGCATATTAAGGACCAGACCAAAAATCGAAGATGGCAGAGGGGTGCTCCAGGGTGGCCTACGGTTCAGCGATGCCCCCCTGCTGACTCTCCTCAGGCTGTGCGGGCAAGGTGGGAGATCCTTTACCCCAGCAATGGTAAGAAGAGGCCCTCCTGCCTGACCAAGGCAGCCTGGCTGGAGGTGGCAGAGGAGGTAAGTAGCGTGGGGCCATCCGGTGTCAAAGGGTCCAATGCTGGAAGAGGATGAACGGTCAATACCCCAGCCAGCCAGTGCCCTCCAGGCCTCTTGCACACAGAGTACGACCACCAAAGTCTTCCACAGCCAAAGGGCAATCTGATCAGCAGCCTTCCTCCAGTCAGGCTGCTAGCACGGAAGTGGCACTGCGAAGGAGCATTTCCAAAAAACACCATGACACAAATGGGTCTGCACGGGTGACACACAACAGGTGAATGAGGGTGCTATGTGGTTTGCAGAGCCCATGGTGGTTCCCATGGCGTGGAGAACCTTCGATCAATAAGGTGTTGCCGTGCATCTCTTGCTCGCCCTGCATGCGGCGCCTGGATGCTCTCTGCCCTCCCATGTGCCTTTTCTACTGCAAGTCCTCAGTGTCCTCATTGTCCGAGGAGGAGTCCTGCTCACGTCTGTCCTCATCCTGCAAGGCCTCCCCCCTACTGAGTGTGTAGGTGTGCAGAGCACAGCAATCAGCAACGATACGAGCCATCCTTTTCGGCTCGTACTGCAGGGCACCACCCGATCTATCCAGGCAGTGGAAGTGCATTTTCAGCATGCCAATTGCCTGCTTAATGGTGGCTCTTGTAGCTCCATTGCTGGCATTGTAGCTCTCCTCTGCAGCAATGCTGGGGTGTCTCACTGGTGTCAGGAGCCATGTCTGCAAGGGGCAGCCCTTGTCTGCAAGAAGCCAGTCCTCCAACTGAGCCGGTTCAGTGTGCAGCAGCGCCAGCTGGGACTGGGGTAGGATGAAGGCATCATGGCAGCTGCCTGGAAAGTGGGCACAGATTTGTATAGAGCAGTTACGATGATCACATGTTAACTGTATGTTGAGCAAGTGGAAGCCCTTATGCAACTGGTTACGTGGTGAGCCTTGATACCCACATGGGTGCAGTCTATGACTCCTTGCACCTGTGGGAATCCCGCGATGGAGCTGAAACCGAAGGCCCTCTGGGCGTGGCTCACAGTGTCTGTCGTAAAGGACAGTACAGGGCATCAGTGACCTCCCTGAAGCAGCAGTGCACTGCTGATTGTGTGACCCCACAAAGGTCTCTGGTGGGCCCCTGAAATGATGCAGAGGCATAAAAATTAAGAGCGGCTGTCACTTTGAGGGCCACAGGCAGAGGATATCTACTGAAGCGCATGGGCTGCAGGTCATTGTTGATCAGGACACAGAGATGTGTCACCACCTCTCTCAAAATCTGCACTTTCCTATGATACTGGCACTCTGACATCTGTAGGTATGTCATCCGGGACCTGTAAATGCATGACGATCTGTAGTGGTGAGCTCTTCTTGGGGGCAGCTGCTGCTCATGACCGGGGGCCTCTACATCGGACAACCTGCCTGCTGGTTTTGCCTATGGTGCATATGGATCTTCACTAGAAGCAGATCAAATAATATAGGATGAACCATCCCCATCTCCAAGTTGCAATTAAACTCAGTTCCTTCACTTCTTTGAAGGTTGCTAACAGGGCAGCCATTGATGTTGACTGGTACATCAGGTGCTTTCATGCATCAACTATGTGGCGTGGCATGGCATTGCCTGTCTTAGCTGCCATTAAGAGTAGCGCAGCATGACCACATTAAGATTGTAACAGCTGCATTGATTGGCCCACCAGCCAGATAACTTTTATACGCCTACCATTTCCGGCACCCTCCCCACACACAGGGTGACTGGAGTGGCATTGCTCCTTCACTGACACAAACAAACAATGGCACAGAGCAGCCACTGTTTACGGAGGGAGGGTACACAGTACCTTCCTTCATGCCTGCAGAGCTGTGCCCCCAGTAATACCATCCCCCCTCCCACCTCTCTTCATGCCAGCAGAGCTGTGCTCCCAGTAATCCCATCCCCCCTCCCACCTCCCTTCAATTGTGCAGAGCTGTGCCCCCAGTTATGCCACCACCCCCATCTCCCTTCATGCCTACAGATTTGAGATCCCGATAATCCCAACCCCCCTCCCACCTTCCTTCCAGTATGGAGAGTTGAGACCCTGGTATATCCAGACTTACCTGAACTTACTTCTGCTGTCCCGTTGGCTTTTCTCATTCGTGAATGGGACGGCATGTGACAGCCGCCCGTTCAGCGAAAAATGCAGAAGTGTGGAGCGACAGGCTTTGGGATGCATAATAAGGCAAGGTAAGTAACGCTTTACATATGGTAATTGGGGTGCTTCAGCTGAGTGGCGGGGGGCCATTCCTAGGTCCGGCTGCTGCCAGTAAAATGGAGTGGAGCCTTCTGGTGTCAGGGAGCATGGCGGGCCTCTCCCGAAGTGTTTTCCGTGGCCCCCTGCCACGACCCCCCCTTGTCAGGGGATCAGTAAAATTCAGCCCTTCATGTGGCAAACACAACAGTGTGTCAGCTTTGGTATTTTCCTTTCAACTACGATATTCAATGTTGTAGTTGTACTGTGAGAGAAGTACAGCCGACCATGAAACCTTTGATTCTTAAGATGATTCCAAGTGCTTCCTTTTCTATCTGCACAGAGTTGCATTCACTCTTGGTCAGGGTATGTGACGCGAATACTATGGGCTTCTCTTGACCATCATCCATGACATGACTGCTCCAACTCCTTGGTTGAAGCATCAGATGCTGGCTTCAGGTCATGGATAGTGTTGTAATGAATGAGTAATGCATCACTGGTCAAGCTTCTCATACATACAGCATAAGCATCTTGTTATGCTTTAGGCCATTCCCATTTGACATCTTCTTTCAACAACAAAGAGTCTACGAACATTCTTTAAACAGTCGGACAGAGTTTGACTGGTGTACAAACAAGGAACTGAAACCATTCCACAATCGATGTAACAAGTTGTCATGTGAACAGGGATGTGTTAAGTGGGGTCACAGGGTGGTAATACCCGTAAAATTTCATATTGTAGATATACTATTGCAAATCACTGGAAGAAACACATGCCATTACCATGCTGCTGTAAACCCAAACCTTTATTATCGATTCCCTGGAGTGGCACACTTCTCATGCTACACCAAGCATGTACAGTGGCCTCAAATGAACAGTACGCTACAGTACCTCGTTCTTTAAGAGACAAGATTCTGGCAGAACTTTATACTGAACACATGGGTATAGTTAGCATGAAATCCATAGCCAGAAGTTTTGTTTATTGGCCTGGTCTAGATGGTGATCTAGAATCATTGGTTAGCAAATGTACCATTTGTCAAAACTGCAGGAATAAGCTGCCAAAAACTCCTTTACAACCATGGTCAAGGGCGACTTGTCCATTTCAAAGGGTGCATGTAGACTTTTGCAAAAAGGAAAGTGACAATTTCTTAATACTTATTGACAGTCACTCTAAGTGGATTGAAGCAAATGGGTCAAAATACTAATATAGAAAGACGAGTTACGGTCGATTTTTGCGTATCAAGGTTTACCAGAGGAGCTTGTCTCAGATAACAGCCCTCACTTTTGTTCTGCTCTGTTTCAGAGTTTCATAAGGCAAAATGGTATCAAGCATACCTTCGGTCCTCCATATCATCTGGCATTAAATACAGCAGTAGAAAGATCTGTGAGAATAGTCAAGGAAGCACTCAAAAAACAACTGCTGCATGAATGTTCAAGATTCAACATGAAACAAATTAGTTCATTTTCTGCTGAAGTTTAGAACAACTTCACACTCAGCTACAGGGTATACACCTGCTGAGCTTTTAATGAAACAAAAATTAAGAACACATTTGAGTTTAGTTCTACCAAATTTGACTGCTGAAGTTGAATGAAAACAGTTCAGTCAGAAATGTCAGCATGGCACAAACAAAAGGGAACATAGTTTCAGGAAAAATGACTATGTTCATGTTCTGAGCCCCCCTCACAAGTCACACAAGTGGGATATGGGAAATCATAGGATCCCAGAATCATAGGAAATAGGAGCAGGAGTAGGCCATTCGGCCTGTCGAAACTGTTCTGTCATTAAATTAGATCATGGCTGATCATCTACCTCTGTGCCATTTTTCCCATGAACCCCATATCTCTTGATGTAATTAGTATCCAGATATCTATCGATTTCTGTCTTGAACATGCTCAGTGATTGAGCTTCCACGGCCCTTGGGGGTAGAGAATTTCACAGATTCACTACCTTCTGAGTAAAGAAATTCCTCCTTATCTCAGTCTTAAATGGCCTGCCCCTTATTCTGAGACTGTGTCCTCTGGTTCTAGACTCACCAGCCAGAGGAAACATCCTATCTACATCCACCCTGTCATGCCCTGTAAGAATTTTGTCAGTTTCAATGAGATCACCTCTCATTCTTTGAAACTCTAGAGAATACAGGCCCAGTTTCTGCAATCTCTCCTCATAAGACAATTCCACTATCCCAGGGATTAGTCTGGTGAACCTCCGTTGCAATCCCTCTACGGCAAGTAAATCCTTCCTTAGATAAGGAGACCAAAACTGTGCACAATGCTCCAGGTGTGGTCTCACCAAGACTCTATACAACTGCAGCAAGACATCTTTACTCCTGTACTCAAATCCCCTTGCAATAAAGGCCAACATGCCATTTGCCTTCTTAATTGCTTGCTGCACCTGCATACTAACTTTTGGTGACACCCAGGTCTCTTTGGATATCAACACTTCCTAACCTCTCACCATTTAAGAAATATTCTGCGTTTCTGTTTTTTTCTACCAAAAGTGGATACTTCTTGACATTATATTCCATCTGCCATGTTCTTGCCCATTCACTTAGCCTGTCCAAATCCCCTTGAAAATGTTGGAGAAGTTTGTGGTACTAACAGAGATTTAGTTGAAATTGATGGAAAAGTGAGAAGTGCTCAGGTAGATCACCTCAGACTGGAGTAGTGGCAGTTGGTGGTGGATCTGGGAGGAGGCAGATGCAGAGTGGGACCTGTGGAAATAAAGAGCGGGGCTCGAGGCCCTCACCTACCTCAGACCGGAGCATCAGCAGTCATCGGCGGACTTGGGAGGAGTGGATTCGGAGCAGAACCTGTGGAAATAAAGAGCAGGGCTCAAGGCCATCACCGACCTCAGACTGGAGCAGTGGCAGTCGGCAGGCTCTCTAGATGTGTCGGCGCACGCTGGGTTTCGAAAGAGGACAAAGAACTAACAGTGGCATATGTAAGCTGATTGGTTGGGAAGTAGCAGCTGTTATTGCCGATAAATATCTTTAAAAAATAAGGGGGAAAAAAGTTTTTTTTAAACTCTCAAATAGCTACCTTGTAAGTGATAAGGTTAGTACTACTGAGGTTTTTTAATTAGTGTAATTTATTAATAATTACTAATTAGAATAGTGCTGTTTCGACAGAGTAATGCTGTGAGTTGTATGTGAGGGATTTTACTGACTAGAGGAAAGAGGTGCTCTTTGTAGTCTTTCTTTTCTTTTATGCCTTTTCAGCCTCCACAGTACAGGGGAAGAAGCTGATTGGTGAGTTGCTGCTAAGTTATTCCACTTATTACATGAGCAATAGTTAGAACAAAGAACAGTACAGCACAGGAACAGGCCATTCGGCCCTCCAAGTCTGCGCCGATCTTGACGCCTGCCTAAACTAAAACCTTCTGCACTTCCGGGGTCCGTATCCCTCTATTCCCATCCTATTCATGTATTTGTCAAGATGCCTCTTAAACATCTCTATGGTACCTGCTTCCACTACCTCCCCCGGCAACAAGTTCCAGGCACTCACCACCCTCTGTGTAAAGAACTTGCCTCGCACATCCCCTCTAAACTTTGCCCCTTTCACCTTAAACCTAGTAACTGACTCTTCCACCCTGGGAAAAAGCTTCTCACTATCCACTCTGTCCATACTGCTTATAACTTTGTAAACCTCCATCATGTCGCCCCTCCACCTCCGTCGTTCCAGTGAAAAGAATCCGAGTTTATCCAACCTCTCCTCATAGCTAATGCCCTCCAGACCAGGCAACATCCTGGTAAACCTCTTCTTTACCCTCTTCAAAGCCTCCACGTCCTTCTGGTAGTGTGGCAATCAGAATTGCACGCAATATTCTAAGTGTGGCCTAACTAAAGTTCTGTACAGCTGCAGCATGACTTGCCAATTTTTATACTCTATGCCCCGACCGATGAAGGCAAGCATGCCGTATGCCTTCTTGACTACCTTATCCACCTGCGTTGCCACTTTCAGTGACCTGTGGACCTGTACGCCCAGATCTCTCTGCCTGTCAATACTCCTAAGGGTTCTGCCATTTACTGTATACCTCCCACCTGCATTAGACCTTCCAAAATGCATTACCTCACATTTGTCCGGATTAAACTCCATCTGCCATTTCTCCGCCCAAGTCTCCAACCGATCTATATTCTGCTGTCTCCTCTGACAATCATCATCACTGTCCGCAACTCCACCAACCTTTGTGTCGTCCGCAAACTTACTAATCAGACCAGCTACATTTTCCTCCAAATCATTTATATATACTACAAACAGCAAAGGTCCCAGCACTGATCCCTGCGGAACACCACTAGTCACATCCCTCCATTCAGAAAAGCACCCTTCCACTGCCACTCTCTGTCTTCTATGACCGAACCAGTTCTGTATCCATCTTGCCAGCTCCCCTCTGATCCCCTGTGACTTCACCTTTTGTACCAGTCTGCCACGAGGGACCTTGTCAAAGGCTTTACTGAAGTCCATATAGAAAACATCCACTGCCCTTCCTTCATCAATCATCTTTGTCACTTCTTGAAAAAACTCGATCAAATTAGTGAGACACGACCTCCCCTTCACAAAACCATGCTGCCTCTTGCTAATAAGTCCATTTGTTTCCAAATGGGAGTAAATCCTGTCCCGAAGAATCCTCTCTAATAATTTCCCTACCACTGACGTAAGGCTCACCGGCCTATAATTTCCTGGATTATCCTTGCTACCCTTCTTAAACAAAGGAACAACATTGGCTATTCTCCAGTCCTCTGGGACCTCACCTGTAGCCAATGAGGATGCGAAGATTTCTGTCAAGGCCCCAGCAATTTCTTCCCTTGCCTCCCTCAGTATTCTGGGGTAGATCCCATCAGGCCCCGGGGACTTATCTACCTTAATGCTTTGCAAGACACCCAACACCTGACAAGGCTCACAATATCCCGGGTTATCCAAGGTTCCCGAAACTTGCCAAACTTATCCTTCTTCCTCACAGGAACATTCTGGTCCTGGATTCTAATCAACTGACGTTTGAAAGACTCCCACATGTCAGATGTTGATTTACCCTCAAACAGCCGCCCCCAATCTAAATTCTTCAGTTCCTGCCTAATATTGTTATAATTAGCCTTCCCCCAATTTAGCACCTTCACCCAAGGACTACTCTTATCCTTATCCACAAGTACCTTTAAACTTATGGAATTATGGTCACTGTTCCCGAAATGCTCCCCTACTGAAACTTCGACCATCTGGCCGGGCTCATTCCCCAATACCAGGTCCAGTACGGCCCCATCCCTAGTTGGACTATCTACGTATCGTTTCAAGAAGCCCTCCTGGATGCTCCTTACAAATTCTGCCCCATCTAAGCCCCAAGCACTAAGTGAGTCCCAGTCAATATAGGGGAAGTTAAAATCACCCACCACTACAACCCTGTTACCTTTACATCTTTCCAAAATCTGTCTACATATCTGCTCCTCTACCTCCCGCTGGCTGTTGGGAGGCATGTAGTAAACCCCCAACATCGTGACTGCACCTTTCCTATTCCTGAGCTCCACCCATATTGCCTCGCTGCATGACCCCTCTGAGGTGTCCTCCCACAGTATAGCTGTGATATTCTCCTTAACCAGTAATGCAACTCCCCCACCCCTTTTACATCCCCCTCTATCCCGCCTGAAGCTTCTAAAGCCTGGAACATTTAGCTGCCAATCCTGTCCTTCCCTCAGCTAAGTCTCTGTAATAGCAACAACATCATAGTTACAAATACTAATCCAATCTCTAAGTTCATCTGCCTTACCTGTTATACTTCTCGCATTGAAACAAACGCACTTCAGACCACCAGTCCCGCTGTGCTCCGCAACATCTCCCTGCCTGCTCTTCCTCTTAGTCTTACTGGCCTTATTTACTAGTTCCCCCTCATTTATTTCACTTGCTGTCCTACTG
The DNA here is from genome assembly GCF_036365525.1 of Heterodontus francisci. Taxonomy (NCBI): domain Eukaryota; kingdom Metazoa; phylum Chordata; class Chondrichthyes; order Heterodontiformes; family Heterodontidae; genus Heterodontus; species Heterodontus francisci. Next base: position 130,311,904 of record NC_090374.1, on the reverse strand, counting down.
CTCTGATTCCCACCCCCCTGCCACACTAGTTTAAACCCTCCTGATTGACGCTCGCAAACCTTGCAGCCAGGATATTTGTGCCGCTCCAGTTTAGATGCAACCCGTCCTTCTTGTATAGGTCCCATCTGTCCCTGAAGAGATCCCAATGGTCCAGATATCTGAAACCCTCCCTTCTACACCAGCTGTTCAGCCACGTGTTTAGCTGCACTATTTTCCTATTTCTAGCCTCACTGGAAGTGGCACAGGGAGTAATCCCGAGATTACAACCCTAGAGGTCCTGTCTTTTAACTTTCTACCTAACTCCCTAAACTCCCCCTGCAGGACCTCTTCACTCTTCCTGCCTATGTCATTGGTACCGATGTGTACCACAGCCTCTGGCTGTTCACCCTCCCCCTTCAGAATGCCCTCTGTCCGTTCAGAGATATCCTTGACCCTGGCACCAGGGAGGCAACATACCATCCTGGAGTCTCTTTCACGTCCACAGAAGCGCCTATCTGTGCCCCTGACTATAGAGTCCCCTCTAACTATTGCTCTTCTGCGCTTTGTCCCTACCTGTTGAACAACAGTGCCAGCCTTGGTGCTACTGCTCTGGCTGCTGCTGTTTTCCCCTGATAGGCCATTCTCGCCAACAGTATCCAAAATGGTATACTTGTTGGAGAGGGGGATAGCCACAGGGGATTCCTGCACTGACTGCCTGCCCCTTCTAGCAGTCACCCATCTATCTGCCTGCACCTTGGGTGTAACCACTTCTCTAAAACTCCTGTCTATGACACTTTCTGCCACCTGCATGCTCCTAAGTGCATCCAGTTGCTGCTCCAACCGATCCATGCGGTCTGTGAGGAGCTGCAACTGGGTACACTTCCTGCAGATGTAGTCGTCCGGAATGCTGGAAGCGTCACGGACCTCCCACATCTCACAGGTGAAGCACTTCACCCCTCTGACTGACATTTCTAGCACTATTTAATAAATAAAAATAAATACTTATTAAATCCTTACTAAATTGTTATAGTTAACGATATGGCCCCTAGTGCTAGATTCCTACTATAAATATTAAATGCTGTCTAAATACAGTAATCTCCTCCCTCTGGTTTAGTTACTCTACTTATTAATTAGTTAATTAGGGTTTTAATCAATTTTTATCAATGTTTTATTTTCAAATTCAGTACAAATTCCCTACTAGCCAATCAGGTCACAGCTTTCCCATGACGTCACTTTTCAGTTTTTTTTACCAGAGGTAAGTTTTTTATACTTACTGGTCCGGAACTCCGCCCTCCGAGTTTTCTCCGTGAATGTCGGCTGTGAATCCCTGAGGTAAGTTTTTGATACTTACCGGTCCGGAACTCTGCCCTCCGAGTTTTCTCCGTGAATGTAGGCCGTGAATCCCTGAGGTAAGTTTTTTATACTTACCGGTCCGGAACTCCGCCCTCCGAGTTTTCTCCGTGAATGTAGGCCGTGAATCCCTGAGGTAAGTTTTTTATACTTACCGGTCTGGAACTCCGCCCTCCGAGTCTTCTCCGTGAATGTAGGCCGCGAATCCGTGATTTAAGTTTTTTATACTTACCCGTCCGGAACTCCGCCCTCCGAGTCTTCTCCGTGAATGTTGTCCGCGAATCCCCGAGGTAAGTTTGTTATACTTACCGGTCTGGAACTCCGTCCTCTGAGTCTTCTCCGTGTGTAAAGTTTGTAAAGCTAAGTAATGGCAGGGCAGTTGACCAAGTGGAATGTGCCTCTTGTGATATGTGGGAAGTCGTGGACGCGCCAAGTGTCCCAGACAAACACATCTGCAGCAAGTGTCACCGGCTGCAGAAGCTTGAACTCTGGGTTTTGGAACTCGAGCGATGGCTGGAGTCACTGTGGCGTATCTGCGAGGCAGAGAACTACATGGAAAGCATGGTTCAGGATGCAGTCACCCCAGAGCACAGCCAACGAGGGACTGGGTGGCTGGCAGACAGACAAGAAGATCGAGGCAGGTAATGCAGGAGTCCCCAGAGGGCATCCCACTTTCTAACCCCTATTCAATTCTGAGTACCAATGGGAGAGAGGGTTCCTCTGGAGAGTGCAACGAGAGTCATGACCAGAGCACCATGGGTGGCTCAGCTGTGCAGGGAGGGAGGAGAAAGGACAAGAGAGCAATAGTGATGAGGGATTCTATAGTTAGGGGAACAGATAGGCGTTTCTGTCATCACAGATGTGATTCCAGGAATGGTATGTTGCCTCCCTGGTGCAAGGGTCATGGATATCACTGAGTGGTTCCAGGGCATTCTGGAGGGCGAGGGTGCACAGCCAGAGGTTGTGGTCCACATCGGTACCAACGATATAGCAAGAAAGAGGGATGAGGTCCTGCAGGCTGAGTTTAGGGAGTTAGGAATGAGATTAGCAAGCTGGACCTCAAAGGTAGTAATCTCCAGATTAATCCCAAGGCCACCTGCTAGTCAGTATAGAAATAGAAAAATACACCAGATGAATGCATGGCTGGAGAGATGGTGCAGGAGGGAGGGCTTTAGATTTCTGGGGCATTGGGACCGGTTCAGGGGAAGGTGGGACCTGTACAAGCTGAATGGTCTGCACCTGAACAGGACTGGGACCTTGCAGGAAGGTTTTCTCGTGCTGCTGGGGATGGTTTAAACTAGCTTGGCAGGGGGATGTACACCTGAGCGCAGTCTTAGATAGGACAATTTCAGAGCAGGGAAAAGGAGACAGGAAATTAGTGAGTGTCTCTGAAAAACAGAAGAAGCAAAAGTTAAAAAGCGTGCAGCACAGGAATTTGGCAGTGTTAAATGCAAGGAGTATAGTAAATAAAGCCGATGAGCTGAGGGCACAGATAGACACATGGCAACATGATATCGTTGCTATAACGGAAACTTGGCTTAAAGAGGGGCAAGAATGGCAACTTAACATCCCTGGATATTGAGTTTTCTGGCGGGATAGAGAGGGAGATAAAAAAGAAGCATTATTGGTTAAGGAATCAATAACAGCTTTGAGGAGGGATGATATGCTAAATGAATCATCAAATGAGGCAATATGGGTGGAAATCCGAAATAAAAAAAGGGGCAGTCACACTACTAGGAGTGTACTATAGACCCCCAAATAGTGAGAGGAAGGTCGAAGAACAAATATGTCGGCAAATTTCTGAGTGCAAAAACTATACAGCAATATCAACCAGGATACAAACAGTGTGAAGGGCACAGGGGGAAAAAATTCTTGAACTGTGTTCAAGAGAACTTTTTTAGCCAGCATGTAACAATTTTTTTTCCCCAAAATATACTTTATTCATAAAAATCTGTAAAAAAAAATACATCACAAAACAGTTCAAAACAGCACCAAGTTGACATTCCAAAAAGTGCAAAGGAAATCAGTTTTCTTCAATACAGGAGTGAGTTGCCCCACAACCCTTCCATTCCATTTTACCTGCCATGTACATTTTACAGCAAAACCATATTTGATGTATACAGCCCAAGGGTTTCCCATGGGTCCAGCCCCTCAGTTCACTTTGGTGGGAGGACCTTACACAGTGGTCTTTCCCCATTGAGCCTTTGCAGTGGCTGCCCCAAGCTTTACTGCGTCCCTCAGCACATAGTCCTGGACCTTGGAATGTGCCAGTCTGCAACACTCGGCCGTGGACAACTCTTTGCGCTGGAAGACCAGCAAGTTTCGGGCAGACCAAAGAGCGTCTTTCACCGAATTGATAGTCCTCCAGCAGCAATTGATGTTTATCTCGGTGTGCGTCCCTGGGAACAGCCCGTAGAGCACAGACTCCTGTGTTACAGAGCTGCTTGGAATGAACCTTGACAAAAACCACTGCATCTCTATCCACACATGCTTTGCAAAGCCACATTTCAGAAGGAGGGGGGAAACTATCTCTTCCACACTGCATTCACCTCAAGGGCAGTGTGTGGAGGGGGCGAGACTCTGGGCGTGCAGGAAGGAGCTGACGGGGAGGGCCTTTCTCACCACCAGCCAGGCTACGTCTTGGTGCTTGTTTGAAAGTTCTGGAAATGAGGCATTCTGCCAAATGACTTTGGCAGTCTGCTCGGGGAACCATCCGACAGGATCCACCATCTCCTTTTCCCGTAGGGCCTTAAGGACATTCCTTGCACACCACTGTCTGATGGATTGGTGGTCAAAGGTGTTTTCCCGCAGAAACTTTGCCACGAAGGATAGGTGGTACGGCACGGTCCAACTGGATGGAGCATTCTGCAGCAATGTGACCAGACCCATCCTTCGCAACACCGGGGACAGATAGAACCTCAGCACGTAGTGACACTTGTTGTTTGCGTACTGGAGCAATATGCACACTTGATGCAGCCGCACACAAAATGGTCATCAGGATGAGGGCGACGTTGGGTACATTTTTCCCGCCCTTATCCAGAGGTTTGAACATTGTGTCCCTCCGTCCCAGTCCATTTTGGATCCCCAGATAAAGCGGAAAATGGCTCGGGTGACTGCCACGGCGCGGGAGTGGGGTATGGGCCAGAGCGGCGCCACATACAGCAACAATGTGAGCGCCTCGCACCTGATGACCAGGTTCTCACCCACAATGGAGAGAGATCGCTGCTCCCACATGCTCAGTTTATGGTGTACCCTGGCTACTCACTCCTTCCAGGTTTTGGCACACGCCCCAGCCCTTATGAACCACGTAACAAACGCAAAGAGAGAGGGCGCAATTCTATATTTAGTCTTCGGTAATGAAGCTGCGCAAGTGTAGGAAGTAACAGTGGGTGACCATTTTGGAGATAGTGACCATAAAACAGTAAGTTTTAGCATAATCACGGAAAAGGACAAAGATAAAACAGGAGTAAAAGTTCTAAATTGGGGGAAGGCAAATTTTAAGAAACTGAGAGGTGACCTGGCGAAAGTGGACTGGATACAGCTCCTTGAAGGAAAATCAGTGGCAAACCAGTGGTAGGCATTCAAAAGCGAGATACGACAGGCACAGTGTAGGCATGTCTCCACTAAGATAAAGGGTGGTATTGCCAAATCTAGAGCCCATTGGTTATCCAGAAGCTTACAGGATAAGTTAAAGCAGAAAAAGAAAGCTTATGACGATCGCAATAATCTTGATACTTTAGAAAGCATTCAGGGGTATAGAAAGTGCAAGGGTGAAGTAAAAAAGGAAATTAGAAAAGCAAAGAGAGGACATGAAAAATTATTGGCAGGTAAAAATCAAGGAAAACCCGAAGATCTTTTATCAGACTGGGTCTGCAGCAGGTGGTGAGGGAACCAACAAGAGGGAAAAATATACTTAACCTCGTCCTTATCAATCTGCCTGCCGCAGATGCATCTGTCCATGACAGTATTGTTAGGAGTGACCACCGCACAGTCGTTGTGGAGGCACAGTCCCGCCTTCACATTGAGGATACCCTCCATCGTGTTGTGTGGCACAACCACCGTGCTGAATGGGATAGATTTCAAACAGACCTAGCAATGCAGAATTGAGCATCCATGAGGTGCTGTGGGCCATCAGCAGCAGCAGAATTGTACTCAACCAAAATCTGTAATCTTATGGCCCAGCATATCCCCCACTCTACCATTATACCATTACCATCAAGCTAGGAGACCAACCCTGGTTCAATGAAGAGTGCAGGAGAGCATGCCAGGAGCAGCACTAGGCATACCACAAAATGAGGTGTCAAACTGGTGAAGCTACAACACAGGACTATCTGCGTGCCAAACTGCGTAAGCAGCATGCGATAGAGCTAAGCGATCCCATAACCAACAGATCAGATCTAAGCTCTGCAGTCCTGCAACATCCGGCCGTGGAGAAGGTGACTCCACAAATATCCCCATCCTCAATAATGGGGAAGCCCAGCACATCAGTGCGAAAGATAAGGCTGAGGTATTTGCAACAATCTTCAGCCAGAAGTGCCGAGTTGATGATCCACCTCAGCCTCCTCCTGAAGTCTCCAACATCACAGATGCCAGACTTCAGCCAATTTGATTCACTCCGCGTGATATCAAGAAACGACTGAAGGCATTGGATACTGCAAAGGCTATGGGCCCTGACAACATTCTGGCAATAGTACTGAAGACCTGTGCTCCAGAACTTGCAGCGCCCCTAGCCAAGCTGTTCCAGTACAGCGACAACACTGACATTTACCCTGCAATGTGGAAAATTGCCCAGGTATGTCCTGTACACACAAAGCAGGACAAGTCCAACCCGGCCAATTACTGCCCCATCAGCCTACTCTCAATCATCAGTAAAGTGATGGAAGGTGTCAGCAACAGTGCCATCAAGCAGCACTTGCTTCGCAATAACCTGCTCAGTGACGCTCTGTTTGGGTTCTGCCAGGGCGACTCAGGTCCTGACCTCATTACAGCCTTGGTTCAAACATGGAAAAAAGAGCTGAACTCAAGAGGTGAGCTGAGAGTGACTGTCCTTGACATCAAGGCAGTATTTGACCGAGTATGGCATCAAGGAGCTAGAGCAAAACTGAGGTTAATGGGAATCAGGGGGAAAACCCTCCACTGGCTGGAGTCATACCTAGCACAAAGGAAGATGGTTGTGGTTGTTGGATGTCAATCATCTGAGCTCCAGGACATCACTGCAGGAGTTCCTCAGGGTAGTGTCCTAGGTCCAACCATCTTCAGCTGCTTCATCAATGACCTTCCTTCAATCATAAGGTCAGAAGTGGGGATGTTCACTGATGATTGCACAATGTTCAGCACCATTCGTGACTCCTCAGATACTGCAGCAAGACTGAAGCAGTCCTTGTAGAAATACAGCAAGACTGGGACAATATCCAGGCTTGGGCTGACAAGTGGCAAGTAATATTCATGCCACACAAGTGCCAGGCAATGACCATCTTCAACAATAGAGAATCTAACCATCTCCCCTTGACATTCAATGGCATTACCATTGCTGAAACCCCCACTATCAACATCCTAGGGGCTACCATTGACCAGAAACTGAACTGGAATAGCCATCTAAATACCGTGGCTACAAGTGCAGGTCAGAGGCTAGGAATCCTGAGGTGACTAACTCACCTCTTGACTCCCCAAAGCCTGTCCACCATCTACAAGGCACAAGTCAGGAGTGTGATGGAATACTCTCCACTTGCCTGGATGGGTGCAGCTCCAACAACACTCAAGAAGCTCAACACCATCCAGGACAAAGCAGCCCGCTTGATTGGCACCCCAACTACAAATATTCACTCCCTCAACCACCGACGCACAGTGGCAGCAGTGAGTACAATCTAAAAGATACGCTGCAGCAACGCACCAAGGTTTGTTAGACAGTACCTTCCAAACCTGCGACCTCTACCAACTAGAAGTAACCTGCAAGTTCCCCTCCAAGTCAAACTCCATGCTGACTTGGAACCATATCGCAGTTCTTTCACTGTCGCTGGGTCAAAATCCTGGAACTCCCTTGCTAACAACACTGTGGGTGTACCTACCCCACATGGACTGCAGCAGTTCAAGAAGGCAGCTCACCACCACCTTCTCAAAGGCAATTGGGGATGGGCATTAAATGCTGGCCTGGCCAGCGATGCCCGCATCCCATGAATGAATAAAAAAAAAGTACATTCAGAGCAAGCGAATAACTAAGGAAAGGGCAGGGACTATCAGAGATGTACAAGGGAACTTATAAGTGGATGCAGAAGATGTGGGTCGGGTTCCTAATGAGTTTTTTGTCTGTCTTCACAAAGAAAAGGGTTGATGCAGACATTGTAGTTAAAAAGGAGTGTGAAATATTAGATACGATAAGCATAATGAGAGAGGAAGTACTAGAGGGTCTGACATCCTTGAAAATGGATAAATCGGCAGATCGGTTTGGATTGGATCGCAGGTTGTTAAAGGAAGCCAGGGAGGAAATAGCGGCTGCGCTGAGGATCATCTTCAAATTCTCACTAGATACAGGAGAGGTACCAGACGATTGGAGGTCTGCGAACATTGTACCATTGTTTAAAAAGGGTGTGAGGGATAGGCTAAATAATTACAGGCTGGTCAGTCTGACCTCGGTGGTGGGTAAATTGTTAGAATCTATTCTGAGGGACAGGATAAACTATCACTTAGAAAGGCACAGATTAATCAAGGATAGTCAGCATGGATTTGTTAAGGGAAGGTCATGTCTTACTAACTTAATTGAGTTTTTTGAAGAAGTAGCAAGAAGGATTGATGAGGATAGTGCAGTGGATGTGGGCTTCATGGGCTTTAGTAAGGCATTTGACAAAGTCCCACATGGCAGACTGGTCAGTAAAATGAAAGCCCATGGGATACAGGGGAATGTGACAAGTTGGATCCAGAATTGGCCCAGGGACAGGAAACAAAGGGTAGTAGCCGACGAATGTTTTTGTGAATGGAAAGCTGTTTACAGTGGCGTTTCACAGGGCTCAGTGTTGGGCCCCTTGCTGTTTGTGGTAGATATTAATGATTTGGACTTAAATGCGGGAGGCATGATTGGGAAATTTGCTGATGACACAAAAGTTGGCCGTGTAGTTGAGAGTGTAGAGGATAGCTGTGGACTCCAGAAAGATATCAATGGTTTGGTTGAGTGGGCGGAAAAGTGGCAAATGGAATTCAATCCAGATAAGTGTGAGTTAATGCATTTTGGGAGGGCAAACAAAGCGAGGGAATACACAATAAACGGGAGGATATTGAAAGGGTTAGAAGAAGTGAGAGACCTTGGAGTGTATGTCCACAGGTCCCTGAAGGTGGCAGGACAGGTAGATAGAGTGGTGAAGAAGGCAGATGGAATGCTTTCCTTTATTGGCCGAGGTATAGAATTCAAAAGCAGGGATGTAATGCTGGAACTGTATAAAACGCTGGATATGCCGTAGTTGGAGTGTTGCATGCAGTTCTGGTCACCACATTACAGGAAGGACATAATTGCTCTGGAGAGAGTGCAGAGGAGATTTACAAGAGTGTTGCCAGGGCTCAAAAGTTGCAGCTATCAGGAAAGATTGGAGAGGCTCGGGTTGTTTTCCTTAGAACGGAGGAGGCTGAGGGGTGACTTCATTGAGGTGTACAAAATTATGAGGGGCCTAGATAGAGTAGACAGGAAGGACCTGTTTCCCCTAGTGTAGAGGTCAATTACCAGGGGGGCACAGATTTAAGGTGATTGTTAGAAGGATTAGAGGGGACATGCGGAAAAACCTTTTCACCCAGAGGGTGGTGTGTGTCTGGAATTCACTGCCAGGAATGGTGGTGGAGGCCGAAACCCTCAATTCTTTTAAAAGTTAGCTGGACATGCACCTGAAGTGCTGTAACCTGCAAGGCTATGGATCAGGTGCTGGAAGGTGGGATTAGATTGGGTGGCTAGTTTTTTTGGCTAGCACGGACACGATGGGCTGAATGGCCTCCTTCTGTGCTGAAATTTTTCTATGGTTCTTTGGTTCTACATGATCCCAGTGACAGTTGGTCCAAAACATGATCATGACCTACTTGATAGCGGGCTTTTGTCAGAGTGTGAACCAGTTCAGACATCGGTGTCTGAAGTATCAGTTTCAGACAAAGAAACAAGAACTTCTGTAAGTCCTGAACTGAAATCAGACAGTCCAAAACCTGACTCTACGCAAAATCTGTGAGAAGATCAGGAAGTCGTCATAAAACTTGATTTAGACTTGATTTATAGATATTGGTTAAAGCAAAAGAGTTTGTTGTAATTTTGCCAAGTGTGCATATTCTCAAAGATCTGTTTGTTTTATGAAGTTGTATAGTTCGTGAACCTTTGAATAGTTTATTAATTTTTTTAAAGGGGGAAACAGTGTAATGTATTTCTATGTTATGAGCATGCCAGTGTGTGATGATGTCATTAAACACGTGAGGGGGAATTTTATGCTGGCACCTGGGATCTTGACGTCGGGGAAAACTGAAGCCGAGATCCCCACTTCACCTCTTCTCCAGAAGGCTCGCCAAATTTAGTGTCAAACGGGCACTTAACTGGACAGCGGTGGGCCTTCCACAGGATAAGTCCCGCCCTTGGAAAGCTGCTGGCCATGCCTCAGGTAGGTCAGGGTGGAGGGGTCTCGTGGGCTGAGGGTGGAGGAGTGTCAGCAGCAAGGGCAGGGGGTAGCCCTCAGTGGGCTCCCCCTTCCTGACGCTGGGTCCCTTGTTGAGGCACTAAGTGCCTTTGAACGAGGGACTGCCCCAACCCGCCCCCCACCCCCCCACCCCTGCCAACCACCCCAGAGCTGGAAAGCAGCCCGCACAGTTTTTCATGCCGTGCTTCTTGTGCAGCGACAGGTTTGCCCACCACATGGGTAATTGCGGCTGTGGTGGGAAGAGGTCCTTAAATGGAGGTTAATTACCCAGTTAAGGGCCTTACTTGGCAGCGGGGTGGGTGGGCTGTTCACAGGCCTTTCCGCCCCGGACTAAATTTTGGCAGAGGCGGGATGGTGGCGGCAACCCCTCCCGTGACCTTCCCACCCAATTTTGTGCTCGCCCAGCCTCCAAACCCGCTGTGGGGGAATGCATAAAATTCCACCCGTGATCTGGCCATTTTGGTGTCTCTCTTTTTACTAGTTTTTCCCAATATATAACAGATTTTTTTTGATAAACTATTTACGGGTACACTAACTATACAATGTCAGAAACAAACATATTTTTCAGAATATGAACACTTGGCAAAATAACAACTGACTCTTTTTCTTTAAACAATATCTATAAATCAAGTTTAGAAAGTCTTCCTGATCTTCTCATAGATTTTGGTCTCGACTGTCGTTTGTTACAAAAATCTTTGCACTTTCATCCCATCCTCATTGCCAAAATCTGTTTTATATTGAGAAGAACTTGAAAAGAAAGATAGACATCAAGATGGCCAAAGCACATGTTTAATGATGCCATGATGCACTGGGAATGCTCATTAGATAGGAGTACATTACACTAACTACACAGTATGTAACTTTAGATCAAAATTGTATTTTTTTTTATTTGCCATTCTCCAGAATCAATTTTCAAATCATAAGGGTTCAGTCTAATTGTTTGTAAAGCCCTTTAAATTAGCAGCCAGGGTCTGCAACATATAAACTTATACTGGATCCACATTTACTTTGCAAAGTATGTGTACTGCTTGCGGGTAAAACATTTATTAAATCCAGCTTCTCTCAAGTTAAAACTGCCACCAGTCTGCTTCCTATGCATCTTGCCTCCAGTCAAGAAAGCAAACAAAAGGATCTTCAAAAACTCCAGTGAATATGTTCATCTGGGATTTCATGACACATTCATTGAAGGGTGAGGAGAATTTTCATTTGCTTTTTCCTTAGAGCAAGGTGTTTTCTTGCCTTCAGCTGAGGATTCACAAAATATAATTCAGTAAGACAAAGGCACACTGGGACAAAAAGTTGCAAAATAAGGCAAAGCTTGCTGTGAGATAAAGCTGCATAGTGCTCAATTGAAAGATGGCAAAACAAAGTTGTAGGCAGCATGTTCCATGGTGTAGGAACACAGTTTTTTTTAATTCTTTCATGGGATGTGGGCATCACTGGCAAGGCCAGCAATTTCTGCCCATCCCTAATTGGCCTTGACAACTGAGTGGCTTACTAGGCCATTTCACAGGGCAATTAAGTGTCAACCAAACTGCTGTGGGTCTGGAGTTACATGTCGCCCAGACCAGGTAAGGATGGCAGATTTCATTCCCTAAGGGACGTTAGTGAACCAAATGGGTTTTTAATGACAATCGATGAGAGCTTGATAACACCACTACTGAGACTTGCTTTCAATTCCAGATTTGTTTTTTATTACTTAATTGAATTTAAATTCCACCAGCTGCTATGGTGAGATTGAACCCAAGTTCCCAGGTCTTTAACCTGGGCATCTGGATGACTAGTCCAGTGACATTACCACCATGCCAGCGTTTCCCTGAAGCTTCTGACAGTGGGCCAGAGGGAGGGCAAAACACATTGTAGATTAGAGCCAGAGGAATAGAGGGTACATTCTGGGACATCGAGCCAGGGAAGATTGCAGAGGTTGAGTGGAGTGGCCATTCAAAATCTGTTCGTAGACTCTTTTCAAAACTAGATCTTTCTGAGTTTCAGCTGTAATTTCAGTTGCAAAGATTGCAAAGTCCTCATCCACAACTCCTATTGTGAAGATTGCACCTTCACAGCCTATATTTGAGTGTTAGTTTAGTTTAGAGATACAGCACTGAAACAGGCCCTTCGGCCCACCGAGTCTGTGCCGACCATCAACCACCCATTTATACTAATCCTACACTAATCCCATATTCCTACCATATCCCCACCTATTGCTATATTTCCCTACCACCTACCTATACTAGGGGCAATTTATAATGGCCAATTTACCTATCAACCTGCAAGTCTTTTGGCTAGTGGGAGGAAACCGGAGCACCCGGAGAAAACCCACGCAGACACAGGGAGAACTTGCAAACTCCACACAGGCAGTACCCAGAATTGAACCCGGGTCGCTGGAGCTGTGAGGCTGCGGTGCTAACCACTGCGCCACTGTGCCACTGTTCATGCGGCAAACACGACAGTGTGTCAGCTATAGCATTCTCCTTTGAACTATGATATTCAATGCTGTAGTCGTACTGTGAAAGAGGTACAGCCCACCACTGCAACCTTGAAGCTGTCATTGTCAGTATTGCAGACTTTGGGCCCAGTACAGCTGAAAGGATTTGAACATGAGAATAAGAATATTAAAGTTAATGTAATGAGAGATAGGAAGCCAAAGGGCAACAGTGACTATATCAGAATGCAAGTTGTGCATTAGTAAGGGATGGAATAGGAGTGACAAAACTGTGGATAGGTAGGAGCTTAAGTGTGGCAGGACATGGCAGACTGCTGAGGAGAGTGTTGAAGAAATCAAGCTTTGATTGACATGGATGAGTGTTTAAGTGGTGATACGGATGAGGTTGGGAGGCAAGCGTGTGATGCCGAGTGTTCCCAGGCCAGATTTCATATGCAGGTATAACTATGCTGGAACTAAATAATGACTTAGTAATCATGAATACCCAAAATTTGCTTGCATTAAATTTGCATTGTTCCTTGTGTGGACTTGACTGCACAAATACAATTGTATTTATAAGAACACAAGAAATAGGTGCAGAAGTAGACCATATGGCCCATCAAGCCTGCTCTGCCATTCAGTACGATTGTGATTGATCTTTGGCTTCAACTCCACTTTCCCGCCTGCTCGCCATATCCCTTGATTCCCTCAGAGACCAAAAATCTATCTATCCCAGCCTTAAATGTATTCCACGATGGAGCATCCACAACCCTTTGGGGTAGAAAATTCCAAAGACTCACAACCCTTTGAGTGAAGTAATTTCTCCTTATCTCAGTCCTAAATGATTGGCTCTTTATCCTGAGACTGTGCCCCCGCATTTTAGATTCCCCGACCAGCGGAAACTATCTCTCAGCATCTACTCTATCAAGCCTCTTCAGCATCTTGTATGTTTCAATTAGATCACCTCTCATTCTTCTAAACTCCAGACTTTACTTAGCCTCTCATCATAGGACAACCCCCCTCATCCCAGCGACCAATTTATTGAACCTTTGCTGTACTGCCTCCAATGAAAGTATATCCTTTCTTAAATGTGGAGACCAAAACTGCACACAGTATTCCAAATGTGGTCTCACCAAAACCCTGTACAATTGTAGCAAGAACTAAAAGTAGGAGACAAATAGAAAGAGAGGAGGGACACTAAATTTACTTTTGTTTTTGTCCATGAAGGTGCCATCAAAAGATTGACTAGTTTTACTTAAAAGATTTAGACAAAGTAAAAACAGAGAACATGCTGAGACAGGATACCAAACTGTAATAATGTCTGCAATAGTCTGTGGAAGTGAATTACATTTTTTTTAGATGTGGCAAATTGAAAACTTGAAAGACAATTGCCTTTACTGCTAGTAACCGTTCACATCATATATTATTGTTGGCACTAGCACTGCTCCCAACTATCCACGATGGGAAAAGCATGTCATGATATCTTTTACATGTGTAAAGAAGTCATCAGTCACAAGTTCCACAGATGCAATCTTAAAAGAGGTCTGATAAAGCAGTATCAGGAATGTCCAGTGATGTCTGATTCTTTCTGGTTTGTATTCAGTCTGCTATGGAAAGCTTCTCATGATAAGAGCCAATAGCAGATAATTAACTGAAGTTAATTATTGTTTTTAATCTCAACACAGTTAATTAGTACATTCCAGTGCAGTGAAATCATCACTGACACTTAGACTAAGGGGTGCAATATATTTATAAATTGCTAACAATATCAAGTTTAAAAGAAATTATCTTTTCCAACAATATTAGGTCCGTTTCTCTTGTTTTATTGCAGTTGGTGAATTTAACACTAGCAGCGTTTTTCATTATGTAGATACAGTATGGAGTTTCGATTCAATGCTAGTAGGCCAAATGGCTTCCTCCTGCTTTTATTCTTAAGTCCTGTGTTCTAATATTCACTTTCAATCTTTAACGACAAACTCTGGTGCTAAACAGCAGCAGTACTTTGATATTGTCGACTACACAACTTTAAGCAGTTATAAGGCAACAGCCAGTTAATCATATTGCTTTGGCTGAAGTGTCAGCCTTAAATCAAATGGTTGTGAGCTCAAGCCCTGCTTAACAAATTGAACACATAAGATAATCTGACACTTCAGTCCAGTACTGAGGGTGCGTTACACTGTTGGAGGTGCCATCTTTAGGATGAGATATTAAAGTTAAGATTGAAGGTATGGTTGAAGAAGTAAGTTTTCAGAAGGCCTTTGAGAGCAGCTAGAGAGCCAACAAGACAAAGTGGTTTTAGAAGAAAGAGCCATAGGGCAAAAATATTGACCTCTAAAGCAGGAGTAGTAATTCAGAGTCAGAGAATGGAGGATACAATCTGGGAGAATATTAACCAAGTAATGTTGGGGTGAGCTTGGGGAGAGGTTTGAAATTGAGGTCTAGGATCTTGAAGTCAGTTTACTGGGACACAGGGAGTCAATGAAGCTGGAAGAGGATACGATGATAAGACAGGATCTAAGCCACAGAATTCTGGATTAGTTAAAGTTTATACGAAGTACCGGCAGCGAGGCTAAAATAAGATAGAACTTAATTCTGTGAATATTCAAGTGCTTTGTGATGCTTAATAATTTGAGTGTGTGAAGTATTTGGGGTCCAAACTTTTCTCTTTAATTCTGTCTCACTCCTCTCTGTTCTATATATTTACCACAGATGGCTTCTGAGCAATAGCAGCTACAGCCTGAAAACATAATTAATGACTCTCTTACTGTGTAATTGCAAAACTGCCAAGGATGGTTGCAACTATGGGCCACATATTCCCCTTTTTACAAAAAAAGTGTAAATAATTCTGTTTTTTTAACAATGTTTAGTGACTGCCAATCAAAATGTTGGCCGAGTCCAATTTTCCTTTGGGCAACTAATTCCAATTTCATCGGTGGGTACAACAGAAAACCAGTTAATCACAAAGCATCTATTCTAAAGCTCTTTCACACTTACTAAATAGCTACTTTACTGATAAATGTATGTAGATGACGTAAAGTTCAGTCATTTATCTGCAAGGTCCAGAATATTTGTGCAAAATGGAGAAGTGGAAAAAAAATCTTAATTTAGTCACAAGGCTCACTTTTCACAGAAAGCAATTTTCAGGTTGTTAATACTTTCAGAAAAAGCAAGTAACAGTATATATACACTATACAGTAGCTTTCATGGTCCTGTTCACCCAGAGGGGAGCGGTGTTTGTGAGGACCATTGGTTGGAGGGGGGAATTTTTACGTACCTGACCCGTAGGGAGTGAGTCAGTCAGTAAGGCCTGGAGAACCTACAATTCGGGATTTTTCCACATGGGGGCTTGTGAAGTCACCAATTGGTTTCCTATCCGGAGACCAGCCTGATTGGCGGGCTTGGCCTCCAGTCAGACAGGGAGCTGGTCGATGAAGGCTGCAACAGAAGCTAAGTCTGCATTGGGGGTAGAAGAGGGGATTGAAAGGTGGGGGTGGGTGGTGATTGGGGTCAATCAGGGTTGACTGGGGGTGTCATTCGGAGTGGGTGGGGGAGAGGGGGAGCTGATTAGGTTGGGAAGCAAGGGTTCGATCGGGGGGGGGGGGAAGTCAGTTGGGTTGGGGGGGCTTGATTGAGGGGGATTTTGTGGGTCTGAATGGGGTAGTTCAGAAGCCTTGGAGTAGTGTAATCACAGGGATATAGATAGGTTAAGTGAGTGGCCAAGGATCTGGCAATTGGAGTATAATGTGGGAAAATGTGAAATTGCCCATTTTGGCAGGAAGAATAAAAAAGCATATTATCTAAATGGTGAGACATTGCCGAGCTCTGAAATGCAGAGGGATCTGGGTGTCCTAGTGCATGAATCGCAAAAGGTTAGTATGCAGGTACAGCATGTAATTAGGAAAGCTAATAGAATGTTATGGTTTATTGCGAGGGGAATTTAATGCAAAAGTAGGGAAGTTATGCTTCAGTTATACAGGGCATTGGTGAGACCACATCTGGAGTACTGTGTACGGTATTGGTGTCCTTATTTAAGGAAGGATATAAATGCGTTGGAAGCAGTTCAGAGAAGGTTTACTCGACTAATATCTGGAATGGGTGTGTTGTTTTCTGAGGAAAGGGTGAACAGCTAGGCTTGTATCCACTGGAGGTTAGAAGGGTAAGAGGCGACTTGATTGAAACATATAAGATCCTGAGGGGTCTTGTGGGAGAATCTAGAACTAGTTATGATTGTTTAAAAAAAAGGGGTTGCCCATTTAAGACAGAGACAAGGAGAAATTATTTCTCTCAGAGGGTCGTGAGTCTTTGGAACTCTCTTCCCCAAAAGGTGGTGGAAGCAGAGTCTTTGAATTTTTTAAGGCAGTGGTAGCTTGATTCTTGATAAGCAAGAGGGTGGAATGTTATGGGGGTAGGCAGGAATGTGGAGTTGAGGTTACAATCAGATCAGACATGATCTTGTGAATGGCAGAGCAGGCTCGAGGGGCTGCTTAATGGCAGTGGTATGTCAGGCAGGCACCTGGATCCAGGAGGTAGGTGTAAAGGCATTTACCTCCTGAATCCGCCGAGTCCTTACCTCAGTGAAGCTGCTGGAATTCCCAATGCACAGGAAACCCAGCTGACAGCAGTTAAATGCCAAAAATAGCTCAAGGCATCATTATCATGTTTAAAGTATCAACCTGCCTACTTGCTGCAAGTTGGTCACCTGCCCTCCTTCTGGCCTCCATTCAAGCTGGAAATGGACATATTGGAGCCGGGTCGGGAAGTTGACCTCTCAGACTTTAACCTCGCATGTGACCCAAACTCACCCATTTTTTGGTTAAAATTCCTCCAAGGGTAACCCTGTGGTAGCCCTGCTTCTTAAGGCAAGACTTGCATTTATATTACACCTTTCGCAAGCTTAGGTCATCCCAATGCTCTTTACAGCCACTGAAGTATTTTTAAAATGTAATCACTATTGCAATGTAGGAAATGTGACAGTGAATTTGTGCACAGCAAGCTCCCACAAACAGGAATGAAATAGATGACCAGATCATCTGTTTCAAATATTGGTTGAATGATAAATGTTGGCCAGGATATGAAGAAGAATGTTTATGCTCTTCTTCAAATAGTGTCTTTCGGATGTCTTACAGATAATGTAAGTGGCATTTATTTGGCACATTTATATGACATTCTTTTGTTTGCTATTATAAGACAGGCATTAACCAATTTATTTTAAATGGATTAACACATCTGCTAAAATAGAAGACAGAGGAATGTCATACAAAAATAGTAACTGTTCATAAGCTATCAATAATACTAATTTCTAGGCTATCAAAAAATCCATTAACAATAGAAAGCGATTGCAGGTAATGCAACTCAAATTTTCCAATATGTGCTGCACACCACGAGCAGCACATGGAAAATCTAGCCCTCACTTTAAAGAGATACTGGGGTGATTTTCTGACTTTGTACTCCAGGCAGGGAGTCTCGCCAGTTGGGAGTACATAGCAGAAATTTGAGTGTGTACTACAACAAATTTTCCGACCGTTTGGCAGTGCATGCTCGCATTTCTAGCATGCGCTCTCAATGGGCAAGGTGCCTTGTCAGGAACATAAAACCTAATGAATCCTACTATTCCTCAGTGAATACACACCACTTGTCACGACCACATGTGTGCCCTTCTCCTGGAAATCATGTTTTATTCATATTTCTGCTTGTTCCTCCCTTGTCTCCACAGCATGTCTGCAATGTGTTCTGGTAGTGTCAATCTAAAAATGTTCGACCTCATCCAAGTTGCCTTTTGGCAGTGTATTTTGCTACCATTTATGGGGAGTCCATTTTCTATTAATTACTATCAGCAGAGAAAGTACAAGACTCATTTATAAAGATCCAACTCAGTGGATATTTGCAACATATGGTGGGTAACTAAGCCAAACAAACCAGGAAATTCCAAGATTTGATCCTAGTCTGTGCTTCATTAGTCAATCAGTGCCAGACCTAATAGTGGGTGGGGTGTACAATTGGCTACAGGTTCCCCAGGCTAGAGAGGGGGAGAAATCAGCCAGGGTTCCCACCTTTGTTCACTATGAACTCTCATAGTGAGGATGTAACAGGCGGGCAAGATTGGGCTCAGATGTGATGTGCCCCACAGTCACTTAACTTACAGACACTTTCCAGACTCGGAGATAAAACTGGTGACCTGGGTAAGACACTGGAGGGCTGCCACTGCCCAGAGGATCACAGGGCAAATTCAGCCAGACTGCACTGCAAGACCAAAGAGCGTCACTTGACAAGCCATGCTCCAGGAGTGTAGCCTGATTGAATTTGTCCTCATAGCACAGCATGATTCATCTTCTGGGTCGGAGGAGTAACAGGGGAAATCAAAGGGAAAATTGGGCAAAGGAAAAAGAAATAAAAAAGCTGATTTCAAGTTCAGTAAACAGATTTATTTGCATTATTACTTTTTAGTTTGATGGAACTACTAAACTTACCACAATGCCAGAATGTAACATATTTCCTTGGTGATTTGTCAGTAATTACATAAAGAGCTTGCATTTATATAGCAGCTTTCACAGCCTCAGGACATCCCATAGCATCTTACCACCAATTTAACACACTTTTGAAGTGTAGTTGCTGTTGTAATGTAGGGAAACAAGGTAGCCAATTTGTGCACAGAAAGGTCCAACGAATAGGAATGAAATAATTTTTTAATATAGGTGTTGGTTGAAGGATAAGTATTAACCAGGATATTGGGAGAATCCATTGCTTTTCTTCTATATCCACATGAGAGGACAGATGGGGGTCTCAGTTTAATCTATCATCCAAAAGATAGAGCCTATAACAGTGCAGCATTCCCTCAGTACTAGACTAAACTGTCAGCCTAGATTATGTGCTCAAGTTTTTGGAGTGGAACTTGAACCCGTGACTCAGAAGCAAGACTATTATCACTGAGCCAAGGCTGATTTCTTGGGATAGGCATTGCTTTTAGTGAGTTTTTGTGCACAGAATGAGTGTTTTCCCAAACACATGGCTGCAAATAGGGTCTCAAATTTGTCCTCTTTATTAATTTAAACAAATTAAGAGAACTTCTAGTGTCAGTTATGCTGTTCATTGGCAGTTTTAATTGTTGACTGCTCCCAAACAGTGCATGAGTGACCTGCTAGATCACGATATACACAACAAACTGACTGATATTGTTGATGTCACCAGAAGATGTCTGAAAGGAAGCAGAAGCATATAAATTTAGAGCCACAGTGACATTTACTGTTACAGGAAGTGCAGTGCATGTCCTGGTGCCTATTGCTTCCCATATTCATCCCTATTCTCACTCCAAAAGGTGGCACAGATAAGTGACTGTCTCCCTGCTGAAACATAGCTCCGTTACACACTGTGAGGCTGAGGTATGATGTTCTGTTCTTGAAAGCCCCCGTGCCATAAAAACTTGGACCAAAAGCCCGCTAAAAACTTATACAGGATGAATCAGAGACTTTAATGGAAGTGAGGATCCCTTTAAATCCCACGTCTGAAAGTGGATTGCCAATTGCGTTTGTTGCAGGCTGCTGCTGGGGACACCTATCAAGTAACTAAACTGATGTGGCACTGTATGCAGCTCTGGCATGGAATGCCAGCTGCTGAATTTGACTCCAAAAACAATCCTAGACGCCACTGGCCTTGCAAACTACCGTCCCTGTTCCAACCTCCCTTTCCTCTCCAAAGTCCTTGAACGTGTTGTCGCCTCCCAAATCCATTCTCATGTTTCCCAGAACTCCATGTTTGAATCCCTCCAATCAGGTTTTCAGCCACAGTAATGAGACAGCTCTTACCAAAGTCACAAATGAAAGCCTATGTGACAATGGTAATGTTCCCTCCTTGTCCTTCTCGACCTGTCTGCACCTTTGACACGGTTGACCACACCATCATCCTCCAATGCCTCTCCACTGTCATCCAGCTTGGTGGGACTGTTTCCTCCTGATTCCATTCTTATCTATTTAATAGTAGCCAGAGAATCACTTGAAATGGTTTCTCCTCCTGCTCTGGCACTGTTACCTCTGGTGTCCCCCGATGATCTGTCCTTGGCCCCTCCTATTTCTTGTCTATGTGCTGCCCCATCATCTGAAAGCACAGCATTAGTTTTCACAAGTACACTGATGACAGTTAGCTCTACCTCACCACCACCTCTCTCGACTCCTCCACTGTTGCTAAATTATCAGACTGTTTATCTGACATTCAGTAATGGATGAGCAGAAATTCCCTCCAATGAAATATTGTGAAGACTGAAGCCATTGTTTTTAGTCCCCACTGCAAACTCTGTTCCCCAGCTACCAATTACATCCCTCTCCCTGGCAACAGTCTGAGGTTAAGCCAGTCTGTTCACACTCTTGGTGTCACATGTGACCCTGAGATGAGTTTCCAACCTCATATTCGTGCCATCACTAAGTCTGCCTGTTTCCACCTCCATAACATCGCCCGACTTCATCCCTGCCTCAGCTCATTTGATGCTGAAACCCTCATTGATGCCTTTGTTACCTCCAGAATTGACTATTATAATGGACTCCTGGCTGGTCTCCCATATTCTACCCTCCATAAATCTGAGGTTATCCAAAACTCTGCTGCCCATGTCTTAACTCACACCAAGTCCTGCTCCCCTATCACCCCCGTGTTTGCTGATCTACTTTGGCTCCCGGTCAAGCAACATCTTGATTTTAAAATTCCCATCCTTGTTTTCAAATCCCTCACCCCTCCCTGTCTCTGTAATCTTTGCCAGCCCCACAACGCTCCATGATATCTGTGCCCGGCTAAGTCTGCCTCTTGTGCATCCCTGATTTTAATTTGGTGGCTGCACCTTCACTTGCCTCAGGCCCAAGCTCTGGAATAACAACCCCACAGCTGGAATTTTACGTCTACCCAGCGAGCTGGATGGTGGTGGGAGAGTGGCATAAAATTGAGCGGGGGCTCCGGGAGGCCTTCCTGACCCGCTCCCGCTTCCGGCCCACTTTAGGTGGGCCCAGTGGGTGGGGGCGAGTAACGGGCCGCCCACCCCAGGCCAATCGAGGCCCTTAAGTGGCCATTTAACAGCCACTTAAGGGCCTTCGCCCGCCTCCACAGGGATTTTACCCATGGCAAGCAGGTGTCCGGGAGACATGAAAGGCCGCCCAGTGAAAGCTGGCGGCCTCTCTGTGCCCCGGGGGGGGCCTGACAAATGGGCACAGGGTGCCCGATTGAGGGCCGCCCCCACTTCCCCAACCATCCCCAGGACCCGAGACGCCCCCCCTTCTCCCCACACGATCACCCTTGCCTCGCTGGCTCGCGACCGATTATACCCGGTGAGGCAAACCCCAACTTACCTGGACTCCTGGATCCATGTCCTTGGCTGAGCTGCAGTCCCAGCAGTGGCCATCGCTCCCAGTAGCGCTGATGGGACTAAGAGCTGCCGGCCCGATAATTGGCCGGCAGCTCAATAAGGCAGAACTTCCTCCCTCAAGCAGGTGGAAGTCCCACCTCGGAACAATTAAAGCCCGGGGACCCGTAAAATGCGTGACGGATCCTCAGGCTGGGCAGAAGTCGGTTCACCACCGACTTTTACGTCAGTGGCCAGCTCCCGTCCGCCTGACGTAAAATCCAGCCCTAAATCCCTCCGCCTGTCCACCGCACTTTCTTCCTTTAAGACACTCCTCAAAGGCAATCTCTTTGACCAAGCTTTTGGTCATCTGACCTAATATCTCCTCTTGTGCTCTTTGTTTTATAATACTCCTGTAAAGTGCCTTGGAATGTTTTATTACATTAAAGGCACTATATAAATATAAGTTGTTGTTGTTTGTGTCACCTGTTTTATACCCAGAGAAACATGTGAGGCACATCACAATTTCTACTCTCTTATGTGCTGACTACCATGGGATTTATGGCAAGCAAAAATCACTGAAACTGCAAAGAGAGAAGTCTAGCCTTTGCCATTTTACTGTATTGTTACACAATCCAATATGTAAATTTGTCTGAAAATATAAGCCATGAAGAAGCTAGGATTTGGACAGGAAAATATTTTTTTTATTGGAACAGCTTCTCTAAAGCTATTTATGTATAGAAGATCAAAGATACATCTGCTGAGTCTCAGGAAGAGCTGTCACTTAAAGGATCCTCAGAAGGCTTATGCCACCAGTCAAACAGGATGCTGCATGCAAGCAGCTGAGTGTAGATGCTGAACATTCCCCTGAGGATTGAGCCTTTAATAAATATTATTACCAAACGCTTTAGAGAAGAAGTCATGATAATCGACTGGTATTTATGAATTCAGCGTTTAAATGTATACATTGGGCTGAATTTTACAGGCCCGTTTGGAACAGGTTCAGAGGTGCGGGGGTGGGAAGGGGGCATAAAATCAGAACGGAAGATGTCGGACCGGAAGTCTGATGCCTTCACGTTGTTTCTGCATTTTACCAATGGCAGCTGACATGGAGGGTGGACATCACACATCAACAAGCCAATTGACTATATTAAATTTTACTAATGGTGCATGCGAACCACGGGGCTTCAGAGCCTTACCTGGTTAAAGGAGGCAGTGAAGAAAGGGGAGCTCAGTGCTGGCTCCCTCCAGCAGCCAATGAGAGAGCCAACATTCCGTGAGATGGAGGTGCAGCAGCACAAGCATTGGAAACTGAAGGCAGGTGGGTGGAAAAGGTGCCAGAAATGCAGAAGCATGCTGCTAGGTTGCCATTGGGGCAGTGACACTTGATCCAAGGAAAGAAGTGGGGGAAAAGTGGTAGAGGCCCTCCGGATAGAAGGCCGTGCACAAGGAGAGCGGCCACCTGCCATGGGCCTCATCCACCTAGGATGCTTCAGGACCCCCGTTTAGGAGGAGGAGCAGCAGAGAGGGAGGGAGGTCTAGGCATCGGGACATTAGCCACCTCACGGCCAACAAGAGGGCCAGTCTTGGTGTGTGGACACTGGAGGGGTATGTGAACAGCCTCCTGCAAACAGAAGAAGCTATCCTCATGAGATTGTCAACTTTCTGAGGTTCAACTACCTCCAAATGTTCGAGTGGTTGTGACAGCGATGACTGTGCCTCTCTAGGCAGGCTGTCACTGATCAGGATGATGCAGGATGAGCTGAGACCAATGGGAGTGGGTGGAAACCCAGTGCTAGTGGCGCTGAAGCTCACTGTAACTCTGAACTCCTATGTCTCCGGAGCATTCCAGGGATCCATTGGAGATATGTGTGTGGCATCTCCCAGTCTGCAGCCCATCGATGCATCAAGGAGGTGACCAATGCCCTGTTCAAGAGGGCTGGTGACTATGTATGCTACTGCACCAATCCAGACAGTCAAGAGATCCATTAGGTTTGGGAACATCACTGGATTCCTCCAGGTGCAAGGTGTCATTGACGGCACGCATGTGGCCATCAAGCCTCCCGAAGACCAGCCAGTGGCCTTCATTAACAGGAAGGGCTTCCACTTGCTGAATGTACAACTGGTCCGCAACCATCACAGATGGATCCTTCAGGTGTGTGCATGGTTCCCTGGAAACAGTCATGATGCCTACATATTTCAGCAGTCCCAGGTGCCACAGCTTTTCCGGCTCCCCGTGCACCTTCCAGAATGGATACTGGGTGACAAAGGCTACCCAGTAAAGACATGGTTCCTTACGTCTGTGAGGAACCTACGCATGGATGAATAGGAGAGCTACAACACGAGCGAAGGCTCAACCCGAGCGACCATTGAGCAGGGCATAGATCTACTGAAGATGTGATTCAGGTTCCTCAATCGATCCGGTGAAGCCCTTGTTAATCTGTTAATTGTGTATCAATTGTTTGATTATATGCAGGTGGAGGGTGTTAATTGGGGTGAAACCAGACGGCCTTCTTGTGGGCTGGTGGGGGCCCTCCTGATTGGGCACCCTGTGCCCCATGGAGAGCCGCCCCCAAAGCCCCAATTGTCCCCAATGCAGAACACTCACCCTGCCCCCTAACCGACACCCCCTTTTCTTGCCAGGGCCCAACTTGATTTGCCGGCAGCTCCATTAGGCTGGACCTCCTGCCTCAGAGAGGTGGAAGTCCCACCCAAGACCAATTAATGGCCTGGGGAGCGAAAAGTCCTGGTCTGGCGCCCCAGGCCCACGGAGGCAGGCTCGTCACCAACTTTTTGGCCAGTGGATGGTGTCTCCCACCCAAATAAAAATTCTGGCCTGGCTCTTGTGGAGGCAGTGGATATGGGTTCTATTTGTCAAATATTTTGGGTGAAATTCTGAACAAGGGACATACTGAAGATAGGATACCCATTGAATCTTATGTGGATAATGGTTCTTTGTGGGACAATGTACATGCTACAACAAATGTGAGTGAGAAACGACTACATATTGAACTCGCTGGATTGAAACAAATGCTAGAGAGAAAGGAAATCTCCAAACTTAAATCGGTAGATGCAAGTAATCAGCTATCCAATTGTTTCACAAGAAATGCTAGTACAAAGAAATTGTTAGGTGTGCTGGGGAGGGGTGTCTCACAATGTAATACCTTGTACCCATATGGAATTTATTTTGATTGGTTTTGAAATATTCTTTGAGCATGTTAATAATATGTACAGAATATGGAATTTATTTTAAAATGTTTGAGCATGTTAATCCACGTTGTATTAAAAAGGAAGAAGGGAACCTGATACACAAGTAACAATTGTTTGATTGAATGCAGGTGGAGGGTGTTAGTTGGGGTCTTACTTGAGCACGTATAAGTAGACATTTACTGAGACTGGCGGAGGGTTTGAGTGAAGAGCTACATGTTTGTGATCCTTTTACTCTGTACAATAAATGTGAAATTGAGTAAAGATAGGCTTCAGCATTGTCCTTCCATAACAAGCTTTCTGGAGTTTAACAGCTCTCAGTATGTCCCAGCGGAGGGTCTCGTGTATAGTAGTGGTCTGCTGTGCACCGCTCAACTTGGCGCTGCAAAATTCAGCCATTGTTCCCCAAGGGTCGGTGTTAAGACCCCTGTTTTTCTTGATATAAATTAATGACCTAGATTTGGATGTGCAGGGCACAATTTCAAAATTTGTGGATAACATAAACTTGTAAGTATTGTGAATTGTGAGGAGGATAGTGATAAACTTCAAGAGGACATAGAGAGGCTGGTGGAATTGGTGGACAAGTAGCAGATGAAATTTAATGCAAAAAAGTGTGAAATGATTCATTTTGCTAGGAAGAATGAGGAGAGGCAATATAAATTAAAAGGTATAATTCTAAAGGGGGTGCAGGAGCAGAGGGACCTGGGGGTATATGTACACAAATCATTGAAGGTTATAGGACGGGTTGAGAAAACAATTAATAAAACATATGGGATCCTGGGCTTTATAAATAGGGGCATAGAGTACATGGAAGTTATGAAACAATGGTTTAGCCTCAACTGGAGTATTGTGTCCACACTTTAGGAAGGATGTTAAGGCATTAGAGAGGTTGCAGAAATGATTCCCAAGAATGGTTTCAGGGATGAGGAACTTAAGTTACGTGGACAGGCTGGAGAAGCTGGAGCTGTTGTTCTCCTTGGAGAAGAGAAGATGAAGAGGAGATTTGATAGAGGCATTCAAAATCATGAGGGGTTTGGAGACAGTAGATAGGGAGAAACTGTTGCCATTAGTAGAAGGATCGAACCAGAGGACACTGATTTAAGGTGATTGGCAAAAGAAGCAACGGCAACATGAGAAATAACTTTTTTATGCAGCGAGTGGTCAAGATCTGAAATGCATTGCCTGACAGAGTGATGGAGGCAGATTCAAATGAGTAATCGAGACCTTCAGAAGAGAATTGGATAATTATTTGAATAGAAAAAGTTTGCAGAGCTACAGGGAAAAGGCAGGGGAGTGGGACTAAGTGAGTTGCACTTGCAGAGAGCCAATACAGACACGATGGGCTGAATAGCCTCCTTCAGTGCTGTAACCATTCTATGATTCTAATGGATACATTGTCCATTCTCCCAGGGGGGAATTGGGGGCATGCATCTGTATTTCTGCATTATTTTCTATTTTGTGCTATTGTGAATCTAGCCACCTGTTTCAAATCATTAATTTATTTTCAAAAGTCCAAAACCAATCCATGTGCATTCCAAAACTCTTTGGAAACTTTATTCATTATAATTGCCCAGTCTTTTCAATGGACCTCTGTTGTAAACTCAGTTGTTCTTTTTCCAGTAAATGTGTTATTCAATTTCATACGTTGCTTCACTGGAATGGACAATTCAGCCTCAGTGAAACATGTCTGTCTTGTACCTTTCCTTTCATCCTGCACATAACTGACAGGGAATATAGGCATAAACCAAAACGACTTGTTTCTGGTTCCAAAAGCCGTGGATTATGATTATTTCAACTAACTTTACTTTGACTGATGTTATTGCCATAAGGATAAATTATGAAACAGTCGATTTAAATACTGATCATTAGTGGATCTGGGAAAGTTATCCCAGTTATCGCTCGAAATCCATTCAACAACAAAGTCCAATTATATAGTGCCTTGAACATAGCAAAACATCCCAAGGTGTTTCACAAGACCACGATCCATCAAAGTTTGACACTGAGGGCCGAAATTTATTCCAGCGACAGGCTCCTGGCGGTGGGCCAGAATTCAGGAGGAGATGCTGCCTTGCCCCTTCATTGGACCGCCATTGCTATTTCATGTCGGGCAGCCAATTAACTGCACTCTGCTGGGGATGCTGTCTCGTTAAGGGACGAGCTCCTGCCTCCAGAGCTGATGGCCAATCAGAGCGCCAGCAGTTCTGTAGTACAGGCAGCGCCACTGGGAACGAGTGGCCACTGCTGGTACTGCAGAAGCCCCTGTCGTACCAAAGAATGGAGGAGATCACGGGAGAGGTAACTGGGGTCGGGGTTGCCAGGGCCATTCAAGCAGGTCCCGGCGATGGGGTTGGGGGTTGAGTTGGTGAGGGTTGGGGGTGGGGTGGGGGGGGAGGGGTCTTCCTTGCAGGGTAGCCACCACAGTCGGGTTGGCCCTCCGGGGGTCCTGGATTGTCCCCAAATGAGGGACCCCGCTAGGCTTTACCTGGTGGTGTCTCCTCATGGTGGCAGGCCCCTCTGCCTTCAACAAAATTGAAATGGAGGTGTGAAGAGGCCCTTAAGCGTCGTACCATTTTGTTTGTGCCCCACCTCTGTGCCCAGAACAAAATCCTGCCCTGACCCACAGAAGGAGATAGTAGGTCAGATGACCAAAAGCTTGGTCAAAGAGGTACCTTTTAAGGAGTATCTTAAAGGAGGAAAGAGAGGTAAAGGGACAGAGAGGTTTAGGGAGTTAATTCCAAATCTCAGGGCAAAGGCAACTGAAAGCACGGCAGCCAAGGGTGAAACAATTACAATAAAGTAAATTTTTGTTTAAATGTCATCAGAAAGCTGGATTGGCTCTTTAACTCATTAGGGAAGTTTGGAGAAGATACTTAACTCTTAAGATTGCAAATAGATCCAGAAAAGCTCCTATTTCATTGAGCTATTTATTCATTTTCAAAACACACTCCGGCTGGGTACAGCTCAGTGTCAGGAGCGCAGATGCAAATTTTGCCTTTCCTAATGTTTTTCCCTAAAAAACACCTCATAACATCCTTTCTTGTTCCTACCACCATTTGTTAGCTGCAAACTAATTTTGAAAGATTGACCTGGTCACCTCACAGTGCATAAGTTAAAAACAAATAAAATGTGTTGACTTAGATTAGAGAGACAGAAGTTTCCCAGACACAATCTTACTGTGCTTTGCAGAACTTTATGAATGATTCACTTCAGTATATAAACACTCAACAGTGAAGAAGTGCCTTTCACATAAAGTACTCCTCCATTTGTACAATTAAATATTACATCTCACATTACCACCTGACTCCATAGTTTTCACAATTCATTGGCCTAGAAACTGGTTTGCACCAGCCTGCCAGTAATATTTGGACACAGTGGATGATCCATCAGTCACAGCAGAGGTAGGCCTGAAGTCCACCCAATATTGTGACTCAGGCATCATTTATATCAGACTAGCGTGCTGCAGACATGTGCTGCTGGAACTTTTAAAAAAAATGAAAATTAATTTTCTGAAGGGACTTTATAAAGAAACATCCCCTATTGACCAACTCAAAGTGGTAAAATGTAAGCTCCCCAATAATTCCATGTGTTGAGATTCCAATCTCTGTTAGGCTGGGGGAATTGCCTAGTGGAAATGAACCACTTCCTAGAAGGAGGGAGGACTCAAAAGTAATATGAATCAGCTTGTGCTGCTCTCACTCACCTCCTAATCACATTTGCAAAGCAACAAACAGAGGATTCATGGGCTGGAAGAAAAATCAAAATGGAGATTGAAAATTAAACTAAAATAATCCCAATTAATTGCTGCACACTATGCGTTGGATTTATTGCCCCCCACCCTAGAGACGGACTAGGAGGCTGGGCGGCCCATAGAATTGCCCATCACCTTCCTGTTGAATCCCAATGAAGTCGGGGGCAGGAAAGGCTGAAGACAGCCTTCCCATCCAGAGACCAATTGAGGCCCTGAAGAGGCCTTTAATCAGCCACTTAAGGGCCTCATCCCATCGCCGCTGGAATTAAACCAGTGGCGAGAGGGGCCTCCCACATGTGGGGATGTCACCCAGTGAAACAAGGCAACCTCCCTGCGGGCTTGGGGGGGCCTTCTCTATGATCAATCTGTGGTTAAGGCCTGCTCAGGTTTGCGAATGAAACCCAACCCCAGCCTGACAGAACCACATCCGACCCGAGCCCGACCTGGCCCGAGTCCTTTCATTTTTTCCCACGCCCGACCTGACCCGATCACCGGAATTTAATCAACTTTATTGAAGAGGTTGTGCTCTGCCTTGGATGGAATTGCTCACTGCAGACTAGTGCGGAGTCTTTCCTGTCTTGATGTCCTGGCTGTCACTGTGTCCGACCTGGCCCGACCCGACACAAGTCCGAATGCCGGACCCGGAAGAGCGACCCAACCCGAAGCCGACACATGTCATCAGGTCCCGTTGGGTTCAGGTCAGGTAGCCATGCTCTAATCTGTGGCCCACAGAGGCCCCCTGGCGACAATCAACCCACCTCCTGTAACACCCCTCCTCGCACTCATCACCCACCCTCCCCTGAAGGACTGGCTCCAATGACCCCACCTCACTTACCTTTAGTCTGTGTATCCAGCGCTGTGCCTAGTTCCAAGGCCTCCTGGTCTCCTAGTACTAGCAGTGGCCACCACTCCCGTTGGTGCTGTCAATACTACTGTGCTGCCGGCTCGCTGGTTGGCCGGCAGATCTTGGAGGCGGGATTCCTGTCTTTAAAGGGGCAGGGATTCCAGCACTGGGCTGTTAATTGCCTGAGCACCGTTGAATCACACCGGGGTGGGTGAGGGGTGGTGGTGCTCTGAAAGGCTGATGTTGGGTTCCCACTGCCTTTTCAGCCCCGCCGGTGTGACTAAATCCAGTCCAACATTGGAAAGAGAGTACAAAAGTTGAATGAGTGACTGGTGGGCTGCTTGTCAGGAGATGATGATACCACAGTACAAAGAGTTCCATCCACACAAAGGGAGAAGAAAAGATTTTAGAAACATTACATGACAGTCTGCCCTTCACGATTGGAATGAGTTGCTTTTACTGGAGAAGATCCAATAACCCTGTTAGTGTTCCCTGACAAGACAGACAAAAATCATTTGCTCTCTGAACAGCTATTATTACTCATTGTGATCAGTTTACTATGTAGAGGTTTAAGCAATCAGGAATCTCTGCACAGGCACTACCATTTACTGAAACCAAGGGGGTAATTTTCTCAGGCCATTGGAGGCGGGGAGGCCAGAAAAACTGGAAAAAATGCTGGCGGAGAGGTATCCCGATGTGTTCCCGCCTCCTCCCACTTTTCCCAGGGGAGGGATGCGTACGAGGACAGCAACCCGCCCATCAGCGGCAGGAAACCAATTAAGGTAATTATGGAGGTAATTAGTGGACATTTTTAGAAGGCTATGGAATTTTGCCAGTGGTGCACGGGCCCCCTGCTGTGATGGCAGCTTGTTTACTCACAGGAGGAGAGAGCAGAGTGGGAAGTCGGAGCGCTGTGAGATTCACATGCAGTAGTCACTTTAAAGGACAAAACTGGCAATCCTCAGGACATCCACAGGCAAATGCTTTCAATTGTTTGCTTGTCACCTGCAGACAGATCCACTGGATAGTGTTGGGTGTGTGGAATTGTCTTCTGGTTCCATCAGCAGAATGGCACCTTCATCTTGTGCCTCCCTCTCCTTTCTCTATTCACCTCAGCAGCACACAGCATTCATAGTGGACTGACAGACAGCCTGACATGGACAGAAATGTGAGCCAATAGCGTACATGGGCGGGTGGCGGAACTTGCTATGGGATTTTACCAACAACAGCCAATTAAGGGCCTGCAGGCGGGGGAGCCAGCCAATTAACCGTGGCAGGTGGGTCCTAGTGCCGGCAGCTCAAATGCAGCGCTGCCATTTTTAAAGACACGTGTGCAGCAGTCAGGTAGGTTGAAGACAGAGGCAAGAAGGAGGGGGTCAACAGCAAAGAAAGCAGCAAAGCAATGTTGTCAGAACGAGGAAGGGTCGTTCCAATATTCAGCAATGCCTCCCTGGAGGCACTTTTGCAAGCAGTCTGAGAAAGGAGACAGGTTCTGTTTCCAGCAGATGGGAGGAGGAGGAGGCCAGCAAGTCTCATCAAGAAGGCATGGCTGGAGGCAGCAGACATCGTAAAAATCTAAGGGGTCATTGCAAGAACCTGAATCCAGTGCAGTCTGGAAAGGTGAGTTGTGTTTAGAGTTGCAAACTGGAAGCCCAGCATGAATTAAAAGGTGCCCATGAAATGTGAAGCCAGGTGGTTGATCCATGAATGGGGCAACACCAGACACCAATGCCCACACTGAGGCACCCAGTTCACACACACACCTGAACCCTATGGTCGGTAATGGGTGAATGCTGCATTGAGATGGCTGATTAGCTGCCTTATCACACCAACCAACTGTGTGCTGCACATTTACAGTACCTCAGAGTGACCAGCAAAGATGTGCCATGATATAGGAGTGGCACTGAGTATGTCAATGCCTGCAGGAGAAGCATGTTCAGAATGCCAGGAAGTGTCAACGAGCCAGAGGTAGACTGCCTTTCATTGCTGTGGGGACACTGTTGGAAGAGGAGGCCGTGAAGATCCAAAGGGTCACGGCAGGGCAGCCGGTCACTGAGGGCGAGGCAGGTGTGGAAGCTATGGAGAGTGAGTAAAGCAATGGTTGTGTCCAACATTCCCTAGACCATGTAGGGCCTGCTACTGGAAGCTCCTGACCAAGCGGAGGCACCAGGGCTTGATGGAAGGAACAGTTGTTTCACTTAAATCATGTCTCTCTACCAGGTACAACTGAAGAAGAGGAACAGACCAGAGCTCCTGCTACACTGGAAAGTTCACAGGGTGCAATGCTATCTCAAGACATTACATCACTTCTTTCCGGCATACCCTCCACCAACGCAGATACACTCACGTCAATGGGCTTTGTTGTGCATGTAGAATGAGTAGCACAATCTGGTGATCACTGCATAGATGCACAGGAGGAGGTTACAGTGGCAGTGACAGCTGTGGCCACTTCCCCTCGGAGAAGTGAGGAAAGGGCCAGTGATGCTGAGCTCCATGCAGATGGAGAGCCTCAGGTGTCATCAACAAAACAGCAGATGCTTCAGCTGCAGCTTCAATTGTATGAAGATCTGTCAGAGTTTCTAGAGGCAGTGAAGTCCCATGTGCAAACGATGGAGGAGTCAATCTGTGCAATGAGTGGCTCCATATCTCTGGCATGTGAACACATGGCGTCCTCCATTGAGAGAGTGCATAGAGAGACGCATGCAGCATAGCACTGAGTGGATGCAGGGGGTGTACCCAGACCTCCATAGCATGGTCTCAACCATGAGATCTAGGGAGTGATGGGTGGACGAGATGGGCTGGTCATGCATCTCTCCATTACCATGAGTTGAATCACTCCAGGCAATCACAGGAGTGCATGTGGACTGTGGAGTGGCAGGCTGAAGGCACTGGCTGCTCCTCTCAAAGCTCTTTCTTCACTGAAGGTGAATCCTCATCCCCTTTGACAGTGATATCAACACTGCATGCTGGTCTGATGACCGAGGCGGCCCCTGCAGTGCCAAACCCTTCGAACTTGTCCTTTTTATGATGATGCTTATCAAAATATCATAAACACATCTCCTGAAGCCATCTTGCTGGATGGTCAGCGCTTAGCACCTTTTAATCTCTTTCGTCTGTTACCAGCCTGGTCCAGACAGATCCACTCAGTGCTGATGATATTTCCATGACCGAGAACAATGAACTCCACCAAGGTGAGGTATTCCGGGTTCCAGAGCTGAAATACATGAAAAGGTTTTTCTTCTGTCTTGACAGGAGTGAATGCTGTGGTCTGGGTCCGGTTAGTTTTAACAATGGCCTCCCCAATCATTTAATTAGGCTACATGATGGCAGTTATCCTGTATCACTGTTATGATAATGTCCCAAATTCCAGCCCTTCAACAGTTTTGTTGTGATGTTGGAATGTTCGAAATTGACCCCTTGGAATGCAGCCTACCTCTGTGTGTTTTGTATTGAGGTTTGTCTTTTATTCACAGTACTAGTGTCCGTGGGGTTGGGTTTTTTCTCCCCAGTTTTAAAAGTCCAGTTTTAAAGTCCAGTTGTGGGGTGGGGGGGGGGGGGGGGTGGAAATTCCAATCCCACAGCCTTACACCATTTTACTGAATCTCTCGCATCCATTCCTGCCTTCACGGGGCTGGTAAAATTCTGCCCAGTGGGTCTGTTGGCTGACCTTCACTTCGGGCGCTCTGATTGGCCTTCTCGTGTCCTCAGGCCATCCGCCATCCCGAATTGAGTGGCACTCCCAGAGGCAGCTTCTTAATTGGCTTCCTCCTGGGATAATCGTGGCTTATGTCCCACCACACACACATCCCAGGTTCGCGACCCAGGAATCAGCCCAACATCGGGCTCGTGACCTTGGCAGGAAAATTCAGCCTCAGCAGTCTCCAAAGTTAAATTGACCAGTTCTTACTAAATGCTGATGGGATAATAGTTACAATCTTATGATTGTAATGGGTTCATTCACCCATTTATAATGGTCAACAAAGGTCAAATTTAGCTTGAAATTCAATTTCTATTTGTCACGATAAACTGAACTGTGAGTGCCAACATAAAAAAGATTCAGTTCATGTGTAGATCTTATGTTTGTGCTGAAAGACACATAGGAATTGTCAATACAAAACCACTAATACTGGCCAATGCATGTCATCCTCAGTTGATACTCCCAGCTCCAATACCCACTGCTTGTCTCTTTCTGCACTGCCTAGTAATTCTGATTGCAACCATTAAAAAAAACATGCATTGATATTACACACACACAAAACATTTTAAAACTCCCATAGCAATGGGTAATGGATACAGTTAGATTCCTTTGTGCACTGTTTTAGCAAAGCTCTTAACTAGAGTTACATTTTGGCTAAAGTATCAGTCAGAAGAATTTAATATTATCATCTTTGTTACTAACATTGCAACGTCCAATTTCAACTCATTAATGTGCACACGAATACAGCATGTGTGCATTCATGTGTGTATATAATTTGGTTTAGTAGAAGTAGTACAAGTATCTCGGTGATGTTGCTGACCCATATAACTGGAGTAGGTGTACTAATCTGCCTGGTAGCTTAGATTCCAGAGACTGGGATTTTAACATAAACAAGTGCTCAACCTCTTCAAATCCCAACCTCGATTAACTTTACATTCAGCTAATCATAGCATCAGGAGACTTATTAGGGTACACGAGGGAAATAAGTATTTCAGGAGGGATCCTTTCCCTTGAAATATGCCGTGTGGTAGTTCAGTGAAGGTGATGGCATTTTTGAGATAGCCAGAAGCTCTCTAGCTATCTTAATCATGGAGAATATTATGGATGTAGTTAGTTAATTTAAATAGTAAAAAGGGGTCCATTGAAGGTCATAGAAACAAATTGTTGCTGATTTATTGATCTGTAACATGTACGAATGACTTTTAAAGAGGCTTTGTTGTCCTGATAAAATGTCTACCATGATTATATATTGAAAAGTGTAACAACACAATAAGCATGTGATGATATTACCTTGTCAGTAATCATGTCCAGATTTGCAAATGAATGTATAAATTTCAACAAAAGCTAGCATAAAATGTTAAAGTACATTGAAAGGTTTCCACAACATAAATTTAGGGAGGAGTTTTCCAGCTGTCAGTAAAATCTCTATTCTTTTTCTGCCAGGCAGGAAATTAGAACGTGAGTGGAAAAAAATGGATTTGGCTGAATTGCCTTCAGTTTGAATCATCCAACTCCACATCTAACTTGGATTGGTTGTCTATCAAAACTTGCACCATATTCAGAATTCAAATCTATCAAACTTCATGAGTTGGAAAGCAGATTGGTGAAATGTTCTTTCATAACATAAAACATACAATTTCTTTCTCTATTACAATTATAATAAATAAATCAGTCATACATATTGCTGAATGCAACCCATATTATTACATTACTTCATTAAACTGTAATAACAACTTTGGAAAATGTGCTCATGAAAATTTATGATCATGGCAAATATTGCATGTGTAAAGAAATATATCCCAGGCTGCTAAGAGAAGCAAGGGAGGAACTAGCAGGGACTCTGACTATCATTTTCCAATCCTCTCTGGCCACAGGAATGGTGCCAGAAGACTGGAGGACTGTTAGAAATTGTACCGCTGTTTAAAAAGGGAGGAAGGAATAGACCAAATAATTACAGGTCTGTCAACCTATTATGGTGGTGGGCAAATTATTGGAAAAAATTCTGAGGGACAGTATAACTTATCATTTAGAAAGGCATGGATTAATCAAAGATAGTTAGCAAGGATAAGGGTAGGTCGTGCCTGAATAACTTGACTGAATTTTTTGAGGAGGTCACTAGGAGGGTTGATGATGATTGCTATTTTGATGTAGTCTACAGGGATTTTAGTAAGGCCTTTGACAAGGTCCCACATGGCAGATTAGTCATAAAAGTAAAAGCCCATGGAATCCAAGGGAAAGTGGCAAGTTGGATCCAAAATTGGCTCAATGGTAGGTAGCAAAGGGTAATGGGTCACTGGAATTTTTGTAACTGGAAGTTTGTTTCCAGTGGGGTTCTGCAGGGCTTAGTATTGGGTCCCTTGCTTTTCATGGTATATATTAATTATTTATACTTAAAGGTAAGGGGCATGATTAAGTGATTTGCAGATGTTACAAAAATTGGCCATGTGGTTGATAGTGAGTGTCATGAACGTGCTATGCTGAATGATGATTATTAATTCATCGGTTGGAAACCTAAATTCAACTTTTAAAAAATGAGAGCTACAAACCTAAATTCAACTTTTAAAAAGAAAGCAGCCAAGATGGCCACTGCAATTTGCATTGAAATATGTCACATTCCAAGGTATTGAGGTGGAGACGCATGTCTGAATAGCCCTCATCCAGAACAATGGCTTGAGAAGTTTGATAGCTACCTGGTATCACTTTCATTAACAAGACATTTAAAGCCATCTTGGAACATTAACACTAGTAGAGACGAGTCTCAAAGGAGTAAACATTGAAACAATAAGACCTGAGAGAGATTGAATTCTTAGACTTGGATCTCATTAAAGTGCAAAAGAGAATACACTGGGACAATCATGTGACAGTCTTTCCATCTGGGTGAAACCTTGGAGTTTCTTTTGAAGCATCTGAGTTAACCAGTGCAGGAGCCCAGTGGGGCTATCTCTCTTTCTCTCTCCAGGCAACACAATAAGTTTCGAACCCTGTTTGCAGGCTGCAAAACATCCAAGTCTATCATTGCTGCAGACAGAGATTCTGGGAAGAATTCCATCTCCATCACTGTCTCCAAGAAAACCCTGAACCCAGGTGCTCACTTCTACTAGCCAAAAATTAAGGACCACGAGTTCAGCTGAAAGACAACTGAATTACCAGACCCCACAGACTGTATATTCTTTTATTTGCCCTGGACTCGAATCCAACCAATCTATTCTTCATCACTCTGTAACCTATTTGTGTGTGTGTGAAAGTTGGAACATAGCTTATTATTTTTACTTTGATTGGATTTTAAGTACAATAAATTAACCTCTTTCTTGTTTAAACTTGAGAAAACCTGTCCAATAGGTTCTTTCATGATCATAGCACCTAAAAGGGTGAAACACTCACAGAACTGGTAAGCACATCCACTGTTTAAAAGAAATAAACCTTGTTGCGGTCAAACAAGGAAAGGGACATGAGGGGAGCCTTTCGACCTCTCCTTACCTGATCATAACATGAGGAAGAAAGCTATAAACTACGGGAAGATGTCACTGGACTGGTCAACTGCGAAGAAAAGTGGAAAATAGAATTCAATCTGGAGAAGAGTGAGATAATGCACTTGGGGAGGGCAAACAAGGCAAGGGAATATACAATAAATGGTAGGGTACCGAGAAGTACAAAGGAATAAAGGAAACTTGGAGTGCACATCCACAGATCTCTGAAGGTACCAGGACAGGCAGATAAGATGGTTACAAAGCCATACGAGAAACATTCCTTTATTAACCAGGGGCATAGAACATAAGAGCAGGGAGTTATGCTCGAATTGTATAAAACATTAGTTAGGTCACAGTTAGAGTACTGCGTATAGTTCTGGACACCGCATTACAGGAAGGATGTGATTTCAGTAGAGAGGGTACAGCGGAGATTTATGAGGATGTTGCCAGGAATGGAGAATTTTAGCTATGAGTAAAAACTGTACAGGTTGAGGTTATTTTCTTTGGAAGAGAAGAGGCTGAGGGGAGATTTAATTGATGTGTATAAAGTTATGAGGGGCCTAGCCTAGATAGAGTGGAAAGGAAGGACCTGTGTTCATTAGCAGAGAGATCAATAACCTGTGTGCATAGATTTAAAGTAACTGACAGAGGATTGAGGGGAGTTCAGGAGAAACTTTTTCACCCAGAGGGTGGTGGGGGTCTGGAACTCACTGGCTGAAAGGGTGGTAGGGTATGTACTTGGAGTGCAGTAACCTACAGGGTTATGGAACAAGAGCTGGAAAGTGGAGTTAAATTGGATCGCTCATTTTTGGCCAGCACAAAAAAGATGGGCTGAATGGCCTCCTTCTGTGCTGTAAATTTTCAATATTACCTGCGGGAGGGGAGAAGGTGATAAGGCCCACCTATCAGAGGCGAAACCATTCCTTTTCGATCGTTGTGTTTGCGGGTGGTGTCCTTTGATGCCCATGGCCCCCTCTTTGAGGGATGGAGCCTCCAGCTCCAATGGCCCCTTAGCCTGCTGCAAGAAGGCTACCTCCACTATGCTAGTGGTCTCTGCAGGCAGCAGAAGAGGGGACGGGAGTGGGGGGCACTCTGCTGCCGGCAAAATACTGGTGGGTCCTCTAAATTACCACTAATTGGGGCCTTAAGCCTTTAACGTGGCTACCATCTCCATGGAGGGGGAAGCCGATCCAGGTCCCCAACCGCCTCTGGGAAAGCTCCCTGGTAGCAGGAATGTGTTGGGAAGCTGTAACAATGCAGCTCGCTGCTATTTTCCCGGCTACCCCCACCTCCAATCCTGCCATCTCAGGACCAGGAAAATTCAGCCCTATGTCACCATTACTTGTGAAATGGTATACTCAAAACCATGTGCGACATTAATATGTAACAGCATGAATGAGTGTTACATGGAATATATGATGCCAGAAATTCTGTAGTATTAGATTAGATTAGATTAGAGATACAGCACTGAAACAGGCCCTTCGGCCCACCGAGTCTGTGCCGACCAGCAACCACCCATTTATACTAATCCTACACTAATCCCATATTCCTACCAAACATCCCCATCTGTCCCTATATTTCCCTACCACCTACCTATACTGGTGACAATTTATAATGGCCAATTTACCTACCAACCTGCAAGTCTTTTTGGCTTGTGGGAGGAAACCGGAGCACCCGGAGAAAACCCACGCAGACACAGGGAGAACTTGCAAACTCCACACAGGCAGTGCCCAGAATCGAACCCGGGTCCCTGGAGCTGTGAGGCTGCAGTGCTAACCACTGCGCCACTGTGCCGCCCATGTCAATGGGCTACACTGACAAGTTAGTGCCCATGTGCAATTCTAAGGTGAAGAATGATGGAAGATCACTGTGGCCATGATAAAGAGAAAGGACAAAAAAGGGATTGATGTCATGTTTTATTCTAAGCTATGCTGAATAGGTTTCTATAAGTTGATAGGCACTATGGGCTGGATTTCTAGCCCCTGATGGGGGTGAGCTCAGAGGCAGGAGGGCACATAA
Organism: Heterodontus francisci; assembly: GCF_036365525.1. Classification (NCBI taxonomy): domain Eukaryota; kingdom Metazoa; phylum Chordata; class Chondrichthyes; order Heterodontiformes; family Heterodontidae; genus Heterodontus; species Heterodontus francisci. Next base: position 130,273,207 of record NC_090374.1, on the reverse strand, counting down.
ATTCACACCACTGACCAGTGTGCCGGTTCTCTGGCACCATCCTGCCCATGGGCCATTTCCCAGAGGCATGATGTGAGGGGATGGGGGGTTGGAACGGCAGGGCTACCAGCCCGCAAGCGGTGGATAGCCAATTAAGGGGTTTAAATGACCACTTAAGGCCTTCCAGTCAGCCTCTGTGCCCCCAGTGGCGTCGGGGACTAGACTAGCTGACTGGAGGGGGTCTCCCAGCAGCAGACGAGGTGTCCAGTGCTCCAGGCAGGCAGAGGCCCTCCCGACCTACCTGGCTTCAACTGCAGCCGCAGACTGCCCTGGGAAGGGGATTCTCTTCCACAGTGGCAGCCTGGCTGCTAACAGTATTGTTTATTTCAAATGTTAAAAATGTTGTAACAAGGGTATCTTCACCTTGAGAATTCTTTTCTCTCTCTTACCTGAAACGACAACCTGCTGCTTCACCAGTGCTGGAGGGCCTCAAATTGGCCCCCCAGCTTTGAGAGCTCCAGCATCCTTAGTTGGACAGTTATCCTGCACTCTGGCCATTAATTGGCCAATGCGGGGAAAATCACTGCCAGGTGACTGTTCCCCACACAGTGGAGGATTGTGACCCCCATTTGATCCTGACCCAAAACCCAAAATCTTGCCTTTGGATTCTGATATACAACTGTTAAAGGAAACTGTATTCACTACACAACTGGTAATGTTAAAATATCTGCAGGAAACACCTAAATTATTTTTAAGTGCTAAAGTACTCCAGTGTAAATAATAAGAAAAGAATGATTTGCATTCATAAATGGTCTTTCATGGCCTCATGATATCCCAAAGCGCTTTACAGCCAATGAAATACTTTTGAAATGTTGTGACTGTTGTAATGCAGGACTTACAATCTGATGAGTTTTGTGAGGAATTCCCAAGGTTCCCTCACAAGGACATATTAAGGAGGAATAACATATGAGCTACAGTGCAAGTGAATGGCATTTTAACTTTCCTTTCAATGATGACCTTCAACTGATTCTGTGGAAATCTGAATAATGATATTCCAGCACAGCAAAGTGTGGATTAGAGAAATGATCTGCTCTAACAACAAAGACCCACGATACTGCAAATATTTTAAAATGTTCTTATGTCCTGAGATCACATTCCCCAATGATCATTACTATATCTAATCCTTGACATACAGGACTTACTTTGCTTTTCTATGTGCTGTGGGAATATAGTGGGCCAGTTAAATGTAAATGCAGGAAAGAGCATACTGAACGCGTGAAGGTTCCAGCTCAGTGTCTCTTTATTCCACTGGTACCAAACATGAAAGTACAGTTGTGAAGACTAAAAACATATGTTAAAGAAACAAACTCATTACAATGGATGGCCATTGCTTGCCCCCTCCCGAAGCAGGAGAACCATTTCGAATCAGCAGTGCTGCAGACTTGATTGTGAAACAATGGGGCACAGGAATGCCTCGCTTCAGCAGGAGTGCAGGTTTGTGATCCTGAATCTTTCGCTCTCGACCTCATCCCCATTCTTCACAACGGGGTTTTAGACTTAAATACTGTACTTGAAGCACCACAAGAACAAAGTTGTGAGCAGACTTGTTTGTGGCCCACCTGTTGCTAGTTCCACTTTAAACCATGAGCCACAGATTACCTTGATATCCAGATCACCAGAGTCCCCTTCAGCATCTCAAGCTTCTCAATCTCTGGGGCTTCTGTGCTTTCTAGCTAGTCTTCCGTGACTCTTGACAGCTGGATGCACACCCAATTCCCCCTTGCCAGTACTATTTCCCACTCAGGCTGCTCCCTCCAGTCCTTTGTTCTTCTGCCCTTGCCTCAGCCTCCTGCCTGTGGCCCTCGGGCTCCACCCCTGAGCCCGCCAAAGACACTGCTCCAGTCCCCAGAGGGCCTTCCGGATGCTGAAAACTGCCCCAACCCAGCACTGTCTGCCGCCACTGCCACCGACTGGCCTGGAGGTGCACACCCTGAGGAGAATGCCCGATGAAGCAGAAAGTGCTCCAAATTCCAAAGTAATGTTTGCTCATCGGTTCACAGCAGCAGATGAGGAGACAGTGTGGAGACCCTCCTGCTACAAAAAGATTTAGCATCTATAGACTCTGTTAATGTGTCCCTCTTACTCATCTTTGTTTTGTGGAAGATACTGTCTGGTAAAAAGGTTGTCGCCTGCCACCCAAGTGCACACTCTAGAGTCAATTTCTTAATTTATAAGTTAATCATTCTTGGGATATGGGCATCTCAGGCAAGGTCGGCATTTATTGTCCATCCCTACTTGCCCTGGGAAGGTGGTGGTGGGCTTTCTCCTGAACCACTTATGATTTGATACAACTGTGTGCCTCGCTAGGTCATGTTAGAGGGAGTTAGAGGTCAGCTCCATTTGTGTGGAACTGCAGTCACATATAGGCCACACCAGGTAAGGATAGTTTTCCCGACACAAAGGACATTAGTTGACCAGTTGGATTTTTACGGCAGTCCAACAGCTTTGAGGTCATTTTTACTGATACCAGTTTTTTTCAATCTACAAATATTTTAAACCAAATTCAAATTCTCAAACTGCCGTGGTATGGTTAGAACTTTCTCTGGGTTATTAGTCCAGGCCTCTGGATTACTAATCCAGTAACATAACCAAAAATATTTTTGATTATGTTTTTGATAAATGTTTTTGATTATAATCAAAAACCTAAATGTATGCTTGAAAGGGCTTACATATATATCAAGGCATTTCCCATCATATAATGCATAATGCTAACAGCTGATAAAAATAAAGTAATGGAGCATAGTTTAGTTAAAGCAACATAACATTCACTAGGAGCAGTGGACTCAGAAGAGGTGTCAGGTCTGTGAATCACTGATGTACTTTTGACATTCAGGTGTTCCAGTTACTTTTCATTGACTTTAGTGGCACTAATGTACCTGCATCAACGAGCATCAGTTGTGGACAATTTGGTTTTAGTGTTCAGAATACAAGTGTAATTCTATAAACTGTTCTCGAAGTGCATGAGGCTGTGAAGAGAATTTAGCTGTCAGCACTGGATGTCAGTTCCACTCTTTGACACCTGTGAAAAATGCAGTTATTTGCTGGTGTCGAGTTCCAGTTACTTCCAGTTAATAAATGCAGAAATCGTGATTCATTGCAACCAAATTCTAGTGAATGTATTATTTTTCTCCTGCTGCAAATTTATGTCTGCACAGAGGATTATATGGCACAGAATAGCAGGCAGAATTTTTCTCAAAGTCAATGGAAAAATTTGCGAAGTTGAACAAGTAATCCTAAACAAGAGCTTAACCTTAAGCATAACAATTGTAGCTACTTGGATACTCTCAAAAGTCAGTCCACAATTCATGACCAAAAGCAGCAAGAAATATAATGTGGCACAGAGCTTCACAAGGATACAAATACGCATACCATAGGCAATCAGAAACAAATATCCTGCCGCTTGGACAGGTCTGGGAGGTGTCCTATTGTTTAGTCTCTCAAAGAGAGGGCGGCACAGTGGTGCAGTGGTTCGCACCGCAGCCTCACAGCTCCAGCGACTCGGGTTCAATTCTGGGTACTGCCTGTGTGGAGTTTGCAAGTTCTGCCTGTGTCTGCGTGGGTTTCCTCCGGGTGCTCTGGTTTCCTCCCACAGCCAAAAGACTTGCAGGTTGATAGGTAAATTGGCCATTATAAATTTCCCCTAGTATAGGTAGGTGGTAGGGGAATATAGGGATAGGTGAGGATGTGGTAGGAATATGGGAATAGTGTAGGATTAGTATAAATGCGTGGTTAATTGTCGGCACAGACTCGGTGGGCCGAAGGGCCTGTTTCAGTGCTGTATCTCTAAATCTAAAAAAATCTAAATATCTGAAATGATATGCTGTGATGGCATGCTCCAAAATCATGTTCTCAGAAAAGAGCCAGAATTTTACCAGGCCTTTGGCAACAGGCTGAGAGGAGAGAAGGTTGGCAAATGGTGCAGGATGGTGTTGGGGGCAAGTGTGACATCTTCCCGCCACCATGGCATTTTGCCAGCAACGGGAAAAGTGGCAGGCGGCTGCCCACCAGGAGCACAATTGAGCCACTTATGTGGTCAATTTGGGCCTCTTCCCACCTCCGCTGGCATATTGCCAATGGCATGGGGGTGCCCCTCTGCCATGTGGGGAGATTATCCACTGAAACCTGGCAGCCTCCTAGCGCTCGCTGGGTAGGGGACCCTCCTTTATTGGGTGCTCCATTGCCCATGGAGGGGACTTCCCGACGGAAATGGTCACCCCCATTGCAGTGGCGCCACCTGTCCTCAGCAATCCCTGTTCCTCCAGCCCCACCAACAACCCCCGACCTTTCCGGAGCCTGCCTGCCTGGCTCCAGTGTCCCCAAACCCCACTTACATGTCTTCCAGGGCACCCAATCATCGATGCACCCTCATCCTGTAGGTGCAGAAATCGCCACCACTGGCAGTGGCTTGTGGCTGAAGAATTGCATCTGTGCTAGAGCTGCAGCAAAAAGGGCAATTGCAATTAAATGTCATGTTGCCCGATCCGAAGCATTGCTGAGTAATGTTTCCCAGCAAACTCCATGTCCAACATCATCCTATACTTGACCTCATGTACCATGCATGCCCAACCATTCGTGTCCTGCTGCAGAAATCTGCCCCAATACAAATGAAGCAACACAATACTGCACAAACTGAAAGTGACATTCAAATATTTTATTAGCCTAACCATGCTTATTGTATCAGAAATTAGTGTTTAATCATCTGGTGCTTTCCCTTTCTTTCAGTCAACACTGAGTGCATTTTTCTACCTAATTGAGTGATCCTTCCAGGTGCTAGTGGGAGAAAGAAATGAGGTGATTAAGGGTGGCATAGTGGCGCAGTGGTTAGCACCGCAGCCTCACAGCTCCAGCGACCCGGGTTTAGTTCTGGGTACTGCCTGTGCGGAGTTTGCAAGTTCTCCCTGTGTCTGCGTGGGTTTCCGTTTTCCTCCCACCTCCAAAGACTTGCAGGTTGATAGGTAAATTGGCCATTGTAAATTGCCCCTCGTGTAGGTAGGTGGTAGGAGAATGGTGGGGATGTGGTAGAGAATATGGGGTTAATGTAGGATTAGTATAAATGGGTGGTTGTTGGCCGGCACAGACTCGGTGGGCCGAAGGGCCTGTTTCAGTGCTGTATCTCTAAATAAAATAAAAAAATAAATAAACTGTTGGATGTTACTGAATGTTTTCTGAGATGGAGGTACCTCTTTATCTGCTTGTGTTGCTTCATAAGATGGCCTTGCAACATAATTATATTCTCACATACATCTGGTGACTGCCTCGGCCAGTCTGCTTTTTAACTCAGCATTAGTCTATTGAGTGACGTTGTTGGATGACACAGCACTTTGATACTGGCACTTATCCGTGACTACCATTGCTGATGGGTACCCTTGCAAGATGTTCTTTAATCTGCACTGGAGCAGTGTGTAGTGTTGCTTTGATGTTGTTGAAGCCTTGTATCAAAGTATTATCGAGCAAATTCCTCAGCGTGGTGAATCCACACAGGACAGACCCATGAACATTGAAGCCCAATATCTCTATCAGATCAGTTAGAATATTTCAGCACCTCTGTTACAAGGGGCTGTCCTGCAGGTGGCTCTGAAGGTGCCATGTACCATGTAGGTGGACTGCAATTTTGTAACACAGTCAAATGCAACTATAGAGATACAGTTAGTAGACTCCCCCATTATTCTGTGATGGAAACCACACCTGCCAAATGGAAACATATTAATTTCGCCATAAGGGACATTATTTGAACATTTACTGGACATTGAAATAACTTGTTTAAAAAGATGACAGGACTGAGTGGCTGAAAACATGGCTGCACGTTTGCATTCTGAAAGACAATTGCATGGAGAGACAATGGGAATACTCCCTGATTCAATTAGCCAGATGGGTTTTGTCAATAGTGATGATCAAGAGACAATGCGAGTCATTGAATGTGTAACAGCCAGCATTCCACCCACCCCCACCCCCCCACCCCCCCCCCCCCCCCCCACCCCCACTGAGTGTGTCTGGTAAGCTTGACAAAATTAACAAACTTCGCAGGCGATGCTGTTTCAAACAAAAAGCTAGTCACATGACTAACCTGCTGGTCAGCCTGGAGTTGATTGAATTGTGGTCCCAGTAAAGTTTTGAGGGACAAAAACAAGAAATGCTGGATTCACTCAGCAGGTCTGGCAGCATCTGTGGAAAGAGAAGCAGAGTTAACGTTTCGGGTCAGTGACCCTTCTTCGGAACTGACCCGAAACGTTAACTCTGCTTCTCTTTCCACAGATGCTGCCAGACCTGCTGAGTGAATCCAGCATTTCTTGTTTTTGTTTCAGATTTCCAGCATCCGCAGTATTTTGCTTTTATTTTAAAGTTTTGAGGGAGACTGCTTTTTGAAGACGAAAGAGAAGCAAGGCCTCTCTATATCTCTCTCATATGAAAAGTTTCAGGGACCCCCGGAAGTAACTTAAGCCTCAAGACAGAAGACCAGTGAAACAAGTTTGAAAGTGTGCACTGGACCCCAATGAGAACTGCGAGACTTAACTTCAATCAAAGACTTTACATCCAACCCAAAACCAGTAACTGAATTCCATCTACTACTTCAAACCTTTCCCCTTTAATTCTTTCTCCTGCTCTGTCTCTATCTGTGTTTATTGCGTATGCATGCTAGCGTGTTTGCGTCATGTATTTTTAGTAGTTTTAACTGAGTTAGACTTTTAAGGTTAATAAACTTACATCTTTCTTGTTTAAACATAAGAAAACCTGTCTGGTTGATTTCTTTACAATTACGATTAGAGAGCAGCGAGCAAGGACTCACCGAGGGGAAGCTAAAAACGCTGTGTTTTAAAAGTTAAACCCTGTTACGGCCAAACCAGGAAAAGGCCGAGAGGGGAGCCCTAGATCCCTTCCTCACCTGGTTGTAGCAATTCATTAACCATTATTCCTTGCATGGCACTTCACAATCTTTTAAATGTTTCTGTGAATTGATGCTCCTCAGAAAGTAACATGTTTTTGTTTGCAGGTCCTAGATGGCACCAATCTTGAAAGTCATAAGCTGAAATTGGCCTTGAACTGTCCCTGTAGCCAATTTGTTTCCGATCCTCTGCTACTACTTAAATGTGCTCCCTTTTACTCATACTGTATGTTTCACCCAGTGCTCCTGCCTTGAAATCTAAATCTGAAACATTCCATATGGGTATTCCTGTGCTGATTTTTACAACAGATGGAGTGGGTCACACTGTGTGCTGTGCAACTCATGGCTTCACAGGGACTCTTAGGAAAATGTAAGAGGAACAAGCATTACAATGATATCAACAGCAAAAGTTTTGTGACAAATGTGATTTGCAAATTCATGATGTGCTTGACGCCGTGGTTCTGCTAAGTTTGTGATTAACCAAGTGCCTAAACGTGTGAAAGTTTAAGGACAAGACAGAGAAAAACAACAGTGATGAGTATCAGCCTGGAGATGCCTGATGCTCTCTTGCATGATCCTACCCAGTTGACTTAACTGTTTCTAGACCAACCATTTGTAGGGTCATTTCCACAAGGCAGGTAAGGGATTTCTGATTAGGTGAACCTCCATTGGTTGCTGTTTACTTATATTGTGGGCTTCTTTTCTCTGAAATTATAAGCAGATTTGTGAAATGCTGCAAAACTGTAGTGGAACAATAGGCTGCCTTAAAATAGGAGATGGTTCGGGTATAGTTGAGGTATATTCCCATGAATGGTAAAGATAGGACAAACAAAGCTAGAGCTCACTGGATAGCGAAAGAGATAGAGAGAAAGATAAAGCAGAAAAGGGGTGTGTAAGACAGATATCAGGTTGATAATACAAGTGAGAACCAGACTGAATATAGAAAGTTCAGATGGGAAGTGAAAAAAGAAATAAGAGAAGCAGAGAGAGAATATGAGAAGAGACTGGCAGCTTATATAAAAAAGGATCTAAAGGTATATAAATAGTAATAGGGTGGGAAAAGGAGGAATGGAACTGTTTAGGGACCAAAAAGGAGATTTACACATGGAAAGAGAGGATGTAGCTGAGGTACTAAATAAGCACTCTGAATTTGCCTTTACCAAGGAAGAAGATGCTGCCAAAATCATAGTGAAAGAGGAGTTAGTTGAAAGACAGGATGGACTAAAATTGACAAAGAGGAGGTATTAGAAAGGCTGGCTGTACTTAAAGATAATAAATCATCAGAACCAGATGAGATGCATCTGAGGATACTGAGGGAAGTAAGGGTGGAGATTGCAGAGGCACTGGCCATAATCTTTCAATTTTCCTTAGATATAAGGGTGGTGCCAGAGGGCTAGCCAATTGCAAATGTCACACCCTTATTCACAAAAGGGTGTAAGGATAAACCCAACAACTACAAGTCAGTCAGTTTAAACTTGGTAGTGGGAAAGTTCTTAGAAATGAAAATCTGGGACAAAATTAACAGTCACTTGGACAAATATGGATTAGTTAAAGAAAGCTAGCATGGATTTGTTGAAGGCAAATCATGTTTAACCAACATGATCGAGTTTTGTTTTGATGTGGTAACAGAAAGAGTTGATGAGGGTAATACATTTGATGTGGTGTCCATGGACGTCCAAAAGGCATTTGATAAGATGCCACATAACAGGCTTTTCAGCAAAGTTAAAGCTATTGGAATAAAAGGGACAGTGGCAGCATGGATATGAAGTTGGCTATGTGACAGGAAACAGAGAGTACTGGTGAATGGTTGTTTATCGGACTGGAGGAAAGTATATAGTGGGGTTCCCCGGATATTGGTATTAGGACAATAATATAAAAGCAAAATACTGTGGATGCTGGAAATTTGAAATAAAAACAAGAAATGCTGGAAATACTCAGCAGGTCTGGCAGCATCTGTGGAGAGAGAAGCAGCGTTAAAGTTTCAGTTAACTCTGCTTCTCTCGCCACAGATGCTGCCAGACCTGCTGAGTATTTCCAGCATTTCTTGTTTTTATTGGTATTAGGACCACTGATTTTCTTGAACTATATTAATGGCTTAGACTTGGGTGTACAGGGCAAAGTTTCAAAATTTGCATATGACACAAATCTTGGAAGTATTGTGAACTGTGAGCAGGATAGAGATAGACTTAAAGAGGAGATAGATAGGCCTGTGGAATGGGCGGACAAGTGGCAGATGACATTTAATACAGAGCCATGTGAAGTGATATATTTTGGGAGGAAGAATAAGGAAGGGCAATATAAAATAAAGCATATAAATTCAAAAGTGGGTGCAGGGGTAGAGAGACCTGATGGTATATGTATACAAATCGTTGAAGATGGCTGGACAGGTTGAGAAAGCGGTTAATAAGGCATACAGCTTTATAAATAGAGGCATGGAGTACAAAAGCAAGGAAGTTATGGTGAACCTTTATAAAACACTGGTTTGGCCTCAACTGGAGTAGTGTGTCCAATTCTAGGCACCACACTTTAGGAAGAATGTGAAGGCATTAGACAGGGTGCAGAAAAAATTTATAAGTATGGTTCCTGGAATCAGGGAGTTCAGTTACAAGCCTAGATTGGCAAAGCTCAGGCTGTTCTCCTTAGAGAAGGTAAGGTTGAGTGCAGATTTGATAGAGGTGTTCAAAATCATGAGGGATTGGGACAGAGTAAATAGGGAGGAATGGTTCCCATTAGTGGAAGGGTCAAGACACCGATTTAAGAGGTGAATAGGAAAAGAACCAAAGGCGATATTAGGAAAAACTTTTATATGCAGCAAGTGGTTAGAATCTGGGATGCACTGCTTGACAGTGTGGTGGAGGCAGATTCAATCGTAGATTTCCAAAGAGAATTGGATAATTACTGAAGCAAAATAAAATTCCGGGGCTACTGGGAAGAGGCAAGGGAGTGAGACTAGCTGAGTTGCTCTTGCCAAGAACTGACATGGGCACAACAGGCTGATTGGTCTCCTTCTGTGCTGTAACCATTCTATGATTCTAAGTTTGAAGAATCCTGAGCAAATGGGTACCCTGCCTCCCAAAGTATGAGCACATACCATGGGGGTGACAGTTGAGGGAAACATTAATTAGGCCAATATTTTCTGAGAGGTAAGCCATATTATTAGAAGGTTTAATTGTAAGCTCGGAGAGGGGCCATGCATGAATAAATGAAGGCTGCCTTGTGATTACATGAGAATGGCTCAGGGATTCCCAAATGATCAACATGCATCCAAAGACGTATCTTGCTGAAGTGAAATTGTAAGCTGCAATTAGGATAATTTATATAAATGACTTGGATGAAGGGACTGAAGGTATGGTTGCTAAATTTGCTGATGACACAAAGATAGGTAGGAAAATAAGTTGTGAAGAAGACATAAGGAAGATACAAAAGGATATAGATAGGTAAAGTGAGTGGGCAAAGATTTGGCAAATTGAGTATAATGTGGGAAAATGTGAAATTATCCATTTTGGCAGGAAAAATAAAAAAGAAGCATATCATCTAAATGATGAGAGTCATAGTCATAGAGTTAGATGGCACATAAACAGGCCCTTAGGTCCATCGTGCCTGTGCCAGCCATTAAGCACCTAACCATTCTAATCCCATTTTCCAGCACTTGGCCCATAGCCTTGTATGCTATGATGTTTCAAGTGCTCATCTAAATACTTCTTAAATGTTGTGAGGGTTCCTGCCTCTACCACCTCTTCAGGCAGTGCGTTCCAGATTCCAACCACCCGCTGAGTGAAAAAAGTTTTCCTCAAATCCCCTCTAAACCTCCTGACCATACCTTAAATCTATGCCCCTGGTTATTGACACTGCCACAGAGGGAAAGCATTTCTTCCTATCTAACCTATCAATGCCCCTCATAATTTTGCATACCTCAATCATGTCCCCCCTCAGCCTTCTCTGCTCTAAGGAAAACAACCCTAGCCTTTTCAGTCTCTCTTCATAGCTGAAATGCTCCAGCCCAGGCAACATCCTGGTGAATCTGCTCTGCACCCTCTCCAGTGCAATCACATCCTTCCTATTGTGTGGTGCCCAGAACTGTACACAGTACTCCAGCTGTGGCCTAACTAGTGTTTTATACAGTTCCATCATAACCTCCCTGCTCTTATATTCTATGCCTCAGCTAATAAAGGCAAGTATCCCATATGCCTTCCTAATCACCTTATCTACCTGCGCTGCTGCCTTCAGTGATCTATGGACAAGTACACCAAGGTCCCTCTGACTCATTGTACTTCCTAGGGTCCTATCACCCATTGTATATTCCCTTGCTTTGTTAGTCCTTCCAAAATGCATCACCTCACACTTCTCAGGATTAAATTCCATTTGCCACTGCTCCGCCCATCTTACCAGCCCATCTCTATCATCCTGTAATCTAAGGCTTTCCTCCTCACTATTTACAACACCACCAATTTTCGTGTCATCTGCGAACTTACTTATCATACCTCCTATATTCACAGCTAAATCATTAATGTACACTACAAACAGCAAGGATCCCAGCACCGATCCCTGTGGTTATAGGGCGGCACAGTGGCGCAGTGGTTCGCACCATAGCCTCACAGCTCCAGCGACCCGGGTTCAATTCTGGGTACTGCCTGTGTGGAGTTTGCAAGTTCTCCCTGTGTCTGCGTGGGTTTTCTCCGGGTGCTCCGGTTTCCTCCCACAAGCCAAAAGACTTGCAGGTTGATAGGTAAATTGGCCATTATAAATTGCCACTAGTATAGGTAGGTGGTAGGAGAATATAGGGACAGGTGGGGATGTGGTAGGAATATGGGATTAGTGTAGGATTAGTATAAATGGGTGGTTGATGGTCGGCACAGACTCGGTGGGCCAAAGGGCCTATTTCAGTGCTGTATCTCTAAACTAAAACTAAACTAAACTAAACCACTGGTCACAGGCTTCCACTCGCAAAAACAACCCTCGACCATCACCCTCTGCCTCCTGCCACTAAGCCAATTTTGGATCCAGTTTGCCAAATTGCCCTGGATCCCATGGGCTCTTACTTTCTTAACCAATCTTCCATGCGGGACCTTATCAAAAGCCTTACTGAAGTCCATGTAGACTACATCAACTGCTTTACCCTCATCTACACATCTAGTCACCACCTCGAAAAATTCAATCACGTTAGTTAGACACGATCTCCCTGACAAAGTCATGCTGACTATTCCTGATTAATCCCTGCCTCTCCAAGTGTCGATTAATCCTGTCCCTCAGAAAGTTTTCCAATAGTTTCCCTGATATTAGACTCACCAACCTGTAATTACCTGGTTTATCTCTGCTACCCTTCTTGAATAATGGTACCACTTTCACTGTCCTCCAATCCTCTGGAAACTCTCGTGTAGCCAGAGAGGATTTGAAAATTTGTGTCAGAGCCCCTGCTATCTCCTCCTTTGCCTCTCATAACAGCCTGGGATACATCTCATCTGGACCTGGGGATTTATCCACTTTTAAGCCCACTAAAACAGCTCATCCGTCCTCCCTTTCAATGCTAAATATGTTCAAGTATATCACAATCCCCCTCCCTGATCTCGACACCTCCATCGTCCTTCTCCATAGTTAATACAGATGAAAAGTAATCATTTAAAACCTCACCTATGTCCTCTGACTCCACATACAGATTGCCACTTTGGTCCCTAATGGGCCCTACTCTTTCCCTGGATATCCTCTTACCCTAATAAACTTATAAAATGCCTTGGGATTTTCCTTTATCTTGCCCGCCAGTGTTTTTTCATGACGCCCTTAGCTCTCCTAATTACTTTTTTAAGTATCCCCCCTACACTTTCTATACTCCTCTAGTGCCTCTGCTGTTTTCAGCACTCTGAATCTGCCATAAGCCTCCTTTTTTTCCTGATCCAATCCTCAAATCCCTTGACATCCAGGGCTCCCTGGACTTGTTTGTCCTACCCTTCAGCTTAACGGGTACATGTTGGCTCTCAACTCTCACTATTTCCTCTTTGAATGACTCCCACTGGTCTGATGTAGACTTCCGTCCAAGAAGTAGCTGCTCTCAGTACACTTTGGCCAGATCCTGTTTTATCATCTTGAAATCGGCCTTCCCCCAAATCAGTACCTTTATTTCTGGTCCATCTTTGTCCTTTTCCATAACTACCTCAAAACTTGCAGATTTATGGTTACAATCCCTGAAGTGCTTCCCCACTGACACTTCTACCACTTGTCCGGCTTCATTCCCTAGGATTATGTCCAGTACTGCCCCTTCTCTTGTAGGACTTTCTACGTACTGGCTCAAAAATCTCTCCTGTATGCATTTTAAGAATTCTGTCCCTTTTAAGCCTTTGGCACTAAGACTATCCCCAGTTGATATTGGGGAAGTTGAAATTCCCTACTATTATTACCCTCTTTGAGAGATTACAGAGATCTGAGATGCAGAGAGATCTGGGTGTTCTAGTCCACGAATCGCAAAAGTTTGGTATACAGGTACAGCAAGTAATTAGGAAAGTTAATAGAATGTTATCGTTTATTGCAAAGGGAATTGAATACAAAAGTAGGGAGGTTATGCTTCAGTTATGCAGGGCATTGGTGAGACCACATCTGGAGTACTGTGTAAAGTGTTGGTCTCCTTATTGAAGGAGGGATGTAAATGCATTGGAAGCAGTTCAGAGAAGGTTTACTAGACTATTACTAGGAATGGATGGGTTGTCTTCTGAGGAAAGGTTGGACGGGCTAGACTTGTATCCACTGGAGTTTAGAAGAGTAAGAGGCATCTTGATTGAAACATATAAGATCCTGAGGGGTCTTGACAGAGTGGATGTGGAAAGGATGTTTCCTCTTGTGGGAGAATCTAGAACTAGGGATCACTGCTTAAAAATAAAAGGTCGCCCATCTTATATGTTTCAATCAAGTCACCTCTTACTCTTCTAAGCTCTAGTGGATACAAGTCTAGCCCATTTAAGACAGAGATGAGGAGAATTTTTTTTTCTCAGATGGTCGTGAGTCTTGAGAACTGTCTTCCTCAAAAGGTGGTTGAAGCAGAGTTTTTGAATATTTTTAAGGCAGAAGTAGACAAATTCTTGATAAGCAAGGGGGTGAAAGGTTATTGGGGGGTAGATGGGAATGTGGAGTTGAGGTTGGAATCAGATCAGCCATGATCTTGTTGAATGGCGGAAGAGGCTCGAGGGGTCGAGTGGACTACTCCTGCTCCGAATTCATATGTTAGTAAGACTTTATATTTGAGGCATTTATATTCAGGGTACACAACCCTTAAAAAAAATCCTCAGCATGTCAAACTTTTTCTCCATCTCTGGCAGTGGCTTCCCCAGGTGTGAACTGACATTTACCTGTCCTGTCACCTCTCCCTTGGAAACTTACGGTAGTAGACTTCTGAAAAAGGTGACTCACAATCCAGAGATAGCAAACCTCTTTTGCTGTGCCTCCCTCAGCATTCAGGGCTTTATCTATAAAGTAAACAAAAACTTGATTCATACCCTTAAGATTGGATTTGAAGAACTGAAATCTTGAATTGTCTAAAACAGAATCCATGGTCCAAGTTTCCTAATGCTGATCCCAATTTCTGCCAGATCTATTTTGTTCCACTCACAGATGAAATGCAGATTCTGTGGCCCATACTCAGATTAAAACAAAAGAATAGTGATTTGGAGTTCAAATGCAGAGAACAAATATAGACCTGGAAAAAATGTGGCTGCAGAGACAAAATATACCAGCAAAACATTCTGTAATACTACAATAGCAAAAGCACTGTCAGAGAAGAGGTGAGAATAACTGTAATGAGAAGCTGGCAATCACACAACAATAACAGCAGATGTAATTGGGCCTGAAATAATGAATATCAGGTCATAAATATTCTGAATGATTATTTCATCCAAGGATTCACAACTGAAGACATGAACATACACTTCCTCTGACACAAAAAAGTCCCAAGGTATAATTCAAGACTTCATATAAAGTTCTGGACAAGCTAAAAAGACTCAAAACCCCAGGGTTAGATAGCATTTCTTCCAGGTTATTGAGAGAGACTGGGGGGGGGGGGGGGGGGAGGGAATTTGTGAGGCACTGATTATCATTATTAACTTCACATCAATTCCATGGATTATCAAGAGTAAGCATGAACATTATCTTCACAACATAAGCAGTCAATAATCTTTTAAACACGGAAGATCCAGCCTGACTACACCACAGTGTAGTGGCACAGTGGCGCAGTGGTTAGCGCCGCAGCCTCACAGCTCCAGCGCCCTGGGTTCAATTCTGGGTCCTGCCTGTGCGGAGTTTGCAAGTTCTCCCTGTGACCGCGTGCGTTTTCGCCGGGTGCTCCGGTTTCCTCCCACAGCCAAAGACTTGCAGGTTGATAGGTAAATTGGCCATTGTAAATTGCCCCTAGTAGGGGATGTGGTAGGAATATGGGATTAGTGTAGGATTAGTATAAATGGGTGGTTGATGGTCGGCACAGACCCGGTGGGCTGAAGGGCCTGTTTCAGTGCTGTATCTCTAAATAAATAAATAAACCCCCCTTGATTTTTTCAAGAAAATGGCAACCCATATTGGTAAACCCCATTTAAGCATTTGATAATATTCCACTTGAAATGCTACTAAATAAGGAAAAAACTGTATATATTCAGGACAAATCTTGCGTATAAGGGATTGGCTGAAGGGTAAAGGAATAATGTCAGTGTGGAGCGAATGTACCCCAGGGCTCAGTGTTGGGATCACTCCTGTTTCTAATTTATATCAATGACCTAAATTCTAAAACTCAATGCAAATTTGTTAAATTTACAAATTATAATAAATTAGATAGGCATTGAAATCAAAGCGAGCAGTCCAGAAGCTGCAGAACGAAATAAAATAGGGCAGAGAATGAGCGAAATTTCAGTCATTTTAGTGAAAGGTAACTTTAGGACTGATATCAGGAGATAATTTGCAAAACAAAGAATAACTAACACTTGGACTAGACCTCCATGCAGAGTTGTGGAGATGAAGACTCTGGAATAATACAACAAATAGATCATAGATTCATAGAACACAGAAGATGACCACTTGTCCCATTGTGCCTGTGTCAACACTTTGAAGGAGCTACACAATTAGTCCCCAACACCCTGTTTTCTCCCCACAGCTCTGCAATTTTTTTTCTCCTCAATGCAGCAATGGGGGAGAGGGTAGACTGTGCTGGACGGATGTATTAAAATAGGCTCAATGGCCTTCTTCATTTGGAAAGATTGTGTGTGATCTTATGTACTTACATGGTGTTTGACAGTTTTGCATGTGGCCAACAATCAAATAATAAAAAAAATGTGATTGTAACTTTTACTAAAGCTACCTAGTGATATCAGGACATCCCATTCCAAAAGATTACGTCTTTAAATAAATGCAGTGGCTGAATACTTGTGTATCAGAGCAGTAGTAATGGGTAAAAGATTTCCTCTATTCACCATGTGGAGCCAAATAGCTAACAGAAAAATTTCTCCCAGATTGCTTATTGCAGGAAGAATTCTTGTTGAAAGTACATAAAAGCCTTCAAAGAAGTTGGATAATCTTTAGAATGATTTTTTCTTAACCACAGCCTAGGAAACCAAAGAAAAATAATAATGCAGTCCCACTATTCTGGGATTTTTCAGCCGTACACAATTTCTTTTACAGCCATGACTAAGGATGGCCGATTAAAACTCCACATGACTTTGTGAATATAATGTTCGGACTTCTATCCACCTTGAAAAGTAATCAATTGTGATTATATATGTCTTTCCATTAATAAATCAATCCATACCTAGTCTTTGCCAAGGTCCAGTTGGAAATAGGTAGATAACAGAGGTTTGTGCTGTTCTAACCTCTGTATCGCGCATGTCTGACGGTTCTGGATCATGGTCTCGATGTCCTTAGATATTCCATGCCACCATACTGAAGATTGTGCCCTCGCTGTGCACTTGGA
Organism: Heterodontus francisci; assembly: GCF_036365525.1. Classification (NCBI taxonomy): domain Eukaryota; kingdom Metazoa; phylum Chordata; class Chondrichthyes; order Heterodontiformes; family Heterodontidae; genus Heterodontus; species Heterodontus francisci. Next base: position 130,256,357 of record NC_090374.1, on the reverse strand, counting down.
TATACCCAAATGGCCTTGGTGTAATCGATCTAAGATATTGGATCTCATTGAAGTAGGAATAACAATTCTGTCATTGTAAACTAATAAGTATTCGATTATGGTAAAATATTTCCTATACTCATGGAACGTCTTTATTATTCTACCTCCTGGATTTTCTTGTGGCCACCCTTGTGCATTCTTTATCGCTTTTATCGGCTTGTCATATTTCTTGCAGCTTCTGTGTACTTGCTGGCTGATTTTGTTTTGTATGTTGCGAATGTGATTCTATGTCACATACAGAATTCACGTCTTCCTGTGTGGAATGACCTACTGCCGCACTTGATTGTGCATCAGTTGACAATTGCAACAGCCCTTGGTTGTCGACTGTCTCGTATGTATATCTCATCAATCTTAGATGAAATCTTTGTAAATGTGGAGGCATTTTTGCAATTTCCTTTTCGCCTAACAAGGATACCAAAGGTTTATGGTCTGTCTCGATGATGACACGTAATCCAATGATGCAGTCTGAAAATTTTTCACATGCCCATGTAGCGGCTGGAGTTTCTTTCTCTGTAACCGCATAGCATGTCTCTGTTTCTGACAAAGCTCTTGATGTGCAGAATATTGGACTACAGGAAACATCAGGTTGCTCCTGAAAAAGAACTGCACCCAAGCCAGCTGAGGAGGTGTCTGCCGCTATTGTTCTAGGTAGTGTAGGGTTGTACTGTGCCAAGAGGTCCAGAGAAATAAGCATCTCTTTAATTTTTTGGAATGCTTGTTCTTGGTAGGAATTCCAACATCCACGCTCATTGTTTTCTGAGGAATTGTTTCAGTGGATCAGTTACCTGTACTAAGTGAGGTAGAAACTTTACTAATTGATTTACTATTCCCAGGATTCTCTGGAGCTATTGAATGGTAGTAAGAGGAGGAAAATTCCTTAATGGCCCTTGTTTTATGTGGATTTGCCATTATACTTTCACTGCTCACTATGTGTCCCAAGAAATGAATTGAAGTCTTGGAAAATTTACACTTCTTGTTTAGAATTAGTCCCACTTCTTGACGTCTCTGTAGAACCTGTTGATCGTGTTCCTCTATTAACTGTCCATGTATCAGGATGTCAAATAAATTCTTTGAGCCATAGAAACATAGAAAATAGGAGCAGGAGTAGGCCTTTCGGCCCTTCAGGCCTGCTCTGCCATTCAAAAAAGATCATGGACGATCATCTAATTAGTACCCTGTTCCCCTTTCTCCCCATATCCCTTGATCCCTTTGGCGTTAAGAAATATCTATCTCCTTCTTGAATATATTTAATGACTTGGCCTCCACTGCCTTCTACGGTAGAGAATTCCACAGGTTTGCCACCCTCTGAGTGAAGAAATTTCTCCTCATCTCAGTTCTAAATGGCATACCCTGTATCCTGAGACTGTGATCCCAAGTTCTGGACTGCCCAGCTATCGGGAACATCCTCCCTGCATCTAACCTGTCTAGTCATGTTAGAATTTTATAGGTTTCTATGAGATCCCCTCTCATTCTTCTAAACTCTCGTGAATATAGGCCTAGCCGACCCAATCTCTCCAAAACGTCAATCCTACCATCCCAGGAATCAGCCTAGTAAATTTTCTTTGCACCCCCTCCATGGCAAGAACATCCTTCCTCAGATAAGGAGAACAAAACTGTACACAATACTCCAGATGTGGTCTTACCAAGGCCCTGTATAACTGCAGTAAGACATCCTTGCTCCTGTGCTCAAATCCTCTTGCAATGAAGGCCAACATACCATTCGCCTTCCTAATTGCTTGCTGCACCTGAATGCTTGCTTTCAGCGACTGGTGTTTAAGGGCACACAGGTCTCGTTGCACCTCCCCCTTTCCCAATCTATCACCATTCAAATAATAATCTGCCTTTCTGTTTTTACAACCAAAGTGGATAACCTCACATCTATCCACGTTATACTCCATTTGCCCACTCACCCAACTTGTCCAAATCACATTGGAGCCTCTTTGCATCCTCCTCACAGCTCACATTCCCCACCACCCTCCACCCCCTGCCCCCAGCTTTGCGTCATCTGCAAACTTAGAAATGTTACATTTAGTTCCCTCACCCAAGTCATTAATATATATTGTGAATACCTGGGGCCCAAGCACTGATCACTGTCTGCCACCCGTAAAAATACCCATTTATTCCTATTCTCTGTTTCTTGTCTGTCAACCAATTCTCAATCCATGCCAATATATTACCCTCAATCCCATGTGCTTTAATTTTTCACACTAACCTCTTATGTGGGACCTTATCAAAATCCAAATACACCACATCCACTGGTTTTCCCTTCTAAGATGTTGGACATAGACCGTTGAAAGATCTCTGGCACAATGTTATTTCAAACAGTAACCTATTGAAACAAAACCGCCCAAATGATGTAATAAATGTGGTCAATAATCTTGAGGTCTCATCTAGGGGTACCTGCCAAAACCCACTATTGGCATCAAGTTTCATAAACATGGTGCCCTGAGAGAGTTTCACTAAACTGTCATTAACTGTAGACATTGGGTGAATCTCATGCACTACTGCTTTGTTGAGCTGTGTTAAATCCATGCAAATACGCAGAGATCCATTTTACTTTGGGACAGGAACCATGGCTGAACACCACTCCTTTGGTTGTGTTACTGGAGAGATAATGCCCATTCTTTGTCATCTCTTCCAATTGTTCTTGAACTTTGGCCAACAATGATGAGGTATTCTTGGTGTGAAGATACACACTGGCCTGGCCCCTTCCTTCAGTTTGATCCTGTACTCCGTCTTGAGTCTTCTGAGCTGTGTAAAAAGCTTCGGGTATTCTGCTTGAAAACGATTGTTTACCTTTGTTTGCTTGACTTTGTATGTCTTCTTAATCAACTGCAGTTCTAAACCTACACTCCTACTCAGCAAGGACAATTCTTGATTATGCAAGACATATAAGGTCTCTACCAGTTGCCTCCCTCTATGATGAAGAGTTGCTTGGTGCCTTTTACTCTCAGTTGTGTCCTGCAGGGATCATGCAACTGTATATCCACCAGTTGTAGGCAATGTCTTAGCACCCATGGCTCTTGGTCAGACAGTACTGTGATGCTAGCCCCTGTATCAAGTTGAAAATTCATGAGTTGTCCATTCACGTAGATGTCCACCATCCAGAAACCTTAATCTGGGTTAGTAATTTCTCCCAGGAAATCTTCTGGTCCTTTCTCATCTGGATATTGATATGTTTTATTCACTGCTCTTTATGTGAAGGTCTTCTGCTTTGTATTCTTAGGGGAAGAAATGTTGCTCTGACACATTTTCCCATAATTTCCAGTTTTTTTTTACAATTAAAACACTCAGCTTTACTTGCTGGACATTGCTCCCATCTGTGGGTCTTCCTGACTCCACAACATTGGCATGGTTTCCCTGTGTCATGCACCTTCTCACCTGTGTGTTTTCTTTTCAACAAAGTATTTCTCTGACTTTGGTCTCACAAACTGTACTAGCATTGGCCTTTTCATCCACGGCTTGGCTTCAGCTTGTAGAATGGCCCTATTCTGTTTGCAAACTTCAGCCTGCCTGGCAATCTGAATGGCCTTTTCCAGTGTAAGGTCTTCCTTGGATTTCAAAAGGTCTGATAAGGATTCATCAGCTATGGCGACAACTATCCAGTCTCTAATTAGTTCTGCCTTTAATTTGTTGCATTTGCATCCTTCTGCCAATCTATACAGACCATTAATATAGGAATCTACGGATTCACCAATCTCCTGTGCCCACTTGTTAAATTTGGCTCTTTCCAAGATTTTATTGCTGTGAAGATTGAAATATTTATCAAAGGCTTGAAGCACCTCTTCAAATTTATTGTAAACCTTGTTGATCCCTTGTCAGACAATTACATTGTCCGCAATCACACCTACTGAATATAAATGGGTATTCACTAGTTCCACTTCTGATTTGGTATGGAGTTGAGAAGCAATCCTAAACCTTAGGAACCTTTTCCTCTATAAGGACCAATTTTGTACCTGATTGGGTCCTTCTTGATTGTGGAAGCTTTCAGGAATTCCAAATATTGAAGCCATATTGCTTTCTTTAATTGACTGTCTTTAAGACATTCTGTAATGTTTGTTTTTGTTTTCAGGGCTTGCTTGCTTTAATGGAGGTGTCCCTGCTGTTTTCAGGAGTTCCCTGCTGTTGTAATAGGCTTTTTAGGGTGTTCCCCTTTCTTTCAGAAATTCAGTTTATTTGTTTTTTTTCAGACTTGGTTGCTTTAATGGAGGTGTCCTGCTGTTTTTGGGTTTTCCCACACTTTTTGGGAGTTCCCATGCTTTTTGGGGGTTTCCCGCTCTTCACCTTCGTGTTAGCCTCAGTGAAGAATTGCGTTTTTCCCCTTTTTTTCACTTTCAGAACACAATGCCTTTAGAGAATTACTTCAAGCATTTCAAAGAGCTTTTTGACCAATCTAAGACTGTCGGTATCGTGATTCACCTGGAGTCCACATGCAGACCACCATGCTTCTGTGATGCAGCCTGTATTTCTATGCTCTGACTCACCACAGCTGAGGAGCTCTTCACAGCCTCTTCTGCAGATAAGTAGTTTTCTTTCTGTACCATGCCAGTATATCTTTAATTTTCTCTGTTGTTCACCACAGTTTTACCGCTATTTTACCACTGCCACCATATTGTGTGTTGTTGTAATTGTAGCATTGCGAGGGCGTTCTGGAGAAAGTTTTAGACTCTGGATAAAGTCAACTAACAACTCTTTATAATATACATTTACTATATACAATCTCCACAAGCCTCCTAAGCTAACATCCTCTGTGCTGCTATCTCTGCTTCTCCTCAAACCTATACAATGTGACTGTTACATCATCACTCTTACAGTGGGAGGGGTTGCTCCCACTGTCTTCACTATTCACCCTTTACATCCTTATACTACAGCCAGCTGCAGAGGGGGAAGAGCCCACACAAAGACAACCATTTCCCAAGGAATCAAAGGACAAAGACCTCAGAGCCTAATGCAGTTGTACTTTGCATCTCTAATGTAGGACAAGAGGCTTTTAGTTTCGGTGGCTGCAGCGTGGATAGCAACGGAGGTGCGTGAACGGGCTTACAGCTGTGAAGTCAATTTCAGCGTAAGTTTAAAAGTGAATTCCCTTTTGTTTTCGGAGGACCAGGGGACTGCTGGGTAAGGAAAAAGGTATATATTTGTGTGGTTTAGAATCTCTTTCTTTTAGTTTCGGTGGCTGCAGCGTGGATGGCAACGGAGGTGCGTGAACGGGCTTACAGCTGTGAAGTCAATTTCAGCGTAAGTTTAAAAGTGAATTCCCTTTTGTTTTCGGAGGACCAGGGGACTGCTGGGTAAGGAAAAAGGAATATATTTGTGTGGTTTAGAATCTCTTTCTTTTAGTTTCGGTGGCTGCAGCGTGGATAGCAACGGAGGTGCGTGAACGGGCTTACAGCTGTGAAGTCAATTTCAGCGTAAGTTTAAAAGTGAATTCCCTTTTGTTTTCGGAGGACCAGGGGACTGCTGGGTAAGGAAAAAGGTATATATTTGTGTGGTTTAGAATCTCTTTCTTTTAGTTTCGGTGGCTGCAGCGTGGATAGCAACGGAGGTGCGTGAACGGGCTTACAGCTGTGAAGTCAATTTCAGCGTAAGTTTAAAAGTGAATTCCCTTTTGTTTTCGGAGGACCAGGGGACTGCTGGGTAAGGAAAAAGGTATATATTTGTGTGGTTTAGAATCTCTTTCTTTTAGTTTCGGTGGCTGCAGCGTGGATAGCAACGGAGGTGCGTGAATGGGCTTACAGCTGTGAAGTCAATTTCAGCGCAAGTTTAAAAGTGAATTCCCTTTTGTTTTCGGAGGACCAGGGGACTGCTGGGTAAGGAAAAAGGTATATATTTGTGTGGTTTAGAATCTCTTTCTTTTAGTTTCGGTGGCTGCAGCGTGGATAGCAACGGAGGTGCGTGAACAGGCTTACAGCTGTGAAGTCAATTTCAGCGTAAGTTTAAAAGTGAATTCCCTTTTGTTTTCGGAGGACCAGGGGACTGCTGGGTAAGGAAAAAGGAATATATTTGTGTGGTTTAGAATCTCTTTCTTTTAGTTTCGGTGGCTGCAGCGTGGATAGCAACGGAGGTGCGTGAACGGGCTTACAGCTGTGAAGTCAATTTCAGCGTAAGTTTAAAAGTGAATTCCCTTTTGTTTTCGGAGGACCAGGGGACTGCTGGGTAAGGAAAAAGGTATATATTTGTGTGGTTTAGAATCTCTTTCTTTTAGTTTCGGTGGCTGCAGCGTGGATAGCAACGGAGGTGCGTGAACGGGCTTACAGCTGTGAAGTCAATTTCAGCGTAAGTTTAAAAGTGAATTCCCTTTTGTTTTCGGAGGACCAGGGGACTGCTGGGTAAGGAAAAAGGTATATATTTGTGTGGTTTAGAATCTCTTTCTTTTAGTTTCGGTGGCTGCAGCGTGGATAGCAACGGAGGTGCGTGAACGGGCTTACAGCTGTGAAGTCAATTTCAGCGTAAGTTTAAAAGTGAATTCCCTTTTGTTTTCGGAGGACCAGGGGACTGCTGGGTAAGGAAAAAGGAATATATTTGTGTGGTTTAGAATCTCTTTCTTTTAGTTTCGGTGGCTGCAGCGTGGATAGCAACGGAGGTGCGTGAACGGGCTTACAGCTGTGAAGTCAATTTCAGCGTAAGTTTAAAAGTGAATTCCCTTTTGTTTTCGGAGGACCAGGGGACTGCTGGGTAAGGAAAAAGGTATATATTTGTGTGGTTTAGAATCTCTTTCTTTTAGTTTCGGTGGCTGCAGCGTGGATAGCAACGGAGGTGCGTGAACGGGCTTACAGCTGTGAAGTCAATTTCAGCGTAAGTTTAAAAGTGAATTCCCTTTTGTTTTCGGAGGACCAGGGGACTGCTGGGTAAGGAAAAAGGTATATATTTGTGTGGTTTAGAATCTCTTTCTTTTAGTTTCGGTGGCTGCAGCGTGGATAGCAACGGAGGTGCGTGAACGGGCTTACAGCTGTGAAGTCAATTTCAGCGTAAGTTTAAAAGTGAATTCCCTTTTGTTTTCGGAGGACCAGGGGACTGCTGGGTAAGGAAAAAGGAATATATTTGTGTGGTTTAGAATCTCTTTCTTTTAGTTTCGGTGGCTGCAGCGTGGATAGCAACGGAGGTGCGTGAACAGGCTTACAGGTGTGAAGTCAATTTCAGCGTAAGTTTAAAAGTGAATTCCCTTTTGTTTTCGGAGGACCAGGGGACTGCTGGGTAAGGAAAAAGGTATATATTTGTGTGGTTTAGAATCTCTTTCTTTTAGTTTCGGTGGCTGCAGCGTGGATAGCAACGGAGGTGCGTGAACGGGCTTACAGCTGTGAAGTCAATTTCAGCGTAAGTTTAAAAGTGAATTCCCTTTTGTTTTCGGAGGACCAGGGGACTGCTGGGTAAGGAAAAAGGTATATATTTGTGTGGTTTAGAATCTCTTTCTTTTAGTTTCGGTGGCTGCAGCGTGGATAGCAACGGAGGTGCGTGAACGGGCTTACAGCTGTGAAGTCAATTTCAGCGTAAGTTTAAAAGTGAATTCCCTTTTGTTTTCGGAGGACCAGGGGACTGCTGGGTAAGGAAAAAGGTATATATTTGTGTGGTTTAGAATCTCTTTCTTTTAGTTTCGGTGGCTGCAGCGTGGATAGCAACGGAGGTGCGTGAACGGGCTTACAGCTGTGAAGTCAATTTCAGCGTAAGTTTAAAAGTGAATTCCCTTTTGTTTTCGGAGGACCAGGGGACTGCTGGGTAAGGAAAAAGGTATATATTTGTGTGGTGGCTGTACCCGAGACACTACACGTGCGGTGTCTCCCACCCACCCTCCTCCTCTTACCATAAAAAAAGGACTCTGGTGTGTTGATAAGGTAAGCTTTTTATTTAGGAAGTTCTGTCCGTTGGATTGCTAACCTAACAAGTTTTGACTTTTTGTTTTTTTTTTGTTTTTCAGTAGATTTGTTGGGAATTTGGAACAGTGGGAATGGAGGTTAAGGCAGTTGCATGTTCCTCCTGCAGAATGTGGGAGGTAAGGGTCGCCAAGAGTGTCCCTGCTGACTGCATCTGTGGGAAGTGCACCCAACTCCAGCTCCTCGAGAACCGCGTTAGGGAACTGGAGCTGGAGCTGGATGAACTTCGGATCATTCGGGAGGCGGAGGAGGTTATTGAGAGGAGTTATGGGGAGGTAGTCACACCTCAGGTAAAAGAAGTAGGTAGATGGGTTACCGTCAGGGGAAGGAGAGGGAACCAGCAGGCAGTGCAGGGATCCCCTGTGGCCGTTTCCCTCAACAACAGGTATACCGTTTTGGATACTGTTGCGGGGGACGACTTACCAGGGGTAAGCAATGGGGTACAGATATCTGGCACAGAGTCTGTCCCTGTTGCTCAGAAGGGAAGGGGGAAGAGGAGCAGAACATTAGTCATTGGGGACTCCATAGTTAGGGGAACAGATAGGAGGTTCTGTGGGAACGAGAGAGACTCACGGTTGGTATGTTGCCTCCCAGGTGCCAGGGTTCGTGATGTCTCGGATCGTGTTTTTGGGATCCTTAATGGGGAGGGGGAGCAGCCCCAAGTCGTGGTCCACATAGGCACCAACGACATAGGTAGGAAGAGAGATGGGGATTTAAGACAGAAATTTAGGGAGCTAGGGTGGAAGCTTAGAGTGAGAACAAACAGAGTTGTTATCTCTGGGTTGTTGCCCGTGCCACGTGATAGCGAAGCGAGGAATAGGGAGAGAGAGGAGTTGAACACGTGGCTGCAGGGATGGTGCAGGAGGGAGGGTTTTGGTTTCCTGGATAATTGGGGCTCTTTCTGGGGTAGGTGGGACCTCTACAAACAGGATGGTCTTCACCTGAACCAGAGGGGTACCAATATCCTGGGGGGGAGGTTTGCTAGTGCTCTTCGGGGGGGTTTAAACTAATTCAGCAGGGGAATGGGAACCTAAATTGTAGTGCCAGTGTACAGGATGTTGAGAGTAGTGAGGTCAGGGATATGGTTACAAGGACGCAAGAGGGCACTGGCAAGCAAGAACCTGGTTTAAAGTGTGTCTATTTCAACGCCAGGAGCATCCGGAATAAGGTGGGTGAGCTTGCAGCATGGGTTGGTACCTGGGATCTCGATGTAGTGGCCATTTCGGAGACATGGGTAGAGCAGGGGCAGGAATGGATGTTGCAGATTCCGGGATTTAGATGTTTCAGTAAGAACAGAGAAGATGGTAAAAGAGGGGGGGGTGTGGCATTGTTAATCAAGGAGAGTATTACAGCGACAGAAAGGACGTTTGAGGACTCGGCTACTGAGGTAGTATGGGCTGAGGTTAGAAACAGGAGAGGTGAGGTTACCCTGTTGGGAGTCTTTTATAGACCTCCAAATAGTTCCAGAGATGTAGAGGAAAGGATAGCGAAGATGATTCTCGACAGGGGTGAGAGTAACAGGGTAGTTGTTATGGGGGACTTTAACTTTCCAAATATCGACTGGAAATACTATAGTTCGAGTACTTTAGATGGGTCAGTTTTTGTCCAGTGTGTGCAGGAGGGTTTTCTGACACAGTATGTAGACAGGCCAACCAGGAGCGATGCCACATTGGATTTGGTACTGGGAAATGAACCCGGCCAGGTGTTAGATTTAGATGTAGGTGAGCACTTTGGTGATAGTGATCACAATTCGGTTAGGTTTACCTTAGCGATGGGCAGGGACAGGTATATACCGCAGGGCAAGAATTATAACTGGGGGAAAGGAAATTATGATGCGATTAGGCAAGATTTAGGATGCGTAGGATGGGGAAGGAAACTGCAGGGGATGGGAACAATTGAAATGTGGAGCTTATTCAAGGAGCAGCTACTGCGTGTCCTTGATAAGTATGTACCTGTGAGGCAGGGAGGAAGTTGTCGTGCGAGGGAGCCGTGGTTTACTAAAGAAGTTGAAGCGCTTGTCAAGAGGAAGAAGAAGGCTTATGTTAGGATGAGACGTGAAGGCTCAGTTAGGGCGCTTGAGAGCTACAAGCTAGCCAGGAAGGATCTAAAGGGAGAGCTAAGAAGAGCAAGGAGAGGACACGAGAAGTCATTGGTGGATCGGATCAGGGAAAACCCTAAGGCTTTCTATAGGTATATCAGGAATAAAAGAATGACTAGAGTTAGATTAGGGCCAATCAAGGATAGTAGTGGGAAGTTGTGTGTGGAATCAGAGGAGATAGGGGAAGTGTTAAATGAATATTTTGCGTCAGTATTTACAGTAGAGAAAGAAAATGTTGTTGAGAATACTGAGATTCAGGCTACGAGGCTAGATGGGATTGAGGTTCACAAGGAGGAGGTGTTAGCAATTTTGGAAAGTGTGAAAATAGATAAGTCCCCTGGGCCAGATGGGATTTATCCTAGGATTCTCTGGGAAGCTAGGGAGGAGATTGCAGAGCCTTTGTCCTTGATCTTTATGTCGTCATTGTCGACAGGAATAGTGCCGGAAGACTGGAGGATTGCAAATGTTGTCCCCTTGTTCAAGAAGGGGAGTAGAGACAGCCCTGGTAATTATAGACCTGTGAGCCTTACTTCGGTTGTGGGTAAAATGTTGGAAAAGGTTATAAGAGACAGGATTTATAATCATCTTGAAAAGAATAAGTACATTAGAGATAGTCAACACGGTTTTGTGACGGGTAGGTCGTGCCTCACAAACCTTATTGAGTTTTTCGAGAAGGTGACCAAACAGGTGGATGAGGGTAAAGCAGTGGATGTGGTGTATATGGATTTCAGTAAGGCGTTTGATAAGGTTCCCCACGGTAGGCTATTGCAGAAAATACGCAAGTATGGGGTTGAAGGTGATTTAGAGCTTTGGATCAGAAATTGGCGAGCTGAAAGAAGACAGAGGGTGGTGGTTGATGGCAAATGTTCATCCTGGAGTTTAGTTACTAGTGGTGTACTGCAAGGATCTGTTTTGGGGCCACTGCTGTTTGTCATTTTTATAAATGACCTGGAAGAGGGTGTAGAAGGGTGGGTTAGTAAATTTGCAGATGACACTAAGGTCGGTGGAGTTGTGGATAGTGCCGAAGGATGTTGTCGGGTACAGAGAGACATAGATAGGCTGCAGAGCTGGGCTGAGAGATGGCAAATGGAGTTTAATGCGGAAAAGTGTGAGGTGATTCACTTTGGAAGGAGTAACAGGAATGCAGAGTACTGGGCTAATGGGAGGATTCTTGGTACTGTAGATGAGCAGAGAGATCTTGGTGTCCAGGTGCATAAATCCCTGAAGGTTGCTAACCAGGTTAATAGGGCTGTTAAGAAGGCATATGGTGTGTTAGCTTTTATTAGTAGGGGGGTCGAGTTTCGGAGCCACGAGGTCATGCTGCAGCTGTACAAAACTCTGGTGAGACCGCACCTGGAGTATTGTGTGCAGTTCTGGTCACCGCATTATAGGAAGGATGTAGAAGCTATGGAAAGGGTGCAGAGGAGATTTACTAGGATGTTGCCTGGTATGGAGGGAAGGTCTTACGAGGAAAGGCTGAGGGACTTGAGGTTGTTTTCGTTGGAGAGAAGGAGGAGGAGAGGTGACTTAATAGAGACATATAAGATAATCAGAGGGTTAGATAGGGTGGATAGTGAGCGTCTTTTTCCTCGGATGGTGATGGCAAACACGAGGGGACATAGCTTCAAGTTGAGGGGTGATAGATATCGGACAGATGTGAGAGGTAGTTTCTTTACTCAGAGAGTAGTAAGGGCGTGGAACGCCCTGCCTGCAGCAGTAGTAGACTCGCCAACTTTAAGGGCATTTAAGTGGACATTGGATAGACACATGGATGAAAATGGAATAGTGTAGGTCAGATGGTTTCACAGGGCGGCGGAACATCGAGGGCCGAAGGGCCTGTACTGCGCTGTAATGTTCTAGATAAACAACACCAACAGCACCAACAGCAGGCGAAAGAACAGCAGCAGCAGCACCAACTGCCTTCTCCTCAGCCACAACACCTCCACAAGGCAGAGAGGATGATCGCAGAGATCCAGATGGAAGGAGGCGAGACACAAATTGTGGGTCTAAAGGCAGAAGATCAGCACTTTCTACATGTGTGAGCACTAGTGCCTCCAGGCAACCTGCTGAAACAAGAGACTTCCCAGTTTAGCAGGTTGGCATGCATTGCCAGTGGACGATAAGGGCCTGTCACTGGAGAGCCACCTGGCCATCCATCCAACCAACACCCCCCTCCACCCCTGGGTCTCCACCTCGCCACAATGTTGTGTGCTGTCTTCTCCTGCAAGGAGAGGAAACTGAGTTGTGAGTGTTCATAATTAGAATTAGAATTAGAATTAGAATTAGAATTAGAATATTACAGCGCAGTACAGGCCCTTCGGCCCTCGATGTTGCGCCGATCATCTGACCTACACTATTCCATTTACATCCATATGTCTATCCAATGACCACTTAAATGCCCTTAAAGTTGGCGAGTCTACTACTGTTGCAGGCAGGGCGTTCCACGCCCCTACTACTCTCTGCGTAAAGAAACTACCTCTGACATCTGTCCTATATCTTTCACCCCTCAACTTAAAGCTATGTCCCCTCGTGTTTGCCATCCTCATCCGAGGAAAAAGACTCTCACTATCCACCCTATCTAACCCTCTGATTATCTTGTATGTCTCTATTAAGTCACCTCTCCTCCTCCTTCTCTCTAACGAAAACAACCCCAAGTCCCTCAGCCTTTCCTCGTAAGACCTTCCTTCCATACCAGGCAACATCCTAGTAAATCTCCTCTGCACCCTTTCCAAAGCTTCGACATCCTTCCTATAATGCGGTGACCAGAACTGCACGCAATACTCCAGGTGCGGCCTCACCAGAGTTTTGTACAGCTGCATCATGACCCCGTGGCTCTGAAACTCGATCCCCCTACTAATAAAGGCTAACACACCATATGCCTTCTTAACAGCCCTATTAACCTGGGTAGCAACTTTCAGGGATTTATGTACCTGGATACCAAGATCTCTCTGCTCATCTACACTACCAAGAATCTTCCCATTAGCCCAGTACTCTGCATTGCTGTTACTCCTTCCAAAGTGAATCACCTCACACTTTTCCGCATTAAACTCCATTTGCCATCTCTCAGCCTAGCTCTGCAGCCTATCTATGTCCCTCTGTACCCTACAACACCCTTCGACACTATCCACAACTCCACCGACCTTCGTGTCATCCGCAAATTTACTAACCCACCCTTCTACACCCTCATCCAGGTCGTTTATAAAAATGACAAACAGCAGTGGCCCCAAAACAGAACCTTGCGGTACACCACTAGTAACTAAACTCCAGGATGAACATTTGCCATCAACCACCACCCTCTGTCTTCTTTCAGCTAGCCAATTTCTGATCCAAAGCTCTAAATCACCTTCAACCCCATACTTGCGTATTTTCTGCAATAGCCTACCGTGGGGAACCTTATCAAACGCCTTACTGAAATCCATATACACCACATCCACGGCTTTACCCTCATCCACCTGTTTGGTCACCTTCTCGAAAAACTCAATAAGGTTTGTGAGGCACGACCTACCTTTCACAAAACCGTGCTGACTATCGCAAATGAACTTATTCTTTTCAAGATGATTATAAATCCTGTCTCTTATAACCTTTTCCAACATTTTACCCACAACCGAAGTAAGGCTCACAGGTCTATAATTACCAGGGCTGTCTCTACTCCCCTTCTTGAACAAGGGGACAACATTTGCTATCCTCCAGTCCTCCGGCACTACTCCTGTCGACAATGACGACTTAAAGATCAACAACAACGGCTCTGCAATCTCCTCCCTGGCTTCCCAGAGAATCCTAGGATAAATCCCATCTGGCCCAGGGGACTTATCTATTTTCACTCTTTCCAAAATTGCTAACACCTCCTCCTTGTGAATCTCAATCCCATCTAGCCTAGTAGGCTGTATCTCAGTAATCTCCTCGGCAACATTTTCTTTCTCTACTGTAAATACTGACGAAAAATATTCATTTAACGCTTCCCCTATCTCCTCTGATTCCGCACACAACTTCCCACTACTATCCTTGATTGGCCCTGTTCTAACTCTTATCATTCGTTTATTCCTGATATACCTATAGAAAGCCTTAGGGTTTTCTTTGATCCTATCCGCCAATGACTTCTCGTGTCCTCTCCTTGCTCTTCTTAGCCCTCCCTTTAGATCCTTCCTGGCTAGCTTGTAACTCTCAAGCGCCCTAACTGAGCCTTCACGTCTCATCCTAACATAAGCCGCCCTCTTCCTCTTGACAAGCGCTTCAACTTCTTGAGTAAACCACGGCTCCCTTGCTCGACAACTTCCTCCCTGCCTGACAGGTACATACTTATCAAGGACACGCATTAGCTGCTCCTTGAATAAGCTCCACATTTCGTTTGTGCCCATCCCCTGCAGTTTCCTTCCCCATCCTACACATCCTAAATCTTGCCTAATCGCGTCATAATTTCCTTTCCCCCAGCTATAATTCTTGCCCTGCGGTATATACCTGTCCCTGCCCATCGCTAAGGTAAACCTAACCGAATTGTGATCACTATCGCCAAAGTGCTCACCTACATCTAAATCAAACACCTGGCCGGGTTTGAATGGATAGCAAGGAAGGGCAACATTTGTGGAGGGTGACTGTGAAGCATGGGTGTTAAAGGGCAATAGGATAATGGTGTGTGTGAGTGTTGGCTGTTCAGATGGGAATGTGACTTGCCTGCAGAGAGAGGATGAGTGCAGGCTCAAGGGGTGTTGACCTGAGGAGTGCTGGGCAGGAGAATGCTGGGAATGTCAAAGCGTGGGTCTTGGCACCTGAAAATGTTATGCCACTTATCTGTCATGCCCTCCTGTGGTCCTTGATCCTCGGTGCACTGTCTCCAGGTTGGAGGGAGCGCAACTGCTACTGACCTTGTTGGCCACTTCCATCCACACCTGCTTGGTTGTAGAGGTTGTCCTCATACTCCCAACCTTGGGAGCGATCACCTCACGCAACCCCTCTGATCCTGCACAGCAGGACTTCCAGCTAAGAGTGAGAGACCCAGGGAGCAGCTTTCCCAGGTCTCCTCTCTATTCCTGTGGTTGCTGAGGCCTCAAAATTCCGAGTGCTGGTGAGCTCTTGTAACCCATGTTGCAGTCCTTTTAATTAGAAATCCTTCTTTTGACAGAATGGACATGTCATCCCACCCACCCTCCATGATTGGTTGGGGAACCTTGATGTAGGATGCTAATGCCATCATTCAGTTAAAGAGCCTCGGCAAAGCTTACTCTTTCACAATTCAGATTCCCAATCCATGACTGGTTCTGCCATTTGGTCAGGAATTAAGTTGGAAAAATTGTACACTGAACATCTGTATAAAATGCAGTCTTCATCAAAAGTCACTTTCCATATGTTGGGCCTTTCTCTTATTGCCTATATGCTCAGAATCTACATAGATCATCTTTTCTCATAATGTGTCAGGGCACAGTTTAGATGACACCTCCCCTTTCTGCATGCATTGTCACTGCTTCTGCTCAGCCTTCTCCTGCAGAGATGGAAATAGGTATATATTGAAATAAAGAAAAGGGAGACGATGTCTCCTATGTTTCTCCAACTACTGTGCCTGGGTACAGTTCTAAAGTTTGAGATAATCTGAGCTGTCGGATTCCCTGTTCAGAATCAGTGGGGGGGAGGAGTTGGGTGAGGGGGGCCCCATAGATCCAGCCAGACTCAGAAACAGCAGCCCCAGACCTTGCACAGCCCTGTTCAAAGCAGAGGATCTGAGTGCAAGAGTTATCAAAAACTTCTTGGTACCCCTCCAAGTGAACACAGATCCGTCAAAAGTAAAGGAAATTAGGTTAAAGGTTCTATTAGGACCTTCCTGCCTCACTTTCATTGCTGTATCATCTCCTGCACCAGCTATAGACACTGTGTCTCAATCACCATTGCCACCACCCATGCCCCACCCCCTGCCCACAAACACATAATGGGTCTTGGCATTGTAGGCCTTCATCTCCTTTCCTTCTTTGAACGTTGGAACAGAACCCCATCCACATTTTTTTTATTTTTGTGTGGGATGTGGGCGTCGCTGGCTAGGCCAACATTTATTGCCCATCCCTAATTGCCCTTGAACTGATTGGCTTGCTAGGCCAGTTCAGATGCAATGTGTGTCTAGACCAGCAGCCATCCTGAGTGAGTCTGAACATATAGGGAGGATTTTCCAACTATAGAAGGGATGTAAAATGTGCAGCAACAGATTGGCTGTCCATAATACACCCTAATATAGATGGGAATACTACTCTTATATTAAAATGATGCTAGTTAAAAATCCTCCAATGACCTGTGTCCCTGATAACTACCACCCCATCTCTAACCTCCCTACCCACCCCCAAAATAATTCAATGCACTATTGCCTTCCAGACCTGTGCCCATCTCCCTGCAAATCTGTTTAAATCTCTCCAATCCAGCTATCACATTTTCCACAACACCAAAACATCCCTAACTAAAGTCACAAATGATTTTTTCTATGTCTATGACAATAAAGCATTACTCTCTCCTCAACCTCTTTGCAGATTTAGGCACTGTCAATCGCACCTTTTCTCCATGATCCCACTCTGCCCTCACTTGGTTCCATTCTTGTCTATCCAGATGTGGCCAGTGCATCCCTAGTACTTTCTTCACACCACCATATTGTCATCGCTGTAGTTGTCAACCAAGTTTCTGTTGCACTTCTGGTGAAGTTACAACAGCAGAGTGCAGCAGCTCTGGTAAAATTCCCTTCCATTGTCTTTGTTCCTTGCCACAGACCCTTGCACTGACTCCATCCCCCTCCCTGTCCATTGTCTCAGGCCAAATCAGACTTGGCATATAGTTTGCCCTGATCTAATTTTGCTACTTCATATACTTCTATCACAAAAAGTAGCCAGCCAGCACTGCCATTAGGCCAGGCCAAGACAACGATTATGGGTTTGCACTCCCTTTATAGAACCTTGCCCACCATGAGCGTGTTTTGGAAATTCTGCCCCATGATTTAAATTCACCAGGAGCACAAACTCAGAAAATTAACCCTACAACTCACAGTACCTTTCAACTTCTCACCAAACTTTCGAAGTAGCAGCACAGCTAAACACAGAAGATACAATTAGCAAACTTAAGGAGGTAGCCCCAGGTTAATCACAGTGCACAGGTGAGGAGCTACAAGTGATGGCCGAGGAGCAGGAGCAGGAACCTACTCAGCTGCTCTGCATTTTGTGAAACGCTGCAGGTGCAATGAAATTGGGCAGTGATGTGATGGTCCTGTTGCTCTTCAGTGGAAAGGAGATGAAAATTATGGTTATGTAAACTGCTACATCAGCCATCTGTTTGATACTTGTCTCGCCAATACATTACAGCAGTGCTGGGTTGGAATGAGCTACAGGCAGAAAAGTTATAGTGGTTGTAACCTTGACTACCACTATCAGTGCTTTGCTATGTTGAAGGTTGGCTGTTGATGTCCTTGCAGTAGATTACAAACTTTGCAACTAGCTTCCAACTGACACAAAGACTCTGGAGACAGTTGGCAGATGTTCCAAAGCCTGGAAGAAGAATGGTGACATAATGGCAAGTACTGTCAGTGGGGTCTAGGAGCCTTCTGATCTCCCTAGTATGCCTTGTCATCCTTTACTACTTCATGAAATACCATATTGGAATACATCCAAACCAACTCACATAATAAATCTTACTTTTACTTGCTGACCACTACTTAGATGCCCTGTGACTCCCTGAGCCCTTGTGGAAGTTGGTATTGAAGAAATTCTTTTTCATGTTTCATCTATTTTCACTTGTACCTGTTCTGCTGTAAATGATTCGCTTACAATTTGCTTTCCAAGATTTAGCAGACAATAATAGGCCAACATTAAGTCTGAGAAGCTCATGGACTTCTTTGTCGCTGTTATGGACAGGTGGGAAATGATAGAGGTGGTTTCCCTTTTTCACCGCTCAACTGACAGAGAACAATGTATTTATTAGAAATGTGTTTTAACCCTTCAACGTTTTAAGGGGCAACAAACAGACAAATGACAGGTTTTGCCATAGGTTTAAAGAAAGATAAATGTTTATTATACAATACCCTAAAATATTTGCAACATCACCCACACTCACACGCACACAGAGACATACTCACACACAAGAAAAATATAGAGATTAGAAGTTAACATGCATTTAGGTCTTATGGTTTTTAGAAGAGTTCACTGTAAACCTTATGTTCTTCCCCGGGGGATGGGTTGCGGGGGGTGTTGAAGATTTAAAATCAGTGCAGGCCTGTTCTTCCTTCTTCCTGGTTCACTGAAGACAAAACTTGGAATGTTTCAGGAGGGTGAATATGTTGCTGCAGACTTCATTTTGTTGTATCTCGGTCATAGTTCAATGTCAAAAACTCTGGTACAATTCCTCAGGTAGGGAGTCTCAAAGCCACTTCTGATCTCTACCTACAGATAGTTTAATGATGGTGTTCTAGTCAGGGACCTTCTTCTTCTGCTAGAGCAGATGGAATCTCTCTCTCTCTGGCTCTCTGTCTTTGCATAGCATATACTTGTTAAAAGCTCCTTATCCAACCAACCCCTTGTTTATATCATGTGACATGGTTTCTCTTTACAATTGTCCTCATAAATGGTGTCTGATGGTGGGGCCATTGTCAGACAATGGGGTTTGGGTGTCACCCATCTTCATTCCATTTTGATAAAATGGAGTTTGTTCACACCCATTCACTTGAGTTTAAATTTGGAGATGGCATGTCTGCCATGCCATTGTTTACTCAATTTGTTGAAGAGAGGTAGACATTAACAGAATGGACTATTTACATTTTAATGCCTTCCATAAGGCTAGTCCAACATGGAGATTGGCTCAGGGCTCTTGTAGTTTCCATTAGCATTGGCAGTACAGGGTGAGGTCACCTGTCCTCTCGACTCCATCTTGTTTTTCAGGAAAAGTGTCAGTTTTTGGGTTTGTTTTATAAGCTCATTATATAGTTGATAATATCTCCATATGTGAGCATGACAGTCACTAAGATCAACATCAGCTGCCTCTGTTGCATCCATCCCTTCCACTAGCCCACTTTGCCAAACTTCCTATAATGCTCCCCCTTTCCCTAGCCCTGAACTCACATTTTTCTCTAGTTTCTCTCCTGTCTCCCCTCATGCCCTCTCTGAACTTATCTTGCCAAAGAGACCCACCTCCCGTTCCCTCAATCCTATTCCCGTCCTGGTCTCCATATTAGCTGATATTGTAAATGGTTCTCTCTCTTCAAGGGTTGTCCCTCCCTAGATCAGCTGTCATTGCCCCCTTCTCAAAAAAAACAACCCTTAACCCCACCAGCCTTGTAAACTATTGTTCCATGTCAAACGTCCCTTTCCTCTCCGAAGTGCTTGAATGTGTTGTCACCTCCCAAATCCATTCTCATCTTTCCCGGAACTCTCTGTTTGAATCCCTCCAATTGAGTTTCTTCCACTGGCACAGTACCAAAACAGCTCTTATCAAAGTTACAAATGACATCCTATGTGACTGTGACAAAGGTAAACTATCCCTCCTCGTCCTTCCTGATCTGTCTGCAGCCTTTGACCACACCATCCTCCTCCAATGCCTCTCTACTGTCATCTAGCTTGATGGGACTGCTCTCGCCTGGTTCCATTCTTATCTATATCATCATAGCCGGAGAATCACTTGCAATGGCTTCTCTTCCTGTTCCCGCACCATTACCTCTGGTGTCCCCCAAGGATCTATCCTTGGCCGCCTCTTATTTCTCATCTACATGCTGTCCCTTGGCGACATCATCTGAAAGCACAGCATTAGTTTTCACAAGTATTCTGATGACACCCAGCTCTACTTCACCACCACTTCCCTCAACTCCTCCACTGTTGCTAAATTATCAGACTGCTTATCTGACATCCAGTACTGGTTGGGAAAAAATTTCCTCCAATGAAACATTGTGAAGACTGAAGCCATTGTTTTTGGTCCCTGCTCCAAAGTCCATTCCCTAGCTACCAACTCCATTCTTCTCCCTGGCAACAATCTGTGATTAAACCAGTCTGTTCACAACCTGGTGTCACATTTGACCCTGAGATGAGCTACCAACCTCATATTTGTGCCATCACTAAAACTGCCTATTTCCAGCTCTGTAACATCACCTGACTTCACCCCTCCCTCAGCTCATTTGCTGCTGAAACCCTCATTCATGTCTTTGTTATCTCTAATCTTGACTAATCCAATGCACTCCCGGCTGGTCTCCCACATTCTACTCTCTGTAAACTTGAGGCCATCCAAATTTCTGCTGCCCGTGTCTTAACTCACACCAAGTCCCGTTCCTCTATCACCCCTGTGCTCACTAACCTACATTGTCTCCCGGTCAAGCAACATCTTGATTTAAAAATTCTCATTCTTGCTTACAAATCCCTCCAGGGCCTTACCCCTCTCTCTGTCTGTAATCTCCTCCAGCCCCACAACCCTCCGTTATATCTGCACTCCTCTCATTCTGGCCACTTGTGCATCCCTGATTTAATCAGTGCTACGACTTCAGTTGCCTAGGCTCCAGGCTATGTAGTACCCTTCCAACACCTCTCTGCCTCGCCACCTCACTTTCCTCCTTTAAGACACTCCTTAAAACCTACCTCTTTGACCAAATTTTTGGTCATCTGACCGAATATTTCCTTTTGTGGCTTGGTGTCATAATTTTGTTTTATAATGCTCCTGTAGAGCACTTTGCGACACTTTATCATGTTAAAGGTGCAATATAAATATAAGTTGTTGTTATTAATTTCAGGATGTTTAAAACTAAATTTATAGTAACAAGAAAACAAAAATTAGTCGCTCGGTAGTACAGAACTTGAGAATTGCTGAAAAGGAAACATGCTATCAAAGGTTTTCATTTTGCACTCATCAGGACAGATGCAAGAATGCCAAATTTCAAAGAGAGCAACAATTTAAATGAGAATAGGGTGCTGACTGTTTGGCAAATCGACTCTGATTGGTCGAGGCATTGCCATGGGGAATGGAAATTTTAAATACTAACAATCAATTTAAGGTTATCAGTCGGACTTGCAATGTGGCTCATTTACGCTTGCTAGAAGCTACATATATTCATACACAGGCACCTGTCCACTGCAGGCAAAAGGAACATGTTCACGTGTCATGGGGGACAATAGTTCCTTGGTGCATTCTCCACGGCAACGCCTCGACCAATCAGAATCGACGTACCAAACAATCAGCACCCTTTTCTCTTGCAGTATAAATTGTTGCTCGCTTTGAAATTTGGCATTCATGTGCCTGTCCCTGATGAGTGCAAGACGAAAACCTTCAACAGCATGTCTCTTTTATTCAGTAAAACAAAAATTGTTCTGCAAATGTCACTAATTCAGATTAATAATATTTTCAGAAATGTTAAATTAATTTTCTATTGAAAGCAATGCATTTCTGAAAAAGCACTATAAACATTGCAATAAGAAAAATAACTTACAAAGGCTGTTCCCCTTGAAAAATTCCATCACAGATAGAATGGATAACGTGATCCCAGCACATTGGTGCTGGATCAGTTACTTTTTGAGGGCTTCTGCACTTAGGCATCCTGCTGCCTCCGCACAATACAAGGTCAGTTCCAATAATAAATAGCCTGCATTTCCACTCCCACACTTCCTGCCCACCATATTGACAGTTTAGTAGGCCAGTTAGCACCTGAAAAATAAGCATTGCATGGCTGAATTGGAAGACCAAATTTATCATCATCTACTGTATGCTGCATAATTATGTTTTATTAAAGGGGACAACCAAGCAAGCAACTGAAGGATGAGCAGACCAATGGGACAGGAGACCCACAGGAAGAGGAGACACGTTTAGAGGTTTACAACATGCAGACTTGAGAGGAGCTTGAAACACAGTAATACATAATTTCTTCCAGGTATCTACTCCTACCTACCATCTTTCATCTAACTGGGCAGGAACTGGGGAGCATAAATTGGGAACAGATGTTCTCAGGGAAATGCACGACAGAAATGTGGAGGTTGTTTAGGGAGCACTTGCTGCGACTGCTGGATAGGTTTGTCCCGATGAGGCAGGGGAGGGATGGTAGGGTGAAGGAACCTTGGATGACAAGAGATGTGGAACAGCTAGTCAAGAGGAAGAAGGAAGCTTACTTAAGGTTGAGGAAGCAAGGATCAGACAGGGCTCTAGAGGGTTACAAAGTAGCCAGGAAGGAACTGAAGAATGGGCTTAGGAGAGCTTGAAGGGGACATGAAAAAGTCTTGGCGGGTAGGATTAAGGAAAATCCTAAGGCATTCTACACTTATGTGAGGAACAAGAGGATGGCCAGAGTGAGGGTAGGGCTGATCAGGGATAGTGGAGGGAACTTGTACCTGGAGTCGGAGGAGGTAGGGGAGGTCCTAAATGAATACTTTGCTTCAGTATTCACGAGTGAGAGGGACCTGGTCGTTTGTGAGGACAGCGTGGAACAGGCTGATATACTCGAACAGGTTGAGGTTAAGAGGGAGGATGTGCTGGAAATGTTGAATGATATGAGGACAGATAAGTCCCCGGGGCCAGACGGGATATACCCAAGGATATTACGGGAAGCGAGGGAAGAGATTGCTGCGCCTTTGGCGATGATCTTTGCGTCTTCACTGTCCACTGGAGTAGTACCGGATGATTGGAGGGTGGCAAATGTTGTTCCCTTGTTCAAGAAAGGGAATAGGGATAACCCTGGGAATTATAGACCAGTCAGTCTTACGTCGGTAGTGGGCAAATTATTGGAGAGGATTCTGAGAGACAGGATTTATGATTATTTGGAAAAGCATGGTTTGATCAGAGACAGTCAACATGGCTTTGTGAGGGGCAGGTCATGCCTCACAAGCCTTATTGAATTCTTTGAAGATGTGACAAAACACATTGATGAAGGAAGAGCAGTGGATGTGGTGTATATGGATTTTAGCAAGGCGTTTGATAAGGTTCCCCATGGTAGGCTCATTCAGAAAGTAAGGAGGCATGGGATTCAGGGAAAGTTGGCTGTCTGGATACAAAATTGGCTGGCCCATAGAAGTCAGAGGGTGGTAGTAGATGGAAAGTATTCAGCATGGAGCTCGGTGACCAGTGGTGTTCCACAAGGATCTGTTCTGGGAACTCTGCTCTTTGTGATTTTTATAAATGATTTGGATGAGGAAGTGGAAGGCTGGGTTAGCAAGTTTGCCGATGACACGAAGGTTGCTGGAGTTATGCATAGTGGGGAAGGCTGTTGTAGGTTGCAATGGGACATTGACAGGATGCAGAGCTGGGCTGAGAAGTGGCAGATGGAGTTCAACCTGGAAAAGTGTGAAGTGATTCATTTTGAAAGGTTGAATTTGAATGCGGAATACAGGCTTAAAGACAGGATTCTTGGCAGTGTGGAAAAACAGAGGGATCTTGGGGTCCATGTCCATAGATCGCTCAAAGTTGCCACCCAAATTGATAGGGTTGTTAAGAAGGCGTATGGTGTGTTGGCTTTCATTAACAGGGGGATTGAGTTTAAGAACCGCGAGGTTATGCTGCAGCTCTGTAAGGCCCTGGTTCGACCACACTTGGAATATTGTGTTCCGTTCTGGTCGCCTCATTATAGGAAGGATGTGGAAGCTTTAGAGAGGGTGCAGAGGAGATTTACCAGGATGCTGCCTGGACTGGAGGGCATGTCCTATGAAGAAAGATTGAGGGAGCTTGGGCTTTTCTCATTGGAGCGAAGAAGGATGAGAGGTGACTTGATAGAGGGGTACAAGATGATGAGAGGCATAGACAGAGTGGATAGCCAGAGACTTTTTCCCAGGGTGGAAAGGGCTATCACCAGGGGGCATAATTTTAAGGTGATTGGAGGAAGGTTTCGGGGAGATGTCAGAGGTAGGTTCTTTACACAGAGAGTGGTGGGTGCGTGGAATGCGCTGCCAGCGGTGGTAGTAGAAGCAGATACATTAGGGGCATTTAAGCGACTCTTGGATAGGTACATGGATGATAGTAGAATGAAGGGTAGTTAGTTAGTTTGATCTTAGAGTAGGTTAAAGGTTCGGCACAACATCGTGGGCCGAAGGGCCTGTACTGTGCTGTACTGTTCTATGTTCTATGTTCTAACTGTCATTTTTAATTCAATAGATCCTTCACAAATACTACATTCCTTGTTCGTATGTTTGGCATATTGCCCAACATTTTTGATATTAAATATTTGCCCCTAAACCATACCAAAAGATCAACCAATAAGTATGAACATTTATACAGTGCTTACACAAAACTGACTTTATCTTTTTTCTACATCAATGCTTCTCCCAGTTACATTTAAAGTGTTCTGGATCTACTTCTTAACCTTAAACTGTACTGATGTATCACTTCCCCCATCCCAACTGCACCCACCCCCGCCACATTCACAACCTGTTTCCATTCACAGGTCAACTGGACAATTTTAAATAAAGGAAAATGCTCCTAAAAAAAAAACAAAGCCAAAACAAAAAGTTTAAAAAGATAGTTTCCCTGTCACTTGCAAAGCCAGGCAATATAAACCTTTAAGGACTTAATTTCTGAAAACTAGGAAGTCAGTTTGGAAATGTGTCCAATTTATATAGATGTACAGTGATGATGTAGTGCAGAGGAGGGGAGGGAACCTTCAATGAGGCTCTTGCATTCCAGGAGCACGAGCTCTTGAACTCCCGCCATTGCTTGCTAAGAAAATAATGAGCAATGGGCTCCTGGGGCACAATGAATGTGCTCCAACACAACTCCAAATTTACCACCCACCCATGCCTTACATTTACATTAGCCACCGACACATCAGATCAGAAGGTCTCCTACAAATCAGCTAGTTGTCCCTACAGTACCTGGAGAGCTGATAGATATTGCCAGTCTACTATCAATATCTTCCAAGAAAGCTCAAACCCAAATGTCAGCTGAGTCTATGATTAAAAGACAGCTTTTCTAGTGTACATTGCAAGTTTCCAAGGTGTTGCTCCACTAAACTGCTATTTACTTTAGTTTTTAATAACATTTTCATTTGTAGTTTTACCGCATATAATTATAATAAACGACCTCCAATACAATCCCTCTGTCCTCTTGTAGTTAGATCGTACATTGCTAAAATATTTTTGTAGGACTGAGGGAAGATGGAAGAGAACTCTTTGCCCTAACTGAGCTAATTTAATTGAAAAGTTGGATTTAATTATCATTTTGGTCAGAATGGGTGTCAGAAATAATGCAGAAAGACAGTTTGACAGGATTCTGTACTAGATGCAAAGGAAAGCTTAATACTGCTACAAAACCTAATTTGGAATCATTTAATCATCCCAATATCTTGTATATAAGTTACACTAAAAGTTCCTTTCAATGGCCCAGTGTTGGCTCATTTCTCATGTTCTGCATTATCCAATTGGATGATTTAAATCAAATGAATTTGCAACTCTACAATTATTTGTGACAATTGTCATAATTCTTCATTTCCTGTATTAATGACTTTCTCTGTTACTACTTTTATTCTTTGTTGTGCAATGATTATGTCCATTTGTCTTATAGTAAAACCATTTTTATTTTTATTGTGCCATAAAAACATGCAAACTAAGTGACACTGTGAGGGAGGTATTTGATAAAGAAAAGAGTTATTATCATTTGTTGTCTTTTTTTATTCGTTCAGGGGATGTGGACATCGCTGGCTAGGTCAGCATTTATTGCCTATCCCTATTTGCCCTTGAGAAGGTGATGGTCAGTTGCCTTCTTGAACCGTTGCATTTCATGGGGTTTAGGTACACCCACAGTGCTGTTTAGGAAGGGAGTTCCAGGATTTTCACCCAGCGACAGTGAAGGAACGGCGATATAGTTGCAAGTCAGGATGGTGTGTGGCTTGGAGGGGAACCTGCAGGTGATGGTGTTCCCATGCATCCGCTGCCATTGGCCTTCTCGGTGGTAGAGGTCACAGGTTTGGAAGGTGCTGTCGAAGGAAGCATGGTGAGTTGCTGCAGTGCATCTTGTAGATGGTACACACTGCTGCCACTGTGCATTGGTGGTGAAGAGAGTGAATGTTGAAGGTGGTGGAAGGGGTGCCAATCAAGCAGGCTTCTTTGTCCTGGTTGAGCTTCTTGAGTGCTGTTGGAACTGCACTCATCCAGGAGGAGAATATTCCATCACACTCCTGACTTGTGCCTTGTGGGCAGTCATTGGGGACAGAGGAGGTGAGTTATTCACTGCAGAATTCCCAGACTGTGACCTGCTCTTGTAGCCACAGTATTTATGTAGTCGGTCCAGTTCAAGTTTCTGGTCAGTGCTAATCCCCCAGGATGTTGATAGTGGGGGATTCAGCGATGGTAATGCCACTGAACATCAAGGGGAGATGGTGAGATTGTCTCTTGTTTGAGAAGGTCATTGCCTGGCTCTTGTGTGGCACGAATGTTACTTGCCAATTATCAGCCCAAGCCAGGACGTTATCCAGGTGTGGCTGTACCTGGACACGGGCTGCTTCATTATCTGAGGAATCGCGAATGGTGCTAAACATTGTGTCACCATCAGCAACATCCCCACTTCTAACCTTATGATGAGGGAAGGTCATTGATGAAGCAGCTGAAGATGGTTGGGCCTAGGACACTACCCTGAGGCACTCCTGCAGTGATGTCCTGGGACTAGGATGATTGACCTCCAACAATCACAACCATCTTCCTTTGCGCTTGGTGTGACTCCAAGCAGTGGAGAGCTTTCCCCTGATTCCCATTGACTCCAATTTTGCTAGGGCTCCTTGATGCCATACTTGGTCAAATGCTGCCTTGATGTCAAGGGCAGTCACTCTCACCTCAACTCTGGACTTCAGCTCTTTTGTCCGCATTTGGACAAAGGCTGTAATGAGGTCAGGAGCTGAGTGGTCCTGGCGGAACCCAAACTGAGCATCAGTGAGCAGGTTATTGCTGAGCAAGTGCCACTTGATAGCACTGTTGGCGACCCTTTCCATCACTTTGCTGATGATCGAGAGTAGACTGATAGGGTGATAATTGGCTGGGTTGGATTTGTCCTGCTTTTTGTGCACAGGACATAATTGGGCAATTTTCCACATTGTTGGGTAGCTGCCAGTGTTGAAGCTGTATTGGAACAGCTTGGCTAGGTGCATGGCTAGTTCTGGAGCACAAGTCTTCAGGACTATTGCTGGAATATTGTCAGGGCCCATAGCCTTTGCAGTATCCAGTGCCTTCAGTCGTTTCTTGGCATCAGGTGGAGTGAATCAGATTGGCTAAAGATTGGCATCTGTGATAATGGGGACGGCAGGAGGAGGCCAAGATGGGTCTTCCACTTGGCACTTCTGGCTGAAGATGGATGCAAGTACATCAGCCTTGTTTTTACACTGATGTGCTGGCTTCCCAGTCATTGAGGATGGGGATATTTTTGGAGCCTCCTCCACCTGTTAGTTGTTTAATTGTCCACCACCATTCATGACTGGATGCGGCAGGACTGCAGAGCTTAGGTCTGATCCATTGGTTGTGGGATTGCTTAGCTCTGTCTATTGCATGCTACATCCGCTGTTTGACATGTAGGTCGTCCTATGTTGTAGCTTCACCAGGCTGACACATCATTTTTAAGTATGCCTGGTGCTGTTCCTGGTATTCTCTTCATTGAACCAGGGTTGGTCCCCTTGCTTAATGGTAATGGTAGAGTGGGGGATATGCCAGGCCATGAGGTTACAAATTGTGGTTGAATACAATTCTGCTGCTGCTGATGGCCCACAGTGCTTCATGGATGCCCAGTTCTGAGTTGTTACATCTGTTTGAAACCTATCCCATTTAGCACAGTGGTAGTGCCACACAAAACGATGGAGGGTATCCTCAATGTGAAGATGGGACTTTGTCTCCACAAGGACTGTGGGGTGGTCACTCCTACCAGATGCATCTGCAACAGGTAGATTGGTGAGGATGAGATCAAGTAGGTTTTTCCCTCTTGTTGACTCCTTCACCACCTGCCGCAGACCCAGTCTAGCAGCTATGTCAACAAAGAACAAAGAAGAAAGAACAGTACAGCACAGGAACCGGCCATTCGGCCCTCTAAGCCTGCGCCGATCTTGATGCCTGTCTAAACTAATACCTTCTGCACTTCTGGGGACCATATCCCTCTATTCCCATCCTATTCATGTATTTGTCAAGATGCCTCTTAAACGTCGCTATCGTACCAGCTTCCACCACCTCCCCCGGCAGCAAGTTCCAGGCACTCATCACCCTCTGTGTAAAGAACTTGCCTTGCACATCCCCTCTAAACTTTGCCCCTCGCACCTTAAACCTATGTCCCTAGTAACTGACTCTTCCACCCTGGGAAAAAGCTTCTGACGATCCACTCTGTCCATGCCACTCATAACTTTGTAAACCTCTATCATGTTGCCCCTCCACCTCCGTCGTTCCAGTGAAAACAATCCGCATTTATCCACCTTCTCCTCATAGCTAATGCCCTCCAGACAAGGCAACATCCTGGTAAACCTCTTCTGTACCCTCTCCAAAGCCTCCATGTCCTTCTGATAGTGTGGCGACCAGAATTGCACGCAATATTCTAAGTGTGGCCTAACTAAGGTTCTGTACAGCTGCAGCATGACTTGCCAATTTTTATACTCTATGCCCCAACCGATGAAGGCAAGCATGCCTTATGCCTTCTTGACTACCTTATTCACCTGCGTTGCCATTTTCAGTGACCTGTGGACCTGTACGTCCAGATCTCTCTGCCTGTCAATACTCCTAAGGGTTCTGCCATATACTGTATACTTCCCACCTGTATTAGATCTTCCAAAATTCCTTACCTCACTTTTGTCCAGATTAAACTCCATCTGCAATTTCTCCGCCCGACTCTCCAACCGATCTATATCCTGCTGTATCCTCTGACAATCCTCATCACTATCTGCAACTCCACCAACCTTTGTGTCGTCCGCAAACTTACTAGTCAGACCAGCTACATTTTCCTCCAAATCATTTATACATAATACAAACAGTAAAGGTCCCAGCACTGATCCCTGCGGAACACCACTAGTCACATCCCTCCATTCAGAAAAGCACCCTTCCACTGCTACCCTCTGTCTTCTGTGACCGAGCCAGTTCTGTATCCATCTTACCAGCTCACCTCTGATCCCGTGTGACTTCACCTTTTGTACCAGTCTGCCATGAGGGACCTTGTCAAAGGCTTTACTGAAGTCCATGTAGACAACATCCACTTCCCTTCCTTCATCAATAATCTTCGTCACTTCCTCAAAAAACTCGATCAAGTTAGTAAGACACGACCTCCCCTTCACAAAACCATGCTGCCTCTCGCTAATAAGTTCTTTGTTTCCAAATGGGAGTAAATCCTGTCCCAAAGAATCCTCTCTAATAATTTCCCTACCACTGACATAAGGCTCACCGGCCTATAATTTCCTGGATTATCCTTGCTACCCTTCTTAAACAAAGGAACAACATTGGCTATTCTCCAGTCCTCTGGGACCTCACCTGTAGCCAATGAGGATACAAAGATTTCTGTCAAGACCCCAGCAATTTCTTCCCTTGCCTCCCTCAGTATTCTGGGGTAGATCCCATCAGGCCCTGGAGACTTATCTACCTTAATGCTTTGCAAGAGGCCCAACACCTCCTCCTTTTTAATAACAACATGATCCAGACTATCTACACTCCCTTCCCTAGGCTCATCATCCACCAACTCCTTCTCCTTGGTGAATACTGATGCAAAGTACTCATTTAGTACCTCGCCCATTTCCTCTGGCTCCACGCATAGATTCCCTCCTCTGTCCTTGAGTGGGCCAACCCTTTCCCTGGTTACCCTCTTGCTCTATCTATACATATAAAAAGCCTTGGGATTCTCCTTCATCTTGTTTGCCAATGACTTTTCATGACCCCTCTTAGCCCTCCTGACTCCTTGCTTAAGTTCCTTCCTACTTTCTTTATATTCCTCAAGGGCTTCGTCTGTTCCCAGCCTTCTAGCCCTTACAAATGCTTCCTTTTTCTTTTTGACTAGGCTCACAATCTCCCTCGTTATCCAAGGTTCATGAAACTTGCCAAACTTATCCTTCTTCCTCACAGGAAGATGCCGGTCCTGGATTCTAATCAACTGACGTTTGCCTGACTTCCTGCCTTGGCCTTCATTTGGATTGCCCCTGCACCTCTCATGAGTTAATTGGTCGGCCGTCCCAAGATCGCATGCGGCCGTCGCACTGAATGCCTGACGGAAACAGTACCCACTTCCAGTGCTGTGAATGGGACCTATGGCCTTGCCACTAAATCCAGCACATATAGTCATCACCACACAGAAGAAGCCCATTCAGCCTATCGGGTTCATGCTGGCTCTCTGTCGAGCAATCGAATCAGTGTCATTCCCCCTACTTGATCCCCATAGTCCTGCAAGCTTATTTCCCTCAAGTGTCCATCCAATTTACTTTTGAAAGCACTTTAAAAGCAACTTAACGTGAAAAACACTGACTCAAAACAATTGAGAACTATTTATAAAATTTTTAGAAATAAGGAAAAAATGTCAAATAAAAAGTGGACAAAGAAGATGTTGTGAACAAAACAGCTTGAGTGCTGAACATGTAAATCACTGTTTTAGTGCCTCCATGCCCATTTAAATCACAGTAATCAGCAATTAGCCTCAAAATTGTGGACTAAAACCAAATGTTTAAACAAGCATATCTTATTAGCACAGCACCCACTTACTGCCTCCTTTCCCCCAAAACCCTATACAATTAGAAGGATATTAAAGTATTGAAGAAAATGCAGAAAAAATTTTCAAGGATGTTACAACAATTTTCAGGAAAGATTGAGAATGTTGGGCCACTTTTCTCTGGAAAAGACCTAGTAGAGGTCTTTTAAATTATTAAGGGATTCAATGAGGTGGATGTGTTTAAACTGTTTCAACGTGATGGTGAGTGCAGAATAAAGGAGCACAAATATAAAATAAAGAAAAGAAAATGCTGGAAGTAGTCAGCAGGTCAGGCAGCATTTTGTGAAGAAAGGATCAGGGTTAACGGCCCCAATACTGACCCGGTTGTCTGAGCAAAACGGCAAGTTTTGGATCGGAAACTGGAAGTTCGAGTATCCCCTCAATGCGTGTGTATTTTATTTTGGACAGGATCCCCACCCGGAAGTCAGCTTCATTGACAGTCTTGGCTTCCAGTTGGGTGGGGAGCACTCTGGAGCAGGCCACAGTTGCAGGTAAGGAGCCTGCAGCTGCTGGTTAGAGCATGGGGAGGTTCTGACCCTGGGCGGGGAGTCTGATCCCTGATTGGGGAGGGGAATTTGGAGCAGAAATTCCAGATGAGAGTGGGGGGTCTGATCCCAGAGAAGCAGGTAAGCTTGGGGTACTGCGGGGAAGAACTCTTGCTTCTCCTAGCTCAAAGCAGTGCCATAAAGGCATTTTCCCAAAAGCTTTCCTCAACCACCTTGAGCTGTCGGGTTTTCCGGGCCTTGAAGGCCAAACTGCTTCCTGGGAGTGCGTCTGTCCCTTGTCCCACCTCTGTTAAATCTGGAAGTAGGTGGGCTCAAGCCTGGTTGGGGTTTGGTTTGAAATTTTTAAAAATTTTAACATCTTATCTGACCACAAACCACCATTATTGGAGGTTAAAATTCACCCCAATCTTTTAGGTCATCAACCTTTCATCAGAATTGGGGAAAGTTAAGGATGTAACAGGTTTTAAGCAAGTACAGAGGCAGGGAAAGGGGTGCAGGTGGTGGTGGTGGTGGTTGGCGGGAGAAGAACTAAAGGGAAGGCTTGTGATAGGGTGGAATGCAGGAGAGATTAAGTGACAAAAGGGATGATGCTGCAAGGCAAAAGGTGGTGGTAATAGCAAAAATAAAGTAACAAAAGATGGGATTGGTGCAAGGAATGGAAGGACTTGTGGGGAGGGTGGGAAGAGGTAATTAAAATGGGTGGAGGCTTGTGCAGAGTATAAATCAGTTGGGCTAAAATGGCCTCTTCCTGTGCTTTATATTACTCTGAGCAGTTTGCTTTAGTACTGCTTTATATTAGACCTTGTAGGTGCTGCGTAAGATTCAATAAATACCTCGCTTCCCAGATAGGGTTGTCATCTGTCTAAAGCACAGCCTTCGTCCTGACAAAAATAAGAAAAAAATTCTATAGTGTGATATTTACTGCCTTCCTAAGCAGTCATGGAGTCTGTGATGGACACCATAGGATCATAGGAAATAGGAGTAGGAATAGGCCAATTGGCCCATCGAGCCTGCTCTGCCATTCAAACAAATCATGGCTGATCATCTACCTCTACACCATTTCCCCCCACTATCCCCATATCCCTTGATGTCGTTAGTATTCAGAAATCTATAAATTTCTGTCTTGAACATGCTCAATAATTGAACTGCGACAGCCCTCTGGGTTAGAGAATTCACCACCCTCTGTAAAGAAATGCTTCCTCATCTCAGTCTTAAATGGCCTGCCCCTTATTCTGAGACTGTGTCCCCTTGTTCTAGACTCACCAGCCAATGGAAACATCCTATCCACATCTACCCTGACATACCCTGTAAGAATTTTGTAAATTTTAATGAAATCACCTCTCATTCTTCGAAATTCTAGAGAATACAGGCCCAACTTCCTCAATCTCTCCTCATAAGACAATCCCATCATCCCAGGGATTAGTCTGGTGACTCTCTGTTGCACTCCCTCTATAGCAAGTATATCCTTCCTTAGATAAGGAGACCAAAACTGTACACAATATTACAGGTGCCGTCTCACAATCCCATTGCCTTCTTAATTGCTTGCTGTACCTGCATACTAGCTTTTTGTGACTCATGAACAAAGACACCCAGGTCTCTTTGGACATCTACACTTCCCAACCTCTCAGCACTTAAGAAATACTCTGCCCTTCTGTTTTTTCTACCAAAGTGTATCACTTCACACTTATTCACATTATATTCTTTGCTCGAGTCACTCTAAACAGGCTCCAGAAGCTGGCCGAGCACGTCTACCCTGAGGCACAGTGTGGCTTTGGTGCAGAGAGATCGACCATTGACATGCTGTTCTCCCTTCGTCAGATACAGAACAACAGATGCCCCTCTACACTGCTTTCATTGATCTCACCAAAGCCTTTGACCTCGTCAGCAGACGTGGTCTCTTCAGACTACTAGAAAAGATTGGATGTCCACCAAAGCTACTAAGTATCATCACCTCATTCCATGGCAATATGAAAGGCACAATTCAACATGGCGGCTCCTCATCAGACCCCTTTCCTATCCTGAGTGGCGTGAAACAGGGCTGTGTTCTCGCACCCACACTTTTTGGGATTTTCTTCTCCCTGCTGCTTTCACATGCGTTCAAGTCTTCTGAAGAAGGAATTTTCCTACACACAAGATCAGGGGGCATGTTGTTCAACCTTGCCCGTCTAAGAGCGAAGTCCAAAGTACGGAAAGTCCTCATCAGGGAACTCCTCTTTGCTGACGATGCTGCTTTAACATCTCACACTGAAGGGTGCCTGCAGAGTCTCATCGACAGGTTTGCGGCTGCCTGCAATGAATTTGGCCTAACCATCAGCCTCAAAAAAACGAACATCATGGGGCAGGATGTCAGAAATGCTCCATCCATCAATATTGGCGACCACGCTCTGGAAGTGGTTCAAGAGTTCACCTACCTAGGCTCAACTATCACCAGTAACCTGTCTCTAGATGCAGAAATCAACAAGCGCATGGGAAAGGCTTCCACTGCTATGTCCAGACTGGCCAAGAGAGTGTGGGAAAATGGCGCACTGACACGAAACACAAAAGTCCAAGTGTAACAAGCCTGTGTCCTCAGTACCTTGCTCTATGGCAGCGAGGCTTGGACAACGTATGTCAGCCAAGAGTGACGTCTCAATTCATTCCATCTTCGCAGCCTGCAGAGAATACTTGGCATCAGGTGGCAGGACCGTATCTCCAACACAGAAGTCCTCGAGGCGGCCAACATCCCCAGCTTATACACACTACTGAGTCAGCGGCGCTTGAGATGGCTTGGCCATGTGAGCCGCATGGAAGAATCCCCAAAGACACATTGTACAGCGAGCTCGCCACTGGTATCAGACCCACCGGCCATCCATGTCTCCGCTTTAAAGACGTCTGCAAACGTGACATGAAGTCCTGTGACATTGATCACAAGTCGTGGGAATCAGTTGCCAGCGTTTGCCAGAGCTGGTGGGCAGCCATAAAGGCGGGGCTAAAGTGTGGCGAGTTGAAGAGACTTAGCAGTTGGCAGGAAAAAAGACAAAAGCGCAAGGGGAGAGCCAACTGTGTAGCAGCCCCGACAAACAAATTTTTCTGCAGCACCTGTGGAAGAGCCTGTCACTCTAGAATTGGCCTTTATAGCCACTCCAGGCGCTGCTCCACACACCACTGACCACCTCCAGGCGCTTACCCATTGTGTCTCGAGATAAGGTGGCCAAAGAAGATTCTCTCTGCCATGTTCATTCACTTAACCTGTCCAAATCCCCTTGAAGCCTCCTTGCATCCTTCTCACAACTTATATTCCCTCCGTATTTTGTGTCATCTGCAAGTTTAGAAATATTACAATTGGTCCCCACATCCAAATCATTTATATAGATTGTAAACAGCTGGGGCCCAAACACTGATCCTTGTAGTTCCTCACTACTAACAGCCTGCCATCTTAAGAATGACCCATTTATTCCTACTCTCTGTTGTATATGCTGCAGGTAAGGGGTAATTGTTAGTCCTCTGGCACACTATTCCATGCACAGCATGGATCAAAGGTGTGAGTTTTGGTTCATAGGATTCTCAAACTGCTCCAAACAATTGCCTCTTTATTATGATCAGAAGTGAAAAATGTTAGAACTGTAACAAGTATATTTTCACAACCATCAAATAAACACTTTTAATTCAGGATTTTAAATGATTTAGGCACAGAATCCAATCAGCTCACCTCATTGCTGCACTGAAAAATAGTTATTTAGAGTGTGATCAACAATCCGTGATAAATAATTTCCACAGTCTTTACTTATTTGTATTTGATTATTTAAAATTGTGTTCATACTGATAGAAATTTCCTGAAATGAGATTTACTGTGCATTGAAATGACTGTCCATAATATATCACAATACCAGAAAGAAGCTTCAGAAAAATCTTCAGCAATCCATTTATTGCACAATGTATTCTGAAAATATGGAAGCTGCTGTTCCTTCAGTATGGTTGTGCCTCTGACTGTGTCCAAGTAAGCTGGCCTTGCATGATAATGCGAGGATAGTTCATTTACACATAATAGTGGTGCACTAGATGTCCAGTTCATGATGTGCAGAGGCTGGATTGTCAGGTGCCAGTAGCAATGGAATGGCCGTCGGCTGCCCATATTGTGTCACTACTTCCTGGGATGAGAAAATTAGGCACAATGACCACTGTTATTAAAGGGCTAGTGGCAGACAGAAGTATGATCCTATTGGAAGGAATGTGCCAGCCTGGGATTAAAAGTTCAAATTTGTAGTGTTTTTTTTATTCGTTCGTGGGATGTGGGTGTTGCTGGCTCGGCCAGTATTTATTGTCCATCCCTAATTGCCCTTGAACCTAATGGCTTGCTAAGCCAATTTAGAGGACAGTTAAGAGTCAAGCACACTGCTGTGGGTCTGGAGTCACATGTAGGCCGGACCAGGTAAGGAGATTTCCTTCCCTAAAGAACATTAGTGAACCAAATGGGTTTTTAGAACAATCAACAATGGTTTCATGGTCACCGTTAGACAAGCTTTTTCATTCCAGATTTTTTTATTAATTGAATTCAAATTTCACCATCTACTGTGGTGGGATTCAAACCCATATTGCCAGTGCACTAGCCTGGGCCTCTGGATTACTAGTCCAGTGACATTACCACTATGCCACTGCCTCCCCTCTCATTGGGCACTGTACACCTGGATCACTGCTATAAAATGGGGCTATGATGAGTTTAATGCATGGGAGGCGCACCGGCTCTGAGTGCTATAGGTACTTTAGGGGTGCCTTGCGGAGTGCCAGGTGAGTGAAGCACATAGGAGGCTTTTGTCTTCAGCACTCCATTGTATGGAAAGTTGTCACCTGATACACATCAATGCTTTAGATACAAAGCATTATTTTAATGGCCCCATAATTAACACATAAAAACTGAGCAGATTATCAATTCAGATGATAAAACAACCCATTTAAATTTTCAGTGACAGGTTAACTTTGAAGAAATTGTGCTGGAGAATTGCATGCATCAAATAATGGAATTTGGGGAAGGAGATAATTAACCCTTACCAAAATACTGTACATTTTTAAAAACATACAGAGGGAGAAATTGGGCTCAGTTTCTTGGACACTCTGAGCCCCTTAAGGTTGCAAAACAGTCTCCACGGTATGCAAGCACACCTCTGATGCTAAGTTCGCCAGATGTCATATTGGTAAAGGGGTTGGCACGCATGCACCTAACATCCGTCGGAAGTATGCAGAGCAGGCAAAACATGATGTCAATCAGTGTAGACAGCGCTGCCAATATAGAGCTCCATACTCTTTCTCTTAACCTTACACAGCTGAACATGACATTAAGCAACACAAAGGACCCCACACCCACTATTTAAAGGAATCATCAACTACTTACAGGTTAGTTGCTTGTTTATTTCTTCTGGCCATTGTAATAATTCTACATGTTTTGGTACTTTCTATAGTTATTTCAAGTTTCAAAGGTCTACAGGGAGCAGTGTGGCAGGTGCTGAAGTACTTAATGTTGACTTTAAGGCTTCTGCACAAACCCCCAGACATGGGCGCACTAATAGGCATTCCTCTTGGAACTGAGCATCTCTGGGAGAATGAACAGAGACCACGGAGAGCAGGACAATTGGCTGGAAGAGGAAGGAGGAGGAGAAGGGCTCTTTTCTGGTGGCCATTTCTGCCAGGGGTGCTCAGGGAATAAGTCTCCTACTTGAACCTCAGCAATGACCAATGTTTGAGATTTCTGCTCTTCACTAAAGAGGTCGTCATTGAAATCTGCCCACTGCTGTAGCCAATCTAACCTCAGAGCAGAGCGAAGAACACATTGCCAATGACCCATCGAGGTCCTCATCTGAGTCCTCTGTAGCAAAACTCAAGTTTGATCTTGCCCTCTGGTAAGCTGGCACATGTGCT
Source organism: Heterodontus francisci (assembly GCF_036365525.1). Taxonomy (NCBI): domain Eukaryota; kingdom Metazoa; phylum Chordata; class Chondrichthyes; order Heterodontiformes; family Heterodontidae; genus Heterodontus; species Heterodontus francisci. The sequence continues at coordinate 130,219,353 of NC_090374.1, read as the reverse complement.
ATCCTTGCCTCCTTACCCTGACTGCAATGCACTTGTGTCTCACCACATGCAGATCCTGACTCCAAGTTATTCTCTAAAATACACAGTGTTGGTCTATCTATACCCCAAGGACTGCAGCTATTCAAGAAGGCAGCTCACTACCCCCTTCTCAAGGGAAATTAGGGATGGGCAATAAATGCTAGCCTTGCCAGCGATGCCCACATCCCAAGAACTAATAAAAAAGACAGTATCTGACTCATGGCTCCGAGTGTAAATCTGAGTGACAGTATACCTTCATCATTACTCTCTTCCTGCTCTTTCACAATGGGTCCGGGCAGGTATCAGGTCTTGGTTATCTGAAATATAAATGGAACAATGGTTGGATTGTGGTGAGGTGAGAGAAGAAAGTAAGAAGTGCAATCTGGTACCATCTGCAGCTTGTGAGTCAGATGAGAGTTTGGCGGCAAAGGAGAAGTGGGATGTGAGAAGAAGGTTAGCAATGAAGATACCGTTATCTTCAACAGATTCAGCCCTGCTAGTGGCCACAGCCTCAGCATTGGCCCTCCCCATAATTGTCAGCACCATCTCCTCCATGAGGGTTAAGAACATAAGGATATAAGAAATAGGAGCATGAGTAGGCCATTTGGCTCCTCAAGCCCACTCCACAATTCAATAAGACCATGGCTCCACTTTCCTCACTGCCTCCCATAACCCTTGACTCCCTTGGAAATCTAACTCAGCACTGAATATATTCAATGACCCAGCCTCCACTGCTCTCTGAGGTAGAGAATTCCATAGATTGTTGACCCTCTGAGAGAAGAAATACCTCCTCACCTCCATCTTAAATGGGCGACCCCTTATTTTGAAACTGGGTCCTCAGTTCTAGATTCCCCCATGAGGGGGAAACATCCTCTCAACATCTACCCTGTCAAGCCCCCTTAGAATCTTGTACTTTTCCATAAGATTACCTCTCATTTTCCTAAACTCGAACGAATATCGACCCAACCTGCTCAACCTTTCCTTTTAAGACAACCCCTTCATCCCAGGAATCAACCTAGTTAGAAAATGTAGGCACACCTCTTCTGCTCTGGTTAGTTTCTCCTGCCTTCAGTGTGCCCCTCCTTCTCCTGCATGAGAGACGGATGTGTATCAGTGGGTGTGGTGCAATCTGTTTGGGTGATGTGGTTGTTATGGTTGAAATGTGGTTCTGAGGCTTCCAACAATGCTAAGTGTGTGGCAGTGAGGTGAAGCTATGAATGTTAAGTATTCTGATGAAAGGTCACTGACCTGAAACATTAACTCTGCTTCTCTCTCCACAGATGCTGCCAGACCTGCTGAGTATTTCCAGCACTTTCTGTTTTTATTTCAGATTTCCAGCATCTGCAGTATTTTACATTTATATTAATGTTAGGTATGAGTCGTGGTTGATAAAGATTTCTGGTACCTGAGTGATAGGGGTCTGGTGAATTGAGCAGTGTCTGAGGCTAGTGGTGCAGGATATGGAATTTGAAAATCTATTCACAGACCTTGGCCATTCATGTGAGGTCATTAAACTTCTTGCAGCACTGCATCCAGGCAGTGACCTCTGTGGCTATCTGTTTCCACTGCCTTCTCTTTGCGAAGGTCTTAGAGGGGCTCCTGCCCCCTTGCAGATACAGGGCATTTCTCCTCTTTTCCACCTCCTCCACCAAGACCTCCAGTGCAGAGTCTGAAATCCATGGTGCCAACTATCTCCCATAAATCTCAGAATCACAGAATTGTCACAGCACAGAAAGAGGCCATTCGGCCCATCTTATCTGCAGTGGTTCTCTGAAGGAGCAATTTCCCTACTGCTACTCTCCTGCCTTTTCCCCTTATTCCTGCACATTCTTCCTTTTCAGAAAACAACCCAATTCCCTCTTGAATGCCTCAATTGAATCTGCCTCCACCAGACTCTCAGGCTGTGCATTCCAGATCCTAACTACTCGCTATGGCTATCCTCTTCACTATCGACTACATGGCCAATTTTTGTGTCATCAGCAAATTTCCCAATCATGCCTCCCATATTTAGGTCCAAATGATTAATATCTACCACAAACAGCAACGGACCCAGCACTGAGCCCTGTGGAATGCCACTGGAAACAGCTTTCCATTCACAAAAACATCCGTCAATTACTACCCTTTGTTTCCTGTCCCTGGGCCAATTCTGGATCCAACTTGCCACATTCCCCTGTATCCCACGAGCTTTCATTTTACTGACCAGTCTGCCATGTGGGACCTTGTCAAATGCCTTACTAAAATCCATGTAGACCACATCCACTGCACTACCCTCATCAACCCTCCCCGTCACTTTCTCAAAAAACTCAATTAAATTGGTAAGACATGACCTTCCCTTAACAAATCCATGCTGACTATCCCTGATTAATCCATGCCTTTCTAAGTGGCAGTTTATCCTGTCCCTCAGAATAGATTCTAACAATTTACCCACCACCGAGGTCAGACTGACTGGCCTATAATTATTTGGCCTATCCCTCGCACCCTTTTTAAACAATGGTACACGTTCTCAGACCTCCAATCGTCTGGTACCGCTCCTATATCTAGTGAGGATTTGAAGATGATCCTCAGCGCAGCCACTATTTCCTCCCTGGCTTCCTTTAACACCTGGGATGCAATCCATCCAGACCTGACAATTTATCCACTTTCAAGGATGTCAAACCCTCTACTACTTTCTCTCTCATTATACTTATTATACTCATTACACTCCTACTCTTTAACTACAATGTCTACATCAACTCTCTCCTTTGCGAAGACAGAGATAAAAAACCCATTAAGAATCCTGCCCAAATCTTCTGCATCCACACATACGTCCCCTTGTACATCTCTGATAGGCCCGATCCTTTCCTTAGTTATCCTCTTGTTCTTAATGTACTGATAAAATATCTTTGGGTTTTCCTTGATTTTACCTGCCAATAATTTTTTATGTCCTCTCTTTTTTTTCTAATTTCCTTTTTTACTTCTGCACTTTCTATACTCCTCTAGGCTTTCTAAAGTATTAAGTTTTTTGTGATCGTCATAAGCTTTTATTTCTGCTTTAACTTACCCTGTAAGCTTCTAGATAACCAGAGGGCTCTACCTTGGCCATACCACCCTTTATCTTTGTGGGGACATGTCTACACTGTGCCTGTAGAATCTCGCTTTTGAATGTCTCCCTCTGGTTTGCAACTGATTTTCCTTCAAGTAGCTGTATTCAGTACACGTTCGCCAGGTCACCTCTTAGTTTCTTAAAATTTGCCTTCCCCCAACTTAGAACTTTTACTCCTGTTTTATCTTTGTCCTTTTCCATGATTATGCTAAAACTTACAGTATTATGGTCATTATCTCCAAAATGGTCACCCACTGTTACTTCATCCACTTGCCCAGTTTCATTACTGAAGACTAAATCTAGAATTGTGCACCCTCTTGTTGGGCTTGTTACATGCTGGCTAAAAAAGTTCTCTTGAACACAGTTCAAGAATTTTGTCCCCTCTGTGCCCTTCACACTGTTTGTATCCCAGTTGATATTAGGGTAATTGAAATCCCCAACTACTATTGCCCGATAGTTTTTGCATTCAGAAATTTGCCTGCATATTTGTTCTTCTACCTCCCTCTCACTATTTGGGGGTCTATTGTACACTCCTAGTAGTGTGGCTGCCCCTTTTTTATTTCTGAGCTCCAGCCATATGGCCTCATATGATGATTCATTTAGCATATCATCCCTCCTCAAAGTTGTTATTGATTCCTTAAATAATAATGCTACACCCCCTCCTTTTTTATCTCCCTCTCTATCCCACCTGAAAACTATATATCCAATTATGTTGAGTTGCCATCCTTGCCCCTCTTTAAGTCAAGTTTCCGTTTTAGCAACAACATTGTGTTACCATCTGTCTATCTGTGCCCTCAGCTCATCGGCTTTATTTACTATACTCCTTGCATTTAAATAAATACCCTTTAACACTGCCAAATGCCTGTGCTGCACACTTTATAACCTTTGCTTCTTCTGTTTTTCAGAGTCACTCGCTAATTTTCTGCCTCCTGTTCCCTGCCCTGAAAATGTCCAATCTAAGACTGCGCTTAGGTTCCCATCCCCCTGCCAAGTTAGTTTATACCATCCCCAACAGCACTAGAAAACCTTCCTACAAGGATATTTGTCCCAGTCCTGTTCAGGTGCAGACAGTCCAGCTTGTACAGGTCCCACCTTCCCCAGAACCAGTCCCAATGCTCCAGAAATCTGAAGCCCTCCCTCCTGTACCATCTCTCCAGCAACGCATTCATCTGGTGTATTTTCCTATTTCTATACTCACTTGCACGTGCCCTTGGAGTAATCTGGAGATTACTACCTTTGACGTCCTGCTTGCTAATCTCGTTCCTAACTGCCTAAACTCAGCTGTAGGACCTCATCCCTCTTTCTTCCTACATCGTTGGTACCAATGTGGACCATGACCTCTGGTTGTGCACCCTCACCCTCCAGAATGCCCTGTAGCCACTCGGTGATATCCATGACCCTTGCACCAGGGAGGCAACATACCATCCTGGAATCATGTCTGCGACCACAGAAGCTCTTATCTGTTCCCCTAACTATAGAATCCCTCATCACTATTGCTCTCTTGTCCTTTCTCCTCCCAGCCCTGCACAGTTGAGCCACCCCTGGTGCTCTGGTTATGACTCTCGCTGCACTCTTCAGAGGAACCCTTTCTCCCATTGGTACTCAGAACTGAATACCGGTTAGAAAGTGGGATGCCCTCTGGGGAATCCTGCACTACCTGCCTGGAACTCCTTGTCTGTCCGGCAGCCATCTAGTCCCTCTCTGCCTGTGCTCTCTTAAGTTCTGCAGTGACTCCCTCCTGAAATGTGCTAACCACGTAGTTCTCTGCCTCGCAGATGTGCCACAGTGACTCCAGCCGCCGTTCGCTTTTTGAAACCTGGAGCTCAAGCTTCGGCAACCAGTGATACTTCCTGCAGATGTGTTTGTCAAGGACACTTGGTGCATCCAAGACTTAACAAATGCCACAGGAAGCATTCCACTTGGCCTAGCTGCCCTTCCATTACTTAGCTTTACAAACTAACTATTGCTAATGTAATAATTGGAATAACTTACCAGTTACTTGCCAATCAGCTATTTCCCCTCTACCATGGAGGCTGAAAAGGCAGAAAAGAAAAGAAAAACTGCAAAGAGCACCTCCTTCCCCTAGTCAGTGAAATCCCTCACACACAACTCACAGCCTTACTCTCCTTCGAAATAGCACTATTCTAATTAGTAATTATTAATAAATTATTAATAAAAAAACCTTAGTAGTACTGTTATGACCAACAGCTCCAGTCAAAGCCCCCAATTAAAATGTACTATTTTGATTGTGGTGGGAGAAACGCACTGTTAATTCAATCCCGTCCCTCCACAGATCATCTAAAATATCATTTTAAACTTTCCAAATTAGAGAAAGACCCAGCCAAATTGTGCCATCTATTAACCCTCGAATGAGCCTAACCAAACCAGGTGTCTTTAAAATCAACAAATTAACTGTTTAATTAGAAAAACTAAATTCTTAAGCACTACTAAGATATAAACATTTAAAATAGAAAAAAATTAGAGTCCTTGCAGATTTACACTCCTGCCGGATGTGGGACAGTCCAAGGTTGTTTGAAGTCCTCACAGCCGTACGATGGGGAATAAAAGGTTCTTCAACAGTCGAACAGTCTGTAGTATAATTCAGAAGTCAAAATAGTTGCTCCTTTTCCAGCGATGCATTTCAACAATTAACAACTTGCAAACACTTTTTTTAATGAATCAGTTTGGCTTTAGAATTTTTGAGGAATAAAGGATTGTCACAGTCTAACTTCTCTTCCTTCAGTTTAAATTACCAGAGATATCTGTCTTGGCTTGACTTTTTAGAATTTTGAGAGAGAATAATAAATAAACAAGCTAAATTCTCTTCCTTCATTTTAAATGGTCTGAGAGCACTCCTTTCAGGTGCTAACACACAACTGTCTCTCTGTTTTCTCTTAAGAGTCTCTCAAAAGCCAGCTTTTCAATTAGTTTCAAAATGTCATTCGGCAACAATGTTTCTCTCGATCCTCAGTCCGAATGGCTGTATCCCGGGCAACGAGAATCCATTCTTTGAATCAGTTTCTGGGGCTTGCTTCCTTAAAGCAGTATGGCTCGCTTTTCAGCCTTAAAGGCACACTGCATTCTTCCCCAAAAAAAACTACAGGATCATAACAGTACTAAATTTATCACTTACAAGGTAGCTATTTGAGGGTTTAAAGAACTTTTCTCCCCTGATTTTTTAAGTTATTTACAGGCAATAACAGCTGTTACTTACCCAACCAATCAGCTTATCAGATTTCCCATGATGTCACGGTAAATTTTTTTCCCTCTTTTGAAACCAAGCGTGCGCTGACACAGACAGAGCCTGCTGACTGCCGCTACTCCGGTCTGAGGGAAGTGTAGTCCTCAAGCCCCACTCTTTATTTCCACATGTCCCGCTCTGGATCCGCCTCCTCCCAGATCTGCTGCCAACTGCCGCTGCTCCGGTCTAAGGTCAGCCATTCTTTAGACTTTCCCAGATCAGATTCAGTTTCTGAATGACTCCCAGCACCTGCTCCTGCCACAGTGCACCTCCCCTTTAAGAGGTGCAAGTTATTAATGATACTGGGCTCTCTGCTGATGCGTGCAGCCAATGCACGATGTAATTAGTGCTGGCTGCAGACAGAAATCATTATAATGAGCAGGCAGCCCAATGTGGTGTGTTGCCTGCATTACACAGAACGGACGCTGGTTAATCACGCATTGCGATTCCTGTGCCCACTTTCGGGGGCTATCCAATTTAACCCCCAATTATGGTCCCCCATGTTCATGTCAGAATATAAACTACAGCAAGCCTTTATTGAAGGATTAGAGTGATATTCTATTCGTGCTTGATTTAAAAAGTTATGTTTTAATTCCCAAATTCAAAGACCAGGGCGCTATTGCAGAGTCAGGTCAGAAAACCCTTTTTACTTGATGTGCTATTTCAGATATTCAATTCACCAGATATGATTCCCAAATCTCACCCAAAACTAAACAGTTTTACAATATGATAAAGCCTCACACTTCTGAGTATATAATTTACAAACAACCCTTTCAATAGTGGTTAAATCAAAGTTTTCATTTGGGAGCTCTTTGAATTGCTTTGAATTAATTAAATTGATATGATAGACTTCCTACATCTGCACTTTCCTTTTATCTGAATAACTTGTGTTATTTGATTTGCAATTAGGATTGTTGTCGTTTATTGCAAGGGGAATAGAATATAAAAGCAGTGAAGTTTTGCTACAGTTGTACAGGGCCTTAGTGAGACCACGGCTGGGATCTTATTCTCCTCCCGACATTAGGCTCCGTAGTGGGGGGGGTGGCGGAAGATCAGAGTGGCAGCGGCCCACCATGGAACCCGATGCCGGGATTCCTGCTCCCGATCCTTCTGGTGGCGGGGAAGCTCCATGATGGGCCCTCTGCTGCTCTGCAACGGGACCCGACTTTACATATTTAAATTACCTGTTTGCATGAATTAAAATGAAAACCGGAGTGATCTTACCTGCAGTTCCAGATCTTCAGCACGACATGCGACACTCACACACCTTTACTTTTCTGTCCAGGGAAAGCTGGCGCCACTGAGGTGGGGAAAGGGGGATTTCTGCATTTGTTGTGTAGTGGGTGGGGGGGGCAAGGGGGTCATCTCCGCACTTAGTACTGTTGTGGGGGCAAAGGGTGAATTCTGCATTGGTAGTGTAATTGGCCGGGGTGGGGATGGGGGCAACTCTGCAGTTTCTTGGCAGGGCTGGCAGCCCTTTAAAAACGGCACCAGCACCTGCTCAAAAAGAGTTGTCTGCATTGACAGCGTCATGAGGCCGCCCTGCCATGTGATTATGGGGATGGCCGCCCTGCATATGATAATGAGCCGGCGGGCTCAAGGCAGCAGTGGCATGGTGGCGCGTGGCCTGTGCATGTCGGCCACCATTTTTTACACCTGTCGCTGTTCCTGGCGGCACGACCACAAGATTCAAGCCCACATCTGGAGTACTGTGTACAGTTTTGGTCTCCTTACTTAAGAAAGGATAAAATTGCATTGGAAGCAGTTCAGAGAAGGTTCACTTGACTGATTCCTGGTATGAAGGTGTTATCTTATGAGCAATGGTTGAACAGGTTGAGCCTCTATCTATTGGAGTTTAGAAGAATGAGAGCTGATCTTACTGAAACATATAAGTTCCTGAGGGGACTTGACAGGGTGGATGGTGGAAGGATGTGCGAGACTAGAACTAGGGGACAGAGTTTAAAAATAAGGGGTCTCCCATTTATGACAGAGACGAGGAGAAATTTTTTCTCCCAGAGGGTCGTTAGTCTGTGGAATTCATGTCCTCAGGGAGCAGTAAAGGTTGGGTCATTGAATATATTCAAGGCTGAGTTAGATAGATTCTTGATCGACAAGGGAGTCAAGTGTTATGGGGTGCAGGCAGGAAAGTAGAGTTGAGGCCACATTCAGATCAGCCTTGGTCTAATCAAATGGCAGAGCAAGCTCGAGGGGCCAAGCGGCCTACTCCTGCACCTAATTCTACGCATTTTTGTATTACAAATTATGTCATAGAGTCATAGAGTTATACAGCACAGAAACAGGCCCTTCGGCCCATACAGCACCCAACTATTCTAATCCCATATTCCTGCACTTGGCCATTAGCCTCTGTATGCTATGGCGTTTCAAGTGCTCAACTAAATACTTCTTAAATGTTGTGATGGTTCCTGCCTCCACCACCTCTGCAGGCAGTACGTTCCAGATTCCAACCACCCTCTGGGTGAAACAATGTTTCCTCAAATCCCCCCTAAACCTCCTGCCCCCTTACCTTAAATCTATGCCCCCTGGTTATTGACCCCTCCGCTAAGGGAAAAGGTTTGCTCCTATCTAACCTATCAATGCCCCTCATAATCCTGTACACCTCAATCATGTCCCCCCTCAGCCTTCTCTGCTCTAAGGAAAACAACCCAAGCCTTTTCAGTCTCTCTTCATAGCTGAAATGTTCCAGCCCAGGCAACATCCTGGTGAATCTCCTCTGCACCCTCTCCAGTGCAATCACATCTTTCCTATAGTGTGGTGACCAGAACTGTACACAGTACTCCAGCTGTGGCCTGACTAGCGTTTTATATAGCTCCATCATAACCTCCCTGCTCTTATATTCTATGCCTCGGCTAATAAAGGCAAGTATCCCATATGCCTTCCTAACCACCTTATCTACCTGTGCTGCTGCCTTCAATGATCTATGGACAAGTACACCAAGGTCCTTCTGACTTTCTGTACTTCCTAGGGTCCTACCATCCATTGTATATTCCCTTGCCTTGTTAGTGCTCCCAAAATGCATCACCTCACACTTTTCAGGATTAAATTCCATTTGCCACTGCTCTGCCCATCTTACCAGCCCATCGATATCTCCTGTAATCTAAGAATTTCCTCCGGACTAATTACAACACCACCAATTTTCATGTCATCTGCGAACTTACTGATCATACCTCCTATATTTATGTCTAAATCATTTATGTACACTACAAACAGCAAGGATCCCAGCACCGATCCCTGTGGTACACCACTGGTCACAGGCTTCCAATCGCAAAAACAACCCTCGACCATTACCCCAGGCTCCTGCCACTAAGCCAATTTTGGATCCAATTTGCCAAATTGCCCTGGATCCCATGGGCTCTTACCTTCTTACCAATCTCCCATGCGGGACCTTATCAAAAGCCTTACTGAAATCCATGTATACTACATCTACTGCGTTACCCTCTAGATGTAACCTCCATTGAAAGGGAGTTGTCTGTCCAATATTTGCAAACATTGCGAAAATATCTGTTTTTAATAAATAACATTCAATGAAGACCATTTCCAATTAAATTGCATTTCAAAATGGTGTAAGATAATTAACATAATTCAAATTAGCAGCATCACACCTGAGCTAATGCAGTCAGAATAAAAAGCCACAGACTGACTAAAATGTAAAAATGCATATCAGATTCAAATTGTGGCCTCTGACATGTTCTGTCCCCAATCTAATATAGTTGTGATTTATTTTTCAATACTTGCAATGCAAACTATAAATTGCATTATTGTAGTTTGTATAGAATGGAAATATATGCAGAGTAAATTGTAACATCAGTGAATCAGTATGTGTTCCTTTATTCCAATAGGAATTGAAACCATTATGTGTTCTGAGTCTTTGGATCAACTTTAATTTTAATGAAAAAGCAAAATACTGCAGATGTTGGAAATCTGAAATAAAAGCAGAAAATGCTGGAAATACTCAGCAGTCAGACTGCATCTGTGGAGGGGGAAACAAAATTAATGGGCTGGATTTTCCCAGCCCTGTGGAGATGGGTTTGGAGGTGGGGTCCAGAGAGTAGAGGGGAGTTGTGTCAGGACCAGTCCCCGATGCATTCGTTCAGCTGGAGAGGTTTCCTAGGGCTGGGTGGGGAACCGGATCGGTTGCTTGCACCATGGAAGCGGGCAGCCAATTAAGATGATTAAGGCCCCAATTAGGGGCAATTTTGCCACCAGTGGATTAATCTCCCAGCACATGTGGAGGCTGCCAGCTCAATGAAGATGGTCTCCCTGTGGCAGACTGAGGGAGGTGTCATTGGAGCCAGAAGCTCTATGATCCAATGACTCTACCACAGGAATGAAAGGCCGATCCTGCAGCCCAAACTAATCTTCGAAGGGGATTTCCCTCCGCTCAGAGGGGCCTTACTGGCTTTGATCCTCATCAGTTTTTAATTTCATGAAGGCCTTCATGTTGAGGTATCCTTGCAGTCCCTGGTCGGCCTCAGCAGTGCCTCACCTCTCCTGGTGAGGCTGCTGAGGCTCCAGAGCTGCTGGCCCTTTGATTTAGCTGCCAGCATTGACAGCCTGCCCACTGTCTTTAACAGGACAGTGAACACAGAGGTGGCCAATTTGGAAGCCGCCTCCAGAAAGATTGCACCCGCAGTCATGCTTCCGGTAAATGTAGGCTCGGGGCCTCCGATGAAAGATCATTGACCAGAAATGTCGGTGGTGTATTTTAACCCACACAAACAGGTGGGTTGGGGTTGGGTAAGATGTTAGAATTTTAAAAATCTCAAAGCTGATCCCAACTCATCTCCAACCCACCCAGTTCTGTATTTAACAGAGATGGGACTGAGGCCAGAGAGCCAACCTGCTCCCAGAAGAAGTGTTGGAAATTGAAATGTTTTAATCAAGCTGACAGCCTCAGATTTAAGCCGCTTTCCAGGAATAACCCTGGCTGGCTTCTTTTCCCAGGTCTTCCGAAACCCGACAGCTTAAGGGAGGCAAGGACATCTTTGGGGAGGGTGGGGAAGATAAATGCCTTTACAGAAATGCTTGTGGGCCAGGAGGTGCAGAGTGTTTCCTCTTAGCCCACCCCCCACCTTAAAACCCACCCCGCCACCCCCCCCAAAAGTTGGGGATCAGATCTCCCCGGGATTGGGACTCTGACAACTGCCCCCTGCCCCACCACTCCCAGGGTTATGGATTGCCCTGCCCACATCAGTATTTGGATTCCCCCACCCCTACATTCCCAGTAGCGGCTGCAGGTTTCCAGACTGCTCCTGAAACAGTTCAGGAGTCCATCCTGTCTGACTGGAAGCCAAGACTGTCAATCAGGCTAATTTCTGGACATGGAACCTATCGAGGAGAAATGTCGGATGCCGAGAAATTCAAACTCTATAGCACATGGGGAAACCTGGACTTCTGAATTTCCCATCCAAAATTTCACCTCGCTGCCAAAGCAATCACCCTGTCAATATCAGAGCTATTAACTCTATTTCTCTGTCTACAGATGCTGCCTGGCCTCCTGAGTATTTCCAGTATTTTCTGTTTTTATTTCAATATAAACAAAGCTTGATTCATTATGATTTATATTACAACGGGTCCAAGAAATGTTTTTTGTATTAAACTAAATGGAAGCATGTGTTCTCAAGGATACAGGAATGCCACTTGAAATCCAAAGGGCATGCGTGTGAATCAGTGGGTAACATTGTAGAAACATATGTCAAATTTCAATCTGAAGCTACTTCATTTCAACTGAGGCATCAAGAGAATATCTTTCCTAAGAATGAGATTTTGTGAATAATTACGGAGATTAGAAAGATAATTCAATATGTGTATGTACTTTTCAAAAAGTAATTTTAAAAGAAAAGTTATCAAAATAAGGGAGTCACACTTGAAACATGATCAGTACCAATAAAATTTTTATTTGCAACTTCATCAAAATAGCTCTACCAAGTCTATTTGTTTGGATATTGAGGAACTTTGGTAAGATAACCTGCTGGTACAGATTAAGAACATAAGAACATAAGAAATAAGAGCACAAGTAGGCCATTTGCCCCCTCATGCCCGCTCCACCATTCAATAAGATCATGGCTGATCTGATTGTGGTCTTAACTCCGCTTTCCTGCCTGCCCCCCATAACCCTTGACTCTCTTGTGGTTCAAAAATCTGTCTAATTCAGCCTTGAATATATTCAATGACCCAGCCTCCACCGCTCTCTGGGGAGGAGAATTCCAAAGATTACCTGCCCTCTGAGAGAAAAAAAAATTCCTCCTCATTTATGTCTTAAGTAGGTGACCTCGTTTTCTGAAACTGTGCCCCCAGTTCTAGATTCCCCCATGAGGAAAAACATTCTTTCAGCATCTACTCTTTCAAGCCCCCTCAGAATCTTATATGTTTCAGTAAACTCCAATTAGTAAAGGCCCAACCTGCTCAACCTTTCCTCATGAGACAACCTCTTCATTACAGGAATCAGCCGAGTGAACCTTCTCTGAACTGTTTCCAATGCAAGTATATCCCTCCTTAAGTAAGGAGACCAAAACTGTACGCAGTGGTCTCTCTAACACCCTGTACAGTTGCAGCAAGACCTCTCTACTTTCATACTCCATCCCCCTGGCAATAAAGGCCAACATTCCATTTGTCTTTTTAATTACTTGCTGTACCTGTACGCTAACTTTTTGTGATTCATGTATGAGGACACCCTTTGTACCGTAGCATTTTGTAGTATCTCTCGATTTAAATAATATTTTGCTTCTCTGTTCTTCCTACCAAAGTGGACAACCTCACATTTTCCCACATTATACTCCATCTGTCAAATTTTTGCCCACTCATTTAACCTATCCATATCCAGTTACAGACTCTCTGTGTCCTTCTCACAACTTGCCTATCTTTGTATATTGAGCAATTTTGGCTACAATACAGTCAGTCCCTTCATCCAAGTCATTAATATCGATTGTAAATAGTTGAGGCCCCAGCACTGCTCCCTGTGGAACCCTACTAGTTACAGTTTGCCAACCTGTAAATGACTCATTTATCCTGACTCTCTGTTTCCTGTGAGTTAGCCAATCCTCTACCCATAATAATGCATTACCCCCAACATCATGAGCTCTCATTTTGTGCAGTAAACTTTTATGCGGCACCTTATTGAATGTCTTTTGGAGATCCTAATACACGACATCTACTGGTTCCCTTTATCCACCCTGCTCACTACATCCTCAAAGAACTCTAATAAATTTGTCAAACACTGTTTCCATTTCGTGTTAACTCTGCTTGATTGCATTTTGATTTTCTAAATGTCCTGCTACTACTTCCTGAATGATGGATTCTAGCATTTTCCCTATGACAGATGTTTGGCTAACTGGCCTATAGTTTCCTACTTTCTGACTCCTTCCTTTCTTGAATGTTACATTTGCAGTTTATCCACTGGGACCTTTCCAGAATCTAGGGAATTTTGGAAGATAACAGCCAATGCATCCATTATCTCTACAGCCACTTCTTTTCAGACCCTAGGATGTAGCAAACTTGTCAGTCTTTAGTCCCATTAGTTTTCCTCGTACTTCTTTTCTAGTGATAGTGATTGTTTTAAGTTCCTCCCTCCCTTTTGCTCCTTGATTTTCTGTTAGTAGTAGGATGCTTTTAGTGTCTTCCACCATGAAGACAGATACAAAATATGTTTTCAAAGTCTCTGCCATTTCCTTGTTTCCGATTATTAATTCCCCAGTCTCTTTCTCTAAGGGACTTTAGCTACTTTATTCCTTTTTATATACTTGTAGAAGCTCTTACTCTCTTTATATTTCTTGATAGTTTACACTTATATTTTAATTTCTCCCTCTATTTTTCTGGTCATCCTTTGCTAGTTTCTAAATTTTCCCAATCTTCTGGCTTACCACTAATATTCACAGAATTGTATGCCTTTTCTTTCAATTTGATACCATCCTTAACTTCCTTAGTTTGCCACGGATGGTGATGCACAAACATGATGCATGTGTTGCTCTGGCAAAAAAAAAAATTTCTGCCTCTTCTATACTTTACGAGCAGGTTAATGGCAAAACATGAATTGTGCCGGACTTGCCATTTTTCCTACTCACTCGAACACCAGCAATAGGAAGATATAGTAAGGTTCATACAACTTATATTGGGTATGATCATGATGGAGTGGGATACCTCATGGCGTACAACATTAGTCAGACTATTCCCCCCATCCTTCTGCTTAAAATTTCCTGGAAGTGTGATCTAAAATGCCTCAGTGAGGGCAACACAGCATCTGGGAACTTAATGAACACATGAACCAGCAGTAAATATCCTGAATCAATGAGATTTAAGGATTGTCAAAGAAACAAAGGAATGATGGACAATGAGGGTGCATTGAGAGTTATAAAAGAGACAGAAAGGAAAAGTAAGAAATAAAATCAAAAGTTAAAATTTGATTATTTTAAAATCTTTTACAACAATTTGCTACATGCAGGAATGTGATTAAACAATTTTAATTGTTCCCTTTCTAGGCAAGAGGGGTCAATTGGCATTGCATTAACATCTATTAACATTAGAACATTACATTAGAACATTACAGCGCAGTACAGGCCCTTCGGCCCTCGATGTTGCGCCGACCTGTGAAACCATCTGACCTACACTATTCCATTTTCATCCATATGTCTATCCAATGACCACTTAAATGCCCTTAAAGTTGGCGAGTCTACTACTGTTGCAGGCAGGGCATTCCACGCCCCTACTACTCTCTGAGTAAAGAAACTACCTCTGACATCTGTCCTATATCTATCACCCCTCAACTTAAAGCTATGTCCCCTCGTGTTTGCCATCACCATCCGAGGAAAAAGACTCTCACTATCCACCCTATCTAACCCTCTGATTATCTTATACGTCTCTATTAAGTCACCTCTCCTCCTCCTTCTCTCCAACGAAAACAACCTCAAGTCCCTCAGCCTTTCCTCGTAAGACCTTCCCTCCATACCAGGCAACATCCTAGTAAATCTTCTCTGCACCCTTTCCATAGCTTCCACATCCTTCCTATAATGCGGTGACCAGAACTGCACGCAATACTCCAGGTGCGGTCTCACCAGAGTTTTGTACAGCTGCAGCATGACCTCGTGGCTCCGAAACTCGATCCCCCTACTAATAAAAGCTAACACACCATATGCCTTCTTAACAGCCCTATTAACCTGGGTAGCAACCTTCAGGGATTTATGCACCTGGACACCAAGATCTCTCTGTTCATCTACACTACCAAGAATCTTCCCATTAGCCCAGTACTCTGCATTCCTGTTACTCCTTCCAAAGTGAATCACCTCGCACTTTTCCGCATTAAACTCCATTTGCCATCTCTCATCCCAGCTCTGCAGCCTATCTATGTCCCTCTGTACCCTACAACATCCTTCGGCACTATCCACAACTCCACCGACCTTCGTGTCATCCGCAAATTTACTAACCCACCCTTCTACACCCTCTTCCAGGTCATTTATAAAAAAGACAAACAGCAGTGGCCCCAAAACAGATCCTTGCAGTACACCACTAGTAACTAAACTCCAGGATGAACATTTGTCATCAACCACCACCCTCTGTCTTCTTTCAGCTAGCCAATTTCTGATCCAAAGCTCTAAATCACCTTCAACCCCATACTTCCGTATTTTCTGCAATAGCCTACCGTGGGGAACCTTATCAAACGCCTTACTGAAATCCATATACACCACATCCACTGCTTTACCCTCATCCACCTGTTTGGTCACCTTCTCGAAAAACTCAATAAGGTTTGTGAGGCACGACCTACCCGTCACAAAACCGTGCTAACTATCGCTAATGAACTTATTCTTTTCAAGATGATTATAAATCCTGTCTCTCATAACCTTTTCCAACATTTTACCCACAACCGAAGTAAGGCTCACAGGTCTATAATTACCAGGGCTGTCTCTACTCCCCTTCTTGAACAAGGGGACAACATTTGCTATCCTCCAGTCTTCCGGCACTATTCCTGTCGACAATGACGACATAAAGATCAAGGACAAAGGCTCTGCAATCTCCTCCCTAGCTTCCCAGAGAATCCTAGCATAAATCCCATCTGGCCCAGGGGACTTATCTATTTTCACAGTTTCCAAAATTGCTAACACCTCCTCCTTGTGAACCTCAATCCCATCTAGCCTAGTAGCCTGAATCTCAGTATACTCATCGACAACATTTTCTTTCTCTACTGTAAATACTGACGCAAAATATTCATTTAACACTTCCCCTACCTCCTCTGATTCCACACACAACTTCCCACTACTATCCTTGATTGGCCCTAATCTAACTCTAGTCATTCTTTTATTCCTGATATACCTATAGAAAGCCTTAGGGTTTTCCTTGATCCTATCCGCCAATGACTTCTCGTGTCCTCTCCTCGCTCTTCTTAGCTCTCCCTTTAGATCCTTCCTAGCTAGCTTGTAACTCTCAAGCGCCCTAACTGAGCCTTCACGTCTCATCCTAACATAAGCCTTCTTCTTCCTCTTGACAAACGCTTCAACTTCTTTAGTAAACCACGGCTCCCTCGCTCGACAACTTCCTCCCTGCCTGACAGGTACATACTTATCAAGGACACACAGTAGCTGCTCCTTGAATAAGCTCCACATTTCGATTGTTCCCATCCCCTGCAGTTTCCTTCTCCATCCTACGCATCCTAAATCTTGCCTAATCGCATCATAATTTCCTTTCCCCCAGCTATAATTTTTGCCCTGCAGTATATACCTGTCCCTGCCCATCGCTAAGGTAAACCTAACCGAATTGTGATCACTATCACCAAAGTGCTCACCTACATCTAAATCTAACACCTGGCCGGGTTCATTACCCAGTACCAAATCCAATGTGGAATCGCCCCTGGTTGGCCTGTCTACATACTGTGTCAGAAAACCCTCCTGCACACACTGGACAAAAACTGACCCATCTAAAGTACTCGAACTATAGTATTTCCAGTCGATATTTGGAAAGTTAAAGTCCCCCATAACAACTACCCTGTTACTCTCGCCCCTGTCGAGTATCATCTTCGCTATCCTTTCCTCTACATCTCTGGAACTATTTGGAGGTCTATAAAAGACTCCCAACAGGGTGACCTCACCTCTCCTGTTTCTAACCTCGGCCCATACTACCTCAGTAGACGAGTCCTCAAACGTCCTTTCTGCCGCTGTAATACTCTCCTTGATTAACAATGCCACACCCCCCCACCTCTTTTACCATCTTCTCTGTTCTTACTGAAACATCTAAATCCCGGAACCTGCAACATCCATTCCTGCCCCTGCTCTACCCATGTCTCCGAAATGGCCACTACATCGAGATCCCAGGTACCAACCCATGCTGCAAGCTCACCCACCTTATTCCGGATGCTCCTGGCGTTGAAGTAGACACACTTTAAACCAGGTTCTTGCTTGCCAGTGCCCTCTTGCGTCCTTGTAACCTTATCCCTGATCTCACTACTCTCAACATCTTGTACACTGGCACTACATTTTAGGTTCCCATTCCCCTGCTGAATTAGTTTAAACCCCCCCGAAGAGCACTAACAAATCTCCCCCCCAGGATATTGGTACCCCTCTGGTTCAGGTGAAGACCATCCTGTTTGTAGAGGTCCCACCTACCCCAGAAAGAGCCCTAATTATCCAGGAAACCAAAACCCTCCCTCCTGCACCATCCCTGCAGCCACGTGTTCAACTCCCCTCTCTCCCTATTCCTCGCTTCGCTATCACGTGGCACGGGCAACAACCCAGAGATAACAACTCTGTTTGTTCTCGCTCTAAGCTTCCACCCTAGCTCCCTGAATTTCTGTCTTAAATCCCCATCTCTCTTCCTACCTCTGTCGTTGGTGCCTATGTGGACCACGACTTGGGGCTGCTCCCCCTCCCCCTTAAGGATCCCAAAAACACGATCCGAGACATCACGAACCCTGGCACCTGGGAGGCAACACACCAACCGTGAGTCTCTCTCGTTCCCACAGAACCTCCTATCTGTTCCCCTAACTATGGAGACCCCAATGACTAATGTTCTGCTCCTCTTCCCCCTTCCCTTCTGAGCAACAGGGACAGACTCTGTGCCAGATATCTGTACCCCATTGCTTACCCCTGGTAAGTCGTCCCCCGCAACAGTATCCAAAACGGTATACCTGTTGTTGAGGGAAACGGCCACAGGGGATCCCTGCACTGCCTGCTGGTTCCCTCTCCTTCCCCTGACGGTAACCCATCAACTACTTCTTTTACCTGAGGTGTGACTACCTCCCCATAACTCCTCTCAATAACCCCCTCCGCCTCCCGAATGATCCGAAGTTCATCCAGCTCCAGCTCCAGTTCCCTAACGCGGTTCTCGAGGAGCTGGTGTTGGGTGCACATCCCGCAGATGCAGTCAGCAGGGACACTCTTGGCGACCCTTACCTCCCACATTCTGCAGGAGGAACATACAACTGCCTTAACTTCCATTCCCTCTATTCTAAATTCCCAACAAATCTACTGAAAAACCAAAAAAAATGTCAAAACTTGTTAGGTTCGCAATCCAATGGACAGAACTTCTTAAATAAAAAGCTTACCTTATCAACACAACAGAGTCCTTTTTTTTTGCTTAGAGGAGGAGGGTGGGTGGGAGACACTACACGTGTAGTATCTCGGGTACAGCCACCACCCAAATATATAGTTTTTACTTACCCAGCAGTCCCCTGGTCCTCCGAAAACAAAAGGGAATTAACTTTTAAACTTCCACTGAAATTGACTTCCCAGCTGTAAGCTCGCTCTCGCACCTCCGCTACTGTCAAGCTGCAGTCACCAAAACTATTATGATGTTGTAAAGGTACTTAAGTTGTTAATTATCAGACTTAGCTTTCTGTGGCATGTTTAATGGATAACTAATTTGAAAATCCAGCAAGTTCTTAAAAATAATGGGGAGGCTAAGGATGAGATGCCATTTGTGCACAACAAAATAAATTGACCAACAAGTTCTGGAGATTCGAAATTCATGGCTGTTCCCAGAATTTGCAGGCCATGTATTAATAATATGTATTAATAATGGTGTGCGTTATTAACACGGCATTATTCTTCAAACAAGATCTGTCCCATTGGCCGGAATTTTACGCCACCCCAGTGAGCCAGATGATGGTGGGGAGGGGGGGACGGTGGGAAGCATGAAATGAAGACCTTTTCAACCCGGTCCCGCCTCTGCCCCACTTTACATAGGGCGGGGTGGGGGGGGCAAAAAATGGGCCGCCCGCCCCAGGCCAATCAAGGACCTTAAGTTACCAATTAACAGCCACTTAAGGGCCTTCGCCCACCTCCATGGGGATTTTACCCATGGCAAGTGGGCATCCTGGAGCCGGGAAAGGCCGCCCAGTGAAAGCTGGCAGCCTCTCAGCGCCCCGGGAGTGGGCCCTGATAAACGGGCACAGGGTGCCCTATTGAGGGCCGCCCCCGCTTCCCCAACCACCTCCAGGACCCAAGACGCCCCCCTGCCCCTCAAATGACCACCCTTGCCTCGCCGGAGCCCGCCCGAGGCAAACCAAACTTACCCGCACTCCTGGCTCCATGCCCTCGGCTTGGCTGCAGTCCCAGCAGTGGCCACTGCTCCCAGTGGCGCTGCTGGGAATAAGTTGCCGGCCCGATGTTTGGCTGGCAGCTCAAATGAGACGGGACTTCCTCAAACGGGTGGAAGTCCTGCCTCGGAACAATTTAACCCTGGGGACCAGTAAAATGCTGGACGGATCCCCAGGCTAAGCGGATTCGCCACCGACTTTTATGTCCGCCCCATGTAAAATCCAGCCTATTGTATCAGTAATTGGATTCACTCACACCTGAGCATTATATCTAAAATATGTCACAAATCTTTATATAGAGAAGAGTAGTTGGAAGAAAACTGAATATTCTAGACAGGAAGAGATTTCTGTCCACTCTGAGAGAAAGCAAAAGATAGCTTTATCTTTAAAATGTTTATGTCTACCATAGATTTCAAGGCACATTATGTAGCATCTTAATACCCAAGCAAATTGACAAAATCGACCTGGAGGTGGGCAGTGAATGCCAGATGTAGGTTTAAATTAATTGTAAGCATTCTTTGCAATTGGCCCTGTGCCATAAAGAAAATTGGGACTCTCAGCTTTGGCAGTATTCTGATACCTTAGTGGCAGAATTTGTGCTAACACTACTGAAATGGAAATGAATGCTCTCAGTGCTGATATTTTTACTGCTTGAGGTCAATTTATCTGATTGTTAGTATCTGTCCATTGAGTGCAAAATTCTATAAATCATCAGCTAGCCTTATTTCCAAAAGCCTATGCTTATAATCTAGTTCAATGAAAGACAAGGCAATAAATTTCATTTAATGCAGAGTGACAACATGAGTTCCAACTTTATGTAGGTATGACACTTCAGTTATTTCAATGTTGTTGAATAATACTTTAGAGGTTGTGGTGTCTCTGTAATAGTAAATGCTGCGGGATGTATTTAATGGTGTGTAACCTCTTGTACTCATGTGTCAGACGAGGGTCAGTTGGTAGTATTCTTGACTCCAAGTCAAAGAACAAAGAACTATACAGCACAGGAACAGGCCATTCGGCCCTCCAAGCCTGCGCCGATCTTGATACCTGTCAAAACTAAAACCTTCTGCACTTCCGGGGACCGTATCCCTCTATTCCCATCCTAGTCATGTATTTGTCAAGATGCCTCTTAAACATCGCTATCGTACCTTCTTCCACCACCTCCCCCGGCAGCAAGTTCCAGGCACTCATCACCCTCTGTGTAAAGAATTTGCCCTGCACATCCCCTCCAAACTTTGCCACTCGCACCTTAAACCTATATGTCCCCTAGTAACTGACTCTTCCATCCTGGGAAAAAGCTTCTGACTATCTACTCTGTCCATGCCACTCATAACTTTGTAAACCTCTATCATGTCGCCCCTCCACCTCCGTCGTTCCAGTGAAAACAATCCGAGTTTATCTACCCTCTCCTCATAGCTAATGCCCTCCAGACCAGGCAACATCCTGGTAAACCTCTTCTGTACCCTCTCCAAAGCCTCCATGTCCTTCTGTTAGTGTGGCGACCAGAATTGCACGCAATATTCTCAGTGCGGCCTAACTAAGATTCTGTACAGCTGCAGCATGACTTGCCAATTTTTATACTCAATGCCCCGATCGATGAAGGCAAGCATGCCGTATGCCTTCTTGAATACCTTGTCCACCTGCATTGCCACTTTCAGTGACCTGTGGACCTGTACGCCCAGATCTCTCTGCCTGTCAATACTCCTAAGGATTCTGCCATTTACTGTATACTTCCCACCTGCATTAGACCTTCCAAAATGCATTACCTCACATTTGTCCGGATTAAACTCCATCTGCCATTTCTCCGCCCAAGTCTCCAACCGATCTATATCCTGCTGTATCCTCTGACAATTCTCATCACTATCCGCAACCCCACCAACCTTTGTGTCGTCTGCAAACTTACTAATCAGACCAGCTACATTTTCCTCCAAATCATTTATATATAATACAAACAGCAAAGGTCCCAGCACTGATCCCTGTGGAACACCACTAGTCACAGCCTTCCATTCAGAAAAGCACCCTTCCATTGCTACCCTCTGTCTTCTATGACCGAGCCAGTTCTGTATCCATCTTGCCAGCTCACCTCTGATCCCGTGTGACTTCACCTTTTGTACCAGACTGCCACCTTGTCAAAGGCTTTACTGAAGTCCATATAGATAACATCCACTGTCCTTCCTTCATCAGTCGATTGGGATTGGGGATAATATATTGGTATGGATTGAGATTTGGCTAACAGAGAGTAGGAATAAACTCTCAGGATGGCAGGCTGTTACTTGTGGGGTACCGTAACAATCAGTGCTAGGGCCACAGCTGTTCACAATCTATATAAATGATTTGGATATGGAGACCAAATGTAATATTTACAAATTTGCTGATAACACAAAACTTGGTGAGAATGTAGGTTGTGAGGAGGATGCAAAGAGGCTTCAAGGGGACTTGGACTGGCTAAGTAAATGGGCAAGAACATGGTAGATGAAATATGATGTGGTTAAGTGTGAAGTTATCCACTTTGTTCGAAAAAACAGAAAGACAGAGTATTTCTTAAATGGTGAGAGGTTGGGAAATGTTGATGTTCAAACGGACCTGGGTGTCCTTGTTCATGAGTCACTAAAAGCTAGCATGCAGGTGCAGCAAGCAATTAAGAAGCCAAATGGTATGTTGGTCTTCTTCACAAGGAGTTTTGAGTACAGGAGTAAAAATGTCTTGCAGCAATTATATAAAGCCTTGGTGAGACCACACCTGGAGTATTGTGTACAGTTTTGGTCTCCTCACCTAAGGAAGGATATACTTGCCATCGAGGGAGTGCAATGGTGGTTCACCAGATTAATCCCTGGGATGGCAGGATTGTCTTATGAGGAGAGATTGTGGAAATTGGGTCGGTATTCTCTAGAATTTCGAAGAATTGAAACTTACAAAATTCTTACAGGGCGTGACAGGGTGGATGTAAATAGGATGTTTCCTCCGGCTGGTGAGTCTAGAACCAGGGGACACAGTCTCAGAATAAGGGACAGGCCATTTACGACTGAGTTGAGGAGGAATTTCTTCATTCAGAGGGTGGTGAATCTTTGGAATTTTCTACCCAAGACGGCTGTGGAAGTTCAATCATTGAGCATGTTCAAGACAGAATCGACAGATTTCTGGATACTAATAACATCAAGGGATATGGAGATAATGCGGGAGAGTAGAGTTGAGGTAGATGATCAGCCATGATCTAATTGAATGGCGAAGCAGAGTCAGCAGGCTGAATGGCCTATTCCTACTCCTATGTTTCCATTTTCTAAAAGAGCATGTGCTCAATTCCCTCCCCTGTGACTTGAGCAGAAAATCTAGGCTGACACTCTAGTGCAGTACTGAGGGAATGCTGCACTGTTGAAAGTGTCATCATTTGGGTGAGATGTTAAATTAAGCCCCTGTCGGCCTTCTCAGGTGGACCTAAAAGACCGCATGGCATCATTTCAAAGAAGACCGCAGAGTGCTTCCTGATCATGGTAGATCATGGTGGTCATGGTAGAGGTAATGGATAGGGTGAAAATTGATAGGCAGGGTATACTGGAAAGGCTGGCTGTGCTCAGAGTGAACAAGTTGCCTGGTCTGGATGGCTTGCACCCAGGTCGCTAAAGGAAGTGGGAGTGGAGATAGCGGAAGTGCTTGCCATAATCTTCCAATCTTCCCTAGATATGGATGAGGTGCCCTAGGATTGGAGAGTGTCAAATGTGGCACTTTTATTCAGGATAGGGTGTAAGGACATTCCTGGTTGTTGGTCAGTTTAACATCAGTGGTGGGTAAGGTTTAAGTAACAATA
Source organism: Heterodontus francisci (assembly GCF_036365525.1). NCBI lineage: Eukaryota > Metazoa > Chordata > Chondrichthyes > Heterodontiformes > Heterodontidae > Heterodontus > Heterodontus francisci. The sequence goes on along the minus strand of NC_090374.1, from coordinate 130,195,676 downwards.
ATCAGGGAAAAATCAACAAAGACTTGGAGAGGTTTGAGTTAATTAAGGAGAGCCAGCATAGCTTTGTAAAAGGCAGATTGAATTTCTTGATGAAATAACAGAGAAGGTTGATGAAATAACAGAGAAGGTTGATGAAGGGAAAGCATTGGGTGTTGTTTATATGGATTTTAAGAAAGTGTTTGACAAAGTACCATATAAAAGGCTGGTTAACGGAATTGAGGCTCATGGAATAGGAGAATCGGTGTCAGCTTGAGTAAAAACTTGGCTTAAGGACAGAAAACAGCAAGTCATTGTAAATGATTGTATTTCAGACTCGAGAATGGTAGTCAGTGGTGTTCCCCAAGCGTCAGTGCTAGGACCACTGCATTTTTTGAATATATATAAATGACCTGGATATTGGAATACAGAGTAATATTTCAAAATTTGTCGACGAAACCCAACTTATAGGTATGGCAGACAGTGAGGATGATACAAATCAACTGCAACAAAATATTGTTACAGCCAGGAGTGGAGGGGGTCTCAGGCTCCCCTCTTGCCCCTTCCTCTCATTTGACTGCAACAAGGTTTATTCCTTTTAAACAGTGGTTGTGTTTATCACCTCTGTGAGTGTTTTACCTTTTTCCTTTACTGTGATTGCAAAAGAACCAGTCAGACAGGTTTTCTTGAGTTTAAACAAGAAAGAGGGAAGTTTATTATACTTAACACTCTAACCCGATTGAAAAGTACAAAAAATACACTGCACATTCACGGACACATTAACATAAGAATCACATATACACAAGTAGATTACAGGAGGGAAATTAGATTTGGTGGTTGGATTAAAGCCCAGAATAAATGGAACTTAAATACAGTCTGTAAAGTGGCTGATTCAGTAGTCCTCGGCTAAAGCTGTATTCTTGAATTTCTTGGTTGGTCAAAGTGCATCTTGGCTTGCTTGCTTTTGTCAGAGTTTTCTTAAAGGCAGAATTGAATGTTGATTCTCTTCCCCTTGTTGCTGGCTGTAGCGGTCTGTAATCTTGGAGGGTCCCCCAGTCGCAGATGATTCTTTTCTTGATGTTTTCTGGACAAAGAGAGAGAGACAGGGGACCAGCAGCTTTCTCAGCTGCTGTCCACTCAGTTACTCCTTGTCTGCTTGTCTGTGTGACAAAACTTCCAGTTTCTTCAGAGATGAACAGATGGTCACATGGTTCTCTCACTCCCCTTTGTTTTTCATGAGGTCCAAAGTCTAAAACCCAAAACTTCTCTTAGGTGGTGTTGTCAATGTTTATCCCCTGGAGGGATGTCTTTATTTATGATTGCCTCAAGATGATTTGGAATGTCCCACTAATTAAGGCGATCTGGCTAATCTACTCAGTTAGCCAAAGCATTGTTCTAGCTGTGCTTCTTGTTAGACTTTTTGTCTCAAGTTTAATCTCCTGGTATTTCAAATGTAAATTGCAGTGGCCATCTTGGTTGCTAGTTTTTTTTTAAGTCACTGCAGGGTTTTTTCCCATGAAAAGTCGAAGGTTGGTTTCCAAATGATGAAATTAATATTTCCCATTTGGCATATCGGGTTTTCCTGACAATAAAGATAGGCTAGCAAAGTGGGCAGACAAGTGGCAGATAGAATTTAAGACAGAGAAGCATTGGGTGATGCATTATGACAGAAACAATACAGATTTAATGATGACTGTATCGGTGCCGTTTCCTGCTCCCGCCCCGAACTGGAAAACTTTATCAACTTTGCTTCCAATTTCCACCCTTCTCTCACCTTTACATGGTCCATCTCTGACACTTCCCTTCCCTTCCTCGACTTCTCTGTCTCCATCTCTGGGGATAGGTTGTCTACTAATATCCATTATAAGCCCACCGACTCCCACAGCTACCTGGACTACACTTCTTCACACCCTACCTCCTGTAAGGACTCCATTCCATTCTCCCAGTTTCTCCATCTCCGATGCATCTGCTCTGATGATTCTACCTTCCATGACGGTGCTTCTGATATGACCTCCTTTTTCCTCAACTGAAGATTCCCCCTTACTGTTATTGACAGGGCCCTCAGCCTTGTCTGGCCCATTTCCCGCACCTCTACCCTCACCCCTTCCCCTCCCTCCCAGAACTGTGACAGGGTTCCCCTTGTCCTCACTTTCCACCCCATCAGCCTCCATATCCAAAGGATCATCCTCCGCCATTTCCGCCACCTCCAGTGTGATGCCATTGCCAAATGCATCTTCCCCTCCCTTCCCCTGTCAGCATTCCGAAGGGATCGTTCCCTCCGCGACACCCTGGTCCACTCCTCCATTACCCCAACCACCTCATCCCCGTCCCATGGCACCTTCCCCTGCAATCAGAGGAGGTGTAATACCTGTCCATTTACCTCCTCTCTCCTTACTATCCCAGGCCGCAAACACTCTTTTCAGGTGAAGCAGTGATTTACTTGTACTTCTTTCAATGTAGTATACTGTATTCGCTGCTCACAATGTGGTCTCCTCTACATTGGGGAGACCAAGCGCAGACTGGGTGACCGCTTTGCGGAACACCTCCGCTCAGTCCGCAAGCAGGACCCTGAGCTTCCGGTTGCTTGCCATTTCAACACTCCCCCCTGCTCTCATGCTCACATTGCTGCAGTGTTCCAGTGAACATCAACGCAATCTCGAGGAACAGCATCTCATTTACCGATTAGGCACACTACAACCTGTCGGACTGAACATTGAGTTCAATAATTTCAGAGCATGACGGGCCCCCCATTTTACTTTTATTTTTAGTTATTTTTTCTTTTTTTCTTTTTTACATTTTTTACAATTTTATTTTTGTTTATTTAATTTCATCTTAGTTTGTTCAGTTTGCTTACCCACTGTTTTTTTTTCATGTTTATACTTGCTGCTGCTCAATCTTCAGTCCATTAACACCCTATCTTTACTAATGCTTTGTCTTTCAACACACCATTAACATATTGTTTGCCTTTGCTCCATGACCTTTTGGTCAGCTAAGTGGCCTTATCCAATCTACACCTTCTCCTTTGTTATCTCTTGCCCCACCCCCGCCTCACTTGCTTATAACCTTTGCCATTTCTAATATTTGCTCGTTCCGAAGAAGGGTCACTGACCCGAAACGTTAACTCTGCTTCTCTTTCCACAGATGCTGCCAGACCTGCTGAGCGGTTCCAGCATTTCTTGTTTTTATTTCAGATTTAATGGCACTGTTCTAAAGTTTGTGCAGGGACAAGGGGACATGCGGTTTCATGTGCATAGATCTTTGAAGGTGGCATGACATTTTTTGAGAGTAGTTAGCAAAGCATGAGGGATCTTGGGCTTCATTAATAGAGGTATTAAGTATAAAAGCAGGGAAGTTATGCTTAACCTTTATAAAACTCTGGTTAGGCTACAACTAAAGTATTGCATCCAGTTCTGGTTGCCACACTTTAGGGAGGATGTGAGGGAGATTTACTAAAATTTTTCCAGGGATGAAGGATTTTAGCGAGAAGGTTAGTCTGGAGAAGCTGGGATTGTTATCCTTGGAACAAAGAAGACTGAGAAAACATTTGATAAAAGGTTTATTAGATTATGACAGGCTTCGATAAGGCAGACAAAGAAAAACTGTTCCCATTAGCTGATGGTACATGACTAGGGGACACAGATTTAAGCTTTTGGGCAAGAGATGCAGGGGGGAATGTGAGGAAGAACGTTTTCATACACTGAGTGGTAATGACCTAGAATTCACTGCCTACGAGGATGGTAGAAATGGAGATGATCAATGATTTCAAAAGGAAATTGGATGGGCACTTGAGGGTTGCAGGGATAGAGCGGGAAATGGGACTGACTGGATTGCTCGACAGAGAGCCAGCATGGACTCAATGGGCCAAATGGCCTCCTTCTGTGGCTTTATGACTGTATAACTGCATGTGTGTATGTCCTGAACAATTAATCCCTCAACCAACATCACAGAAAAACATATTAGCCAATCATTGCTGTTTGTGCGACATTGTGGGACTGTTTCTTACATAATGACAGTGACTACACTTGAAAAGCACTTCATTGACTGTAAAATATTTCGGGAGGTCCTGAAGTCATGAAACATGGTTTATAAATGCAAGTTGTTTCTTTCTTTATTCCATGGGGTTGATTTTGTTTTTTTAATCAGCCCTTTTTGCAGTTGGAATGGTGCAATAGTGGGACCAAAAACTTGCAGCCATATTCCCACCCAGTGCCTGCCTCTGCTGTTTCTGAGCTAGCTTCAATATCGGTGGTTAGCACTCCCACCAGAAACAGGTGGGAACCTCACTGAAAATGTAAATCAACATTCTATGATGTAAAAAGAACCCCAATGCATTTTCATCTGGAAACACCCAGCATCCACATGGTCCAGGACCCACCCACTAAAGACCTGCTCGGGTCTGCAAATGAAACCCCAGCCAAGGCCGACCTGGCCCGAGTCCTTTTATTTTTTTCCCGCACCCGACCTGACCTGACCCGACCACCAGAATAAAGTTGGTTTTGTTAAAGAGGTTGTGCTCTATCTTCAATGGAATTACTCACTGCAGACTAGTGCGGAGTGTTTCTCTCCTTGACGTCCTGGCTGTCACTGTGTCCGACTCGGCGCGACCTGACCCGAGCCTGAATGCCGGACCCGGAAGAGCGACCTGACCCAAACCCGACACATGTTGTTGGGTCCCATCGGGTTCGGGCCAGGTAGCCATGCTCAACCACCCACTGCCCCAAGCCAGAAGCAGCCACAACTAAAGGGAATGCTGAAATAAGAACAAGAATTTTTTTTTTAGAATTAGAATATTACAGCGCAGTACAGGCCCTTCGGCCCTCGATGTTGCGCCGACCTGTGAAACCATCTGACTTACACTATTCCATTTTCATCCATATGTCTATCCAATGACCACTTAAATGCCCTTAAAGTTGGCGAGTCTAGTACTGCTGCAGGCAGGGCGGTCCACACCCCTACTACTCTCTGAGTAAAGAAACTACCTCTGACATCTGTCCTATATCTATCACCCCTCAACTTAAAGCTATGTCCCCTCGTGTTTGCCATCACCATCCGAGGAAAAAGACTCTCACTATCCACCCTATCTAACCCTCTGATTATCTTATATGTCTCTATTAAGTCACCTCTCCTCCACCTTCTCTCCAACGAAAACAACCTCAAGTCCCTCAGCCTTTCCTCATAAGACCTTCCCTCCATACCAGGCAACATCCTAGTAAATCTCCTCTGCACCCTTTCCAAAGCTTCCACATCCTTCCTATAATGCGGTGACCAGAACTGCACGCAATACTCCAGGTGCGGTCTCACCAGAGTTTTGTACAGCTGCAGCATGACCTCGTGGCTCCGAAACTCGATCCCCCTACTAATAAAAGCTAACACACCATATGCCTTCTTAACAGCCCTATTAACCTGGGTAGCAACCTTCAGGGATTTATGTACCTAGACACCAAGATCTCTCTGTTCATCTACACTACCAAGAATCTTCCCATTAGCCCAGTACTCTGCATTCCTGTTACTCCTTCCAAAGTGAATCACCTCACACTTTTCCGCATTAAACTCCATTTGCCATCTCTCAGCCCAGCTCTGCAGCCTATCTATGTCCCTCTGTACCCTCCAACATCCTTCGGCACTATCCACAACTCCACCGACCTTAGTGTCATCCGCAAATTTACTAACCCACCCTTCTACACCCTCTTCCAGGTCATTTATAATGCTGGAAATACTCAGCAAGTTTGGCAGCATCTGTGGAGACAGAAGCAGAGTTAAAGTTTCAGGTCAGTGACCCTTCAGCTCTGCTTCTCTCTCCACAGATGCTGCCTGACCTGCTAGGTATTTCCATCATTTCTTGTTTTTATTTCAGATTTCCAGCATCTGCAGTATTCTTCTTTTATTAAAGGGAATGCTGGTAGCCAGTGGCATAGTGGAGGTGGCGGTGGCATAGTGGTATTGTCACTGGACTAATAACCGAGGGTATTGCTCTGAAGACATGGGTTTGAATCCCACCAGAGCAGAAAGTGGAGTTTGAATTCAATTAATAAAGCTGGAATTTAAAAAGCTAGTCTAATGATGGCAATGAAACCATTGTCGATTGTTGTAAAAAATCTATCTGGTTTACTAATGTCCTTTAGGGAAGGAAATCTGCTGTCCTTACCTGGTCAGGCCTACATGTGACTCCAGACCCACAGCAATGTGGTTGACTCTTACATGCCCTCTGAAATGGCATAGCAAGCCACTCACTTGTATTTAACTGCTATGAAGTCAATAATAAAGGAATGAAACCGGATGGACCACCTGGCACTGGAAATGACAATGGCAAACCCAGCCCTGCCGACACTGCAAAGTCCTCCTTACTAACAGCAGGTGGCTTGTGCCAAAGCTGGGAGAGCTGTCCCACAGACTAGTCAAACAACAGCCTGACCTAATCATACCTGATAGACAATGCCCCAGACACTGCCATTACTATCCCCAGGTATGTCCTGTCCCACCGGCAAGACAAACCCAACAGAGGTGGCAGCACAGTGGTATATAGGTGGAAGGGAGTTGCCCTGGGAGTCCTCAACATCGACTTTGGACCCCATGAAGTCTCATGGCATCAGGTCAAACATGGGCAAGGAAACCACCTGCTGATTACCATCTACCGCCTTCCCTCAACCGATGAGTCAGTACTCCTCCATGTTGAACAGCTCTTGGAGGAAGCACTGAGGGTGGCAAGGGTGCAGAATGTACTCTGGGTAGGGCACTTCAATGTCCATCACTAAGAGTGGCTCGGTAACACCACTGCTGGCCGAGTCCTAAAGGACTTAGATGCTAAACTGGGTCTGTGGCAAGTGGTGAGAGAAAAACATACTTGACCTTGTCCTCACCAATCTGCCTGCTGCAGATGCATATGTCCATGACAGTATTGGTAGCAGTGACCACCGCATAGTCCTTATGGAGATGAAGTCCCGCCGTCACGTTGAGGATACCGTCCATCGTGTTGTGTGGCATTATCACCGTGCTAAATGGGATAGATTTCAAACAGATCAAGCAGTGCAAAACTGGGCATCCATGAGGCGCTGTGGGGCAGCAGCAGAATTGTATTCAACCACAATCTGTAACCTGGGACAATATCCAGGCTTGGGCTGATAAGTGGCAAGTAATATTCATGCCACACAAGTGCCAGGCAATGACCATCTCCAACAAGAGAGAATCTAACCATCTCCCCTTGACATTCAACAGCATTCCATCGCTGAATCACCCACCATCAACATCCTAGGGGCTGCCATTGACCAGAAACTGAACTGGAGTCGCCATATAAATACCGTGGCTACAAGAGCAGGTCAGAGGCTAGGAATCCTGCAGCATGTAACTCATCTCCTGACTCCCGAAAGGCTGTCCACCACCTACAAGGCATAAGTAAGGAGTGTGATGGAATACTCTCCACTTGACTGGATGGGTGCAGCTCCAACAACACTCAAGAAGCTCGACATCATGCAGGACAAAGCAGCCGCTTGATTGGCACACCATCCACAAACATTCACTCGCTCCACCACCGACGCACAGTGGCAGCTGTGTGTACCATTTACAAGATGCACTGCAGCAACGCACCAAGGCTCCTTAGACAGCACCTTTCAAAGCCACGACCTCTACCAACTAGAAGAACAAGGGCAGCAAATGCAGGGGAACACCACCACCTTCAAGTTCCCCTCCAAGTCACACACCATCCTGTCTTGGAACTATATCGCCGTTCCTTCACTGTCGCTGGGTCAAAATCCTGGAACTCCCTTCCTAACAGCACTGCGGGTATACCTACCTCACATGGACTGCAGCAGTTCAAGAAGGCAGCTCACCACCACCTTCTCAAGGGCAATTGGGGATGGACAATAAATGCTGGCCTGGCCAGTGACGCCCACATCCCATGAATGAATTTTTTAAAAGCCACGCTGAAACCTTCCCCTTCAACCCCCAACCCAAATTAGTTTATTATTATTGGTAACTACATAGTTTAGAACATCACAGAAAGAGAAAAAAATTCAATGACTAATATCAGTAGACAAACACAATGCATTTTCATGTCATTTGCTTGTAACAAAAAAGTAACTGGCCTCTTGTTGGTAACTGTAATGCTAGAGGGAAACCAGTGAGTACTAATTGAATTGACCAATTGCAATGCAATCCTACTTATAAATGACAAAGAGCTCACAAACTTCCTGTGATACAGGTGATGGGATCCATTCCCATCACAGCACAGTCAATTTGCTGTGGAGGAATTGAGTTACATCATTTTTTGATCCTCCAATGGAAATACAATACCCCTTTAATTACCAGAACCAGAAAGGTAGCTTATAAATACTGCACTGAGTCATCATACAAATCTAATTAAAATATGGGTAAGCTAGATTCAGCATGGCTTTGTCAGAACGTTATGCTGTTCTTTACAGAGAGGAATGCATATCCTCTGGCTAAGTAATCGTGAAACAAGAGCTATTGTCCAAAACTTCAATCACCAGATTTTGTACAATGCTGATTACGGGGAAACAAGTTTTTGCATAAATCTTCAATACCACCTTACTGCAGTTATTTTATGCTCTTGATATTTTGCCTTTTTCACTATGTTTATTTCTAAACATTAGAAGCTCAATATATCTGATTCTCAAACAAAAAGATGGTATCCATGTTGGAATGTCACAAGTCTAGCTGTTAAAACTTTCAAATAAATAAATGAGTAATCCTGCTCAACAGATCAATGCAGTGCTGCATAAGAGTTTGTCACTGATATAGCATGCTATGTTACCAGTAAATAATGCGATAGTGTGGGTTAAAGTCCAATCTGATTAAACAAGGATATTGTAGCGTAATATAGTGGTAATGTTACAGGACTAATACCTGGTTGATATGAGTTCAAATCCCACCATGGCAGCTGGTGCAATTGAAATTAAATTGATTAATAAATCTAGAATAAAAGCTTGTCTCAGTAATGGTGACCATGAAATTACTGGCTTGTTGCAAAAACTGATCTGGTTCATGGATGCCCTTTAGGGAAGGAAATTTGTGGTCCATAGCCAGTATAGCCTACGAATGACTCCAAACCCATAGCAAAGTGGTTGCCTTAACTGGTGATCCCACAACCAATGGATCAGAACAAAGCTCTGCAGTCCTACCACATCCAGCCATGAATGGCGGTGGACAGTTGAACAACTAACCGGAGGAGGAGGCTGCTTCACAACCATCCCCATCCTCAATGATGGGGAAGCCCAGCACATCAGTGCAAAAGACAGGACTGAAATATCTTTAGCCAGAAGTGCCATGTGGATGATCCATCTCAACCTCCTCCAGAGGTCCCCAGCATCACAAATTTCAGTCTTCATCCAATTCAGTTCACTCCTCATATAGGGGTAGACAGGAAAGTAGAGTTGAGTCCACAACAGATCAGCCATAATCTTACAGAATAGTGGAGCAGCCTCAAGGGGCCGAATAGCTGACTCCTGCTCCTAGTTCATACATATGTATATCAAGAAATGGCTGAAGGCACTGGATACATCCCAGAACTGAAGACTTGTGTTCCAGTACAGCTACAACACTGGCATCTCCCCAACAATGTGGAAAATTGTCCAGATATTTCCTGTCTCCAAAAAGCAGGACAAAGCCAATCCAATTACTGCCCCATCAGTCTACTCTCAATCATTAACAAAGAGATGGAAGGTGCATTTGACAGCACTATCAAGTGGCAATTAATCTGCTCAGTTTGGTTTCCACCAGGATCACTCAGCTCCAGAGTTCGTTACAGCCTTGATTCAAATATGGACAAAAGAACTGAATTCCACAGTGATGTGGGAGTGACTGCCCTTGATTTCAAGGCACCATTTGACTGAGTGTGGCATCAAGGAGCCCTCGCAAAATTGAAGTCAATGGGAATTGGGGAAAATTCTCCACTGATTGGAGTCATTCCAAGCACAAAAGGAGATGGTTGTGGTTGTTGGAGGCCAATCATCTCAGTCCCAGGACATCATTGCAGGAGTTCCTCAGAATAGTGTCCCATGCCCAACCATCTTCAGCTGCCTTATCAATGACATTCCCACTGTCCGAAGTGGAAGTGTTCATTGATAATTGCAGTGTTCAGTACCATTCAAGACTCCTCAGCTACTGAAACAGTCCGGGCCTGCATGCAGCAAGACCTGGACAACATTCAGGCTTGGGCTGATAACTGGCAAGTAACATTCACCACGCAAGTGCCAGGCAATACCCATCTCCAACAAGAGTGAATCTAACCATCTCCCCTTGATGTCAACAGCATTACCATTGCTGAATTCCTGCCATCATCAACATCCTGGGGATTACCATGACCAGAAACTGAACTGAACCGGCCATAAAAATGCTGTGGCTACAAAAACGGGTCAAAGGCTGGGAATTCTGCGATGAGTAACTCAGCTCCTGACTCCCCAAAACCTGTCCACCATCTACAAGGCACAGTCAGGAGTTTGATGGAATACTCTCCACTTGCCTGGATGAGTGCAGCTTCAACAACACTCAAGAAGCTTGACAGCATCCAGGACAAAGCAGCCCGCTTGAATGGCACCCCATCCACCACCTTAAACATTCACTCCCTCCACCACTGGCGTACAGTGGCATAAGTGTGTCCCATCTACAAGATGCACTGTAGTAACTCACCACACCTCCTTCTACAACACCTTCCAAACCTGTGACCTCTACCACCTAGAAGGACAAGGACAGCAGATGGATAGGAACACCACCACCTGCAAGTTCCCCCCAAGCCATACACCATCCTGACTTGGAACTATAGCGGCGTTCTTTCACTGTTGCTGGGTCAAAAACCTGGAACTCCCTCCCTAACAGCACTGTGGCTGTACCTCCTAGACTAGCACTGTGGGTGTACCTAATAGACTGGCACATTTTGAGCAACTGGACAAAGTCCATTCACTAATTGGGCACCACATGGACTGCAGCGGTACAAGAAGGTGGCTCACCGCCACCTTCTCAAGGGCAATTAGGGATGGGCAACAAATGCTGGCCTTACCAGCGATGGTCATATCCCATGAAAGAATAAAAAAAAATACATAAAGTAAAATAGATCTCATTGAACCCTATTGATTTATAACAAGAATGCTAATGATAATTTTTCAGCTAAAGTAGCATTAGCTAACACTCAAATTTGGAAGATAGATATATGTTACATCAAAAAAAACATAAATCTTCAAATTCTCCAAAATATATATATATGGCAATAAGGTACATTATTTTTATACATTATTTTAGACTGTCTCTTGCAGCAGGTTTGCAGGTAGGGAGAGCATAAACTTGGGTGGGATGGTGGTGGGAGACCTTTCCGCCAACTTTCCGCGCCCCCACAAAATTTAGTCCAGGGCGGGAAGGCCTTGTCCCACCACTGCTACAATTAGCCATGCGGCGGGTGGCCCTGTCACTACATGGGAAGTATGGCATGAAAAACCGTGCAGGCTGCTTCCTGGCTCTGAGTGGGGGTCCCTCATCTGGAGGGACCCAGCATCTGGAAGGTAGGGAGCCCAGTGAGAGCCAATCCCCTGCCCTTGCTGCTGACATCTCCCCACCCCCCACAATCTCTCTCCCACGACCCCACCCTGCAAGTCCCCTCCCGCCCTGACCTGCCTCAGGCTCGGGTCCAGCGCTGCTCCTGGGTCTCAGGTAGGTGCTCCTCTGGCAGCATACACTAAAGGCATGCTTGGGTCTGCAAAACAAAACCTGACCCGAGCCTGACAGAACTACATCTGACCCGAGCCTCACCCGGCCCGAGTCCTTCCATTTTTTCCCGCGCCCGACTCAACCTGTCCTGACCATCAGTTAACTTACCTTCCATTTTTCATTTTCTTGCTGATCTGCACAAGCTTAAAATAGCTGTAACAAAAGCACCTTTCCACTCCAAAAATTAAATTAACAGTGGAGCCACTTACCTGTGATAGAGCGTGTCCGACCTGGTCCATTCCGAGCCCGAATGCCAGACCTGGAAGTGCAACCCTACCCGACCCGAACCCGACACATGTCATTGGGTCCCATTGGGTTCAGGTCGGGTGGCAAGCCTTTAGCAGACACTACCTCCGTGGTGACGCTGCTCAGTGGAAGAGTTACCAGCCTCTGATTGGTCAGCATCTCTCCGAGGGTGGGATTTCCAGATCCTTGATCCTATGCAAGGCCCGCTGCTGAGCACTTAACTACCTGATTGGCACTAGATTCAATGGGCCTTCTGTAGAAGAGACGACAGGGGGTTCTCGGCATCCCTTTTTCCAGACATTGAGACCCCCATTGCCAGTGTGTCATTTCACTCTTTGATAGACAGTGAAGTGTGCTTATTAACCTGAAAGAGCACAGTTGAAGAGACCTGCACACCATGGAAGTAACAGCTGTTTGAACAATGATTTTATATGGTTCACATTAGTTTGCAAGGAAGTAGTAAAGTCTGGTTCTGATATATCCCTTCAAAGGTTGCAGATACCTTTATGGTGTTGCAAGTTTCAAGTTTTATGAAAGGATAATTATTTATCCATGCTCAAACTTTATACTTTCTGTTGCTATCCCATAGTGCCATGTTTATTGACTGACAGATGGTTATGAAATTGAAATGCAAAAGAAAATTCAAAATGACCATATTTAAATTATGCAGTAATTAATCATAATATATCTATTCATCATAAATATCAAGAATATATTGTAACAACCTGTTAAAATGTTCCAAGATACATTTAACGTGATGAATTCTTGCAATAAGATTATACTAGCCAACTTCAACCTATAAACCTCACAAATGCTGAAGGAGTATTAATACATAACACGCAGGATAGGCACCTTCTTTGAGTTAACTCTTCACTTCTATCTCCAAGGAGCTCTAAGTAGCCAGTTAGGATGTGGCTAGTGAGTGAACCCAATGATTGGCTAGCAGGCAGATCATCTGTCATGCGGTGAGGCCAAAGGAATAGGAACAGCTAAGCTTTAGAAAGGTTATAGGTCAAAATATGACATGCAAAGCAAAGAGAAACCCCAGGCAGATCTGATGAAGTGTCAGAAGTAATGTTGAAATCCATGAGAGTGGTTCAAGCTGCCCTCTAAGCCCTAAGTCAAAGGATCTGGGCAGAGGCCACACTCAAAGTCGTATCTGGGACAAAAATCAAGGTTACAGTCAGTGCCATTTATCTTAGACAGGGAGGCATAAAGTAGGGCTAGCCATCCCAAGGCACAACAACTTATCCAGGTCTGGAACTATGCGAGAGCAATCAGCTGGACAGGATAGTCTTTGCAGTAAATTTACCTATCTAGGCACTATTGGATTGTAGGGGCCACTAATGACTTTACTTGTTGATTTTGACAGACCATGTGACCATGTCAGTCTTCTGAGCCTTTTATTAGCTACAAAACTACCTTTAAAGCAGAAAACAATGAATTAAAGGCAACAATTTTGTCGGGCAGAAACTTAGACAGTGCTCCTGACATTTCTTTCTTTATGGTGAATTTTGGCATGAGCTCCTGCTGTATTGCCATGAACAACATGAGATGATGTAATGTTCAATGAAATCCAAATTAGCTTATTATCGAAGATCAGGGCACAACATTCCTAACTACAAAATATGGAGCAGTTACAAATAAAACTGGATTTTGAAAAATTGTTCTGATATTTTTGGATATGCATCATAATAACCACCTTTGGATATAATTTTGCACAGATTGAAAAGATTCACAAGAATGGTTCCAGGGATGATGAATTTCAGTTATGAAGATAGATTGGAGAAGTTGGGACTGTTTTCCTTGGAGAAGAGAAGGCTGAGAGGTGATTTGATAGAGGTATTCAAAATCATGAGGGGCCTGGACAGAGTAGATAGAGAGAAACTGTTCCCACTTGTGAAAGGATCGAGAACGAGAGGGCACAGATTTAAAGTAATTGGCAAGAGAAGCAAAAGTGACATCAGGAAAAACTTTTTCATGCAGCAAGTGGTTAAGGTCTGGAATGCACTGCCTGAGAACATGGTCGAGGCAGGTTCAACTGAAACATTCGAAAAGGAATTAGACAGTTATATGAAAAGGAAGAATGTGCAGGATTACGGGGAGAAAGCAGGGGAATGGAATTGAGGGAAGTGTTGTTTCAGAGAGCCAGTGCAGACACAATGGGCCAATTAGCTTCCTTCTGCACTGTAACAAATCTGTGATTCTATGGAGAAAGATCCACAACATCATGAAAACAGGAAATGCTGGAAATATTCAGCAGGTTAGGCATCACCTGGGGAGAGAGAAACAAAGTTATCGGATTGAATTTTCTCAACTCCGTGGTGGGAATGGAGGGGGATGGTAGCTGGGAAAATAGGGGCGAGTCACATTGGGACAACTTCCTGACGCATTGCTACCGATGATTTTGCAGTATGCTCACCACTGCATGAGGAGGCCACCAGGTCCATGGAGAGGGGTCTTGGAGAGAACTTTCGAATCGGGGTCACAAGCTGCTGTGCATGACACAGACACGTCCCAGCAGCTGAGGGAGCATGTGCCAGTTGGGTCCCTTAACAATCGGAAGACTGCTGGGGACCAGGCCCCTGCTCAGCCCCACGCTCATGATGATCCTCTGTTTGTTGCTGCGAGAAGTCAGCTGGATGTGCAGCAAAGCCATGTGGAAAATATGTCGGAGATGCCTGAGGTCATGCATGGCTTTGCATGTGCCATAGAGGAGTCCATGCAGGCCATGAGGTCTGTCATGTCCCAGGCATTTCAGCAAATGGCTTCCTCTGTAAAGAGTTTGGTGAGCTCCTTGGCGAGTCTGGTTGAGCACTCAAGACATATGCGATCTGCTCTACATCACTGTTGCCATGGGCTCCATGCAGCAGAGTCTAAGTGAGAGGGGGAAAAGGACTCTGGACCTCTCTCCAGGTGCTCCTTCCCTTTGAGGAGACAGGCAGATGCCATTGTGCATCCAGGCGAGCACATGAGGGATACTCAAGCACCATTGCTGCAGGCCCCCAGTAGGATGGAGCCATCAAGGCCTCGTTCTTCCAGAGGACACCTGTCACGGTCATCCACAGCAGCAGGGCAGCGCACTGAACAGACTGCCTCCACCTCAGCTGCTAATGTTGGGGTAGCACCTAGACGTAGTGGTAGAAAGAGAAAAATGAAGCCATTTTGAGCATGAAGGTGGCACGAGTGATGTACATATTGTGCCACTAGTAAATAATTTTCAATACATCTTTACTTAATATTTTAACATTTGATCCACTCTCAAAAATCTTTTGCTTGGTTTCAGATGAAAACAAAGATGTTCATTGGAGGCCTATGGCAAGAACGCATAAATGTTTGCAAAACATCTCAGAAAATTTTCAGTGTCCATTTCTCATTGAAATTTGAGCCTTCAGTCTTCAATTATGGCTGTTTTCCTATTGATGATTATTCACTTTTTCCAATACTGTAATGCCTTACTTATGTAGTTCTACAGTCATAATTCAACATTGCTTGCGGTGGTGTGTAGTTGCATCCATCGGAGCCCATGGATGATTTAAACTGTCAAACACATGAAAGCACAGCAACACTTTGGTAAGATTGCAGAGATGAATAATACCTCAGGCATATGTGAATTTCTGTGGGGAATTGTTATGTTTCTCCTCCCAACATTCCTTGATGATGTTTCTTATTGTTGGCTGAAACATGCATAAATTAGGTTCTCCCTGATGTTGCTTGCTTGTCTCTCCATGGCCCTCATATCGATGACAGCATCATTGTCATTGCTGTCCTCCTCCTCACCCTCTTCATAGTTATCCTCATCTGAGGAGGACTGGTGTTCCTCCTGTTCCTTCTGCTGCAGAATGTTGTTGCGTCTAATAATAAGGTTGTGCAAGGCACAGCAGGCAACGATTATTCATGACACTCTGTGTGGTGTGTACTGAAGAGCCCCTCCAGACCAGTCAAGGCAGCAGAATCGCATTTTCAGCATGCCAATGGTGTGTTCAATGATGGCTCTGGTGGATGTGTGAGCAACATTGTACCTCTCTTCAGCTGTGCTTTGAGGATGATGTACTGGTGTCATCAACAATGTACAAAGTGGGTTGCCCTTGTCATCCAGGATCCATCAGTCCACTTCAACAGGTTCCTCGAAAACTGCTCGCAGCTGGGAATTCCTCAAAATATATGAGTCATGACAGCTCCCGAGGAAATGTGCACAAACATGCATGATTCTTCTTCTGTGGCCACAAACCAGTTGCACATTTAAAGACTGGAAGCCTTTGTGAGTCACAAGTACAGCAAGCTTGTCCCAGGGATAATGGCCACATGAGTACAGTCAATCACCCCTTGCACTCGAGGGAACCCAGTGATGGCACCGAAGGCTGCAGACCTTGCTGCCTAGCTGTCCTTGTCTACAGGTAAGTAGATGAAATCATTGGCAGATCGTAAAAGAGCTTTGGTCATCTCTTTGATGCGCCTGTGAGTTGCAGACTGTGAGATGCTACGTATGTCGCCTGTGTATCCTTGGAAGGACTGCTAGCAAAAAAATTGAGTGCAGCAGTCATCTTGAGGGCAACTGCTCCTCCAGGTAGAACACCCCCCACCCCCCGCCCCCCCACATGCCTTTGCTGCCCTCCCCTGAGAAGATGTACCCTCGCTGGTGCTGAGCCTGGAGGCAAACATCCATTCCAATGCTGGCGTTAGTTTTGTGGATGAATTAAAGAGGGAACAACAGAGACCTGAGACTGAACTGCATAAATCCGACTGCTGCATGCCACGTTGAAACATTCGTGAACTGGGTGGCATGGGAATAGCGCTCGCCATTCACTTAATCTGGAAGGTAAGACTGAGTTGTATCTATGCAAATGGTAATGAATATTCATGTTATTTAAATGAATGCAAAGCTGCAATCCGCTAGGGGAGCCCCGGAACACCACAAATCTATCACAGAGTTAATTTCCCTAAAATATCCCGCCACTGGGAATACGAGGAAACACCTTCCGCCTAATTAAATCATCTCACACGCCACCAAATCCGCTCTTGTCCAGCCCATAAAATTCCACCCTTCATTGCAGTGCTGAGGGAGTGCCATTTTTCAGATGAGACATTAAACCAAGGCCCCATCTGTCTTCTCAGGTGGATGTAAAATATCCCATGGCACTATTCAAAGACGGGGCGGGGAGTTCTCCTCAGTGTCCTGGCCAATATTTATTCCTCAAAAAATATCACTAAAATAGGTTATCTGGTCATTATTTCATTGCTTTTTATGTGACCTTGTTGTGCACAAATAGGCTGCTGTGTTTCCTACATTAAAACAGAGACTACACTTCAAAAGTACTTCATTGGCTGTAAAGTGCGCTGGAACATCCTGAGGTCATTGAAGGGACCTTTTATTTTCTTCCATTATCTACAGTTTGCTGAATGCATTTCATATATTTAAGAGTTGTAGATTTAATTTCAGATGAAAAGATAGTGTCTTTAAGGAATTTGCTTCAGTGTTTCATGCTTAAAAATACATTATCAGTAAAATGTCTGCAATTTTTCCAGTCTTTGAGTCTGCCTTTGAACAGCCCTCCTGGAGAGCTACAAAGTACTGTTTCCATCTGGTACTGTGGTTTCCAAATTGGAGAAAAAAAACCAAATTAAATTGCGTTGTTACTTGGAAAAATATGGGTTAATAAATGAAAACCAGCATAGATTTGTTAAAGGCAAATGGTATTTGACTAACTTGATTAAGTTCTTTGATTAAGTAACAGAGAGGGTGAACAGGGGTAATACAGTTGATGTTGTTTATGTGGACTTTCAAAAGGCCTTTGATAGACACATGACTTATTTATAAAATTGAAGCCTATGGAATTAAAGGGGCAGTGACTGTACAAATATGAAATTGTCTTAGGGGCAGAAAGCAGAGAGTAGCAGTGAACGGGTGTTTTTCAAACTGGAGGGAAGTGTGCAGTGGTCAATTGGACCATTGCCTTTTTGGATATATAGAAATGGCCTGGCCTTGGGTATACAGGGTAGAATTTTAAAGTTTGCAAATGACATGAAACGCAGAAATGGAGTGAACAGTGAGAGAGATAATAATAGATTTCAGGAAGACATAGACAGACTGTTGAAATGGACAGACATGTGGCAGATGAAATTTGAAGTGTTAAGTGATTCATTTGGTCAGAAGAATGGGGAAAGGCAATATAAAGTAAATTGTACAACTTTATAAAGGGAGTGCAGCAATGGAGAGACCTGGGATTGTGCATATACAAGTCTTTAAAAGTGGCAGGACAAACTGCAAAGGCTGTTATAAAGGCATATGGGATGTTGGGCTTAGAAATGGAAGCATATAGTGCAAAAACAAGGAAGTTATGCTAAATGTTTATAAAACACTGGTTAAGCCCCAGCTGGTGTATTGTGGCCACTTTTGAGCACTGCACTTTAGGAAGGATGTCATGGCCTTAGCGAGGGTGCAGAGGAGATTTACTAGAATGGTACCAGGGCTGAAAGACATGAGTGAAGAGAATAGAGAAACTTTTTTTTTACAGAACAGATAAATTTAAGAGGAGATTTGATAGGGGTGTTTAAATCTTGAAGGGTTTTGATATAATAAATAAGGAGAAATTATTTCCAGTGCTGTAAGCTTCAGTAGCCAGAGGATACAGATATAAGGTAGGTGGCAAAAAAAAACAGAGGCGACATGAGGAAAAACAAAATCCACAGTGAGTTGTTACGATCCAGAACGCATTGCCTGAAAGGGTGGTGGAAGCAGATTCAATAGTAACTTTGAAAAGTGAATTGGATTACTTTGAGGGCCATGGGGGAAGAACAGTGGAGTGGTACTGATCAGATAGCTCTTTCAAAGAGCTGGCACAGGCACGATGGCCTGAATGAGCTCCTTCTATTATTATTTGAGAATAACTTAGGGCCGACTTTTACTGGACCCCCTCCCCCACCCCCGACGTCGGGGGTCGTGGCAAGGGGGCCTGGAATATGCCTCTGGGAGAGGCCCGCCATGGGCCTCGCCACGGGGAGGCCCCGCCCCATATTATCAGTGGCGGCGAGGCCTCATGGCGGCGCCCCCGCCACTTAGCAATGGGAGCAGGATTTAAATATGTTAATTACTGAATTAATGACCTACCCCTGCTCCCGTCGGCCATATTCCGGCTGGTTGCTGGATCTCTGTTCAGAGATCCGAGGCGGCACAGTGGTTGGGAGGGGGGAGCAGGTAAGTTTTCAGGTCCGGGAGTTTGGGGGAGCAGGGAAAACTATTGTGATTGGTGGAGGAGATGGTAGGAAGGGGTTGAAGATGAAAGGTAATAAACTTTGGCGGTGGGGAGAAGGTGGGGATCGCAAGGTAAGTTTTTTTGGGGGGGAGAGGGCATTAATAAATTGTTTAGTCATGGGGGGGTAGGTGGGAGAGGGGCTTGAAACTTTTATTAATTTTTTAAATGTTACTTTAACATGTATATAACTTTAAAGATTCAAGTTACATGTAATGGCTTGAAACCCTTTTAAAATGCACCTGTGCCTTTACAGCAGCATCGGACGCTATTGCTGGGGACGGAACACCCGCCCCCTCCACATCATTGTGGGGGGGGGGTGGACTGCCCCGGCCATGTAAATGAGCCGCTGCGTCTAATATTGCGGCAGTTCCTTGGAGTAAAAGCCGCGCATGCGGGCCGCCATCTTGGAAGTTGATTGGAAAGTTCAGCCCACATTATCTCTGAATCACCAAATAACACTTGTAATATCACAGCCTCTTCTCTCGTAAAATCACTCTTGTGCATTTCTAGACATGAGCTTCATTCATTTCGGGAGAAATTGTGCTGTAGAACACCAATTTATAGGTGCTAATGGCATCCCGAGTCTCGAAAATGGGTCCCAAAATGCACGAGTACACTTCCAACAGTAAGTGTGCTGGACACCATCTTAGTAAGTGGGCATGTGCACCAACGACCACTGGCAGCACGTTGAGCAAGCAGATTTTGACGTCAAACAATGTGCAATGCTGATTTGATGCCAGTACTGCCATTTTCAAACTCCATGCTCCAGTCTATGCCCTCTCTTAACCTCACGGAGCTAAAAACACATTAAACAAAATGTAGGACTCCCCAGTAATGCTATTTAAAGTGATCATGAACTACTTACAACTTAGGTGCTGGATTATTTCTTCTAGCTGCTGGTGCAATTCTACATGTTTTTGAGCTTTCCTGTACTTGGCTAAGGTTTGAATTGTCTATCAGGAGTGGTCTGGCTAGTACTGAAGTACTTACTTGTTCATTTAAAAACTTGTGTTGAGATGGATTGCTTCCAGACATGCATGGCCTGGTAGGGCTTCCTCTTGGAATTGAGCATGACTGGGAGATTGTAGGGGTTGGGGCGGGGGGGGCGAGAGGTGGGTGGGGGGGTGTCAGGCTCAATATGGAAATGTCATGGGATAGGAATGGCATGGGAGGGATGGGATGGCATTGAAAGGGTGGCAATAGAAAGGATGGAATGGGATGGGGATGGCATGGGAGAGGTGGGAGAGAAAGGATGGAATGGGAGAGTTGGTATGGGAAGGATAGAATGGCATGGGATAATGATGGCATGGTGCAGTGGGAGGAAGGGATGGCATCAGAGGGGTGGCATTGGGAAGAATGCAGTCATTTGGGATGAGGATGACATGGGAGGGATGGCATTGGAAGGATGGAATGGCATGGAATGGGTGGGTGGGAAGGAGGAGATGGCATCGAAGAAGTGGCATGGGAAGCATGGAATAACTTGGGATGGGGATGGAATGGTAGGGAGCAAGTGATGGCATAGGAGAGGAGGTATGGGAGGTATGGAATGGCATGGGATGGGTATGGCATGGTAGGTGAGATGCCATGAGGGGGATTGCATGGGAAGGATGGAATGGCATGAGGAGGGAATGCAATGGGAGGTGGGCAGGGAGGGGAAGGCATTGGAGTGGTGGCATGGGAAAGACTGAATGGCTTGGAATGGGATGGGGATGACATGGGCGGGAGGGGTGGCATGGGAGGGAGATGGGATGGGAGGGAGAGGGGATGGCATGGAAGGAGTGGGAGGGAGGGATGGCATCAGAGGGGAGACATAGGATGGATGGAATGGCATTGGATGGTGATGGCAGGGGAGGAGTGGGAGGGAGGGGAGGGCATTGAAGGGGTGGAATGGGAAGGATGGAATAGGATGGGATTGGGATGGCATGGGAGGGATGGGATGGCATGGGTCAGATGGCATGGGAATGAAGGAAGGAATGGCATTGGAAGAGGTGGCAGGGAGGGCATGGTATGGAAGGGGTGGCATGGAAAGGATGGAATGGCATGGGATGCTGATGGCATGGATGGAATGGGAGCAAGGGCTGGCATCAGAGGAGTGGCATAGGAAGGATGCAATGGCTTGGAATTGGGATGGCATGGGAGAGAGGGGATAGCATAGTAGTGGTGGCATGGGAAGAATAGAATGGCATGGGTTGGGGACGGCATGGGAGGAGAGGGAAGGAATTGGTTAAGTATACCTGTTTGACCCCTTATAAATGGGTCTAGGCACTTCTCACCACTCACGGCCCTCTTTGACAAGCTGGAAGACTAGTTGTGCCCTTGGTGGTGCAGGTGCCAGCCTTCACCATAAAAAGCAGAAATTGACCCCCTACCCTGCAAACTTTGAAGGTCCTCGACAAACACATATGCTGACATGTGCAGATTTTTAGAGCCATTATTTTCTGTACTACAGCCTGCATTAACTGTAGGATGCTAAAGTTATACTTAATAAATACAAATAGTAATTAGCAATAAAAACAAGTCACAGACCAACCATAATCAGTGATATTTATTACCAGATAGCCAATGTTGCTGAAACAAGCTTTCCTCCTTCATGGAATCTAATGAGTTTTCATTTTATTTCCAATCCTGCCTTGATAATTAGCCATTTCAAGCTGTGAGTTTATACTTTCCTGAGGAAGGGTAGTAAATTCTCTTGGAGAATGTTAGTCTTGCTAGCATTGCACACAAGAGCCTCATTAATTTAACAAACACACCTTCGAAGTCCCTTTCATGTAACTCTTTTCCTCCACTGCATCAAAACTAAAAGACCCTGATGAAATAAACCAGAAATAAAGTCTTTGAACTCTCATGGAGGAAATGCTGCAAAGCTGGCTCACAACATTCGCCTGGGGTGTAAGATGAAAGCTTGAGGTGCCAGCTTGTCCTTGATCCAGCTATTCTCTGCTCCTGATTCAGCTGTATTTCAATCCACCTAGTTGCCTTGACACCTAACAGTTGCATTTGAAAAATGTTTAAAGCCTTTTTGTGTATAATTCATGTAAGATTTACTTTATTTAGCATTGCAGCCAAGTGTCCCGATTCTCATGATTAATAAATAAGTGCTTTTTGAAGATGGCATGTAATGCTCATGAGAATGACTAAATAGGATCTATCCACAGTTTGTAAAATTATATACTTTCAGTTCTTCCTTTCATTCGTTAATGAAGTGGAATCACTGCAGCCCCACAAGTTGTTGCTGTTCATTATTTTCTATTATGTATGTCGGTGGTGAGATGGGTGACAGTAGATGTGTCTGGCTTGCCATTGCTGTACAACTGTCAAAATACAATAAAATACAATCACAACAGATGATGGAGCTCTGGCAGAATCAAACAACTGTCACTATCTTTCTTTTCAGCAGTGCCCACTGATTGATGTTGTTCCTACCTGTGGGTATGAGGAAGCAACTCCACACAAAACGACATCAAGTGATGTTTATTATGCATCACGTTTTGATACAGAAAGCAGCCATGTATCATTGGGTACATTTTGATTTTGTGCGATAGTGTAAAACTGGTGATAGCAAATCGGCAGCCCCCTTTTCTTCACACACGTTTTAAATCTTTCCCGTTGAAGTCAATGAAAATAAAAATTGAGAGAGATGTAAAACAAGCTGCCAATTCACTATCACCCATTTTACACTAGTCTAGTATATCACATTATGTATGAGTTTGTGCAAGCTGTATGCTTATGGGCATTGACATCTCTAATAAGTTCTTATTCAGCAGTTTTGAAACATAACATGATGGGATTCACAGATACCTTTTCCCTTCCTTTGTGTCTCCTCCTTTCCTGAGTTTGCACTGGAGTGCTGACTGGTTTGCACTGGAATGCTGACTTGGTGCTGCATTAGAGTGCTAAAGTGGGAGTTTTGTGACTGAGGGTAATTAAGGGTTAGTTTTATCTAAAGTCTACTCTTTCTTTTATTTAGCAAATTAACTTAACAGTTGCTGTTTGGGTTGAAGAAGGTGAGTTTTAGACCAGCTTTAAACAGAGTTCACTCAGGCTCTGCTTGCAGCTGCACCTTGTTAATTAGATAACTGGCTTAAACCAGTTTTCAGGGGCTAGAGTCAGACAGTATAAAAGTGGGCCATCTTACAGTGCTGACTTTGTTTGCACTGGAGTGATGACTTGGGGCTGCATTAGAGTGCTAAAGTGGGAATTTTGTGACTGAGGGAGTTAGGTGAGGAGGGAGCGAGAAGCTCCTTTCATTTCCTACCTGTCCTCTAAGAGCGTGAGGGGAGCCGAGAGTTTCCAAAGAGCACAGCTGACTGGTGAGTAAGTCCTGGTGGGTATTTTTCAAACTGGATTGAATTGTAAGTCATTGTTTTAGCAAGACTTAGTTGATTTATTTTTTTATTATAATAGTCTTGTAAAGTTATAAATTTAAAGGGTTTAGTCATGGCAGGAGAGCTTAAAGCCCTCGTTTGCTCCTCTTGCTGCATTTGGGAATCCGGGAACATTTCCAGTCACCGGGTCCAGCATGTGTGCAGGAAGTGTGACCAGCTGCAGCTCCTGGAAGTTCGGGTTTCAGAGCTGGAATGGCGGCTGGAAACACTGTGGAGCATCCGCGAGTCTGAGAGCATCGTGGATAGCATGTTTAGAGAGCTGGTTACACCGCAGCTGAAGGGACTTGAGGAAGGATGGGAATGGGTGACCACCAGGCAGTCCAAAAGAAACAGGCAGGTAGTTCAGGAGTCCCCTGGGGTCCCGCTTGCAAATGGGGATTCCATTTTGGAGGCTGATGAGGCTGGTTCCTCCAGGGAGCGCGGACAGAGCCAAGCTTCTGGCACCACAAGCAGCCTGTCTGCACAGGAAGGGGGAAAGAGAGGAAGGACAATAGTAATAGGGGATTCTATAGTCAGGGGTACAGATAGGCGCTACTGCGGCCGTCAACGTGACTCCAGGATGGTGTGTTGCCTCCCTGGTGCCAGGGTCCGGGATGTCACTGAACGGCTGCAGGGCATCCTGAAGGGGGAGTATGATAAGGCAGAGGTCATGGTACATGTTGGCACCTATGACATAGGTAGAAAGAGGGATGAGGTCTTGCATCAAGAATTCAGGGAGTGAGGCAGTAGACTAAAAAGCAGGACCTCTCGGGTTGTAATCTCTGGATTATTCCCAGTGCCACATGCTAGCGAGTATAGAAATAGGAGAATAGCACAGATGAACGCGTAGATTAAGAGTTGGTGCAGGATGGAGGGTTTTAGATTCCTGGACCATTGGGACCGTTTCTGGGGAAGGTGGGACCTGTACAAACGGGACAGTCTACATCTGAACCAGAGGGGGACTAACATCCTTGCTGGCAGGTTTGCTAGTGCTGTTGGGAGGAGTTTAAACTAATTTGGCAGGGGGAGGGGACGCAGACTCCAAGCAGAATAGGGACACAGCTAAACACAGGAAAGCAAACCAGTCAGAGGGAATACAGCGGAAGTAAGTTTCAAGGGAGTAAGACCAGGTTGGATGGCCTCTACTTTAATGCCAGGAGTATTACAGGTAAAACAGATGAGTTAAGGGCAAGGATTGACATGTGGAATTGTGATATAGTAGCCATCATGGAGACATGGTTGTGGGAGGGGCAGGATTGGCAGTTCAATATCCCGGGATACAGAATCTTCAGGCGAGACAGAGGAGGGGGTAAAAGAGGAGGGGGTATTGCAATATTAGATAAGGAGTCAGTTACTGCAATAAGGAGAGATGATATCTTGGAGGGGGCATCAAATGAAGCTTTATGGGTAGAGTTTAGGAATAAAAAAGGGACAGCCACATTGCTAGGTGTTTATCATAGACCCCCAGATAGTCAACGGGAAATTGAGGAGCAAATATGTGCGCAATTCGCAGAGGTGTGTAAAAATAATAATAGGGTAATTATATTAGGTGATTTCAACTTTGCCAACATTAATTGGGATAGTCATCGTGTTAAGGGCTTAGATGGAGTGGAGTTCTTAAAATGTATACAGGAGAACTTTTTAGCTCAATATGTAGAGGATCCAACAAGGGAGGGTGCAGTGCTGGACCTAATTCTGGGGAACGAAGCTGGACAGATGGTTGATGTGTTGGTGGGGGAGCATTTTGGTGATAGCAACCACAGCATGGTACAATTTAAGCTTGTTATGGAGAAAGAAATAGACAAGTTGCAAAAAAAGGTTTTGGATTGGGGGAGAGCGAATTTTAGTAAAATAAGGCAGGATCTGGCCAAGGTAGACTGGAAAGAGTTACTTGTCAGAAAATCTACAGAAGAGCAGTGGGGGACATTCAAAATGGAAATGGGGAGGGTACAGGCCCAACATGTTCTCTCTAGGGTAATAGGTAGGAGCAACAAGCCCAGAGAACCATGGATGACCAGAAACATTCAGGGTACGATGAGAAGGAAAAGAGAGGCTTTTAGCAAATACAAGGAGAGCAAATCAACGGAAGCATTAGTGGAGTACAGAAAGTGTAGGATGGAGCTTAAGAAAGCAATTAGGAGAGCAAAGAGGGGATATGAGAAAGCTCTGGCTGATAAAAGTAGGGGAAATCCCAAGATATTCTGTAAGTATATCAATGGGAAGAGGATAACCAGGGAAAGAGTAGGACCCATGAGGGACCAAGGGGGAAATCTGTGGGTGGAGCCAGAGGACATTGGTAGGGTGTTGAACGAATACTTCACATCTGTCTTCACCCAAGAGAATGAGGATGTAGATATGGAACTCAGAGAGCGAGACTGTGAGGTTCTTGAGCAAATTGTCATAGGGAATGACAAGGTATTGGAGGTTTTGGCAGGCTTAAAAGTGGACAAATCTCTAGGTCCGGACGATTTGTGTCCCAGGATGCTGTGGGAGGCGAGGGTGGAGATTGCAGGGGCTCTGAACCAAATTTTTAATTCCTCTCTGGCCACAGAGGAGGTGCCAGAGGGCTGGAGAACAGCTAATGTGGTCCCACTATTTAAGAAAGGTTGTAGAGATAAGCCAGGGAACTACAGACCAGTGAGTCTCACGTTAGTGGTAGGGAAACTATTGGAGAAAATTCTGAAGGAGATTCTATCTCCACTTAGAGAGGCAAAATTTTATTAGGAATAGTCAGCATGGCTTTGTCAGTGGGAGGTCATGCCCAACAAATTTGATTGAATTTTTTGAGCATGTGACCAGGTGTGTAGATGAGGGTAGTGCAGTTGATGTAGTTTACATGGATTTCATCAAAGCCTTTGTCAAGGTCCCACATGGGAGACTTATCAAGAAAGCAAATGCACATGGGATACAGGGTAACTTGATAAGGTGGATTCAAAATTGGCTCAGCTGTAGGAGACAGAGAGTGATGACAGACAGGTGTTTTAGTGACTGGAAACCAGTGTCCAGTGGCGTACCACAGGGATCTGTGCTGGGTCCCCTATTGTTTGTCATTTATATAAATGACATAGATGACTATGGGGGGAGTAGGATCAGTAAGTTCGCGGATGACACAAAGATTGGCCGAGTGGTTAACAGTGAGGCTGAGTGTCTTGGGTTACAGGAAGATATAGACGGGATGGTCAAATGGGCAGAAAAGTGGCAGATGGAATTTAACCCTGAAAAGTGTGAGATGATACGCTTTGGAAGGAGTAATGTGACACGGAAGTATTCAATGAATGGCCTGACACTGGGAAGTTCCGAGGAACAAAGGGACCTTGGCGTGTTTGTACATAGATCTCTGAAGGCAGAAGGGCAGGTTAATAGGGTGGTGAAAAAGGCATATGGGACACTTGCCTTTATCAATCGAGGCATAGATTACAAAAGCAGGGAGGTCATGTTGGAGTTGTATAGAACTTTGGTAAGGCCACAGCTGGAGTACTGTGTGCAATTTTGGTCGCCACATTATAGGAAGGATGTGATTGCACTGGAGGGGGTGCAGAGGCGATTCACCAGGATGTCGCCTGGGATGGAACATTTAAGCTATGAAGAGAGGTTGGATAGGCTCGGGTTGTTTTAGCTGGAGCAGAGAAGACTGAGGGGTGACCTGATCGAGGTGTACAAGATTATGAGGGGCATGGACAGGGTGGATAGGGAATAGCTGTTCCCCTTAGTTGAAGGGTCAGTTACGAGGGGACACAAGTTTACGAGGGGCAGGAGGTTTAAGGGGGATTTGAGGAAGAACTTTTTTACCCAGATGGTGGTGACAGTGCACTGCCTGGGAGGGTGGTAGAGGCGGGTTGCCTCACATCTTTTAAAAAGTATCTGGATGAGCACTTGGCACTTCATAACATTCAAGGCTATGGGCCAAGTGCTGGCAAATGGGATTAGGTAGACAAGTCAGGTGTCTTTAATGCATCGGTGCAGACTTGATGGGCTGAAGGGCCTCTTCTGCACTGTATTATTCTGTGATTCTGTGATTCTGAGTGAAGTGACTTATGCTGGCATATTGTTCCACAGGCATCAACAGGCTGACAGCACTGTTTCCACTGCCCATTCTTCAAATATAAGAAACTCGATTGCTCGGGGGTCATTTTCATCCTCAAGGATGGGGGTGTTGGGGACAGGCAGGAAGTAAAAATGTCTAAAATCTCAAACCTGACTTGAATCTTCCCACTTGCAGTTCTAATGGAGGCAGGTTAGGGGGCAGGCAACCAATTCACTCTCAGAAGGCAGGTCGTTCAGTAAAAACTTTTAGGGAGGCTGCGTGTTTCCATTTTAACAGGATTTTAATTTTTAACCCATGGAGACTGGGTTTCTTGGGGTTCAGGACTCTTGACAGCTAAAGGGAGGTGAGAAGGGCTGGATTCATGAGTTAAGTGTATTTACAGAACTAGTTGTGGGCCAGGAGCAGCAGTAATGTTTCCTCCAGGCCTAACAAGCTTACCTCTTTGCAGACCCTGCGATTGACCGACCCCATCCACACAATCATCCAGATGTTCAACTTCACCCATCCCCGTGCAAACTCCAAATCCCCCCACACCCCCCCTTTAAGATCTCCTACTAACCTGACATCTGCTTCTTGGTTGCTATCTCATATGCAGACAGCCTGCCAATCAGGCCAGCTGTCAGCAGGAAATCTGCTGAAAAATTTCAAAGCCGTGCTGTGATTTATTTCAGCAGGATGTCTGGGCTTCCTATTTGGAAATCCTCCTCTATTGCCCCAAGTAAATACAGGGGCTGAGTATCAGTGGCCTAATAAACCATGAGGAGCATCAAATCTAACTCCAGTCTGGTCTGCCCTCATCCTATGTCTATGCACACCTTGTAGTAGGAGTCACTCAACATTAATCAAGGTTAATGCCAATTGTGTCAATCCCACAGTTGCCCTAACTGCCACCAACCAATTCATCAGCACAGACCGGGCATCAAACTTGGGGACTTCGTGGTCAATGTAACTCTTAGAATGGTTACAGCACAGAAGGATGTTCCGATCAAGTGAGGAGGGGTTGGAGGGCTCCCCTCTTGTCTCTCTCCTTGTTTTGACTGTAACAGGTTTGGTGTCTTCTCTCGTTGGTGTCTAGTTGCTTGTCTCAGTTGCTGCAGAGAAAACACCAGCTTAAACACACAGATGGTGGGCCTGTCACATGACCAGCACCCAATGATTCAACATAATGGCTATCAGTGTGTATTTCCTCTTGCAACTTAATCAGTTTGTGTCTAGGAATTCCCTTCTCTCAACCAGGGTCCCATTGTTCCAGAGACTAGGTTTGAGTAGTTTGTCTCCACCAGTTTAATTTCCCAAGTGATTGCTTTAATGTCTTGCTAATGGGAGCAGGATAGGTAGTTCACTCTGATTCCACAGGTCATTGCTCTTCAGGGGACTGGACAGACAACCCGTCTCCACCTCGATGCATTGGAATATAGAGTATTGAGTTGCAAATTGTAGTGGCTATATTAACTGCTAGCAAAGTTACCTTTTATCTATTTGTTTGTTTTTTAAATTTAATTCAGGGTTCCAGCCAATGAATTTAAAAATCAGCATTCGGCATAGCACGGTTTCCTGATCAGGAGGCCATTTGGCGCATTGAGCTTATGCCAGTTCTTTGCAAGAGCAATTTAGTTAGTCTCACCCCCTTGACCTATCCCTGCAGCCTTGCAATTTTTTTCTCTTCAAGTGCTTATCCCCCTTTGAAGGCCACGATTGAATCTCTTTATATCTCCTTATTTGGCTTGGCTCACATTTTGTTTGATAACACTCCTGTGAAGCATCTTGGGACGTTTTCCTATTTTAAAAGTGCTAAATGAAGGCAAGTTGTTGTTGTTGATATTAGCTCTTATTACAATGGTGCCAGGACTGTGACTGCACATCGTTTTGAATGTGCTTGGTAATCTGTGTTCAGTTGAGAAATGCGGCTCACAATTTGGGTCTGTTGAAGGTATAGTACTTGCGTAATATTTTTTACAAATGTCATAATGCTTCTGCCTCAAGAAGCAAAGGAGGGTTTCCAATGAAAACAGAAACAGGCAAATGGGCAGTTAAAGTGCCTGGTGCAACTTAGCCACTCTGACCCTCTGCCTTCCTGTGTGTCCTAATGTTAGCTTGCTTTTTTTAAGTAGGTGAGCAGAACACCCACCAGAAAGCAGTAGGTTCCTGCTTTAAATGTGCAGATCAAGCACGAATGATGACATTGGAGCCCATATGAGTTCAAACCCATCGGTTCACTAATGACAGTTAGGGAAGGAAATCTGCCATCCTTACTCAGCCTGACCTATACGTGACTCCAGAGCCCCAGCAATGTGGTTGACTCTTAACTGCCCTCTTTAACATGCTAGAGGGTGCAATCAAGAAAACTTCATTAACATCTTTCTCTCTCTGTCTCACTTACCTACAAATGCAAACATCTATTTTATCCATTAAGTTCGGCATATGAGGCCTATATTTCATTGAAAACATTCATCTCGATCTCGCTGTTACATGAAAACCCCTTGATAATACTGTAGTACCTGTTTCACCTGCAGGCTCTCTGATATACATTTTCATCATTAAAAAAAAGTGTTGTGGACATAAAAAGGACTAGACCATTCAGCCCCTCAAGCCTGCTCTGCCATTCAATTAGTTGAGGCTGATTTGTACCGCAACTCCATTTACCCACATTTGTTCTATATCCTTCAATACTCTTACAAAAATCTGACTATCTCAGTTTTGAACTTTTCGATTGATGTAGTTTCAACAGCTTTTGGGGAGAAATTTTGAGATTTCACCACCTTTCATGTGGTAAACTGTTTGTTGACGTAATTCCTGAACTGCCTAGCTCTAATTTGCAGGTTATGCCTATTTTTTCTGTCACACCTTGCCTGTCACAGATTCCCCCAAACTGGTAACCCACAACTGCTACTTAATACATGCATATATGTGGTCACTGACTGTCGGTGTAATTTGTTTCTGTCTGGAAAGACATTTAATGGATTTTGTGATTGTTGGTATTGAATCGGTAAGAAATGGTAAGTTTTCTTTTATTTTGAATGCACATTTATTTACTTATTTTTGCTTTTACAATCCTCTCAGTTTGTGTAGGTTCATTATTTGCATGCACTTGGGTCCCCTGGAGATGGACAAGGAGGCGGGGGCCTGTTGAATTGTAACGGGAGGTGGTAGTTGGAGGCCCGTTGCCCTCCTGTTGCAATGTGATTTTGTTGGGGATAGGAGGGTGAAGACGGCCTTCTTGCCCAAAAGCCAACTGAGGCCATTATCATGCTTATTAACACTAAATGGTTTTTTTGCCCCACCGCTCGCATTAAGCCAGCAGTGGCGTGTGGGGAGGCAGGGGCCCAGTAAAACGAGGCGACCTCCCTGCTGGCTTCAGGGGGGCCCTCCTCCATGGGAAATCTATGGCCCATGGAGGGCCTCCACCAGCAAACAACCCACCTTGCTGGACCCCCCCCTTCCCCTGCACTCAACTCCAACCCTCCCCCCCCCACTTATGACCCATGTCAGGGCTTGCCGAACTGACCCTGATGACCCATCTCATTTGCCTGTTGTCCTGGTCTCCAGCGCTGGGCCTGGGTCCAAGGCCTCTGCAATACCGGCAGTGGCCACCGCTCCAGCTGGCACTACTGATTTTTTTCACCCAAAATATACTTTATTCATCAAAATATGTAAAAGAAAATACATTACAAGACAGTTCCAAACAGCACCAAGGCAAAAAATACAAACAGTGCCAATGAGGTCAGGTTCCTTCAATACAGGAGTGAGTTGCCTCACAACCCTTCCATTTCATTTTTCATGCCATATACATTTTTCAGCAAAGATTTTCTGGATACAGATCAAAGGGTTTCCCATGGATCCAGCCCTCAGTTCAGCTTGGTGGGGGGACCTTACACAGTGGTCTTTCCCCATTGAGCCTTTGCGGCTGCCCCAAGCTTTAGTGCGTCCCTCAGCACGTAGTCCTGGACTTTGGAATGTGCCAGTCTGCAACATTTGGTCGTGGATAACTCTTTGCACTGGAAGACCAGCAAGTTTCGGGCAGACCAAAGGGCGCCTTTCACCGAATTGATGGTCCTCCGGCAGCAGTTGATGTTTATCTCGGTGTATGTCCCTGGGAACAGCCCGTAGAGCACAGACTCCTGTGTTACAGAGCTGCTTGGGTTGAACCTCGACAAAAACCACTGCATCTCTTTTCACCCCTGCTTTGCAAAGACACATTCCAGAAGGAGGTGGGCAACCATCTCTTCCCCACCACAGCCACCGCGAGGGCATTGTGCGGAGGGGGGTGAGAATTCGGGTGTGCAGGAAGGATCTGACTGGGAGGGCTCTTCTCACCACCAGCCAAGCTACATCTTGGTGCTTGTTTGAAAGTTCTGGTGATGAGGCATTCCGCCAAATGACTTTGGCAGTCTGCTCGGGGAACCATCTGATAGGATCCACCATTTCCTTTTCCCGTAGGGCCTTGAGGACATTCCATGCAGACCACTGCCTGATGGATCGGTGGTCAAATGTGTTTTTCCACAGAAACTGTTCCACGAAGGATAGGTGGTATGGCACAGTCCAACTGGATGGAGCGTTCCACGGCAATGTGACCAGGCCCATCCTTCGCAACACCGGGGATGGATAGAACCTCAGCATGTAGTGACACTTGGAGTTTGCATACTGGAGGTCTACACACAGCTTGATGCAGCCGCACACGAAGGTAGTCATCAGGATGAGGGCGATGTTGGGTACATTTTTCCCGCCCTTATCCAGAGGTTTGAACATCGTGTGCCTCCGGACCGGTCCATTTTGGACCCCCAGATGAAGCAGAAAATGGCTCGGGTGACCGCCACAGCGCAGGAGTGGGGTATGGGCCAGACCTGCGCCACGTACAGCAACAACGTGAGCGCCTCGCACCTGATGACCAGGTTCTTACCCATAATGGAGAGAGATCGCTGCTCCCACATGCTCAGCTTGTGTTGTACTTTGGTTACTCACTCCTCCCAGGTTTTGGTGCACGCCCCGACCCTTCCGAACCATATCCCCAGCACCTTCAGGTAGTCTGACCTGACGGTGAAGGGGACAAAGGATCGGACAGCCCAGTTCCCAAAGAACATGGCCTCGCTCTTGCCGTGGTTAACTTTGGCTCCCGAGGCCAGTTCGAACTGGTCGCAGATGCACATCAGTCTGCGCACAGACAGCGGGTCCGAGCAGAAGACGGCGACGTCATCCATGTACAGGGAGGTTTTAACCTGAATGCCTCCACTGCCTGGGATTGTCACCCCTCTTATGCTCGCATCCTTACTAATAGACTCAGCAAATGGTTCAATACAGAAAACAAACAAGATAGGGGAGAGAGGACTGACTGTCTGACTCCAGATTGGATCGGGAAACTTTCTGATTCCCACCCATTGATTGAGACTGCGCTACTGATGTTTGTGTAGAGCAGTTTGATACAATTGCAGATTTCCTCCCAAACCCCATTTTGGAAAGCACGTCCATCATGTAGGTGTGCTATATCCTGTCAAAAGCCTTCTCCTGGTCCAGGCTGATGAGGCAGGTGTCCATCCTCCTGTCCCGTACATAGGCGATCGTATCCCTGAGTAGCGCAAGACTATCAGAGATCTTCCTGCCGGGTACAGTACAGGTCTGATCAGGGTGGATCACCAACTCCAGAGCAGACTTGACTCGACTGGCTATGACTTTTGACAGAATCTTGTAGTCAACAGTAAGCAGTGAGATGGGCCGCCAATTTCTGATTTCTGCCCTCTCCCCCTTCCGCTTGTAGATGAGGGTGATGATGCCTTTCCTCATGGATTCTGACATGCTGCTGGCCAGGAGCATACTCTCGTATACTTCCAGCAGGTCCGGGCTGACCCAGTCCCACAGGGCCGAATACTACTCAACCGGTAAGCCATCGCTTCCGGGAGTTTTACTCGTCTCGAAGGACTTGACGGCCTTTGTCAGCTCATCCAGAGTTAGCGGCTTGTCCAGTCTCTCCCTCCTGCTGTCATCTAAGACCTCTGTGATAGATGACAGGAAGGACTGGGAGGCTCTGCTGTCTGTGGGCTTTGCGTCATACAGCCCAGCATAAAAGGATTTGCTGATCCTTCATATTTTGGACTGCGAAGATGTTACCTTCAGGCTGTTGATAACAGAGCTCTCTCTGTGTACCTTTTGGAAGAAGTAACACAAGCACATCCCATCCTGCTCAATGGAGAGGACTCTGGACCGGAAGATGATCTTGGAGGCCTCCATGGCAAAGAGCGAGGCCTGCTGGCTCTTCACCTCATGGAGGTCCTCCTTGACCTCGACCCCCATCGTCTGCAGCCGGAGCAGATTTTGCATACTTTTCTGGAGTCGGGACATTTCTCTGTCTCTCTCTCGCCCTCTGAACACCTTTGAAGATAAAGAACTCTTGATGTTCTCCTTGATTGCCTCCCACCAGTGAACTGGAGACTCAAAGAGGGGTTTCATGGTCCTCCAACCTTTGTAATCCATTTTGAGTTCCTCAACGCTCTCTGGGGTTAGCAGTGTAGCATTGAGCTTCCATATCCCCCTGCCAACCCGCCGGTCATCCTGTAAGTGACAGTCAGCCAGTAAGAGGCAATGGTCAGAGAAAAACACCGGCTTGACGTTGGTGGATCTGACCGTGACAGCACGGGACACAAACAGGAAGTCAATCCTGGAACGGGCAGACCCATCCGTTCTTGACCATGTATATCTACGCTGCGCTCTGTCTGCAGGTTTGCTGAAGACGTCGTGCAGTTTGGCATCTTTAACTGTTTCTATTAGGAATCTGGACGTAGCGTCCAGTTTGCTGTCGTCTCTGCTGGATCGACCAGCTGCATCAATGATGCAGTTGAAGTCACCGCCTAGGATGACCGGCCTGGACGTCGCCAGCAGCAGTGGGAGCCGCTGGAAGACGGTCAGCCGCTTGCTGCATTGAACCGGGGCGTACACGTTGATCAACTGGAGCAGAGCATCGTTGTACATTACTTCTGCTACAAGGAGGCGACCGCCCACCACCTCCTTAACTTCGGAGATGGTGACGTTACCTCCCCGCAGCAGAATACCCAGGCTGGAGGAACGAGAATCATTACCCCCTGACCAGATCGATGGCCCGTGGGACCACCATCACAATCATTGCCTGTAGGTGCTGAGGTGTGGTATTCCACACTCCTGCAGAAACAGTAGGTCGGCTTTGACCTTGGCGAGGTAATCCAAGGTTGAAACACATCGCGTAGTGGATTTAATGCTACGCACATTAATTGAAGCAATCCTTATACCCACTTTTTTTAAAGTTAGTTGTTGCTTCCCATACCATTTGTCCTTGCTAGTCCCAGTCCTTCGGGATGTTCCTGCATATGCATAGTGTAGGCAAGCTGTTTCACGTTCGTTGGGCTCAGAAGCCCCTCCTGGTTTTTCATGCAGGGTTTGTTCCGCTGGGGTGACATCGGGGGGGTCTTGTAGACAGCAAGGATTGGGCTGTCCTCTGCTGTTGTCCTCTGTTCCTCTTCAAAAGCATCACTGCTCCCGGCTTCCCGGAGCTGAGGTGCGCCTGATGTGTCTTTGCTCTCGGTGTCCCGGAGCTGGGATGCGCTGGCCATGTCGCTAGGTGTGGCGCTTTGGGTTTGGGGCACGCCGGGCCCATGACAGCTTCCAGTGCCCGGGGGCTGGGGGCCTTTATCTACCAGCTCCTTTGAGTTCTGCCTCCTCTTTTGAAGGTGCCGTCGTTCCAGCACTTCCTCGTCCAGTGAAGAGGAGCTGCTGTAGTCTGTTTCAGACGGCAGCCTCCTCTTGCCACTGGTTTGGGTGGTGGCCTGTTCCGCTTTTGGAGGTTTTTTCTTTGTGGTTTTCCTTTGTACCACTTGCCACTGAACTGTTTGTCCATCTGCTGCCTTTTCCTCCATTGATTCTGTCTGTGGAGGAGGGGTTTCGGGGTGCAGGGTAGGTGCTGGGTCGCTGCTTTCAGCTGCCTCCCCTTTCCTCTCCTTCTCAGGTGGACTTTCCTCACTGCGGAGAAGGTTGCTTGTCTCCTTTCCAGCACCGGACGCCTTCGTCGTTCCTTCTCCCGGCCTTTCC
The DNA here is from genome assembly GCF_036365525.1 of Heterodontus francisci. Lineage (NCBI taxonomy): Eukaryota > Metazoa > Chordata > Chondrichthyes > Heterodontiformes > Heterodontidae > Heterodontus > Heterodontus francisci. The sequence continues at coordinate 130,160,034 of NC_090374.1, read as the reverse complement.
TTGGCCCTTGCTGCCTGAGCATAACTGAGGCAGCGTTTGGGGCAGGTTTTGTAGAGGTGGCCTGCCGCGCCGCACAAGTTGCAGCACTTACTCTGCTTACAGTCCTTGGTCTGATGGCCTTCCTTCTTGCAGTTCTTGCAGACAACCATGCTGCAGTTAGCTGCCACGTGACCAAATTTGCCACAGGTGCGACAAACTTTGGGCTGTCCAGCGTAGACCAAGAAGCCTCGACTTTCCCCTAGTAGCGAAGCTCGATGGGGGGTGGATGATGGTTCCATTGGCATCGACCTTCAAGGTCACCTTGACCTGCCGTTTGCTGGTCCAAATCCCAAATGGGTCCTTGACATCCGTGCTGCTGCCGGCCACCTCGCCTGGCACTACTGATACTGAGCTGCTGGCCAATCACAGGCCAATCTTTAAAGGGTCCAGGATCTTATCGCTGGGCTTTTAATTACCCAGGCACTGTACAGTCGTGCCGGGATCCCCCCACCTTTTTGCCCCAGCGCCAGGAGACCTGCCGGCGCAACAAAATTCAACCCAGTTTTCCTCACTTTCTTTCCCCTTTGTTATGGTTTTATCTAAATGTTATTCATTTGCAATATTTCCCTGTTCCAATGAAGGGCCCAAACCTGAAACATCAACTTGCCTGTTCTCTCCACGGATGTGTATTTCAAGAATTTTCTGTTTTTGTTATAAATTGAATTCTCTCTATCTCTGTGGTTTTAATAGCTTTCAAGACTTTCTGGGTAAGTAATTGCCTTGTGTAGTGCTGCTAATAGATAAGGAGATCTTGTGTGCCCTCTATGCTGCCTGCCTGGTGTTCTGTTAGTAGAATAGTGCTTGTGGAGGTCTCCGCAGCAGGCACCGGAAGGCTGTAAATGGATGCTATCCTGATGTTACACAGCTCAACTGGCTGATGTAGCACCGAATTAAAAAAATGAATGCACAGGTAACATATTCCTACATCACTGTGCAAACAAGAACCATTAAGCTTCAAGATGGGCCCTGCAATTGCATTATTTCAAGGGCCAGGTGCCCTGATTGCAAGTAAGGTAATTTTTTGGGAATATTTTCTATTGCAAAGTGTCTGCAAGTACTCTGCACTGTTTTTGGAGGTGTATTAGTGAATTCCTGGATTTGCCAGAGTGTTGGCACATCTTCACGGGGGGGATGGGGGTGAGGTGGGGGGGGAGGTGGCAGAGGAGTATGTGAACTGTCGATGCAAAGGCTGCAACAGGTACGGGGGCAGCACAGGCAGTGACTCTGGATCTGCAGCACGACAGGGAAATGGAGCAGATGCTGTGGAGAGGGCAAATTCTACACCATGCCATCTGTCAAGTTGGAGCAGGACAGCTCCATCTCCTTGGCAGTGACAGGAGGCTATCTGGCAGGCCAGCGAATGCACCCATCATCTCAATGTGCATGCCTATCAGCACTCTCCTGTATGTTGCCCCATCAAGTATTCATCTGAGTCCTCTGCAGCAGTTCTCATCTGCGACCTTGCCCTCCTGTGAGCTGGCAAATGAGCTATCCTTTACCCCTGGCCTGGCTGCAGCCCACTCGTACCTGGTGACTCGGTGACTCACCACATGCTGATCCCAGCTCTGTGCTAGCCTTCAAGGTACTTGCAATGCTAGTATCTGAGCTGCTGGCTGCGAGTGGCAGATCAAGTTGCGGGGCCTCTTCATCAGTGCTGTGCTTTGTTCTTTTTCCTTCTCCTGGGACAGCCGTTCCTGGGCAGGCAGCAGTTCCATGGTGTCTGAAAACAGGAACTCAAAAGGGGAAGGCTGGTGTGAGGAAAGAGGTGTGAGGTGGGAAGCCTGAGGTCCATGGTCACATAATCAGCAGCTGGTTCATCATGTCAGGTAGCAGAATGAGGGTGTGCTGGGAGTTGAGAAGGGGTATAAAGCAGGAACATGCCATCATCCTCAATGTTCTCCGTGACATCAAATGCCATGGGGTCCATCACAGCCTTCCCCATAATGCGGAGAATTATTTCCTCCATAAGGCTCAGGAAATGCAGGGACTTTGTCCCCCATCAGTTTGCCAGTTTGGCTCTGCTGCCTTCTATTGTGTGCAACCTTGCATTGCAAGATGGCAGAATGTTAATGATTGGGTTGCACTGTGTTTAGATGACGTGTCTGCCATAGATAAATAGCTGGAGGTTCATGAAGGCAGGGAGAAATGGGTGTGAGGCTGGCAGCATTGGAAGGTATGTGAGAGTGATGTGGAGTATCTGAAAGTTAGGTGTGAGCTTTGAGAGCCAGGCAGTGCTTCTGGGTGAGTGATAGGGGTGTGGTGCATTGAGTATCATGAGAGGCTGGTGTTGTGGTGGGTTGGAGATGTCATGTGAAGATGTATATAATGACCTTTCATGTGGCACTGCTGCCAGGTCCTCAGGTCCAGACTCTGGGCATTGACCTTTCTGGCCACCTGCTCCCACTCCCTTCTGAGGTTGGTTCTTGAGGGCCTTTTGGACCCCTGCGGAACCATGACATCTCTCCTCCTGCCCACCTGAACTACTAATGCCTCCAGCACCAGATTCATCACTATGGAACCCTCTGTCTGCCCTGGTGTTCACTTTGCAATAATTTATATTGCAGCAATATTTTTGTGCAGCTTTCCTTTAAGGTACAGCCTGTCTTTGAGAAGAGTAGGCTGGCTGTACCACATGATCAGAAAACAATGTTTCTGGGGCCCCTGCTGTGTGCAGAGTGGAGGAGCTGACAGCAGCACGGGAGTCACTTGGGCCAATGCTGCAATCATGCAGATGACGTAGGTCCACGGAAACTGCGTGGTTCCCATCTTGTGACCCCTGCACCTCAAACCAATGTTTAACCCCCTGTGTTTTCATTCTTGTGTTTATTTGTAGAAATTTAATATATTTTTAAATAGCTCTTTGTAGGTTAAAAAATGTTTTACAATTTTATTTCCTATTTTAATCTTGTCTTTTGTAGCTTGTTTTGTAGTTAAAATTGTGCTGGGGAGGCTAGATAAATGACAATTTTAGCACTAAGGAGATACATATTTTCATTTTGGGCTGTTTGATTTCTGGAGATCAATTTTGCAATAATTTTTGCATTTTACCCCATGTTTAAAGATTAATATATTAAAATTGATATTAGGTGTCTAGAACTAAATTTATTGGGCTTCTGACGAGAAAAAAATAATAATTTTTGTGGATTTCACTCCCTGCTTTCTGTTGAATGGTGTGTAATGAAAATCCCACTTGCCAAATGGAAGATATTAATTTCATTGAGTAGAACTTTGCCTGAGACTTTTACAGGAAATTGTTACAAATAACTTTTTTAAAAAGAAAAGCTAGCAGCCAAGATGGCCATGGCAATTTGCACATGAATCAGCAACAGAGCAGACTGGAAATGAACCTGATTGAGTCAGCCTAGCCAGAATAATGGGGTGCTCTCTGATTCAGTTACCTGAGATAGCCTTGTCAATATGTGGTCGTCAAAAGCCATCAACACCCATTGACTTTGAAGGAGCCAAGTATATCTGGGCAGCCTGAGGGGAAAACCTTGAATTTCAGAGAAAATTCCAAACAAACCGCATTAAAACACAAAGAGGTGGTCATGTCATGTGCAACTCTGGGAGATTGTGAATTGTGACTCAGAAGGCAGACTTAACTGAAATCAATCAAGAGAACAGCTCTCTCTTTCTCTCCCTCTCTCCAGAGATCCAGAGAAGCCTCAAGGTGCAGCGGGTAAAGCCCCAAATCTCAGACTCCTACAACCAACAATGGGGATACAAGCAAGTCTGCAACTGTGCACATGGCCCAGCGAGGACTTCAGGACTGCAATTTCAACTAAAGACACTGAGACTACTCAACTGTATTTCAATTCCATTTATTACAGCCTCTACTCCAAACTCCCGACTCTGTTCTTCCCTCTGTAAACTATTTGTGTGTGTGTGTGGCTCTTGTGAGAATGTGGGGATGGGTGTGTAGCGTAATTTAGTAATTTTAACCAGTTTAGAGTGATAAGGATAATAAACTTACATCTTTCTTGTTTAAACTCAAGAAAACCTGTCTGCTTCAGTTGCAATTATATTCAAGGAACAGGAGTAAGTGCTCACCGAGGCAGTAAGTTCAATCACTGTGTTAAAAAACGATAAACCCTGTTGCGGTTAAACCAGAGAAGACGTGAAAGGGGAGCCTGAGACCCCCTTCCTCACCTGGTTGGAACAGGTACTAAAATATTGGCAGGCTGTTGCTGGGCAGATTCCATTCGCCTTGAGTTGCACTGTCCTGGACGAGGGACAAATGGTGTTCTACAAATGCAAAAAAACCTGCAGGTGCTGGAATTCTGAATCAAAAGTAGAAAATGCTGGAAACACTCACCAGGTCAGGCAGCATCTGTGAAGACACTGGACAGATTTATGTTTCAGTTGCGGACTCTTCATCAGAACTGGGAGAAATTACAGATGAACAATGTTTAAAATGTAACCAAACAAAGATGGTCGGTGGGAAAACACAGACGTTATTCTACTTCCTCAGTCATCTTCTCCTGCCTCTTTGTCCCACTTTTCCCCCCAAATGTATTACATCTGCAACATCTTTCAGTTCTGATGAAGGCTCCGCACCTGAAACATCAACTTATCTGTTTTCTTCACAGATGCTGCAAGATCTGTTGTGTGTTTCCAGCAAATATTTATTACAAATTGCACCCTCTGTATTTGTGTTGTTCCATTTTTTTTAACAAAAGTCTTCCATGTTTAAGAAATTCTTTGACGATAAAATGTTATTAATAAAGAAATCTTTTCAAATCTAGTCCCTTTTTCCCAATTTTCTGTATCTGATTTCTACCTGGCGTGATTATGGGATTGATGTGGGCATCTTGGAAAAACAAAAAATTAGTTTTGTTAGCAAGGATATAAATATTTTCATTTTAACCCTATTTTTGGTGGCTGGTGATTAGTTCCGCATTTGTTTGAGGTGACCTTTGAGCATTTTTATGTCTATTTAAAATTTAGACTGGGATTAGAATTTCTGTGGGGGTTATCACAATATCCCATTTTAGCTTCAACAGAAGATTGGTGGAAACCCTGGAAAAATAGCATTAGCAGCCATTCATGCTGGTTTTCCAGGGTTTTTGTCGAAATTTTGTGACAAAATGAGAGTGGAGGCAAGGCTTATTTGAACCAAATATACCTCTAGTAATGAGCTTAATTGGTGCTTTAGTTATCGTGCCATGTCAGTGTTTAATTCAATATGCAAGTGAAAATTAATATTAATTATGCTAGAAATGGCTTTACCATCAGAAAGAGACACAGGTATAAGCAATAAATGTTCAGGAACATTATCACACATAGGATCGCTCCAGCCCAGAAAATTACAATTCTACAATACTCATGACAGCTCTGCACATCCTCAGCCATGTAAATCACTGAATTTATTACTTTAAAAAACATTTTTCACATAGATTAATTATAAATAATGCATTTTTCCGATTGCAAGCTCAGAGCTTGTTGAAATAAATTGCTTCTAAGGTATGATTCAATGTTTGTTAGAAGCTAGCCTGCAGCTGAAAAGTAGCATCCATGTATTGCATCATCTTTCTTTTATCTCATATTTATACATCTCAAATTTTATGAATCTGTAAACAGCAAGGAACCTCAAACATATGAAGTGCTGACATTGAATCTGATGGTATATTTGCATTGAATAAATAAGCTTAGTCCAGTGGGCACAAGGGATCGAAGCACCACCTGCAATAACGTGTGTAACTATTTAGAATACAGACTACTTGTCTTCCCAGTTCCCTGAAACATAACAAATACAATTATCAGTCTGCTGACTATAGTGGTTTGTTACCAGCCATCTTCTTCATATGCCTTCTCATTATTAATATTGCACCAATGGGGAACCAGTGATGCTGAGGTATGGGACCTAGGAGTTCTGTCAATAACAAATGAACAACTATAAACTCGTTTCTGCTCCATCCATCATTCAAGTATAGTCAAAATCCCTTTGTGATAAATCCATTACTTCACTGTCATACGTCTTTAACAGTGGTTCCAAATTTGAAAATATATAGGCCTGGATTTTGCGGTCAACAGTGAACAAATACTGCTTGTCGTTCACTACGCTGATAGCTGCCCACAAAAGTTTTGCCAGCTTCAGAGTGGAGACTTGCTCCAACCTGGCATCTGATCCAGTGCAGCACCCTCTACAGACCATTGGTAGCGATTGTGAGCAGAACAAGAAATAGCAAGGCTGTTCAATCAAATTGAAGAATCCCCACTGAGACACGCAGGGTGCGACATTGGGCTTGGTAGCACCCATTGTTTGGGTGCTGCGGGTGCTGTTTGGGGACCAATGTGGTGTCCGATGCGCACGCTCATGCTTTTGCCATGAATTGCACTAGATGCCATCTTGGTGAGGGTGTTCTCACGCATAGCGAATGTTCACCGGAATGTGCAGAGCAGGCATTTCATGATGTCAATCAGCCTGCAATGCTGATGTAAACACCAGCGGTGCAATGGTGGTGTCCAACCCTCCAGCTAACATCCTCTCAACCATGCGCAGTTGAAAATGTGCTGAGCAGCAGGAAGGAGACCCACTACTGCTAATTAAAAGGATCATCTACTACATACAGATTAGTTGATTTCTTCTGGCTGTTGCTACAATTCTACAAGTGTTTGGCGCTTCCATAGTTCTTTCAAGTTGCAAAGGTCAGGGAGTGGTATGGCAGGTCGTGAAGGAATTTTTGCTGACTTCAAGGATTCTGCACAAACCAGTTGCTCCCAGACATGGGTGCACTAGTAGGCATTCTGCTTGGAATGGAGCATGACTGGGAGAATGAACAGAGTCACACAGAGCAGGAAAAACTACAATAAGAGGGAGAAAGATGGGGGGAGAAGGGCTCTCAGCAGGAGGCGCTATCCACCCAGGGTGTTCAGGGAGAAATTCTCTGACCTGAACCTCAGCAAAGAACAATATGTGAGATGCCTGTGCTTCTCACTGAAATCTGCCACCTGCTACAGCTGCAATGCTACCTCAGAGCAGGGCGAGGACAGGACTGTCAGTGGCTGTGAAGGTGACCGTGGCCATGAACTTTGTGATAAATCCATTACTTTACCATCATACATCTTTAGCAGGGGTTTCAAATTTCAAAGTGAAGAAATGCTGCTCGCTGTTCACTAAGCTGATAGCTGCCCACAAACAAAGGTTTCACAATCTTCAGAGTGGAGACTGGTTCCTTCTAGGCTGGTGCTGGAGATATTTCCAACATCTCAGTTTGTTGCCCACAGTTGCATAAGGGAGGTCACCAAGGCTCTGTATTCAAAGAGAGCTAACGAACTTTCATTCTGCCTTACCACAGACAAGCAGGTAGAGTGAGCATGTGCCTTCACTAGGATTGCAGGTTGTCCCATGGTGCAGGGTGCCATTGACTGCATGTACATTAATTTGCGGTCGCTGCATTCAACCCTACCCTATACCAGATTTGAAAGGGATTCCACTCCCTCAACATCCAACTGGTGTATGACTATATAGAGAATCATGCATGTCAATGTCCAGAATCCTGGCAGTAGTCATGATGCCTGCATTCTGTAGTAGTCCGCTCTGCCAGCTGCATTTGAGCCACCATGGAAAACCAAAGGGTGGTTATTGGGCAATATTGGGCTATCCACTGACAACATGACTGATGACTTGGATGTGCAACCAACATACACACTCTCAGCATGCTTATAACAAAAGCCATGCTGCCGCACAAAACATGATAGAGAAGGCCAAGGGCATGTTTAAACAACACTTCCGCTGTTTGGATACACCTGGAGGAGCCCTGCATTACTCAGCAGAGTGCGTCTCAAGATCCCTGATGGTCTGCTGCATGCTGCACAACCTCGCCATCATGAGGGCACAGCCCTAGCCACCAGCTATACAATGAACAACTGAGGAGAAGGAGCATGAGGAGGAGGACGAAGAAGAGGAAGAGAGGAGAAAAACTAATACAGCTTCTTTCTGCCCAGACTTTCCATGAAGAACTAATTCGAGTGGGATACCAGTAATTGCAATGCTAGTTCCCCATTCACTAACAGTCCCACATCTTACCTCCTCTCTACTGGGCCATCACAGCACCCACTTGCCCACAATGCAAAAATAAAAGCCACAACAAAATAAAAATTCCAAACCAAATTTATAAATTAAACCATGTCATATTACATACAAATGTAAATTAATCACCCTTGTGCATTCCCTTAGTACCTGTCTTCCATGTGCCTTTGCCTGGTCTAGTGCTCCTCCACAGTGCCACCCCAGTGCCTGCAGCATGGCTGGTGGAAGGCTGCTGGCTTTCAGTGGTGGAGATTGCAGATGGATCTTGGATGATGACCTCAAACAGCTCTGGACCTGGAAGGCCCAGCTTCAGACTGCACCATTTTGGCAGGGGTGCCAGCAGTTTTAGCTGGCTGACATACAGGCAATAGCAAGGGCACTGACAGAGTGGCAGGGGTGTGGAGGATGAATGCTGTCACACAGAGGGCAGTAGGTCATGTTCCATGGAGCCACTGACACTCGCCTGCAGTGGTGCCTCAGCAATCCTATTAATCCAAAAGCAAAATACTGCGGATGCTGGAAATCTGAAACAAAAACAGAAAATTCTGGAAATATTCAGCAGGTCAGGCAGTATCTGTGGAGAGAAAAACAGAGTTAACATTTCAGGTCTGTATGCCCTTTCATCAGAACCTAGTAATCTATTGGGAGACAGATTGCTAGAATGCTGTGACACCATGCGAGCTCCTTTGAAACTGATATCTATAGCCATGATGACAGCAGTCTGAGTTTCCACTGCAGCACTCAGATGTTGGATGTCTGCTGCTTATGCTGCAATGTAAGCTGAGACATTGGTCATCAGATGCTGCATCACTGCTGGGTCCACAGGTGTGCAAATGGAGTTTGCCACCACTTACATGCTGGAAATGATGGGCTCCAAGCTCTGAGAAAAGCCCTGTGTCAAGTAGGTGTCTGACTCCTCCATGCTCCTTGACATTGACCACAGGCTTTCTGGCAGGTTTCCCAAAGCACCAAGTATTTTGTTGTGCATATCTATCAAAGTACTTCTGTAGCTAAAGTCCTCTGACTCCTCTGCAGTGGAACCCATGTGTGACCTCGCCTTCTGGTGAGCTGGCACCTATGCTATCCTTGTCCCCTGCCCTGGCTGCAGTGCACTCATGCCCAGTGTTTCACCATCTGCAGATCCTCCATTGTCTGCCCATGATGCAATGTCTTTTGAGTATCTGAAAGGAAAAAGGCACAAGGTTAAGGTTGTAGAGAGGGTAGGGGGGAAAAGTAAGAGGTACATGCTTACACCATCGGCAGCTTGTAAATCAGAAGAGATTGGGGGCTGAGGTGTAAGTGGGATGTGAGAAGGAGTATTAGGTATGAGGATAGTTATATTCAATGGTTGCAGTCTTGCCACTGGCCACAGCTTCAGCAATGGCCATTCCAATAATGGCCAGCACCATCTCCTTCGGTGGGCTTAGGAAATGCAGCCATGCCTCTTCTCCTCTGGTTATGTCCTGTGACCTCCAGTTGTGCACCACCTTGTCCTGCAAGACAGAAGGAAGTGTATCAGTGAGTGTTGTGCAATCTGTTTGAGTGATGCAGCTGTCAAGGTTGAATAGCTGGCAGTGTGTTTGAAGATTGGTGACCGCTTTGCGGGAAACTTCCATTCAGTCCACAAGCGTGACTCCAAGCTTCCAGGCGCCTAGCGTTTTCAATCTCTCATTCTAACCTTTCTGTCCTCAGCCTCCTACACTGTTCCAATGATGCTCACTGTAAGCTCGATGAACTACAGCTCATCTTTTGAGTAGGCATTTTGCAGTCTTCCAGACTCAACATTGAATTCAACAATTTGAAATCATAGTTTCTGCTTCAATATTGTGTTTTCTTTTTGTTTTTGGACAGCAGCTGTTGTTGATGTTTCTGCTTTTCCCATTTACACCTCTTCTAGGCCCATATTTTGTTTCTTTACTTGTCCCATTACCATCTCTTTTTACCTTGCACCATCATCCCTTTTGTCATTTAATATCTCCTGCCTTCCACCCTATAATAATCCTTCCCTTTACTTTGTTCTTCTCCTCCCCACTTTCTCTGCCTCTGTACTTGCTTAAAACATATTATAGCTCTAATATTGCTCCCAGTTCTGATGAAAGATCACTGACCTGAAGCATTAATTCTGTTTCTCTCTCCATAGATGCTGCCAGACTTGCTGACTATTCCCAGTACTTTTTGTTTTTATTTCAAATTTCAAGCATCTGCAGTATTTTGCTCTTGTAAAAATAAATGTACCTGTTTGGGCTTGTTCTGTCCCTAAATCTTCTTCCCATTATATTCACCTAATGGTAAAGTCGCAATGGCTCCCCCATTCAAGCCACCAGTTAAAAATGCAATTGCTATCTGATGACATTTTCCTACCTGATCTGCATATTTAAAGAAGGATCCTGTTGACTTCAGGAGGGTGTCCTTTCAGCTACTCTGAAGAGTAGGTTAAAATAGAAGACAACAGCCGACATTGGGTGGTAAGCCTCCTGGATGATTTTATTGCCTGTCAATTAATTGGAATCAATTGGAAGTATGCTGGCTCTTCAATAGACCCTGATTTTAGCTATTTTAGTTTCAGTAAGTTATGAAAGTTATTTCATCTGCTCACACTTTAAAGAGAAGGTCCCAGTTTTCTGCAATGTTGTTTGAAAGCTATTCTGAGACCAATAAGAAAAGTCTTTGATAGGGTGGAGCCCTCTGTGATTGACAGCTTGATGGGCCAGGGGACTATTTCCCACATTGAAGACAGCAGTACAGAGAGAGACACACACAGACAGAGTGAAAGGATAGACAGTGTGTTTGTAACAGGCAGTCAATAGCTGCAAAGCTAAGTGATTTTAAAGTTCCATGCCAGTCTGATAAACAGAGTTAGGCAGCTCTGAGATTATAGAGAATGAATATATGGTTAGAGATGACAGCCTAGCACTTCCGCTTGTTTTTGGGAGTGGAAGTTAGGCTTCCTAGGAGTAGAGGTGCTTCAAGTTGATATGGAGACCTGACTGCCTATCTGCACCATTTCCACTGGATAGATGGGAGTTAAAATCATCCCTGTATTATAATCATATGAACATGATCTCATTGTTTTAATATCCTGTAGGACGAACAGTTAATTCCTTGAAGGACAATTTGAACCATCTGCATGGTTGGCCCAGAATTTACCTGATTGCTCTATGTCTGTAGCATTTGAGCTAGACATCGACAAAGGCAAATTCCTGGCATGGCCACCATTATCCTGCATTTGATGTTCCAAGATATGGTGCAGAAATGTCTGTCGGCGCACAAGACAGCTACCCAACTGTCTGAAGTGAATCTGTATGTCATCCTCCATTCCTGTTAAAATGTTCCTAATATTTTACTGTTGTCCCAGTATGAGAACTGCTAGGTCTTCTCTCAGCGTGACAAAATGTTGTTTACTAAATGGAACATGAATCACAGAAAATTGTACAGCAGTCACGATGATAGATTGTATTGTCGCCATCTGGAGTGCAGCATTCCATTCTGATTAAACAAAGACCCTAGCAAAATTATGGGGTGGAGGACAGGCGGGGAGGAAAAGTAAATTTGCACCCTAACTGGAAAGAAACATTTCCAAGATAAACATTAAAAATAACAATTTGACAATTTTCAAAAACTCCTCATAGTGATAAATCAATTCACATAACCTCAGTAATATATTTTTAAATGAAGAAATGTGACGAGATATCAAGATACCTTTATGGAGCTAAAAGAACCCATATAAAATTGTATGTGTTTACAAGATATACTTTCTTGAACAGAAATTCTGAACTATTCGATATTGCAGTACAACTATGGAGGAAATGCTGTACAGAAACAATGCATCAGTGAATACATAAAATTAAACGACTTGGAAACACATATAATCAATGATGACAATTGACAAAAAGGTAAAGACTGTTAATTAAATATATATTTGATTAACTGTATAATATGGCATAAGTTGGATAGCAGAATTATCAATCGTAAATTTGGAGAAAAAAGTAAATGAACAGAACAGACTGTGTAACAGATTGTCCAGAGTACATTTGGATCTTGAAATAAATCTGTATTAGCTACAGTGGTGGGAAAAGAATACCACAGAGGTGAAGAAGATTGGTAATAATGCGCTGATAAAAGAAAAAAGGATGAAGTGCAATCTGCTAGGATGAAAGGGTGAAAAAAATAGGAAACTATACATAATATCATTTTGCATGCCTGAAACAAAATAGACCTGTTTCTGCAAAGGTCAAACACATCCAAGTTATATATGGACAGGAGAAATTAAAAAATTCAGCCTGCAAGTAATTTTCCAGATTCTGGTTTTCCAATGTCCTGTTTGTGAGGGTCCATAATTATGAATATCTAAATATTTTACCAGACCTGTTAATCCAGGAATTTTCTTAGTTGTGCACAAATGCAAAATCAAATAAATCACAAGAAACTCATCCACTCAATGGCTTAAAACGGGCGACTCTCTCAATGAACTGTCTACCATTCAAAGTATCAGGAAAGTTGGACTGTCCAATCATATAATGCAAAGCAGGATAATGGCTTTTCCTCCTCAATGGATTTGTTTTTGCCACTATAAACCAAAAATAAATGCAAAGAAGGTCTTACAATTAGGAGATATAGAGCGAGATTGAAACGAGATGGAATCTTTCATTCCTTGAAGCAAATAAAAGTAATTTGGAAGGCGATGGAAAGGATTAGAGGCAAGTGAAGACAGATGGTGATGCAATTGCAGATAGTTGGAAGTAATTTAGGCATCCTCAACAATTCAAATATTATGATGAAATGTCCTGTTTCATTTTTGTTCTCATCTAAATCTACTTGGATTCGGTATAATGTTTTTGTAAACTGCTGACAAACCTTTGGAAACAAGTGGTAGATTTTAACAAGAGAGACATCTTTGAATCAGCAACCTAGCTGCAGATCAATAAAGAAACAGAAAAATATGCCTCCATTACAGAATCACAGATTCATTACAATGCAGAAGGAGGCCATTCAGCCCATCGTGTCTACACTGTCTCTCTGAAAGAGCAATTCCCTCAGTTCCATTCCCTCGCCTTCTCCCCGTAACCCTGCACATTCTCCTCTTCATATTACAGTCTAATTCCCTTTTGAATGCTTCAATTGAACCTGCCTCCACCATGTTCTCAGGCAGCGCATTCCGGACCTTAACCACTTGTTGCGTGAAAACGTTTTTCCTCATGTCACTTTTATTTCTCTTACCAAATACTTTAAATCTGTACCCTCTCATTCTTGATCCTTTCATGAGTAGGAACAATTTCTCGATATCTACTCTGTCCAGACCCCTCATGATTTTGAATACCTCTATGAAATCACCTCTCAGCCTTTTCTTCTCCAAGGAAAACAGTCCTAACCTCTCCAATCTATCTTCATAATTGAAGCTCCTCATTCTTGGAACCATTCTTGTGAATCTTTTCTGTTGTCATTCCAATGCCCTCACGTTTTTCCTAAAGTGCGGCATCCAGAACTGGATGCAATATTCGAGCTGAGGCTGAACTAGTGTCTTATACAACATAACCTCCATGCTCTTGTACTCTATGCCCCTATTAGTAAAGCCCAGGATACTGTATGCTTTATTAACCGCTCTCTCAACCAGTCCTGCCACCTTCAATGACTTATGCACATATACACCTAGGTCCCTCTTCTCCTGCACCTCCTTAGAATTGTACCCTTTATTTTATATTGCCTCTCCTTGTTCTTCCTACCAAAATGAATTACATCACATTTCTGTGCATTGAACTTCATCTGTCACCTGTCTGCCCATTCCACCAACTTGCCTATGTCCTTTTGAAGTTCAACTCTATCCTCCTCACAGTTCACAATGCTTCCAAGTTTCGTATAATCTGCAACCTTTGAAATTGTGCCCTTATACCAAGGTTTAGGTCATTAATATATATCAGGAAAAGCAAGGGTCCCACCACTGATCACTGGGGAACTCCACTACAAATCTTCCTTCAGCCCGAAAAGCATCCATTAACCACTAGTCTTTGTTTCCTGTCACTCAGCCAATTTTGTATCCATGTTGCTACTATCCCTTTTATTCCATGAGCTACAGATATGCTCACATGTCTGTTGTGTGGCATTGTATCAAATGCCTTTTGAAAGTCCATGTACACCATATCAACAGCATAGCCCTCATCAACCCTTTCTGTTACCTCCTCAAAAAACTCCAGCAAGTTAGTTAAACATGATTTTCCCTTAAGAAATCCACGCTGGCTTTCCTTAATTAACTCGCATTTGACAATGTGACTATTAATTTTGTCCTGAATTATTTTTTCTGGAAGTTTCCCCACCACTGAAGTTAAACTACTGGTCTGTAGTTGCTGGGCTTATCTTTACATCCTTTTTTGAACAAAGGTGTAATGTTTGTAGTTCTCCAGTCCTCTGGCACCACCCCCGAGTCTAAGGAAGACTGAAAAATTATGACCACCTCACTTCCCTCAGTATCCTTGGATGCATCTCATCTGGTCCTGGTGCTTTATCCACTTTAAGTACAGACAGCCTATCTAATACTTCCTCTTTATCAATTTTAAACCCCTTTAGTGTTTGAATTACCTCCTCTTTCAACATTTCCTGGGTTGCATCTTCTTCCTTGGTAAAGACAGATGCAACGTATTCATTTATTACCTCTGCCCTCTGCCTCCATGTGTAAATCTCTTTTCTGGTCCCTAATCGGCCCCACTCCTCCTTTTATCACTCTTCTACTATTCACGAGCTTAGAGAAAAGTTTGGGATTTCCTTTAATGCTAGCTGCCAGTCTCTTTTCATGCTCTCTCTTTTCTTCTCTTATTTGCTTTTTCACTTCCCCTCTGGGCCTTCTATATTCAGCCTGGTTCTCAATAGTATTTTCTACCTGGCATCTGTCATAAGCACACTTTTTCTTCTCTATCTTACTCTCTACCTCTTTGTTATCCAGGGAGCTCTGGATTTGTTTGCCTTACTTTTCCTCTTCGAGGGAACATACCTTGACTATGCTGGAGCTATCTCTTCTTTGAAAGTGGCCCATTGTTCATCTACCAGTTTTTCTGCCACCTTTTGACTCCAATTTATTTGTCCCAGCTCTATTCTTACCCTATTGAAGTTGGCCTTTCCCCCGGTTAATTATTCTTACTCTGGATTGCTCTTTGTCCTTTTCCATAGTCAGCCTAAACCTTATGTTACAATAATCACTGTCCCCTAAATGCTCTCCAACTGATACTTGATCCACTTGGCCCACCTCATTCCCAAGAACCAGGTCTAGCAGTGCCTCCTTTCTTGTTGGACTAGCAACATACTGTTGTAGAAAATTCTCCTGAATGCACTCCAGGAACTCTTGCCCCTCACTGCCCTTTACACTACTGTTATCCCAGTCTATGTTTGGGTAATTAAAGTTCCCCATTATAACGACCCTATAATTTTTGCATCGCTCTGTAATTTCAATGCAAATTTGTTCCTCCATGTCCACTAGTTGGTGGTCTACAGACGACACCGCGCAATGTAACCATACCTTTTTTATTCCTTAGCTCCAGCCAAGTTGATTCTGTCCTTGACCCCTCTGGGACATCCTTTTTCTCCAGCACTGCAATGCTCTCCTTAATCAATATCGCCACCACTTCCCCTTTTTTCCCTTTCTTATCTTTCTTGAACACCTTGTATCCAGGAATATTTAACACCTAGTCCTGCCCTTCTTTGAGCCAGGTCTGTTCTAGCTGCAGCATCATATTTCCACATGGCAATCTGTGCCTGTACCTCACCCATCAACCCAGTTGAAGAAATTATAAGTTCCCCTCTTTATCTATCATACTTCCTGTATCATATTGGTGTTCTCTATCAGACTTAAATAGAGGCAAAGTTAACCTAAGCACATTTCTTGTCGCTGATTGGCTCATTTGCAAATCTATCTCAGCAAACTTTTAAAGAACTATGAAAGAAAGTCTGTCATTTGGAATGTACAAAGAAACCTTTCCACCAATACAAAATACCCTGGCCTGAAAATCCATGGCAGTTTCCGCATACTTCCGCCATATCGTTGTATGAAATGTGGTGGACTAAACACACATTAAATGTACTGATATTTATACATCTTTATATTTACTGCTATTTTGCAATCACACTTAAAAAATGAGAAAGAAAGCTTCAATCTGAGTTCTGACTTGCAGTCTGAGAATAATCAAACTCTGATTGACCAGAATTGAGAACAGAAAGTACTGGAAATACTCAGCAGGTCTGGCAGCATTCAGGTCTATGACCTTTAATCAGAACAGACATGAAATGTTAACCCTGTTTCTCTCTACACAGATGCTGCCAGACCTGCTGAGTATTTCTGACACTTTCTGTTCTCATTTCAGCGTTCCAGCATCCGCAGTATTTTGCACTTATCTGATTGACCAGACTCTGTTCACTTAATAGGAGTTAGACTTATCATAGAATTGTTACAGCACAGAAGGAGACCGTTTGACCCATCGTGTCCATGCCAGCTCTCAGCAACAGCTACTCAACCAGTCCCACTGCCCCATCTTTTCCTTGTAGCCCTGCAAATTTTTCTCTTCAGACAATTATCCAAACCTTTTTGAAAACCACAATTAAATTCTGCCTCCACCAGACTCTCAGACAGTACATTCCAGATCTTAAACACACGCTGTGGAAAATGGTTTCTCCTTAGGCGGTTCTTTTGCCATTCATCTTAAATCAGTGTTGTCTGGTTCTCGACTCTTCCACCAATGAGAGCAATTTCTCCCTTCTTACTTGTCCAGACCCCTCACGATTTTGAACACCTATATCAAATCTCCTCTTAATCTTCTCTTCACTAAGGAGAACAACAGTAGCTTCTCCAATCTATCCTCACAAATGAAGTCCCTCATCCCTGGAACCATTCTTGTAAATTTTTTCTGCGCACTCTCTAATGCCTTCACATCCTTCCTAAAGTGTGGTGCCCAGAATTGGATACAATGGGCTGGATTTTATGGGCCCCCATGAGGTGGGGTCGAAGGCGGTATGGTCACAGAGAATCGCACAGGTGGTGGTGGTGCCTCCCCATCGCCTACTGATCTTACCGGGGTCGGGATAGGCCAACGATGGCCTTCCTGCCCAGAGGACAATTGAGGCCCTTACATGGCCTATTAACGGCCAATTAAGGGCTTCTTCCTGCCACCACTGGGACCTTGCCAGCAGCTGGGGGTGCCTCTGTCACACAGGCAAGGCACCATGTAACACGAAGCATGCTCCCTGCGGACCTGGGGGGTCCTTCCTCTGTGGGCAATCTGTGTCCCCTGGAAGACCTCCGCTGGGAAGCACTTTACCTCCCCCTGGACTGCACGACCACACCCACCCACCTCGCCAGGGCCTTCCAAACTAGCCCTGGTGACCCTGCCTCACTTAGCTGAGGTCCAGCGTTCCAGCACTGGGTGGCACTGCCGATACTGCTGAGCTGCTGGCCCTCTGATTGGTCTGAGCTCTTTGAGGTGGGATACCAGTCTTCAAAGGGACAGGAATCCCAGTTTATGAAACTTAGATTTAAAAAGACCAGAGGATTGCTGGGGGACATGAAAATGCAGAGGCGGGCTTTCTCTCACCTTTTTGGCCCAGTGCCGGGAGCCCCACCTCCAACATGCAATCCCAACCAATACTTAAGTTGAGGCTGAACCAGTGTTTTATAAAGGTTCACCATAACCTCCTTGCTTTTGTACTCTATGCCCCTATTTATAAAGCACAGGATCCTATTTGCCTTATTAACTGCTTTCTCAAGCTGACCTGCCACCTTCAATGATTTGTGCACATATACTCTCAGGTCCCTTTGCTCCTGAACCCTGTTTAGAATTGCATCCTTTATTTTATATTGTCTCTCCTTTTTCTCCACCCAAGTGTATCACTTCACACTTCTCTGCAGTAAATTTTCTCTGCCACGTCTCCTCCCATACCAATAGCCTGTCTATGTCCTCTTGAAGTCTATCTCTATCCTCCTCACAGTTACAATAACTTTGTGTCATTTGCAGATTTTGAAATTGTGCTCTGCACACCAATATCTAGATCATTAATATAGATTAAGAAAAGCAATGGTCCTAATACCAATCCCTGGGGAACCCCACCAAAGTTCTTCTTGCAGGATGAAAAACCACTACTCTCTGTTTCCTGTCCTTCAGCCAACTTTGTATCCATGCTGCCACTGTCCCTTTTATTCCATGGGTTTTAACTTTGCTGACAACTCTGTTGTGTCTTATTAAATCTTTATCAAATGCCTTTTGGAAGTCCATGTATATCACATCAATGTTTACCTTCACCAACCCTCTCTGTTATCTCATCAAAAAACTCAAGCTAGTTCATTAACCATGATTTGCCCCTAATAAATCCATGCTGGTTTTCCTTAATTAATCCACATTTGTCCAAGTGACTGTTAATTTTGTGCCAGATTATCATTTCGAAAAGTTTTCCCACCACCAACGTTGAACAGACTGGCCTGCAGTTGCTGGGTTTATTCCTACACCCTTTTTGGGATTTTGTGGGCTTAAAAAGATCTAGTTCCGCAATGACTATTAGAAAACACCATGTCATCCGTCTCACTACAAACAGTGCCACAGAAGATCCTCAAATACCTATGTTTAATAAATGCGGTACATATATCACATGCTTTTTCCCACCACACTTGAGGTGTCACACAGTTTATATGAAATTTTGTGTGCCACATTTTCATGTTAATAAATCAGTAACAAATGACAACTCAAGAAGTAGGCATTGTACACATCAGCAAGTAGAAATTTAAAAATTATCATGAAGTTCAAAAAACTATAATCCAAGATGAGCAATCAGCAACAACTAGCAACAAATGAGAAGAAGCCAACAATAACTTGCACTTATATGGTGCCTTTAATACATCCAAAGATCCCCAAGCACTTCTCAGAGGCCATGGGGCCGGATTTTCAAAGTGGAGGAGGGAAACAGGAGCTTGTAGTGGTTTTTGGTCTGAAACCTGCCACCGCTGGGAAGCTGGTTCAGATTGCAATTTTCAAGTCGGAAAGCCTTAATTGGTATGAAGACAGGTTTCCTGTCCTCTCAGAGTCAGTGGGATTGAAAATGGCAGTGCGCAGCTCATGTGTGGGGCTCATGTAGACTTCCACGGCAGCCATCACTGAGGCTGCTTGTTGTCCTGAGGGAGAGATATGCCTTCCACAGAACCTGCAGGAAGTGAGATATCACAGTGGAACTGGAGGGCTGCCACTAGGGGCAGGGCAGACCCTCGCTTCATCGATACCCACCTGGATCTAATGCCATGAGGGAGAGGAGGGATGTCCTCTTCCCAGAGGGTGGCAGGAGGAGGCCACCTCATCGTGCAGCAGGGGCACCTCTCTGTTCAGTGTTATCCCCCTCCAGCCCCTCTTCTTCCTCTCGTACCTCCTGCTCCTTCCCTGATAAGCTATCTCCTCCCAGGGTCTCACTGTCCTCAAGGTCCACACCTCTCTGGAGGGTCATGTTATGGAGACAGCAGCAGACCATCACAATGACAGAGACCCTTGCGGGGGGTGGGGGGGGGGGGGGTGGTGGTTTGCAGTGGGGGTGCAGATTGGAGGGCACCACCTAACCGATCCAGGCACCAGAATTGCATTTTCAGAAACCGGATAGCCTGCTCAATGATTGCCCTGCTGAGCAGGTGGCATTGGTTGTTTCACCTCTGTATCTCTGTCTGGGGTTCCCATAGAAATGTCAGTAGCCATCTCTTCAAGGGATTTCCCTTGTCTCCTTGGATCCATCCATGCACTTTGTGGGATGGAGTGACGATCGGAAGAGGCCTGCACTGGCAGAGGATGAAGGAATCAAGACAGTTGCCAGAAAAGCGAGTGCACACACAGAGGAAGCTCTTGTTGTGGTCGCAGACCATGTGGATATTGTGGAAATAGAAGCCCTTCTTATTGATGGAACTCTCTGGCTGATCACTGGGTGCTTTGATGGCCGCTTGGGTACAATCGATGATGCCCTGCACCTGACGGAATCCATCGATCATGTCAAAGCTCAATGCCCTCTGTGCCAGACAGACCCATCTATGTCAAAGTGGGTTTAGTCTCTGCTCTCCTGAAAACGGCATCCATTACCTTCCTGATCGCCTGATGAGCTGCCAACTGCGAGATGCTACCTAGGTCCACAGCTGATCCATTGGAACGACCTGGTTGCATAGAAGTTCAGAACACCTGAGACCTTGATGACTGCAGGTAAGGGACTGCCATAGGGCCACAGATCATTGTAGAGCAGAGCACACAAAACCTAGACCATCTGCCGGGATAGGTGCAGGCTCCCATGGCTCTGACACTCTGTCATTTGCAGGAAGCTCATTCTTGGGCTGTGCATCCAATGTCATGGATAGCACCTTTGTCTCCTTGCAGCCCCCACTGTGCTCCTCTCGCTTGCAGCTATCCAGGAGGTTTCTATCTGCTGCAGCTTATCCTGGCTGCTCTCTCCAATGTCAGAGTCACCCAGTCCCATCTGACCTCCGTCAGCTGGGCCTTGAACACTCACCAGGCATTCCCATGCCAACACCAGGTGCCACAGTGATGCCAGCGGACTCACTTCCCTATCCGATTTTATATAAATCTCCAATGTAACACAACTCATACATCTGCAATAATATCTTCAATGAGACACATCTGAGGCAGCCAAGCTTTATTTGCTGCCTCTGCTTTAAATTAAGCAGCCATTTCCATTGCCTTCATCTCCCTTCACAATGCTCCTGTCTTCACTATTAGGGATGGGCAATAAATGCTGGCCTAGCCAGCGACGTCTACATCACATCAATGAATAAAAAAAACTACCCTTCCACATTCCCTACTTGGCGTTTCCCCTGTTCCCAGCCTTTAAAAATAGCTCCCTGCTCCTGACAAGCCTGTTAATGAGCTCGTCAATGAACTCAACAGGCAATTAATTGGTGGTGAACGCTCATCCCATTCCCTTCCTGCGGCTGAAATTTTAAAATAGGAATACATTCTGGAGGCGGCGGGATCCAGTGGCGATCTCCAAGAACACGACATTCATGGGATCTTTTATAGCCACTTGAGAGAGCAGGCAGGGCTTTGATTTAAGGTTTCATCCAAAAGATGGCACTTTAAATAGTGCAGAGCTCCCTTCATTCTGATATGACAGCCTAAATTTTATGATTAAGTATCTGGAGGGGACTTGAGTCAGCGGTGAAATTGCTACCACTGAGCCAAGGCTGACTGCTAATGATAACTTCTCAAGTAGCAGGATTGCTAGATGTAACACTAATACAAAAGCAAAATACTGCGGATGCTGAAAATCTGAAATAAAAACAGAAAATGCTGGAAATATTCAGCAGATCTGGCAGCAACTGTGAAGAGAGAAACGGACTTAACGTTTCAAGTCAATGATCTTTCATCGAAACTGGGAGAAGTTAGAAATGCAATAGGTTTTGAACAAATGAAAGGGGGGAGGGTGGGAAGAAGAACAAAAGGGAATGACTGTGATAGGGTGGAGGGCAGAAGAGCTTAAATGACAAAAGGTTACATGGTGCAAAGGCAAAGGGAGTGGTAATGGGACAAGTAAAGAAACAAAAGATGCATCTGGAGGAGGTGTAAATGGCAGGATTCTGATTAGCTGCTGTCCGAAAACAAAGTAAAGGAAATGGGAGACAATCAAGAGAAAAAAACAAACCAGCAAAGAAAAATGAAAAAAATGGGGGTGAGGGTACATTAACCATTAACCATGTCGGCTAACATGGAGACCAAGAGGGAGAGTCAGCAGTTTCATGGAAATAGGGTCAATGGAGCAGGAGGTGAGTGTCATAGACAAGATGAGCTTGGAGAGGGCGTGAGGGGAGATAGGAGAGAAACTAGATAAAGATGGGAGTTCAGGGCTAGGGCAGGGGATATCTTTAGAGGAAGGTTGGCCTGGTGGACTAGTGGAAGGGAGGAACATGGCAGAGGTAGCTGATCGGATGGTCTCAAACTTAGTGACAAAGAAGTCCATAAGCTGCTTGCACTTATTGTTGGAGTTGAGGATGGAGGAGACGGGAGAGGGGTTAAAGAAAATAGTTTTCAGTAGAGAGAAGAGTCAGGAGTTATCTTTGCAATCCAGGATGATCCTGGAATAGAGAGAACTTTTAGAAGACGACAGTAGGACCCATTAGTGCTTTATGTGCATAAAGGAATGTCTGTGGATGTTATTTCTGTGGACTTCCAGAAGGCATTTGACAAGGTTCCGCATAAAAGTTTGTTCCACATGAAAGAATGTTAACAAAATGAGAACGCATGGAATTGGAGACAATGGGTTGGATTTTATCAAGCCCTTGACATCGGGCTCCATGGCGGCAGTGGGGTGGGAGGGGGATGGTGGTGCCAGAATATGGTTCCGGCAGAGGCCCGCCATGGAGGCCGACGCCAGAAGGTCCCAGCCATATCCCTTAATTTCCTACTACCCAAAAATCTATAGACGTTTGTCTTAAATATACTTAATGACAGAGCATCCACAGCTCTCTGGTGTAGAGGATTTCAAAGATTCACAACCTTCTGAGTGAAGAAATTTCTTCCTATCTCAGTCCCAAATGGCCAACTCCTTATTCTGAGACTGTGACACTGTGTTCTAGATTCCCCAGCCAGGGGAAACATTTTCTCAGCATCTACCCTGTCAAGCTCCTTAAGAATTTTCTATGCTCCCATTAGAAGATCTCTTATTCTTCTAAACGCCAGGGAATATCATTCTAGTCTACACAACTCTCCTCATCGGACAATCCCTCATCCCAGGAACCAGTCTAGTGAATCTTTGTTGCACCCCCTCTAGGGCAATTATGTCCTTCCTTAGGTAAGGAGATCAAAACTGCACACTGTACTTGAGGTGTGGCATTGCACCAATGCCCTGTATAATTATACTAATACTTCTTTACTCTTGTACTCCAATCCTTTTGTAACAAAAATTAGCATACTTTTTGCCTTTTTAATTGCTTGCTGTACCTGCATGTTAATTTCCCATGGTTCATGTACAAGGACACCCAAGTCCTTCTGAATGCACACACTTCCCAATCTCTCACCATTCAAAAAATATTCTGTTTTTTTTACATTTTTCCTACCAAAGTGGCTAGCTTTACACTTCACCACATTGTATTCCATCTGTCATGTTCTTGTCCACTCACCCAACCTGTTCTTATCCCTCTGCAGCTTCTTTGTGTCCTCCTCACTGCTTACTTTCCTGCCTAACTTTGTATCATCAGCAAACTTGGATATGTTACATTTCGTCCCCTCATTTAAATTATTAATATAAATGGTAAACAGCTGAAGCACAAGTACAGATCCTTGCGGTACCCTCCTACTTACAGCCTGCAAACCTGAAAATGTCCCCTCTATTCCTACTCTCTGTTTTCTGTCCATTAACCAATCCTCAATCCATGCTAATATATTACCCCTAATCACATGCATCCCAATTTTGTGTAATAAACTCTTGTGTAGCACTTCATCAAATGCTTTTTAAAGATCTAAGTACACAACATCCTCTGGTTCCGACTTATTCCACTAGTTACATCCTCAAAAAACTCCAACAGATTTCCCTTTTACAAATCCGAGTTGACTCTACTTAATCATATTAGGATTTTCTAGGTGTCCTGTTACCATGTCCCGAATAATAGATTCTAGCATTTTGTCGACTACTGATGTTAGGCTCACTTGGGGTCTATAGTTCCCCTTATTCTCTCTTCCTCCTTTCTTAAATAGCAGGGTTATGTTTTCTACATTCCAATATTTGAGAACTGTTCTAGAATTTAAGGAATTCTGGAACAGCAAATTCAATGCATCCACTATCTCTGCAGCTATCTCTTTTAAAACCCAAGCATACAGGTCATCATTAATTTCTCCAGTACTATGTCTTTACTTATACTGATGTCTTTAACTTCCTCTTTCTTGCTAGACCCTTGGTTTCCCATTATTTCCAGAATGATTTTGTCTTCTACAGTGAAGACAGATACAAAGTATTTGTTTAATATCTCTGCTATTTCTTTATTCCCCATTATAATTTCACCTGACTGTGCCTCTAATGGGCCCATGTTTACTTTCACAAAACTCTTTCTATTTCCATACCTATAGAAATGTTTACAATCTGTTTTTATGTCTCTTGCTAATCTAGTCTCATATTCTCTTTCCTTGTCAATTTCTTGGTCCTCCTTTGCTGAATTCTAAAAGCCGCCCAATCCTCAGGCTTATTACACTTTTTGGTAACATTGTAAGCCTCTTTGATCTAATATAATTAGCTCCTCTTGTTAGCCACGGTTGGGCCTTTTTCTGTGGGTTTTTTGTGCTTTAAAGGATTGTACATTTGTTAAAAATCATGCATTAATTTTTTTAAATGCTAGCCATTACTTGTTTCCCAATGTACCTTAGACAACTCATCCATCATACCTAAGTAGTTTGCTTTCTTTAGATTTATGACACTAGTTTCGGACTTCACTAAATCACTTTCAAACTTAAAATAAACTTATATCATATTATGGTCACTCTTCCCTAAAGGGCCTTTATTTCAAGGTTCTTAATTAACCCTTTCTCAGTGCACAATACTAAATCCAAAATAGCCTGTTCCCTAATTGGTTCCTTAACATTCTGATCTAGAAAACTATCTTGCATATATTTCATTAACTCATACTCTACACTATTACTGAAAATTTGGTTTGCCCAGTCTATATGAACATTAAAGTCCCTCAAGACTGCGGTATTACTTTTATCACATGCGCCTCTAATTTCCTGATTTAAACTCTGCCCTACATTACAACTATTGTTAGGGGCATGGTATTTCTTAAACTGGGAACGACTGCAGAATTCCGAGGTGCAGAGGGATCTAGGTGTTCTAGTGCATAAGTCACAAAAGGTTAGTATGTAGGTACAGCAAGTAATAAAGAAGGCTAATGGAATGCTATCCTTTATTATGAGAGGAATTGAAAATAAAAGTAAGAATGTTATGCTTCAATTAAACAGAGCATTGGTGAGACCACACCTCGAATACTGCGTGCAGTTTTGGTCTCCTTATTTAAGGAAGGATGTGAATGCATTGGAGGCAGTTCAGAGGAGGTTTACTGGATTGATACCTGGAATGAATGGGTTGTCTTATGAGGAAAAGTTGGACAGACTGGGCTTGTTTTCACTGGAGTTTAGAAGAGTGAGGAGAGACTTGATTGAAGTACATAAGATCCTGAATGGTCTTGACAAGGTGAATGTTTAAAGGATGTTTGCTCTTATGGGTGAGTCCAGAACTAGGGGGCACTGTTTTAAAATTAGGGGTCGCCCTTTTAGGACAAAGTCGAGGAGAAATTTTTTCTCTCAGAGGGTTGTGCGGCTTTGGAATTCTCTGCCTCAGAAGGGGGTGGAGGTGGGATCATTGAATATTTTTAAGGCTGAGGTAGATGTGCCTGTTTTTCATGTTGTCAGAGCTGCTCATACTTCTGCTATTAACACTCTCTCTGGACTAATGCTTTGACTTTCACCACAAGCATTAACGCACTCTTTGCCTTTGTCCCAGGACAGCTTTGTTATTTAATCTCTCCTGACGTATCAAACACCTTCCCCTTTGTTCTCTCCCCCACCCCCCTCCCCTTCATTTGCTTAAAACCTAATTCTTTTCTAACCTTTGCCGGTTCTGATGAAAGGTCACAGACCTGAAGCATTAACTCTGCTTCTCTCTCCACAGATGCTGCCAGACCTGCTGAGTATTTCCAGAACTTTTTGTTTTTATTTCAGATTTCCAGCAACTGCGGTATTTTGCTTTTATATTATTGTAGATGAGTTCTTGTTAGGCAAGGGAATCAAAGATTATCGGGGGTAGATGCGAGTGTGGAATTTGAGACAGAAACAGATCAGCCATGATCTTATTAAACGGTGGAGCAGGCTTGACGGGCTGAATGGCCTACTTCTGCTCCTAATTCGTATGGTCGTATGGGCCTATAAACAACTCTCACCAATGTTTTCTGCCCCTTGCTGTTTCTTAGCTCCACCCAAATTCTACTTCTTGGTTTGCTGAGCTATGATCTTTTCTCTCTCTTGTCTTTCTGCCATCTTTTATTATAGGGATCACACCTCCTCCTTTTCCATTTTGCCTATCTCTTCTAAATGTTAAGTATTCTGAATTATTTAGCTTGCAACCTTGGTCACATTGCAACCAGATCTCCATAATGGCTATTGATCAAACCTACTCATTTCTATCTGTCCTATTATTTCATCTAATTTGTTGCAAATGCTTTGCACATTCAGATATAGTACCTTTAGCTTTGATTCTTTTCTAATTTTCCCTGGCATCACCTTAGTCATTATTATCCTATTACCTTTGTTACGCTCACTATTCCTTCCTGATCCACTCTTCTTACTTTTACCCAAAACACTGTCCTGCTCTAAAGCCTTGACATTTCTCTTGCTGCTTAAGAATTTTCTCTTTCATGAATCCTTGCACCCCTCTCCAAACTCTGTCCTCCCCTTTGATACTTTAAAGCCCTGTCTACTGTCCTAGTTATTCAATTTGCCAGGACACTGGTCCCAGCCTGGTTTAGGATGGAGTCCATCCCAACGGAACAGCTCCCTCTTTCCCCAGTACTGGTGTCAGTGGCCCATGAAGCGTAACCCCTGTCTCCCCCACCACTCCTTCGGCCAGGCATGTAACCTTCTAAACTATATATCCCTGCGCCAATTGGCGTGTGACTCAGCTAACAATCCAGAGATTATTACTTTTGAGGTTCTGCTTTTTAATTAAAATTAAGATATTTTCATTGCTCTTACTGTTGCTGATGCAATGAATAGTGATGAGCATGTTTATGGGTGGAGTGGTCAGGGTTTAATTTAATGTCAACTGGTTGTAAAACTCAGTTGCCATTGGAGATGGGGCTCATTAAGTGCTTTTAAAGATCTTTTATCAGTACCCCAGAGATGTGAGGTGTGAAATTGAAATTAGTGAATTAGACCGTTGGGGAGAAACTGCGCCCTTAGAGCTATATTTTGACATTAGTTGGTCTCCTAATGCTTGAAAATGGCCTCCGAGATGTGCGCAAACACTTCTAATGGGAAATGTGCCGAATGCCATCTTGATAAAGGGATCTGTGCATGAGCACCTAATGACTGCCAACAACATTCAGAACAAGTAGATTAGGGAATCAATCAGCATGCAACTGCTGCCATTTTCAAACACCACTCTCTAGCCTACGTGCTTTCTTAATTTTGCACAGCTGAACACAATGTTAAACAGCATGAAGTTCCCCTTCTACTTTAAGGGATCATGAACTATTGACAAATTAGTTGCTTGATTATTTCTTCTGGCTGCTGGTGCAATTCTACACATTTTTGGCACTTTCTTATTCTGGGCTAAAGTTTGAAAAATCTACAGGGAGTAGGCTGGCTAGTGCTTAAGTAATTTGGTGATTTGTGCACAAACCAGTTGCTTCCAGACCCTGGATTTCCTAGTAGGGCTTCCTCTTGACATTGTGCAGGACTGGGAGAATGACCAGAGGCCACACAGAGCAAGACAAGCTGCTAGAAGATGGAGGGAGGAAGAGAGAAAGAAGGGCTCTCAGCAGGAGGCTATATCTATCAAAGGTATTTAGGAAACAATTTTCTTACCTCAATTTCAGCAATGAATATCATTTAAGATGTCTTCACTTCACTAAAGTGGGCGGCACAGTGGTTAGCACCACAGCCTCACAGCTACAGCGACCCGGGTTCAGTTCTGGGTACTGCCTGTGCGGAGTTTGCAAGTTCTCCCTGTGACTGCGTGGGTTTCCATTGGGTGCTCCGGTTTCCTCCCACAGCCAAAGACTCGCAGGTTGATAGGTAAATTCACTATTGTAAATTGCCCCTAGTGCAGGTAAGTGGTAGGAGAATGGTGGGGATGTGGTCGAGAATATGGGATTAATGTCGGATTAGTATAAATGAATGGTTGTTGGTTGGCACAGACTTGGTGGGCCAAAGGGCCTATTTCAGTGCTGTATCTCTAAATAAATAAAATAAAGAGGCCATGACTGAAATCTGCTAACTGCTGCAGTGCAACTACAACCTCAGAGCAGGGCAATAACTGTAGTGTGGCTGTCAAGGTGACCATGTCTCTACTTTTATGCATTTGACTCCTTTCAAGCTGCTGCTGCTGGCAGTATGAGTAACATCTCACAGTTTTCTGTACACTGCTACAATAGGGAGGTAACTGAGGCTTTCTATACAAACAGAGACACATTTATCTCTGGCCAGAGACAAGCAGGCGGAGTGAACACAAGAGTTTGCATGGATTTCAGGTTTCCCCATAGTACAGGGATCCATTGACAGCGTGAATATTGCCTTGCTTGCGCCCCATGTGAACTCGGCCATTTTCCTGAACTGAAATGGATTCCACTCCCTCATTCTGCAGCTAGTGTGCGATCACAGGCAACTGGACAGTAGTCAAATTTCCTTCAATCTGCAGCCGTCCTCTGTGCGGTGGTATTTGACTCACCATGGCAAATCAAAGGCTGGCTATTGGATGATGAGGGTTATCCACTCATGATATGGCTCATGTCTCTGGTCCAAAACCTATGCACACATGCACTGCAGACCTACAATGAGAGTCATGCTGCCATAAGGAACATTATAGAGCATACATTTGGCATCCTAAAGCATTGCTTCCACTGGCTGGGCCTGTTTGGAGAAGCCCTGCAGTACTCAGGTGAGCATGCTACATGCTGCACAACCTTGCCATTGTGAGGGAACAGCCCTTGCCTGCAGCTATCAGGTGACAAGTTGAGGAGCAGGCACATGAGGAAGAGAAGGAGCTGGATGAAGTGGAGCAGAAAGTTGAGGAGCAGGAAGAAGTGAGGCAGCAACATTGGTAGCCCCTTTCTGCCCTGCCTCTACATAGGTAAATAATTCATGAGCAATAACATTAAACTTAACCGTAACTCTCCATTAACCAACAGCCCCACATTCCTAACCTTTTCTCCATCACTGATTGTCACATTCTCCTCTTTCAGATAGCACAAAAATAAAATCTAACATAAAATGTACATTCCAATACAAATTTATAAATGAAATCATGCCATGTTGCAAACAACGATAAACTAGTCACCCTTATGCAATCCCTTAGTGTATGTCTTTCTTGCACCTTTAACTAGCCTAGTGCCACTACTATATGCTACCCCTGTGGCTGCGGCATGGCTGGTGGAAAGCAGTTGACATTCCATTGAGGGAACTGCAAATGGCCTGGAGGATGACCTCAAGCAGTTCTGGGCCAAAAAGGCCTGGCTTCAGACTGCACCATCTCAGTCTGGGTGGCAGTAGTCAGGGCTGACAGGCAACAGCAAGGCCACTGGCAGAGTTCCAGGTGTGGGAGCATGAATGCTGTCATCCTGAGAGAGGATAACATGACCCTGCTCCTAGGAACTACTGGAACTCTGCTGGAGTGGAATCTCAACAATCCTGGTGATGTGTTGGGGAACAAATTGCTGCACTGCCGTGATGCTCTGGAAGCTCCTTTGAACACAGGTATCCAGTGCCATGAGGACAGCAGTCTGAGTTGGCAGGGCAGCACTCATGTATTAGGTGGAAGCTGCATGTGCTGCAATGGAACCTGAGACATTGGCCATCAGATCCTGCATCATGGTTGGTTCCACAGGTGTGCTGATGGAAGTGGTCATCTCTTCCATATTGGGAAGGATGGTCTCCAAGCTCTGCCATAGCCCTGTGCCAAGTTGGTGCTAGACTGCTCCATGCTCCTTGATATTGAGCACAGGCCTTCTGACAGAGTTTCTAGTGCACTAAGCATTTGGTTATGTACACCCATTAGCCTGCTTCTGTAGCCTGGCCCATCGAAGTTCTTGTCTGAGTCACCTGCAGCAGAGCTGGTGTGCAACGTAGCCCTCTGGTGAGCTGACACCTGCGCTATCCTTTCCTCCCACCCTGCTTCCTGCGCACTAGTGCCAGGTGTCTCACCACGTGCAGATCCCGCCTCTATCCCAGCCTCTA
The DNA here is from genome assembly GCF_036365525.1 of Heterodontus francisci. Classification (NCBI taxonomy): domain Eukaryota; kingdom Metazoa; phylum Chordata; class Chondrichthyes; order Heterodontiformes; family Heterodontidae; genus Heterodontus; species Heterodontus francisci. Next base: position 130,130,031 of record NC_090374.1, on the reverse strand, counting down.
AAACATACGCAGTGTTAGTATTGAGCTGCTGGCTATGAATGTAAGATCGAGTGATGGTGTCTCTTTATCTTCACTGTCTTCTTCCTCTTCCTCGACTGGCTGGCAGGTTAAAGTTCTTGAGTATCTGAAATGAAAAATGGACAAGTATTGGGTTGTAGTGAGGGGAGCGGAGGAAGTAAGAAATGCAGCTTCTCACTCAGAAAAGTTTGAAGGTTGAGGGACAAGTGGGTTGAGAGATGGAGAATTAGGTATGCAGATATCCTCATCATCAATCATTTCAATGCCGCCAGTGGCCAAGGCCCCTACGATACTTCTTCCCATGACGCCCAGCCCTGTCTCCTCCATGGAGGTTAAAACATGCAGTCACACTTGTTCTCCTCTAGTTCTTTCCTGCTGTCTCTTGTTATGTCCCAACTTCTCCTGCAGAAAGAGGGGACTGTGTCAATGAGTGTTGTGCAATCTGTTTAGGTGATGTGGCTGTCATAGTTAGATAACTGCCGGTGTGTCCAAGCTATGAGTTGTGGGTGTGAGGCTTGCAAAAGTGCTAAGTGTGCGAGCGTGAGGTGAAGCTATGAATGTGAGGTATGATCCTTGATTGATAGAGATTGTTGGTAGATGGGTGCTGAGGGTATGGTGAATTGAACGGTGGATGAGGCTAGTGGTGCAGTTGCTGGGTATGCCATTTGAAAATGAAGTCACTCACCTTGATGAGTCATCTGAGATCATTAAAGTTCTTTGTGCACTGCATCCATGCTTGAGGGGCAACACTCCTGCATTGACTCTGCCACTAATTCTATCTATTGCCTCCTGAGCATGTGTCTGGGGTGTCTCCTGCCCCACCACACCCCAACCCAAATACAAGATATCTCTCCTTCATTCCATCTCTTCCACTAGGATCTCTAGTGCATTATCATAAAACCTTGGTGCATGCTGTCTACCATGTTCAGACAGCCTTCAATCTTTGACAGCAAATGGCTCCCACCACCTATTCCTGCCACAATACATTTCCACTTTAAGAGATGCAGGCTGCCTTTATGTAGCAATAGACATTCGTGATATCAGGCCCACTGCTTACACGTGCAGCCAATGAGCTGTGCTGGCTGCACACAGTAATCATTTCTAACAGCAGGCAGCACTAACTTAATGTGCTATCTACATGGCAAAGGTTAATCACGTGCCATGGTCCCTATGCCCTTTTTTTGGAGGGTTAGCCAGTTTCTCCCCTCATATTTCCAAAGCACCCAACTCGTCTTTCTCGCACCAACAAGCTTATTTTTATTTTTCAGTTCTATGTAGAGGAAGGTAGCTTGTAATATCCATGAGTAGTCAAGGACTGGTGGTGGTGTTTCTAAAGGACATAAGTACACATGAAGAGCTGGATTTTGTGCAGGAGGCAGAGCTCCGTTGCCGAGCCGAAAAGGCAGGGGGAACTCCGCCTCTGCATTTTTTCAGCCCCCCAAAGCAATGCTTTTGGGGTCAAGGTTTTAGGAGGCGGGATGCCCGTCCCTTTAAAGACTGCAAAGGGATGGGGAACCCGCCCCAAAGAGCTACCGACCAATCAGAGGGCCGGCAGCTCAGCAGTGTCGGCAGAGCCACTGGGAGTGGTGGCCACTGCCACTGCAGAGGTCTCGGACCCAGGCCCAGCGCTGGAGCCCTGGAGCACAGGTAGGTGAGGCGGGCTCACCGGGGCCAGTCTGGAAGGCCCCGGTGAGGGGAGGTGGGGGGGTGGTCGTTCCGTCCAGAGGGAGGGGGTCCCGGGGTGTAAGTTTGTTCCTGGTAGGGGACCTCCGTGGGCCACAAATTGTCCATGAAGGAGGGACCGCCCCCAAGCCCACAGGGAGGGCACCTCATTATACAAGGCATCCTCCCCACATGGCAGAGGCTTCCCCCACCCCTTGTAAGATTCATTTAATAGGCCGCTTAAGGGCCTCAATTGGCCTTTGGGCGGGAAGGCCATCATCAGCCTATCCAGCCCGCAGGAAGTCGGAACCGGGAATCCCAGTGTCATGTTCCGTGCCAGGGGTTCCGCTCCAATTCTCCAGCACCCCCCTCCCACACACAAAACCTACCTTCCGGATGAGCACAAGATGCAGCCTGAAGTATCAGTTCAGTGTCTGGTTCCCGGAGTGAGGAAAGCTGAGTGCCACATTCTTGCTTTGGCCAGCTACATGTTTAAAACCTGTAGAGTTTGAAAAGGAGATGAAATTATGAATGTGCCTGTGCAGTCAATGAGCTTCTATGATGTGGCAGATGAATATGCTTCACCATTATAATATTTTCCTTCCCAAAGGTGGACAGCTGCCTTGCAATGCACAGCTGCAGAGGTAAGTGAGATGTGGCCCACAGACGGCAGTGAGGCAAAGGTTCTCGAGGACAGTGAGGTATCAGCGGCAGAGGGCGGTAACCTGAGGCCTGCAGAGACCAGTAAAAAAGCTGTTGCAGAGGGCGGTGACACAGACCCTGCAGAGGCCAGTGCACAGGACCTACAGATGGCAGAGAGGCAGAGTCTGCAGAGGGCAGTGAGGTCTGGCCTGCAGAGAGCAGTGAGATTTGACCTGCAGAGGGCGGTGAGGCTGGGCCTGCAGACGCCAGTGGAGCCTGGCCTGCAGAGGATGGGGTAATGGGGGGTTGCAGAAAGCAGTGACCTGGTAAGTTAGCTGCAGGAGTAGGAGAAAGAATGGAAGAGCAATCTAGAGGAAGAGGTTCTAATGAAAGTTCACAGAAACGTTAACTCTGTTTCTCTCTCCACAAATGCTGCCAGACCTGCTGAGTGTTTCCAGCACTTCCTGTTTTTATTGTATATTAGAGGAAGAGGTGGTTGTGCTGCCTGTGGGGAGAGGGCAGACTAGATGGCATCATCATTCCTGTCCCCATATGGCACATTCAGGTTGCTAGTGTGGGGGAAGGCTTGACCACGACGAAGCTTACTTCACCTCCTCTCCAATCCTGGCCCTTCTGGCTCCATGCGAGACACTCACGACTCTCCTCTCACAGGCAGTCACCAAGCTGCTGCCTTGGGGCCTGTGGAAGATACCATTCTTTGAGTCTGATCTGTTTGGGCTAAGGGATCTCTGCGAGTTGGGGTAGATATATCCCAGGCCCGTGTAAGACAAGGTAGATGTCAGCCCCATGTTCGTGACAATTTGGAAGAGGACTTAATTAGTCAAGAAGTGAGGTGAACAATGGCTCCTGAGCATGACAGGTACGTTAACCCTCTTGACTACATGAGACAGGAGATCAAGGATATTGGCAAGAATATTTATAATCAGCTGGCCCGTAGTAACCAGACCCCATTTAGAATTAGCTGGCCCATAGTGGGGAGAGTAGGTAAACCTTGCCAGGATTTTCACATATATTAGAGGTGCATACATCAGGTACTCTGTACTTGCATGATCCCCATGATATCCACACCTTCGTGCCGGCTTCCACCATAGACACAGTACAATCCCAAGAGCCAGCAGCTATGGCTCTAACGATGCTATTTCTCACAATGTCGGCTTGGAACAGCAGCTCCCAGCTGTGAGCTCCCTGATGACGGGCAACAGACAAGACACAGCAGTTGGCACAAGAGTGGTCCATCGATGGGGAAGGATGAGGCGCAGGAGACAATAGGGTCCCCTGCTCTTACATAGTCCACCTCCTCTTCCTCAGACCCGGTCACAACGACTCTCAGGCACACATGTGAGGGAAACAAGTCTTTTCATTTTTTCTGTTTGTTCTTCCGTACTTGTTGGTGTTGTGTTATTTATTGATATTTGTACTTATTTTATGATTGTTGTATTATAATTGTTGCTGCTGCTGTACTTAAGTCATTTAGTCAGAATGTAACTATTTTATTAATATACTAAAGCATTACAAGTGTTCCAAAGTAGAAGATGACTCCATTTTTATTTAAGTTTTGCACGAAGCACCTCAATGTTTCTGTAAAGTTTTGAATTGAGTATTTGCTGCTTCAATAAGCATTCATTGCTTTCACTTTCGATCTTGCTTGTTCTTCAGTGTGCTTTCTTGGGAAGAGAGAAGGGAGGAGGCATCTTGCCACATACATCACTGTCCGAGAGCATGAGCCATCAGCTGCTCTCTAACCGCCTACTCACTGCAGTCATGGCTTCTTCAAGTGGTTCATGAAGCATGACCGCAGAGAGGGGGATCCTTCATCTTGTCCATTTCCACCAGCATCTCACCTGCTAGGTTAAGGGTCAGTCCTTCCCGCAGGAAAAGTTGTACAATGCGCAATAGACCACCATAATCCTCGCCAGTCTGAAAGGTGAGTACTGAAAAGTGCCCCCCTGGCCTATCCACACCGGAAGTGTGCTTTCAAGACCCTGATTTCCTCTCCACGATGGTGCACGCATACGGCTTCAGGGTTGTACTGCTCCTGTGGTGAACTATTGGTCCAGCGGTAAGGTGTCAATAGCGATGGCTTTGGCGAGTAGGCCTTGTCACCTAAGATCCATCCAGATGCTCGCTGCACTCTGGTGAGGGTGCCATATAATTTTGGGTGCCGACGGATGAAGGTAACAGGAACACTTCCACATTAATCTGCATTAATATCCATGATGGAGAGTTAGGCATCGCAAAAGATCATCACATTTAATGTATGATTTCTGTTGTTGAATGTGAAAGTTGTATCATTCAGTGTCTTCAGTGGGATATGGGTTCCAGGGAAGGCTGCCTCCATTTTGGGGAAGCCAGCGATGCTAGTGAACCCAATAGACCTCTCCTTTGCTGCAATGGGAGCATGTAAAAACTGATTAACTCAAACGCCCTGTGGAATAAGGCATCCATGACCCAGTGAATACAGGTCCTCGCAGTGATACAGGTGATGTTGTGACCTGGTGAATACAGGTCCTCGCAGTGATACAGGTGATGTTGTGACCTGGTGAATACAGGTCCTCACAGAGCTCCAGGTGATGTTGTGACCTGGTGAATACAGGTCATTACAGTGCTCTGGGTGATGTTGTGACCTGGTGAATACAGGTCCTCACAGAGCTCCAGGTGATGTTGTGACCCGGTGAATACAGGTCCTCACAGCATTATAGGCGATGTTGTGACCTGGTGAATATAGGTCCTCACAGTGATACAGGTGATGTTGTGAGCTGGCGATTATGGGTCCTCACAGTGCTACATGTGATGTTGTGACCTGGTGAATAGAGGTCCTCACAGTGCTATATGTGATGCTCTGACCTGGTGAATACAGGTCCTCACAGTGCTCTGGGTGATGATGTGACCTGGTGAATACAGGTCCTCACAGTGCTCTGGGTGAAGTTGTGACCTGGTGAATACAGGTCCTCACAGTGTTATATGTGATGTTGTGACCTGGTGAATACAGGTCCTCACAGTGTTATATGTGATGTTGTGACCTGGTGAATACAGGTCCTCGCAGTGATACAGGTGATGTTGTGACCTGGTGAATATAGGTCCTCACAGTGCAATATGTGACGTTGTGACCTGGTGAATATAGGTCCTCTCAGTGCTATAGGTGTTGTTCTGACCTGGTTAATACAGGTCTTCACAGTGTTCTGGGTGATGTTGTGACCTGGTGAATACAGGTCCTCTCAGTGCTATAGGTGTTGTTCTGACCTGGTTAATACAGGTCTTCACAGCGTTATATGTGATGTTGTGACCTGGTGAATACAGGTCCTCACATTGCTATAGGTGTTGTTGTGACCTGGTTAATACAGGTCTTCACAGTGTTCTGGGTGAAGTTGTGACCTGGTGAATACAGGTCCTCACATTGCTCCGGGTGATGTTGTGACCTGGTGAATACAGGTCCTCTCAGTGCTATAGGTGTTGTTGTGACCTGGTTATTACAGGGCTTCACAGTGTTCTGGGTGATGTTGTGACCTGGTGAATACAGGTCCTCACAGTGCTCTGGGTGAAGTTGTGACCTGGTGAATACAGGTCCTCACAGTGTTATATGTGATGTTGTGACCTGGTGAATACAGGTCCTCACAGTGTTATATGTTTAGTTTAGAGATTTAGTTTAGAGATACAGCACTGAAACAGGCCCTTCGGCCCACCGAGTCTGTGCCGACCATTAACCACCCATTTATACTAATCCTACACTAATTCCATATTCCTACCACACCCCCACCTGTCCCTATATTTCCCTACCACCTACCTATACTAGGGGCAATTTATAATGGCCAATTAACCTATCAACCTGCAAGTCTTTTGGCATGTGGGAGGAAACCGGAGCACCCGGAGGAAACCCACGCAGACACAGGGAGAACTTGCAAACTCCACACAGGCAGTACCCAGAAGTGAACCCGGGTCGCTGGAGCTGTGAGGCTGCGGTGCTAACCACTGCGCCATTGTACCGCCCACTGTGATGTTGTGACCTGGTGAATACAGGTCCTCACAGTGCTCCGGGTGTTGTCGTGATCTGGTGAATACAGGTCCTCACAGTGTTATATGTGATGTTGTGACCTGGTGAATACAGGTCCTCACAGTGTTATATGTGCTGTTGTGACCTGTTGAATACAGGTCCTCACAGTTTTACAGGCGATTATGTCACCTGGTGTATACAGGTCCTCATAGTGTTATAGGCGATGCTGTGACCTGGTGACTATAGGTCCTCACAGTGCTATATGTGATGTTGTGACGTGGTTAATACAGGTCCTCACAGTGTTACAGGTGATGTTGTGACCTGGTGAATACAGGTCCTCATAGTGCTGTATGTGATGTTGTGACCTGGTGAATACAGGTCCTCACAGTGCTATATGTGATGTTGTGACCTGGTGAATACAGGTCCTCACAGTGCTCTGGGCGATGTTGGGACCTGGTGAATACAGGACCTCACAGTGCTATATGTGATGTTGTTCTTTTTTTTTTCTTTTCTTTCTTTTGGGCCTCCTTATCTCGAGAGACAATGGATACGCGCCTGGAGGTGGTCAGTGGTTTGTGAAGCAGCGCCTGGAGTGGCTATAAAGGCCAATTCTGGAGTGACAGGCTCTTCCACAGGTGCTGCAGAGAAATTTGTTTGTCGGGGCTGTTGCACAGTTGGCTCTCCCCTTGCGCCTCTGTCTTTTTTCCTGCCAACTACTAAGTCTCTTCGACTCGCCACAATTTAGCCCTGTCTTTATGGCTGCCCGCCAGCTCTGGCGAATGCTGGCAACTGACTCCCACGACTTGTGATCAATGTCACATGATTTCATGTCGCGTTTGCAGACGTCTTTATAGCGGAGACATGGACAGCCGGTGGGTCTGATACCAGTGGCGAGCTCGCTGTACAATGTGTCTTTGGGGATCCTGCCATCTTCCATGCAGCTCACATGGCCAAGCCATCTCAAGCGCCGCTGACTCAGTAGTGTGTATAAGCTGGGGGTGTTGGCCGCTTCAAGGACTTCTGTGTTGGAGATATAGTCCTGCCACCTGATGCCAAGTATTCTCCGAAGGCAGCGAAGATGGAATGAATTGAGACGTCGCTCTTGGCTGGCATACGTTGTCCAGGCCTCGCTGCCGTAGAGCAAGGTACTGAGGACACAGAAACAAGAAATGCTGGATTCACTCAGCAGGTCTGGCAGCATCTGTGGAAAGAGAAGCAGAGTTAACGTTTCGGGTCAGTGACCCTTCTTCGGAACTCTTCGGCAGTTCCGAAGAAGGGTCACTGACCCGAAACATTAACTCTGCTTCTCTTTCCACAGATGCTGCCAGACCTGCTGAGTGAATCCAGCATTTCTTGTTTTTGTTTCAGATTTCCAGCATCCGCAGTATTTTGCTTTTATTTTAGTGTTTAATTCACTGCCACTTCTCTTCCAGGAATGCCTACCTTGAAGAAGTTCTGCTCTTCTCCAGTTCCGAAGAAGGGTCACTGACCCGAAACGTTAACTCTGCTTCTCTTTCCACAGATGCTGCCAGACCTGCTGAGTGAATCCAGCATTTCTTGTTTTTGTTTCAGATTTCCAGCATCCGCAGTATTTTGCTTTTATTTTACTGAGGACACAGGCCTGATACACTCGGACTTTTGTGTTCCGTGTCAGTGCGCCATTTTCCCACACTCTTTTGGCCAGTCTGGACATAGCAGTGGAAGCCTTACCCATGCGCTTGTTGATTTCTGCATCTAGAGACAGGTTACTGGTGATAGTTGAGCCTAGGTATGTGAACTCTTGAACCACTTCCAGAGCGTGGTCGCCAATATTGATGGATGGAGCATTTCTGACATCCTGCCCCATGATGTTCGTTTTCTTGAGGCTGATGGTTAGGCCAAATTCATTGCAGGCAGACGCAAACCTGTCGATGAGACTCTGCAGGCACTCTTCAGTGTAAGATGTTAAAGCAGCATCGTCAGCAAAGAGAAGTTCTCTGATGAGGACTTTTCGTACTTTGGACTTCGCTCTTAGACGGGCAAGGTTGAACAACCTGCCCCCTGATCTTGTGTGGAGGAAAATTCCTTCTTCAGAGGATTTGAACGCATGTGAAAGCAGCAGGGAGAAGAAAATCCCAAAAAGTGTGGGTGCGAAAACACAGCCCTGTTTCACACCACTCAGGATAGGAAAGGGCTCTGATGAGGAGCCACCATGTTGAATTGTGCCTTTCATATTGTCATGGAATGAGGTGATGATACTTAGTAGCTTTGGTGGACATCCGATCTTTTCTAGTAGTCTGAAGAGACTGTGATGTTGTAACCTGATGAATACAGGTCCTCACAGTGCTCTGGGAGATGTTGTGACCTGGTGAATACAGGTCCTCACAGTGTTATATGTGATGTTGTGACCTGGTGAATACAGGTCCTCACAGTGCTATATGTGATGTTGTGACCTGGTGAATACAGATCCTCACAGTGTTATATGTGATGTTGTGACCTGGTGTATACAGGTCCTCACATTGCTCTGGGTGAGGTTGTGACCTGCTGAATACAGGTCCTCACAGTGCTCCTGGTGATGTTGTGACCTGGTGAATACAGGTCCACACAGTGATACAGGTGATGTTGTGACCTGGTGAATACAGGTCCTCACAGTGCTATAGGTGATGTTGTACATGTCACCAGTGCTGGACTGAAATGACCCACATGCGTAAAATCCGATCATTGTGGCTACCGTCACTGACAGTGAAAAGGCACTGCAGGACTCAGAAAGTGGCTTAAGGTCCTCCTGTAACATTTTGCAGAGGCAACCAATTGAACCCTTACTAAAGCGTAGTCAGCTCAAACACATCTCTTCTACTATCATATCAAAAGACCATCTCTCCCGTACACTCTCCGGGGCAGGTAATAATCCTTCTTGATGAGACTCCAGGCATGGCACTGACTCTTTGTTGTTCCCTGCATGGGATTCTCATCCTGTCTATTCTATACAGAAACAGTGGGATCCAGAGAGGAAAATGTATTTTTCCCACTATTTCCCTTTCACAGCATTCCATGTCAATGACACTTAAATGTAAAAGAAATGGAAAATTTCAAACACCTAGGTCTTACAGCTAAAAATCTCATTTCAGCTGAATCCTGGCCATATGAAATATGTGCATACTTTAAATAGCTGCAAGACAGGCTCCTTCCATATCTCTGGACATCCCTTAACATTTTCGAGCAACTTGCAGCTCTATCTATTGGGTAAGTACTGCCAAATTCCTGCCCTTCCATGTTTTTGACTGGTGAGTCTCTTGGCGTAGGTACCAGTGGTGCACAGCTGATGGCGAAGCAAGGAAACTCAGAGGGTAACATCCTGACTTCTGCAGTTAACTGTGCATGTGCAGATGATGGAAGTTGCTGTCCAACTACCCCTTAAAAACAGTGAACACCGCTACTCACTGCTATTCCCAGCACAAAATCTGGGCAAATGGCTTGGGTAGGGAATTGGTTAGGAGATAGAAAACAGAGAGTAGGAATATTAAGTACATACTCCAATTGGCAGGAGTTGACTAGTTGTGCCCCTAAAGATCTGTACTGAGGCACCAGCTTTTCGCTACATTTATAAATGAAAGAATAGCGAATCGTATGTCCAAGTTTGCTGACAAATCTTAGATAGCACAGTAAATAGTGTAGATAGAAGCAGGAAGTTGCAAAGGGACATTAAGTGAGCAGGCAAAGCTGCGTTAGATGGAGTTTAATATGGGAAGGTCATCCACTTTGGTTCTAAGAAAGAAGATCAGAATATTTTCTAAAAGGCAAGAAACTAAAAGCTCATCAATAGGTATAAAAAATAAGTAAATAACTAATGGAATGTTACCCTTTATCTCAAGAAAGCTGGAATACAAAGAGTTGGAAGTTATGTTGTAGCAATACAAAGATTTGGTTTGACCCCATCTGCAGTACTGCACTGAGTTCTGGGACCACACCTCAGGAAGGATTTTGATACCAGGGCTAAAAGGGATAAATTACGAGGACAGGTTCCATAGATTAGGCTTGTGTTCCCTTGAGTACGGAAGATTAAGCGGGAATCTAGTTGAGGTGTTTAAGACGATTAAAGGATTTGATAGGGTAGATATAGAGAAATTATTTCCTCTGGTTTGGGAGCCCAGAACAAGGGACATAACCTTAAGATTAGTGTTCAGCCATTCAGGGGTGATGCCAGGATGCTATTCTTCACACAAAGGATAGTGAAAATCTGGAACTCTCTCCTTCAGAAAGCTGTTGAGGCTAGGCCAAGTGAAAATTTCAAAACTGAGGGGATGGATTTTGTGTGGCCCCCTGAGGCAGGTCAGAGTGCACAAAGTATTTGACAGGCGGCAGGAGGATGGTGGGACGCTGGGCCCATCGTCTCCCTGTCATCCAGCAATCTTCCCAGGGGTGGGATAGGCCAACAATGGCCTTCTCACCTCAAGGCCAATTGAGGCCCTTAAGTAATCTACTAATGGCTAATTAAGGGCCTCTTCCTGCCACTGTTAGGACCTTACCAGTGGCAGGGAGTGCCTCCGCCGTGCGCAAGGATGCCTTGCAACATGATCCACCCTCCCTGCAGACTCATGGGGGGATCCCTCCTTCGTGGGAAATTTGTGGCCCACGGAGGACCCCCACCGGGAACAACTTTATCCCCGGGACCCCCCCTCACCCTGGACTGCACGACCACTCTCCCACCCGCCACTCGCTGGGGCCATCAGACTGGTCCCCACAACCCCGCCTCACCTACCTCTTGTCTGGGGTTCCAGCGCTGGGCCTGGATCTGAGGCCTCTGCAGTACTGGCAGTGGCCACCGCTCCCAGTGGAGCTGCCAAAGCTGCTAAGCAGCCGACCCTCTGATTGGCTGGCAGCTCATGGAGGCACGAGGATCCTGGCTTGCGATTCTTTGATTTAAAAAGGCCGGAGGATCGCTTTGGGGTGGGATTGGGGGGGTAGCCTGAAAAGGCAGAGGTGGGGCTCCCCCCTGCCTTTATGGCTGGCACCAAGAGCCCCATCTGCTACATAAAATCCAGTCCCGAGTAACAGATTATTGTTAGGCTAGGGTCTTTAGGGCTACAAAACCAAAGTGATTAGATGAAGTTTATATACAGATCAGTCATGATCCAATTGAATGGCGAACAGAAATAAATAGAGGGCGGAAGGGATCATGTAGGGGAAGATTGAGTAAATTAAATGTAAATGACAAGGCAATAGATCAAGGTAGCAATAAAAGTAATGATAATCAGAGTATGACGGGAAGGGACGGTGATTGCAAAATTAAGAGAATGCCAGCAGATAGGGTCAGAGTTTACTAAAACAGTAAAAGAAAACTGAATTAAGGGCTCTGTTTCTGAATGCCTGCAGCATTTGCAATAAAACAGATGAATTGTCAGCTCTAATATAAATTCATATATATGACCTGATAGCCATCACAGAGACCTAGCTACAAGGACACTAAAACTGGAACCTGAATATCCAAGGATATGTGACATTCAGGAAGGACAGGAAGCTAGGAAAAGGTGGTGGGGTAGCTCTATTAATTAAAGAGGGCATTAGTACCGTAGTGAGAGATGTCCATAGTTCTAAAGATCAAGATGTAGAATCAGTTTGGGTGGAATTAAGAAACAGCAAGGGGCAGAAAACATTGGTGGCGGTTGTTTATAGGCCACCAAACAGCAGTGGTAATGTAAATCACAGTATAAATCAGGAAATTAGAGGTGCGTGTAACAAGGGTAGTACAGTAATCATAGGGGATATCAATCTACATATAGACTGGGTAGATCTAATTAGTATTAATGTTGTGAAGGATGAATTCTTAGAATGTATGCAAGATTCAGTGGTTAGGAAAATATTAAAAAAAATTCTGAGGGACAGCATTAATCTCCACCTGGAGAGGCAGGGATTAATCATGGATAGTCAGCATGGCTTTGTCAGGGGGAGATCGTGTCTAACTAACTTGATTGAATTTTTCAAGGTGGTGGCTAGGTGTGTAGATGAGGGTAAAGCAGTTGATTTAGTCTACATGGACTTCAGTAAGGCTTTTGATAAGGTCCCGCTTGGGAGATTGGTTAAGAAGGTAAGAGCCCATGGGATCCAGGGCAATTTGGCAAAGTGGATCCAAAATTGGCTTAGTGGCAGGAGGCAGAGGGTGATGGTCAAGGGAAGCCTGTGACCAGCGGTGTACCACAGGGATCAGTGCTGGGATCCTTGCTGTTTGTAGTGTACATTAATGATTTAGATGTGAATATAGGAGGTATGATCAGTAAGTTCGCAGATGTCACGAAAATTGGTGGTGTTGTAAATAGTGAGAAGGAAAGCCTTAGATTACAGGACGATATAGAGGGGCTGGTAAGATGGGCGGAGCAGTGGCAAATGGAATTTAATCCTGAGAAGTGTGAGGTAATGCATTTTGGGAGGACTAACAAGGCAAGGGAATATACAATGGATGGTAGCACCAATGAGTGAACAATGAGTCAGAGGGATCTTGGTCTACGTGTCCATAGATCACTGAAGGCAGCAGCACAGGTAGGTAAGGTGGTTAGGAAGGCATATGGGATACTTGCCTTTATCAGCCAAGGCATAGAGTATAAGAGCAGGGAGGTTATGATGGATCTGTATAAAACGCTAGTTAGGCCACAGCTGGAGTACTGTGTACAGTTCTGGGCACCACACTATAGGAAGGATGTGATTGCACTGGAGAGGGTGCAGAGGAGATTCACCAGGATGTTGCCTGGGCTGGAGCATTTCAGCTACGATGAGAGACTGAAAAGGCTAGGGTTGTTTTCCTTAGAGCAGAGAAGGCTCAGGGGGGACATGATTGAGGTATGCAAAATTATGAGGGGCATCGATAGGTTAGATAGGAAGAAACTTTTTCCCTTAGCGGAGGGGTCAATAAGCAGGGGACATAGATTTAAGGTAAGGGGCAGGAGGTATAGAGGGGTTTGAGGAAAATGTTTTTCACCCAGAGGGTGGTTGGAATCTGGAAATGCATTGCCTGAAAAGGTGGTGGAGGCAGGAACCCTCACAACATTTAAGAAGTATTTAGATGAGCACTTGAAACGCCATAGCACACAAGGCTACAAGCCAAGTGCTGGAAAATGAGATTAGAATAGTTAGGTGCTTAATGGCCGGCACGGACATGATGGGTCAAATGGCCTGTTTCTGTGCTGTCTAACTCTATGACTATGGTTTTCCAGAGCAGTACATTGAGGAACCAACTACGGAATGGGCTATTTTAGATCTAGTATTGTGCTTTGCTAAAGGGCTAATTAATAATCTTGTTGTTAAGGAGCCTTTAGGAAAGAGTCAGCAAAATATGATAGAATTTTAAAATAAGTTTGAAAGGTTCAATCAGAAACTAGGGTCTTAAATCTAAGCAAAAGACAATATGCAGGTATGAGGGGCAAATTGGTTATGGTGGATTGGGAAACTACATTAAAAGGTATGATGGTAAACAGGCAATGGCTAACATTTAAAGAATTAATACATTGTTTACAACAAAAATACATTCCTTTAATGCAAAAAAACCCAGCAAGGAAAATGTTCCAACTGTGGCTAATGAAAGAAATCAAGGATTGTATTAGAGCAAAGGAAGAGGTGTCACAAAGTTGCCAAAAAGAAATGGTAGGCCTGAGGATTGGGAGCGTTTTAGAATTCTGCAAAGGAGGAGAAGAAAGAAATTAAGAAAGGGAAAATAGAATATGAGAGTACACAAGCAAGAAATATAAAAACGGACTATAAAAGCTTCTCTCGATATGTAAAAGGAAAAGATTAGCAAAAACAAATGTGCCCATTACAAGTGGAGTCAGGAGAATTTATAACGGGGAATAAGGAAATGGCAGAGAAATTAAACAAATACTTCATGTCTGTCTTCACAGAGGAAAACACTAAAAACCTCCCAGGAATAATGGAGAATCAAGGGACCAGTGTAAATGAGGAACTGCAAGATATTAATATTAGTTTAAAAAGTACTAGAGAAATTAATGGGGCTTAACGTAGGTAAATCCCCTGTACCTGATGATCTACATCCCAGAGTGTTGAAAAAGTTGGCTGTCGAGATAGTGGTTATCTTTCAAAATTTTATAGAATCTGGAATGCAGATTGGAAGGGGGCAATTGTAACCCCACTATTTAAGAAAGGAGGGAGAGAGAAAACGGGGAACTACAGACCTGTTAGTTTAACATCAGTCATAAGGGAAAATGCTAGAATCTATATTAAAGGATGTGATAACAGGACACTTAGAAAATAATGGTAGAATTGGGCTGAGTCAACATGGATTTATGAAAGGTAAATCATGTTTAACAAACCTGTTGGAGTTTTTTGAGGATGTTACTAGCAGAATAGATAAGGGGGAACCGGTGGATGTGGTATAGTTAGATTTTCAGAAAGATTTTGATAAGGGTCAAAAGAGGTTAGTAAACAAAAATAGAGCACATGGGATTGGCGGGATTATATTGGCATGGATTGAGATATGGGGCTGGATTTTATGAGCACGCCGCAAATTGTGGCAGCGCACTCTGATCTCACCGGTCGTGCCTTTTGGATGCGCCATCACAGAGCCCCTGCGATATTTTGCAAGGGGGCTCATTTAAATGGAGAGGGCAGAGTGGCCACCAACGATGATGTAGAGATGGCATCCGGTGCCACCGCACAGAGGCTGGCACCATTTTTAAAGGGCTTCAAGCCCTTAGATGAAATTAGAATTTTTAAAGTCCTGTTATGGTGAATCTTGTTAAAAAAAAATTAAATGAAAGCTGGAGGCCCCTTCTCAACCACCTCCCACCCCCCAACCCAATGTTTGCTTTTGGGCCTTTATCACTAAAAGTAACTTTAATCCAAACTCGAACTTCCCCCACCTCGTAACATTTTGCAACCTCATAACATTTGCCTTTCAACTCCTATTGGCCCACAGCCAATACAAGATGTTTTCCCCACTACCTGCCCCCATCTCTGGTAATTTCACTCCTTCCCCCTCCCCACCAGTGTCACGCCTTGGAACACCGAACGGAGTTCTGAAGACACGAGACTTCCAGCCGACAGCTTCAGAATATTGGCGTGGGATGGCTGCCGAGACAAGGTAAGTTAATTTGCATGCATTAACCTTCATTAACATATTGAGATGAAGGTGGTGGCGGGGGCCGCATCGAGGCCTCGCCACCACTGGTAAAATGCAGCAGGGCCTTCTCGGCATCGAGGGTCATGGCGGGCTCTCCCGGAAGAATTTTCCCACCGCCACACCACGATCCCTGATGCCAGAGGGCTTGTAAAGTTCAACCTATGGTTTATGGCCAGAAAACAGAGTAGGAATCAATGGGTCATTTTCAGGTTGGCAAGCTGTGACTAGTGGGGTACTGCAAGGATCAGTGCTTGGGCCCCAGCTATTCACAATCTATATTAATGATTTGGATGTGGGATTAAATGTAATATTTCCAAGTTTGCAGATGACACAAAACTAGGTGGAAGTGTGAGTTGTGAGGAGGATGCAAAGACACTTCAAGGGGATTTGGAGAGTGGGCAAGAATTTGGCAGATGGAATACAATGTAGAGAAATGGGAGGTTATCCATTTTGGTAGGAAAAAAAAAAATACAGGGCTGGATTTTGTTCTCCTCCAGGCATCACGTTCCATGGTGGGGGCGGTGCCTGAAGGTGGCTCCAGTTGAGGCCTGCTATGAACCTCGACGCCGGCAGAGCCCAGCCCCATCCCCCCGGCGGCAACAAGGCACCGTGGCGACCTCCCTGCTGCTGGGCAATGGGGCCACAACTTTACAAGGACCCTCATGGCAGACTGGTACAAAAGGTGAAGTCACACGGGATCAGAGGTGAGCTGGCAAGATGGATACAGAACTGGCTCTGTCATAGAAGACAGAGGGTAGCAGTGGAAGGGTGCTTTTCTGAATGGAGGGATGTGACCAGTGGTGTTCCGCAGGGTTCAGTGCTGGGACCTTTGCTCTTTGTAGTATATATAAATGATTTGGAGGAAAATGTAGCTGGTCTGATTAGTAAGTTTGCTGATGACACAAAGGTTGGTGGAGTTGCAGATAGTGATGAGGATTGTCAGAGGATACAGCAGGATATAGATCGGTTGGAGACTTGGGCGGAGAAATGGCAGATGGAGTTTAAGTCGGACAAATGGGAGGTAATGCATTTTGGAAGGTCTAATGCAGGTGGGAAGTATACAGTAAATGGCAGAACCCTTAGGTGTATTGACAGGCAGAGAGATCTGGGCATACAGGTCCACAGGTCACTGAAAGTGGCAACGCAGGTGGAGAAGGTAGTCAAGAAGGCATACAGCATGCTTGCCTTCTTCGGTTGGGGCACAGAGTATAAAAATTGGCAAGTCATGCTGCAGCTGTACAGAACTTTAGTTAGGCCACACTTAGAATATTGCGTGCAATTTTGGTCACCACACTACCAGAAGGACGTGGAGGCTTTGGAGAGGATACAGAAGAGGTTTACCAGGATGTTGCCTGGTCTGGAGGACATTAGCTATGAGGAGAGGTTGGATAAACTCGGATTGTTTTCACTGGAACGACAGAGGTGGAGGGGTGACATGATAAAGGTTTACGAGGTTATAAGCGGCATCGACAGAGTAGATAGTCAGAAGCTTTTTCCCAGGGTGGAAGAGTCAGTTACTAGGGGACATGGGTTGAAGGTGAGAGGGGCAAAGTTTAGAGGGGATGTGCGAGGCAAGTTCTTTACACAGAGGGTGATGAGTGCCTGGAACTTGCTGCTGGGGGAGGTGGTGGAAGCAGGTACGATAGCGACGCTTAAGAGGCATCTTGACAAATACATGAATAGGATGGGAATAGAGGGATACGGTCCCTGGAAGTGCAGAAGGTTTTAGTTTTGACAGGCATCAAGATCGGCGCAGGCTTGAAGGGCCGAATGGCCTGTTCCTGTGCTGTACTGTTCTTTGTTCTTTGTTCTAATATGCAAATCAATTAAAATAATTAATTTAAATGAACTCACATTGCCTCCTGATGGCTTGCCGCGATCTTCGGCCCGGCGGCCGGCACTCCAGCGACTTCGGATCCCCATCTGGGGAAATGAGGCAGTACAATAGTGGGAAGTTGGGGAGGTAAGTTTATCAGTGCAGGGTGGCGGTGGTCAAATTCTTATCATGGGTGTAGGGGATGGTAGTAAGGGTTATAGTTTTAACTTTGTGCACTTTGGTGGGGGGGGTGAAGGTCAGATGGTAAAGGGAAGTGTTTTTTTGGGGGGGAAGGGCAAATAATTAATCGAATTGTGGAGGAGGGGCAAAAGAAATGTATTTATTTAATTTAGTTAAATCTATTTAAATTTACCAGTTGGGCTGACAGCCCTATAAAAATGGTCGCCTGTGCTCAGGCAACCGACGCCATTGCTGGGGACTAACAGCCCGCCACCTCCACATGATCGACGGGCTATTTAAATGAGCCACCGCGCTTAGGATCACAGCCGCTCTGCGACATGCGGCCCTTTTCACCCGCCACAAAATCAGCAGGGGGCACATAAAATTCAGCCCATAGAGTATTTTTTAAATGGTGAGAGGCTGGGAAGTGTTGAACTGCAATGGGATTTGGGTGGCCTTGTTCATGAGTCACTGAAAGCTAACATGAAGGTGCAGCAAGCAATTAAGAAGGCAAATGGCATGTTGGCCTTTATTACAAGATAATTTGAGTATAGGAGTAAAGATGTCTTACTGCAATTATATAGATCCTTGCTGAGACCGCACCAGGAGTATTGTGTGCAGTTTTGCTCTCCTGACCTCAGGAAAGATATATTTGCCAAAGAGGGAGTGCAACTAAGGTTCACCAAACTAATTTCTGGGATGGAGGGATTATCCTATGATGAAAGATTAAATAGACTGGGTCTTTATTCTCTGGAGTTGAGAAGAATGAGAGGTGATCTTATTCAAACATACAAAATTCTTACAGGTCTCGTACAGGGTAGATGCAGGAAGGATGTTTCCCCTGGCTGGAGAGTCTAGAACCAAGAGATCCAGTCTCACAATAAAGAGCAGAACATTTAGGACTGAGATGAGGAGGAATTTCTTCACTCAGATGGTGGTGAATCTTTGGAATTCTCTGCACCAGAGGGCTGTGGAATTTCAGTCGTTGAGTATGTTCAAGACTGAGATCGATAGATTTCCACACATTAAAAACATCAAAGAATAGGCGGATAATGCGGGAAAATGGTGTTGAAATAGAAGATCAGCCATGATCTCATTGAATGGCGGAGCAGGCTTGAAGGGCTGAATGGCTTATTCCTGCTCCTATTTCTTATTTTCTTATAGAACCAGAGAACAATTATGACGTGCAGAATGAGTCCATTCAGCCCACCATGTCTGTGCTGGCTGAAAAAACTAGCTGCCCATTCTAATCCCACACTTTCAGCACCTGGTCCATAGCCCTGCTGGTTACAGCACTTCATGTATATGTCCAGGTACCTTTTAAAATAATTGAGGGTTTCTGCCTCCACCACCATTCCTGGCAGTGAATTCCAGACACCCACCACCTTCTGGGTGAAAATGTTTTTCCTCATGTCCCCTCTAATCCTTCTACCAATCACCTTAAATTTGTGTCCCCTGGTAACTGACCTCCCCGCCAGGGAAAACAGTCCTTCCTGTCTATCTAGGCCCCTCATAATTTTGTACACCTCAATTAATTCACCCCTCAGCCTCCTCAGTTCCAGGGAAAACAACCCAAGCCTATCCAAACTTTCCTCATAGCTACAACTTTTAAGCTCTGGCAACATTCTTGTAAATCTTCCCTGTACTTTCTCCAGAGCAATTATGTCCTTTCTGTAATGTGGTGACCAGAACTGCACGCAATACTCCAGCTGTGGCCCAACCAGCATTTTGTGCAATTCCTGCATCACATCCCTGCTTTTGTATTCTGTACCTCAGCCAATAAAGGAAAGCATTCCACATGCCTTTTTTACCACTCTATCTACCGGTCCTGCCACCTTCAGGGATCTGTGGACATGCACTCCAAGGTCTCTCACTTCTTCTACCCATCTCAATATCCTACCATTTATTGTGTATTCTCTTGCTTTATTTGCCCTCCCCAAATGCACTACCTCACACTTCTCTGGATTGAATTCCATTTGCCACTTTTCCAAACCATTGATATCATTCTGGAGTCTACAGCTATCCTCTTCACTATCAACTTCACAGCCAATTTTTGTGTCATCAGTAAATTTCCCAATCATGCCTCCCACATTTAAGTCCAAATCATTAATATATACTACAAACAGCAAGGGGCCCAACACTGAGCCCTGTAGAACGCCACTGGAAACAGCTTTCCATTCGCAAAAACTTCCGTCAACTACTATCCTTTGTTTCCTGTCCCTAAGCCAATTCTGAATCCAACCTGCCTGTTACAACCAGGTGAGACAGGGGTCTGGGGGTTCCCTCTCAGCCTTTGCCTGGTTTCACCATGATAGCGCTTAATTTTTAAAAACACTATGTTTTAGCTCCCCCTCAGTGAATCCTTGTTCACCGCTTTCCAATTGTAGGGCAAAGAAATCAGACAGGTTTTCTTAGATTTAAACCAGAAAGGTAGAAGTTTAATAATCTTAAACTCTAATTCAGTTAACAACTACATGTACACGACACGATAACGCTAGCATGCATACACGATAAACAAACACGCAGATAGAGACAGAAAAAGTAGAAAGAATAAAAGGGAAAAGTTTGAGGCAATATCTGGATTATAGTTACAGTCCTTTTAGTTTGATGTTGAGTCTTTGGTTGCTGATATGTCCTACTGTTCGTTGGGGCCCAGTGCACGCTTTAACTTGTGTCGATGTAGGAATCGTTTCTCTTTTGAGGATTACGTGACTTCAGTGGGTCCGGAGGCTTGTGAGAAAGTGAGAGCGAGCCAGCCAGGAGAGAGGCTTTCTTGTTCCAGCTTCAGCTGCAATCTGACCAAATTGACGTGTGAGCGCAATTCAAACCTCCAAGTTGGCCAGCAGGTTAGTCATGTGACTAGGTTTTTTCAACAAACTCTCCTGCATCTTTTGTGGATTCCAAAGCTCTCGGTGGGGAGTGTAGGGCTGTCTCTTACACTGACAAGATATGGATCACCATTGCCCAGACCAATCTCTGTTAATTGTCTCTCCAAGCACTGTCTCTTAGTATGCAAATGTGCTTCCAGCCACTGCTGGTCTCTTTAAACAAGTCATCTCTTCACTCCAGCAACAGTTTAAAATTCATGTTCATATGACAAAATTAATATCCCTCATTCTCGGCAGGTGGGGGTCTTCATGATAGCCACATTCCCCTATATCCCATGGGCTTACATTTTACTGACCAGTCTGCCATACGGGATCTTGTCAAATGGCTTACTAAAATCCATGTAGACCACATCCACTGCACGACCCTCACCAATCCTCCTCATCACTTCCTCAAAGAACTCAATCAAGTTAGTAAGACATGACCTTCCCCTAACAAATCCATGCTGACTATCCCTGATTAATCCATGCCTTTCTAAGTGGCAGTTTATCCTGTCCCTCAGAATTGATTCTAACAATTTACCCACCACTGGGGTCAGACTGACTGGCCTATAATTATTTGGCCGATCCCTCACACCCTTTTTAAACAATGGTACAACATCCACCGACCTCCAATCATCTGGTACTTCGCCCGTATCGAGTGAGGATTTGAAGATGATCTTCGGCACATCCGTTATATCCTCCCTGGCTTCCTTTAACAACCTAGGATGCAATCATCCAGTCCTGGCAGTTTATCCACTTTCAAGGATGTCAGACCCTCTAGTACTTCCTCTCTCATGATGCTGATCATATCTATTATTTCACACTCTTCCTCTTTAACTGCAATGTCTGCATCAACCCTCTTCTTTGTGAAGACAGAGACAAAAAACTCATTAAGAACCCTGCCCACATCTTCTGCATCCACGCATAAGTTCCCTTGTACATCTCTGATAACCCTTAGTTATCCTCTTGCTCTTAATATACTGATAAAACATCTGTGGGTTTTCCTTGATTTTACCTGCCAATCAAGTCCCCTCTTTGCTTTTCTAATTTCTTTTTTTATTTCACCCCTGCACTTTTTATACTCCTCTCGACTTTCTAAAGTATTAAGATATTTGTGATTGTCATAAGCTTTCTTTTTCTGCTTTAACTTACCCTGTAAGCTTCTAGATAACCAGGGGGCTCTAGATTTGGCAGTACCACCCTTAATCTTTGTGGGGACATGCCTCCACTGTGCCTGTAGTATCTCACTGTTGGATGCCTCCTACTGGTTTGCCACTGATTTTCCTTCAAGCAGCTGTATCCAGTCCACTTTCACCAGGTCACCTCTCAGTTTCGTATAATTTGCTTTCACCCACTGCTACTTCATCCACTTGCCCAGCTTCATTGCCGAAGACTAAATCTAAAATTGCGCCCCCTCTCTTTGGGCTTATTAATAGGCTGAAGGGGCTAAATGTCTACTTTTCTTTTATTCCCATGCCTAATCTGACTAAATAGTGCCTGTATTTTACTATATATTTTGTGCATGTTTCTAACACAGAATTACGTCACCATCACTGTATTGTATCCCTTAAAAACTGACCTAAACAAAGCAAAACTCTGAATTTCACAATATATACAATTTGTTTTTTTGAATTACAAATATCCTGGACTGATTTTGAGACAGTGGTCCCATTTTGGGACTGAAATTATTTCTTCGCATGATATTTCACTGTGGTTCTCCGAACCTATTGATGATTGCTGTCTTAGAATATGTATGTGTTTTGAAATTTTGTGATGTGTAGCAAAATAAAGTCTGGTAACATTAAAGCAGTTCAAATGAGAAAGTTTAACAGCATTCCAGTTCAATTTGCATAGTTCAGTCTGTTCTTCACGTTCCATCATGACACCCAGCACTAACAGAATGCTCTCACAGCAAATACGCCGACAAAAGTTTTTTTTTATTCATTCATGGATGTGGGCGATGCTGGTCAGGCCAGCATTTATTGCACATACCGAATTGCCCTTGAGAAGGTGGTGGTGAGCTGCCTTCTTGAACCGCTGCAGTCCATTTGAGGTAGGTATACCCGCAGTTCTGTTAGGAAGGGAGTTCCAGGATTTTTACCCAGCGACAGTGAAGGAACGGCGATATAGTTCCAAGTCAGGATGGTGTGTGACTTGGAGGGGAACTTGCAGATGGTGGTGTTCCCATGTATTTGCTGCCCTTGTCCTTCGAGGTGGTAGAGGTCACGGGTTTGGAAGGTGCTGTCTAAGGAGCCTTGGTGCATTGCTGCAGTACATCTTGTAGATGGTACACACTGCTGCCACTGTGTGTCGGTGGTGGAGGGAGTGAATGTTTGTAGATGGGGTGCCAATCAAGCAGGCTGCTTTGTCCTGGATGGTGTCGAGCTTCATGAGTGTTGTTGGAGCTGCACCCATCCAGGCAAGTGGAGAGTATTCCATCACACTCCTAACTTGTGCCTTGTAGGTGGTGGACAGGCTTTGGGGTGCCAGGAGGTGAGTTACTCGCCTCAGGATTCCTAGCCTCTGACCTGCTTTTGTAGCCACAGTATTTATATGTCTACTCCAGTTCAGTTTCTGGTCAATAGTAACCCCTAGGATGTTGATAGTGGGGGATTCAGCGATGGTAATGCTGTTGAATGTCAAGGGGAGATGGTTAGATTCTCTGTTGTTGTAGATGGTCATTGCCTGGCACTTGTATGGTGCTAATGTTACTTGCCACTTATCAGCCCAAGCCTGGATATTGCCCAGGACTTGCTGCATTTCTACACGGACTGCTTCAGTATCTGATGAGTCACGAATGGTGCTGAACATTGTGCAATCATCTGCGAACATCCCCACTTCTGACCTTATGATTGAAGGAAGGTCATTGATGAAGCAGCTGAAGATGGTTGGGCCTTGGACACTACCCTGACGTGCTACTGCAGTCATGTCCTGGGACTGAGATGATTGACATCCAACAACCACAACCATCTTCCTTTGCGCGAGGAATGACTTCAGTCAGCGGAGGGTTTTCCCCCTGATTCCCATTGACCTCAGTTTTGCGAGGGCTCCTTGATGCCATACTCGGTCAAATGCTGCCTTGATGTCAAGGGCAGTCACTCTCACCTCACCTCTTGAGTTCAGCCCTTTTGTCCATGTTTGAACCAAGGTTGTAATGAGGTAGGGAGCTGAGTGGCCCTGGCGGAACCCAAACTGAGCGTCACTGAGCAGGTTATTGCTAAGCAGGTGCTGCTTGATGGCACTGTTGATGACACCTTCCATCACTTTACTGATGATTGAGAGTAGGCTGATGGGGCGGTAACTGGCCGGGTTGGACTTGTCCTGCTTTTTGTGTTCAGGACATACCTGGGCAATTTTCCACATTGCCGGGTAAATGCCAGTGTTGTAGCAGTACTGGAACAGCTTGGCTAGGGGCGCGGCAAGTTCTGGAGCTCAGGTCTTCAGTACTATTGCCGGAATATTGTAAGGGTCCATAGCTTTTGCAGTGTCCAGTGCCTTCAGTTGTTTCGATATCACACGGAGTGAATCGAATTGGCTGAAGTCTGGCATCTGTGTTGCTGGGGACTTCAGGAGGAGGCTGAGATGGATCATCAACTCAGCACTTCTGGCTGAAGATTGTAGCAAATGCTTCAGCCTTATCTTTCGCATTGATGTGCTGGGCTCCCCCATCATTGAGGATGGGGATATTTGTGGAGCCTCCTCCTCCAGTTAGTTGATTAATTGTCCACCACCATTCATGGCTGGATGTGGCAGGACTGCAGAGCTTAGATCAGATCCGTTGGTTATGGGATCGCTTAGCTCTGTCTATCGCATGCTGCTTACGCAGTTTGGCACGCAGATAGTCCTGTGTTGTAGGTTCACCAGGTTGACACCTCATTTTGAGGTATGCCTGGTGCTGCTCCTGGCATGCCCTCCTGCACTCTTCATTGAACCAGGGTTGGTCTCCTGGCTTGATGGTAATGGTAGATTGGGGGATATGCCGGGCCATAAGGTTACAGATTGTGGTTGAGTACAGTTCTGCTGCTGCTGATGGCCCACAGCGCCTCATGGATGCCCAGTTTTGCATTGCTAGATCTGTTCGAAGTCTATCCCATTTAGCACGGTGATAGTGCCACACAACACGATGGACGGTATCCTCAATGTGAAGGCGGGTCTTCATCTCCACAAGGACTGTGCGGTGGTCACTCCTACCAATACAGTCATGGACAGAAGCATCTGCAGCAGGCAGATTGGTGAGGAAGAGGTCAAGTATGTTTTTCCCTCGTGTTGGTTCCCCCACCACCTGCCGCAGACCCAATCTAGCAGCTATGTCCTTTAGGACTCGGCCAGCTCGGTCAGTAGTGGTGCTACCGAGCCACTCTTGGTGATGGACATTGAAGTCCCCCACCCAGAGTATATTTTGTGCCCTTGCCACCCTCAGTGCTTCCTCCAAGTGGTGTTCAACATGGAGGAGTACTGAGTCATCAGCTGAGGGAGGGCGGTAGGTGGTAATCAGTAGGAGGTTACCTTGCCCATGTTTGACCTGATGCCATGAGACTTCATGAGGTCCGGAGTCGATGTTAAGGACTCCCAGGACAACGCCCTCCCTACTGTATACCACTGTGCCACCACCTCTGCTGGGTCTGTCCTGCCGGTGGGACAGGACATATCCAGGGATAGTGATTGCAGTGTCTGGGACATTGTCTGAAAGGTATGATTCCGTGAGTATGACGATGTCAGGCTGTTGCTTGACTAGTCTGTGGGACAGCTCTCCCAACTTTGGCACAAGCCCCCAGATGTTAGTAAGGAGGACTTTGCAGGGTCAACAGGGCTGGGTTTGCTGCTGTCGTTTCCGGTGCCTAGGTCGATGCGGGGTGGTCCGTCCGGTTTCATTTCCTTTTATTAACTTTGTAGTGGTTAGGTACAACTGAGTGGCTTACTAGGCCATTTCAGAGGGCATGTAAGAGTTAACCACATTGCTGTGGGTCTGGAGTCACGTGTAGGCCAGACCAGGTAAGGACAGCAGATTTCCTTTCCTAATGGACATTAGTGAACCAGATGGGTTTTGACAACAATCGACAATGGTTTCATGGCCATCATTAGACTAGCTTTTAATTCCAGATTTATTAATTAAATTCAAATTCCACCTTCTGCTGTGGTGGGATTCAAACCCATGTCCCCAGAGAAATACCCTGGGTCTCTGGGTTACTAGTCCAGTGATAATACCACTACGCCACCGCCTCCCCTTTTCAATCATTTCAATCCCTTCTTATAATTACTGATCCAGAACACACTTTGGTCTGTGTAATGCACTTTTTCTCACTTCCAGGCAGCCATTATCACTGCATAATATATAACTTCAACACTAAGTGGATGCATTGCTGAATGTGATCTATACATTATGGAGTTGTTTTGAGAGCTGCATCCATCAGGAAGTTCCTTTTGATCTCATACCATTATTTTAAGGAGCCCGTGATGTCAGTATCTGTGGCGGGGGCGGGGGGCCTGAAGATGGCCCTGGATGAGGTCTGCCAAAGACCTTGACACTGGCAGGGCCCAGCCCAGTGACGGGGCAAAAATTTAAATATTTCAATAAATGAAAATAAGTGAATTAATTAATTTCACACCGCCTCCTGATGTCCCGCCGCGATCTTCAGACCAGCGGCCAGCAGTGCCGATCCTTCGGATCCCCAACTGAGGAAACGAGGCAGAACATTGTGGGGAGGGAAGGAGGTAAGTTTATCAGTGCGGGGGGAGGTGGGAAAATGGGGTCAAATTAGTGTCATGGGTGTAGGGGATGGTGGGAAGGGTTGTAGTTGAACTTTTGTGCAGCTTGGGGTGAGGGGGGAAGGTCAGATGGTAAAGGTAAGTGTTTTTGGTGGGGATAGGGCAAATAATTAATTTTGTTGTTATTGGGGGAGGGGAAAAAGAGATGGATTTATTTATTTCAATTCCATTTCCGCACCCCCCCCCCCCCCACCCCCGATCACATGGATGGGAAGGACTGTCCGTCCCCGGTAATGGCATCAGCTGCCTGTGCATAGGTGCTGAAACCATTTTTAAAGGGCTTTGAGCCCTACTTTTAAATTTAAATATTTAAAGCTCAAGGACATAAAAAAAAGACATTTTTTCTGCCCCTCTCCCATCCCCCAATAACAAATAAATTAATTACTTGCCCTCTCCCCCCAAAACACTTACCTTGTCCACCTGACCTTTCCCCCTCCAAAGTGCATAAACTTTAACCTCAAACACTTCCCTCCATCCCCTACACCAATGATGTTACATTGATCCTGTTCCCCGCCTCCTGCACTGAGAAACTTACCTCCTCCCCCATCTCCATAAGTTTTCCTCCTCGTTTCCCCGGACTGGGATTTGAAGGCAGAGGAGTGTCGACCACCGGGCCAAATATCGGAACTCAGGCGGGGACATAAGTATAATTAATGCATTCATTTACATTTATTTGAATACACAAATGGGTGTCCTGTCGCCGAGCAGCAGAAGGGCTGCCACGAGGCCTTGATGCCACCAGCAATATCGGGCTGGGCCCTCCCTGCAGCGGGGTCCATGGCGACCCTCTCCCAGAGGCATTTTCCAGCTCCCGCCACCACGAAACCCTATATCGGGGGGTGGGGGTGGGGGGGTTCTGTAAAATCCAGCCCCATGTCATAAATGTTATCAAAAATTTTCAAAGGGCTAGAACAGGCACAATGGGACCAATAGCCTCCTTTTGTGCTGTAAGTTTCTATAATTCTATAAATATAACAGAAAATCATCGGAATAAATATTTATATGCTGCGAACAAAATATGAATAAAACAAATTCCAAAGTAAAAGTCCAATTTGTTCTGAATATTTTTGATATGTGCTTTCAATACATCATTAAAATGACTGCTATAAGTACTAAAATTATTTAAAACTGCATTTCAATATCTGTTGAAAAGTATGTATTTTGTAGCTTTAAGGGTAGACATTGTACCTCTTGTAAACTGGTACAAAAAGGCCAATTTTGGGGATCAACATTCGACACTCCAATGATGCCTAAAAGACGTCACACCCTATTTGGGACGGTCGCCTAAAGTAGGCTTTGGGCCCCTTGCAAATAAGGAGTCTAAAGCCTGTTTTAGGACACATTGGGAGAAAAATTGGGCTTTGCTCCAATTTTTCAGGCATGGATCAGCCACCATCAAAAAGGTAATCTATTGTTTAAAGTTTGACATGGGGCCAGCTCCTTCCATCTCCACAGCAATCCTGAGAGCCAGCTACCTTCTCTTTTTTCTCCCCCCCGCCCCCCCCCCACCACCACTACCCCCATCCCCCCAAGGACTTTACTTTCATACTGCTGCCACTGAGACAAACAGCTCAACATTTTCCCTTATAAAAATAGTGAGCTGTCTGTGGAGTTAAGACAGATGCTGGCATCTCACTCAAATAATTTTAATGAGGCTCCAAGCCTAATTTTGGGTTGGGCTAAGGCCTTTGGTTGAGGTACCTGTTTGATGTGTGATGACTACTTCAAGCCTAAAAAGGAGCCTAAGGAATCCCCATTCCTTAATATCTTCCAATTTATGTTAGAATAGATATTTCATAAACTTATTTCAAATGGATTAATGCTCGATGTTTAGAAATATGTTTTGACTTACAATATACCCTTAATCTATAGCTTATATCATTTATAGTTTTAAACATTTGTGTTACCCAAAAAGAGTCTTACTCAAAAAAGTTTTTAGTTCAAAAAATTGTAACAACCTGATGAAGTTGCAGCGTAAAAGTGTACATAACTAGCAAGTTGTAACAGGGAAATGTCTGAAAGCAAGGTAGCAATGGGTTAATGTGTCCCTCCTAGTACATACAGACATTTAACCTTGCACTGTAAGGATACCTTTCTTAGCTCATATTCTTTCACATATCTATGTGACATTGCTACTTCAAAGTTTTCTGGATTTTCTGCAGCTCTAAATTTCTGGCATTGAAAACAGGCTGGGTGGTGCTATGAGTGCCTTTTCGCTTGGCCCTTTTTTGGTGAGGATGAAATCGGAAAATGTTTTATTCATCTGTATGGCAGTATAGCCCATTAGAGGGTGACAGCTTTACAGTGTGCTAGTTTATTTCTCAATAGTTACTTTCTGTAGTCTTTACATGTTGAAACAAAATCTGTATTTTTGCCACGAAGAAACAGAAGTTACATGATTTAGATTCCATAATTTTCTCTATCAGTTAAAAACCTCTAGATGACAATATTGTTCTGGCATTGATCAAACTAGGTTTAATTTGGCTGGAATAATAAGGTTTATTGTATTCCCCAGTAGATATTGTTTCCATATAATTCATCTGCAGGAATCTCTGGGGTAGTTTCATTCTTCAATGCTAGACTGAAATAATTGGATGTGTTTCTTAATCAGAATGTTCTGTCAGACACTTCTAATGTCTAATAAATGTGGCATTACAATTTTAAACAAATACCTTACAGTGCCTTGTCAATGTGATCTGTACTTTACAACTGATATTGCCATTACTGAACTTCTGAAAAATTTGTTATATGGAACTCCAAAACAAATTTGCACTAACTTTTTAGTTAAATTTGTGGCTCATCAAAAAGAAGATTGTCAGCTCCAGGAAACAAAACACTTTCTCTCTTTGTGTACCAAGTGTCATCAAGCGGAGAAGCAGTCCCAGATCAGGCCTGGCACAGCTTGGATGCTGTGAAAATTAACCCCAGTGTCAAACCAGCACCCTCTGCAGCATGAGCATATCATTTCAGTTTCTTAAACCAGTTACCACAATGACAATTAGTTTGAGTTATGTGCTGTATGGTGCTCGGGGCCTGTTTATATCGGAATTGCATTGAGACCATATAAACTAATTTAACTTGTCACCATTAGTGGCCAGCAGAGAGAAATGATTTTCCATTCAAACACAGGCTGAGCAGGTGAAAGGCTAGTAGTCAAACCCACTTCATCACTTATTTGAATCTCTGTATTACCTTGTGAGAACTGAGATGGCAACATTGCGACAGAAAACAAATAGAATGTATTAATGTTACTGTTTTATATTGGCAATGCCTAATCAATTTTTTTTTGCACACTGGCCTCATGAGTTACATGGACAGCCAAGACAGTCGTTGTTGCTGGAGGCCAATCAACACAATCCCAAGATGTAGGGAAGTGTTCTCTTCAATTTCCTTCCCTTCATAATAAGGTCTGTTGTGGGGCTGCTCCTTGATAATTTCACAGTATTTCACTTCATTCAAAATTCCTTTGACAATGAAGCAGCCATACCTGCCTACAGCAGGACTGGAAATATCCAGACTTGGGCTAACATTGATGCTTCATAGTGCCAGAAAATGATCAGGTCTGTGAAGGAAAGAAATGTCCAGCTAACTTCAACAGCAATACCATTCCTGAGACCCCTACCATCAACATTCTGTGGGTCGCCACCAACCAGAAGCTTAACTGGAGTATTCTTCACTTGCAACACCATCCATAACAAAGTCATCCACCTCATCAGCATGCATGCTCAATATTCACTACCTCCACCTCTGGTGTACTGTTGGGATAGTATGTTCTAACTACAGGATGCCCTGCAGCAGCTTAATAAACTTACTTTGACAACAGCTTCCAGCTGCATGATCCCTACCATTGAGCAGGATGAGAGCAGCATTATCATGGAAATGCCATGAGCTGTACATTCTCCTCCGAGTGTCCCTTCAAATCATACACGATCCTGCTTTGGACATAGATCTCTGTCCCTTTCTCGCTGCTATGTCAAATTTCTGGAATTCCCTGCGTAATATTATTATGGGAACACCATTATCTCAAAGATTTCAGTGGTTGAAGGAGAAAGCCCCCTACAACCAGCTTCTCAGGGTATTTCAGGATAGGCAATAAATGTGATCTTGTCAGCAATTCCAACATCGCACATCCTGAGAACAAATAAAGGAAAAAGTCCTCCACTCAGTTGATATCATAGAATAGAATAGTTACAGCTTGGAAGGAGGCCATTTGGCCTGTCATGTCCGTTCTATCTTTTTGCAAGAACAACTCACCTAGTCCCACTCCCCCACTGCCCCTTTTCCCCATAGCCCTGCAATTTATTTTCTCTTCAAATAATTATTCAATTCTTTTTGAAAGCCATGATTGAACCTGCCTCCACCACACTCTCAGGCAGTGCATTCCAGATCTTAACCACTCTTGCTGTATAAAAAATGTTTTCCTCATGTCGCATTGCTTCTTTTGCCAATCCCCTTAAGTTGGTGTCCTCTGGTTCTTGATCCTTCTGCCAAAAGGAACAGTTTCTGCCTACCTACTCCGTCCAGACCTCTCTGAAAACCTCTATCAAATCTCCTCTTAATCTTCTCCTCCAAGGAGAACAGCCCCAGCTTCTCCAAACTGTCCACATAACTGAAGTTTCTCATCCCTGGAACCATTCTAGTGAATCTTTTCTGCACCTTCTCTAATGCCTTCACATCCTTCCTAAAGTGTGGTGCCCAAAACTGGACACAATATTTCAGTTGAGGCTGAACCAGTGTTTTATACAGGCTTATCATAACTTCTTTGCTTTTGTACTCTATACTGTTATTTATAAAGCCCAGAATTCCATATGCTTTATTAACCACTTTCTCAACCTGCCTTGCCACCTTCAATGATTTGTGCACATAAACCCCCAAACCCTCTGTTACCACACCCACCTTTAGAATTGTACCCTTTATTTTATATTGCCTCTCCTCATTCTTCCTATCAAAATGAATCACTTCACACTTCTCTGCATTAAATTTCACCTGCCACTTCTCCGCCCATTCCAGCAGCCTGTCTGTGTCCTTCTGAAGTCTATTACTATCTTCCTCACCGTTCACAATACTTCCAAGTTTTGTATCATCTGCATATTTTGATATTATGTCCTGTACACCCAAGTCTAGGTCGGTAATATCCAGCAGGAAAAGCAAGGGTCCTGACACTGACCTCTGGGGAACCTCACTGTATACCTTCCTCCATTCTGAAAAACAGCTGTTCGCCACTACTCTCTGTTTCCTGTCACTCTTAAAGTATAGTCAAAAACCTTTATCAGGTGAACTGGGTGATGTCTGACACTTCTGTCTCTAATCTATTTGCCCAAAGCTGCAGCATCCTCAGCTGTTTGTGTCTTGAGGCTCTAGAAGAAGTTACTAGCTGGCACAGTAACCACCTGATGTATATTCAACTTGGGCTCTGCTTATTGTTTAGTGCATTAAAAATGTCATTGAGCAGCATATGTTTAAAATACATCATCCAGTTACTGCATCAGCTCGTAACTTGCTGCAAAACATCTGGACACAAGTACTTAGGCAGGGAGAGATAGCAGCTTTGGATAATAGTTCAAAATCAAAATAATGAAACTTGAAATGAGAAAAATTGTTTTTAACCCATTGATGTGTTTGGCTGTAGGAATGGTTTATTAACTCTTTCCAATACAGTAAGAAAACAAATACTGCCACTAGCTCTCTCCTAACATTGGAAAATAGTGTCAGCCATGGCTCAGTTGGTAGCACTCTTGCCACAGAGCTCAAGTCCCACTCCAGGACTTGAGCACAAAAAGCGAGGTTAACAGTTCAGTACTGAGGGAATGCTGCGCTGTTGGACATGCTGTCTTTCATTTGAGACATTAAATTGAGGCCCTGTGTGCCCTCTCAGGTGGATGCAAAAGATCCACGGCACTATTTTGAAGAAGAGCAGGGGTGTTATCCTTGGCATCCTGTCCAATATTTATCCCTAAATCAACATCACGCAAAACAGATTATCTGGTCATTATCACATTGCTGTTTGTGGGAACTTGCTGTGCACAAATTAATCTCCTTAATCAAACATTTCAAATAATATAACTGACTGACAGACTTGACATCATGGGTATGACTTACCATTACACCATTCTTGGAAGCTTCAGTTATCACAGTGCAACATCTTACTCCCTCATTCCTTGACTCATTACTGGTCCTCTAGACCATGAGTGGGGTGATCTGCACATATTTTTTCCAACATTGTTTAAAGGAGCCCTGTTTCCCCTTTCCGCCACTCCCAAGGATTGGGAGTGGTGAGAAATATGCAATTTATGCCTGATTCCCATGATTTCCTGCACGTGGGT
The DNA here is from genome assembly GCF_036365525.1 of Heterodontus francisci. Taxonomy (NCBI): domain Eukaryota; kingdom Metazoa; phylum Chordata; class Chondrichthyes; order Heterodontiformes; family Heterodontidae; genus Heterodontus; species Heterodontus francisci. The sequence continues at coordinate 130,097,645 of NC_090374.1, read as the reverse complement.
GAAAATCTTTCAAATGTGATTCTGATCCCTGAATACTATCAATTGGTTTGGCACTCCCCACCTACAAATCGCCTTACTCAATAACATTATAATAACAGAACATGTGTAGATTTAAAAGATTCTCCAGCTCTCCCTCTACCTGTATTTATTGTGTGGAAAATTATTGCCAAGTATTTTTATTTCTTAGTCGTTCAACAGTCTCTCTGAAATTTAATTTTAGTCCCTCTGACCATACCTGTGTACTAAATTTATCCTGATTATTGTAAAGTCAGTTTCTCTCTGGAGCATGTGTCAATGCCTTAATAATTTAAAATGTTCTCTAGGAATCCAAACTCTGAGAAGATCATGTGATTTCCGGGAAAAGGGTGTGCACATCTCATGTTGTTTTACAAATAAAATTACTAAAGGTGAATAATATTTTCAACCATGACAAAAGATGGTAAATTACATAATCTCAAAACTAATACACAACTAAAAGTTAATTCATATAACAACCAGGACGTATAACAATGTATAAAAATATGGTGTATAAAAATATGGCAGCAAGATTTCAAAATATACCTGACTGATACATGTGCATGGATAAATTAATTGGAACATAGTGCATATTCTTACAACACCATCCAATGCAAAGCAACCCATTTGATCGTCACCCCATCCACCACCCTTAAGTATTCATTCCTTCGACCACCGGCGCACACTGGCAACAGTGTGCACCACCTACAAGATGCAACTCGCCAAGCCTCCTCAACAGCACCTTCCAAACTCACAACCTCTACCATTTAGAAGAACAAGGGCAGCAGATGCATGGGAACACCACCACCTGCAAGTTCCCCACCAAGTCACACACCAACCTGACTTGGAACTATATCGTCATTCCTTCACTGTTGCTGGGTGAAACTTCCGGAACTCCCATCCCTGTTCACTGCAGGTGTACCTTAACCACGTGGACTGCAGCGGTTCAGGAAGGCAGCTCACCACCACCTTTTCAAGGGCAATTGGGGATGGGCAATAAATGCTGACCTTGCCAGCAACGCTCACACCCATGAATGAATTTTTAAAAATTGCACCCAAACTTACTCTTGTTTGGTCTCTGCAACTGACTGTGCCTAAAGAGGGTGCAGTAATATAAATTTTATGCAAAATGTCATGCAGGCCCCCTTCTGCCAAGACTGAGGCACACAATAAAACTTAAAATTATGGCTGGGAAGAAAAGAGGGCCTATCACAAGGAATTGCCAAGCCCCTGACTGGAAAGATATTTGCATGCTGGCAGACAGTGTTGGAACAAAGGACCCAGTCCCTGCTTCTCCAATACACAGAAGACCTGGTCAGGCCAGTTTAGTCACATGACTAACTGGCTGTTTGACTTTGAACTTGCTAAGAGAAAGAAACTCAGAAAGCTGTTTGATCCTGAACTGAGAACACCTCTCCCCTGTCTGCTGTCATCGCTTTCTCACAGAACGGAAGACCCATTGAAGACACGTGAACTCAAAGAGAGAAAAGTCTCCTATGTGAATAGGTTTAAGAAGAATACTGGGCCCCAATGAAAAGTAAAAGCTGTCTACAATCAAAGACTCTACGACGAGCTGGAAACACAGGAACAGTAACAAGAAACCCCTTCAGAGATTACCTCAAACCTCTCTACTTTATTTTTCTTCTGCTCTTTTCTGTCTCTATTTGCATGTGTGTATCACATGTACATGCTAACGCGGGCACGTCATATATCTGTAGGCGTAAACCGAATTAGAATTTAAGTAAGCTTGATAAATTTCACTTTTCTCCTTTAAACCTAAGAAAACCTGGTATGCTCATTTCTTTGTCTTATAATTGGAAAGTGGTGAACAAGGATTCACCAAGAGGGAGCTCAAAACACAGTAGGCTGAATTTTATTGGGGCGCTGCTGTCCGTAGCCACGCCCTTTGAACTCAGCGTGGTGCCCGCATTTAGCTGCCGCCGCAGAGCCCCCACGATATGACGTGTGGGGGCTTATTAGCATCACTGTGCCGAGCCTCCCCACCCCCCGATAGTACGTGGGGAGAGGCGGGACATTCGGCACAGTGAGGAACCTTTTGACAGTTGTGCAGCAGGTGCTGGGGCCCTATTTTAAGCGTCCCAGCACCTGCTTCCTGACAGCTTTCAAAGAATACTTACCTGACTGCTGAAGAGTGGGGCTGCTGTCAATCTGGCAGCAAAGCTGAAAGTGCTGCAGAAATTCAGCAGGTCAGGCAGCATATGTGAAGAGAGAAGCAGAGTTAACTTGTCCAAGTTCACAGACCTGAAAGTTAACTCTGCTTCTCTCTCCACAGATGCTGCCTGAGCTGCTGAGTGACCCCATCACTTTCCACTTTGCTGCCACATACTTACCCTGCTGTGTCCCAGTGTCCTGTGAAGTTGCGATCCTCTTCTTCCACTCAAGTGTAACATTCCTTCTTGTAGGCGTGCTGCACCTGGGTGAATAATCTTAAATTTGCACATTCCAGGATGCGAGACTTAAATAGACCATAAAAAGTATTACAGAGGTTGACAGAGAACACACTGACACAAATGGGAACGCATGGGTGTCACAGCAATGTAAATACATATTTCACTAAATGTTCCTCACTAACATGTGTGTCCTTTTCTCTGTGCAAATGATTTGTGCCAGCATGTAGCGCAAATGTCACATCTCTTTGCACTGTTGGCCCTTCAGAAGAGCCAACATATGCAATAACATCATTGCCATGCCACCATTGCACATGAGCGTCTCCACGGACTCAGTGACATGGACATTGGCTCAGTCAGCTGCTGCCTTTAATGCTTTACACTGAAATGCTGCAGATGTGGACTGTTGCACAGCAGGTGAGCGAGGGCGATGTGTGGCTTGCAGAGCTCATGTCGGTTCCTATGGAGCAGAGAGCCTTTGTCTGATAAACCACTTCCGTACATCCCTACCTCACTGCCAACCCTGCGTACAGAGCCTGGGTGCCATCTGCCCTCCCATGCGTCTTTCATATTGTAGGTCCTCAGTGTCCTCATAGTCCGAGGAGGAATCCTGTTGAAGTCTCTCTTCATCATGCCAGGACTGGTCCCTATTGAGTGTGTAGTTGTGCAGAGCAGCAATGAAAGGAGCTGGCCTTTTCGGTCCGTAGTACATGGCATCACCCTATCCATACAGACATTGGAGGCGCTCTTTCAGCATGCCGATCTCCTGCTCAATGGTGGCTCATGTCACTCAGTGGCTGGTGTTATATCTCTCCTCTGCAGCCTGTGGTGGAGTCTCTCAATGGTGTCAGGAACCATGTCTGCAAAGGATAGCCCTTATCTCCAAGAAGCCACCCCTCCATCTGAGCTAGTTCAGTGAACAGCAGTGGCAGCCGACACTGGCGCAAGACCCAGGTGTCATGGCAGCTGCCTGAGAAACGGTCACACATTCGCTGCAAGCATCCGGGTGTTCATATACCAGCTTCACCTAGATTGAGAGGGCTCCTTTAATGGTGACGTCTGCAGGTGGTAGCCTGGCAGTAGGCCTGAGGCCACATGAGTGCAGTCTATGAACATTACAACCTATGGTTCTCCGGCAATGGTGCCAGAACCAATGGCCCTCTGGGTCTGGCCCTCCAGTGCAGGGTATTGATGACTTCCCTGATGCAATGGTGCACTGCTGACTGTGTGACCCCGCAAAGGTCTCTGTTAAGTCCCTAAAAGGCTGCAGAGGCGTCAGGCTTGAGAACCGCTGCCACTATGAGGAACAAAGGCATGGGATGTCCATCTGAGCCCATGGGCTGCAGGTCATCCTTGAGCAGGGCATAGAGACGTGTCACCACCCTCTCTATATGCACAATCTCCTATGACACTGGTGCTCTGACATCCGATGGCATGTCATGTGGGGCCTGTAGACGTACGGCAAACTTAATGGAAGGTTCCCCTTGGGGGCTGCTGCTCATGACCGGGGGCCTCTACATGGATCGCACCTGCCTGTTGGTATTGCATCTGCGCATACGGATCCTCACGTGCAGAGGGTCACACAATGTAGGATGAGCCATACCTATTTCCATGTGATAAATAAAGTTGAACCCTGCAAGTGTTCGAAAGTTCCTAACAGGGCATGGATTGGTGTTGACGGGTATATCAGCTACTTTCCTGGATCAACGATGTGGCGTGCCATGGCATTGCCCACCTTGGCCAACACTCAGAGTGGCACAGCATGACCACATCAAGATCCTACCAGCTGAATCGATTGCCCCCACCATCGATAGAACCTTAATGCTCCTGCCCTTTCTGGCACCCTGCCACACACAGGGTGCCTAGTGTGCCATTGTCCCCTCACAAACACAGAGTGTAAACTGTTAACTGAGGGATGGTACATGGTACCTCCCTTCATTCCAGCACAGCTTTCCCTCCAGTAATCCCAGTCCCCCTCCCTTTCAGAATGCAGAGTTAAACCCCTGCCATATCCCCCCCCTCCCTCCTCTCTTCCATAATGAAGAGTGAGGACCTGCCGACTTTTCAGATCATGAACGGGATGGCACGTGACGGCCGCCCGTTCAACGAAAAATCTGGCAGTGTCGATGGAGAGGTGGCGGGCTGCATAATCAGCAAAGATAAGTAATCATTGCCATATACTAATTGTGGTGCCGCCACTGTGTGGCAAGGGGGACACACTGAGCTCCCGCCGCCGCCGGTAATATGTGGTGGGCCCTTCTTGACGCCATGGGCCGAGGCGGGCCTCTCCCCACAGTATTTTACCGGCCCCGTGCCGCGACCCGTGGCATTGAGGGGCTGGTAAAATTCAGCCCAGTGTGTTTAAAAATCAAACCCAGTTACATTAAGACCAGGTGAAGACAGTAAAAGACCCCTCGACACATTTCTCACCTGGTCGTAACAGTTGTTTTAAAATTCTCAGCTGGTCATAACAAAATGAATGTCAGAAATCTTTGCAGAAGGATTTCTTCTAACAGCAACAACAACTTTCATTTATAAAGCACCCTTAAAGGAATAAAACAATCCAAGGCATCTCACAGGAGCATTATAAAACAAAATATGACACTGAGCTACATAAGGAGATACTAGGACAGGTGACCAAAAGCTTGGTCAAGGATGTGAGGTTTTAAGGATAGTCTTAAAGGAGGAGAGAGTGGTAGAGAGGGGAAGAAATTTAGGGAGGGAATTCCAGAACTTAGGACCTAGGCAGCTGTATGACCAACAATGGTGGGTTGGAAGAAGTGAGGGATTTGACTCTAGGTCCGACTATTCCTAGTAAAATCTGGCACTATTGATTCCTCAGCAGCCGTGTCGGTGATATAAGACTAAAGGGACAGGTTAGTATTGCCAAAAAATACTTTTATTTTTGGCTTTTTGAATAACAAATGGTTTTGCTGCTTTATCTGCTATCTGTTAGTGATGGAGGCCATGTTCAGTACTGTATCACCTGCCATTTTGCAATATGGCTTATTTAGATGCAGACAAGGAGAAACATCCAGAAACCCTCTTGATAGATGCTGCAGTCATTTGCTTGGCTCTCCCTTAAGTCACTGCTTCCCCACAAACAGAGTCGGAATCACTGCTCATCCTGACTGCACCACTAATTCACATCACCTGGAATAAAAAGAGACTCCCCACAGTCAAACTGACATCCCCTCCTACACCATTATTTTTTTCATACCTACACGTGTTTTCCCTGTTCCCTCATCCACTGCTTATCCTCTTGTCAGTTTGCAGAAAGACTGACTGCTATGACACCTTAAGCTGATAATTGGGGCATTGTTGTCCTCCTATCCATGTCCCAGCAGCAAATATTCATTTATCGAGAACAGAATCTTTAAATAAATGTAAAGATCAATAATGTTTACTTTATAGCTTGTGGCATATGGTACTGTAATGTAAAAACTTACTATTCTTTACCAGGTAGTGCCCAAGTAATAATCCTGCCTAATGAGCTGAAAAAAATCCTTCTGCCTCTCACAAGGGGCACTAACCATACCTATTCCTTTCATGACGCTGGTGCCTTACAAGCCCAAGTATTCCCGGATTTCTTTATCACTTCATAACAACAGCCAAAGTCCGACCCCAAGTGCACTCATATGAAGACTCCTTTATTTTAATTAGGACTGAGATCAAGGTTGGGTACAGAGCTGTAGGTCCTGGCAGAGCCCACCTATGGTGTGCTAAATGCAAATTGCTCCTGCACAATGCCACGAGAGGAAGCTATGCCCTATTTTTACCTATTGAGGAAGCAAAATAAATTAGTGGAGATAAGACCAGATCTGCAATTAACAGAGAAATGAAAATTAAAGTTTGGCAAGCATTTGGGCTTCTGTCCATGCCAGATATAGTAGGCTTTGTTTTGTAACAAAATACAAAATTATTTTTAAGCAATCGCCATGGTTACACCACCTACTTTCACCAAATGGCAATATACCATGTAAACAGACAAATATTTGCATTCTCATTCATACTAACATTAAGTGTAAGGGCCATTGATCATATTTTCACTGAGCAACATAATAAAAGTGTTTGATGCATTTACAACAGGAACACTAGGGAAGAGCAAACACAGAATACAGAAGAGAGCAAACAGATTGATTTCGGGGATGAAGGGATTGGATGATGAGGAGCAGTGTAAATTGGGCATGTTCTCACTGCAAAAGAGAAGGTTGAGAGGTGATTTGATTGCAATTTTTAGCATTCAAAAGGGATTATATAATGTAGAACATGCCAAGCTATTTCACCTTGTCCAGAACAGTAGAATCAGAAGACATGGCAAAAGAAATGTTATGAGTTTACAGGACATGCTTTGAAATATAATAACTGGCGTGTTGAATCTGATTCCATGATGGACGGTGCAATGACCTGAGGACTGATAGGCTAAAGTGTGAGCAGCACATAAATGAAAAGAAGTTGTTTAAATTCAACATTCACAAGATCACAAGATGGGTTTGCATGAAGAATGCTTTTCAGCCCAATTGATCTCATGTTTCCAGAATATCAGCACTATTGTCTTTCCATTAGAACATCTAACTGTTTCATGAATTAACCCAGTGTCTAGGCATCAACCAGTCTTCCTTACAACCCATTCCAGCTCTTGATCAGTCTCTGTTTAATGAAAGACTTCCTGATGCCTGTCCTAAATTAAGTGCTTTATGCTGCTCCGCTGGCATATCTCAAAATAATCTTTTGCTTACTTTGTCTACTACATTAAGCATCATTTACCTATAAGCTCTCCTATGAGCCCTTTCTTTCCAAGGCTGAAGAATACTTTCTTATCAAATTAATCCTCATGGTTCTTCCCACTGACACCACGGATCAGCCTCCTTTCTCTCCTCTACATTGCCTCTACGTCTGAATGTTTCCTTTATGTCACAGAAATCAATTGTACACCAAATGTAGCCTTACCAGGGCACTACACAGCATTAGAATGACATTGGGGATTGAACTCAACTGATTTGGCAATATAATCCAACATTCTATTTGCTTTGTTGATAAGGCACCAGGACTAGATGAGATGCATCCAAGGATCCTGAGGGAAGTGAAAGTGGAAATTATGGAGGCACTGGCCATAATTTTCCTGTCTTCCCTTCTTTAAATTTCCCTTTGCCTCTTATTTTTACTTTCAATATAGTACCTTACATCTTTCTATGTAGAACTTCATTTGCCACTCATAAGTCCAGATTGAATCCCAATCTAACTCTTTTGTTGCTTTACTCTTTTCTCTGAGTTTATAGACCACCCTAGCCAGATACCATCTGTAAAATTACTCATCTTCCATTGAGGCTTGATTCCAGGTTGACAACTTTCTATCTCAAAATCATGACTTTTCCATGAGATTCTAATTCAAAGAAATAGGTCCTGAATTTCTGTCGGACTTGAAACATGCAGTATCCAGATTAACTGGATCTCTGCCAATTCTGGGAATTCCCATTTGCCTTTTGAGGAGCAGAACCTCCACTTGCCTGTCAAGACCAATGGGGGAGAGAGGAATGATCCTCGCGAGGGCGAGGATCTCTTATGCTGGGAATTGCTTCTTCCTTGATTCAAAAGGGACCTGCCATAAGATGGGAAGTCAGTACACTAAGAGAAATGAGGCAAACCATCTTGCAGAAGGATGTAATTGGGTCTAACCAGGAGCATCAGCCAGCAGGTTATTATTGAGTAAGTGCCACTCAATAGTGCTGTCAATGACACCTTCCAGCACTTTGCTGATGGTTGAGAGTAGATTGATGGTATGATAAAAACTGGAGTAGATTTGTCTTGCTTTTTTGGAGTAGACACACTTAGGCAATTTTCCACTTTGTTGAGTAAATGCCTGTGTTTTGTCTGTGCTGAAAAAGTTTGGCTAAAGGTACAGCTTATTTTGAGCCAAAGTCTTCAGCACTACAGCTGGATGTTGTCGGAGCCCATAGCTGTTCCTGTATCCAGTGCGCTCAGCTGTTTCTTGATATCACATGAAGTGAATAGAATTGGCTGAAGACTGGCTTCTGTGATACTGGGGACCCCAGGAAGAGAGTGAGCTGGATCATCTATTCTGGCTGAAGATGGTTGCAAACACTTCAACCTCGTCTTTTGCACTCATGTGCTGCGCTCCCCATCAATGAGGATGGAAATGTTCATGAAGCTTCCTCCTCCTGTTGGTTGTTTAATTGTCCATTACTACTCATGACTGGATGTGCCAGGACTGCAGAGATTTGATCTGATCTGTTGGTTGTGGGATCACTTAGCTCCATCTATAGCATGTTGCTTCCGCTGTTTTGGAAAACATGTAGTCCTGTGCTGCAGCTTATCCAAGTTGGTACCTCATTTTTAAGTATGCCTGATGCTCCTGCTGGTATGCTCTCCTATACTCCTCATTGAACTAGGGTTGGTCCCCTGCTTGATGGTGACAGTTGAGTGAGGGATATGCTGGGCCATTAGGTTACAGATTGTGGTGATATTCAATTTTGCTGTTGATGGCCCTGACTGCCTCATGGATGCCCAGTTTTGAGCTGCTGGATCTGTCCTAAATCTATCCGATTTAGCATGGTGGTAGTGCCACACAACAGGTTGGAAGGTGTCATCAGTGTGAAGAGGGAACTTCATCTCCACAAGGACTGTGCGGTGGTCACTCCTACCAATGCTGACATGGACAGATACATCGTTATAGGTAGATTGGTGAGGATGAGGTCAGGTAGGTTTTTCCATCGTGTTGGTTTTCTAAGCAGCTGCCGAAGGCCAGCTCAGTCAGGAGTGATGTTACAGACCTATTGTTGGTGAAGGGCATTGAAGTCTCAAACACAGAGCGCATATTGTGCCCTTTCTACCTTCAGTACTTCTTGCAACAAGAAGCGCTTATGTTGTCTGATGTAACATAAATGAGATGCGTGGAGTTCAGTGGGTTGAAGATCTCAAACAGGTTTATTAAACAGGTAACTATTCTATACTGCACAGAGCTAACTATTTAAAGAAGCTGCCTCTTGATGTTACAGTAGCAGAGTGAGACTGGCATGTAGTCCTGGTACTTAGCTTATTAGCATACTAAGATCTTAAAGGGACATTGCTCTTAAAGGCAATCACACAACTCCCCCCACCCTTCTTTCCAAAGCTAAGTCTGGCATGCTAAAAGTAAAAATATATAATATTGGATAACATCAAAATTATTTACAGATGGCTGGAGATTGTGAAATTTACAAGTATACAGGCTCAAAAGTCCACATATTGTTTTTAATCCTGAGAAGTGTGAGGTGATGCATTTTGGGAGGACTAACAAGGCAAGGGAATATACAATGGATGGTAGGACCCTAGGAAATGCAGAGGGTCAGAGGGACCTTGGTGTACTTGTCCATAGATCACTGAAGGCAGTAGCACAGGTAGATAAGGTGGTTAGGAAGGCATATGGGATACTTGCCTTTATTAGCCGAAGCATAGAATATAAGAGCAGGGAAGTTATGATGGAGCTGTATAAAATGCTAGTCAGGCCACAGCTGGAGTACTGTGTACAGTTCTGGGCACCACACTATAGGAAGGATGTGATTGCACTGGAGAGGGTACAAAGAAGATTCACCAGGATGTTCCGAAGAAGGGTCACTGACCCGAAACGTTAACTCTGCTTCTCTTTCCACAGATGCTGCCAGACCTGCTGAGTGAATCCAGCATTTCTTGTTTTTGTTTCACCAGGATGTTGCCTGGGCTGGAGCATTTCAGCTATGAAGAGAGAGTGAAAAAGCTAGGGTTGTTTTCCTTCGAGCAGAGAAGGCTGAGGGGGGACATGACTGAGGTATACAAAATTATGAGGGGCATTGATAGGTTAGATAGGAAGAAACTTTTTCCCTTAGCGGAGGGGTCAATAACCAGGGGGCATAGATTTAAGGTAAGGGGCTGGAGGTTTAAAGGGGATTTGAGGAAAAAATGTTTCACTCAGAGGGTGGTTGGAATCTGGAACGCACTGCCTGAAGAGGTGGTAGAGGCAGGAACCCTCACAACATTTAAGAAGTATTTAGAAGAGCACTTGAAACTCCATAGCATACAAGGCTACGGGCCAAATGCTGGAAAATGGGATTCGAATAGTTAGGCGCTTGATGGCCAGCACAGATACAATGGGCTGAAGGGCCTGTTTCTGTGCTGTATAGCTCTATGACTCTATGAGATGTCGGGGACATTGTGTGTAAGGTATGATTCTGTGAATGTGATGTTAACGAGGAGGAATTTGCAGGGATGACTGGGAAGGGTGTGCCTTTGTTATGTTTGGTGCCCAAGTCACTGTCGAGTGGTCTGTCCAGTTTTCTTCTTATATTTTTTTGTAATGGTTTGATACAACTGAGTGGCTTGCTAGGCCATTTTTGAGGGAAGTTAGGTGTTAACTGGATTTTCTAGGATCTGGATCACATGTATGCTAGAATGGGTGAGAACCTTCCTAAAGGATATTAGTGAACCAGATGAATTTTTACAACAAACAATCCAATAGTTTAATGGTCACCATTACTGATATCAGTTTTTTTAATTCCAGATTTATTTAATTAACTGAACTTAATTTAACCAGCTGCGGTGGTAGGATTTGAACTCATGTCTGGATCATTAGCCGGCTTAATGGATTATTCATCCTGTAACGTAACAATTATGCCATTGTTCCTGTCAGGTGGGCCTCAATTTGGAGAACTGCATTGGGATGCCCATTTGTTTCCCTACAGTTCACTGGCCCAATGTGAATGAGGCTGCAGCTCCAAATCACTCCCATGACTGGCTGATGTATTTTGCAAGCTGGTCACACATCGATCCCACTGAGTGAGTCACTTTTTAAAAAATGTGTTCTTGGGATATGAGCATCGCTGGCAAGGCCAGCATTTATTGCCCATCCCTAATGGCCTTTGAGAAGGTGTTGGTGAGCCTCATTTTTGAACCGCTGCAGTCCATATGATGTCCACTTTCTGAATGGACTTTGTCCATGTGCTCAAAACGTACTAGTCTAGAGTAATTACGCAAAAGACAGATTGTATTAATGAAGCATGCTAATTAAATATTATTTTGCACAGATTAGGATGATTATACATTGACTTTGTTAGATCTGCAAAGTCTATTGTACTGCTGAAGTGCTATACTACTGCTTATTTTGATGAATGTTCTTAACCGATGTAAGAAGGCACCAATAAAAATGATGGCATGGAAATTGTTCATATTGAATAGTTAAACCAAGATTAGAAAACTGTTAATGACCGCAGGTGTCTTTTTCACTCATATTCACATTTGCTGACTGTAAAATTGCACCCATTTTGAAAGGAAGAACTTGCATTTAAATGGCAGCCCTCATGGTCTCAGGATTTCCTAAAGTACTTCACAATCAATTATTTACTTTTAAAGCATTGTCACTGCTGTAAAGTAGGCAAATTTTCAGCCAAATTGTGCATAGCAAGGACCCACAAACAGCAATATGTTAAATGACCGATTAAACTGTGTTTTTATACATTGCTCTGGCAAAATGCTAACATGACCCTTGAGAGGTTAAAATCTGCTGGCTGTAATCACTGCAGCTTCGTGGCAGTCTGCAGTGTGACTGACGTCAGCATCCCACAAAGCAGCTTCAGATCCCAAAAGTGCAGAAGTTACTCTGCAAAACACTGAGCCCACTGTGCAGAATTGAAACCATTTAGTGAGAGGCAAAACAGCCTTGTTCATTAAGATGCCATGCAAAGAACCATTTGTTTCATTAACAGGAATAAGATTTGTCAAAAAACACACTGCAAAATGGACCTCGCACAATGAGAATGTAGATATTTTTATGGCTTGAAGTTGCTGAATTTATTTCTAATATAAATGCTGCTTTAACAAGTGAAAGATCATAGAAAAATCCTTTCTGCTGTTCAGAATTTAATTTAGTTTGACAAGGTTGGCCAACCAAAGGGGGAAAAAAATCATTCAATCAGTAAAAATGTACAACCAAGAATATCAATTTTGCAGGGATAGGATTCCAAAAACTGCAATGCATCGGAAGAACCTTTTCATTAAAACAGGCTTGTAATAGCCTGTTCAATTTATAACAAACCTCTCTTGCAATTTACTAAATATTTATTACAGTGTATAGCAGTATTTTCTTTCAGTGAAACTAGTACAGATAAACAGAGCCAGCTACAGCCTTTACTTCAATATGAGCAGGACAGATCTCAATTCAGATTTTAACGAATTCTGATCAGTGACAGCAAAATGTATGAAACTTAACCGGTATCCCCATTATAACATGACAAGCGCACCGAGCCGCCTGAATTCCAGAGGTATTTCTCCAGCAGGTATTGCAATAAATCAGTGTAATGCTAATAAATTGTTGTACTGTACAGTTTATTCAGACTGATGGCAGACCACAGGTTGCGCTCAATCTTTGTACAGTTTGCACAACACACTTTACGATGCGGTATTATTATCAAAGTCACCCTGCGCTTCAGCTTGGCCTAGAGTACTAATACTAATTATATAACTTGTCAGCAACTGTGCCTGTGCCTTTCCCCTCATCTATGTGGCTCTGTGCCCCTTTTAAAATAATGTGTTTCTGAGTCTCTCCTGTAGCCACGGAATTCATCTGCAATTCTGAGTCACCATCTTGCTTGTTTACCTGCCTTAAAAACTGGTAATTATTATTGGTGATCTTTGTTATACCTTGTTTCCATTGTGGACTGATCAGGCAGAGGAGATGTAAGTGCTGGGGAATAAAGCACTTTTCTACTTCTGCATTCAGCTTCTGCCTCAAACCAGGAATAGCACTGGCCAGGTACAGAGAAAAGCTTCCCATGTAATCTTAACATGGCTTCAGAAAATCAACCCTCTACCAGACTGATGTAGCATTTCTATCTACTACATAAAGCATATTTTCAGCTCCTTTGAAGAAGAGTGCTAATTTGTGCTGAAGTATGGCCAGCTTCTTGCTGTGAACATATGCCACGTGAAATGAAAAAAAGGTATTATTGCCATTCAAGTCACACACATTGGCCAGGATGTTAAGGGCCCCTCCCCGATGTGAGGAAGGAGGTGGAGGGGGCACGGAGTATTGCGATGGTTGGTGGGGGGCATCGGGGTGGAGGACCCGTGGCCACCCCATCACCAAGCGATCTTCCCAGGGGTGGGGTAGGCCAAAGACAGACTTCCCGCACACAGGCCAATTGAGGCCATTAAGTGGTCTATTAATGGCCAATTAAGGGACTGGTCCCACCACCGCTGGGATCTTACCAGAGCAGTTGGCGGGGGGAAGGGTTCCACCGTGCAGGGAGGACACCTTGCAGCACGAGGCACCTTCCCTGCAGGCTTGGGAGGGGTTCCTCCTTCGTGGGCCATTTGTGGCCCACAGAGGGCCCCCACCAGGAACAACCTTACCCCCCAGGACCACCCTTCCTCATGGACTGCAAGACCAAACCCCACCACCCCCCCCCCCCTCCCCTCACTGGGGCCTTGCGCTCTGGCCCTGGCGACCCTGCCTCACCTACCTTTTGTCCAGGGTTCCAGTGCTGGGGCTGGGTCCGAGGCCTCTGCATTACTGGCAGTGGCCACTGCTCCCGGTGGCGTTGCCGGTACTGCTGAGCTGCCAGCCCTTTAATTGGCTGGCAGCTCATGGAGACAGGATCCCAGTCTTTAAAGGGATGGGGATCCTGTCTCATAAATCTTTAATTGAAAAACACCGGATGATCACTCCAGGGGCTGCGAAATGCAGAGGCGGGGACCCACGCCTTTGTGGCCTGGTGCCGGGAACCCTGCCACCTACACAAAATTCAGCTTGCTATTATACCATTTCTGTTCAAGTCAAGTGATTTAACAGCAGGAGTTCGTCCTACATCACTGTCGGCCATGACACTCTGTCAACTTAAGGAAATGGGAACAGGAAACCATAATTAAGATAAATGGTATGAAGGTTACTCTTTTCACACAGAATAATATATTCTGACATGTGCTCCAAGGCAGCCTGTGAAACCATCTCAGGTTCCCTTCATATTGCTGGCTTACAACATAGTCTAGACTTCATAAGCAAAGGTTGCAAGCAGGGACCAACAGGGATACAGGCCCATATGGTAGGCTTTGAACGTACCAGGGCAAGTTGAGAAGGCTGTTAAAAAAATGCGGGATTCTTGACTTTATAAATAAAGGCATAGACTACACGAAGATGGAAGTTAGGCTAAATTATTCTGAAACATGGATTAGGCTTTAGCTGGAATATTGTATCCAGTTCTGGGTCCCACAATTTAGGAAGGATATCAAGCCCTTAGAGAGGGTGCAGAAAAGATTTACTAGAATGGAACCAGGGAGGAGCACTTTCAATTATGTAGAGAAACTAGAGAGGCTGGGATTGTTCTCCTTACAGCAGAGAAGATTAAAGGGAGATTAAATAGAGGTGTTCATAATTATGTAGGGTTTTGTTAGAGTAGACAGGGATAAACTGTTTCCACTGGCAGCAGTGTTAGTAACCAGAGGATATAGATTAAAAATAATTGTTTTATGGAGAACAGCTGATGTGGTCCCACTATTTAAGAAAGGTTGTAGAGATAAGCCAGGGAACTACAGACCAGTGTGTCTCACGTCAGTGGTAGGGAAACTATTGGAGAAAATTCTGAAGGAGAGAATCTATCTCCACTTGGAGAGGCAAAATTTGATTAGGAATAGTCAGCATGGTTTTGTCTGAGGGAGGTCATGCCTAACAAATTTGATTGAATTTTTTGAGCATGTGACCAGGTGTGTAGATGAGGGTAGTGCAGTTGATGTATATTACATGGATTTCAGCAAAGCCTTTGACAAGGTCCCACATGGGAGACTTATCAAGAAAGCAAATGCACATGGGATACAAGGTAACTTGATAAGGTGGATTCAAAATTGGCTTCTCTGTAGGAGACAGAGAGTGATGACAGACGGCTGTTTTAGTGACTGGAAGCCAGTGTCCAGTGGCGTACCACAGGGATCTGTGCTGGGTCCCCTATTGTTTGTCATTTATATAAACGACGTAGATGACTATGTGGGGGGTAGGATCAGTAAGTTCACGGATGACACAAAGATTGGCCGAGTGGTTAACAGTGAGGTGGAGTGTCTTAGGTTACAGGAAGATATAGACGGGATGGTCAAATGGGCAGAAAAGTGGCAGATGGAATTTAACACTGAAAAGTGAGAGGTGATACTCTTTGGAAGGAGTAATGTGACATTAGAATTAGAACGTCATAACATTCAAGGCTATGGGCCAAGTGCTGGCAAATGGGATTAGGTAGACAGGTCAGGTGTTTTAATGCATTGGTGCAGACTCGATGGGCCGAAGGGCCTCTTTTGCACTGTATTATTCTGTGATCCTCTGTGATTCTGTGAATTGTCAGAAGAACCAGAGGGACATGGAAGTATTCAATGAATGGCCTGACACTGGGAAGTTCTGAGGAACAAAGGGACCTTGGCGTGTTTGTCCATAGATCTCTGAAGGCAGAAGGGCAGGTTAATAGGGTGGTGAAAAAGGCATATGGGACACTTGCCTTTATCAATCGAGGCATAGATTACAAAAGCAGGAAGGTCATGTTGGAGTTATACAGAACTTTGGTAAGGCCACAGCTGGAGTACTGTGTGCAATTCTGGTTGCCACATTATAGGAAGGATGTGATTGCATTGGAGGGGGTGCAGAGGCGGTTCACCAGGATGTTGCCCGGGATGGAACATTTAAGCTATGAAGAGAGGTTGGATAGGCTTGGGTTGTTTTCGCTGGAGCAGAGAAGACTGAGGGGTGACCTGATCGAGGTGTACAAGATTATGAGGGGCATGGACAGGGTGGATAGGGAGCAGCTGTTCCCTTTAGCTGAAGGGTCAGTTACAAGGGGTCACAAGTTTAAGGTGAGGGGCAGGAGGTTTAAGGGGGACTTGAGGAAGAACTTTTTTACCTAGAAGGTGGTGACGGTCTGGAATGCTCTCCCTGGGAGGGTGGTAGATGCAGGTTGCCTCACATCCTTTAAAAAGTACCTGGATGAGCACTTGGCATGTCATAACCTTCAAGGCTATGGGCCAAGTGCTGGCAAATGGGATTAGGTAGACAGTTCAGGTGTTTTGATGCATTGGTGCAAACTCGATGGGCCGAAGGGCCTCTTTTGCACTGTAATATTCTGTGATCCTCTGTGATTCTGTGAATTGTCAGAAGAACCAGAGGGAGATGAGATTTTGTTTATGCAGCAGATTGTTATGATCTGGAATGCATTACCTAAACGAGTGTCAGAAACAGATTCAATCATAACTTTTGAAAGTGCATTGGATATACATCATGGAAAAGAAAATTAGGTGCAGTATAAAATGTGCTGCTGATTCGCTATGAGCCCGGTTCACATGACTGTTGCAGATCAATTTCACCCTGCAGGTTTCTTAAAATTCTGCAAGCATGCTTCAAACATTGGATCAAAAGCTCTGAGAAGAGCACATTTTAAAATGTCATTGCCCATACTATCAGCAGGATGACATGAGAAGATGTCAGCAGCACCTTTCCACTTAGTGAAAAGGCAAATGTGGCCACAGTTTGGCACTTGCAGCCATCAATATCACACTGAAGTATCAGCCTAGATTATGTGCTGAAGACCTGGGGAATTGAACCCATAAACTTCTTACTCAGAAGCAAGAGTGCAAACAATTCAGCCAAGCTGACACGATATGAATAGCCAGATTTTACACTATAGTATTGTTTTATCAAGGAATCATCTTGGGAGCAAAGCACATTTTAAAATAAATGGATGAAGACCTGCCTTAGAGAATCATGTAGAATCGTGTTTTGTATGCTGACATCATTAACAATAATTCCTTAAACAAGAATCAAGAAACAATTGAATTAATGTGCAAATAATACATTAACACAGCACATATGATTCACCATCAATGAAGAGTGCAGGGGGACATGGCAGGAGTAGCACCAGGCATAGCTAAAAATGAGGTGTCAGCCTGGCGAAGCTACAACACAGGGCTACTTGCATGCCAAACATCAGAATCAGCATGCAATAGACAGAGCTAAGCGATCCCACAACCAATGGATCAGATCTAAGCTCTGCAGTCCTGCCACATCCAGTCGTGAATGGTGGTGGACAATTAAACAACTGACAGGAGGAGGAGGCTCCACAAACATCCCCATCCTCAATGATGGGGGAGCCCAGCACATCAGTGTATAAGTCAAGGCTGAAGCATTTGCATCCATCTTCAGCCAGAAGTGCTGAATGGATGATCCATCTTGGTCTCCTCCTGAAGACCCCAGCATCAAAGATGCCAATCTTCAGCCAATCCGATTCACTCCACGTGATATCAAGAAACAGCTGAAGGCACTGGATATTGCAGAGGCTGTAGGCCCTGACAACATTCGGCAACAGTACTGAAGACTTGTGCTCCAGAACTTGCCACGCCCGTAGCAAAGCTGTTTCAGTACAGCTACAACACTGGCATCTAACCAGCAATGTGGAAAATTGCCCAGATATATCCTGTGCACAAAAAGCAGGACAAATCCAACCCAGCAAATTACCACCCTATCAGTCTACTCCCAATCATCAGTAAGGTGATGGAAGGGATCGTCGACAGTGCCATCAAGCAATAACCTGCTCACTGACACTCAGTTTGATATCCGCCAGGGCCACTCAGCTCCTGACCTCATTACAGCCTTGGTCCAAACATGGACAAATGAGCTGAACTCAAGAGGTGAGGTGAGGTGAGAGTAACTGTCCTTGACATCAAGGCAGCATTTGACCAAGGGTACTATCAAGGAGCCCTGGTACAACTTGAGTCAATGGGAATCAGGTGGAAAACTCTCCGCTGTTTGGAGTCATACCTATCACAAAGGAAAATGGTTGTGGTTGTTGGACGTCAATCATCTCAGTCTCAGGACATGACTGCAGTAGCACATCAGGGTAGTGTCCTAGGCCCAACCATCTTCAGCTGCTTCATAAATGAGCTTCCCTCCATCATAAGGTCAGAAGTGGGGATGTTTGCTGATGATTGCACAATGTTCAGCATCATTCGTGACTCTTCAGATACTGAAGTAGCCCAGGTTCATATACAGCAAGACCTGGACACCATCCAAAGCTTGGGCTAATAAGTGGCAAGTAACATTCGCTCCACACAAGTGCCAGGCAATGACCATCTGAACATTGACTAACCTTCCTGGAGCGCAGAGGAATGTACCTGTGGGGAGAACGGCAAGAGTGGAGCCGATAAATTGAGCTCGAGGATCGCGGCCCAGTCACTTACCTTCTGGGAGCGCAAAGGAACAGACCTGTGGGGAGAGCGCTGAGAGCGGAGCCGATAAATTGAGACCAAGGATCGCGGCCCAGTCACTTACCTTCCGGGAGCGAAGCGGAGAGCAGTCCAGACGCGCCGGAGTTTGAAAACAAACTTGAGCAGTGATGTCACAGAAAAGCTGCAAGGTGATTGGTTGGTAACTGCTGTTAGGCAACAACTCTAAATAGCTGGGTAAGTAACTAAAAGTAAAGAGAAAGGTCTACAGTTTTTTTTTGTATAGTAGGTAGTGTTTTTTTTAGGGACTCAAAGTCCCTAGTGTAAATAATCTAATTTTTGGGTAATTTAGGTGGATAAATTAAGAGTAAGTCATGGTAGGGCAGCTCGGCAACGTGGAGTGCTCCTCCTGTGCAATGTGGGAAGTCAGGGACACTTCCAGTGTCCATACCAAACACATTTGCAGGAAGTGTCACCAGCTGCAGCTACTCAAAATCCGCGTTTCGGATCTGGAGCGGCGGCTGGAGACACTGTGGAGCATCAGCAACGCTGAGATCATCGTGGACAGCATGTACAGAGAGGTGGTCACACCGCAGGTAAAGACTGCTCAGACAGAAAGGGAATGGGTGACTGCCAGGCAGAGTAGAAGAACTAGGCAAGTAGTGCAGGAGTCCCGTGGGTCCATCTCCCTCTCTAACAGATTTTCCACTTTGGAAACTGTTGTGGGAGATAGCTTCTCAGGGGAATGCAGCAAGAGCCAAGTCTATGGCACCACAGGTGGCTCAGCTGCACTGGAGGGGAGGAAAAGGAGTGGAAGAGCTATAGTGATAGGGGATTCTATCGTAAGGGGTACAGATAGGCGTTTCTGTGGCTGCAAACGTGACTCCCGGATGGTATGTTGCCTCCCTGGTGCTAGGGTAAAGGATGTCACAGAGTGGCTGCAGGACATTCTGAAGGGGGAGGGTGAACAGTCGGAGGTCGTGGTGCACATTGGTACCAACGACATAGGTAGAAAGAGGGATGAGGTCCTGCAACAAGAATTTAGGGAGCTAGGTAGCAGATTAAAAAGCAGGACCTCAAAGGTTGTAATCTCTGGATTACTCCCGGTGCCATGTGCTCGTGAATATAGGAATAGGAGAAGAGAGCAGATGAATGCATTGCTGAAGAGATGGTGCAGGAGGGAGGGCTTTAATTTCCTGGGTCACTGGGTCTGTTTTTGGCAAAGGTGGGACCTCTACAAGTTGGCGGGTTGCACCTGAACTGAAACGGGACCAACATCCTTGCTGGAAGGTTTGCTAGTGCTGTTGGGGGGTGGGGTTTAAACTAATTTGGCAGGGGGATGGGATACAGAGTGGAGGTACAGTAGGGAGTGATGCACAGTCAAATATAGAAGAGAAACTGAGTCAGTCTGGAAGGCAGAGCAAATATAAACCTGTTAAGGCACAAGTGAAAAATGCAAGGCTGGATTGCATCTATTTTAATGCAAGGATTCTTACTAGTAAGGCAGATGAATTGACGGTGTTGATTAGCACATGGGAATATGATATTATTGCTGTCACAGAGACATGATTGAGGGAGGGGCAGGACTGGCAGCTCAATATTCCAAGGTATAGAATCTTCAGGCGAGACAGGGGAGGGTGTAAAAGAGGAGGTGGTTTTGCACTGTTGATCAAGGAGTCAATTACTGCAGTAAGGAGGGATGATATCTTAGAAGGTTCCTCAAATGAGGCCATATGGGTAGAACTTATAAACAAAAAGAGGGCAATCACTTGGCTGGGAGTGTACTACAGGCCTCCAAACAGTCAGGAAGAGATAGAGGAGCAGATATGTAGGCAAATCTCAGAGAGGTGTAAAAATAATAGGGTAATAATAGTAGGGGATTTCAACTTCCACAATATCAACTGGGATAGTCTTAGTGCAAAAGGCTTAAAGAGGGAGGAATTCTTAAAATGCACACAGGAGAGCTTTTTGAGCCAGTACGTAGAAAGTCCAACAAGAGAAGGGGCAGTACTGGACCTAATCCTAGGGAATGAAGCCAGAAAAGTGGTAGAAGTGTCAGTGGGGAAGCATTTCGGGGATAGTGACCATAACTCTGTAAGATTGAAGGTAGTTATGGAAAAGTACAAAGATGGACCATAAATAAAGGTACTGAATTGGGGGAACGCCAATTTCAATATGATAAAACAGGATCTGGCCAAAGTGGACTTGGAGCAGCTACTTGTAGCAAAGTCTACATCAGACCAGTTGATGTCATTCAAAGAGGAAATAGTGAGAGTTCAGAGCCAACATGTACCCGTTAAGGTGAAGGGTAGGACCAATGAGTCCAGGGAACCCTGGATGTCAAGGGATGTAGAGGAATGGATAAGGAAAAAAAAGGAGTCTTATGGCAGATTCAGAGCGCTGAAAACAGTGGAGGCACTAGAGGAGTATAGAAAGTGTAGGGCGGTACTTAAAAAAGTAATTAGGAGAGCGAAGAGAGGACATGACAAAACACTGGCGGGTAAGGTAAAGGAAAATCCTTAGGCATTTTATAAGTATATTAAGGGCAAGAGGATAAGCAGAGAAAGAGTAGGGCCCATTAGGGACCAAAGTGGCAACCTGTGTGTGAAGCCGGAGGACATAGGTGAGGTTTTAAATGATTACTTTTCATCTGTGTTCACAATGGGGACAATGTAGGTGTAGAGATCAGGGATGGGGATTGTGATATACTTGAACATATTAGCATTGAAAGGGAGAAAGTATTAGCTGTTTTAGTGGGCTTAAAAGTCGATAAATCCCCAGACCTAGATGAGATGTATCCCAGGCTGTTATGTGAGGCAAGGAAGGAGATTGCAGGGGTTCTGACACAAATTTTCAAATCCTCTCTGGCCACAGGAGAGGTACCAGAGGACAGTTCTGAGCACCACACTAAGGGAAGGATGTGATTGCACTGGAGAGGGTGCAGAGGAGATTCACCAGGATGTTGCCTGGGCTGGAGCATTTCAGCTATGAAGAGAGACTGAAAAGGCTAGGGTTGTTTTCCTTCGAGCAGAGAAGGTTGAGGGGGGACATGATTGAGGTATACAAAATTATGAGGGGCATTGATAGGTTAGATAGGAAGAAACTTTTTCCTTAGCGGAGGGGTCAATAACCAGGGGACATAGATTTAAGGTAAGGGGCAGGAGGTTTAGAGGGTATTTGAGGAAAAAAAATTTCACCCAGAGGGTGGTTGGAATCTGAAACGCACTGCCTGAAGAGGTGGTAAGGCAGGAACCCTCACAACATTTAAGAAGTATTCGATGAGCACTTGAAACTCCATAGAATACAAGGCTACAGGCCAAATGCTGGAAAATGGGATTAGAATAGTTAGGTGCTTGATGGCTGACACAGACACGATGGGCTGAAGGACCTGTTTCTGTGCCATATAACTCCAGGACTCTATGAATCTATCTCAAACAACAGAGAATCTAACCATCTCCCCTTGATGTTCAATGGAAATAGCATCACTGAATCCCCCACTATCAACATCCTGGGGGCCACCATTAACCAGAAATTGAACTGGACCAGCCACATAAATGCTGTGGCTACAAGAGCAGGTCAGAGGCTGGGACTCCTGTGATGAGTACCTCACCTCCTGTCTCCCCAGTGCCTGTCCACCATGTCTAAGGCACAAGTCTGGAGTGTGATGGAATACTCTCCACTTGCCTGGATGGGTGCAGCTCCAACAACACTCAAGATACTCAACACCATCCAGAACAAAGCAGCCCGCTTGATCGGCATCCCATCCACCACCTTAAACATTCATTCCCTCCACCAGCAATGTCCAGTGGCAGCAGTGTGTACCATAGACAAGATGCACTGCAGCAACTCATCATGCCTCCTTCGACAACACCTTCCAAACCCATGACCTCTTCCACCTAGAAGAACAAGCACAACATATGCATGGGAACACCGTCACCTGCAAGTTCCCCTCCAATCACACACCATCCTGACTTGGAACTATATCACTGTTCCTTCACTGTCGCTGCGTCAACATCCTGGAACTCCCTTCCTAACAGCTCTGTTGATTTACCTACACCCCAATGACTGCAGAGGTTCAAGAAGGCAGCTCACCACTACCTTCTCAAGGACAATTAGGGATGGGCAATAAATGCTATCCTAGACAGCAACGCCCACATCCCCTGTACTAATAAAAAGATCACAGTTGTTTTCAGCCTAGATTGGGGGATATAAAATCTCAGGCAAAGTAATTTATACATCCATCAGAAAATATATATGTGTGTATAAAAAGTCCACACTAACATACTGGAAATTGTTTCAAATAAAGTGCCTCGCCCGCGGCTCCCACCCCCACCACCTGGCCCCCCACCTCCCCCAGAAACAGATCCCGTGAAATGGTGTCAAAAATCACTGGGAATATGATTCCAGCAGTTAAACAAGACAAACAGAAAAAAAGACATGCATTTATATTGCATCTTTCATCATCAGTCATCATAAAGTGCTTTACAGCCAATTAATTACTTTTGAAGTGTAGTCACTGTTGTAATGTAAGAAATGCAACAGCCATTTTACAAACAGCAAGCTCCCACAAACAGCAATGTAATAACGACCAGATAATCTGTTTTTGTGATGTTGATTGAGGGATACATATTGGCCAGGACACCAGGGATCACACCCTTGCTCTTACTTGAAATAGTGCCACGGGATCTTTTACATTTCCCCGAGAGGGCAGACAGGCCCGCAATTTAATGTGACATCTAACAGTGCAGCACTCCTTCGATACTGCATTGGAGTGTCAGTCTTAATTTTTGTGCTCAAGTCCTGGAGTGAGATTTGAACCCACAACTGTACTATACTGGTCAGTGTGCTGTTAGTATTAAATGAGGTTAGTAGACTTTAGATCAAAGTAACAGGAGTTTATTTACATGGATCTTATCTCTAAGGCATCTGCATTAACACCGAGCAGCTAACATTAAAGGGAATCTCAAAATTTTCCATAGACATAAATAGTAAAAGGGTGGTAAAAGGACGAGTTGGGCCAATGAGGGATCATAAAGGGGATTTATGCCTGGAGGCAGAGGGCATAGCTGCGGTATTAAATGAATACTTTGCTTTTGTCTTTACCAGGAAAAATGTGCAGCCCAGACAATGACGAAAGAGGAGGTAATTCAGACACTAGAAAGGTTTTTAATTGATCAGGAGGACATATTAGATAGGCTGTTTGTACTTAAAGTGGATAAAACACCAAGGCCAGATGAGATGCATCCAAGGATACCAAGGGAAGTGAGGAAATCGTGGAGTCACTGGCCATAATTTTTCAGTCTTCCTTAGACTTGGAGGTTGTTTGTATTTCTCCTATTACCTTTAATTGAATCCCTCCCAGCCCGTATAATTTCTTGTTGGTTGTCCAAAGCCTTCCCTTCCTCAGCCTTGGCGTTTTGTCGAATAGGGCAGAAACTGCTGCTGCTGTATCTAATTTGAAGTTGGTTTTATTTTCTCCAGCAATCTTTGTTTTTCTCTTGCACTTCCCCAAGAAAGGGAGCATTGGTTGTTTCTCTTTTATTTCCTTTAATTTTTTTGCTAGTCTGCAACATTTGTTTCCTGCTGAGACAGACATGTTGAAAGTGGCCCCTTTTCTTGCACCAGAAACATTCAGCTTCCAGGACTGATCTTAAAGTATGCCTCCAAGGCTTTTATTACTTTGCCATGTGGGGTTTCCTTTTCATCAATCCTGGTTGGGCCCTGCTGCTTCTCAAAGCTCTCCGGCAAGGATATCGACTTCTCCATGCTTCTGTCTGATGTTTTCAATATCTTCTGTCTTTACCCTACAAAAGTCATTTTTACCACTACAACCATATACTATACTGGTCAGTGTGCTGTTAATAATAAATGAGGATAGTAGACTTTGAGTCAAAGTAACAGGAGTTTATTTACAGGGGTCTTATCTATATTAACCCAGAGAAACATGAGGTTTAAACACTTGACCACATCCTGTGATGATGCTTAAGGTATATATACATAATCTAGCCAGCAACAGCTTATGTACATTATACTTCAACAACCTTCTGTCTCAGAGGCAAGAGTGATACCAATTGAGCAAAGACATCACCTGCCAAAGTGTGCAGTGTAAGGAAGAGGTCTCTCATTTGCATGGAGCCGGCAAACTCCTGATCCCCTATGGCCATATCTTGGGTATCTGGATGGTGGGAAACCTGGTCTGAGGCTACCATAACCGGGTGTATTGGTGCGGCAGTGGTGGAGGGAGCAGTGTTTGTGGTATTAGGATCCCTAAAAACATTTCGAAGGTGCCCCTTTGGCAAGGGGACCACAGTAATACAAAGGTACATACCCCAGTAGATATCTTTGGGGGTTGAGCTGTTTCCCTGACCTGCAGCATTCCCCAAAATGTGGCCCCTTTCCAGCCGTCAAGAAGCTCATGTGCCTCTTCTCCTTCAGTGTAGCAGCCTGCAGAGTGAGACCAGGACGTCAGAACTCCTGACATAGGAAGTCTCTCTACTCCCAGTGCCAGCCCTGACTCCTTACAACAGTAGTCTTGTGGAGTTAAACAGAGGCTCTGCCCCCAAAATGCTACCTGGAAATTTTGCTCCATAATCAGGACCCAGCATATCTGTGAACGGGTGGGGTTTGCAGACAACCTAGTGGACTCACGCCAAAGTTACCTTAGGATTCAACTGAAACAGCCCCATCATGCATAGTATACCTGCTTCTATAAAATTTCCATTATATCACTTTTGGACAGTTACCTGCCATCAAAATACAAGTAAGGCCTTGTTTTGGATCTAGGGAGATTAAGAGAGTGAGGGAATGATGCTGATCCACTAAGAGCAGCATTTTGAATTTAATCAGCTCAATCTGACACTATTAAAAGACAAGTCAATGTTCTGTTGAATAATTTAACTTTTTTGAAAAGAAACATCAACTGTTGTCTTCCTGCTCCTTCAGCAGTTGCTCTTTCTGAGCCCCAGCCAAAGCTGTCTCTCATAACTTCTTTAAGTCATCCTTCTCCCACCCTCTCATCCCTCATTCTCAGCCACATTTAACAGCTGAGTGGCCCATTGCAGTCTTAGAGGCTGAACGCAGCACACTGTTTAAAATCTCCCTGGTTAAACTGTTTCAAATTAACCATTTCAACATGCTGCTTAGCTGTTTAAAGTGCTGATGACTGGAGTACATTCTTGAATGTGACACCAGTTGGTTACTATATGTTGAACAGCATGTATTATAGTCTTTAAATAGGTGAGAAGAGGTTACACAGCACATAAGGGAATGGTGAACAAAAAGCCACTGGTTCAGTCAGGGGTAAAAACTCCTCTGCAATTCACAACATGGCTGGGAACTCACATATTTATGAAATGCAGTCCCAGCACATGTGCAAACCCTAACCCCACAATACCCAGCTGTCACTGCTGGCTGAAAACTCAGGTGAGACCAGCTACATGTTGAAGTGGGAGTCAATTCCTTTCAACAATCAGAAAAAAAATGGAGAATTAGAAAATTGCTATCAGGAAAATGGTTGGAAATGGGGGCACAGGTTTGAATAACTGAGCATTGTTATAATAGCGAATGATCAGTCGGCAAAGAAAAGTGCCTAGTTCTCCATACATTTGGGTACCTCAGTCATAGATTTATAAATATACATATACGGGGAATGTTTTGAAAATAAATTGCCATTATTTATTTCTATTTAGATTTGATGGAGATTATGACTTCAGTGGAAAGCTAAATTGGACGATATGTATAATGGGTGACCAATTCAATACCGGCCATGTTACACTAGCAAACATAGTTGCTACTCAGGGCCATCTATTTAGTATTTCTAATCCTTCAAATAATACAAACACCATGGACTACTGTACAATGAAAATTTTGTGGTTGTTTTCTGGATAACAGCCACTAATGTGCAGAATCATTGTTCTGTGGTCAGATACTTTGTGAATATTGAATGTGAACCTTTTCTGTTTGTGAATGGCATGTGATTCAAATGAAGAAACCTAATGTCCATGTGACAACCATATGTGACTCGTTGAACTCACGGAAACTCTACCACCCACACAAATGCTGTCCTCCTTACGTCTGCTTTCCACAGGAAATGAGATGAAATACTGCATTTTGCAATCATCGTGCTTGACAATTCTCTGATAAATGTGTGTGCTGTAGACTGCCAAATGTGGCAGGTGTCCTCTGGATGACTTTGGAAAGATGCAGTAACAAGAAAGAAAGCTTTCACTTCTACAGGAAGAACCATCCCTGGTCCAGATGTGCACAGGTCATTATGCAGGAGATGCACTGCTCTGCTGCATGCTGTATGGTGAAGTAAAGGTGTCAAAGAAAGGCTTTTCTCTCACATGCTTAGATACATATTCCAGGATAGTGATGAGTGTGGCCAAAACATCTCAAGGGTTGCTGTACTTATATTTGTTGGCCCCTCACAACTGCCTTTTGCTCATCTCAATTAAGCAGCATGTTTAAATATCCTTTAAAAATAATCTATCCTCATCTTCATTGTAAGGTGCTACATCAAAACCAGAATAATGATGAAAAACATTGGTAGGGAAGAAATAAAAATGAGTAACAGAAGCGTCAATTAATGCATAGAATAAAATGTAGCCAAGAGTACAGGAAAACTCAACCAACAAATCAAAAAACCTCCAAAACTACTTTTTCCATCGGCTTAAGCAGACCAACTCCCAGTTTTCATGGCCAAGGTTCAGACTGTGGCTGGTGAGTGAAAATTTTCAATGGGGTTTTAATGAGTCTGTGCACAATGGTAGTGCAGTATCATCTTTTACCACCGAACCATGCCTTGTAAAATTGAGCATGCAAGTTTAAGCACCTGATTTTATAACTTGCAACCATTTGCAACTCAAGGACCTTACAAAATAGTGGTTCTGATTATTGGTCAGTGCAGATCTCCATGGGGCTGATGGTCAGAATGCTATATTTGGTGATAAGGATGCTACATTTGCTTAGTGGCCCAGACTAGTGAGAGATAGATAATTAACTGTGGCCCCTGTATTGATCACAAATATGTGAATTATGCTAGAAAATACATTGGTGTGTGTACTATTCTCAAAGTCAAATAGCTTCTTGACACTCACTGTCAAGGTTTACAGCTTAAGAATGGATATTTGAGAGTGATACCAAAGCAGAAACTGCATCAGTTGAACTTCACCTCAACATGAATCAATGTCTTCAGGATAGAAGGGGAAAAACACATGCATTACAATGTACTTTCCCTAATGTCACATCACAGATTTTCCATTTGAGTGGCAGTGCAATTTTCATTCTTACTCCTGAGCAAATGAAATCTATGATAGTGCTGGTATCACCAGAGCATCACAAGGTTTAAGGCTGCCAGTTACTAAATCAACAAGAAATAAATTAATCCTTTAAAAATATATGTTGTAATAACATCTGGAATCATTTACATATCCTTGATTTATAGTTAAATTCTATTTTTGATTTAATTCCATATTTAAATGATATGATTATCTTATCACAATCATACAGTTTTATAAAGATCTGTCTTATACGGTTTGAATTAGAGAAAGTTTGTTTTCAAATCATTTCATTTACATTTCTCTAATGAAATATAATTAGCATAATTGTAAATATATTATCTCTGACAGCAAACCCATTATATTTCCAAGGAACATAGGACTTATTGAATATTAATGCAAATGTGAAGAAGTGTATATTGATAATGCTGACATCACTTCTATATTTTGACTTGTTCCACAGATAGTTAAAAATGCTCCTACTTCATTATCAATATCAACCAACTTCATTTCTTAGGATTCTGTTCCACATGTCCTCTACGCTATGAGGAAAAACACATTCTGATCTCTATTAGTACTTTCTGGCATGGGCCTCGCCTGGAGGGAGTGCATATAAGGAATTCAAGTGCATGGCCTGACAATTTTCCATTCATTAAATGAATGGCTGGGAGTCATTGGAATTCTGAATTTCCGACAGAGCCAATTCCTTGATGTTGCACTCGAGGTGTGCTCCCTTGTAGCCAGTGTGCATTCAGTACAGCATTAGGTAAGCGGGTATGAGCACCAATGGCAACACACTGGGGTTTCAGTAGTGTTATAAGTTTTGGGTCTGCTTAGAATTTTTTCTTAGGTTCAGCTGTTCTGGTTACATTTGGAACAAGTCAGAGCATCTAATGTTCTGGAATGTGTACCCTTACTGATCAATATTGAATTATACATAACCTGCTGGTTCAACAATAGGCATTGGAGCTGGATATCATGGCCGAGATTTTGTGATAGAAATAACAGTTATGCTCCCCTTCTAGTCACAGCACTAGTAGTGAAAGGTGGAATAGTGTACATTTAGATTGCTTATAAGATATGTTGAAGTGGCACAAGTCTTTTACAGGCTTAATCTTCCCTGCTTGACTCACAGCTCTCACAGTTATCCTCATTCCTCTCTTATGTTTACCAGTAAACTGGCATGTTAGTTTAAAAGCAAGAAACATATACACGTCCTCATTATTAGAAATTTGATCCAAGCTTCCAATTCTTCACTGGAATTGTCTGGCCTGAATAGATTAGATGGGGTAACAATAATCAGAATGCATTATCTGCTGATATCAGTGGTGAGTACCTTTTTATTTATAATGCTTTCTCATTTATCTTAGTAGGTAAAACATGTACTCTGTGTTGAGTTGGTCTTCTTTCTGGATATTATCTTGCCTTGCAGTGGAGATATACACAGAAATATATTGGATCCTCACGCTTCATCTATACTGTTATTGTATATTATCTAACCTTGTGTTTGATCCACAGAACAGCCTGGACCATCCAGATTCCAGAGTACAAGCAGACACTTGAGATAGTCACACAACCACCACTACTGCATAAGGCAGCAGCACAAACTGCCATCAACAGACATATCTATCTGCATCTCCAGAGATCACTGGATGCATATCAAAGGCACATTTACAGCTTGAATGAAATAAAACATATATAAGCTGAAAATTTGCTGCAGAGTATTGCTGTGTCTTGTTTTTCATTCTTTCCTGGGATGTGGGCATCGCTAGCCAGGGCAGCATTTGTTGCCCATCCCTAATTCCCCTTGATTAGGTGGTGGTGAGCTGCCTTCTCGAACTACTGCAGTCCATCTGGTGTGGGTACACCCACAGTGCTGTTAGGAAGGGAGTTCCAGGATTCTGATCCAGCAACAGTAAAGAAACAGTGATATATTTCCAAGTTAGGATGGTATGTGACTTGGAAGGGAACTTGCAGGTGGTGGTGTTCCCATGTATCTGCCGTCTTTGTTCTTCTAGGTGGAAGAGGTCACGGGTTTGGAAGATGATGTCTAAGGAGCCTTGGTGAGTTGCTGAAGTGCATCTTGTATATGGTACACACTGCTGCCACTGGATTTGGTGGTGGAGAGAGTGAATGTTTAAGTTGGTGGATGGGGTGCCGATCAAGTGGGCTGCTTTGTCCTGGATGGTGCCGAGCCTCCTAAGCAGCGTTGCAGCTGCACTCATCCAGGTAAGTGGAGAGTATGCCATCACACTCCTGACTTGTGCCTTGTACATAGTGGACAGGCATTGGGGAAACAGGAGGTGAGTTACTCACCACAGGATTCCCAGCCTCTGACCTGCACTTGTAGCCATAGCATTTATGTGGCTGGGCCTGTTCAGTTTCTGGTCAATGGTGACCCCCAGGATGTTGATGGTGGGGGATTCAGCGATGGTAATGCCATGAAACATCAAGGAGAGATGGTTAGATTCTCTCTTGTTTGAGATGGTCATTGCCTGACACTTGTGTGGTGTGAATGTTACTTGACACTTATCAGCCTAAGCTTGGATGTTGTCCAGGTCTTTCTGCATCTGGGCACAGGCTAATATTAACTGTGTAAGAGGAAGAACATAGATTGCATAACAAGAGACTACAAAATACATTCAATAGCCACATTCATTCATTCAAAATGCAATAAATTTGTTCACATCACTAAATCTGATTTTGCTCCCTCAATTATATGTATTTTTGAGTGCCGCTGACAAAACCAGCATTTACTGCCCATCCATAATTGCCCTGTAGCAGGTAGTGGTAAGCCACCTATAATTGAGGGGCTTGTTAGTCCATTTATGAGGGCATTAAGAGTCAATCATGTTGCTGTGGGTCAATTGAAGGCTAGACTGGGTAAGAATGGCAGATTTACTCCCCTGAAGGACATTGGACCTGTTGTGTCAAAAGGAGAAAGGTAGACATTGGTATGGCTAATGATGACAGCAGTCCACAGGCAAGTCATGGTGCAGCTGTACAGAACTTTAATTGGGCCACACTTAGAATATTGCATGCAATTCTGGTCACCACACTACCAGAAGGACGTGGAGGCTTTGGAGAGGGTACAGAAGAGGTTTACCAGGATGTTGCCTGGTCTGGAGGGCATTAGCTATGAGGAGAGGTTGGATAAACTCAGATTGTTTTCACTGGAATGACGGAGGTGGAGGGGTGACATGATAGAGGTTTACAAAGTTATAAGTGGCATGGACAGAGTGGATAGTCAGAAGCTTTTTCCCAGGGTGGAAGAGTCAGTTATTTGGGGACATAGGTTTAAGGTGCGAGGGGCAAAGTTTAGATGGGATGTGCGAGGCAAGTTCTTTACACAGAGGGTGGTGATGCTGGGAATTTGCTGCCGGGGGAGGTGGTGGAAGCAGGTACGATAGCGACGTTTAAGAGGCATCTTGATAAATACATGAATAGGATGGGAATAGAGGGATACGGTCCCCGGAAGTGCAGAAGGTTTTAGTTTAGGCAGGCATCAAGATCGGCGCAGGCTTGGAGGGCCGAATGGCCTGTTCCTGTGCTGTACTGTTCTTTGTTGTTTGTTCAGTCTCCAAAGAGCAA
The DNA here is from genome assembly GCF_036365525.1 of Heterodontus francisci. Lineage (NCBI taxonomy): Eukaryota > Metazoa > Chordata > Chondrichthyes > Heterodontiformes > Heterodontidae > Heterodontus > Heterodontus francisci. The sequence goes on along the minus strand of NC_090374.1, from coordinate 130,066,138 downwards.
ACTTCAACATTAATGATGTTTTGGGGTTTAGTGAAGATTTTGTCAACTAACATGAGATCTGAGCTGAACTTATAGGTAATAAAACCAACAGGCCCATGAAGTGTGTGGAAATTGAAATGACCTCTCAATTGGATCATCAAGCTCAATTAATAACCTTCAGTGTTGTTTTTCTGACCCTTTCTCACCTGTTTCCTGAAACAGACATTGTAAACTTGTAGATAAAATCAAAATACTGCAGTTGCTGGAAATCTGAAATAAAACAGAAAGTGCTGGAAAAACTCAGCAGGTCTGGCAGCAGCTGTGTAGAGAGAAGCAAAGTTCATGTTTTAGGTCAGTGACCTTTCATGAGAACTGGCAAAGGTTAGAATGTAATAGCTTTGAAACAAGTAAGGTAGGGGTGGGGGGAAAGAGAACAAAAGGGAAGATGTGTGATAGGGCAGAGGGCCAGGGAGATTAACTGACAAGGTCATAGGACAAAGGCAAAGAGAATGTGCTAATGGTGTGGTGAAAGACAAAGCATTAGTGCAGAGGGAGTGTTAATGACAGAATAATGAGCAGCCCTAGCCAAAAGCACAAACCTGAAAAAAACAGTAGGCAGGCACATGGTAAAAAAAAAATGAAACAAAATAAAATACAATAAAAATAAATAAGGGCCAGGCATGCTCTGAAATTATTGAACTCAATATTCAGTCCGGTAGGCTGTAGTGTGCCTGTTCGGAAAATAAGGTGCTGTTCCTTGAGCTTGCATTGATGTTCACTGGAACACTGCAGCAGGCCCAGGACAGAGATGTGGGCATGAGAGCAGGGGGGTGTGTTGAAATGGCAAGTGACCGGAAGCTCGGGGTCCTGTTTTCGGACTGAGCAGAGGTGTTCTGCAAAGTGGTCACCCAATCTGTGTTTGGTCTCCCCAATGTAGAGGACACTGCAAACTTTGTAGAGCTGCTTTCGTATTCCCCCATCACTCCCCACCCTGTTCTGCCTGACTGCCAGTACCTCAATGTCTCTGTATTAAAATTCTTAGCCTTATGTTTAAATTCCTTCAAGGGCTGAGCCCTCTCTACCTTTATAATAGGGTGATCATATTTTCTAAACCAAATCCAGGGACACACAGGCTTTGAACAGATTCAAGTAGCCAGGGTGGAATTGCAAGACATAATGATGCAACATTTTTTACCAGCCTATATTTTAATAGTTGGACATATATACTAAAAATGTGAAAAAATGCACATATGATTAAAATTCTCAATTTTACCGAACAGGTTGTGGTTTTCCATGTAAGGTGTGACATGCCTTCTGTCTCGGAAGGTTTCAGAAACCACTTCCTGGTGAAAGAACTTAGAGCTTATTCATTAAAAAAAAACAGTTTGATCTGACCTTTGCACCATGTTATGTCTGAGATGAAGTAGTTCTCACCACACCCTTGGCTTCTTCTCCGATTCTTTTTCCCGCTCATGTTAAAGGATCCATCCCCTCGCCAATCACTATTGGCTGAAACAGCTACCTCCTTACAGGATGGAAGCTAACGTACTTGCCCCACCTTTTCTGCCAGAAGCAGTCAATCTCAGGAGTGCATCACCCTGACCAACAAATGTTGAGCTTTGATTGGTCTAGAAGATCTGAGGAGTGACGGTGATTGATGTTTTAGACAACTAATGATATGGCTCTACTTGGCAATGAGTTTCCTGAACTGGAGACTCTTCTGGGAACATTGCTTGCCCAGAGACACAATATCACATTCCGAGACCAACCCCGGTAAACAGGGATATATGCTCAGTCTACTTCATAAACCCCTCCGGAATTACAACCCCATCCCCTCCGCCATACCTACAAAACTCTTGATTCCTTCAACTCTGGCCTTGAGCAAGCTCCTGCCTTCCCTTCACCCCACCATGAGTGGCCATCCCTTCGCCCATCTCGTCCCTACATCAGAAATGTAGCAAGAATTCCATTGGCATGTGCAAATGGCATTTTCACTGCACTTACACCAAAATTATGGTGACAAAGCAGGTACAGCTCCAAGGAAATTCCTAACCCTAGCTTCTGAACTGAATTTGGGTGGTGGGGTGTGGGGTGGGGGAACAAGTGCAGATGCTTGAGTTGTAAGTAAACCTGCCTTTCATCCCTCTGACTGAACTCCTCCAAATCCATGACAAGCTTTAAAATGAAAGGCAATGCCAAAATCAAATACATTAGTTCAGGGAAGAGACCCAAATCCTATTATTCAGGCAAGACTTAACCAATTAACGCAATAGGATACTTGATTAATAAAGTCGGAGAGTTTATTGAAAGTAAAATAATACTTAACATTGAAAGTAGAATATACTTAATAAACTTGGGGGATATAACTTTACAGCTTTCACAGGTGCGCTTCCTGGATGAGGATTGGTCGCAGGGTGACCCTGATGATGTCGGTTGCTATCCTCTTCTAATTGGGGCTTAATCGATTAAACATTTGCCAATTACGAAATAAGACTACGAAAAGTTTTATTAATTACAGTTGTTATCTCCTTGGACAGTATGAATTTGTACATCAGGGTCACAATAGTTTTTTCTGTTTTCTTTGTGTTACAGTGAGTTACAAAATTCTACTGACACTGAACTTTCTTACAAGCTTAAGGCTTAGTTTTTAAACTTAATACTTTTAAAGTCCGTTCTTTCTAGCATGATTATTAATTCATTAATTACAACTCAATCAAGGTCCATGGCTTTGTAATCATTGTTTATTGATGGGTTACTATTTAATACATTAATTTGATTAATACAGTTATTAGTACAAGACACAAAAATGTCTTCTTTGGTCACGTGTTAGTATTAAGATGGCTTACTTGACCTTGTTAGTTATTACAGAGGATACAGTGTGAAAATGGTCAAGATAAGCTAAAATCCAGCTACTCAAACCTAATTAGACATTGAAGGGACAGGATGTGTGGCTTATTGTATTTTTTTCCCATTTCTTAAGGAGAGAAGTGAGATTGAGCTAAGTAAGTGGAATTTGCTTTGACAGTACATTCACTTCTGTGAAATAAAGCAGCTTAATGATTCATAGCTGGCTCACCAAATGGTACTGCCTTCAAAAAGATAGGAGAAATGGACATGAGGACATGTGCGAAACGTACAACATCTAATGTAGATTAGAATGGGTCTATTGTAACACCCCCAGGCTATATCTTATTAGTTATTGCTCAATACAGGTGCACATTCCAAAACATTAGCTACTCTGACTGGCTATATAGGTGACCAGAGAAGCTGGACCTAATACAGCTAAAGCAGACCAAAAACTTGTAACATGACTTAAACCCATGTGTGATGTCATTGGCATCTATTTGCTGAATACTACACCGGATGCACACTGGCTGCAAGGGACCACTCCTTGGTGAGTGCAACATCAAGTAATTGGCCCTGTCTGAAATTCCGGCACAGGCTTCCAACAATTCCCGTCCATTCAACAAATGGAAAATTGTTGGCACCATGCAGAATGAAATAGAGAAGTGATGTTAGCTCTATAAAAGTACACCTGCTCACATTATCATTAATAACTAATAGGTCATACTGTTCCTTGGAAATATAATGGGTTTGCTGTCAGGAACAATATATTGTTATGACCAGGTGAGAAAGGTGTCTAGGGGTCCCTTTCAGCCTGCACCTGGTTTTACTGTAACAGGGTTTTATTTTCAAACACACTGTGTTTTGAGCTCCCCCTTGGTGAATCCTTGCTCACTGCTTTCCAATCATAAGGCAAAGAAATGAACACAAACAGACTTTCTTAGGTTTAAAGAAGAAAAGTGAAATTCATTAAAACTCCGATTCGGTTAATGCCTACGGATACACGATGCACCCACACTAGCATACATACGTGATGCACACATGCAGATAGGGACCGAAAAGAGCAGAAGAACAATAAAGTGGAGAGGTTTGAAGCAATATCTGAAGAGTTTCTTGTTCCTGTGCTTCGAGCTCACTGTAGAGTTCTTTTGTAGGTAGTTCTTGCTTGTAGGTAATTCTTGCTTTTCGTTGGGGCCCAGTATTCTTCTTAAACCTTGATCATTGTTGGAAACTTTTCTCTCTTGGGGTTCATGTGTCTTCAAGGGATTCCAAAGCTGATGAGAAAGAGATGGGAGCAGACAGGAGAGAGATGTTCTCAATCCAGGAGCCAGGAGCTTTCTGTCTTCAAACACTGTTTCTCCAATTTAAAACTCTCAGTTCAAAACTCTGCAACAGCCAGTTAGTCATGTGACTAAACAGTTCTGACCACGTCGGTTCTGTCCAGGAGCCAGGAGCTTTCTGTCTTCAAACGCTGTTTCTCCAATTTAAAACTCTCAGTTCAAAACTCTGCAACAGCCAGTTAGTCATGTGACTAAACTGTTCTGACCACATTGGTTCTGTGTATTGGGAGCTGGGACCCGTTCCTTTGTTCCAGCACTGTCTGCTAGTATGCAAAAATGTCTTTCCGGCTAGGGGCCTGGCAATTCCTTGTCATAGGCCCTCTTTTATTCCCAGCAACAATTTGAAGTTTAATGTCCATGTGGTGAAATTAATGTGCCTCATTCTTGGCAGGTGGGGGCCTGCATGACAATATTTACAGTTATGCTAATTACATCTCATTAGATAAACGGAAATGAAATGATTAGAAAACAAACCTTCCCTTTTTAATTCAGTGTAAACCAGATTTCTACAAAACTATATGATTATGATAAGATAATTATATTTCATTTGCACATGAAATTATGTTAAAAATAGATTTTCACAGTAATAGGGAAAAGATTCCACATGTTATTAGAATTTTGTTTAATGGATTAATTTATTTATTTTTGACTTAGTCACTGGCAGCCTTAAGCCTTGTGATGCTCTGTGTGAAACCTGCATTATCACAGATTTATTTGCTTAGGAATAACATTGCAAATTGCACTGCCACTCAAATGGAAAGCCAGTGACATGAATTAGGGAAAGTACATTGTAATGTATGTGCTTTTCTCCTTCTATCCTGAAAGCACTGATTCACGTTGAGGTGAAATTCGACAGTGATATTTTGTCCTGCACGGCACAAATAATTTTCCATTTGTTGAATGGATGCGAATCATTGGAAGCATGAGTTTTTGCTCTGTTACCTCACTGAAATATGCTTTCATAATCTCTAAAACTTCACAGTGAGTATCAAGAAGCATTATGACCTCTGTGAATATTACACCTAAGCCTCATATTATTCTCACTCAATATTCACACACCATGCATTTTCTAGCATAAATCACATATTTGTGATCAACAGAAAGAGCCACAGTTAATTCTTTTCCCCTCCCTATTCTGAGGCATTGAGGCAAATGCAGCACACTCATCACCAAATATAACATTCTTCCCAACAGCCTGAACTGCACAGACCAGTAATCAGAACCAGTTGGTTTGCAAGGTCCTTGAACTGTCAGTGGCAGCTTGCACACAATGGTTGCAAGTCATAGAATCAGGTGCTTAACCTCGCATGCTCAATTTTGCAAGGTGAGGTTTGACGGTTAATAATGAGACTGCACTACCATTGTACGCAGGTTCATTAAAACCCAATTGAAAACTTTCACTCACCACCCAAAGCGTGAACCTTGGCCATGAAAACTGGGCATATGGGAATCCTGGGAGCTGGACTGCTATAGCCACAGAAACAGTAGATTTTTGGAAGTATTTTTTGTTTGTTCCTTTGTTTTCCTGTCCTCACAGCTATATTTTGCTCTATGCATTAATTGACTTTGTTGTCAGACGCTTTTTTCCCCCCACCAATCATTTTCGTCATTATTCTGGTTTTGACATAGCACCTTATATTGAGGATGAGGATGGATTTTTCTAGGGCATTTTACAATGCTGCTGAATTGAGATGAGGAAGAGGAATTTGTGAGGGGCCAACAAATGTAAGTGCAACAATGTGACCTGTAATCGAATATATGCAAAGAAAGCCTCTCTTCGCCACCTCCACTTCACAAGGTGGTCCACCACAGAACACTGCCATCTCCTGCACAGTGATGTGTATATATCTGAATCAGGGATGGCTTTTGCTGTACAAGTGAAGGTTACCACAGGATGATTCACAGAAGTTATGAGAGGCAACTTTGGCTTGGACCCAGAAAGAGCAGCTGCTGAAGGAGCAGGAAAACAACAGTTGAGGTTTTTTTCAATATAGTTGAATTGTGAAACAGAACTTTGACTTGTCTTTTAATAGTGTCAGACTGAGCTTATTAAATTCAAAATGCTGTTCTTATGCTGTCTCATTCCCTCACTCTCTTTGTCACCCTAGATCCAAAACAAGGCCTTACTTCTATTTTGGTGGCAAGTAACTGTCCAAGAGTGACATAATGGAAATTTTATAGAAGCAGGTATACTGCGAACAATGGGGCTGTTACAGTAAAATCCTAAAGTCACTTGGACAAACGTGGACTAATTAAGGAAAGCCAGCCTGGATTTGTTAAGCACAAATTGTTTTTAACTAATTTTATTGAGTTTTTTGATGAGGTTGATGAGGGTAATGAGGTTGATGTGATGTGCATGGACTTCCAAAAGCATTTGATGAAGTGACACATAGCAAGCCTGTCAGCAAAGTGGCACAGGGGCGGCACAGCGGCGCAGTGGTTAGCACCGCAGCCTCACAGCTCCAGCGACCCGGGTTCAATTCTGGGTACTGCCTGTGTGGAGTTTGCAAGTTCTCCCTGTGTTTGCGTGGGTTTCCTCCGGGTGCTCCGGTTTCCTCCCACATGCCAAAGACTTGCAGGTTGATAGGTAAATTGGCCATTAGCAATTGCCCCTAGTATAGGTAGGCGGTAGGGAAATATAGTGACAGGTGGGGATGTGGTAGGAATATGGAATTAGTGTAGGATTAGTATAAATGGGTGCTTGATGGTCGGCACAGACTCGGTGGGCCGAAGGGCCTGTTTCAGTGCTGTATCTCTAAACTAAACTAAAACAAAGTTGAAGCCCATGGAATAAAAGGGACAATGGAAGCATGGATACAAAGTTGGTGAGTGACAGGAAACAGAGCAATGGTGAATGGTTGTTCTTTGGACTGGAGGAAGGTACGCAGAGGGTTTCCCCAGGGGTCGGTACTAAGACCACTGCTTTTCTTGATCTATATTAATGACTTAGATTTGGGTGTGCAGGGCACAATTTCAAAATTTGCAGATGACACAAAACTTTCAAGAGGACACAGACAGGCTGGTGCAATGGGCGGCCACGTGGCAGGTGAATTTTAATATGGAGAAGTGTGAAGTGATACATTTTGATAGGAAGAATGGGGAAAGGCAATATAAAATAAAGGATACAATTCTAAAGGGGTGCAGGAGGCAGAGAAACCTGGGAGTATATGTGCACAAATTGTTAAAAGTGGCAGAGTAGATTGAGAAAGTGGTTAACAGCATACAGGATCCTGGCTTTATAAATAGGAGCATAGCGTACAAAAGCAAGGAAGTTCTGGAGAATGTTTATAAAACACTGGTTTGGCCTCAATTGGAGTATTGTACCCAGTTCTGGGCATTACACTTTAGGAAGGATGTGAAGGTGTTGGAGAAAAAAATTACAAGAATGGTTCCTGGCATGAAAGACTTAAGTTACAAGGATAGATTGGTGAAGCTGGGGCTGTTCTCCTTCAAAAAAAGAAGATTAAGAAGAGATTTGATAGAGGTGTTCAAAATCATGAGGGGTCTAGACAGATTAGATAGGGTGAAACAGCTCCCGTTGGCAGAACGGTCGAGAACCAGATGGCAAAGATTTAAGGTGATCGACAAAAGAACCGGAGGCGATATGAGGAAAAACTTTTTTACGCAGCAAGTGTTTAGAATCTGGAATGCACCATCTGAGAGTGTGGTGGAGGCAGTCTCAATCATGGCTTTCAAAAGGGAATAGGATAGTTATCTAAAGTTCCAACAACACTCAAGAAGCTCAACACCATCCAGGACAAAGCAGCCCGTTTGATTGGCACCCCATCCATAACCTTCAGCATTCACTCCCTTCACCACTGATGAACAGTTGCAGCAGTGTGTACCATCTACAAGATGCACTGCAGCAACTCAACAAGACTCCTTCGACAACATCTTCCAAAGCCACCACCTCTGCCACCTAGATGGACAAGGACAGCAGATGCGTGGGAACATCACCACCTGCAAGCTTTCCTCCAAGCCACGCACCATCCTGACTTGGAACTATATCGTCATTCCTTCACTGTCGCTGGGTCAAAATCCTGGAAGTCCCGTCCTAATAGCACTGTGGGTGTATCCGCTCCAGATGGACTGCAGCGGTTCAAGAAGGCAGCTCACCACCACCTTTTCGAGGGCAATTAGGGACGGGCAATAAATGCTGGCCTGGCCAGCAACACCCACATGAACAAATAAAAAAAGGCAGGATCTTTGATGAAATGCTGGGAACATATTCCCAGCAATTTTTGACACCATTATATGGGATATGTTTTCTGGGGCTATGGGCTACTTTATCTAAAGCATTTTTCAATTGGTTGGAGTAGAGTTTTGATATATTCATGTAAATATTCTGATATGTAAATGACTTTGCATGAGAATTTATATCCCCCAAGCTAGGCAGAAAACAGCTGTGACGGTGATTCATATGTGCCGCTGTAATTTATTATTTAGAAATCATGGGAATGGGCCATGGTGATTGGCCTCTTTGTTGTGGGAGTTTGTCATTGCCTGGCACTTATGTGGCATGAATGGTTCGTGCCATTTCTCAGCCTGCGACTGGATATTGTCGATATCCTGCTGTAGGCTTTTATGAGCTTCTTCATTATTGGAGGAATTGTAACAGCAGCTGAACACGATAGAATGATCAGAGAATAACCCCACTCCTGACCTCACAATAAAGGGAATGTCATTGAAAAGTTGAAGACAACTGGGCTGAGAATGCTGTCCTGAGGAACACCTGCAGTGATGTCCTGGCGTGGCAGTGACTGACCCCCAGCAAATCTTCTACCTTTACATCAAGTAGGCTGCAGCCACTGGAGGACTTTCCTTTTGACCTGCAGTGATCTCAATTCTACAAGGGCCCATTCCCATCATTTCTAAATAATAAATTACCACAACACATTTGATTCACCATCACAGTTGTTGCAAGTTTTGCGATGATTTCATGGTGCTATACTCGGTTGAATGCTGCTGTTAAGGGCTGTTACCCTCATCTCTTCTTACGTATATTTTGAATGCAGTGACATTGTACAATAAGACCTAATGTAGATATAGCATAGAACCATTAATATACACAAATGAATAAAGTCCAGAAAAGTTCTTCCTTCCTTTATTTCTTGCAACTGCCAACACACATATCTGTCTCTCGAAAAATATGCTACAAGCTTTTGAAAGAGAAGAGCACATCTGAATCTGAATTGGTGATCAGAGTGCCATTAAGAATTAATGGGCTCCTGAGCATAAAGAACGTTCAGGCTTTCCCCCAGCCTCCCGCACCCACAGTCGAACCCTCCCCCACGCTGGCACCCACCACCCACCACCCCCACAACCCCATCCATCAAAATTTTTTAGCACCATCAGTATCCACACTTGCCATACAGGTACCTTGAGGAGTAGCGTTACTTGATGCCATTCTCTCCTCTATGCTGTCCTTATTGACTGTCATTTTGGCAGGTGATGTGAAACATAAATTGCAAACTGTGCTGAAGACACCATTGTCACCTGACCGGCTCAGAGACTCCAACTACATCTTTGCATGGCAGCACAACCAGTCTCCTTAATGCTAGGGTCCAGATGTCCACGCCGGGAAAAGAGCAGCATGCAACATTGTTTAAAAATTGGCTAGGGTCCCGTAGGCCCATGCATCAATGCACCTCGCTGCTGACCCATTCCTTGTGGAAACCAAAGCTTAATCTGTCAATCAGATGGTCAGTTTTGGTTTCACAATGTCTCAGTAACCTGTGAAAGAACAGTAAATTTAACAGTACTCTCACTCATTTCTTCCCAGGGAATTAAGATCATTTAATGCTGATTGGAATGCTCAAACACTAGTAAGATATTCATTTACTTAATTATTGTGCTGAAAAGGTTTTAAATCAGCCTTCTCTTTGGAGTAGTGGGGCAGGATTCAACAGGGTTGTTCTGCTGGATCTTAAAGACCATAAATTGCTGTCGGCACAGTGTTTGAATAACTCCTGCTGACACCCCAACTGACACTATCACCAGTAAATACTTCTTCAAATCATTTTTTGAAAACTATGCACCATTGCTGCTTGTATATCACTCCAGTGAATTATCATTTTAGAATTGCTCGCATGAATAATCTGTGCTGTGCGCAATGAAACAATTGATTCTATCAATGGAGTACTCACTTCCCGGGAGAGATTGAGAGATCATTGTTGACGGTTCAGCAAGTTCACTCTCCCATTTTATGCACCAGGTGTCAGGTTTCCACAGTATAAGGAGAAAGCTGGAGCTAGTGTAATAGGAAGAAACCAGAGAAGGAATACTTAGCTCAGACCCAGCTATGGTTGCCCGTGATGATAGTACATTCAATCAATTCTCCGTAACTGCCTGGACACATATTAGTTAGTTAGTTAGTGATACAGCACCGAAACAGGCCCTTCGGCCCACCGAGTCTGTGCCGACCATCAACCACCCATTTATACTAATCCTACACTAATTTCATATTCCTACCACATCCCCACCTGTCACTATATTTCCCTACCACCTACCTATACTAGGGGCAATTTATAATGGCCAATTTACCTATCAACCCGCAAGTCTTTGGCATGTGGGAGGAAACCGGAGCACCCGGAGGAAACCCACGCAAACACAGGGAGAACTTGCAAACTCCACACAGGCAGTACCGAGAATTGAACCCAGGTCGCTGGAGCTGTGAGGCTGCGGTGCTAACCACTGCGCCACTGTGCCGCCCAAATTTTCTTACAGATCATTAAAACTCAAATTTACAAAGACAGCAATCTGTAACTTCTCATATTTATTGATTGATTTTGATAAATTCTGTTCTTCTTGATCCATCAGATTTAATGTTTGCAATTAATTTTTCATGGTTATTCTCAAACATCAATAAATATTTCCTCTGTTTTTATCGAGCATTGAAATGTTTTTTGAATGAAGACATTGTTACTTTCCTTCCTCGTGTACCTTTTCAAGATGTTGAAATGATTCTGATGGAAAATGTTTTTTTCATCATATGAACACAGCTTAGTTTTATCATAATATCTGAAAGCGATTAAACAAAATGAAAATTCTTGGAGAAGACTGGCATTGTTTTGCTGCTGTTATAAATTTCTTTCATTGAACACTGAATTTTGTCTAGGCTTTTCAAAATGCCAACCTTGTCTATTCACATTTTATTTAAAAGGGCCATCACAGACCAAGGCAGAACTTTTATTCACTGATGTATAGTACCATTGAGTGACAGGGCACAGGTAGTAGCTTCACAGTCTTTGCACGATAAGGTCCAACTGGAAAAATCTGTCAGAGTGTCAGTTTTATAACATGGGCAAAATGAAAAATCATAGCATTGCTAAAAGTATGTAAAATGAAAAATGCAATTACTTATCCAGATGGCTGCCATTCTCTTGATGGTCTAGTTTTTTTATTAGTGGAGTGGACCATGTAGTTGTTCTAGAGCACAATTATAACTCTTCCCTTGCTATTTTCCTCTGCCTCTCTTGTTTTGTTAGTTAAGTGAATTAAGGAATATGCAGCAAAGACAGGTAAATGGAGTTGAGGTACAGATCAGCCATGATCTAATTGAATAGTAGAACAGGCTCGAGGGGATGAATGGCTTACTCTTTGTTCTATTTATTTATGTTTGCTATGTTTGTCACCCAGTCTCTCCAATTCTTCAAAAACAATCTCAGTATACCATAAACATTAGCTTTACTGAGTGATGAAGAAGATGCACCAGTTACATGGTTTCACAGGACAATTCAAAGTCCACGTTAAGTTGAACAAAAGCCAATGCTCCAGATTATCAAGTTATTTCATGCAATGTTTTTAAACTGCATCTGATTCTTTTTGTCACTTAACTACCTTTTTCTGATTGTTTTTATCTGCTCTGCTGCTGTTTTAAAGCTTGGTCATGACCTGCACAATGAGCTTTTCCCTTCACTTAGAAAAATGAGGGTAAATTTTCATCTTCAGCCACTGCCAGCAAAGAGCTTCACTCCCCAGGATCACATTGCAGAAATCCAGGCATGCATCCAAATCCCGGATATGCATTCCTGGCACAAGAAAAGTGTGCTGGGAGCACTGAAGGTGAAAATATACCCCACTGTTTAATCACATTTTTCACTAAGAAATTCAAACTTCATTTACTATCGCAGTGAAAGATTTTTGCATAGTAACTTCACCTGTTTAATTACTTCACTCATTTTTCCATGTATTTTTCATGCTTCCTAATGTTTTCCACCTTTCAATTTTCTTTTTACTTCTTTTTGCACAAAAAGGAATAACATTTTAAAATTGATGGAAGTGATCAATGCAGGAGAGAATTCAAATTTGTCATCTGAAGTAATGTGATCAGAAATGGCCTACTGTGAATCAATGTATATGTGCCTGTCCCTTAAAATAATGGTATTGTGCAAGTGTTTCACTGTGCACCCATTAAAAAAAATCATATGTCCCATTGTGTATACACATTGGGATATAAATCCTTCTTGGATGGTAGTGTAAAATGGGCAATAGCGAATCAGCAGACCGTTTTACACTTCTCCCGATTTTGTTTCTCATTTAAGTCCATGGGGAATTTATACTCCATTATTGTACATGCTGTAGTATAACGTACATAAGCAGTTGCTGGGTAGATTATGTTTATAGACCTTAAGCACCATCACAGGATGTGATGTCACGAGTCGGTATCTCATGTTGCTCAGTGTTCATGTAGATACCCAAGTGAGAAGAGCCCTGTAAGTAAACTCCTGTTACTTTGACCCAAAGTCCACGCGATATTAATCGCGGGGGCTCATTTCCATAGAAGCCGTGCGCCGCCCTTCCCATATTACGTGGGGAGAGGCGGAACATTCGGCGCAGGGAGAGAGTTTTTTGGCAGTTGTGCAGCAAGTGCTGGGGCCCTATTTTAAGCACCCCAGCACCTGCTTCCTGACAGCTGTCAAAGAAATACTTACCTAACTGCTGAAGAGTGGGGCTGCTGTCAATCTGGCAGCAAAGCAGAAAGTGCTGCAGAAATCCAGCAGGTCAGGCAGCATCTGTAGAGGGAGAAGCAGAGTTAATTTCACCAAATTCACAGACCTGAAAGTTAACTCTGCTTCTCTCTTCACAGATGCTGCCTGAGCTGCTGAGTTATCCCAGCACTTTCTGCTTTGCTGTCACATACTTACCCTGCTGTGTCCCAGTGTCCTATGAAGTGGCAATCCTTTTCTTCCACTCCAGTGTAACATTCCTTCTTGTAGGCATGCCACACCTGGGTGAATAATCTTAAATTTGCACATTCCAGGATGTGAGACTGAAATATACCATAAAAGGCGAATACACAACAGAAATAAAACCATAATTGAAGAATAATTACCTACTATGAGGATCTAAGCATCTGACTGTGAAAAGCCGCAGACGAGTATGCATTTACTCTCTGTATTCATTTCTCTGCTAACTGTTACATGAAAATACATGTAACTGCAATTATACCATCTTTGTCAAAAAAGGGAAAAATGTTCATCTTCCAGCTGTATTGCCAATTACAAATATTACACCAATAAATATGATCAGCTGCTTCAGAAGCAAAGTGTTTGTGAACATGTGGCACAGTGGTTGAGTGGCGCAGTGGTTAACACCGCAGCCTCACAACTCCAGCGACCTGGGTTCGGTTCTGGGTACTGTCTGTACGGAGTTTGCAAGTTCTCCCTGTGACCGTGTGGGTTTCCGCCGGGTGCTCCGGTTTCCTCCCACAGCCAAAGACTTGCAGGTTGATAGGTAAATTGGCCATTGTAGATTGCCCCTAGTGTAGGTAGGTGGTAGGAGAATGGTGAGGATGTGGTAGGGAAAATGGGATTAATATAGGATTAGTATAAATGGGTGGCTGTTGGTCAGCATAGACTTGGTGGGCTGAAGGGCCTGTTTCAGTATCTTTCTATATCGATGTGTAATTGTTGAAAAACCCATGATAGCAGCACAGATTAGCACCCCCCACCCCACCGGTGCTGCATTGGTTTTCAAACATGTGCAAGACAAACCTTGCAGCCAGACGTTAGAGCTGTTCCACGGTGGAGTCACCTTTGCATTTAAAAGACCACACCAAAAGCCGAGGATGGCAGAGGGGTGCTCTGGGTGGCCCCACAGTGTAGTGAAGCCTCCCTGTTCACTCTCCTCCAGTCTGTGTCGGCAAAGCAGGAGGTCCTTTTCACCAGTGATCGTAAGAAAAGGCTCTCCCGCCTGAACAAGGCAGCCTGGCTGGAGGTGGAGAGAAGGTGAGTAGCCATGGGGCTATCCAGCATCAAAGGGTTCAGTGCCAGAAGGGGATGAACGATCACTCTCCCAGCCAGCCGGGGCCCTCAAGGCTTCATGCACACAGGGTACGACCGCCAAAGTCATCCACAGCCAAAGGGCTATCATAGCAGCAACCTTCCTACAGACAGGCTGCTAGCGTAGATGTGGCACCGCGTAGGAGAATCTGCAAGCATTTCCAACAAGCATCCTGACACAGATGGGTCTGCATGGGTGACGCAACACCCTAGAAAGGCTGGGAACAAAGTCATCTTCACTAACATTGCAGTGCTTTTACTCTGTGAATGAAATGTGCCAGCAAGTACTGATTGTGGCTCCTCCCATTACAACATTGGCCTTCCAGAATTGCCAATGTATGGCATAACATCATTGCCATGCCAGTATCACTCATGTGCATCTCCATGGATGCAGTAATGTGGACAATGGTTCAGTATTCTGCTGTGAGTAATGGTGTACGCAAAGACGTTGCAGATGTGGACTGCTGCACAACAGGTGAATGAGGGTGCTGTGTGGCATGCAGAGCCCATGGTGGTTCCTATGGCGTGGAGAACCTTTGAGCAATGAGGTGCTGCCGTGCATCCTTAGCTCGCTGCCTGCCCTGCATGCAGTGCCTGGATGTTCTCTGTCCTCCCATGCACTTTCCCTGCTGTAAGACCTCAGCGTCATCATTGTCTGAGGATGAGTCCTGCTCATGTCTCTCCTCATCCTGCAAGGCCTCCCCACTATTGACTGTGTAGTTGTGCAGAGCACAGCAAACAGCAATGATGCAAGCTACCCTTTCCGGCCTGTACTGCAGGGCACCACCCGATCTATCCAGGCAGCGGAATCGCATTTTAAGCATGCCGATTGCCTGCTTAATGGTGGCTCTTGTAGCTCCGTGGCTGGTGTTGTATCGTTCTTCTGCAGCAATGCTGGGGTGCCTCACCGGTGTCAGCAGCCATATCTGCAAGGGGTAGCCCTTGTTTCCAAGAAGCCACCCTGCCATCCGAGCCATTTCAGTGAACAGCAACGGCAACTGCAACTGACGCAATATGAAGGCGTCATGGCAGCTGCCTGGAAAGCAGGCACAGATTTGCATGAATCGCTTCCGGTGATCACATACAAGCTGTGCACTGATTGAATGGAAGCCCTTACAGTTCACGTATTCAGCTGTTGCCCGGCGGGAGCCTTGATGACCACATGGGTGCAGTTTATGACCCCTTGCATCTGTGGGAATCCCACAATGGAGCAGAAACTGGTGGCCCTCTTGGCTTGGCTTCCAGGGTCCGTTGTGAAGCGGATATAGTCACCAGCCCTGCAGAACAGGGCATCAGTGACCTTCCTGATGCAGCAGTGCACTGTTGACTGTGTGACCCCACAAAGGTCTCTGGTGGGCCCCTGAAATGTTGCAGAGGCATAAAAATTGAGAGCTGCTGTCACTTTGAGGACCACTGGCATAGAATATCTCCCAAAGCCCCTGGGCTGCAGGTCATCATGAAGCAGGGCACAGAGATGTGTCACCGTCTCTCTCAACGTCCGCAGTCACCTCTGACACTGGTGCTCTGACATCTGCAGGTATGTCATGCGGGACCTATAGATGCGCGACAATCTGTATGGGCGAGCTCTCCTTGGGTGCTGATGCTCACGACCAGGGGCCTCTATGTGTGCTGCATCTGCCTGTTGGTTTTGCCTACGGCGCATATGGATCCTCTCAAGAAGCGCATCGATGAATATAAGGTGAACCATCATCATCTTCAAGTTGCAATTCAGCTCGGTTCCTTCAATGCTTTGAAGATTCCTGTCAGGGCAGAGATTGATGTTGAGTGGAACATCAGGTGCTTTCATGCAGCAACTGTGTGGTATGACATCACATTGCCCGGCTTAGCTCCCACTTAGAGTGGCGCCGCAGTGTTGAGGGGGCTGGTAAAATTCAGCCCAGTATATGGTGGCAGCATAAAAACGACTTTTACAGCATAAGAAAACAGAAGAGATTGAAAACGTCACAAGAAACATGGAAAAGTCGACACCCTTACCAGAGAGCTTCGAGCGAGTGGCGGGGCCCCAACCAGGCCGAAGTGTGGACGAGATGGATTCGAAGATTCGACAGGTACCATTTCTCTTCAGGTTTAATGGCACGACCGGACAAAGAACAGGTCAGTGTTTTGCTTTACGTCATGGGAGACAGTGCGGACAACATTCTGACTACTCTGGGGATTAACCAGAAAGAAACCCCTTATGGCAAAGTGATTAAAGCATTGGGAGGGATACTTTCAATCAGGAAAATGTAATTTTGGAGAGAGCTAAGTTCAAAAAGCTCACCCAAAAAGTCAGTGAAAGTATCGATTCGTTTATTAATGATTTGTATATAGTAGCTGTGAATTGTGACTACAGGAGTCTGCGAGAGGAACTTATTCAGGACAGAATAGAAGTTGGGGTTATAGACAAAGCACTGTTTCATGCTTCAGTTGAAAGAGGATTTGACTTTGATAAAAGCCATTTTATTGAGCAGGCAGTCAGAAGTATGAAAGAGTAATTGACTACTAGTTTCAGGGGATCGGGGGAGTCCAGCCTCGATAACTCTGGAATCAGTTGTGTTCATTGAGAAGACAGAGAGTAATGGCACTCGGAAGCCTGAGAGGCGGGAAAGATACCTACACGCCGCAACGTTGAATTGCAGTAGGCATGGCCAGGAGCAGCACTGGCAGGAAAATTGCCCAACCCAGGAAGCCGAATGTTTCTGGTGCAAGAGAAAGGGACACTTTCAGCAGGTCTGTCACAGCAGAAAACAAATGCTGCAGACTGGTAAAAAGATAGAGGAAATAAAAGAGGGACAAACAATTAATACTCACTTCCGAGGAGAAGTGCAGGGAAAAAACGAAGATTGCTGGGAAGCAGAAACTTTAGTGGGAGAAAATAAAACCAATTTCAAGTTAGATACAGGAACAGTGATTTCTATTTTGACTGAGGAAAGAAAGGCTCAGGAAAACCAACAAGAAATTACATGG
The DNA here is from genome assembly GCF_036365525.1 of Heterodontus francisci. Taxonomy (NCBI): domain Eukaryota; kingdom Metazoa; phylum Chordata; class Chondrichthyes; order Heterodontiformes; family Heterodontidae; genus Heterodontus; species Heterodontus francisci. Next base: position 130,048,725 of record NC_090374.1, on the reverse strand, counting down.
AATAGGAGGGATTCAGTTGAAGGTTGTGGAAGAAATACAACAGTTACACACAGAAACAGCCTCTAAGTTATTAGGAACCAAGCCTGTTCGCTCTTCAGTAAGAAAGCTTACCTAGCCTTTCGGCTGTTATGCAGGGTGGAAAGATCAAGGGACAGGAGAAGCAGCTCAGTGAATTTAGAGCTGAATTTCCCAAACTATTTAAGGGCTTAGGGAAATTCAAAATAGAGCATCGTATTACTCTTAACAAAGAGGCAGAACTGGTATGTTTGTTCACACCAAGAAAGGAATTATCTCCGCAGTGACAAAACCCACGAGGTGGTGCTCTGAGATGGTTCCAGTAAGGAAATCAAACAGGTCTATTAGGATTTGTGTAGACTTGACCCAACTCAATAAAGCGGTAGAGAGAGAGATTCAACCTATGGCATCAGTCGACAACAGCCTTGCCAAATTGGAAAAAAGCTCCATATTCACTAAGTTGGACGCAAATAGCAGTTTCTGGCAGTTGCCTTTAGATGAGGAGTCTAAGTTGTTAACCACTTTTATCACATCCTTTGTCAGATTCTGCTTCAACGGATTGCCATTTGGTATTGCATCAGCACCAGAGATGTTCCAGCGGATGATGTCAACAATCCTCGAAGGTTTGGAGGGAATCATCTGTTACATGGATGATGTTCTGATTCATGGAGCAAACCAAGATGAGCACTATGCAAGGGGAAGAGTGGTATTACACCGATTACAAGAGGCAGGGCTCACATTAAATGTCATGTACGTATTCTTACAGGAGACAGTGAGGTTCCTTGGCCACATAATTGATGGATCTGGGATCATGATAGATCCACAGAAGATGAAGTCAATAAAAGATTTCCCAGAGCCAAGGAATATAACAGATCTACAGCAATTCATGGGTATGGTTAAATACCGTGGCTACAAGAGCAGGTCAGAGGCTAGGAATCCTGCAGCGAGTAACTCACCACCTAACTCCCCAAAGCCTGTCCACCATCTACGAGGCACAAGTCAGGAATGTGATGGAATACTCTGCACTTGCCTGGATGGGTGCAGCTTCAACAATACTCAAGAAGCTCGACACCATCCAGGACAAAGCAGCCTGCTTGATTGACACCCCATCCACAAACATTCACTGCCCCCACCACAGACGCACAGTGGCAGCAGTGTGTACCGTCTACAAGATGCACTGCAGCAATGCACCAAGGCTCCTTAGACAGCATCTTCCAAACCCGCAACCTCTACCAACTAGAAGGACAAGGGCAGCAGATGCATGGGAAAACCACCACCTGCAAGTTCCCCTCCAAGTCACACACCATCCTGACTTGGAACTATATCGCTGTTCCTTCACTGTCGCTGGGTCAAAATCCTGGAACTCCCTTCCTAATAGCACTGTGGGTGTACCTACCCCACATGGACTGCAGCGGTTCAAGAAGGCAGCTCACCACCACCTTCTCAAGGGCAATTAGGGATGGGCAATAAATGCTGGCCTAGCCAGCGATGCCCACATCCCATGAACGAATAAAAAAAAACAGGTAGGGAAATTCCTACCAAAACTAGCAATTATTAACGAGCCCCAATGACAACTACTAAAGAAACAGCAATGCCTGTTGCTGGGGAAGTGAAAAGAAAAATTCTTTCGAGAAGATTAAGGAAATGCTGACTTCACCAGAAGTTTTGGCGCATTCTGATCCAGAACTGGTGACCATTATTGCAGCAGACGTGTTGTCAACAGGATTAGGTGCAGTCCTGCTCCAGATTCAAAAGATGGACAATGCAGGCCGGTGTACTTTGCCTCTCATTCGCTGTCGGAGACAGAATGAAGGTGCGCGATGATTGAAAAGGAAGCAGTAGCAGCAACATGGGCGTGCAAAAATTTTTTAGACAACATACTAGGCCTCAAGGTCAAAATTGAAACTAACCACAAGCCACTAGTAATGTTGCTTAATTCCAAGGAGTTAGCAAAATTACCCCCAAGGGTACAGAGATTTTGACTACAACTTATGAGATATGACACTACAACTGAATATGTTCCAGGGAAGCATCAGGTGACAGCTGATGCATTATCGAGAGCATCAAGCGATCTACCTGAACTGGGAGATGTCTCATTCCTGGAGGAAGTGGAATTCTTTGCTTAAGCTATAACCGTAAATTTGCCGGCAACTGCTCAAAGGTTACACCAAATTAGAAACGTACAGAAAGAGGATGAAGTCTGCAAAAAAGTAAGATGCTTTTACCAAGAAGTTTGGCCAGAATATATGTGGAATAATCCTATGCTGAGAAAGTATTATGAGCAACAAAGCCATCTTACAGTTGTCGATAACATATTAGTCGACAACAAAAGACTAGTTATTCCAAGGGCTTTAAGATTAGACGTCCTAGAGAATATACACCAAGGGCACTTAGGAACCACCAAGTGGAGAGCAAGAGCTAGGAGATCAAAGACATGATTTCCAGGTGTATCACATGCACTACTGCCAGACAGGGCTCTAGAGAGTCACTGATGTTTTCTTTGTTTCCGTCCAGGCCATGGACGGAATGGACCTGTTTGAAAACAAAAAGAAGAATTTCTTTATTGTTGGTGATTATTACCCTTGATGGGTTGCAATCGAACCAATACATGGCTAGAGTTCTGAAGCCATAATCAAACCACTAAAAGAGATTTTCGCCACACATGGCATTCCAGACCGAGTGATCTCTGATAATGGTCCACAATTTGTGAATGAAGCCTTCCAACATTTCGCAGAAACATATGGGTTCGCCCATGCTCCAAGTTCACCGAGATACCCCCAGGGCAATGGAGAAGTAGAGAGTGGTGTTCAAACTATGAAAATGCTACTGAAAAAGAATGAAGATTTTCAGCTAGCACTATTAAACTATTGATCAATGCCACTTCAGAACGGGCCAGCTCCCTGTGAGTTGTTAATAGGTAGGAGGTTGAGGACACAACTATCCACGCTCCCAAGCATGCTTCAGCCACGATTTGGTGCAGAGGAGCGGGAAAGGGTAAGGGTGAGAGAAGAGAATGAAAGGTCAACCCAAATGAAGAATCATAATAGCTGTTATAGAGCAAAAAAATCAAACAGACCCATGTACTGGAGATTTGGTTTGGATTAAAGACTTGGGTCAATATGAGGAGTGATAGAGAAATCTCCATATCCTCAGTCCTACATAGTCCAGACAGACCAGGGAAGGATCAGGAGAAATAGAAAAACTCATCTCCAAGAAAAACAATTGAGGAAAGATCAAGAGAACCAGCTATAAGAGAGAGCTGATGAGCCGGAGATGCAACCAACTACAGATCACCCAGATGACAATGAAGACAGAGAATATGAGTCATCCAGTAGTTCCACTCAGCAGGAAAGTGAGGAAGAAGAACTGAAAGACTCAATACCGCAAACAAATAAAAGAAGAATGCGTTATGGCAGAGTCGTGAGAACACCACACGTTACAGACCTGATGAATGAAGTAAGAGACTTGGGAGGAGATATAGTATAATATACGTAAGCTGTTGCTGGGTATGCTACATATATAGACCTTTAGCATCATCACAGGATGTGATGTCATGAGTCTGTACCTCGTGTTGCTCAGTGTTCATGTAGGTACCCAAGTGAGAAGACCCCTGTAAATAACCTCCTGTTACTTTGATCCAAAGTCCACTTTCATCATTCTATACTTATAGCACACTGACAAGATAGTACACGTCACTTTGCATTTGTAAAGGCAAACAAACCAAATGATCTGTTTACTGCTTTGCATTTTGTCTTTTCCACGAGACATACCATTATGTCCTGACCACGATGGTCTATTGATGTGACACTTTACTTATTGAAGCATTGGCAGAGTGTATATATTATCTGTTCCAAAAGGTCAAAAATCAATTATCAGTCAAAACAGAGAAAGAAGAGAATGATTAAGAGAGCCAGAACAGTTAAGGAAGGAAAGAAAGCAGAACAGGGCCAGCAGAGTACTGGGAAAGTACAGGAAAGATAGCAGATTTCCCAGGGCTGAGAGAGTGGGGGATGGTGGTGGTGGGGGAGGGGCGGGGGGAGTGTGTGTGTGGGGAGGGGGGGTGGCGGGTTGGTGGTGTGGTATGCAATGGAGAAAGAACGGTGCCAGGAAAATAAATGTAGATGAAAATATGAATACGAGCAAAGCTGGAAGAAATCTTATTGAAAAATAGGATACAGCCAGGAGAAAATAAGGATAATATAAATATTTTTAGGAAAAGAGTACAGCATATATTATTGAGATAACTGATTGGACTACAGCCCAGATTGATGTCTTGGCAGATGCAAGCATTTATTTCTAACTTGTAAGCTTTCCTATCAGGGGACTGTTCTAGTTCTAATGCAACAGCACTACAGAAAGGAATCACTACAATACAAACCTGATGGAAGATTTGAAAATTAGGGATTTTTTGTTAGAATAAAGCAGAGCACAGGGTGCTATCTCAGAATGGTTTAAAATTAGGAAAGGATTGGACAGGTCGATAGATGCAATAGGTGGTGGGTCTAGAATGAGGAGCCATAGATTAAATGTATTAAATTTAAAACAGAGAACAAGAAAAGCTTATTTAGACAGAGTTGTGAGGCTGTGGAATTTACTTCCAGGGTTAGAAACTGAGACAGAAACTATGTCAATGTTTAAGATTACATTGGATAGGTGGATGAAGGGAAAAGGGATAAAAGGAAATTGGAATAGGTCAATTAAACTCTTTCCCTATGTGGAAAATAAATGCTGACATGGGCTGGTTGAGCCAGATGGACTATTTCTATGATGTAACTTCTATGCATTTCTATGTAATTTGCTGCACCAACCAATTAAGCAGGATTATGTGGTGTCAGACCCTTTTGCAGTGGTATGGGTTGATCTCCTCTGAAGTAACCTATGACACAACCCATCATTTTCCTGTAATCCTCTGACATTGAACCTTTTAAATTAGAATTAGAAAAATATGAGGAAACACAAATATTTCTTTCAGTCAGGGTTTCCTTCATAGTTTTTTTTGTAATTGATGGAAAGTGTTTTGGAAGCTCTCAAATGTAATAAAGATACAAAATATAAAAAAGTAAACTATTTCAGGTGCTGTTAGTCCTATTAATTCAGAGACTTTCCAAATATATTATACAATTCATAATAATTACATTTATACCATAGTCGTTCTTGTTTATAACAAATGCAGAAATAAATCTTTCCTGCCTAAAACACATGTTTTGAAAAACATTGATGCGTAAAGAGTAACAAAAATTCTTTGTTTATTTAGAAGGGTCCTTGAGTAAAAGGATATTTTATTTTGAAATTTTGCCATGAAACTTAATATTTAAATCACCTGCCTACTTTTCCCCATTAAATTAAACTACACGAGTTTTATTAAGAGTTATATAACTGCGGTACAATGTTAGCTGTCAGTGTCACAATCCAATTAATTATATTTCCAGGTCAGGCTGTGTTGAACTCTAATTTATATGCTTGGTGTAAAGTTATTTTCACTTTTCATTTATTTGAATTTAATTAAAATTGTGTCATGTTGTTTTGTGCTGTAACCAATTGGTTCAATTTCCTTGAAAGTCTGTTATTGATCAAACATTTAGTTTCCTATATTTTTTTATGATGTTTAAAGCTTTGTAGTGATTGCTGACGTAAAATACTCATCATATTGCAGTTCACTTCTCAAACTGAAGTTCATTCATGCTGCAAGCTAACCTGAATCATTGGATATACCTTCCAGACTACTTATTACCATCATTCCATGTAGACCTGTATTTCCTCAATCTAAGAAGAGCTAAAAACACCTAAAAATAAAACTAATGCTGAGATTAATGTGATGCCAGATATGAATTTTATAACACAGATGTGGGGCCATTAACCAAACAAGTTATGATGCATTCTGCAATGCGATTAGCTCATTAATCATTATATTGTCATAGTAGGTATAGATTATTCATCACTTCGTGAAGCATCTTAACAGCTTTTAGCATTTAACTGTTTCTAGACATCTGGATGGGAGAGTTATCAGACCTGACAAAATACTGCAAGAGCAATACAATCAGAAGAGCATTACATCTTTTATTTCTATTTTTATTGCGATTCTCTTCTCTCCTCTCCTGAAGGTATCACTTAGGTTGGAGTGTGGTCCCATAGATGCTTAAAACTATCCAGCACCTTGACCATTCCTCAGAAGGATTTATTGAATAGTAATCAGGAGGGAGAACTCTGATATTCATCCTGACTAGCCAACATGCATAAGTCCAGTTGTTGCACTTCTTACTCAAAAAGAGGGTTGTAATTTCTGGTTTGTCAGTTGTATAGATATTTGGGAGATATTTGCCCTGCCCAGTGGTTGCATGCCTTAGTGAGTGGGCCCAAGTTCCTGCGACTCCAGGACCACTTAAAGCTATACTGCATTACATCAAGCAAGACTGCACCTCTTAAAGGTAAGGTGCATTCTGACTTTCACAGAGGCTGAAACTGCTTGAAAGAGAGTAGAAAACCAGCAATAACCTACAGAAATTGTGCAACAGAACAGACAGCATCCCCCAAGGTTCTCGGATGCCACAGTGGACGTCTTAGTGCAGGAAGTGAACAAGAGGAGAGAGGTTCTCTTCCCTCAGGGGACCAAGAGGCCCTACAGACAAGTACTGAGAAGGCAGTGAGAGAAGGTAGTTGTAGCGGGTCAACAACAGCAATCTAGCCCCAAGGACCTGGATGCAGTGCGGAAAGAAGTTTAATCTCACATGAATGGTCAAGGTCAGTGAATGCATCCTCACCTGGCATATCCTACCTCGAGCACCACGAACCTTACACACTGCTCCATTCAGTACAGCCCCATCACTCGCCTATCAACAATCTCTATCAACCATGATTCATACCTCACATTCATATGCTTCACCTCACCCTCATACACTTAATGCTGCTGGAAGCCACGCACTCGCATCTCACAGCTTATACACACTAAAGGCTATTCAACTGTACAACACACAGAATCTTTGCACGACACTCACTGGCACACTTCCCTCTCTCTTGCAGAACAAGATGGCCCATAATTGGAGGTCGCAGCAGCTAACCAGCCCGGGGGCAGTGGGGTGGCAGGCATATTTGCATGGGATCACCGTGATGGAGGGAACGGTGCTAGGATTGATTGGAGTGGCCATCACTGAGGCCATGACTAGTGTCATGGCTGAAACCATCCAAGATAATGGTATGTTCCTGCCTAATGCATCTTCTCACATCCCACTTCCTCATCATTCTGTAATCCATTATGATTGACAAGTTGCAGATGGTGTAACTATGCACCTCTTGCTTTCTCCTTCTTTCCTCACCTCAACCCTGCCCTTGTGCCTTTATGCTTCCAGGTACCCAAGAATTGCTGCATGATCAGGCAGTAGTGCAGGGACTGAAGGCTTTGAGGGAGAAGAGACTGAGGAGGAAGAAATACTGTCATTTGATTTGACATTTGCAGCCACCAGCTCATATACCGGAACTGAGTGAACTTTAGAGGCAGAATCTATACATGCCAGGTCATCAGGCGCAAGTGAACTGCAGCCAGGCAGGAGGAAAGGATCAAGTGGGTGTCTGCACCCTGAAGGACGAGGTCACACATGAGTTCAGATGCAGAGGACTCAGATGGGAACTTCGATAGAGCGGGGTACAGAAAAAGAATGATGGGCATGTACACAGAAATGCTTAGTGCATTGGCTGGCCTGCAAGAAAGCCTGCTGTCACTGTTAAGTAGCATGGAGGAGTCCGGCTCCAATTTGGTACAGAGCTTGTGCAGAGCTTGGAGCCCATTCTTTATAGAATGGAAGTGGTAGCCAACTCCATGACAGCACTTGCAGCCCCAACTGTGATGCAGCATCTGATGGTTAATGTTTCAGCTCACATGGCAGCACAGATGGTCGCAATGGGATTGTCCCTGGCTCTCAGGCCTCTCTTCACACTGATAAAATTCCGGCCACTGTGAGACCACGCCCAGAACTTCTGCTGGTGAATGGCTGCTATACTGGGAGCAGTCATGATGCATTCATCCTGCAGTAGTCCAGGGTGGAGCCAGCAGAGGAAAGGGTTTATGAAGCGGATAGTATAGGATGGTTATGTTTAAAAATGAATTCGAGTAGTAGCACGTGATCAGGGTTGGAAAATGGATGAGTAAGTGTTTCTACCAGCTCCAACTACAGCCAGCTACAGCCTGCCGGACTGAACATTGAGTTCAAAAATTTCAGAGCATGACAGGCCCCCCTTTTTACTTTCAGTTATTTTTTCTTTTTTCTTTTTATTTTATTTTAGTTTGTTTCATCATATTTTTTTTACCATGTGCCTGCCCACTGTTTTTTTTCATGTTTGTGCTTTGGGCCAGGGCTGTTCATTTTTCTGTCAATTAACACCCTCTCTGCACTAACGCTTTGTCTTTCAGCACACCATTAACATACTGTTTGCCTTTGCTCCATGACCTTCTTGTCAGTTATTCTCTGTGACCCTCTGTCCTATCAACACCTTCCCTTTTGTTATCTCTTGACCCACCCCGCTTTATTTGCTTAAAATCTATTACATTTCTAACCTTTGCCAGTTCTGATGAAAGGTCACTGACCTGAAACGTTAACTCTGCATCTTTCTCCACAGATGCTGCCAGACCTGCTGAGTATTTCCAACATTTCTTGTTTTTATTTCAGATTTCCAGCATCTGCAGTATTTTGCTTTTATTTATCCAAAAAGTTCTCGCCACTTCCATGAATTGCCATTCAAAATAATGGCAGACATATTCAAGTTAGACATTAAGAACAACATTGCGGAATTTAATGTTTCTCTATTCTGCCTTAGCAGTGCCAGGAGTTAGAAATGATAAGGGGTCAAAATGCAAGAGCCACTTTGCCTAGTAATCTCAATTGTACAGCAGTCAACTGAACTAGGCTAGGTAGAGGATTAAATAATGTTTTTCTTCAGCCTAGGCCAGTTGGGCACACTATGCTACGGTAGTCACTGCAGCTATTTTCCTACTCCCATCTGAGGTGTCAGCCTTGTCTCAGTGCAAGCTCTCTTGTCTCTGAGTCAGAAAGTTGTGGATTAAATCACCCCAAGGATTCTGCTGAGCTCATAATCTAGGCTGACACTTGTGCAGTGCTGAAGGAGTACTATACTGTCAGAGGTACCATCCATCAGGTGAGACATTAAACCGAAGTCCTCTCAGGTAGACATAAAAGATCCAAAGCACAATTTGAAAAGGAGCTAGGATGTCCTCCCTGGCTTCTTGGCCAATATTCATCTCTCAACCAACATCACTAAAGCAGATTGTCTGGTCATTATGTCATTGCTGTTTGGGGGTCCTTGCTTTGTGCAAATTGTCTGCTGCATTTCCAGCATTACAATAGTGATCACATTTACAAAAAACATATTTTATTGACTGTAAAGCCATTTGTGGCATCCTGAGACTGTGAACAGCGCTACATAAATACACACAGCGTGAAATTCAGATCTGTAGCATGTGTTGTTTGAGCACTATGGGTGCCATTTGGTGTCCAAAATGGCATCCACTGTGCTAATGCACACTGTTGGGTCAAGTTGTGTGAGGTACCATGTTGGTGAGGGCATTTGCAGTGAGCAGCTACTGGAAGTCTACAGAGCATGCAGATCATAACATCAATCAGTGTGCAATGCCGCTTTGAAGCTAATGGAGCTCAACACTCCAGGTAAACTTGCATGGCTGAGCATGCGATAAGCAGCAGGAAGGACCCCAGCCCACTGCTATTTAAAGGAATTATCAACAAATTACAGGTTAATTGCTGGTGATTTCTTCTGGCTGTCGCATCAATTCAATTGCTACTTTCCATAGTTTCAAGTTGCCAAAGCCGACAGGGAGTGGTGTGGCAGGTGCTCACAGAGTTTCTTGCTGGCTTCAAGGATTCTGCACAAACCTGTTGCTCCCAGCCATGGGTGCCCTAGTAGACAATCCCCTTTGAATACAGAATGACTAGGGAATGTACAGAGACCATACAGAGCAGGACAAGCTTCTGGAAGAGGGAGGAAGAGGGGTGGGGAAAGAATGGTTCTCAGCAGGAGGTCATATCCACCAAGGGTGTTCAGGGAGCAATTCTCCTACCTGAACCTGAGCAAGGAACAATGTGTAAGACACCTGTGCTTCAGTAAATAAGTCCTCACTGAAATCTGCCACCTGCTGCAGCCATAACTGCAACTTCAGAGCAGGGAGAGGATTGCATTGTTAGTGATTATGAAGATTACTGTGGTGATTAACTTTTATGCATATGCCTCCATCCAGGCTGCAGCTGGAAATATTTGCAACATCTCACCGTTGGTCATCCACTGTTGCATGAGGGAGGTCACTGATTCTATTTATTCAATAAGAGCTACCTACATTTCATTCCCTCTTGCCAGAGGGAAGCAGGTGCAGCAAGCATACGGCTTTGCTCAGATTGCAGGCTTCCTCATGGTGCAGGGTGTAATTGACTGCACCCACATTGTTTTGTCTACTCTGCCCTATACTGCACAGAAAGGGAATCTATTGCTTCAATGTTCACCTGGTGTGTGACATTTGGCAGTGAACTATGCAGGTCAATGCACAGTACCCTGACAGCAGTCATGATGCCTTCATTTTGCTGTACTTGAGCCAACATGGCAAACCAAAAGGTGGCTACTGGGCCACAGGGGCTATCATTGACCACATGGCTGATGACTCCAGTGTGCAATCCAAGCATGTGCACAGCATGCATAGAATGCAAACCATGATGCCACCAGGAAATGTGATAGATCAGGCTATTGGCATGCTGGAACGATACCTCTGCTGAGTGAACTGCTCTGGAGGAGCCCTGCAATATTTGGCAGAGTGGATCAGAATCCATCATGGTCTGCTCCTTGCTGCACAACCTTATTATCATGAAGGGACAGTCCTTGCCACCAACTTTGTGATGAGCATCTCAGGAGCATGGGGAAGAGGAGGAGGAAGAAGAGCAGGAAGAGATAAGACAACATAGCAACTTTATGGCCAGAATGTCCATGAAGAACTCATCCAAGTCCAATACCAGTAATCACAACTGTTACAGACATGTGGTAAGGGATTTGGGTGGTTCCCACTGTTCACCTCACAACTGACCGCAATCATGTTTTGTTAAAATGTTGCTTGAGCCCCTGAGTGTCTTTAGGGTCATGTAAACAGAAAAATGACATGTTTGCTCATAGGAAAAAAAGATAACTTTTTAAAGAAATCCTGAAATGATCGCAACCTCATACACACATATGTATACAAGAATAGGTAGGGTAGGTAGGTAGAAAGATATAAAGAAAGAAAGAGGTAAGAGGTAGTTTAAAGTGCCAGCTGAGGTAAGTGTTCATGGTTTACAGAAGATTATTGAGTCTTCTCAAGAGGAAAAGTCTTTTAAAAGTTGCAGACCTGATTATTCATAGTCTTGAACTTGCACAGGTATTGTAGAGCTCCAGTGGTTGTAATACAGCCCAAAGCTGGTGGTGTATAGTTTGTTACCTTCACAGATGGTTAGTCTCAAAGTCATTTTGTGATGGCTCAGCCGCAGTGGCTGTTCTTGGTTAGAAGGTTTCTTCTTTTGCCTGCTGGATTATTCTCACAGGCTTTCTGTGATATTGGCTTGATCTCCCTCTCTCTCCAGAGAGCTGTTTTTTATGGTAAAAATCTCTCACATTGAAGTTTCTGTTAGGAGACACATGTCCCTCTCCCCTGTTGTGACTACACAATGGGGCAGGATGATAACCATTGCCATCATTTGATGTTGGCATGCAAATCATTCTGTTATGATTTTGGTGCCTCTCACCTTATACATCTGGGTTTGGCTATGAGTCAGACTGTCTCCAGCATCCTCTGTTTATTCATTCATGTCGATCAGTGTCATTAATATGCACTAGCTCCTTTCAATTTCAAAGGGGTTCTCCTCAGATCTATTTCAGATGAGGTTAACAAGCCTCATCTTTGAAGATGAATTTGGGGATTTCCAATACAGGAGGGGTCACATGGCCACTGCTCCATTTTGACTGTGGTTCAAGTGTCCAAGTTCTTGCGATTTAGTTTTAACAGTTGTTTTTTTTAAACTCCATAATTCCTCCATTTCATTGTTTATTACATCGTGGCTCCTTTGATGCATGGCACAACCCTAATTTTCCATTCACCAGCACATTACCTTCCATCTGTCACAAATCATCACAGTGTCTCCTTGGCAAATTGCAAAAATAAAAGCCACCAAAAATAAACATTCCAAAGCACTAAATTTATGCCAAATAATTTCATATTGCACACCAAGTCAACTAATCCCCCTTAGTGTCTGTCTTCCGTATGCCTTTGACTGCCCTAGTGCTCATATACAGTGCTACCCTATTGCCTGCGGCATGGCTAGTGGAAAGATGCTGACTTGCATTGGAGGTTGACCTTGAGCAGCTCTGGGCCTAGCAAGCCCAGCTGCAGACTACACCATCTCAGCATAGGTGTCAGCAGTCTGGCTGTCTGGCTGACAGGCAACAGAAAGGAAGTGGCAGCAGTTGGAGGATAAATGCTGTCTTCCTGAGAGAGGACAGCAGACTAGTGCTCCATGGGGCCACGGCCAATCCTCCAGGGCAGGACCACAGAAATCCTAGGTATCTGCTGTAGGACAGATTGTTCGACTTCTGTGTCAGCCTAAAAGCCCCTTTGAACACTATAATCCACGGCCATGATACCGTCTGACCTTACATGGCAGCAAGGTGACCTTGCGTGCCTTCAGTCTGAGCATCCACTGCAGCATTCAGACTTCGGGTGGAAGCTGCTTCAGCTGCAATGGAAACTGAGATATTGGTCATCAGATGCTTCATCATTGTTGTTTCCACAAATTTGCTGATGGAGTTGGCCAACAATCCACATTGGAAAGAATGGGCTCCAAGCTCAGCATAAAGCCCTGAGCCAAGTTGGCACTGGATTCGCGCATGCTTCTTGACATTGACCAGCGGGTTCTGTCAGGCTGCCCAATGCACCATGTATTTTGTTATGTGTACCCATCAGCATTCTTCTGTATGTTGCCCCATCAAAATGCTCATCTGAATCCTCTATAGCAAGAGTTTGTGAGTGGCCTTTCCCTCTGGTAAGCTGGCACTTGCTTTATCCTTGCCCTCTGTACTGGCTGCAGGTCACTCATGCCCAGTGTCTCAGCACATACAGATACCACTTGTATGCCAACCTCTATATTATGCAAATTGTCAATATCTGAGCTGGTGGCTGCTCACGTGAAATCAAGCAATTATCACAGTCTTCTTGCTGTTCCTCCACTGCTTAGCTAGGTTGTACTTCTTAGATATCTGAAAGCAGAAAGGCACGAGGGTAAGGTTGTGGTAAAGGGAGTGGGGGGAAGTAAGAGGTGTATGCTTACACCATCTGCAGATTGTAAATGAGAAGGAAGTGCAGGAAGAGGAAAAATTGGAATGTGAGAAGGAGGATTAGGTATGAGGATACTGTCATCTTCAAAGGCTTCAGCTTCTCCACTGGCCACAGACTCAGCAATGTGCATCTCCATAATAGCCACCATGGTCTCCTGCATGGGGTTCAGGATATGCAGGCGTGCCCGTCCACCTCCAGTTATCTCCTGCTGCCTCCAGTTGTGCACCACCTTGTTCTTCAAGAGTGAGGGAAGTGTGTCAGTGAATGTCAGGCGTCGCTGGCAAGGTCAACATTTATTACCCATCCCTAGTTGCCCTTGAGGAGGTGGCAGTGAGCCACTTTCTTGAACCACTGCAGTCCTTGTGGTGTAGGTACACCCACAGTGCTGTAAGGAGGGAGTTCCAGGATTTTGATCCAGTGCCAATGAAGGATCGACAATATAGTTTCAAGTCAGGCTGGTGTGTGAATTGAATGGGAGCTTGCAGGTTGTGGTGTTTCAATGTCTCTGCTGCCCTTGCTCCTCTAGGTGGCAGAGTTTGAGGGTTTGGAAGGTGCTGTCGAAGAAGCCTTGGCGGGTTGCTGTGTCTTGTATATGGTACACACTGCAGCCATGGTACGCTGGTGGTGGAGGGAATGAATGTTTAAGGTGGTGGAAGGGATGCAGATCAAGCTGGCTGCTTTATCCTGGATGGTGTTGAGCTTCCTGTATGTTATTGGAGCTGCACTCATCCAGGCAAGTGGTGAGTATTCCATCACACTCCTGACTTGTGCCATGTAGATAGTGGACAGGCTTTGGGGACTCAGGAAGTGAGTTGCAGAATTCCCAGCCTCTGACTTGCTCTTGTAGCCACAGTATTTATATGACTAGTCCAGTTAAGTTTCTGTTCAATGGTAACTCCCAAGATGTTGACGGCATGGGATTCAGTGATAGTTATTGTATGTCAAGTGGAGATGGTTCGATTCCCTCTAGTTGGGGATGGTCATTGCTTGGCACTTGTGTGACATGAATGTTATTTGTCACTTATCAGCCCAAGCTTAATTGTTATCCAGTTCTTGCTGCATGTGGATATAGACTGCTTCATTATCTAAGGAGTTGCGAATGGTGCTGAACACTGTGCAAACATCAGAAAACATCCCCACTTCTGACCTTATGATGGAGGAAAGGTCATTGATGAAGCAGCTGAAGATGGTTGGGCCTAGGACACTACCCTGAGGAACTGAGTGGGGATGTTCGCTGATGATTGCACAATGTTCAGCACCATTCGTGACTCAGATACTGAAGCAGTCCGTGTAGAAATGCAGCAAGACCTGGACAATATCCAGGCTTGGGCTGATAAGTGGCAAGTAACATTTGCACCACACAAGTGCCAGGCAATGACCATCTCCAACAAGAGAGAATCTAACCATCTCCCCTTGCCTTTCAATGGCATTACCATCGCTGAATTCCCCACTATCAACATCCTAGGGGCTACCATTGACTAGAAACTGAACTGGAGTAGCCATATAAATACCGAGGCTACAAGAGAAGGTCAGAGGCTAGGAATCCAGCGGCGAGTAACTCAACTCCTGACTCCCCAAAGCCTGTCCACCATCTACGAGGCACAAGTCAGGAATGTGATGGAATACTCTCCACTTGCCTGGATGGGTGCAGCTCCAACAACACTCAAGAAGCTCGACACTATCCAGGACAAAGCAGCCCGCTTGATTGGCACCGCATCTACAAACACTCACTCCCTCCACCACCGACGCACAGTGGCTGGAGTGTGTACCATCTACAAGATGCACTGCAGAAACGCACCAAGGCTCCTTAGACAGCACCTTCCAAACCCGCAACCTCTACCAAGGACAAGGGCAGCAAATGCATGGGAACACCATCACCTGCAGGTTCCCCTCCAAGTCACACACCATCCTGACATGGAACTATATCACCGTTCCTTCACTGTCGCTGGGTCAAAATCCTAGAACTCCCTTCCTAACAGCACTGTGGGGGTACCTACCCCACATGGACTGCAGCGGTTCAAGAAGGCAGCTCACCACCACCTTCTCAAGGGCAATTAGAAATGGGCAATAAATGCTGGCCTGGCCAGCGACGCCCACATCCCATGAATAAAATAAATAAAAAACTCCTGCAGTGATGCCCTGGGACTGAGATGATTGGCTTCCAACAACCATAGCTATATTCCTTTGTGATAGGCATGATTCCAACCAGTGGAGAGATTTCCCTCGATTCCCATTGACTTCAATTTTGTTAGGGCTCCTTGATGCCAGGCCTAGTCAAATGCTGCCTTGATGTCAAGGGCAGTCACTCTCTATGCAGTGAGGTTATACAATATGCAGCACACCACGATAATGCAGGACACTTTTCATGGGGCATATTGTAGGGAGAACCCAGACATGTAGAGACACCTGAACCTCCACATCCCAAAGGTGTGCTTAACAATGATCGTGGTCCCTTAGCCTTACTTATACCTCTGTTGCTCAGTGAAGTGGGGTTATGGAGGGGAGTCACGACTTATATGGGTAAAGGAAGGGATATCTCTTGTCCATCAGCAGGCATCCTGCAAGGGTCAAATGTTGGGTGGGGATGGTCGAGTTTCTCAGGATAAATGGCTTCCAAACCCTGAATGTAATGTCTATCAGTTTATAGAATGCTTTGTCAGCAAACTAATGAGCTACAGAATATATACTCACCATTTTAAGATGTTATACTGTAGAGGAAATATTGGGCAGATTCTTACCGCTTTACTTTTTAAATGCCACCCGCCGAGTCCATTTCCGGGACCCAACCCCAGTGGTTTCTGAGGTCTGCCTGCTTGAGCAATCTTCCCAGAGGCAGCCAATTAAGAGGCTGCCTTCGGAACGACGTCCAATTAAGGATGGTGGGTAGGCTACACAGGTGGGAGAACCAATGGGAATGCCTGAGGTACTGGGCAGCCAGCAGCTCAACGGGATAGATGGGAGGGAGAACGCAAGGGTGCCTCAAGATGGAAGTGCCCTGTGAACACTTCAAAAAAAAGTTAAGTAAACTGTGTCCACTGCTTCCCAGCCATCATTATGGAGGGAGAACTCCTCCACTGGATGGTCTGCGACTGCAGCTGTGGCCCTCGGGGGCCAGGAGCTTGTGCTGCTGGGAGACCTCAATGGGGGGTCCAATCCAAGCCAGTAAAATCCTGGTGGCATCACCAATTTGCCCCAAGTCGATTCTTAATTCCTGATAATTAGCTAGCCGCCTTTGCCAGGCAGGTAGCTGATGTCGATATCACCCCGCCTCCAGCAATACCGCTCGAAGGTGGAAACATGTCAAGTAGAAGACCTGACACACACATTTCAAAATTTCCCTGCCCGCCCGCCTGCCTCCAAAGTCACTTCCATGCAGCTGAGATTCCACGCACTATCTCATCCCTTTTCCTCTTCCTGTGAAATGTTAATATAACCCTTAGGCAACAATAGAATTTTTCTCAACACAAGTATCAGCATTAAACTGCCAAAATAAACCCTTTTATGTTTAAACCAATATGCCAATGCACACAGTTATTTAATATTAATCAACATTGTAAGAATGCTGAGTTTTGGAATTCTGACAAATATATGCCAAGAAACCAGACAAATCCTAACACCCTCGCTTTATTCATTATTAAGGAAGCATCTGGCAGTTTACCACCAAGTTTAGTCTATGAATGAGTGCTGCCTATTGTCTGCCTGATGAACTGTCTTTAGAGTAACCAGTTCAGATTGAAATTATAAAAGCAAAATACTGCGACTGTTAGTAATCTGAAAGAGAAACAGAAAATGCAGGAAACACTCAGCAGGTCCGGCAACATCTGGGGAGAGAGAAATAAAGTTAATGTTCCAGGCCAATGATGTTTCAAAAGTTCTGGCAAAAGATCATTGACCTGAAATGCTAACTCTGTTTCTCTCTCTCTCTCTCTAGATGCTGCCAGATCAGCTAGGTATTTCCAGTATTTTCTGTTTTTATTTCAGAGTGAAATCAGTTTAATTTAATACCCCTTAATTAAGATATCCCTACCCAGAGGGCTGTGGATGCTCAGTCACTGTGCATGTTCAAGTCTGAGCTCAAAAGATTTTTGGGCTCGAAGGGAAACAAGGGATATTGGGAAAGAGTGGGAAAGTGGATTTGATGTAGTAGTTCAGCCATGATCTTATTGAATGGTGGAGCATACCTGATCCTATTTTTGTTAAGCTACCTACAAGTTACTGAGTTTCTTGCCAAATCTTGCCAAATCATTGAAAACAGTCAAACAACCAATCATGCACTAATGATTATTTATTGGTCACATCACAACTTCAAGAGGGGTACATGGACACTTCAATAGATATAGTCAGTTAGCAGTTTGAATAGCAAATCATGAATGGATAGAGTAATAGAAGTTAGTTACTCAGTGTATTGAGTGACACACTTAACTGTCTCTAATGGCTGGAATAGTCATACAATTTCTCTATTACTCTCTGTTTTTAATATACTCGGGCTAAAAAAAGACCTTCTGCATCTGTTAGGTAAAGTTTTAAAGAAAACAAGATAATCTAATTACAAATGAAAGTTGAGAAAGGCTAACAAAGAGAAGTTACCCTTGCTATTCCACTGATTATGATTACAGGCTTCAACTATTACTCTAATAACTACAATTGACTAATAATAACTGGCTGCAGGGTGTAAAACATGCTTTTTTTATATCTTAATTTGAATGAGACCTTCTCACATTCAATTAACCAAACAAAACCACACGCGTACAAGAAACTTTCTCTCCCTGCCCCCGCACCAATCATCCCTGATAAATGTGAAGTTCCTGTCAATGTCACTGATCCACTGGAGCCTGGCCTTACCCAAGCAGCAGACTTCATGATTGCACTTTATGAGCTCTCTATCTATTCATCTGTCCTCAGTACCATGCTCTACGGCAGTGAGGCCTGGACAACGTATGTCAGCCAAGAGCGACGTCTCAACTCATTCCATCTTCGCTGCCTCTGGAGAATCCTTGGCATCAGGTGGCAGGACCGTATCTCCAACGCAGAAGTCCTTGAGGCGGCCAACATCCCCAACACATACACCCTACCGAGCCAGCAGCGCATGAGATGGCTTGGCCATGTGAGCCGCATGGAAGATGGCAGGATCCCCAAGGACGCATTGTACAGCGAGCTCGTCACTGGTATCAGACCCACCGGCCGTCCATCTCTCCGCTTTAAAGGTGACTCTAAACATGACATGAAGTCCTGTGACATTGACCACAAGTCGTGGGAGTCAATTGCCAGTGATCGCCAGAGCTGGCGGGCAGCCATAAAGGCGGGGCTAAAGAGTGGCGAGTCAAAGAGACTTAGCAGTTGGCAGGAAAAAAGACAGAAGTGCAAGGGGAGAGCCAACTGTGTAACAGCCCCAACAACTAATTTTATCTGCAGCATCTGTGGAAGAGTCTAGAATTGGCCTTTATAGCCACTCCAGACACTGCTCCACAAACCACTGACCACCTTTAGGCGCTTACACATTGTCTCTCGAGACAAGGAGACCAAAGAAGATGTATTCATCTTGCATTACTCAAGGATTGTTCTGCACGAATGGGGAGAAGTGACATCTTATGCCCCATTAGGTAAATAGTTTGAATTTTCCAAATGGTTTTATGACACCATTGAGGAATGCACACAGCCTCTTGGTGTCACAAATACAGATTTTATGGTTTGATTATCTGGAAACATCCATGGTTTAAACTAGCTGAGAAAGCTTATTAGCTTGGCCAATTAACAGCATTAAGTACAATAGCTAAATTTCATTTTAAGTGGGCCACTTTCAAGCTAAATCTCAATGTAAGGCTCATTTACAGTCATTTATAGGGCACTTCCTGTATTAACTGCAAAGAGTGGAGGTGAAGGGCCTATTCACCTTAGCAGAGAGGCCAGTGACTAGGGGGCATAGACTTAAAGTGATTGTTGGAAAATTAGAGGGGAGATGAGGAACATTTTTTTCACCCAGAGGGTGGTCGGGGGTCTGGAACTCACTGCCTGAAAGGGTAGTTGAGGCAGAAACCCTCAACTCATTCAAAAGGAGTCTGAATATGCCACTCAAGTGCCGTAATCTGCAGGACTACGGACCAAATGCTGGAAGGTGGGATTAGAATGGGTGGATCGTTTTTCTGCCAGCACAGACATGATGGGCCAGGTGGCCTCTTTCTGTGCCTTAAAGTTTCTATGATTCTATACCCTTCAGGGCAGTTTACAGGCTTTCTTTTACAATGCTTCCTTCATGCAGTTTTTCTTATTCTGGTAACTTTAAAATCCATGACTTCTCCAATATATTCCACAACACTGTATTAATTGTATCCTAAAACATCAAAAGTGAAATAAGAACCTTTTCTAACGGCCTACTCTCATCCAGACATCAAATTTTCTTCTTTTAAATATAGGAATATTGTTGTCATGTTGAGTTTCAGTGATTGCAGGCACTCTGTAGTGGAAGAAACAGAATATTTTCAGACAATGACTTTATTAAAAAAAATCTATATTGCATTCTTACTCATGCACTATATTGGCACGGCTCCTGTTTGCTGGCAAGTTTCACTGACAGCTCTGGTGATCCATCTTTAATAGTGCACGGGGACAAAGCTTGCCAGCTGCAAACACCTTCGACGCTTCTAAAAACCCAGGAGTTAAAATGGTGATTGGCAAGGATGCGGTGAGTGTGGGATAGTAAGTATTTTACCTCTATTTTAACTCCTCTGCCTTGTTCTTGTTGTGCGAGGTTAAAATCGGGAACTACATTTCTGCTGATTATAGCTTACATCGTTTTGGTATCCATCTTTTAGTTAATGGACTTTTTTATACTCTGCTGTCCTCAGATATGCATGCGCAAGCATCAGATTTTCCATTGGTTTTTCATGGTTGCGTCACAGTGGTGCAGTGGTTAGCACCGCAGCCTCACAGCTCCAACGACCTGGGTTCAATTCTGGGTACTGCCTGTGCGAAGTTTGCAAGTTCTCCCTGTGACCGTGTGGGTTTTCGCCGGGTGCTCCGGTTTCCTCCTACAGCCAAAGACTTGCAGGTTGATAGGTAAATTGGCCATTATAAATTGCCCCTAGTATAGGTAGGTGATAGGGAAGGTGGGGATGTGGTTGGAACATGGGATTAGTGTAGGATTAGTGTAAATGGGTGGTTGATGGTCGGCACAGACTCGGTGGGCCAAAGGGCCTGTTTCAGTGCTGTATCTCTAAATGAAAAGCATGAGTTGGGAGATCAGGCAAGTCGGCTCTAGGTCTGTTTCTCACTTGATGCAAAGTGCAGATACAGGCATGTGACAGGCAGGAAAAGACCAGCTGGCCCATCAGGCCTGCCCCATACCATGATGGCTGGACCAAAAAGCACTATTTGAGCAGAGGAAGATGATCACAAAATATTCAAGAGGGCTGAAACTTATGCAAATCTGCTTAGAGAAAGCATGTTTTCCAAAAGTGCTCACTGGGAACGAGCAATCTGCTTTCTAACCTTATGTAAAATCAATGCTGCTGGAAGATGCATTCTGAGCTTTGAGAGATTGTGCTTTAAAGCTAGGTACTGGTATTGGTGGCTGAATTTTTGATTCTTAGAACTGTGCTTTCTCCATTACTTCTTCTGAAGCATTTGTTGTCAAATTGTTTTTCATTTTGTTTATCCTTTGACTTTAATTTGCCACTGCATTTTCACCTCTGGCTTTTTGGAGTCATAAGAACCATAAATCATAATATGGTAACTCCTCTGCCTATTCTTTCAAATGAGTCACTTCTACTTTTTGTGGAGGGGTAGAGAAGGATCCTAAGGAGAGAGAAACAGTGGAAGGCGTTCACCTGAGGTGACTAACTGCCAAAGGATATCTGAGATCTGCTGTCACCAGCTATGCTTTGCCAAGGAGGCATGACAAAGTTATGGCTTCTCCTCCAGCCTGACATTCAGACAGGATGATTGACAGCCCAGTCAGTGATGGCGAAGGTGATCACAATGTTAAACTTCTATGCACTAGGTTATTAGTCAAGCAGCAATGGACCAACTCATGTAGCAGCTGATAGATGGCTTTTTTCAGGGTGAAATCTTGCATAAATTTCACCAAAGTCATGAGCAGCATGAGAGCTAACTACTTTTTTTCCAGCTGACAAGTTTCATCAAAGAGCATACATTTGACCATCTGACCTCTTACCATGAATCCCAAGTCTCTCATGAACAGAAAATAATTCCTTTAGATTAATGTGCTGATGTTGTTTGGCCATATGCATCAAATTCAGTGAATGCCTACCAAGCTAGTAGCAGTCATGACACCTTCCATTTACAGTAATCCAGCATGCCACAATATTTGTAGAAGTATACCATCCTTAGCCATGGCTCCTGATTCCTTTGAAACAGTCATGAGAAGTGATATAATGGAGGTATGTGACCACCAGAATCTTGGAGGTACTTATTATTAAATGTTGAAAGGGAAATTCAAACATATTGACAGCAACTGTGGAGTGGGGTGGGGTGGGGGAGGGCAAAGGGAGGGCGAGGAAGTCTCAGAAATCATAGTAATGTTTTGCAAATTGCACCTTCATCATACAAGAAGACATTACCTTGGAGTAGGTGGACAAGCAGGTCCAGCCTCATTCTTCGGCAGAGGAGGACACTGTGAAACAGCTTGTAGAACTGCCTGTGAGTCCCAATTGCAATTAGGTAAGTGCACAAATAGTTCTATCCACAATGCCGTTTTCCCATATCCAGTCACAGCCATTGTCCTCTGGCCGATCTGAACTACCATAGATAAAAATCCATAAATCCACAGGTACATTTTTATACCACATCAGAAGTGTATTCTCTGGACAGAGTTGAAATGGTTTGGATAAATACCTTTGTACTCTCTGGCTTGCTATATATTTGTGACCTATGATGTCATGCAAATAAAGGCTTTTGCCATTTTGATGCACCACATGGAACATGGTGTCAGAAGTTAGTCACCAGAATTTGAGAGGATTTTGATAGACTTTGGGGCATGTCAGCTGTAAGACAGCCAGCAGATGTGCAAAACATCAGAGGAGAATTATGCCCTGTGGAGTTCCAGCAGGAAATGTTTTAGTGCAATTTTGAGCAGAAGTTTGCCTGGTAAGAAGCCACAGAAGCCCTCCTTGTCCCACGTGTTCATTTTGCACGGGAGCCGGGTCACAAAACTTCGGTCTACAACTTTGCACAGGACATCGAGAACTGAGTAAGTCATTATGGCTTCAAATTTTTCAGTGCCTGCTCCTATGGACATGAAGGGACATTTGAGAGGGAATTGGCAGTTCTTCCAATCTCAATTGCAGAATTCTGTGATTGCCATCGAGTTGGACAAGGAACCTGAACAGATAAGATTAGCAACTCTGTTCCCATTGATGGGGGAGGAGTGCTACAAGCTGTAATGCACCTTAGGAGCTGAATTTTATGGGCCCCCTAGGGATGGGATAGGATGGGAGGCATGTGGCCATAAAATTATGTGGGAAGGCAGGGGTAACATGCCAGTTACTTTCCCGACGCCTTCAAATTTTGTCCAGGCTGGGGAAGGCCAACGATAGCCTTCTGGTCGAGAAGCCAATTGAGGCCTTTAAGTGGTCAATTAAGAGCCTCTTACCATTGCTGTTGGTATTTTGCCAACAGCGGCGATGGCTTCACCACGTGAGGAGGCCACCGTTCACTCCAGGCGGCCTCCCTGCAGGCTTGTGGGTAGGGGGGCCCTCCTCCTTGGCCAATCACCCACCCCCTGCACTCAGTAACCCACAGCCCTTCCCCCCTCACCAGGGCCTGCCTGAGTGGCCCTGGTGAGCCCATCTCCACTTACCTGCAATCCAGACTCCATGACTGCTCTTCTTCCAATGAATGCTGCAGTTTAGCAGTGGCCACCACTCCCGGTGTGTGTGCTGGGACTGCTAAGCTGCCAGCGCTCTGATTGGCATGCAGCTCTTGGAGACGGGACCCCTATCCTTAAAGGAATGGGGACCACAGCACCAGGCAGTTAATTGCTTGAGGACCATCAGATGCAGCCAGGGGTTCCCCCAAAGGGCCGAGGCAGGGTTCCCCTCATCTTTTGGGCCCAGTGTCAGGACCCCCACCAGCTGCATAAACTACAGTCCTATTATTCATTTCTGGGCATTGCTGACTAGGCCAGCATTTGTTGCCCATCCCTTATTATCCTTGAACTGAGTGGCTTAGCTAGGCCATTTCAGAGGACATTTAAGAGTCAACCACATTGCTGTGGATCTGAAGTCACATGTAGGCCAGACCAGGTAAGGACAACAGATTTTCTTGCCAATAGGAATACAGGACATTAGTGAACCAGATGGATTTTACAACAATCGAAAATGGTTTCATGGTCACCATTAGACTTGTTTTTTTAATTCCAGATTTATTAATTGAATTCAAATTTCACCATCTGCCATAGTGGGATTTGAAGTCATGTCCCCAGAGGATTAGCCTGGGCTCTGGATTACTAGTCCAGTGATATTACCACTATGCCACCGCCTCCTCTTAATCTTGTTGAGGAGAAAAAAAACAAAACTTGTGAGATTTTGGAGGTCTTGAAGAACCACTTTGAACCCTCTAATAATATAATTTATGAACACTATGTGTTTAACACAAGAGCTCAGGAAGAGAGTGAGAATATTGATCAGTATGTGACTGAACTGAGACATCTAGCTGATGTCAAGAAAACTCCATATGCCAAATGAGAAATATTAATTCACCAGTTGGAAACTTACATTCGAATTCTAATGGAAAAAATCCTACAGTAACTTTAAAAAAACTAGCATCCAAGTTGGCCACTTCAACTTGCATCTGAAATAGCAGGAGACTGAACTGCAGACAGAAGTCTGAGAAGCCCTGGACCCAGAACAATGGCTTAGCATGACAGTCAAGGCCATCATGACACACTGACTTTGAAAGAGAAAACCCCTCCGAGTGTAAATATTGGCATCCTGGAACCTGTGGAGCCAATTCTGAACCTTGTATCTCATTAAAAACAAAGGGGATTGAGAGAACCATGTGACTGTCTGTCCATCCCTGCAAAAGCAGTTTTGTTACACTCACAAAAGACAAGCAGTAATTGAGACAGCCGCAGCAGAAAAAATGCATGCTTCCCTTTCTCTCTCTCTTTCTCCCCAGAAAACATCAAGTTTGAAAACCGTCTGCAACAGTGGAACCTCCAAGCCTACAAACTGCTACAGCCAGCGACCGGGGGAAGAGAGCCAAATACATTTCTGCCTTCAAGAAAACCCTGAGTAAAGCAGGCCAATCACAAACTGCACTTTGACCAGCGAAGACTTCAAGAATACAGCTTCAGCCGAGGACTACCAGATCATCCACTTCACAAATTGTGTATTTAAGTTTCATTTATTTTTGACTTTAATCCAATCACCAAATCTATTTTCCCTCTATAATCTATTTGTGTGTGTGTGATTCTTGTGTGAATGTGTGCGTGAATGTGTAACATTTTTTTTTAGCTTTTTAAAATCGGGGTTAGAGTGTCAAGTATAATAAACGTACCTCTTGTTTAAACTCAAGAAAATCTGTCTGATAAGTTCTTTCAAGATCACAGTAAAAGTAAAAAGGTAAAACACTCAGAGATGATCAACACAATCACTGTTTAAAAGGAAGAAACCCTGTTTCGGTCAAATAAGAGGAAGGACAAGAGGGGAGCCTGAGACACCTTCCTCACCTGGCTGTAACACTGAATATTGAGAGTTTGGGCAACTGAAGGATGATCTCATCAGGGATAGGATCGTCTTAGGAGCAAGAGATTCCGCTGTGACAGCATGTCTGCTGAGAGAAGAGAAGCTTACTCTAACTATTGACATGTGCAGAAGCTCTGAGGTAGCTCATCAACAGCTGAAGAGTATTGATGGGAGAACTGATGAGGCTGTGAACTATACTGAGAGGCAGTCCAAGTCTTCCAAGCGCGAGTCAATGATGAAAAAGGACAACTTTCAGAAGGGCCAGCAGAAAGATCAAGTCCAGAGGACGAGATGTAAATACTGTGGGGGACACCAAAATAAGGAAAAGGAAGCATGTACAGTGTGGGGAAAGTAGTGCTCTAACTGCAAGAAACTGAACCATTTTACACCCAAGTGTTTTGCTAGAAAGACGAAAAGCAAGCTTGTAAAGATGGTTGATGCAGAGATATCTCATGATGATTCCAAAGAATCACCCTACACTCTAGAACATGTTGGTGCTGTCAAGTCTGGAGATAGAAAGTAGTTTGTGACTGTTGGAATGATGACTGCAGAAAGAGTTGATGTGAGGTATCAGATAGACACTGGTGTAAAATGGTTCTACGGGCAACATCATGAGCTTCACAGACTTGTGTGAAATTTCTCAAGCTGGTGAACCAAATTTGAAGACATCAAAGGTAAAGTTGAGGCTTTTTGATGGACCGATGCCCACCCTAAGAGAACAAATTAAGCTGAGAATCCAATGCAAGGAAAGAAGGAAGAACTTCAGTTCCAAATAGTGGACACTAAGCAAACTCCCCTCAAGTCAAAAGCTTGGACTGGTAACCTTCCATGTACTGGAAGAGATTTTCAGTATTTCACATGATAACAAGCCATTGACTGCTGAACAAATCCTGACAGATTACAAAGATGTTTTCACAGGTCTTCCTGGTGAATATCACCTCAAAGTAGGAGGCCAAGACAACATCTTCCAAGGAGAGTTCTAGCTGCCTTCAAGTCCAGCCTGAAAGACAAGATAGAGGAGCTTGAAAAGATGGGAGTAATCACGAAAGTGACAACTCCGACAGACTGTAGTGGCAGCATGGTAGCAGTCAAAAAGCCTGGAAAGCTGAGAGTGTGTATAGATCCAAAGAACTTCAATAAAAGTTTGAAAAGATCTCTCTACCGTATACTAACCATTGAAGAGGTTCTGCCTCAACTTGCTAAGCTAACCTAGATGCTGTGGATGGATACTGGCAAGTGAAGTTATATCAAAGCAGCAGCTTTCTGACTGTTTTCTGGTTGCTATTTGGGAGGAACATTTGGTTACGCATGCCGTTTGGTATTTCTACTGCTCTGGAAGAGTACCAATGCAGACAGCATGAGATAGTCATTGGTCTATCAGGAGTGGAAGCAATCGTGGATGATCTTTTCATCAACGGGGGATATGGAGATACGGTGGAAAATACCATCAGAATTTAGTGAGATTGATACAGAGAGCTCACCAGATGAACCTGAAGCTGAACAAGAAAAACTTGCAACTGAAGATGACTGAACCCAAGAACATAGGTTATGTACTGACAGCTAAATGACTTTGCCCTGATCCTGATAGGGTACGAGCTGTAGCAGAGATGCAGGAACCAACAGATGTGAAGGCAGTGGAATGATTTGTTGGATTTGTGAACTACCTAGTCAAATTCTTTCCCAATCTATCATCAGACTGTGAGCCTCTACGCAAGCTCACTACAAAGGATGTTCAGGGTATTGGAGCACAGAACAAGAAGCAGCTTTCACTCACAACAAACAACTAGTGATGACAACACCAGTGCTGAGGTACTATGATGTCAATAATGAAGTCATCCTGCAATGTGATGCCAGTGAAACAGGACTTGGAGTAACCCTCATGCAATGAGGACAACCAGTTGTGTTTGCATCCAGAGCATTAACGCAAACTGAATGACGCTATGTGCAGATAGAAAAAGAGTGCCTGGCCATTGCCTTTGCTGGTGAGTAGTTCAAAAAGTATCTGTCTAGGAGAGAGAAAGTGATGGTAGAGTCTGACCACAAGCCACTTCAAAGCATCTTTCTCAAGCCACTTCTATCTGCTCCAAAGCATTTGCAAAGGATGTTACTTTGTTTGCAGGGATATCACTTGGAAGTGAAGTACAAACGAGGGAAGCAGATGTACATCGCCGACATGCTGTGAGAACTGTGCTCCATTTGAAGGAAGTTGATGATGCTCTTTCAGAGTATCTTATCCTCCAAATTCGGCAAGAAGCAACATCACAACTTGCTCTTGAAGTCATCAACCCACCAAAGACATTGGGCTGGATTTTAAAGCCCCTACGTGTTGGGAACAGTGGCAGGGGAGCAATGAAGATTGGTGCAGTGGAGGCCCGCCACCAAACCCGATAGCAGCAAGACTCATGCCAATCTTGGCAGCGGCGGCGAGCCGGGACCCCCATTTCATTCTGTAAACTAATTTACATACCTGATTTAATCATCGTCCCGTCGCCTCCTTAATCACTGCACCGATCTTCATTCGGGCGGCCGACAATGACATGCCTTCGAATCCCCATTTGGGGAAACATGGCGCAACACCTTTGGGGAGAAGACAGGAGTATTTTCTCTCTGAGTGGGAGGGGGGCAGCATGGTAACAATGATGCGGATTGGTTGGGGAGGGGGGTGATGGGAAGGGGTAAAGGGCAAAGTTGCCGAACTTTGGCAGGGGGAAAAGGTCAAATTCTCATCTTTCGAATTCTGGGGGGGGGGAAAGGCCATTGTGGGGGGGTGGGGAGGGGGGAGGGGGGTGGGGGAGGATGGGAAAATGAATTAAACGGTAATTTAATTCTGTTTTTGAACTGACCTGGCCCTTTAATTTTTAAATCTCCACTGAGAGCTGCAGGCCCTCTAAAAATGGCGCCAATGCGCAGGCATTGCCAGCAATGGCTTGCCTGCCACCTCTACATCATCGCGGGGGATGGGCGCTGTGGCCATGCAAAATGCTACCGTATTTGAAATTGCGGCAGCTCTGTGACGTGGTGCCAATGGGCGCGGGCTGCATTTTTTTTACGTCCACCGCCTACGTGGCGGCGGACTCTTAAAATGCAACCCATTGTATCTGACAGACAAGCGTCTTGCTCAGATCAAGCAAACTACATGACAAGATGCAGTTCTTCAAGTGCTACAGGAAGTTGTGATGAAAGGATGGCCTGAAACCATCAAGGACTCACCTCTTACTATAAAAGACTATTGGGCATGCAGAGGTGAAGTGACCACCCAAGATGGAATCGTCTACAAGGGG
Source organism: Heterodontus francisci (assembly GCF_036365525.1). Classification (NCBI taxonomy): domain Eukaryota; kingdom Metazoa; phylum Chordata; class Chondrichthyes; order Heterodontiformes; family Heterodontidae; genus Heterodontus; species Heterodontus francisci. The sequence continues at coordinate 130,020,361 of NC_090374.1, read as the reverse complement.
ACTAGGGTCATTATCCTTAAAGAGTTGAGAAAAAAGCAGAAGGGAATCCACACAAGCCATCAAGGAAACAAGTCTAGTCTGAGGAAGGCAAGGGAAGTGCTCTGTTGGTCAAACATGAGCAATGAGATTAAAGAACACGTCAGCCAATGCAGTGCTTGCAATGAACATCAAGCTGAGCAAGTTGAGCTCTCATTACTTTTTGGAACACAGGAAATTACAAAATTTGACTTTGAGATAAAATAATTCTCATGTATGTGACTCAATTTGCAAACAATTTTGCATGCAAATTATTTTATGAAAAGGGGGATGTTTGGATAAATACCTTTGTACACTCTGGCTTGCCATACACATGTGACCTCTGATGTCAATGTATTGAAACAAAGGCTTTTTCCAATTTCATGCACCACATGGAACAAAAATAAACCATTGATTTCTACATCGGTTTCTCTCAGCATATGGTGCCACATAACCCAAAATGCTGACAATCAACAGCAAACAGTGACGGTTAGTATGAAACATAATCAGGAAAGGATGATACTTGTGCTGAATTTCAGTGCGGCCTCCAAACTCCACCTTGTCACTCCCCTAGTCCAGCCCCAAGAATTTCACCTCTAAGTCGCTTAAATATCAGAAATGATGATGTTGTCCTCCGGCACACTGTTGATCACATCTGTATGTGTTTCATTCTCATGCAAGCAGGTACAAATTAGAGAGATGCTGCAAGTTCATGGTGAAACTAGAGTTTTATTTTCCTATTATATTTAGCAGTACTTAACCGTGCACATGTATACGATAGTCTGTGGGCAAAGGCTACCTGAGCAGCAGCAGCAGCAGCACATACAAACATACGAACGTATGTGTTCACATGCATCAGGGAGGCAAAAAGAAGTGGCATAAGGTGCTGGCGGTGCAAATCTGCGGACAGCAGAAGTCTGTCGGAACAGAGCTTCAGGGAGCTTGGGTACCGCAGGCTCATGGACCTCAAAGAACACAGGCCCAGGCAGCTCAGGGAGCACAGGTCCAGGGAGCACTGGTAAGATGTAGATGAAATGCGGAGCCCAGGGGAGCGATTCAGAGAAGAATGGGGTAAATCGGAGTGAGACATAAAAGATATGAGCTTGTGGGCGTGGAGGCAAGGTACTAAAGAGGAGCAGAGTTAAAGAGAGGGGAACGAGTAATAATCAATAGCTTATTCATTGTCAAGTACTTGTAAGTACTGTTGTAGTCTGTAATTCCATCTTCTGTAATGATCGAATAGCTACATCTAATTAACTATCTAAAATTCTGTAGAATAATCATTAAAGTCTAAGATAATTAAAAATGATTTGAGAACTAATGGCGAATAAATTTTAGTGATAGACCAGGATTACTCGAGCCCCAGCAGAAGTTACCTGCTTGCCAAGAGAGAGAGAGAGAGAAAGAGAGATTCTCATGTTGTACTGGACCCAATTAACAACAGGACATTAAAATACTTAATATATAAAAATATCATTTTATGATTACACTATGCTATTACAAATTTTACTTCCTTTCCTCTTATTCAGTCTCATTGAACAATCTCCTATCCAACAAAGCAGGTAGCTTAATTCTTGGCCTCTGCTTAATCATGTCAATAATGGGCTATTGGAAAATCTCTACAAAGGATTCAGGGTGACGACCTTCCCTGTGGAGAAGTGTTTGCCTGTGTCTCGTGCACCAACCTATGGCTTAGCAGAGATTAGAAACTTGTTTTGTCGGAAATTGTGAGACTGAATCCATATCCTATCAATGTATTGCAGATGGGACTTGAGATGCAATTAAACCATCTTGTCACCAATTGCTTCACCACATCACTTCTTTGACAACAACTTGGTAACATATCTTTCCTTAGGGAATGAGGGTACAAAAAATTTGTGCCACATACTGAGCAGTTGTTCTGTGCTGACCCTGCTGGAGTCTACAGAGTAAGTGAGGAGCATTCCTTTAGTATGGGACCTGTGGGCACTAGTGCCATTATGGGCACAGCTCAGGCACCTACTATGCTGCCAGAAACTCCAGCACCTGAGTCCCATGGGATGAGTCAGCACCCATTCCCCCAGCGACCCCCTACATTGCACTCCCTCGGGCCCCAGGATAAGGAAGCTGCTCCATCGTTTTGCGAGAAACAGTTACATAATCTTTAAGAATCCAATCCGCTTCCTTGGCCTGAACGTTAGATAATCTCATGCAACAACTTTGAAATCTGTCTATTCTCTATCTATGAGTCCTGAAGGCTCTTGTGGCAAAGCTAACACTAATGTGTACGATTTGTATTTTTTTCAATTGCCATGCCAACTTTGTTTCCTTTTTCCTCACACTGCAATTGCATGACTACAAAGTACTAATTGTGCTCACTCTGATGTTAATTCTACCATGTATTATTCTTTCTCCTATCAGACGCCCTAAAAGCTCGAGTCTGCAAAGTGAAATGGTGTGTGAAAATCCTGACATTTCATTTGAGCTGTTTAGATGTGACTGTTCTGTCAAGCATCTCATCCAAAAATTCAATTCTAATAAAAATAGAAAATGCTGCAAATGCTCAGCAGGTCAGGCAGCAGGTGTGGAGAGAAGAAAGTAGGATTAACATTTCAGGTCTATGAAGCAATTGGTGACTCGACTGTTTAATCACATCTTAAGTCCCATCTGCAATACATTGATAGGATATGGATTCAGTCTCACAATTTCCTACGAAACAAGTTTCTAATCTCTGCTAAGCCATAGGTTGGTGCACTGAGACACAGGCAAACACTTCTACACAGGGATGGTCGTCACCCTGAATCCCTTGTAGAGATTTTCCAATAGCCCATTACTGACATGATTAAGCAGAGGCCAAGAAGTAAGTTACCTGCTTTGTTGGATGGGAGATGGTTCATTGAGACTGAATCTTTTGACAGTGATGTTACAAACGAGCAGCATAAATGGAGGAACAGAACCAGGGAAAAGGGGGTAGAGAGAAAAAGAGAGAATAGTCTGCAATTGAGTAGTGGACAGGAGATGATTAAATGATGAGATGAAAAAATGGGGACAATATTATGAAATAGTATGAAAAATGAGGAAGTAATAATATTGTCCCCATTTTTTTTCTTCACCACCACCACCCCAACCCCACACCCATCCTTAACCTTCCCTGGCTCGTTTCCTCCTTATAAGCTGTTCATGTTATCTTGCTCTCTAATAACCTGATTTGGGTAACAAATTAGTATTGACTGATTCTCTTTTAGGCACTTCAACCTCTGAATTTAGTTCAATGTTTATTCTTACCAATTACAGAATGAAAAATTTTGGAATCTTGCTGCCCACTTCAAAAGGAAGAATTTCACAAGGTTTCAGCCTGTGAATTAAATGTATCACTGCAACAGTGGAAGGCCACATAGAAGCTAACATCAGGTGATTAACTATGAAAACGTTGTTGCAGTGAAGAGCCAACATACCTTGAAACTGACGAATGAGGGAGGCAGCCATAAGTGAAACTAGGAAATAATAAATGCAAAAGTAATTACTTCATGTCTAAATGTTTTTGTAACTTTGCTGTCCATTTGCCTTTCATTTGTGCCAGCTGCTTACACGACTTGGCCTTTGTCTAAGGTAGGTTCTTGTCAAAGAGTGTGCCTTTTATAGCAGTAAGGTTCTGCTTCAGTTTTCATTTCTTCCTGCAAGAACAGTACAGGTTTTAAGAATTTAAAATCCATGTTTCATTTTACTATTACAACCTTTTCCTATTTCTTATTTCTAACTTTTTTAATTGATATTTTGGGAGAGTTTATCAACTTGTTATGTCTTTTCATGTGATGTAGTATAGTACCACTACGTCACAAAATTCACTTACCTATTGCATTTGTCAACCTGTTCTGTCCTTCTAGTTTGATAATCAAATTGATTGTACTCTGCACTTTATTTTTGTCATGTTGATTACTTCTGAACAGACCATTGTGATGCATGAGTTTGAATTCTTATCCATTTTTACAAAAGCCTGACAGTTTCGGAAGGCATGTGATATCTTATCACCTTCACAAGACATTGGGCAGATGTGGAATTTAGAATCATGGTCACAGCACAGAAGGAAGCCATTTGATTCGTCGTGTCTGTGCCAGCTCTCTGCAAGAGCAACTCAGCTAGTCCCACTCCCCTGCCTTTTCCCCATAGCCCTGTAATTTTTTTTTGTTTCATATTATTATTCAATTCTCTTTTGAAGGCCTCGATTGAATCTGCCTCCACCACATTGTCAGGCTGTGCATTCCAGATCCTAACTACCTGATGCATGTAAAAAGTTTTTCCTCAAGGATGCCCTTGAGGGGGTAGAACAGAATCCATTTGGTTAGAGTTGAGAAGCAAAAAGGCTATGATCACACTAGTAGGGGTATTCTATAGACCTTCAAATAGTGACAGGGAGATAGAGGAGCAAATCTGCAGGAAAGTCACAGAGATGTGCATGAACTATAGAGTGGTGATATTGGGGGACTTCACTCAAATATCAATTGGGATAATGTTAGAGTAAAGGGTAAAGATGAGGAGAAATTTCTGAAATGTGTTCAGGAGAACTTTCTTGATCAGTATGTTCTCAGCCCAACTAGAAAGGAGGCATTGCTGGATCTGATGCTGGGAAATGAGGTGGGCCAAGTGTCTGCCAGGGAGCACTTGTGTAAGAGTGATCATTGTATCATAAGGTTTAGACTAGTAATGCAGAAAAGCAAGGAATTAAATAAGGTAGAATGTCCAGATTGGAAGAGGGCTAATTTCAACGTGATGAGGAGGGATCTAGCCAGGATAAAATGGAACCAAAGACTGACATGAAAAGTTGTATCTGAACAATGGGTTATCTTTAAGGAAGAGAAGCTGCAGGTATAGGCTAGGAACATTCCAACAAGGGCGAAAGGTAAGAGAACCAAAAACAGGGCTCCTTGGATGACGAGGGAGATAGAGATGATGATGAAACAAAAAAAGAGGGTGTATGATACATGTCAGGTAAAGAGGAAGATAAGACTGGCAAAGAGAAAGCATGAGAATAGAATGGCCGTTAACATAAAAGAGAACACAAAAATCTTCTATCGGCATGTAAATAGTAAGCGAGTACTCAGAGATGGGGCTTATTAGGGACAAAGAGGGTAATATATCCTTAGAGGCACAGGACAAGGATAATATAATTAATGAGTAGTTGTATCAGTGTTCACTAAGGAAGTGGAATCTGACAAAATATCAGTAGAAGCAGAGAGAATAGAGGCAATGGATAGGGTGAAAATTGAGAGGGAGAAGGTACTAAAAAGGCTGACTATGCTTAGGGTAGATAAGTCACCTGGTCCGGATGGCTTGCACCCCAGGTTGCTAAAGGAAGTGGGGATGGAGGTATTGGAAGGCTTGCCATGATCTTCCAATCTTCCCTGGATATGGGGGAGGTGTCAGAGCATTGGAGAGTGGCAAATGTGACACCCTCATTCAAGAAAGGGTGTAAGGACAGACCTAGCAACTACAGGCCAGTCAGTTTAACATCAGTGATTGGTAAGGTTTTAGAAACAATAATCAGGGAACAAAGCAACAGACACTTGGAGAGATTCAAGTTAATTAAGGAGAGCCAGCATCGATTTGTAAAAGGGAATCATGCTGGACTAATCTTGATGGGACATTCTTCTGGGGAGGGTGAACAGCCAGAGGTCGTAGTCCATGTTGGCACGAATGACATAGGTAGGAAGGGGGATGAGGTCCTGAAAGCAGATTTTAGGGAGCTAGGAAGGAGATTAAAAAGCAGGACCTCAAAAGCAGTAATCTAAGGATTACTCCCAGTCCCACGTGCGAGTGAGCATAAGAATAGATCACAGAGTGATACAGCACTGAAACAGGCCCTTTGGCCCACCGAGTCTGTGCCGACCATCAACCACCCATTTATACTAATCCTACATTAATCCCATATTCCCTACCACATCCCCACCTTCCCTCAATTCTCCTACCACCTACCTATACTAGGGGCAATTTACAATGGCCAATTTACCTATCAACCTGCAAGTCTTTGGCTGTGGGAGGAAACTGGAACACCCAGCAGAGACCCACGCAGTCACAGGAAGAACTTTCAAACTCCACACAGGCAGTACCCAGAACCAAACCTGAGTCACTGGAGCTGTGAGGCTGCAGTGCTAACCACCGCGCCACTGTGAATTGAGCGAATGAACATGTGGCTGGAGAAGTGGTGTAGGAAGGAGGGCATCAGATTTCTGAGACATTGGGACAAGTTCTGGGGCAGGTAGAACCTGTACAAAATGGACGGGTTGCATCTTAGCAGGACTGGGACGAATATCCTCATAGGGAGGTTTGCTCGTGCTGTCGGGAAGGGTTTAGGGTTAGGATAGATTGGCAGGGGGATGGGAACCTGAGAGGGAGCTCAGATCAGAGGGAAGCAAAACTGATAACTTGTCAGTGGTGTGGGAACCAGGACCAAAAGTCAGAGAGGAATACCAAGGTGCATAGAATTCTGGGGGAGATAGATAGTATTAGAGTAGGGAATAGTAAGTTATGAGGTGGGGTCAGAGTAAGGGAGAAAGTAATAAAGTTTAAATCAGGGTTAATGTGCATGCATGTGAATGCATGGAATGTGGTTAATAAGATTGGTGAGGTAGAGGCACAGATTGCCATGTGTAAATGTGATGTTGTGGCTATAACAGAGACCTGGCTTAAAGAAGGACAGGACTGGGTGTTAAATATCCCTGGATACAAGGTGTTCAGGAAAGAAAGGAAAGGCATAAAGGGGGGAGGGGTGGCGTTATTGATTAAGGAGAGCATTGCAGTGCTGGAGAAAAAGGATGTCCCAGAGGGGTTGAGGACAGAATCAATTTGGCTGGAGCTAAGAAACAAAAAACGTGCAGTTACATTGCTCGGTGTTGTCTGTAGACCACCAACTAGTGGGAAGGATGAGGAGGAATAGATTTGCAAGGAAATTACAGAGAGGTGCAAAAATTATAAGGTAGTTATAATGGGGGACTTTAATTATACAAACATAGACTGGGATAGTAGTAGTGTAAAGAGCAGTGAGGGGCAAGAGTTCGTAGAGTGTGTTCAGGAAAATTTTCGACAGCAGTCTGTTGCTAGCCCAACAAGAAAGGAGGCACTGCTAGTCATGGTTCTTGGCAATGAGGTGGGCCAAGTGGATTCAGTATCAGTAGGAGAGCATTTAGGGGACAGTGATCATTGTATCATAAGGTTTAGGCTGACTATGGAAAAGGACAAAGAACAATCTAGAGTAAGAATAATTAACTGGGGGAAAGCCAACTTCAATGGGGTAAGAATGGAGCTGGGCAAATAAATTGTAGCCAAAGATTGGCAGGGAAACTGATAGCTGAACAATGGGCTACCTTCAAAGAAGAGATAGTTCAGGCACAGGGGAAAGTTGGGCAAACAAATCCAGAGTTCACTGGATGACAAAAGAGGTTGAGATTAAGATAAAGAAAATAAAGATGCCAGGTAGAAAATACTATTGAGAACAAAGCCAAATATAGAAGGTCCAGAGGGTGTGAAAAAGTATTTTTTAATTCATGGGATATGGACATCCAGGCCAGCATTTATTGCCCATCCCTAATTGCCCTTGAGAAGGTGGTGGTGAGCCACCTTCTTAAACCGCTGCAGTCCATGTGGGGTAGGTACACCCACAGTGCTGTTCGGAAGGGAGTTCCAGGATTTTGACCCAGCGACAGTGAAGGAACGGCGATATAGTTCCAAGTCAGGATGGTGTGTGACTTGAAGGGGAACTTGTAGGTGGTTGGTGTTCCCATGCAACTGCTGCCCTTGTCCTGCTAGATGGTAGAGGTCGTGGGTTTGGAAGGTGCTGTCCAAAGAGCCTTGGTGCGTTGCTGCAGTGCATCCTGTGTATGGTACACACTGCTGCCACTGTGAGTTGGTGGTAGAGGGAGTGAATGTATGTGGATGGGGTGCCAATCAAGCGGGTTGCTTTGTCCTGGATGGTGTTGTGCTTCTTGAGTGTTGTTGGAGCTGCACCAATCCAGGCAGGTGGAGAGTATTCCATCACACTCCTGACTTGTGCCTTTTAGATGGTGGATAGGCTTTGGGGAGTCAGGAGATGAGTTACTCGTCACAGAATTCCTAGCCTCTGACATGCTCTTGTAGCCACGATATTTATATGGCTACTCCGGTTCAGTTTCTGGTCAATGGTAACCCCAGGATGTTGATAGTGGGGGATTCAGCAATCATAATGCCATTGAATTTCAAGGGGAGATGGTTAGATTCTCTCTTGTTGGAGATGGTCATTGCCTAGCACTTGTGTGACGCGAATGTTACTTGCCACTTTTCAGCCCAAGCCAGGATATTGTCCAGGTCTTGCTGCATTTCTATATGGACTGCTTTCCTTGGAGAAGAGAAGACTGAGAGGTGATTTGATAGAGGTATTCAAAATCATGAGGGGTCTGGACAGAGTAGATAGAGAAAAAGTTTTCCCACTTTAAAGTATTTGTTAAGTGAGGCAAAAGTAACACGAGGAAAAACTTTTTCATGCAGAGAGTGGTTAAGGCCTGGAACGCACTGCCTGAGAATGTGGTGGAGGCTTGTTCAATTGAAGCATTCAAAAGGGAATTAGACTGCTATATGAAAAGAAAGATTGTGCAAGGTTACGGAGAGAAGGTAAGTGAATGGAACTGAGTGAATTGATCTTTTGGAGAGCTGTTGCAGACACGATGGGCCAAATGGCCTACCTCTGCTCTGTAACAATTCTTTGATTCTGTGATTCTGTAATCTAATTGAATTTTTTGAAGAAGTATTAAAGAAGGTTGCTGAAGGGAATGCAGTGGATGTTGTTTATATGGATTTTAAGAAAGTGTTTGAAAAGTTACCACATAAAAGGCTGGTTAACCAAATTGAGGCTCATGGAATAGGAGGATCAGTGTCCAATTGGATAAAAGATTGGTTTTACGACAGAAAAAAGCAAATCATTGTAAATGGTTGCTTTTCAGACTGGAGAATGGTAGACAGTTCCCCAAGGGTCAGTGCTGGAACCACTGCATTTTTAGCCATATATAAATGACTTGGATCTTGGAATACAGAGTAGAATTTCAAAATTTGTCGATGACACCAAACTTGGAAGTGTGGCAAACAAGGAGGATGATATGAACCACCTGCAACAGGACATAGATAGGCTAGCAGAATGGGCAGATGGGTGGCAAATGGACTTTCATACTGACAAGTGTGAGAGAATGCATTTTGGCAGAAGGAATAGGGAAAGGCAATATATACTTAATGGCACAGTTCTAAAGAGTGTGCAAGAACTGAGGGACCTGGGGGTGCATGCACATAGATCTTTGAAAGTGTCAGGACATATTGAGAGCATGATTCGTAAAGCATATGAGAACTTAGGATTCATAAATAGCAGTATTAGGTACAAAAGCAGGGAAGTTATGCTAACTTTCATAAAGCTCTGGTTAGGCCCCAACATTGCATCCAGTTCTGGTCACTTTAGGAAGGATGTAAGGATCCTTGAGAGTGTGTAGGGAAGATTTATCAGCATGGTTCCAGGGATGGGGGATATTAGTTAGAAGGTTAGGTTAGAAAAGCTGGGGTGTTCTCCTTAGAGCAAAGGTGATTGAGGGGAGATTTAATCGAGGTATGCAAGATTATGACAGCTTAGTTAGACAAGGAAAAACTGTTCCCATTAACAAGGATAAGGGGACACAGATTGAAGGTTTTGGACAAGAGATGCAGGGGCAATATGAAGAAGAACATTTTTACACAGTGGGTGGAATGACCTGGAACTCGCTGCCCACAGGGGTGGTGGAAGAGACAATCAATGATTTCAAAAGGAAATTGGATAGCCACTTGAAGGAATTAAACTTGCAGAATTACAGGGATTGAGTAGGGGGTGTGGGACTGACTGGATAACTCTGTGGAAAGCTGGCATGGACTCGATGGGCCAAATGGCCTCTTTTCGTACTGTAAATGAATCTATGACTCTATGGCCTCTATCAAATCTCCTCTTAATTTTCTCTTCTCCAAGAAGAACAGCCCCAGCTTCTCCGATCTATCCACGGAACTGAAGTTCCTCATCCCCAGAACCATTCTCATGAATCTTTTCTGCACCCTCTCTAATACCTTCACATCCTTCCTAAAGTGTGGTATCCAGAACTGGAAACAATTCTCCAGCTGAAGCCGAACCAATTATTTATACAGTTTTATCATAACTTCTGGTATCCCATATGCCTTATTAACTGCTTTCTCAATCTGCCCTGCAAATTCAATGATTCGTGCACATATACCCCAGGTCCCTCTGCTCCTGCACCCACTTTAGAATTGTACCCTTTATAATATATTGCCTCTCCTTGTTCTTCCTACCAAAATGAATCACCTCACACCTCTCTGCATTATATTTCATTTGCCACTTGTCCATCCATTCCACCAGCCTATGTCCTATTGAAATTTATCACTATCCTTTTCACAGTTCACAATACTTCTACGTTTTGTGTCATCCACAAATTTTGAAATTCTGCCCTGTACACCCATGTCTAGATCATTAATATATATCCAGAAAAGCAGGGGTCCTAACACTGACCACTGAGGAACTCCACTATATAACTTCCTCCAGTCTGAAAAACAACCATTCACCACTGCTCTCTGTTACTACTCTCCATTTCCTGCCCCTCAGTCAATTTTGTATCCATGTGGCTACTGCCTTTTTATTCCATGGGCTCTAACTTTCCTGACAAGTCTTTGTGTGGCACTTTATCAAATGCCTTTTGAAGTCCCTATACACCACATCAACTGCGTTACCCTCATCAGCCCTCTCTGTTACCTCATGAAAAAACTCAAGCAAGTTAGTTAAACTTGATTTGCCTTTAATAAATCCATGCTGGCTTTCCTTAATTAATCCACTTTTGTCCATGTGACTGTTAATTTTGTCCTAAATTATTGTCTCTAAAAGCTTTCCCACCACTGAGGTTAAACTGTCTGGCCTATAGTTGAACATTTGTATTTCTCCAGTCATCTGGCACCACCCCTGTATCTAAGGAGGGTTGGATGATTATGGCCAGTGTCTCCACAATTTCCACTCTTACTTCCCTCAGTATCCATGGATGCATCACATCCGTCTTGATGACTCATCAACCTTAAGAATAGCCAGCCTATCTAATATTTCCTCTTTATCAATTTTTAGCCCATCTATTGTCTCAACTACCTCCTCATTCACTATGACTTGGGCAGTACCTTTTTCCTTGGTAAAGACAGACACAAAGTACTCATTTAGTACCTCAGCCATGCCCCTTACCTCCGTGTGTAAATCCCCTTTTAGGTCCCCAATTGGCCCCATTCCTCCTTTGACTACCTTTCTATTATTTATGTGCCTTAGAAGACTTTTGGATTCCCTTTCATGTTATCTGTCTCTTCTCATGCTCTCTCTTTGCTCCTCTTTTGTTTTCTCACTTCCCCTTTGAACCTTCTATATTTGACCTGGTTCTGAATTGTATTGTCCACCTGACACCTGTCATATACAGCCTTTTTCTGCTTTATCTTACTCCCTATCTCTTACATCATTCAGGCAGCTCTGGATTTGTTTGCCATACCTTTCCACCTCAAGGGAATTTACCTTGACTGTACCCAAACTTTCTCCTCCTTAAAGGCAGCCCATTGTTCTTTTATAGTTTTGCCTACCAATCTTTGAATTCAATTTACCTGGGCCAGATCCGTTCTCACCCAACTGAAGTTGGCCCTTCCTGAATTCATTATTTTTACTCTGGTTGCTCATTGTCCAATCTAAACCTTATGATACTAAATGTTCCCCTACTGACACTTAGTCCACTTGACCCACCTCATTCCCAGATTCAGATCCAGCAATTCCTCCTTCCTCGTTGGACTGGAAACACACTGATGTCGAAAATTCTCCATAATATACTCCAGAAACTCTTGCTTCTCTCTGCCCTTTATGCTATTCCCACCCCATTTAATTAAAGCCCCCCTCCCCATTATAACTACTCTATAATTCTTGCACCTCTCTGTAATTTCCTTACAAATTTGTTCCTCTGTATCTTTCCCACAAGTTGGTTGTTGACCTATTGAATACACCCAGCAAATAATACCTCTATTGTTTCTTACTTCTCAGCAAATAGATTCTGTTCTTGACCCTTCTAGGACATCCTAGGACATCTCTCCAGCACTATAATGTTCTCCTTAATCAATACTGCTACCCCTCCTCCTTTCTTCCCTTCCCTATTTTTCTTGAACAGCTGTATCCAGGAATATTTAATACCAGTCCTGCCCTTTTTTGAGTCAGGTCTCTGTTATCACCACAACATCATATTTCCACATGGCTATCTGCACCTGCAGCTCACTAACTTTATTTACCACACTCCGTGCATTCACATCATTGCACACTAAACCAAATTTAGATCTTATTACATTCCTTCTTACTCTGACCCCATCTAATGCCTTACTATTTCTTCCTCTAGTGCTATCTGTCTCTCCCAATTCTCTGTGCACATTGGTTTTCCTCTGTACTATTACCTCCTGGTTCTCACACTACTGCAAAGTTAGTTTAAGCACTTCCCAATAGCACTCACAAATCACCCCACAAGGACATTGGACCCGGCTCTGTTCAGGTGCAACCTGTCTGGCCTGTAGAGGTCTCATCTCCCGCAGAACTGGTTTCAGTATCCCATGAATCTGAAGAACTCCCTCCTGCATCATCTCCCCAGCCTTGCCTTCATCTGCTCTATCCTCCTATTTCTATACTCACTTGTGCATGGTACTGGGAGTAATCCAGAGATTACTACCTTTGAGGTCCTGCTTTCCAGTTTCTTTCCTAGCTCCCTAAATTCTACCGTCAGGACCTCATCCCTCTTTCTACCTATGCTGTTGGTACCAAAATGGACAACTGTTGGTTGTTCACCCTTCCCCTCCTCAGGGTGATCAGCAGCCATTCAGTGACATACTTGACCCTGGCACCAGGGAGGCAACATACCATCCTGGATTCAGATCTACAGCTGCTGAATAACCTGTCTATTCCCCTAACTATAGAATCCCCTATCACTATTGTTTTCCTAATCTTCCTCCTGTTCCCTGTACAGCTGAGCCATCTGTGGTGCCGTGGACTTGACTCTGGCTACACTCACCAGAGCAACCACCACTCTCACCAGTATTCAGAACTGAACTGAATACTGGTTGGAGAATGAGGTGCACTCAGAGGACTCCTGCACCACATGCTGGTCCTCCTTGACTGCCTGGCAGTCACCCAGCTATGAGGAAAGATTGGATAGGCTGGAGTTGTTCTACTTGGAACTGAGAAAGCCGAGGGGAGATCTGATCGAAATGCGCAAAATTTTGACCGACCTGGATAGAGTGGAGGTGAAGGGTCTATTCACCTTAGCAAAGAGGTCAGTGATGAGGGGGCATAGATTTAAAGTGATTGGTAGAAAAATTAGAGGGGAGATGAGGAAAAACTTTTTCACCCAGAGTTTGGTGATGGTCTGGAACTCACTGCCTGAAAGGGTAGTTGAGGCAGAGACCCTCAACTCCTTCAAAAGGAGTCTGGATATGCACCTCAAGTGTCATATGCTGCAGGGCTACGGACCAGATACTGGAAGGTGGGATTAGAATAGGTGGAACGTTTTTTGGCTGGCACAGACATGAAGGGCAAAGTGGCCTCTTTCTGTGCCTTAAACTTTCTATGATTCTATGATTCTATTCTTTCTCTGCTTGCATACCCTTAAGCTATGGGGTGACCACACCTATAAACGTGCTATCCATGAAACTCTCAACCTCACGGATGCACCACAGTGACACCAGCTGCTGCTCCAGCTCTGAAACCCAGAGGTCAAGCTGCTGCAGTTGATCACACTTCCTGCACATGTAGTTATCTGGGACACGATAAGTGTCCTGGAGTTCCCACATTGCACAGCATGCGCACTCATTGGGTCCAAGCTGCCCTGCCATGCCTCTATTTATTAGATTAAATCACTTAACAGATATAAATAAAAATAGTTTTATTAGTATACTTACTGTTTTATTTACTAATCAACTACCTGTGTTTCTCAGATACAGTTGGATCGCTTAATTGTCTAATTGCAGTCTTCAATCTATTTGATAGCCTTCCAGCTAGTTATCTTAGGTATACATTTTTATCACTAAAAGGTAATTTAGAACAAACCACTAACTCTGGAGAATGGGAAACAAAGCTGCAAAACTCATCATCCAATCAACTCACGGTTTTCCTGTGATGTCACATTTTGATTTTTTTTATTCAAACTCGAGCGTGCCCCAGTCCGCTCCTACTGCTGACTTTCTCTCCAGGTAAGCTTAGCTTAACATCTCATCTGTGGCATCTTGCCTACAGCTCTTGCTGCCTGTAACAGTGTTTCAACTGAATTGTCTTCTGGCTGATTAACAGTATCCTCTTTGCTGCAGGTTGGCCTCGACCTTCTCCACTTGTTCCATAATTAGGCCTCTCTTGATGACAAACCATGCTCACTACAACAGATCACGATAAATTTGCAGACTACGGCCCGGATTTTACAAAGACAATGGTGGTCCCGATGCCGGGCCAGAAAGGCAAGGGAAACCCCGCCTCAGCTGTTCTGAGGGACCCCAGCTGCTTTCAATGGTGTTCTGGCAGTTAACCGCCCAGCCCCGGAGCATCGTCCCTCAAACCCTCCTATCTCTGTAATCTCCTCCAACTCTATAACCCTCCAAGATAGCTGCACTCCTCCAATACTTGCCTCTTGCACATCCCTGATTTTAATTTCACCAGTTGGTGGCTGTGCCTTCAGCTGTCTGGGCCCTAGACTGTGGAATTCCCTCCATAAGCCTGTCTGCCACTTTATCTCTCTCTCCTCCTTTAAAATGCTCCTTAAAACTGACCTAGCTTTCTGATCAAGCTTTTGCTGAGCTGACCTTCTTTGGCCTCCTTGTCTCGAGAGACAATGGGTAAGCGCCTGGAGGTGGTCAGTGGTTTGTGCAGCAGCACCTGGAGTGGCTATAAAGGCCAATTCTAGAGTGACAGACTCTTCCACAGGTGCTGCAGATAAAATTGGTTGTCAGGGCTGTTACACAGTTGGCTCTCTCCTTGCGCTTCTGTCTTTTTTCCTGCCAACTGCTAAGTCTCTTCAACTCGCCACGCTTTAGCCCCCCCTTTACGGTTGCCCGCCAGCTCTGGCAATCGCTGGCAACTGACTCCCACGACTTGTGATCAATGTCACAGGACTTCATGTCGCGTTTGCAGACGTCTTTAAAGCGGAGCCATGGACGGCCGGTGGGTCTGGTACCAGTGACGAGCTCGCTGTACAATGTGTCCTTGGGGATCCTGCCATCTTCCATGTGGCTCACATGGCCAAGCCATCTCAGGCGCCGCTGGCTTAGTAGGGTGTATATGCTGGGGATGTTGGCCGCCTTGATGACTTCTGTGTTGGAGATATTGTCCTGCCACCTGATGCCAAGGATTCTCCAGAGGCAGCAAAGATGGAATGAATTGAGACGTCGCTCTTGGCTGACATACGTTGTCCAGGCCTCGCTGCCGTAGAGCAAGGTACTGAGGACACAGGCTTGATACACTTGGACTTTTGTGTTCTGTGTCAGTGCGCCATTTTCCCACACTCTCTTGGCCAGTCTGGACATAGCAGAGGAAGCCTTTCCCATGCGCTTGTTTAATTCTGCATCGAGAGACAGGTTACTGGTGATAGTTGAGCCTAGGGAGGTGAACTCTTGAACCACTTCCAGAGTGTGATCGCCGATATTGATAAATGAGGCATTTCTGACGTCCTGTCCCATGATGTTCGTTTTCTTGAGGCTGATGGTTAGGCCAAATTCATTGCAGGCAGCCGCAAACCTGTCGGTGAGTCTCTACAGACACTCTTCAGTGTGAGATGTTAATGCAGCATCGTCAGCAAAAAGGAGTTCCCTGATCAGGACTTTTTGTACTTTGGTCTTCGCTTTTAGACGGGCAAGGTTGAACAACCTGCCACCTGATCTTGAGTGGAGGAAAGTTCCTTCTTCTGAGGACTTGAATGCATGTGAGAGCAGCAGGGAGAAGAAGATCCCAAACAGTGTAGGTGCGAGAACACAGCCCTGTTTCACGCCACTCAGGATTGGAAAGGGGTCTGATGAGGCACCACTATGCTGAATTGTGCCTTTCATATTGTCATGGAATGAGGTGATGATACTTCGTAGCTTTGGTGGGCATCCAATCTTTTCTAGTAGTCTGAAGAGACCACTTCTGCTGACAAGGTCAAAGGCTTTGGTGAAATCAATGAAAGCAACGTAGAGGGGCATCTGTTGTTCACGGCATTTCTCCTGTAGCTGGCGAAGGGAGAACAGCATGTCAATGGTGGATCTCTCTGCTCGAAAGCCACACTGCGCCTCAGGATAGACATGCTCAGCCAGCTTCTGGAGCCTGTTTAAAGCAACACGAGCGAAGACCTTCCCCACTATGCTGAGCAGGGAGATTCCACGGTAGTTGTTGCAGTCACCGCAGTCTCCCTTGTTCATAGAGAGTGATGATATTGGCATCGCGCATGTCCTGTGGTACTGCTCCCTCATCCCAGCACAGGCAAAGCAGTTCGTGCAGAGCTGAAAGTATAGCAGGTTTGGCACTCTTGATGATTTCAGGGGTAATGCCGTCCTTCCCAGGGGCTTTTCCGCTGGCTAGAGAATCAATGGCATCACTGAGTTCCGATTTTGTTGGCTGTACGTCCAGCTCATCCATGACTGGCAGAGACAGGGTTGCATTGAGGGCGGTCTCAGTGACAACATTTTCCCTGGAGTACAGTTCTAGGTAGTGTTCCACCCAGCAGTCCATTTGTTTGCGTTGGTCAGTGATTGTGTCCCCTGATTTAGATTTGAGGGGAATAATCTTCTTGACGGTTGGCCCAAAAGCTCTCTTAATGCCATCATACATCCCTCTGATATTTCCTGTGTCAGAGGCCAGCTGGATATGACTGCATAGGTGTTGCCAGTAGTCATTTGCGCAGCGACTGGCTGTTCTTTGTGCAGCGCTTCTGGCAGCTTTAAGTGCTACAGATGTTAACTCGCTGGGGGCTTTCTTGTAGTTCAACAGTGCAATGCGCTTAGCGGCTCTGACAGGTTCCAGCTCTTCAATGTGAGATTGAAACCCTCCTTATTTGACTTGGTGTCAAATTTTGTTCGATAATAGTCCTGCCTAGTACCTTGAGGGCTATTTACTATGTTAAAGATGCTTTATGAATGTAAGATGTGTTGTTGTTATTGCCCACTCAAATCAAAGGTTCTATACATTGCCAGAGGGCAGGAATTTTGAACTCTAAATCTTTAATTTTAAAAATACTTTTCCTGATCCTGCTGGCTCTCAAGTCTGCCCTTAAAAAATAATTAGCAATGCCACTCCACTGTTCAGTCTCTGGCCATGAGTGCAAAATTTTTCATGCAGCCTTGGTTCCTGACCTTCTCCCAGCTCTTCAAGACACTTGCCTGGGAAAACAAATTAAAATGTGGCCCAAATCCTAGCTTTTTGGCCTCAGGGTCCACAGCCAGCTGCAAAATCAATTTCAAAATCTTCCCTTCTCTGCTATCAGACCTCAGGCCCTTCTTCTGGCTGTGGCAAATTTATTATAAAGAATCTTCCAAACCTCGCTCTTGAACCTGTGGTCTTGCTGAAATGGTATAAAATTGCTGTTTTTGGGCCGCACTCCTGACTGCTTTTTTGGGGGGGAGTTCCAGCCCTATTCTTGGCTCTGATTACATTCTTCACCCTCCAGCTGCACTATCACCTCCACCTCCAGTCCCAATTTACCCCTAAACACAGCCTTCTCCTCTGTTCTTCATTGTGCCAGCTATTGTTTGCTATTAAAGTTCAAAAATATAGGAGGTTATTTCACCAAAAAATGAAAGTAGGTGCTAAATGTGCTGCTAAGACACGATCATTTGAACATTTAGATTCAGCACAAAACTTTGGCCCGAATATCAACATAGGAACAGGAGTAAGCCATTTAGCTGATAACCATAATATGAACTTACCTGGAGGTGTTGCAGCAGAAACCTGCAGATTTAGCACTCAAATGCTAATTAGACTCAATTTTAATGGAGCAGTAAATGGCCAACATATCCCTCATTCTACCGTTAGCATCAAACCAGGAAACCAACACTAGTTCAATGGGGAGTGAAAAAAAGCATGCCCGGAGCAGCACCAGGTGTACCTAAAAATAAGGTGTCAACCTGATGAAGCTACAACACAGAACTACATGCATACTAAACAACAGAGGCAGCATGCAATAGACAAAGCCAGGTGATCTCACAACTGTTACGGTCAGGTGAGGAGGGGTCGAAGGGCTTCCCTCTTTTCTCTCTCCCTCTTTGACCACAACAGATTTAATTCTTTCTTAAAGTGGATGTGCTGGCCAATTCAGTCAATGTTTGATTACTTACTTGCTATGATCATAACAAGAGCCCCAATCGGACAGGTTTTTTCTTGAGTTAGCAAAGAAAGAGGTTAACCTTATTGTACCTAAACTGAACTATTAAAATAATAAATAATGCACTAACGTTCACTCTCACGCGCACACACTAGAGGTTTACACACACACAAATAGGTTAGAGTGGGGAAAGGTAGATTGGTTGAGTTACAGTCTGTAAAAAAGGTGTACAATCTGTGGAGTTTGGTGATTCAGCTGGCTTCCAGCTGAATTCAGTGGTCCTGAAGAGGTCAATGACTGGTTCGGTGAGTCTTTTGGAGATAGCGATGCTAAAGATTTCTTCCAGCGGGTTTTCTATTTGTAGCCGGAGTATGCAAAAGGGGTCAGTTAACTAGCAGGATTAGAAAGCTTTCAAGCTGGAATTGGGAGAGACAGATAGAGAGACCCTCACTTAGGGTCTGCTCGTGTCAGAGTCCAGCTGCTTCTCCTCTGCTACAGAGAAAACACCAGCTTAAAATCACAGATGGAGAGGGGCTTGTCACATGACAGTCACTCAATGATTCAAACATAGCAGTTAGCAGTATTTCTCTGCTTGCTGAAAAGAACAGGTAGTTCCTTTAAACTTCCTAGGTCTTGGTTCTTGCTGGGAAATGCACAGACATTTTGTCTCCCTCCTCACAGTCCTTTGCAATGTAGGATATAGTGTAGCAAACTAGGTGATCATCTTAAACTGCCAGCAAAATCATCCTTTTAGCCGGTCTTTGAAAACGTCTTTTTAAAAAAACTATAAATTCAGATCTCCAGTCAGTGGATTAAAGAAAATTATCATTCAACAAAACACATCGGCATAACACAACCAACAGATCTGATCAAAGCCCTGCAGTTCCGTCACATGCAGTCATGAATGATGGTGGAAAATTAAGCAACTAACGGGAGGAGGAGGCTCCAGGAGCATCCCCTCCTCAATGATGATGGAACCCGGCACGTCAGTGCAAAAGACAAGGCTGAAGCATTTGCAACCATCTTCTGCCAGAACTGCCCATTTATGATCAATCTCGGCCTCCTCCTGAAATCCCCACAATCAAAGAAGCCAGTCTTCAGCCAATTTGATTCATTTCACGTGATATCAAGAAATGACTGAGTGCACTGTATACAACAAAGGCTATGGGCCCCAATAACATCCTAGATACAGTGCTCAAGATTTGTACTCCAGAACTAGCCTTGCCGTTAGCCAAGCTGCTCCAGTATAGCTACAACATTGGCATCTACCCGACAATGTGGAAAATTGCCCAGATGTGTCCTGTCCACAAAAAGCAGGACAAATCCAATCCAATCAATTACTGCCCCATCAGCTTACTCCCAATCATCAACAAAGTTATGGAAGGTTTAATTGGCAGTGCTATCAAGTGGTAATTAGCAAAAGCCTGCTCACCGATGTTCAGTTTGGATTCTGCTCCAGACCTTATTACAGCCTTGGTCGAAATCTGGGCAAAGGAGCTGAATTTCAGAGGTGAGGCGAGAGTGCCTGCTCTTCAAGGCAGCAAGTCATCAAGGAACCCTTGTAAAATTGAAGTCAATTGGATTCAAGGGAAAACTTTCCATTGGCTGGAGACTACCTAACACAAAGGAAGATGGTTATAGTTGTTGGAGGTCAATCATCTCAGCCCCAGGACTTTGCTGCAGCAGTTCCTCAGAGTAGTGTCCTAGGCCTAACCATCTTCAGTAGCTTCATCAATGACCTTCCCTCCATCATAAGGTCAGAAGTGGGGATGTTCGCTGATGATTGCACATTGTTTAGTCCCATTCACAACTCCTCAGATACTGAAGCAGTCCGTGTCCAGATGCAGCAAGACCTGGACAACATTCAGGCTTGAGCTGATAAGTGACAAGTAGCATTCACATCACACAAGTTCCAGGAAATTACCATTTCCAACAAGTGAATATAACCACATTCCCTTGGCATTCACCAATATTACCATCGTTGAATCTCCCACCATCAACATACTGGAGATCACCACTGACCAGAAACTTAACTGGACCAGCCATAAAAATATAGTGGCCACAAGAGCAGGACAGAGGCTCGGAATTCTGTGGTAAATGACTCCCCAAAGCCTGTCCACGATCTACAAGCCACAAGTCAGGAGTGTGATGGAATACTCTCCACTTTCCTGGAGGAGTGCAACTCCAACAACACTCAAGAAGCTCAGTACTATCTAGGACAAAGCAACTTGCTTGATTTGCACCCTTCCAACACCTTAAACACTCACTCCCTCCACCACCAGTGCACCGTGTACCATCTACAAGATGCACTGCAGCAACTCGCCAAGCCTCTTTCAACAGCACCTTTCAAATCCAAGATCTCGACCACCTAGAAGAACAAGGGCAGCAGGCATACGGGAATGCAAGTTCCCTGGCAAGTCACACACCATCCTGACTTGGATAGATATTGGCATTCCCGCATTGTCACTGGGTCAAAATCCTGGAACTCCCTCCCTAACAGTGCTGTAGGCATATCTACACCACACGGACTGCAGCAGTTCAAGGAGGCTCACCACTATCTTCTCAAGGACAATCAGGCATGCGCAATAAATGTTGGCCTTGCCTCGATGCCCACATCCCATGAACAAATAAAAATAAAGTAGGCTCCTCACTTCTTCTAATGCAGGTGTGCTCTGTTTTGGCTGGAAAAATGGCTCAACATACAGGCTGTAAGATATGGCAATCGAGGTCTTGATCAAGGAAGCCCAGAGAAGGTGGGATGTCCTGTACTCATAGCGCTGAATGACGTCACCTCGTCCTCTCTCTTACAGCAGTTGGTGCTGCTTTGTTTGTCCTATGTCCTCACGCATTCCTCCTCCAGACCAAGGGGCCCCCTAGAAAGATATCTATGACCAAGTGCTCTCTTTCTTCTGATGACAGTTACAAGGTGTCCAATAAAGTGCAGCACTTTTTAGGTAAAGGTCTCAGAGAAATTGTGGAATAAATGTTGCTAGAGCAATTGTACAGTCTTGACAAAATGTCCCAGTAACTCTCCCGATATGTTTCTGTGGTTGTGCTCACAGCTCCAGCAGCAAGGGAACATGAACTGGTGAGTATCCCTTTAACTAACACTTAAAATCCACACCAACACCTTTCTGACTGCCAAGCAGCTGGTCATTGTTAGGAGAAGATGTCAGGACAAATGTTAGCTACCAAAATACCGTGCAGCCTCTTTAATGAGTGCTAGCAAGTAATTTAAGTGCCAATCAGCCCCTTAACGAGTCTCTGGGCATCCATTCCTGGCATGCTCTTCAACTCCTTTACCAAGATAGCGTCTTATGCTAAATGCGGTATAAACCAGCATTTCAGCTCAAGACTGAATCTTGGCCATCTTGGAGGAACATACTGCCGAACATATATTTTTCCCAACTCTGCCCCAGTAAATTTATAATGCCTGTCTCACTTGCTCCAAACGTACAGCGCAGGCCAGCCTGCACCTGGACTACCCTCCTCCAGATTCTGCCACTGACTCTGTCCCCATTCCTTTCCTAGATCTATCTGTGATTGGACTGTCATTAGGTCGAATTATGCCTCTTACTGGACCAGAGAGTACTTGACTCCCTGCATTCAGTGCCATGGGATAGCGATTCCATATATCAAAAATCTTACTTCATTTGTCACCTTGTTCACGAAATGCTTTTTATGTCAAACTTGCAATGGAAAAATCCGACTTCAAAATTTTACAAAGGATAGACTTGGGTAGATTTGAAATAAAAACAGCAAATTCTGGAAATACTCAGCATGTCAAGCAGCATCTGCAGGGAGGAAAACGGAGTTAACATTTCAGGTCAATAGCCTTTCATCAGAAAGATGTAGAAAGGATAGATTTTAACTTGGGCCACCTCTTAAATGGGGCAATAACAGCCCGAAAATGGTGCTCCGGCTGCTGCCATCCTCAAGGGGGCTACTGCTGGCTATCCGGAGTCTGATGAAAAGCCACAGACCTGAAACATTCATGCTGTTTCTCTCTCCACAGTTGCTGCAAGACCTGCTGAGTATTTCCAGCGCTTTTTGCTTTTATTGGAAATATCTTGTCGTTTCTTCGCTGTTGCTGGGTCAAAATCCTGGAACTCCCTCCTTAACAGCACTGTGGGTATACTTACACCACAAGGACTGCACAAGTTCATGAGCAGGCTCACCACCACCTTCTCAAGGGCAATTAGGGATGGGCAACAAATGCTGGACTTGCCACTGATACCCACCTCCCATGGACAAAATAAAAAAAAAGTATTGAGCAGTATGCGCTTAAGGAATTTAAGTGGTTAACAAATCTTATATAGCTGTTTTTATAAATCTACTTTTGGGATGTATGGTAGCCTAAGTTCCTTGTGATTTATATATTAAATGTTGAATATTAGGACTCAATCAATGTGCTATTCTCCCTGTTGAGAAGATGGAAAAATATGAAAGGTAATTATTGTCCCTGGTACAGCTTGACATTTGCCCTTGTTTTGTATATATTATGGTCCACTTTATCTTGTCATATGTTCAAGATCATTAAGCCACTTCCAACACTTTTCTGTTGGAATTTATTGCAACAGGGGGCCCAACTTTTCTTCAACCACTTCAACATTGACTTGCTGTAGCCATATAGTTTTTAAGTCAATATTTGACTTTAAAAAAAAATCCTTAACTAAAACAAACTGATGCTCTGATTTGTGACTTCCATCTCAGTGGCATTTTGCAGCCATTTATTTTCTACTATTACCAGTGGAAGGTGGGGGGGGGGGGGATGTGGAGCGGCTGGTGGTGGGGTGGTGGTTAGTTAGCTCAGTTGGCTCAACAGCCAGCATGTGATACAGAAAGACACCAACAACACGGTTTCAATTCCCATATCAGCTGTGGTCGCTCATGGAGGCCGTCTCTTTGCCTTGCCCATGCTTGCGGAGTGGTGACCCTCAAGCTATACATTACCAACTGACCCTCTCTAATGGGGAGAAATGCCGATGGTTCTCTGGGCCTACAGTTAGAACAACACCCAGTGGAAATTAGGTTTCCCTTGCTAACTAATAAAATAAATAAAAAATAAAACTGGGGTCACAGTTTGAAGCCCAGTTTTTAAATGATTTAATTCAAACAATTACATCCACCATTCAAATACATGGCTGTGTGTAATAGAGTGGTAAATTTATTTTAGCACAGGGGCAGTAATTGCAGCTAATTATTTGCATTTAATGCACAAATCACCTTAACGATTGCAAACCATATCACAGCTGTTTTTGGGTAGTCACTATGCATGATTCTAGGGTCCCTACCTGATTGCTGAACTCCAGGCAACTAATTCTTATCCCAGGTGGACTCTAATCATTAACTTCACTGAAAAGTAAGTGTTCTTGGTGATGGTAATTTAGAAATTAGAAAAGAGTGCTTCTAAGTACATTATTATACAAAACATTAAGTATTAATGGAAGTCAATGATTAGTCTATTGAATGGATAGACCTTTGGTAATCACTCTGCAACACAATTACTTATATAAATAAAAACTATAAAATAAATTCAGTGAAATTGGGCTCTTCCTGGGCTTGTCAAAAATATGAAGTATTCTTCTTGTCGCAATTTCTATGTCCTTTACCTAGTCAGGTTTGATTGTGCTCTTGGCAATCTGCCATGGTCGATGCTGAGTCTACTGAGTGAAAATGATCAGAGGACCTCATTAAATCCTTTAGTCAGTAATGTTGATGGGCCGTGTGTGTGAATTGCAGAGACTTAATCAATTTGAGCTTCTGACCCAATTCACTGGGAACTCCTCATTCAGTGGAAATAATTCAAATCAATAATCCTTCTCACAACTAAAGTTCAATTGTTCATCCTTATTTAAAATAAACTTTTTCAATGGGTGCATTTTTTGAACAGTGCAACAGTATATCATAGCACACCATCTTTGGAGCTATGCCAGTCTGTTTCTGCCAGGCAGGAGGCCTGAAAATTAAGCCCATTCTTCTAAATTCACCACTTCAGTGCAAATTGCAGAGCCCTGTGGGCCGTATAGAAAAATCATTTTTACCAATGCACCCTGCGAGTAGGTAGCTGCACCTGCTGTACGTCAGGATTCGTGGGCAGTGCACCTTCAATTTCTCAGTAGGCACTCCCATCAGGCATGGCTCTCAGGTATAGATGGTATGGAAAAGCAGCCCTATAAAGTTGAAACCAGTCTCTTATTCATCTACATAGAATAATAGGGCAGGATTTTGTTTGGAGGCCGCAGGTCCCAGCGGCAGAGGTACTAAGGAGCTGCTGTCTACACTCAGAGTGTCCTGAGAGGAACTCCCAGATGCAGAAGGGAGCCACTCCTCCTCACTTGCAAGGTACACTTGCACCTCCCTGCTGACCTAAGAAGGATGAGGACCTGGTGGAGATTGTAGATGTCTCGTCCCCCTCTCATCTTGCCACTGTTGCATTGAGCTCATGGATGATACGATGGCAGGCAGATCTGCACACATTTCTGGCATCCACTGAGTGATCTGCTGGTTCTGGCTCTCCATGAGGGTGGGCCATCTCTCCATGGAGGAAGCTCTGTGAACACACGCCTGAGACATGGCAGCACTCATGGCCTGGATGGACTCCTCCATTGTCAGCACATGGGTGTGCATAGCCTCTGGAAGTTCTGCCAGATGTTCTCTCAACTCTCACTGCACTTCCAGTAGGTTCCATGTTGCCGATGGCTCCAGAGGAATGTAATCAACCTAGGGCTCAGCACAGGCCTGGCCTCCCTCAGTCCTATGATTATCAGTGGCCTCGGCTGTCACTGCCTCTATCAGCTACTTGGGCGCATCTGTGATGTGCTCACCAGGTTGTGACCCTCTACTCTCGAATGCATACCCACTAACGTGAGAGTATCTCCTCTGGTAGAGGGTGCAGGGAATGATGTGATGGTGCACCCTCTAAGGATCCCTCCTCCTCCTCAGAGGTGAGCAGCTGGCCCCCGTTCCTTGCAACTGCCCATCTTGGAAAGTTCTGGCACTTCATCTCGAAGAACCAATGGACAGTGTTTCAACTCATTCCTCCTCTGCCTCTTCAGGGCATTGCATATCCTTTGCCTCTCCTCATCCACCGTGTCTGTAGGCTTGGAGCTCAAGGTCAAGGACTTGTTGGGGGAAGA
Source organism: Heterodontus francisci (assembly GCF_036365525.1). Lineage (NCBI taxonomy): Eukaryota > Metazoa > Chordata > Chondrichthyes > Heterodontiformes > Heterodontidae > Heterodontus > Heterodontus francisci. The sequence continues at coordinate 129,994,857 of NC_090374.1, read as the reverse complement.
TGGAGATGGAAGATGGTCTCATGGAGATGCCTGTCCATTCTGACTTGTTGTGATGCTGGCGGTTCTCAAGAAAGCAGCAGTGAAGGCACAGCATATTTGTGCTGTTGCTGGGTTTCCAGACTGTACCATTTGATGCTGGTCAGAGTCTGCAAGTGAGTTCCGGTCCTCTGAGATTTCCCCTTGGCAATGCTGTTGTGGATAGTTATGATGTTGAGGCCCTTACACACTGGTAGTCCTACCACTGTTGGTCCGCTCATGTCTACTAGGTAGAACCTTTGTGATTTCTGTGCCAACTTGCAGTATCTACATTGCATTGTATTGCAAGGGATAGGTGACCCATTGTATGAGGATAGTTTGGCAGATGTCAGTTGTATCATCAATCTCCAACGGCTACAGTACATATCTTTGAGGATTCAGACTGGTAGGATATTTGCACTAGAGCCAGTGTCAATCTTGACCTTGAGTGTATGTTTGTCAGCATTCTTTGGGTATGTGATGTTAATAGTGGTGAAAACTTCCAGTTGTTGGACTTCATCAACGTGATATGTCAGGTTCACAATGTGGAATGCTTCCTCATCTTTTGACTGAGAACTACTTTTCTCTGGGTGTGGTTCAGGTCTGTTTGGCTCTTGACCTCATGTATCAGCTTGCGTTTATACAGGTTTCTGGCGCTTTCCTTGCTGCTGTTACAGTGCAGCTGCATCTGTGTTTTGTTGGCTCGCATCCTACAGTGGCTTTTGGCTGCGTCTTTCAAGCCAGAATTCCTGCATAGGTGGGCCCAGTGACCTTTTACACCACATGCCTTGCACAGGTCTCGAAATGCAGGACAATTTTGTGATTAGTGGGACAGACCGCACTTACCACACAGCTTGTTTGCTCTTTTCGACCTGGTTATGGTGTCGATACTGTTGGTTGCTTGTAGGTGCTGTTGTCCAGCTACAATTGCTTTGTATTTCCTGCCATCCTCCAGCAGTGCATCAAGGATCTGTCTTTTTCCCGAAGAGGTCTTTCTGGAATGTTTCAATGGATGTTGATACAATCACTAGCTTCTTTATTCGGTCTGACAGCTCAGCTTCTGAAAAGTCACATTTATTGCCCTTACTTCAGCATCTGCTGTTGAACTAGTCGATTGATTCATGCGGTTGTTGCCTGTAGGACAACAATTCCAGGCAGTGAATTCAAAAAATTCACTTTCAATCGGAACTGATCTTCCAGCACTTTCCATATCGTTGCAGGATCTTTCTGGTCCTCTTCAGATAATTCAGACGTATTGATTCTGTGCAATCCCTCATTTCCGCTCGGTATCATTATTTTTAGAGCTTTTTGCTTCTGTGGTTGTACCATCACTTGGTTTGTGAAACATAACTGCATTCTCTGTTTGAACAGTTGGAACTCAGATAGGATATCCATGGCTTTCCAGTTCATGTTGGGAAACTTGGAATCCATCTTTCTGCTGTTCTTTTGCTTTAAAGCTTGCTTAAAGAAATTGCATTAAGACTTGGTTCTGTGACTCTGCACTTGCTTCACCTTTAAGAAACTCTCTTGGCTGATCTGATTGACAGCAGCAGCTTGTCTGTTTATCTAGCTTCCAGCACTCTAGTCTGTTTGTTTATACAGCTGAGGTGGAGGGGCGACATGATAGAGGTTTACAAAGTTATGAGCGGCATGGACAGAGTGGATAGTCAGAAGTATTTTCCCAGGGTGGAAGAGTCAGTTACTAGGGGACATTTGTTTAAGGTGCGAGGGGCAAAGTTTAGAGGGGATGTGCGATGCAAGTTTTTCACACAGAGGGTGGTGAGTGCCTGGAACTTGCTACCAGGGGAGGTGGTGGAAGCAGATATGATAGCGACGTTTAAGAGACATCTTGACAAATATATGAATAGGAAGGGAATAGAGGGATATGGGCCCCGGAAGTGCAGAAGGTGTTAGTTTCGGCAGGCATCAAGATCGGCGCAGGCTTGGAGGGCCTAATGGCCTGTTCCTGTGCTGTACTGTTCTTTGTTCTTTGAGCAATAGGTATTTCAAGTGCTTTCTTTTTCTCTGCTAGTGATTGTTTATGCAGTCGTTCAATAGGCAATTCTTCACACTTCAGTGGGTTTATGAGTTTATTTTTAAACTCCGGCTATGAGCTGCATGAATGGAAGATGCCTCCGCTTTTCACTGTCAGGTGCCTCCTGTAATGGCGCCGACGTACTCAGCTCAAGAAAGGATCTGGGTCTTCCCCGAATTTTTACTCTCCCAGGGAGCCTTTGAGAGACAAAACAACTCAATCTTTTAAGGACGTCAAGGCTTCTCTTTTTTTAACTGGGCTTCCTGTAATGACGGCAGACTCACTCACCCAATCACAGTAATTGATTTGCAACCTGTCGTTCAGTGCTCTGTCTTCTACAGCTTGGAGTAAGTTATTTTTTTCTCTTACTGTTTGAACCAGGATTTTTTGAACTTTGTCTCTCCAGTGGCTGTAGGAAAATTGTTTTTAAAAGCTGTTATCCTGTGGTCTTGAAACTTGAAATTTTTTTTCTCACCACAGCTGCCACCATGAAATGAGAAACATTTTTTTATGTTGTCTGATGTAACATAAATGAGATGCATAGAGTTCAGGTAGTTGAAGATCTCAAACAGGTTTATTAAACAGCTAACAGCAATATACAGTACAGAGTACTCGACTACACTTCGTCACATCCTGCCTCCTGTAAGGACCCCATTCTGTTCTCCCAGTTCCTACATCTCCGATGCATCTGCTCTGATGATGCAACATTCCATGACAGCGCTTCTGATATGTCTTCCTTTTTTCTCAACTGAGGATACCCCCCACTGTGGTTGACAGGGCCCTCAACCGTGTCCGGCCCATTTCCTGCACCTCTATCCTCACCCCTTCCCCTCCCTCCCAGAACCGCGACAGGGTTCCCCTTTCCACCCCACCAGCCTCCATATCCAAAGGATCATCCTCCGCCATTTCCGCCATGTCCAGCATGATGCCACTACCAAACGCATCTTCCCCTCCCTTCCCTTGTCAGCATTCCGAAGGGATCGTTCCCTCCGCTACACCCTGGTCCACTCCTCCATTACTCCCACCACCTCATCCCCTTCCCATGACACCTTCCTCTGCAATCGCAGGAGGTGTAATACCTGCCCATTTACCTCCTCTCTCCTCACTATCCAAGGCCCCAAACACTCCTTTCAGGTGAAACAGTGATTTACTTGTACTTCTTTCAATTTAGTATACCATATTCGCTGCTCACAATGTGGTCTTCTCTACATTGGGGAGACCAAACACAGATTGGCTAACCACTTTGCGGAACACTTCTGCTCAGTCCGAAAGCATGATGCCGAGCTTTCAGTTGCTTGCCATTTCAACACACACCCCTGCTCTCATGCCCACATCTCTGTCCTGGGATTGCTGCAGTGTTCCAGTGAACATCAACGCAAGCTTGAGGAGCAGCACCTTATTTACCGATTATGCACTCTACAGCCTTGTGGACTGAACATTGAGTTCAACCATTTCAGAGCATGAAGCGCCCCCCTTTTTATTTTTATTTTTAGTTTTATTTTTATTTGTTTATTTTATTTTAGTTTGTTTAATTTGTTTCTACTGTGCCTACCCACTTTTTAGTTTCATGTTTGTGCTTGGGGCCAGGGCTGTTCATTTTTCTGTCAATTAACACCCTCTCTGTACTAACGCTTTGTCTTTCACCACACCATTAACATACTGTTTGTCTTTGCTCCATGACCTACTGGTCAATTATTCTCTGTGACCTTGTCCTATCAACACCTTCTCTTTTGTTAACTCTTGCCCCACCCCTGCTTTACCTGCTTAAAACCTATTACATTTCTAATACTTGCCAGTTCTGATGAAGGGTCACTGACCTGAAACGTTAACTCTGCTTCTCTCTCCACAGATGATGCCAGACCTGCTGAGTATTTCCAGTATTTCTTGTTTTTATTTCAGATTTCCAGCATCTGTATTACAGTACAGAGCTTTCTATTTGCAGGTCTTGCCTCTTAGTGTTACAGTTACAGTTACAGAGTCGGACTGGCATGTAGTCACATAGTCACATAACTACATCCTGGTACTTGGCTCATTAGCATACTCAGATCTTAAAGATACATTACTCTTAAAGGCAATCACACAACAGCCACAGGACGACTGCCAAAATTATCCCAAGCCATGGGGCCATCCAATCAGCAGCCTGCCTCCCCCACAGCTGCAGGCGCAGAGTGAACACTTCATAGGAGTACACATAAGCACATTAAACAGAGCACGTAGATGCATCTGGGGGTTCATGGTTGTTTGCACTTTGTACATGTTAAGGCGTTATACTGTTGTGCCAATCAATGGGCTGAATTTTACATGCTCAGCTGTGAGCCCAAAAAATAGGTGGGCAGCACGCCAAAGTGCCGCCGCAATCTCAAGCACGGGGGTGCGGCGGGTTGTTTAAATAGCTGGGGTGGGCCGCCCACACCCCGGTTTTTGGGAGGGGGGCGGGCTGTTCGTCCCTGGCAATGCGTCAGCTGCCTGTGCACAGGTGCTGACGCCATTTTTAAAAGGCTGTCAGCCCTACCAGCTAATTTAAATATTTAAAGAGAAATTGAATTAAATTCAATAAATACATTTCTTTTGCCCCTCTCCTACCCTCCCCAATAGCAATAAAATTAATAATTTGCCCTTACCCTCCATAACACTTACGTTTATCATCTGACCTTCTCCCCCATCCCTACGAACTGCACAAACTTTAAGCTACAACCCTTCCCACTATCCCCTACACCCATGATGTTAATTTGACCCTGTTCCCACCCCTCCACCGCTGCTCTGATAAACTTACCTCCTCCCCCCTCCCTACCAGTGTTGCGCCTCGTTTCCCCGGACGGGGATCCGAAGGCATGGGAGTGAAGGCCGCTGGGCCAAAGATTGCAGCGGGACATCAAGATTAATGGTAATTACATGCAAATCTATTAATTTACTTTATTTGCATATGTGCTCCCTTTGCCGACCGATGGGGGCGGGGGCTGCCACAGTGGCGGGCCTCATCCGGGGCTATCTTCAGGACTCCCCCCCGCCATTGTTCCTGATGTTGAGAGCTCCTTAAAATCCAGCCCAATAAATGTTAGACTTACTGCTGTTAGTCATCCCTTCATCTCTTGTTGCCTTGTCTGTTGTATGTTTGTTTGGTACATTGCCACCTGAGTTAGTTTAACTTAGAAAGATACTTCAATCTAGGGTAGTTACAACATTGATATTTCTTATATTAGAACTTTTCCATCTTCACACTAGTCTTTGTGACTCCTCCAAAGCCACACTGCATCTAGCTTCAAGTCTCTCTCACGTGATCTCTTACATCATCATGGTAGCAGGTATTCTTTACGCTCTCTCAAGATTAACCCTTTCAGTCCCTTATACTACATCTTCCCCCGTGTCTTTATCCAAATATATATTTACGTACATTCTCTTTTTATTTACATACTACCCCATCTTTCCCCGAGTCTCTGACTTCATAAATTCAATCTATTGGAAGGCTTCACAACTCTCCCCGATCCTGTTGTTGTCAGATTTGGAAGATTGGTCGTCTTTCTCTGAACTCTTGTTTCTTGACCTGGACGGCCTTCATTGAGGTTTTTAGTATCCTGAGCTTTCTGAATTTCTGGTTCAACATCTGATTCATCCAAATGTATGACCGATTGACTCCTTTGATGTAAAGGAATACGATTCTTTCTGTTTCTTCATTTAGTACCTTCTGAAGTTCTTAATAAATAAGATCGCTATTGATTCTGCTCTATCTCAACAATTATTCCTCTATTTTGGTATCTTACCTATACCTTTTGCCCTTCTGACAATTTTGCTAGGTTCCTGGTACAGTATTTCCTGTTATCATTATGGGATTGTCTCTTTGAGTAAGACTTCTCTTTGTTTTGAACTCTCTGATAATGTTGATTTGTATCCCTGGAAATAATTTCTTAGGTAAAATTAGAAGTTGCGTCCTAAGTTTTCTTCCCATTAACATTTCGGATGGTGCTAATTCACGTAACAATGGAATAGTTCTGTAGTTCAGAAGTGCTGATTGGAATTCTTGATTCTTCTTTAACAGTACTCACTCAGCCTCCCATTAGATTGTGGATACCTAGGGGAACTTGTTATGTGCCCAAATCCTCTGATTTCCGCGAAGTTTTTGAAGTAATCATTTGCAAATTGTGCTCCATTATCGGACACTATCTGATCAGGTATACCATGTGTTGCGAAGATTTCTTGTAACTATTTCATTGTTGTTGTGTACATACTTTTAACCTCAATCCATTTGAAAAGTAATCTACTACAATCAGATAGGACTTTCCATCAAAGATGAATAGATCCATCAATAGACATTACCACGGTCTGGTTGGGTATTGGGTCAAGATTAGAGGTTCTCTCTGATCCTGTCTGTGCCCTGCACATATGTGGCTATTTGAAATAATTTCTTCCAATCCTTTGATACTATTGGCCACTACACAGATGCCTGAGCCCATGCTCTACATTTAGTTATGCCCATATGACCCTGGTGTATTTTCTTCAATATATCTACCCGGAGTGACTCTGGAATCATCAGTTTCTCATCATATACCAGCAAATCATCCACTATAGTAAAGTGTCTTCTGTGTTCGAAGAAGATTTACATCCCCTCCCCTTGGGACTCTGTTGTGGCCATCCTTGCCTGCAACATTGGAGGATTTAGATGCATTCTTCATCTTGCATCTGCGCATGGTAAATTTGTTGGACAGAAATAGGAAGTGGAAATTCACTAATGCTTCCCATATTTTGAGGGTCTGCCATTACGCCACGATTGCTGAGAATGTGTCCTAAAAAACGAATGGATATTTTTGAAAACTCGGACTTCTCATTAAGTATTAGGCCTTCGTACTGCAAATTATTCAAAACCACTCTAACCCTCAGGTTATGTTCTTCGTTGGACTCACTGTGATCTAAGATGTCTTCCATATTACACCTTCAAGGCTGTGTAGAATATTCGACATAGTTTTTTGCAATATTATTGGTGCTGACATGATACCAAATGGTAGACAGTTAAAACAAAATTTTCCAAATGCACTGAGTGCTGCTGGAGGGCACAGAGTGTGAAGAAGGGAGTTTGGTAAGTGAGGGAGTTTGGTAAGGAGGGGAATTATAAATGAATTAAGAAAAAATATATTTAATTAAATTAACACAATAAAGATGGCAGGACAGGTGATGTGTCATGCCTGCAGTATATGGGAGCTCCTGGATGCCACAACAATCCATGGCAACTATATCTGTAGTAAGTGTCTGTGGCTTGAGAAGCTTAGGCTCAGAGTCATTGAGCTGGAGGCCGAACTGCAGACAATGCGTTGCATCAGGGAGGGGGAAAGTTACCTGGACACTTTGTTCCAGAAGGCAGTCACACCACTTAGGATAGGGTCGTCTGTTTTGGTCAGTGGTCAGGGACAGGAGGATGTGACTGCGAGTCAGGCAGGTAAGAGGATTGAGAAGGTGGGAGTAGAGGAGCCTCAGCCCTTGCAATTGAGCAACAAATTTGAAGTTCTTGCAGCTTGTATGGACAAGAGCAAGGGCTGTAGTGTAGATGAGCAGACTGACCATGGCATCATGGTACAGGAAGCCGTTCAAGCAGGGGGAGCAAAAGGGAAAGTAGTGATAGCAGGGGACAGTATAGTGAGGGGGATTTACACTGTTCTCTGCAGAAAAGATCGAGAGTCCAGAAGGCTGTGTTGCCTGCCCTGTGCCAGAGCTCGGAACATCTACTCAGGGCTGAAGAAGAACTTACATTGGGAGGGGAAGGATCCAGTCATCGTGGTCCATGTAGGTACTAATGACATAGGCAGGACAAGGAAAGAGGTTCTGAATAGTCAGCATGAGGAGCTAAACACCAAATTAAGAAGCAGAACCTCAAAGGTAATAATCTCTGGATTACCTGAGCCAGGTGCAAATTGGAGTAGGGAAAATAAGATTAGAGAAATTAATGCGTGGCTCAAAGACTGGTGCGGTAAAAGTGGGTTCTGGTTTGGTGGGCACTGGCACCAGTACTGGGGAAAGCGGGGGCTGTACCGTTGGGACAGTCTACAGCTGAACCATGCTGGGACCAGTGTTCTAACGAGCCTCATAACTAGAAAAGTAGAGAGGGTTTTAAACTAAATAGTGGGGCAAGGGATCAAATTTGGGAAGGTGTGCTAAATCAAGGAGTAGAGATAAGGCGAGAGAGAAAGGTATTAATATGGGAAAAGATAAACAGACCTTGACAGGAAGGGACAGTGGGTACAAATCTAAGAGTAAATCAGCAGACAAGGCTAGAGGTTACAAAAATAATAAAAGGACAAAACTAAAGGCTCTGTATCTGAATGCACGTAGCATTAAAAAAAACAGATGAACTGAAAGCGCAAATAGAAATAAATAAGTACTATCTGATAGCCATTACAGAGACATGGCTGCAGGATGACATAGATTGGGAACTGAAGGGTACATGACATTTTGGAAGGATAGGAAGCTAAGAAAAGGTGGAGGGGTGGCTCTGTTAATTAACAATGGTATTAGCACAATAGAGAGGAATGAGCTAAGTTCAGGAAACCAGGATGTAGAGGCAGTTTGGGTCGAGATGAGGAATGATAAAGGCATGAAGTCACTTGTGGGAGTGGTCTACAGGCTCCTAACAGTAGCCACACAGGCAGAAACCCTCAACTCATTCAAAAGAAGTCTGGATATGCACCTCAAGTGCCGTAATCTGTAGGGCTATGGACCAAATGCTGGAAGGTGGAATTAGAATGGGTGGAATGCTTTTTGGCTAGCACAGGCACAATGGGCCTAGTGGCCTCTTTCTGTGCCATAAATTTTCTATGATTCTGTGATTCTGTGGTGGGACTGGGTATAAAGGAAGAAATAATGGGTGATTGTCAGAAAGGTACAGCGATAATCATGGGGGGGGGGGTGTTTAATCTACATGTAGATGGGAAAAATCAGATGGGCAAAGGTAGCCTAGATGAGGAGTACATAGAATGTTTTCAGGATCGTTTCTTAGAACAGCACATTCTGGAGCCAACCAGAGAGCACGTTATACTAGACCTGGTATTGTGCAATGAGCTAGGATTAATTCATGACCTCATAGTGAAGGCGCCCTTAGGTAGCAGTGATTTGATTGAATTTTACATTCAGTTTGAGGGACAGAAGAGTGGGTCTAAAACTAGTATTTTTAACTTAAATTAGGGCAAATATGAGGGGATGAAAGCAGAGCCAGCAAAAGTGAACTGGCATAGTAGGTTAAGGGATAGGTCAATAGAGATGCAGTGGCAGACATTTAAGGGGATATTTCAGAATACACAGACTAGATACATTCCAATGAGAAAGAAAAATTCCAATGGGAGGACCCACCATCCATGGTTAATTAAAGAAGTTAAAGATAGTATCAAACTTAAAGAAAAATCATATAATTGCACAAAGATGTGTGGCAGGTCAAAAGATTGGACTGAATATAAAAAGGAGCAAAGAACGACTAAAAGATTAACAAGGAGAGAAAAATTAGAGTACGAGAGAAAGCTAGCTAGAAATGTAAAAACAGATAGCAAGAGTTTCTATAAATATTTAAAAAAAGAAAAGAGTTAACAAAGTGAGCATTGGTCCTATAGAAAGTGAGTCTGGGGAATTACTAAGGGAAAATAAGGAGATGGCAGATGAATTGAACAGGTATTTTGCATCGGTCTTCACCATAGAGAATACAAGTAACAGAAATAGCTGTAAACCAGGAAATGGAAGAGAGGGAGGAACTCAAGAAAATTACAATCACCAGGGAAGTGGTACTGAGCAAATAGTTGGAGCTGCGGGCTGACAAGTCCCCGGGTCCTGATAGACTTCATCCTAGGGTCCTGAAAGAAGTGGCTAGTGAGATAGTTGATATATTGGTTTTAATTTTCCAAAATTCCCTAAATTCGGGGAACATTCCATTAGATTGGAAAATAGCCAATTTTTTCAAAAAGAGAGGAAAACAGAAAGCAGGAAACTACAGGACAGTTAGCTTAACATCTGTCAATGAGAAAATGTTAGAAGCTATTATTAAAGACGTTATAGCAGGGCACTTCGAAAAATTTAAGGTAATCAGGTAGAGTCAACATGGTTTTGTGAAAGGGAAATTATGTTTAACCAACTTATTGGAGTTCTTTGAACAAGTAACATGTGCTGTGGATTAAGGGGAACCGGTGGATATACTGTACTTTGACTTCTAGAAGGCATTTGATAAGGTGCCACGTCACAGGTTATTGCGGAAAATGAAAGCTCATGATGTAAGGGTAACATTTTGGCACGGATAGAAGATTGGCTATCTAACAGGAAACAGAGAGTAGGCATAAATGGGTCATTTTCTGGTTGGCAAGATGTGAAGAATAGTGTTCCACAGGAATCAGTGCTGGGACCTCAGCATTTTACAATTTATATAAATGACTTGGATGAAGGGACCAAAGGTATGGTTGCTAAATTTGCTGATGACACAAAGATATGTAGGAAAATAACTTGTGAAGTGGAGATAATGAGGCTACAAAGGAATATAGATAGGTTAAATGAGTGGGAAAACATCTGGCAAATGGAGTATAATCTGGGAAAGTGTGAAATTGTCCATTTTGGCAGGAAGAATAAAAAAGAAGCATATTATCTAAATGGTGAGAGATTGCAGAGCTCTGAGATGCAGAGGGATCTGAGTGTTCTAGTGCATGAATCGCAAAAAGGTTAGTATGCAGGTACAGCACGAAATTAGGAAAGCTATTAGAATGTTATTGTTTATTGCAAGGGGAATTGAATACAAAAGTAGGGAGGTTATGCTTCAGTTATAAAGGGCATTGGTGAGACCACATCTGGAGTACTGAGTACAGTATTGACCTCCTTATTTAAGGAAGGATGTTACTATAGTCATGGAGAGGGACAGGAGCAGACAGGATGGGAAAATATTTAATTGGGGGAGGGGGAATTACAATGCTATTAGGCAGGAACTGGGGAGCATAAATTGGGAACAGATGTTCTCAGGGAAATGCACGACAGAAATGTGGAGGTTGTTCAGGGAGCACTTGCTGCGACTGCTGGATAGGTTTGTCCCGATGAGGCAGGGAAGGGATGGTAGGGTGAAGGAACCTTTGATGACAAGAGATGTGGAACAGCTAGTCAAGAGGAAGAAGGAAGCTTACTTAAGGTTGAGGAAGCCAGGATCAGACAGGGCTCTAGAGGGTTACAAGGTAGCCAGGAAGGAACTGAAGAATGGACTTAGGAGAGCTAGAAGGGGACATGAAAAAGTCTTGGCGGGTAGGCGTTCTACACTTATGTGAGGAACAAGAGGATGGCCAGAGTGAGGGTAGGGCCGATCAGGGATAGTGGAGGGAACTTGTGCCTGGAGTCGGAGGAGGTAGGGGAGGTCCTAAATGAATACTTTGCTTCAGTATTCACTTGTGAGAGGGACTTGGTCGTTTGTGAGGACAGCGTGGAACAGGCTGATATGCTCGAACAGGTTGAGGTTAAGAGGGAGGATGTGCTGGAAAATTTGAATGATATGAGGACAGATAAGTCCCCGGGGCCAGACGGGATATACCCAAGGATATTACGGGAAGCGAGGGAAGAGATTGCTGCACCTTTGGCGATGATCTTTGCGTCTTCACTGTCCACTGGAGTAGTACCGGATGATTGGAGGGTGGCAAATGTTGTTCCCTTGTTCAAGAAAGGGAATAGGGATAACCCTGGGAATTATAGACCAGTCAGTCTTACGTCGGTAGTGGGCAAATTATTGGAGAGGATTCTGAGAGACAGGATTTATGATTATTTGGAAAAGCATAGTTTGATTAGAGACAGTCAGCATGGCTTTGTGAGGGGCAGGTCATGCCTCACAAGCCTTATTGAATTCTTTGAAGATGTGACAAAACACGTTGATGAAGGAAGATCAGTGGATGTGGTGTATATGGATTTTAGCAAGGCGTTTGATAAGGTTCCCCATGGTAGGCTCATTCAGAAAGTAAGGAGGCATGGGATTCAGGGAAAGTTGGCTGTCTGGATACAGAATTGGCTGGCCCATAGAAGACAGAGGGTGGTAGTAGATGGAAAGTATTCAGCCTGGAGCTCGGTGACCAATGGTGTTCCGCAGGGATCTGTTCTGGGACCTCTGCTCTTTGTGATTTTTATAAATGACTTGGATGAGGAAGTGGAAGACTGGGTTAGCAAGTTTGCCGATGACACGAAAGTTGCTGGAGTTGTGGATAGTGTGGAAGGCTGTTGTAGGTTGCAACAGGACATTGACAGGATGCAGAGCTGGGCTGAGAAGTGGCAGATGGAGTTCAACCTGGAAAAGTGTGAAGTGATTCATTTTGGAAGGTCAAATTTGAGTGCGGAATACAGGCTTAAAGACAGGATTCTTGGTAGTGTGGAGGAACAGAGGGATCTTGGGGTCCATGTGCATAGATCGCTCAAAGTTGCCACCCAAGTTGATAGTGTTATTAAGAAGGCGTATGGTGTGTTGGCTTTCATTAACAGGGGGATTGAGTTTAAGAGCCGCGAGGTTATGCTGCAGCTCTGTAAGACCCTGGTTCGACCACACTTGGAATATTGTGTTCAGTTCTGGTCGCCTCATTATAGGAAGGATGTGGAAGCTTTAGAGAGGGTGCAGAGGAGATTTACCAGGATGCTGCCTGGACTGGAGGGCATGTCCTACGAAGAAAGATTGAGGGAGCTGGGGCTTTTCTCATTGGAGCGAAGAAGGATGAGAGGTGACTTGATAGAGGGGTACAAGGTGATGAGAGGCATAGATAGAGTGGATAGCCAGAGACCTCTTCCCAGTGTGGTAAGGGCTATTACCAGGGGGCGTAATTTTAAGGTAATTTGAGGAAGGTTTCAGGGAGATGTCAGAGGTAGGTTCTTTACAGAGAGAGTGGTGGGTGCGTGGAATGCGCTGCCAGCGGTAGTAGTAGAAGCAGATACATTAGGGGCATTTAAGCGACTCTTGGATAGGTACATGGATGATAGTAGAATGAAGGGTAGGTAGTTAGTTTGATCTTAGAGTAGGTTAAAGGTTCGGCACAACATCGTGGGCCGAAGGGCCTGTACTGTGCTGTACTGTTCTATGTTCTATGTTCTATGATGTAAATGCGTTGGAAGCAGTTCAGAGAAGGTTTACTAGACTAATAGCTGGAATGGGTGGGTTGTCTTCTGAGGAAAGGGTGGACAGGCTAGGCTTGTATCCACTAGAGGTTAGAAGAGTAAGAGGTGACTTGGTTGAAACATGTAAGATTCTGAGGGGTCTTGGCAGGGTGGATGTGGAAAGGATGTTTCCTCTTTTGGGAGAATCTAGAACTAGGGATCACTATTTAAAAATAAGGGGTCGCCCATTTAAGACAGAAATGAGGAGAAATTTTTTCTCTCAGACGGTCGTGAGTCTTTGGAACTCTCTTCCTCAAAAGGTGGTGGAAGCAGAGTCTTTGAATATTTTTAAGGCAGAGGTAGATAGATTCTTGATAAGCATGGGGGTGAAAGGTTATTGGGAGTAGGCGGGAATGTGGAGTTGAGATTACAATCAGATCAGCCATGATTTTGTTGAATGGCAGAGCAGGCTGAAGGAGTTCAGTGGCCTACTCCTGCTCCTAATTCATATGTTCTTATGTTCATATGAAGGTTGTCAATAACCTTCATTTCATATCCAATGGAACTCGCGAAATGCCACTTATCACATCATGCTTCATGAAGACAGTACTTTTGGATAACTTTGCCAAACTTTCGTCCACTGAGGACATCGGATGTGCCACAGTCTCACTGAGTTATGTCTACACAAATGCAAAGATCACCGTTAGGTTTAGGAACTAGAACCATTCCCGAACACCATTCTGTAGGTTCAGTAACAGGAGAAATTACTCCCATCATAATAAAGAAAAATACTGCAGATGCTGGAAATCTGAAATAAAAACAGAAAGTGCTGGAAATACTCAGCAGCTCTGGCAGCATCTGTGGAGAGAGAAACAGAATTAACGTTTCAGGTCTGTGACCTTTCATGATGAAAGCGTGCCTACATTTTCTTGTTCGGATCCCCACCCCAGAAGTGAGTCTGATTGACAGGCTTGGTTTCCAGGCAGGCGAGGAGCACTCCGAAGCAGGCTGCAGCTTTAGGTAAGGAGCCTGCAGCTGCTAGTGGGAATGTGGGTGTGGGGGTGTGTCTGATGCACGTCCAGGGTGGAGAAGTGCAATCCTGAGGGGGGATCAATTCCCAACCTAAGGGTGAGGGACCGATCCCTGATGGGGGGGAGGAGGGGGCAGGATCTAGTACTAGGGTTCCGATCCCAGGGAAGCAGGCAATTTTGGAGGGCCGGGGAGAAGGGCCCCTGCACCTTCTGGTCCACAAGTGTAAAGGACTTGCCTTCTCCCCAAAGCAGTCCTCGTCTCCCTTGAGCTACTAGATTTCCTGAACCCTGGGAATCCCAGGGTTAAACCTGTAAGGGAAGTTAAATGTGAGGCTCCCAGCCTCATTATAATATTTAAATGGCCAACCCACCTTCTGGGAGCAGGTGGGCTGTCCGCCCCACCCCATTGCTGTTAAACCCAGAAGTGGGTGGGTTAGAGGTGGGTTCGGTTCAGGTTTGAGATTTTAAAAACTTTTACATCTCACCCAAGCCTCACTGACCTGACTTTGGAGGTTAAAATTCACCCCATCCTTTCCATTCCTTGAGTCCCACAAAATTCAAAGAGTGAATTAAAGGCATACACACAAACAGGAAATAAATCACTCGGCTAAGTGGATCTGGTTCCCAAGGCTCTAGAGCTCGTATGTTTCTCAGGACATGGCTGAGAACCCCAAGATTGCCCATGTAAGTTAAAGCTGGATTCTCTCAAGTGGTTCTCTTGGCTTATATTGGAAATGTGCTCCAAATTATCTCTGCCAAAAACAATTACCATACTACATTTCCCATAAAATATAAAAATGCAGATTCTTTCCAGTTTTATATATACAGCCCTGATTGTCCTGGGGTTTGCCCAGCCAATATCTGTCAGACTGAATTCAACAGTTAGGATAATGTAACTTAATGTGCAGTTCATAGGCAAATCTTGAACACCAATGTGAAGACCGTTCAGGAGAAATCTGAACTCATAGTTCTCTATCTCATCCTTTTCAACCTATGCGCTTTTTATTATCACATGACAGAACATATTTATATCCTGCTGGTTAAATGTTACTTATTAGTATGTTACTAAGACATTACAGAGCATTTTACAGAGTCTGCTTTTACACTTAGGAACCATTAGGTGTATTCGGGGCATGGTTTGATGTTTGAAAATAATTTAATACATCAGTACTGTGTCTGATATTACTGGCATCCATAATGATCACACTATTACCTTCAGCATCTTAACTCGCAATTGCTTTAGGTTAGGATACTGGTCAGATGATAATTGAAATTGTTCAAGTTTGCCACCTCGATGATCTTGAATGAATGTTTGGCCTATGTCAATGAAAATCATGTGTTATGGTAAACGCCTGAAAATGGAGACTCAAGCCAAATCCAAAGATAAGAATGGTATGAATTAGCTGAACTTTCTGAACAGGTTAAACAAATTATCAAATATAAAGATTTGCTTTCGAGTTAAAAATTGCATTGCAATTCACAAAACACGAGGTGCAGTGGACTACGTTAACAAAATTAAAAACATTTCACGTGCTCCAAATTGTTAAAAAAATCAATGCCTGCAACTCAAAGTAAAAAGAAAAGAAATAGTTGCATTTATGTTGTGCCTTTCGCGAGCACTGGACGTCTCAAAGTGCTTTACAGCCAGTGAAGTGCAATCCTGAGGGGGGATCAATTCCCAACCTAAGGGTGAGGGACCGATCCCTGATGGGGGGGAGGAGGGGGCAGGATCTGGTACTAGGGTTCCGATCCCAGGGAAGCAGGCAATTTTGGAGGGCCGGGGAGAAGGGCCCCTGCACCTTCTGGCCCACAAGTGTAAAGGACTTGCCTTCTCCCCAAAGCAGTCCTCTTTACACTTTTGAAGTGTAGTCACTGTTGTAATGTAGGAAATGTGGCAGCCAATTTGATCACAGCAAACTCCACAAATATCAATGTGATAATAACCAGATAATCTGTTTTTGTGATGTTGATTAAGGGATAAATATTGGCCAGGACACCAGAGATAACTCCACTGCTCTTCTTCAGAATAGGGCCATGGGATCTTCTCCATCTGAGAGAGCAATGGGGCCTCAGTTTAACGTCTCATCTGAGAGATGGCACCTCCGGCAGTGCAGCATTCCTTCAGTACTGCAATGGACTGTCAATCTTGATTTTTGTACTCAAGACCTCGAGTGGGATTTGAACCCACAAACTTCTGACTCAGAGGCGAGCCAAAGCTGACAGAAAAGTGTCAAGATAATAGTGAATGCAATAATAATCCATACCAGACAAAATAATCTGCAATTCCAGGAAAAAAAAACTTATTTTGTCACAGCAGACAATAAGAAAACAATTCCATATATTCAACAAGAAAAACAGCACTTCCTCAAATTCAATCTGCTAAATGTGAAATACAGTAGTAGTGGGGTATAATGTCTTTTGTAATCAGGTTAACAGGATTTTGTAAAGTTCTGAAACTATGGGCTGCATTTTACTGGCCCCTCGACGCCACGAGTCGCGGCGCGGCGCGGGGGCCGGTAAAATTCTGCGGGGAGAGGCCCGCCTCAACCTGCAATGCTGCCTGATGGTGGGCCCTTCATCTCCATATATAAATTAACATTAATGATATTCAAATTTACTTACCTGCAGGCGGCGGCTGTCCCCACCGATTTTACGGCCCATGTTCGGCCTTCACGCGCCTTCGGAACTCCCCACGGAGTTCCAAGGCAAGAACCTGGTGGGGAGGGGGGAGGAATAACATTTTCAGGGCAGGAGGGGTGGAGGAGCGAGGAAATCAATTTTGATTGGATGTGGGGATGGTGGGAAGGGGTTGAAGGGCGAAAGGTTGATGGTTGGGTATTTGAAAAATCAATTGTTGGACATTTCGGGCAATGAAATGACCATTGGGGGGGTTGGGGAAGGACCTTCATCACTTAATTTTATGTTTAATAAAAATTACTAATGATTTCCCTTTAAAAATTAAAATTAATGGTAAGTGCTGCCCCTCTACGTCATCGGAGGTGGCCGCTCCGCCCCCTCTATTTAAATGAGCCCCTGCGCGTAATATCACGGGGGTTCAGGGACGGCGCATCCGCGCAGGATGCATGCCGCCATTAGAGTGCACCATCACGAACTGCGGCACACTCGTAAAATTCAGGCCTATATGTAGATTTGTGTGTTCACATTTCTCTGTGACACGTGAACTAAGTAAATCATTTTCTGCCTCTCTGACATCTGCAATATTTCTTCAGCATTTCCAAAGCAAGTTCAGTCCAAAGTTCTCAAAGGGGAAATAAATTCTCAGAGTACTTTTGTTCAAAGCACTTACCTTGTTGTAGAATAAAATGACTCATCTCGTTTTTTTCAAAAAAGTATTAGTTTTGTTGCTAACATGGAGGCACTCGGTTAGAATCCCCCTCCTTTCTAAGCCATTTGAGTGACCTCAGTATAGGGAGAGCCAGCACATCCTGGAGAAACTCCACTGCAAAGAGTGAGTAAGTTTTCTTATTGGCTGCAAGTTGTTTCAGACTTTTCCAGCATTGAAGTCAAATGCAACTATACTGATTTTTTTTAAGGTCATGCCATTAGCGGGTGGCTTATTTGGGACAAGTGACAAGAAGAAATCAAACCTCAGTCACCAGATGATGAATTGCAGTGCTGCATTCCAAGCAAAATCGTTTCTTGGCAAAGTTTTGGGAAAGATTTATACATGGTGAGAATGGCATCAGGAAAATAGCTGATTAGTAGATTGCAGTCAATTATATTATTTTAAACCTTAATAGCTCAATGATTAATAATTCATTAAAGAGAATTGTGCAATATGTGTTCTGATGCTTTCTCACTTTCCTGCAGTACAATATGTTGATTTTCACGTGGCTTCCATACATAGAAATAACATACAGACATATATAACTGCTTTTTTTGATTATATTAACTTGCAAATGTTAGAATGATAGTATTGTTCAATATTCTTATTAGCTGTGTTGATGTCTTGAATTTAATGAATAGAAATATTGCATTACTGCATTTTTTGCATAATCTATTTGTGTGAATATTAATACCTCTCTGTCCATTCCAAGAATTCCTGTTCAGCAAATCATCTGTTCGCAGGCAACAGCATATCAGTCAACTGAAGCTCTGAGGTAACCTGCTGACATTCTAGGATATAGCTTTAACCCAGAGGTTTAATTCCCTGTTCCACAGACACCCTCACCCACAGTGATTAAGCTGCACTGGGTACTTGTCATTATAATGACCAAGAACAAAATGGATGTTTGACATATAATAGTTAATGTCATGAAAAGAGAACAGAATGCAGCCTGATTCTGCATATTATGTCAGTGCTTTCATTTTTATTTAATTGGATATTAGACTGCCAGTCTGGGAATGTTAACTTTTAGTACAAATGGGCCCTTTCTTTGCATTGGCAAGCGTAAAGGTATTTCGGCAGATTTGTGATATTAAGGCAACCATTCTCTCTTGAGTCATTAACGCTGTAGAGCCCAGTCCACCAAGCATATTAACTCGCCACTGGCAGTAAGTTAAAACATAAGTCAGCAGTATTTTCTTTAAAAATTTCAAGTTTAATGCTCCAGTAAGTGGGAATAAGAGCAAAAGGAAAATGAATTTTGAGATAATCCAGTTGATAGGGTCTGGTCAGATCTGGCAATGATGGCTAACCCAATTGTACATCAGATAATAAGAACAAGAAATGCTGGAAATACTCAGCAGGTCTGGCAGCATCTGTGGAGAGAGAAACAGAGTTAACGTTTCAGGTCAGTGACCCTTCATCAGAACTGGCAAATGTTAGAAATGTTATAGGTTTTAAGCAAATAAAGCAGGGTTGGGCTAGAGATAACAAGGCAAGTTGTTGATCGGACAGAGGGTCACAGAGAATAACTGACAAGAAGGTCATGGAGCAAAGGCAAATGGTGTGTTAATGGTGTGGTGAAAGACAAAGCGTTAGTGCAGAGAGGGTGTTAATTGACAGAAAAATGAACAGCCCTGGGCTAAACCACAAACATTTAAAAAAATGGGTAGGCACATGGTAAAAAAAATGAATGATGAAACAAACTAAAATGAACAAATAAAAAAGAAAAAATAACAAAATAAAAAGAGGGGCACATCATGCTCTGAAATTATTGAACTCAATGTTCAGTCTGGTAGGCTGTACTGTGCCTAATCGGTAAAGGAGATGCTGCTCCTCAAGCTTGCAGTGAGATTCACTGGAACACTGCAGAAAGCCCAGGACAGAAATGTTGGCATGAGAGCAGGGGGGGGGATGTTGAAATGGCCAGCAACCAGAAGCTCAGGGTCATGCTTTCGGACTGAGCAGAGGTGTTCCGCAAAGTGGTCATCCAATCTGCGTTTGGTCTCTTCAATGTATAGGAGACCGCATTGTGAGCAGCGAATACGGTATACTAAATTGAAAGAAGTACATGTGAATCACTGCTTCACCTGAAAGGAGTGTTTGGGGCCTTGGATGGTGAGGAGAGAGGAGGTAAAAGGGGAGGTATTACACCTCCTGCAATTGCAGGGGAAGGTGCCATGGGAAGGGGACAAGGTATTGGGGGTAATGGAGGAGTGGACCAGGGTGTAGCAGGAAGGAATGATCTCTTTGGTACATCAGATACCCTTGGTCTTGAGGAGTGAAAGTAGGAAACAAAACTGGGGAATGACCAAGGGGGGAGTGAGTACAGGTTTTGCTGGGAACAAGTGCATCAAAGGTAGTTGTGAGAGAGAGACTGAGCAGATAAACAGCTGCAAAGGTATTGTGGTGACTGAAGAGCTAAAAGTTTGACCATTGGAAGCTTGAAAGTTTGTGACTTGGGAGGGAATTTTTTCCAAGGATGGATGCAGAATAACGTGGAGTTGGAAGAGGTAAGAGAATGTGAACGGTGATGTGATACAGGGAAGTGATCTGTGATGCCTTGTCTTTTATCAAGACAATGGGAGTAGAGAGCCCATATGAGATAGCAAGATCAAATGGGTATTGTTATAATCAGGTGAGGAAGGGTCAAAAGGCTCCCCTTTTGTCCATCTCCTTGTCTGACCACAACAGGGTTTATTTGTTTTAAACGGTGAACGTGCTTACCAAATCAGTGTGTTTAACCCTTTATGTGCTATGATCATAAAAAAACAATCGGACAGGTTTTCTTGAGTTTAAACAAGAAAGAGGTTAGTTTATTGTACTTTAAAATCTAAACCCTATGTCATGCTCCTGTTTTTGTTTCCTCGGGAAATATAGAGGTGTGCCTTTCAGGCGATAAGAGATCAGTACATCTTTAAGACAGCAAGCTTCAGAAGTTACCGAGTAAAGGTGCATCTTGGTTACCTAGATGCAGCCATACAGAGAGAGAGAATAGGACATACAATGTGACCGTTGACTTTGAAATTAGCTGGAAAAAACTGTTTGTTCAGAGACAGTTGACACAGCTGTGTGTTAGCACCTGAAGGAGGGCTCTCAGACCCTTTAAACTGAAGGAAGAAAAAATTAGTATGTTTATTTATCTCTCAAAATTCTAAAAAAAGTTAAGCCAGAATGATTCTTTTGAAAGTGGTAGTGAATTGTTGATCTGCTGTATTCATCGTTGGAAAAAGAAGAGTAATAATTCAACTGCTGAACTAGAATACTGAATTTCCTATTGTTGAAGAACTTGTTTTTTCCCCATCGGACAACTGAGAAGACTTCAAACAACCTTGGACTGTGTCTACATTGAAGATTCAATTTCGTAAAGAATGTAAATCAACAAAGATTTAATTGATATTTCTAAGTTTCAGGCAGTTAATAAAACATCAAACTACCATAGTTTGGATGTATGTATGCGAATGCGGGACTTCGATTCTTTAAATACGTTATAAGGTCTTTAGATATTGGTTTATCTTAGTAGTGTTTAAGATTTTAGTTTTTTTTTAAATAAACAGTTAATTTGTTGATATCTAAAGATACCTGGTTTGGTTCGCCTCATTTAAGGATTACTAGATTGGTTCAATTCGGTTGGTGGCTTTCTTTGATTTGGAAAACTTTAAGATATGTATGATGTGACCTGTGGGGCGACGGGACTGAATTGACAGTGCGTTACTCCCACCACAGTCAGAATTATATATATATTGATTGGTGGCTTTGTCTTGAGCAGTCATGCCATAACACCTATCTAAGTACAATAATAAAACTACATTGCAACTTTCACACACACACGCACGCACGCACACACACAAGAATCACACACACACAAATAGGTGATAAGGAATAGTTTGGGTTGGATTAGAGTCCAGAACAAATAAAAATAATATACAGTCTGTGGGGTCTGGTAATTCAGTTGTCTTTCGACTGAAGTTATGATCATGAAGTCTCTGGCTGGTAGAAGTGCACTTTGTAGCTGGCCTACCTGGATCAGGTTTTTCTTGGAGACAGTGATGTAGGTGGCTTTCTACCCTGTCTGTAGCGATGATAGGCTTGGACAGGATTCGGAGCTTGCAGTATATCTGGAGAAAGAGAGAGAGAGAACGAGAGACAGCCTCATCCAAGGCTTGCACGGTTAGCTTTCCAAGTTTGTCTACTGTGTGTATCAAAAATCCAAATTTTACAGACTGGGGAGACTATCACATGGTTCTCTCAATACTTTTTTTTCAATGATGTGCAAAGTCTAAAACCCAAATCTCTCTCAGGTTGTATTGTGTCAGTATTTGCTCCCTGGAGGCTTTGAATGTCCTCCTAACGAAGATGATACTGGATAATCTACTGAGCTATCCAAGCCATTTTCCTGGATGGGAACTTTGTTAGCCATGCGTCTCCAATTCGATGTCCTGGAATGTGAGGTATTTCAATGCAAAGTGTGGTGGCCATCTTGGGTGCCAGCTTTTTAAAAGTTAAATGTAGGATTCCAATCGATTAATTTAAAAATCCTCATTCAGCTTAGCATGTTTTCTTGACAGTATCCATGATAATGAGTGGGAGTTTATATGGAGGGTCAGGTTAAGGTAAAACAGGAGGGCAGTAAAATCACAAGAGAGAGGGCAAGATTAGTTGAAAAGGAGATTGAAATCATTAAGGATAATGAATCATGAGTGTAGTGGTTAAGGGAGGAAAGGAGTGAGGATAATTCAGTGAGAAACTCGGGGTGGACTTTGGGGGATGATAGAGAATGTTAAAGTTGGAACAAGGGGACGTGTTCACATGAGGTGAAAGTACCAGAGGAGTTGTAGGAGAGACCAACGTGAGATTTGGTGATAGTGGCCACATTGCCGCCACAATGGTTTGGCAGGACAGGTGTTGGAAGGTATAGCCAGGCAGCAAGGTTTTAGTAAGGTAGTGGAGTCAGTTTCCAGCTCACCATCTTGTGTAAAATTCTTACAGATTTAGAATGGTCACTCACACATAGTACACTCATACTGTGGGTCTTACTGCTGTGGTATTGTGTGGATGATGTAGTTTATCTCAGCTGCAGCCTCCTCCTCATATATGTTGCACTTTTCCAAAGTGTCCATTCAGAATAATAGGTTAGGTGGTATATATTGGAACAGGCAACCATGTTGGGGAAACTGCTTGGTACTGCTACATAATGATATAATGTACCATATGGTTTAAATACCTTTGTTATATTGCAAATTCTGTCAGGTGGCTTAGGTCTGCCAGAGGGCCTTGCTAAAATCTGGTCCTACACTAACTTACAAACTTTGTCTACAGTCTTTCAAAGTTCAGAATGCGCAATGTTATATGTTAATTGGATCTATTCCCTACACAATTCCTAAATGATTGATTGTTATTTCCAAGTCACCAATAATCAGTTACCACCATGTCAAACCCATAACAATCAATGCATCCTTAATTCACTTGCCACTAATTAAATGACAAAGTTTTCAACATTCTCAATATCTGATCTACACAAGCTATTGGGAGGAATAAATGTTAAGAAGGAGACAGGATAAGGATCTCTGCTTGCAGGTTTTGCATTTTTTTTTAAAAAGTTACATACAATTAAAATCACTAAAGATTTAACGATTAAGGAATTGAAAATTTTACTATCCGAATACTGCCAAGCAGAATGTTATAAACTACACAATAGGATTTTAGAGGAGCTAACTCTGCAATTTCTGATTTAGGCTTAACACAGCAATAACAGGTTAACTCAGTGAAGTAAAAACATCAAATCAGCCAATTATTAGGGGTGTCATGCAGCCCCTACCTGCCAAGAATGAGGCAAATTAATTTTGCCACATGGACATTAAATTTCAAATTGTTGCTGGGAAGAAGAGAAGGCCTGTGACAAGGGGTTGCCAGGCCCCTGGCTGGAAAGACATTTTTGCATATTAACAGACAGTGTTAAGGAACAAAGGAGATAGTCCCTGCTCCAATACAATCCACAAACAGACGTGGTCAAACCAGCTAGTCACATGACAGACGTACTTGACAGTCTGGGTTTTATTTTCTGAATTATACAGTCTTAAACTAAGAGCTGGGAGAAAGCTGTTTGCTCCTGGATTGAAAAGACCTCTCCTAGCTGGCTCACCACAGCCTCTCCTGTCTTCTCTCATCTCTTTCTCATGGAACTGAATCCACTAAAGACAGATGAACCCCAAGAGAGAAAAGTCTCCTACAGCGAACAAGGTTTAAGAGGAATACTGGGCTCCAACGAAAAGCAAGATATGCCTACAATCAAGGATTCTACAGTAAGCTCAAAGACCCATAACAAAATCTCTTCGGATATTGCCTCAAACCTTTTCCACTTTATTTCTTCTGCTCTTTTCTGTCTCTATTTGCATGTGTGTATCACAAATGAATGCTAACGTGGGTGTGTCTTATATCCGTAGGCGTCAACCGAATTAGAGTTTAAGTTTAATAAAATCTCACCTTTCTTCTTTAAACCTAAGAAAGCCTGTTTGTGCTCATTTCTTTACCTTATAATTGGAAAGCGGTGAACAAGGATTCACCAAGGGGGAGCTAAAAACACAGTGTGCTTAAAATCAAAACCCTGTACAGTAAGACCAGTTGAAGGTTGAAAGGGACCCCGAGACCTGGTCGTAACAGGGGACAGATCCAATTAACTTCAGTGAGTCTGTATATTCCAATATTTCAGACCTCATACACCACCAGCGCTATAAGTCACAGCTGGAACAGATCTTATTACTGCTGAGACCTAGGGCAATACATTTAAAGACATTTTAAAACATGGCAGAATTTTCATGAGTAAAATTCTAAAATAATGAAACAACAGCATCTCTCACGGACAAAATGCCAATTACTCACCAAAGCTAGTGACAAAATTAGATAAACACAATTACAAATAAAGAGTGCCCTTCAGTTCCTCCAGTAAAGCGATTCTCTTAAATTCACTTATGTCTATATCTCAGTCTCTCACTGTCGATTCTGATTCAGCTCTGACAAGATAATTAACAAAAAGTGTTTCTGCAAAAAGTTGAGCAGTTGTTACTGCATGTATTATTCAGTTATAAGATGCTTAGTCACTATCTGTAAGATAACCAATTTATGTCCAGTCCAAATCTTTACATGTTAGCAAAGGTGCACTTTTAATGTAATTATATGATATAGATAATTTTCAAATGGCATTGGCCACTCGGGTTATCAGCCCTGCAACTGGATAGTAAATGATGCACATTGCTGTTACTGATCTTTGACATACTTGTAAAATGTGTCCTTTAATCCAATTTGCAGAAAAAAATAAAATCAGTTAATGACAGTTTCTAACATGGTCATTGAAACAAAATAAATTGTTACTATGTCTTCCCAGACAGTTTATAAATCTGCAAATGCAGCAAGGATTTTGTTAAGGAATTATAGACAGTTAATCAGAGCTTACAGTTTATTAAAGCTATCTGTTACATTGTATTTACTAACTATTGTATATGGGTCAGCAGCATCTTGATTTAAAACCTTAGGAACATAAGAGCAGGAGTATTAAGAATTTTGTGTGTTTAGGTGGAGTGTTAACTAGCTTTTGACTCACAAGGTACAAACTCTGGCTTCTTAATCAAGATGATTTGCAGATGACACCAAAATTGGTGGTATAATGGACAGTGAAGAAGGTTGTCTAAGGTTACAACAGGATATAGATCAACTGGGAAAGTGGGCAAGGGATTGGCAAATGGAATTTAACACAGTCAAGTGCGAAGTGATGCATTTTGGGAAGTTAAACCAGGGCAGGACATATACAGTGAATGGCAGGGCCCTGGAGAGTGTTGTTGAGCAGAGAGACCTTGGGATGCAAATACATA
Organism: Heterodontus francisci; assembly: GCF_036365525.1. Lineage (NCBI taxonomy): Eukaryota > Metazoa > Chordata > Chondrichthyes > Heterodontiformes > Heterodontidae > Heterodontus > Heterodontus francisci. The sequence goes on along the minus strand of NC_090374.1, from coordinate 129,969,507 downwards.
GTTCCCTGAAGCTGGCAACACAGGTAGACAGGGTAGTGAAGAAGGCGTATGGCATGCTTGCCTTCATCGGCCGAGGCATTGAGTACAAGAGTTGGGACGTCATGTTACAGTTGTACATAACGTTGGTTAGGCCGCATTTGGAGTATTGTGTGCAGTTCTGGTTGCCGGACTACGGGAAAGATGTGATTAAGCTAGAGAGGGTGCAGAAAAGATTTGGAGGGCTTGAGTTATAAAGAGAGATTGGATAGGCTGGGTCTGTTTTCCCTGGAGCGAAGGAGGCTGAGAGGGGACATGATAGAGATATATAAAATTATGAGAGGCATAGATAGGGTAGATAGCCAGAGTCTGTTTCCCATGGCAGGGGTGACTAAAACTAGAGGGCATAGATTTAAGGTGAGAGGGAGGAGGTTTAAAGGGGATCAAAGGGGTAAATCTTTCACACAAAGAATAGTGGGTATCTGGAATTAGCTGCCCGAGGAGGTGGTGGAGGCAGGAACAGTAGCAACATTTAAGAGGCATCTGGACAGGTACTTGAATGAGCAAGGCATAGAGGGATATGGAATTAATGCAGGCAGGTGGGATTAGTACAGATAGGCATTATAGTCGACATGGACATGGTGGGCCGAAGGGCCTGTTTCTATGCTGTACGACGCTATGGCTCTATAGAGATTTTTTATTTTATTTTGTTTAGAGATACAGCACTGAAACAGGCCCTTCGGCCCACCGAGTCTGTGCCAACCAACAACCACCCATTTATACTAACCCTACAGTAATCCCATATTCCCTACCACCTACCTACACGAGGGGCAATTTTATAATGGCCAATTTACCTATCAACCTGCAAGTCTTTAGATGTGGGAGGAAACCAGAGCACCTGGCAAAAACCCACGCGGTCATAGGGAGAACTTGCAAACTCCGCACAGGCAGTACCCAGAATCGAACCTGGGTCCCTGGAGCTGTGAGGCTGCGGTGCTAACCACTGCGCCACCTTGCCGCCCAAATTAAGTACAGCAAGAATATACAAGCAATACCTAACCTACAACAGTAGTTATACAGCAGGATATATGGTCCTCGGTCCTGACCATCCGAGCTGTGGCACCATCTTCTTTCTTGAGGTGTTCTGTTGACTCTAGGTTGGTTTCTTGAATCGGTGTGCGCCGAGTTGTCCCAGCACCTGTCATTTATGGCCCCCTCCAGGGGTTCCTTCCTTCCATATTAGGTTATAGTCCACCTTAATGGGCGGCGCAGTGGTTAGCACCGCAGTCTCACAGCTCCAGGGTCCCGAGTTCAATTCTGGGTACTGTCTGTGCAGAGTTTGCAAGTTCTCCCTGTGACCGCGTGGTTTTTCGCCAGGTGCTCTGGTTTCCTCCCACTGCCAAAGACTTGCAGGTGATAGGTAAATTGGTCATTGTAAATTGCCCCTAGTGTAGGTAGGTGGTAGGGAATATGGGATTACAGTAGGGTTAGTATAAATGGGTGGTCCTTGGTCGGCACAGACTCGGTGGGCCGAAGGGCCTGTTTCAGTGCTGTATCTCCAAATAAATTAATTAATTAATCCTTTGATTCATCAGGTTTAATCTCACCTTCTGTACATTGTCTCTTTTTGATCTGGTTATAGTAATCAGATTATAGCAGATATGATCCTACCCTCTGAACGTTGTCTCTGCAGACAGTTTGATGGCCCAGTCATTGTCATACAATGGGGAATGTTTGCTGTCAATTCAAGTCTTGAATGGTCTCTGAATATCTTTAATTGCATTACCATCCTTCGTGAGGCCTACCAAGTCTATCCCTTATTGTGACTGACTCTGTCTTAGTTTGAAATGCAGAATGGACATCCAGTCTCATGGCAACACGACTTCTGGTGTGGTGATGAAAATAAACACTGTCCTCCACCTTCTCCTCACTACAGTAGACCAATATACATTTCACATTTAACAATATGATTCAAAGCACAAAGTCCACAACTTAGTTGTAATCTAATACATTGATATATTTATATAAAGTATAACTATTCCCGTACATAACCGCAACATTTAAAACATAGCATCTCATGTGAGCTTTATCAGACCATAACTTATATAAATTCATCTAACAGATAAAACGTAGCAGGTGTTAACCCTGTAGTTCCTACAAGTAGGCCATTCAGCCCATCGAGTCTGCTCCACCATTCAGTATGATCATGGCTGATCATCCACTTCAATACCTTTTCCCCACACTATCCCCATATCCCTTTATGTCATTGGTATTTAGAAATCTGTCAATCTCTACTTTAAACATACTCAATGACTGAGTTTCCACAGACCTCTGGGGTAGAGAATTCCAAAGATTCACAACCCTCTGAGTAAAGAAATTTCTCTTCATCTCTGTCCTAAGTGGCTTCTCCCTTATTTTGAAGTTGTGTCCCCTGGTTCTAGACTCCCCAACCAGGGGAAACATCTTACCTGCATCTACCCTGTCTATCCCTTTAAGTATTTTGTAGGTTTCAATGAAATCACCTCTCATTCTTTGAAACTCTAGAGAATACAGGCCCAGTTTCCCTGATCTCTCTTCATAGGACAGTCACGCCATCCCAAGAATAAGTCTGGTGAACGTTTGTTGCATTCCCACTGTGGCAATAATATCCTTCCGAAAGTAAGGGGACCAAAACTGTATACTCACTATGTGCGGTCTAACCAAGGTTCGATACAATTGAAGCAAGACTTCGCTACTACTGTGCTCAAATCCTCTTGCGATAAAAGCTAACATACCACTAGCCTTCTTAATTGCTTGCTGCACCTGCATGTTAGCTTTCAATGACTTATTGACGAGGACACCCAAGTCCCTTTGTACATCTACACCTTCCAAACTCTTACCATTTAAGAAATACTCTACATGAGCGGGAGGTGGTAGCATAATGGTATTATCACTGGACTAGTATCCCAGAGACCCAGGGTATTTCTCTGGGGACATGAGTTTGAATCCCACCACAGCAGAAGGTGGAATTTGAATTCAATTAATAAATCTGGAATTAAAGCTAGTCTAATGATAGCCCTGAAACCATTGTTGATTGTTGTCAAAACCCATCTGGTTCACTAATGTCCTTTAAGGAAGGAAATCTGCTGTCCTTACCTGGTCTGCCCTACATGTAACTCTAGACCCACAGCAATGTGGTTGATTCTTAAATGCCCTCTGAAATGGCTCAGCAAGCCATTCAGTTGCACCTCATCGCTACGAAGTCAATAAAACAGAATGAAACCGAATGGACAACCCGGCATCGACCAAGGCACTGGAAATGACAACGGCAAACCCAACCCTGTCGACCCTGCAAAGTCCTCCTTACTAACAAAGTTGGTCGAGCTGTCACACAGACTAGTCAAACAACAGCCTGACATAGTAATACTCACGGAATCATACCTTACAAACAATGGCCCAGACACTGCCATCGCCACCCCTGGGTGCGTCCTGTCCCACTGGCAGGACAGACCCAGAAGAGGTGGCAGCACAGTGGTATACAGTCGGGAGGGAGTTGCCTCGGGAGTCCTCAACATTGACTCCAGACCCCATGAAGTCTCATGGCATCAGGTCAAACATGGGCAAGGAAACCTCCTGCTGATTATCACTTACCGCCCTCCCTCAGCTGATGAATCAGCATTCCTCCATGTTGAACACCACTTGGAGGAAGCACTGATGGAGTCAAAGGTGCAGAATGTACTCTGGGTGGGGGACTTCAATGTCACCAAGAGTGGCTTAGTAGCACCACTACTGACCAAGTTGCCCGAGTCCTAAAGGACGTAGCTGCAAGACTGGGTATGCAGCAGATGGTGAGGGAAAAACATACTTGACCTCGTCCTCACCAATCTGCCTGTTGCAGATGCATCTGTCCATGACAGCATTGGTGGGAGTGACCACCGCATTGTCACTGTGGAGACGAAGGATACACTCCATCTTGTCATGTGGCACTACCACCGTGCTAAATGGGATAAATTTTGAATAGATCTAGCAATGCGAAACTGGGCATCCATGAGGCACTATGGCCCATTAGCAGCAGCAGAATTGTACTCAACCACAATCTGTAACTTCATGGCCCGGCATATTCCCCACTCTACTGTTACCATCAAGCCAGGAGACCAACCCTGGTTCAATGAAGAGTGCAGGAGGGCATGCCAAGAGCAGCACCAGGCATACCTCAAAATGAGGTGTCAACCTAGTGAAGCTACAATCCAGGATTACTTGCATGCCAAACTGCGCAAGCAGCATGCGATAGATAGAACTAAACAATCCCGTAACCAATGGATCATAGAAACATAGAAAATAGGAGCAGGAGTAGGCCATTCGGCCCTTCGAGCCTGCTCCGCCATTCATTATGATCATGGCTGATCATCCAACTCAGTAACCTGTTGCTGCTTTCTCTCCATATCCTTTGATCCCTATCTCTCCAAGAGCTATATCTAACTCCTTCTTGAAAACATACAATGTTTTGCCCTCAACTGCTTTCTGTGGTAGCGAATTCCACAGGCTCACCACTCTCTGGGTGAAGTAATTTCTCCTCATCTCAGTCCTGAAAGGTTCACCCCGTATCCTTAGACTATGACCCCTGGTTCGGGACTCCCCCACCATCGGGAACATCCTTCCTGCATCTACCCTGTCAAGTTCTGTGAGAATTAGATCAGATCTAAGCTCTGCAGTCCTACCACATCCAGCCGTGAATGGTGGTGGACAATTAAACAACTAACTGGAGGAGGTGGCTCCACAAATAGCCCCATCCTCAATGACGGGGGAGCCCAGCACTTCAGTGCGAAAGATAAGGCTGAAGCATTTACAACAATCCTCAGCCAGAAGTGCCATGTTGATGATCCATCTCGGCCTCCTCCTGAAGTCCCTAGCATCACAGATACCAGACTTCAGCCAATTCGATTCATTCCGCGTGATATCAAGAAACAACTGAAAGCACTGGATACTGCAAAGTCTATGGGCCCTGACAATATTTTTTTAAAATTCATTCAGGGATGTGGGCGTCGCTGGCTAGGCCAGCATTTATTGCCCATCCCAAATTGCCCTTGAGAAGGTGGTGGTGGTCTTGAACCGCTGCAGTCCATTTGTAGTTGGTATACCCACACTGCTGTTAGGAAGGGAGTTCCAGGATTTTGACCCAGCGACAGTTAAGGAATCGTGATACAGTTCCAAGGCAGGATGGTGTGTGACTTGGAGGGGAACTTGCAGGTGGTGGTGTTCCCATGCAATATTCCGGCAATAGTACTGAAGACCTGTGCTCCAGAAATTGCCGTGCCCCTAGCCAAGCTGTTCCTGTACAGCTACAACACTGGCATCTACTCGATAATGTGGAAAATTGACCAGGTATGTCCTGTACACAAAAAGCAGGACAAGTCCAACCCGGCCAATTACTGCCCCATCAGTCTACTCCCAATCATCAGTAAAGTGATGGAAGGTCGACAGTGCTATCAAGCAGCACTTGCTTCGCAATAACCTGCTCAGTGGCGCTCAGTTTGGGTTCCGCTAGGTCCACTCAGCTCCTGACCTCATTACAGCCTTGGTTCAAACATGGAGAAAGGAGCTGAACTTAAGAGGTGAGGTGAGAGTGACTGCCCTGGACACCAAGGAGCCTCAGTAAAACTGAAGTCAATGGGAATCAGGGGGAAAACGCTCTGCTGGTTGAAGTCATACCGAGCGCAAAGGAAGATGGTTGTGGTTGTTGGAGGTCAATCATCTGAGCTCCAGGACGTCACTGCAGTAGTTCCTCAGGGTAGTGTCCTAGGCCCAACCATCTTCAGCTGCTTCATCAATGACCTTCCTTCAATCATAAGGTCAAAGATGGGGATGTTCGCAGATGATTGCACAATGTTCAGCACCATTCGCAACTCCTCAGATACTGAAGCAGTCCATGTAGAAATGCAGCAAGACCTGGACAATATCCAGTCGTGGGCTGATAAATAGCGAGTATCATTCACGCCACTCAAGTGTCAGGTAATGACCATCTCCAACAAGAGAGAATCTAACCATCTCCCCTTGACATTCAATGGTATTACGATCGTTGAATCCCCCACCATCAACATCCTGGGGGTTGCCATTGACTAGAAACTGAACTGGAGTAGCCATATAAATACTGTGGCAACAAGAGCAGGTCAGAGGCTAGGAATCCTGCAGTGAGTAACTCACCTCCTGACTCCCCAAAGCCTGTCCACCATCTACAAGTTACAAGTCAGGAGTGTGATGGAATACTCTCCACTTGCCTGGATGCGTGCAGCTCCAACAACACTCAAGAAGCTCGAAATCATCCAGGACAAAGCAGCCCGCTTGATTGGCATCCCATCCACATACATTCACTCCCTCCACCACTGACGCACAGTGGCAGCAGTGTGTACCATCTACAAGATTCACTGCAGCAACGCACCAAGGCTCCATAGACAGCATCTTCCAAACCCGCGACCTCTACCAACTAGAAGAACAAGGGCAGCAAATGCATGGGAACACCACCACCTGCAAGTTCCCCTCCAAGTCACACACCATCCTGACTTGGAACTATATCGCCGTTCCTTCACTCTTGTTGGGTCAAAATCTTAGAATTCCCTTCCTAACAGCACTATGGGTGTACCTACTTTACATGGACTGCAGCTGTTCAAGAAGTCAGCTCACCACCACCTTTTCAAGGGCAATTAGGGATGAGCAATAAATGCTGGCCTAGCTAGTAACGCTCACATCCCATGAATGAATAAAAAATAAATCTGTCCCTCCTACTAAAATGGATAACCTCACATTTTTCCACATTATATTCCATCTGCCACATTGTTGCCTATTCATTGAGTCTGTCCAAATGCCCTTGAAGCCGCTTTGCAGCTTCCTCACAACACACATTTCCACCTAGTTTTGTGTCATCTGCGAACTTGGAAATATTACATTTTGTCCCCACATCCAAATCATTGATATATATTGTGAACAGCTGGGCCCAAGTACTGATCCTTGCAGTACCCCACTAGTCACAGCCTGCCAACGCAAAAATGGTCCATTTCTTCTTACTCTTTGTTTTCTGCCAGTTAACCAATCTTTAATCCATGCCAGTTTATTACCTCCTATCCCATGTGCTTTCATTTTACTAACCAACCTCCTGTGGGGGACTTTATCAAAAGCTTTCTGAAAATCCAAGTATACTATGTCCACTGACTCCCCTTAATCAGTTCTATTAGTAATATCCTCAAAATACTCCAACAGGTTCGTCAAACATAACTTCCCATTCATAAATCCATGTTGACTATGCCCAAGCAGATCATTATTACCCAAGTGTCCATTTATCACATTCTTTAGAATAGATTCTAGCATTTTTCCTACTCCTGATGTAAGGCTAACAGGTCTGTAGTTCCCTGTTTTCTCTCTCCCTCCTTTCTTAAATAGTGGGGTGACATTTGCGACCTTCCAATCTGCAGGATCCGTTCCAGAATCTATAGAATTTTGGAAGATGATCACCAATGCATCCACTATCTCCATAGCTACCTCTTTCAATGCTCTGAGATGTAGAATATCAGGTCCTGGGGACTTATCAACCTTCAGCCCCATTAATTTCTCCAATACAACCGTCTTACTAATACTAATTTCCTTCAATTCCTCGTTCTCCCTAGTCACTTGGGTCTCTAATTCTGGGAGATTTCTTATATCTTCCTCAGTGAAGACAGACACAAAGTAATCATTTAGCTTCTTCTGCTATTTCTCTGTTCCCCATTATAAATTCTCCTGACTCTGCCAGTAATGGACCCACATTTGTCTTAGCCAAACGTTTCCTTTTTACGTACCTATAGAAGCTTTTACAGTCTGTTTTTATGTTTTTTGCTAGTTTACATTCATATTCTATTCTCCTTTTCTTTATCAATTTCTTTGTCCTTCTAAAATTCTCCCAATCCTCAGCTTTACTCCTATTTCTGTCAACTTTATAGGCTTGTTAGCAACGATTGACTGCCTTTACTTTTAGGGTTTTTGTGCCTTGAAGGAATGTATAGTTGCTGTAAACTATATAATAATTCTTTGAAGACTATCCATTGTCTATGCACTGTCATACCTTTTAATGTATTTTCACAATCCACCTCAGCCAATTTGCCCCTCACGCCTTCATAATTTCCTTTGTTCAAATTTAACACCCTGGCTTCAGATTGGACTACCTCACTTTCAAGCATCATGTAAAACTCTATCATATTATGGTCACTCATCCCTAAAGGTTCTTTTATAACAAGATTATTAATTAGCCCTTTCTCATTAGTTAATACTAGATCCAAAATAGTCTGTTCTCTCGTCGGTTCCTCAACATACTCCTCTAGAAAACCATCCCTAACACACTCCAGAAACTCATCCTCCACAGCATTAGTGTACATTAGGTTTAACCAGTCTATGTGCAGATTGAAGTCACCCATAATTACTTTATTACTTATGCTACATGCTTCTCTAATCTCCTGATTAATACCATACCCCACACTACCACTACTGTTCAGTGACCTATAAACAACTCCTATCAATGTTTGCTGCCACTTGCTGATTTTTAGCTCCACCCAAATAGATTCCACATTTTGTTCTTCCGATCTGAGATCCTCCCTTACTAATGTACTGATGCCATCCCTTATTATCAGTACAACACCACCTCCTTTTCCTTTTTTCCTGTCCTTCCAAAATGTCGAATATCCCAGTCCTGGTCACCCTGTAGCCACGTTTCCATAATGGTAATTAGATCATACCTATCTACCTCTATTTGTGCCTTTAAATCATCTTATCTTTTTGCGAATGCTGCGTGCATTCAGTTAGAGTGCCCTTAACCTTGTCTTCTTAACATTATTCTGCATTCTAAACCTAGTTGATACTTTCCTTTATTTCGCCTGCCTTTTAATGTCGCTTGCTACTTTTCTACCTCCTGTTGCCAGCTTTACTTCCTTCCAATTTGAGCTACCCCTCAGGTTCCCATCCCCTTGACAAGCTAGCTTAAACCCTCCCTAACAGCACTAGCAAGTCTCCCTGCGAGGATGTTAGTTACAGTCCTATTAAGGTGTAGCCTGTCCATCTTATACAGGTCCCACCTACCCCAGATCCAGTCCCGATGCCTCAGAAATCTGATGCCCTCCCTCCTACACCAGTTCTCTAGCCATGTGTTCGATCGATCAATTGTTCTATTCCTATGCTCACTAGCACATGGCACTGGGAGTAATCCTGAGATTACTGGTCTTGAGGTCCTGCTTTTTAATTTCCTTCCTAACTCCCTAAAATCTGCTTTCAGGACCTCAGCCCTCTTCCTACCTATGTCATTGGTTCCAATGTGGACCATGACCTCTGACTATTAATCCTCCCCCAGAAAGATGTCCTGCAGCCGCTCCCTGACATTCTTGACTCTGGCACCAGGGAGACAACATATCACCCTGGAGTCATGTTTACTGCCACAGAAACACCTGTCTGATCCTCTGACTATCGAATCCCCTTTCACTTTTGCTCTTCCACTCTTCTTCCTCACCTCCTGTGCAGCTGCACCATTAGTGTTGCCACGGACTTTGCTCTGGCTGCACTCTCCTGAGGAACCATCGCCCTTACCAGCATCCTAAATGGGAAACTGATTAGCAAGCAAGATAGACTCAGGGGACTCCTGCACTGCCCGCCTGGTTCTCCTCGACTGCCTGGTGGTCACCCATTCCCTCTCTGCCTGCATGCTCCTAACCTGCGGGGTGACCGCCTCCCTAACCATGCTCTCCATGTAGTCCTCCACCTTGCGGATGCACAACAGTGACTCCAACCTCCACCTCAAGTTCCAAAACCCAGAGCTCAAGCTTCTGCAGCCAGTGGCACTTCCTGCAGATGTATTTGTCCAGGACACTTGGTACGTCCGTGACTTCCCACATACCGCAGGATGTACATTCCACTTGGCCAAGCTGACCTGCCAGACCGTAACTTTAAAAACTATTTATTGCAATTAGACGTAGAGTAACTTACCAGTTACTCACCAATCAGCTTCTTCCCCTGTACCGAAGAGAGAGGCTGGAAAAAGGTAGAAAAAGAAAAAAAAGAAAGAAAGGAGCTCCTCACTCACTGAATTCCCTCATGCACCAACTCCCACTTTACACTCTGTGCATTTAAAGTCGCTCCCAGTGCAGACAAATTGATTTTCTCTCTTAATTTATAGCTCCCCTTCTTACCGAATTCCCTCACTTACCAAACTCCCTTCTTCACACTCTGTGCCCTTCAACAGCACTCAGTGCAGACAAGCAGCACTGAGAGTCCCCTGAATTTATGCTCCCTGTAAACAATGCTGTGTCAGCTCTCAGAGAGCTCAGAAACCAGTTTAAGCTAGATACCTATTTAACTAGCTACATCTGCTCTCAGAGAGCTTGTATATCCCTGTTTAAAACTGTAAGAAACCTAACTTGCCTCTCAACTTAAACAATAATTTCAATTAATTGTTAAATGTAAACAAAAAAAAACTAGATCTCAGAGAGATTAACCCTTAAAATCCACTCACTTACCAAATTCCCTTCTCCACATTCTGTGCCTTCCAACAGCACTCAGTTTTTGCCAGTATCACTCAGCCTCATTACACCGTACTCTTGTATTCATGAGGCACTTACAGTGCTGACTTCTAGAGATTTTTTGGATTTTCTTGCCTGTTTTCCCATCACTTTAAGTTCTGGAACAACATGATTCCAAATGGATAGCAGTGGAATTGTGGCATTAATATAGAAGTAAAAGTCCTGTAACTTACAACAAGTCACTGAGCTTGTGTCCCAAGTGAAAGTAATGTGTGCCAGAGTGTACAAATCGAGACATTCCCTCAGTGACCTTTGCCATTTTAATATTAGTTTACATAACTCAAGCCTTTAAGCCTGTGTTTTAAAATAACCTAACTGCTAGGAAGTAAGGGGGAGAGACAGAGAGAGAAGGGGGGACAGAGAGAGAGGGTAGAGAGAGAGGGGGGATAGAGAGAGAGAGCGGCGTGTCCAAACTTTTCGTGTGTGGGGTCAGATTACAAATTTTGTCTTACACAGGGGGCCACTGAGACAATTTCAGAAAGATAAAGGCATTAAAAATTTATCTTACTATTAATCAAAACAACAATAAATGTGCATTTGTTTGAAGAAGCTTTAAATAAGAAGACTAAATTATTGACTTACTTCCTCTTCACTATGTTGGACACTGATTTAATGAGATACCTAGCTTTTATTTGCTTGCACAAGTAGTCAATGTCTGCCTGCACACTTGTTGTAGCAATGTGGAGTGTTCTGGATAGATGTTTATCTGTCATGAATGATCTTGATCGTTCTCTTTCCCATCTCTCTCTCTTTGGCTGTCTGTCTCTCTCTCTCTGTTTCTCTCTCTCTCCTCCTCCCTCTCTTTGTTTCGTCCCTTTGTGTTCCCCCTCTCTGTGCTCCCCCCGACTCTGTGTTGTTCCAACCCCTCTCTGTGTCATTTCCCTCCCCCCCGTGTCTTCTCCCTCTCTGTGTTGTCCCCCCTCTCTGTCCCCCCCTTCTCTCTGACCATCCTTTCTCTCTCTCTTGCCCCCACACCCCCATCCTTCTCTCTCTCTCTTTCTCTCTCCTGGTGCCACCCCCTCTCTGTGACCATTGCTGAGAGCGCGAACAGCAGTTTCTGAACTTCAGACAGGTTTGGGCTTTTAAAAAAAATTGGAACCTGCCGGAAAACCCCGAATCTGTCTGAAGTTCAGAAACTGCCATTCCTGCTCCTTGCATCTGTCAGCTGTAAAAGTGACAGTGCGATTATTTTTTACAGCTGCTCCGCTCATATAGAAGCAAATGGGAAATTTCTTGTCTCTGAAATTAACAGTCACGGACCTCAACATCTTTTATCATAGACACTGGTGTCCATGTACAGACATGTTGCTGACCCCTGGCCATAGAATTAAGGGGAAAGTGACAATATGCATACAAAATTGTTTCAATAACAAGAAACAAAGGTGATGGTGAATCGATGTTTTTCAGACTGGAACGTAGTTTGCAGTGGTGTTCCCCAAGCATCAGTTGTGGGTCCATTACTCTTTTCAATTTTTCTAAAACACCTAGACATGGATGTAGGTAGCAGCATTATAAAGTTTTCAGATGATATAAAACTTGACAAAGTAGTACATAATGACAAGGATAGTTATAGACTTCAGGATGACATAGACTGAAGCATATGGGTTTATAAATACAGTAATAAACTATAAAAGCAAATTGATCATGCAGGGCAGGGAAGGACCAAGATTTCCCTGTAGGACCCAGAGCTGCATTCTTGCTTCTCCTAGTCCACAAACATTCATTTAAAAAAATTAAATTTGAACTTACCACGCCACTTCTGGCCCTCAATCCAGCTCCCAGAGTCCAATCTGTATATTTAAAAGACCCCACTGGCTTCTGGCAGGTGTCCTTGCCGACCACTATTTTAAATTACAGGCTGGAAGGGCACCTGCCCCAGATGGGACAGGAAGTTGATAAGTATCTGGCTCCATTATAACGCTGTTTTTGGGTTCCGCCAGGCAAGGGGAGTTAAAATTGTCCCTTAGTTTTAAACATTAACACAATTAATTTGCACACAGGTTGTCCCACCCATCCATTGTAACTGCAACAGAAGTTCTGCGGCAATCTTAGAGAAGCACCATTAACGATGTTTTCACCTTCTCTCTGGCATTTTCATAAATGTTACACTGAAGACATAGCAGATAGTCAGCAGAACCTCTCTGGATATTCCAGCCCTAAGAATCTCAAAAAGATCTGTTATGTTATGTTCAGGAAGCAGCTTACTATACTGATAAATGTTGAGTACTGTATTGCTATTCTGTGCATATTTATTTCTTAGAATAAATAGCAGGTTGTTTAACCTGATACGTATAGCATGTCAATGTGGTACATTTCTGCTTCCAGGCAAGATCAGGAGGATATGATGGACAATCCATACTATATCTGGCACAACATGACAATAAAAGGATGGACTATTAGCTCTGAGGTACACTATATTCCATTCATGACACGCATAATGCTCAGTCTCGGTTCATATAAGATTATTAAATGTGGTTATGGAAGCTGCTTTCTGCAGTGACTACAAATAGAGTGCTGAACGGTGGCCTGGGAATTATAGCATCAACAAAATCAACAGGTTAAGTATCTAGGGTGAGAGGTAACAAGCACAACTACTAATTAATCCTTCAAATAGGCAGATGGTTTACCTGTTTGCTCTCAAGATCTCTGCTCTATGATGTATTCAAGTTAGCTCTTGTCATATGGGACAGGAGTTTCTGCAGCATTGTTTGTTGTGCTAGTCGTCTGTCAGAATGATGAATGAGAACATAGCTATCAAGTTGAAAAGTAATTGTCAATCCCAGGTTCTGGTTCTCGTATGATGAAACATCAGTTCTGACAGCTTTGTATAAATCTGCAAATCCTCTGTGCCCCTTTAGACGTCTCTCAAGGAGGAATATTACCTTGACAGAGTTGGTCTGTTCAGCAGAGTTCATATTAATGTGCTCATTGCAACTTCAGGTTTAAAATGTGATAGCAATCCACAATAACTATAAGCCTTGGGCACCTACATACCAAAACTGTTTCCAATTATAACCCATATGGATCACTGATAGTTGTGGAAAATATGAGCAATGAAAGAATTCATTTTTCATTGACAGTTATCAGCCACAGGCAATGGCATTTACATTCTCTCTCAATCTTGTTAATAATTTGCTCAGATCTTTCTATTTCACTCTACGCCCCTCGCCAACCACCACCTCCACACCCCCCCCCCCCCCACCGCCCCTCCTCTCCCCGCTGTTTAAATTTCTTTTAAAATTAAATTTGTTCTATTAAATTTCAGATAGCTGTTGTGACCCAGGATAATAGAGTGGAGGTAATTTTGACCTTTTGGATATTGTAAAACATGCACTATCAACTATGCAGCCTGTTAAACATTTTTCCAATAGAAGTTAATGGGAACAAAAATCAGGAGAGGTGTTGAATGATTGGTCGAGCCACTATTGCCTATTTTACACCATCACTGAGAGTCAAAATAATCCCCAATGTGTCTCAACATTTATAATACATGATCAAAAAATTTAAATTGTGCACATGTGATGGTCCCTTGTAAATTAAATTTTAACATTGAACTAAAGGAGTCTTTTCGGTATGTTTATTTGACGACTATAGTGAAATTAATATAATGTATTAAAAAATGTCTTTGTAAAATCCACAACCATTGTAAATTCCTGCTGCAGATATTAACAAGTGAACATTTAACAGGTTTGTATGTCATACCTCTGTTGACCATTTTACCAGAGGCATTAAAATAAACAGGTTAATGTCTGTGAAAATTTTGAATGGAGGTATGAGTCCCAATTTTAACTTGTGGTATGGAAGAGGGGGCAGGGTGAGTGAGAAGCTCACACAACTGCACCAGTATGAAGCTCGGGCTATTTTGACTCTGGGCCTCACTACAATCTTCAAGCACAAATTCCTGCCCGAATCCAGCAGGAATGGCGATATGAGTGTGGGCAGGCGCTGGATTTCAAGAAAGTAGAAGTTACTGCCTGGGAGTAAAGGGAATGGTTCCCGGCACCAGGACAAGTAGTCAGGGATGCATTTGGAGACAATCGCAAACAGAGAAAGTGGGGAAGCCCAGGGCAGGGGATACAGTGCTGTATCTCTAAACTAAAAAACTAAACTAAACACTAAGATTTCCTTGTTGGGTCCAGAGGGGCACTACTGCTCCATCAGGACTATAAGGAAACAAGGAAAACGTTTTTTAAAAATATACTCTGCTCGGCCTCTTCTGGCCCTGGATCCATCTACTGGCAACTTTCCCTGGTGGATGTGGCATTACGGAAGGCTTACATGGCCCGAGGTTAAAATCGCATCAGGGTCTGAATAATGTCATCGGATCCCACTTCTGAATATTTATGAAGCCCTGGCCTCTCTGTAGTGAGCACGGCCCAAAACCCAGAAGGTAAGTTGGAGTCAGAAATTTTTATTTGGATGTGAGTACAAAGCAAGCGATTCAGTGAACTTTAATTTAGCAGAGACATGGACATAAACTGGAAACAAGAGGTCAAATACCATTTAGATCACATTTGGAACATGGTATTTGAATGGTGAAAATTGATAAGCTAATAAATATGTTCCTGGACTGAGATGATCTCTCCTGGCTGGCTCGCCACAGCCTCTCCTGTCTGCCTGCTCCCATCTCTTTCTCACAAGCCTCTGAATCCACTGAAGACACATGAACTCCGAGAGAGAAAAGTCTCCTACAGCGAACAAGGTTAAAGAAGTATACTGGGCCCCAATGAAAAGCAAGATCTACCTACAATCAAGGACTCTACAGTGAGCTCAACCGTAACAAAAACCCTTCAGATATTGCCTCAAACTTTTCCACTTTATTTTTCTTCTGCTCTTTTCTGTCTCTATTTTCATGTATCACCCATGCATGCTAGCATGGGCGCATCATGAATCTGTAGGCATTAACCGAATTAGAGTTTAAGTTTAATAAATTTCAACTTTTCTTCTTTAAACCTAAGAAAGCCTGTTTGTGCTGGTTTCTTTACCTTATAATTAGAAAGCAGTGAACAAGTATTCACCAAGGGGGAGCTAAAAACACAATGTGTTTAAAATTAAATCCTGTTACAGTAAGACCAGGTGAAGGCTGAGAGGGACCCCTAGACACCTTTCTCAGCTGATCATCACATAGTAGATAGGATTAATTGATGACAAATAACAGGGGTTACAAAGAGTTTATTTGTATCACAGTAATTCAGCATGAACTGCTTGTTGGTTGTAAATTTACCGTTGAGATCAGTGTCTGAGATTGATATAAATTGGTGAGATTAATTTAGGATTAGACTCCTTAGATAGCTAACAAATTAACAGCAATAGACAGCCAGTCTATTGAATAGAATAAAGTATATATATATATGCTTGTAGTCAGCAGTGTTTTCAGAACATTTATAGGAATATAGGAAATAGGAGCAGGAGTAGGCCATTCGGCCCCTTGAGCTTTCTCTGCCATTCAGCTAGATCATGGCTTATCTTCTCTCTGAATGCCATTTTCCTGCATTATCCCCATATCCCTTGATGTCTTTAATATCTAGAAATCTATCAATTTCTGTCTTCAACATACTCAATGACTGAGCCTCCACCACCACTGGGGTAGAGAATTTCAAAGATTCACCGCCCTCTGAGTGAAGAAATTCCTCCTCATTGCAGTCCTTAATGGCCTACCTCCTATTCTGAGACTTTGTCCCCTGGTTCTAGACCACACCACACTGTCTCCCACCCCCACCCCCACACCCCCAACCAGGGGAAACATCCTTCCTGCTTCTGCCCTGAATTTTGTATATTCCAATGAGGTCACCTCTCATTCTTCTAAAATCTAGAGAATATAGGCCCAGCCTCCTGAATCTCTCCTCAGAGGACAATCCCACCATCCCAGGAACTAATCTGGTGAACCTTTGTTGCTCTCCTTCTCTGGCTCTTGCTTAGGTAAGGAGACCAAAACTGTACACAATACTCCAGTTGCAGTCTCATCAAGGCTCTATACAATTGCAGCAATCTTTACTCCTGTACTTAAATCCTCTTGCAATAAAGGCCAACATACCATTTGCCTTCCCAATTGCTTGCTGCACCTATATGTTAGTTTTCAGTGACTCATGAACAAAGACACCCAGGTCCCTTTGGCCATTAACACTTCCCAATCTCTCACTATTTAACAAATACTCTGCATTACTATTTTTCCTGCCTAAGTGGATAACTTCACATTTTTCCACATTATATTCCATCTGCCATGTTCTTGCCCAGTCACCTAGCCTGTCTAAATCCCCTTGAAGCCTCTTTGCATCCTCCTCACAACTCACATTCCCATCTAGTTTTTTGTCATCAGCAAACTTGGAAATATTGCATCTGGTCCTCACATTCAGATCATTGATATAGATTGTGAATAGCTGTGGCCCAAGCACTGATCCTTGTGGTACCCAACTAGCCACAACCTGCTAGCCTAAGACTGTCCTGTTTGTTCCTACACTCTGTTTTCTGTCTGTTAACCAATTCTCAATCCTTGCCAGTATATTACCCCCAATCCCATGAGCTCTAATTTTGTTTACTAACCTCCTGTCCTTATGAACTGGGATGAATGAACTGGTTCCCTCACCTTCCTCCAGAAGGATGCTGTTGGCCCTCTGAGATGTCAGAGTGGTGAACATCTATCTGTAGAGGCATTGTCTGCTCCTCCTTGATCCTCTACTATTGGAATTTGTCTTCCACACAAGTAACTGTATCTGGTCTAGCTGTCTTAAATCTCTCCTCCCTTGATCTCAGAGAAGCTTATGCATCTAAGTGACACTTATATCTGCTTGTGTATGGCTGATAAAGCTGTACAGTCTTAACCTGTAAACTTTCTCTCTCACTGTCGGACATATGCTTTCTAATTTTACAAATATACCTATCTACATACATTAGACAAAGAACTTCTACATCCCTACTAGAAAGACTGCAACAAGAAAAACTAAAAGACAAATATAGATTAAGAATTCTTAGGGCCCTGGGATCCAAGAATTGTTGAGGCATCTAAAAACTCCAACCCACAATCCATTAAAACACAGACACGAAGTAAACTGCATGAAGAAATAGAATGGGGGATCCTTATACACTGCAGTAATTATAGAGCAAACTGCGTCACAATATACTATATTTAAATGAATCTGATTCAGTAACTGTATGCCATTTTATTGTGTTATGGTCAGTTTTACCAGAAGCCCCCATATTTGGCTGGTGCTCCTAGACATGGGCCCCCTAGACCTGCACGTTAATGTGGCTCACAGAAAAGCTTAGGAATAAGAAATAGGAGCAGGAATAGGCCATTTGGCACTTTTAGCCTGCTTCACCATACAATAAGATCATGGGTGATTTTCTACTTCAACTCCACCTTCCTGCACTATCTCTATGTCCCTTAATTGATTTATTACCCAAAAACCTATTGACCTCTGTCTCGAATATACACAACGACTTAACATCCACAGCTTTCTGGGGTACAGAATTCCAAAGATTAACATTAAACTAAGGATTGAAAGCTGAAGGAAAAAAATACCATCTTTATTATCTTTAATTTCCAAAGAAACCTCAAGGCCCTACGGGAAAAGGAGACGGGGGATCCTGTCGGATGGTTCCCCGAGCAGACCACCAAAGTCATTTGACGGAATGCCTCATCACCAGAACTTTCAAACAAGCACCAAGATGTAGCTTGGCTGGTGGTGAGAAGGGCCCTCCCCGTCAGATCCTTCGTGCACGCCCGAAGTCTTGCCCCCTCCGCGCAATGCCCCCGCGGTGGCTGTGGTGGGGAAGAGACAGTTGCCCACCTCCTCCTGGAATGTGTCTTTGCAAAGCAGGTGTGGAAAGAGATGCAGTGGTTTTTGTCGAGGTTCATCCCAAGCAGCTCTGTAACACAGGAGTCTGTGCTCTATGGGCTGTTCCCAGGGACGCACACCGAGACAAACATCAGCTGCTGCTGGAGGACTATCAATTCGGTGAAAGACGCCCTTTGGTCTGCCCGAAACTTGCTGGTCTTCCAGCGCAAAGAGCTGTCCACATCCGAATGTTGCAGACTGGCACATTCCAAGGTTCAGGACTACGTGCTGAGGGACGCACTAAAGCTTGGGGCAGCCGCAGCAAAGGCTCAATGGGGAAAGACCACTGTGTAAGGTCCCCCCACCAAGCTGAACTGAGCGGCTGGATGCATGGGAAACCCCTTGAACTATATCGGGAAAATTTTCATTTGCTGTAAAGGTAAAAATGTAATTGGCATGACAAATGTGAAATGGAAGGGTTGTGAAGAAACTCATGATTGTATTGAAGGAAACTGATCTCCCTTGCAATGTTTGTATTTTTTGGTGCTGTTTGAAACTGTTTGGCAATGTATTTTTTACAGATTTTTATGAATAAAGTATATTTTGGAAATAAAAAAAAAGACTGGTGTCACCTCCTACCTTCCACTGGTATTGTTTATAGAGAAAAGGCTGGCGGTTTGGCAATGCATTGTTGTCCTGACAAATCAGGCAGGTTGACACCAGCTGTCAACATTCCACTGCGCCTGGATCAGCAGGACGGCAGGTTTAATAGAATCATAGAAAGTTCATGGCACAGAAAGAGGCCACTTGGCCCATCATGTCTGCGCCAGCTGAAAAATGAGCCACCCAGCCTAATCCCACCTTCCAGCATTTGATCTGTAGCTCTGCAGGTTACGACACTTGAGGTGCATATCCAGACACCTTTTAAATAGGTTGAGGGTTTCTGCCTCTACTACCCTTTCAGACAGTGTGTCTCAGACTCCACCACCCTCTGGGTGAAAAAGCTTTTCCTCATCTCCCCTCTAATCTTTCTGCCGATCACTTTAAATCTATTTCCCCTAGTCACTGACCTCTCTACTACAATAAATAGGCCCTTCACTCTACCTAGGCCCCTCACAATTTTGTACATTTCAATCAAATCTCCCCTCAGCCTTCTCTGTTCCAAGGAGAACAACCCCAGCCTATCCAATCTTTCCTCTTAGCTGCATTTTTCCAGTCCTGGTAACATCCTCGTAAATCTCCTCTGTACTCTCTCTAGTACAATTATATCTTTTCTGTAATGAAGTGACCAGAACTGCACACAGTACTCAAGTTGATGCCTAACTAATGATTTATACAGTTCCAGCATAACCTTCCTGCTCTTACATTCTATACCTTGGCTAAAAAAGGAAAGGATTTCATATGCCTTCTTAACCACCTTGTCAACCTGTTCTGCTACCTTCAGGAATCTGTGGATATTCAATCCAAGGTTCCACACTTCCTCACACATCCCAGTATTTTCCTAGTAATAGTGTATTCCTTTGCCTTGTTTGACCTCCCCAAATGCATCACCTCACACTTCTCCAGGTTGAATTCCATTTGTCACTTTTCTGCCCATCTGACCAGTCCATCGATATCTTCCTGCAGTTTACAGCTATCCTCGTTGCTATCAACCACACAGCCAATTTTTGTGTCGTTTGCAAACTTCTTGATCATGCCTCTTACATATACGTCCAAATTGTTAATATATACCACAAAAAGCAGGGGACCTAGTACTGAGCCCTGTGGAATGCCACTGGAAACAGCCTTCCAGTCACAAAACACCGGTCAACAACTACCCTTTGTTTCCTGCCACTGAGGCAATTTTGTATCCAGCTTGCTACATTTCCAAGGATCCCATGGGGTTTTATTTTTAACCAATCTGCCATGTGGGACCTTGTCAAAAGCCTTGATAAAATCCATGTAGACCACATCTACTGCACTACCCTCATCAATCCTCCTTGTTACTTCTTCAAAAAATTCAATCAAGTTGGTCAGACAAGATCTTCCCTTAACAAATCCATGCTGCCTATCCTTGATTAATCTGTGCCCTTCTAAGTGACAGTTTATCCTGTCTCTTGGAATTGATTCCAATAATTTGTCCACTACTGAGGTTAGACTGACTGGCCTGTAATTATTCGGTCTATCCCCCGCTCCCTTTTTAAACAAAGGTATGACGTTAGCAGTCCTCCAATCCTCCGGCACCACACCTGTATCCAATGAGAACTGGAAAATGATGGACAGATCCTCTGCTATTTCCTCCCTGGCTTCTTTTAACAGCCTGGGCACATTTCATCCAGCCTTGGCGATTTATCCACTTTCATGGATGCTAATCCCAATAATACTTCCTCTCTTCCTATGTTTATCACATCCAATACTTCACACTCCTCTTCCTTAACTACAATATCTGCATTGTCCCCTATTTTGTGAAGACAGACGCAAAGTATTCATTAAGAACCATAACAACATCCTTCACCCCCAAACATAGGATACCTTTTTAGTTTTTATGGGCCCTACTCTTTCCTTAGTTATCCTCTTACTCTTAATGTCTTCAATTATCCGAGATAGCCTTGTCAATATGTTGTCATCAAAAGCCATCACCCTCCACCCCCATTGTTCTGACTAGGCTGGGTCAATTATGGCTGTCTCCAGTCTAATCCTTTGTTTTTATCACATGCAAATGTTTGTGGCCAGCTAGGCAACTAGCTGTTTTGTTTTAAAAATTATTTGTAACAATTTCCAATAAAAGTCTCAGGCAAAGTTCCAAATGATGAAATTCATATTTTCCATTTGGCATGTAGAGTTTACATCACAGTGTCCATTGTAGAACTGACAGAAAGCAGACTAAAGTTGTTGAAATGGAATTTTGGTCCTTAAACAAGTGCAGGACACTCATTTTTACAATTAAATAAATGGTCCCAGTTTCAGGAGGATATGCTGGAAACCTAAAGAGGAGGCCCATTCCAACATGGCATTGGCTACACTTCTGGTGCGGAATGTGCAGGTGAAACCTCAACCTAATTTTCAGAGTTCTATCACCAGTCTGTCCAGCAACGTGCAGCCAGCAGCAGATCTCTGTTAGGAGCCAGATGCCTTGAGTGGAAGGCCATCTTTGTCCCATGCACCTTTTATTGAACATGAGCAGCCAATTAACTCTTGCGATACTGACACTCGTGTTCCACCTAGGAGAAGCTCTGGTGAAAGAAAGGCACATGCAGCCACCCATGTGACCCATGTACTTAGGAAAGAGTATGTTGACTTGTGTTCATTATGTAGGTTGTTGTAATAAAATGGAAGGTGCACTGAAATTGTATCTTGTTATTTATCAAGTTTCAAGTCATACAAGGAAGGGTGCTCTTACTTGGGGCTGAATTTTCCCTCTAGGGTCGAGAAACTGATGTTGGGACCATTTCCGGTACAGACCTCATCCTGGAGGGAAGTAGTCACAGCCCACGATTTTTGCAGAGGTGGGCTGCTAATTAGCTGGAGGACAGGTTGGGCGGCCAATTACTGGTCACGGGTGCAGGATGGAGGCGTGATTCTGCAAGTGCAGGCCCATTTAAATGCATCGTGAAAGAAAGAATGCAAGCACCAAGGCGTCAGGAGGAGAGGCAGAGGCCTGGTGCCCGAGGCATGTCTTCCCCTCACTTCCCCAATGTTGACCTTCTGGAGGCTGTGAGGGAGAGGAAGGAGGTCCTGTTTCCAGAGGGTGAAAGGAGAAGATGGCACAGCCAAACAAAGCTGGCATGGCTGGAGGTGGCTGAAGCAGTCAGCAGGAGAAGTGCGGTCCATAGGAACTGGGTCCAGCCAATGTCGTAAAAGGTTCAATGACCTTCTTCACTCTGATAAGGTGAGTGCAAAGCTAGATCCTGATAACAGGCCTCTGGGTATGAATCTGGAGCGCACACTGCAGCTGAGGAGCCTAAGAGTGCATGGTGCTCCTGAATATGGGAGGAACGTGTGCCCAGGGTACTTACTGACCCCTCAGCAAGGCTCAGAGTTCCAGTGCTTTTGAGGACCTTCCAGGACTGATATAGGCAGCTTCTTATATATGAGCTGCTGGCATTGGTCAGAGAGGCCAGAAGTACCTTATCTCTGTTTTTATCCTTGCAGGAGAAAAGGGTGCACAATGCCAGGGAGGGGGCTATGTCAGGAGGAGGAGTGCCCCATCTCCACCATTTCTGCCATGGTGGAGGGAGCCATAGAAATCACAAGGGTGGTCCCACAGGAGCAAGTCAGAGAAGTAGAGATGGGCATATCTGGTGGAGAGGGTGAAAAGATATTACAATTGAAGGAAGTAGATTGCACTCCTCCCCATCCGAGTGCATCCCAAAGACTCAGCTGTATTGGGAAGCCTCAGCACTGCAGAGGCCTCTGTTCTCAAAGGCTAGTTCTCATGACCTCTTCTTGTTTCTCCCACAGGTTCTCACGGAGGGGGAATGCCTGAGTCCTGTCGCAGCACTGGGGCCATCACAAGAAAAGGAGACAGCAGAGTCAGCACCATCACATCTTACAAACGTACCCTCCACCATTGTAGATACACACATCAGTGAGTCCTTGTACATGCTTAGATTGGGTGGCACTGGATGAAGAGTTTGGCATTAGAGTGCGGGAGGAGGTGACAGAGGCAGAGGCATCTGTGGGGAGTCCCTCTCTGAGGATAGAGGACAGACAGAGCCGCGTTCAGCTGGGCACAGGTGCAAGGCCTTGGGAATTACAGGAAAGGAGGCTCTACTTAGATCAGCTGCATCAGATATGCTCCCGCATGTCAGAGTTCCTTGAGACGGTGCGGGGTCATGGGCTATGAATGAAGGAGTCCATTCAGCTTATGAGCATCACCATGGCTCGGGGCTTTGAATGCATGAGCTCCTCCATTGAGACAGTGGCCAACATCATGGAGAGCCGTATGTGACAGCACTCTGTGTGGATGCAGGAGCAGTGCACTGACATGCACAGAATTCATGCAACGCTCTGAAGCATTGACCAGTCAATGGCACTGATGGCGCAATGATGTTTGGAGTGGATGCCAGTTATGCCCCAACTGGTGCTCCCCTCCAGCCATCCGGAGCAGCAGCCAAGGGCTGAGGCAGTCACCAAAGAGGATGAGCGTGCCACCCCTCACAGGGCACCGTTATCATCATCAGCTTCCTTGACCCCTCTGACTGAGGGACCATCTATGTGTTAGAATTTGCCTGAGTCCCAAAGTTAATCACATCTCGATGTGAATATCAGAATTTGGATTTGCGTTAACAAAGACTAGTCAGAAAAATGCAAGTAGCAACTAGCAGCCGTGTTGGCTACATCCCATGTCAAAGTGCAAGTATCGGATATTAGCCAGAACAATGGAAGAGCCCAAGCAGTATCACTTAACTATTTAGGACTGTCTAGGTTATCCTGTTCCTTTTGTAATATTAACTGCTTAACAGTTAAATGATCAAGATGGCCATTATGTCAAGACTGGAAGTTGGACAAGAAGGAACTCACATCAATATACATTCTGGGCAACATGTGATATTACTCACAAAGGTACAGAATATCAGGGACAGCCCCTCTAAGATCAGAACTCACAGGTCAGTCAGACATCCAACATATGCAGAGGCCAAGTTTGATCTTCTTGGGTCTGCAAGAAGCCAGGTTATATGAACCGATTGTATAACCTTAATAGTTATTATATTGTTGGTGTCTGAGTAATAAACTTGCATTTGGACAATATACTCAAGCCTGACTCATGAGGAATCGTTTAATTGAGCTTAAGAGATTTCCTAACACTATGCAGCAGAGCCCTATGACAGAGGCTGCCCCTGCATTGACAACAGTGCAGCAGCTTCTGGATGGGCTGCCCTGGCACCTCATGATAAGGAGGACCAGCACATGTATCTCAGCTGCAAGCAAAGACAAGTGAACAGGCTGCCGCCACCTCCTCCGAGTTGGTTGAGAGCAGATGCCACCAGGTCTGGCAGAGCACTGAGTGGTTCATTGCGGTTTGCTTCACTTGTAAATGTGCACTTTGTAAATTTTGGGAGACAATATAAATATTGACACATGATGCCTGGCATGGGGGCTTCCATTCTTTAATAGCGATTCTGGAAAAGAGGGAAGAGGTAGTGAAGGGAAGCAAAGGCCATTGAAGGGGGGACAGTGAGACCTCTGAACAGATCTGCATCACTCATTGGAGGTAAGAATGAATCCATTCAAGGCTGTTTCTTCAATTGAAGTGTTCTGACAGGCAGCTCAAAGTGAGTTCCAGACCATGCCATCTGTGATGGAATCCATGAGTGCAAAGCTTGTTTTTTTTTAGACCCTAGCTAAGAGGGAAACTAGAATTGAAACAGAAATGAGAACTGAAACAGAAGCTGGAAAAACAACTAAGGGTTTCTGGGGAAACTGACACTGGTTAGAACCAGATAAAAGGAGACAGAGTCCTCCCCAGACCAGGCAGGAGTGGAGTGCCAGAAAGCAGAAGAAAGTGAAGACTAAATCCAGGAACTGTTTCTGTTACTTAATGTAGCCGACTAACCAGACCCAGCCATGCAGTGCACAGGTTGTCACTGAAGGACTCAGATAAAAGGAAGAAGGGAAAATCCACGCCATCGAGACTGTCCTAAGCAGAGCTGAGGAAGTTCTGGAGAAGTGCGCCTTGTGGTGAGGACCGCACCTGTGGAGTTCAGATTGAGAAGGAACAGTTGTTGGAAGAAGAGCAGTGGCTAAATCCTTGAAGAAAGGAGCTGAAAATCTACCTGAGGAACTTCTAAGCCGTGAAGAACTGTGTGACTGTAATTGTTGCCATATATGCTGGGTGGACTGCCCAGTGAAACTGTGAGACCCATCTCTGTTTTATCTGATAGTTAAGGTGCAATACGTAATATATATAGTGACCGTGATCATAAGATCATAAGATCATAAGAAGTAGGAGCAGGAGTAGGCCGTCCGGCCCCTCGAGCCTGCTCCGCCATTCAATAAGATCATGGCTGATCTTTTCGTGGACTCAGATCCACTTACCCGCGTTCTCACCGTATCCCTTAATTCCTTTATTATTCAAAAAGATATCTACCTTAGCCTTAAAAACGTTTACTGAAGAAGCGTCAACTACTTCACTGGGCAAGGAATTCCATAGATCAACAACCCTCTGGGTGAAGAAGTTCCTTCTTAATTCAGTCCTAAATCTGCTCCCTCTAATCTTGAGGCTATGCCCTCTTGTTCTAGCTTCACCTGCCAGTGGAAACATCCTCTCTACTTGTATCTTATCTATTCCCTTCATGATTTTATATGTTTCTATAAGAACCCCCCTCATTCTTCTGAATTCCAATGAATATAATCCCAATCTACTCAGTCTCTCCTCATAAGCCAACCCCCTCAACTCCGGAATCAACCTAGTGAACCTCCTCTGCACCCTCTCCAGTGCCAGTACATCCTTTCTCAAGTAAGGAGACCAAAACTGCACACAGTACTCCAGGTGCGGCCTCACCAGTACCTTATACAGCTGCAACATAACCTCTCTGCTTTTAAACTCAATCCCTTTCGCAATGAAGGACAAAATTCCATTTGCCTTCCTAATTACTTGCTGTACCTGCAGACCAACCTTCTGCGATTCATGCACAAGGACACCCAGGTCCCTCTGCATAGCAGCATGCTGCAACTTTTTACCATTCAAGTAATAATCCTTTTTACTGTTACTCCTACCGAAATCAATGACTTCACATTTATTAACATTGTATTCCATCTGCCAGTCCTTTGCCCACTCACTCAATGTATCTATGTTCCTCTGCAAAGTTTCACAGTCATCTGCACACTTTGCTCTGCCACTCATCTTAGTGTCATCTGCAAACTTTGACACCCTACAAGTGGTCCCCAACTCCAAATCATCTATATAAATTGTAAATAATTGCGGACCCAACACCGATCCCTGAGGCACACCACTAGTGACTGATTGCCAACCAGAATAGCACTCATTTATCCCCACTCTCTGCTTCCTGTTAGTCAACCAATCCTCTATCCATGCTAATACTTTACCCCTAACGCCATGCATCCTTATTTTATACAGTAGCCTCTTGTGCGGCACCTTGTCAAAGGCTTTTTGGAAATCTAGGTACACCACATCCACTGGGTCCCCATTGTCCACCTTGCTCGTAATGTCAGCATAGAATTCCAAAAGATTTGTCAAGCATGACCTGCCCTTCATGAACCCATGCTGCGTCTGCCCAACGGGACAATTTCTATCGAGATGCCCTGCTATTTCTTCCTTGATAATAGACGCAAGCATCTTCCCCACTACAGAGGTTCAGCTAACCGGTCTATAATTCCCCATCCTTTGTCTACCTCCCTTTTTAAACAGTGGCATCACATCTGCTGTTTTCCAATCTGCTGGGACTACCCCAGAGTCCAGTGAATTTTCTGTTGCTTCATGTTGAATTTATGTTGATTTTGGTTTGAGTGTTAAAGTAAAATTTATAAAAGTGAAATCTTGTCCAGTTGATTTGGTTTCTTAAATTGGGGTCAATCATTTGTTGGTGGTCTCCACAGGGATCATAACACCATTCCCCTGGGTTAGAATGGTTCAGCTGAAACGTGCCTCGACCAGATGATTCCTGGCATTGATGGCATCCTGACAAAACCCTTGAGTTCTTCACCAGCCAGGCCACCTCCTGTGCAGCCTGGGCACCTCTGTGCTCTGCATCTTTCTCCTCCTCCTCCTCCTCCTCATCCTCCTCCTCTTCAACCCCCTGTTCCTCCTCTTCCTCCAATGAACTATGTTGTTCCAGGGCCTCACCCTCTTCAAAGTCCACTCCTCTCTGAAGGGCCATGTTATGGAGAGTGCAGCAGACCACCACAATGAGCAAGACCCTTGCAGGCGTATACTGCAGGATGCCACCTGACCGGACTAGGCACTGGAACTGCATCTTCAGAAGCCCAATGGTCTGCTTGATGGTGGTCCTTGTGAGCAGTTGGCTTCAGTTACAGCATCTCTGTGCCTCCATCTCAGTGTCACACAGTAGCCATCTCTTCAAAGGATAACCCTTGTCCCTGAGAATCCATCCACGTAGTCTGGGGTTGGAATGAAGAGCTGCTGCACCCTGGACTGCCAGAGGTTGAAAGAGTCATGGCAGCTGCCAGGAAAGTGAGTGCACACATGCAGGAAGCCTTTGTTGTGGTCGCAGACCAGTTGAACGTTGAGGGAGTAGAAGCCCTTCCTGTTGATGAATTTCACTGGCCAGTCAGTTGGCGCCTTGATGGCCACATGGGTGGAAACAATGGTGCCCTACACCTGGAGGAATCCAGTGGTTGAGATGAATTCCACTGCCGTTTGTGCCTGCGAGGCCCCATCTGGTTGAAATTTTATGTACTGACCAGCTCTCGCAAAAAGGGCATCAGTAACCTGTGATGCAAAAGTGTGCTGCCACTTGCGAGGTGCCACCAAGGTCCACTGCTGATCCTTGGAAGGAGCCAAAGGTGAAGAAATTCAAGGCCACAATGACTTTGACAGCCACTGGTAGGGCATGGTAAGCAGTGCTGTAAGGTTTGAGGTCTTCTACAACAAGGGAACAAATCTCTATGACCATTTGCCTGGATAGGCATAGTCTTCTGCAGCTCTGGTTCTTGGGAATGTCCCAGTAGTTCCATCGTAATTGGTACACCCTATGCTGAGGGTATGGCCTCCATTGGAATCCTGCCCCTTGTCCTTCTCCTCTGTCCTCCTCATGCCCGGGGCTCTGCTTCTGCTGTTGCGGATGTTAATCCTCATCACCACTCAACTCAATATCTAAGAACCATCATCAGCTGTTGCCTTATTTGCATTCAGCTGCAATCATAATAATGTCTGGAACCTAACCTCCTCTGCTTATTCCCCCATGGTGCCAGGAGGGTCTTGACCCCTACACTGCCCGAACATGTAAAGACCACTCTGCCCGCAATCTCTGCACACCTGATGGCATCTGTGTGTTAATGGTTGAGTGTCCCTCTCAGCTGTGCTCCCTTTTATGGGCCCACCTACTATCATGATGCATCCATGACTGGTTCCCTGCAGTGTTGCCACCTCCACGTACCTGGTCTGTCCCTGATCCAGCATGCAACTCGTGCACCCCCAGAAAAATTCCAAACTGGTCCTTAACAAGCTGACAATGAGATCGTTAACTGGATTAATTGGCCTCTTTCCTAAATCTGGCTGGTGTCCAGGGTCTGGCTTCCACCATCCTGAAGAAGATCACTGGTGACAGGAATGGCGATGTAAATCTGACATGCTGGCGAGCAGCACTATTTTTAGCACCCACTCACTTCCATTCCCGCCCCCATGAGGATCCAAAAATTATGCCCTTAGTGCTGACTTACTCATCAAGTGATAATTGGATGCCAAAGAGAGCTTATGTTTAGGATGGGTAGTGGATTGAGGGAATATTACTCTATTTGAAAGTGGGGATGCAGAAAATAAGGCTCTGGTGTCAAAGATAGACTGCGTTATACAGAAAAGAAGATTTTAGTGATGAAATGTGCCCTGATACTGCTTGCAACAGTCACTGAGGCATCCTCCAAGTGCAGGTCATTATGACCCTCTCCTCCAAGTAATTCTTCCCCCAACAAAGCTACGACTCAAAAATGTCAAACCCTAATCCTTTATGAATGTTGATGTTTTGAAGGGCAAAATTGGCTACAACGATGCATGACACATAATCTGGACTCTACTGCAGAACTCTTTCCAAGCAGTCTAGGCAGAAAATGCATCCCTTTAAGGCATGAATGATTCTTACATTTATCAACCTTGTAAAGGTATGTGCCTTGTCATTAGGAAGGAAAACCAATAGAAACAACCCCACCCCGTTTCTCTGCCAAAAAAGTTGTTTCCCCTGATGATACATTAAGATTATGCCAAGAAAGTCTATCCAACAGCAGAGTGCGGCAACTGTCCCAAATTTCCATAGTCAGCTTATTTCTGCAGCTTTGACCTTCTCCAGAGTATCATCTTCATGGGGAAGTAGAAAATCCAGTCAGTAGGTCCAAATTAAAGGGCTGTGTGTATTTAGAGATAAGTGGCTGCATATGGGAACAAATATTGTTTCCTCCTTTATAAAACTTCAAACTTAATTTCAAATATGTGTCAGCCTTTGGCAAAGCTGTAGGGAATAACAGAGGGGAGAGATGCCAACCAAAATTTAAAGTGAAAGGAAACCCAATGGGCAGTATTTAATGTAGGCAACGGGAGGGGCTCGCCCATCAGCTGGAGAGCTGGTGAGAGCCCCACGTCGCCTCCTTTTGGGAAGGCCCACCGAATTAAGTGCCAATCAGGCACCTAAGTGGACAGCGCAGGCCTTCCCCAGGATCAAGGATCCCGGGGAGGAAGTCCCACCCACCCAGAGCTGTTAGCCAATCAGAGGCCGGCAACTCTTTTGCTTAGCAGCGCCACTGGGGAGGCAGTAGCTGCTTCCAGAAAGACACCCACACAAGACCGAGGTTGGCGGCAAATCCCGGACTCAGATGAGTGACGGCGGGAAGGGTTTTGCGGGGTGAAGGTCGTGGGGTGTCGGGTGTAGGTGAGATCGGCAGCAAGGGCAGTGGGGTGGCTCTCAGCGGGCCCTCACCCTCCTGATGACGTGTCCCTTGATCAAGCACTGAGTGGCAACAGGCCCACTGGCCGCTGGGTTAATACAAGCGGCGGTGGGAAGAGGCCCTTAATTGGGCATTAATTTCCCTTAAGTGCCTCAATTAGCGGCAGGGCAGGAAGGCCGTCCACAACCTTCCTGCCATAGACGTAATTTAGGTCAATTAGAAGCCAGTTCATTTTATTAATTAAATAACTTGTATTTTTTTCTTTTGTGTACAAGATGGCCATTTTTCCTTTCCAGAATGTTCGGTATAGTGAGGTAATTAACATAACTGTAAAAATGCTTCACCTCATGATCTGGAGCAAGCCTTTGGCTTAGTTGTAGCCTTCCTACCTCTGAGTCAGACAGTGAATGGTTCCAACCCTGCTTCAAACTGAGTAGTGATTAGTGCTTGGTTGATATCCACAGACGACTTGTGTCTGATGGGGTGTGAGAGTCCATAAAGCCCTCCGGTTAGATAGGACTAGCTGCTCTATTGGCTAGTATAAAGATAGAGGAGTGTTCTTATTGGCATCTGTCAAACTATTTATCAGCCATCAAATCCTTCTACTGCTTATAAAAACAAATGAAAATCTTATGACCTTAATAGGTATTCAACATTGTTGGTTTAGACTTCTTTGTGTAGACATGGTGATTATGCCAAATAATATACACTTGCCAAATATTATAACAAAGGATATACAGTTCAATTGTGCCTACTCATGAAGGAATTCTGTATTTGGAAACATTAACAAGGAGGTTTGATATCAATGGTAACACCTGGCATTAGGACCCAAATGGATCGTTTGTGATCTAGGACAGTGTGGGGATGTAATAACATTCTAGGTTAGCTTTTACTCTACCCTTACAAGTGTATATACCTCTATAAGACACCTCCGTTTCAGACTGAAAAGCACATGTTTTTCCAGTCTTTTCTTGTAATGTATGCCTCTGACACTGAAATTAGCCACATGGTTATCCGCTGCACTGCCTCTAATGTTTAACGATCTCTCTTCTTTGTTGGCAACCAGAACTGAACACAACAGTTTATTGCTATCTGACCAGAGCACTATAAAGTTTGATCATTACCTCTGCTGACTGGGCCTGCTATTTTAGGTACACAGTTAAATATCCTACTGGCTTTATTGATTGTTGCTCTGCATTGGTTGGACACTGAATCTACTAAGACTCCTAAGTCTGTTTCACCTTCATCCTTCATGATTCCAACTCATTCATGAAATACGTATGTCATAATCTTTTGCCTTCATGCATGGAGCACTTGACATTTCTATGCATTAAATTTCATTTGTCATTGTTTAGCCCACTTACTTACCTTTTTC
This sequence comes from Heterodontus francisci, assembly GCF_036365525.1. Taxonomy (NCBI): domain Eukaryota; kingdom Metazoa; phylum Chordata; class Chondrichthyes; order Heterodontiformes; family Heterodontidae; genus Heterodontus; species Heterodontus francisci. The sequence continues at coordinate 129,938,263 of NC_090374.1, read as the reverse complement.
AACTCATTCCATAGTTTCTGAGCTGTCCCTTCTGATTCCTTTGCCTCTCTTAGTTTGGTATAATCTGAAAATTTGTCCACTTTGCATCATGTTTCTGAATCCAGGTTATCTATGTAAATTAGAAACTCCTGTGATCCAAGTACTGAACCTTGAGGCATCTAATCAGTACTTCCCCCACCCTGACATCACTCGTCTAATGAGTGCTAGTTGTTTCCTACACTTCAGCTAGTTCTTTTTTTTATCAATGTCCATGGTTTACCTAGAATCTCTACAGCTTTGAATTTAATTAGTTGCCTTTCATGTGGAACTTTGTCAAGACCTTTTGGAAATTGAGTCATAGTTCAACAGATTGTAAGCATCTCCTTGGCCCATCCCAAAGCACTTCACAACCAATGAAGTACTTTTAAAGTGTAGTCATTGTTGTTTTGTAGGTAAACCTAACAGTCAATTTACGCACAGTAAGGTTCCACAAGCAGCATTAAAAGAAAAGGAAGAATTTGAATTTATATAGCAAATAATTATATATTTAAATAATTATAATGAAGTATTTTAAGGTGCAGTCATTGTTGTTATATAGGTAAATAAGGCAGCAAATTCCCACAAACAGCAATGAGAGGTGCGCTGGATTGGTAATGCGGGCTGAGAAATAAATATTGGCTAGGATATCAGAAGAACTCATCTTTGAATAGGGACTTGGTTTAACATCTTATCCAAAAGTCTTTACTTGAATACATAATTAGATAAATTACCAGATAATCTGTTTTAGTCATGTTTGTTAAGGAATACATGTTCACTGAAACACTGGGAGAACGCACATGTTCGAATAATGTCATAGATTCTTCTACAGACAGCAAATGAGGCCTCTGCTTAACATCTCATCCAAAAGAGGTTGCCTAGAAATTTGTTGGCATTGTGCCCATTCTATAGACCTTAATGTTTAATATGGTGGGGGGCATGCTCCGACACATTCTATGCCAGAAGTGCATGGCCCTCCATATTGGTACAGGCATACCGGGCTCGTGCCCGAAACAAGTTTTAGGCTCTTTGGATATGGAACTAGTGGGCTTGATGTCTGTTTTAAGACTCTTTCCCAAAATTGGTCTACCGTGAATTCAGCTGCCGCGATGCTTCTATTTTCAGGATAACCAGGTCGACCAGGAGCAGGAATGCTCCTCCTGCTCCACTGCAGCTCCGAAGACCATTGCTGGATCCTGCTCAGGCCCCGCCCAATTACTCCCCACACCATCCCACTACAGGACTTACCTGGCGTTGCAGCCACTGGGGAATCTCAAACTTCTTTTGGGGGAGTAATGATGGGAGTATCCTGGCACACTTCACCAGCACCCTTCACTGCAATTTGCAGCCTGTGGGGTAGGTTGGGTGCCCAAGAGGGGCCTCTAGTGATGCAGGTACCAGCCATTGGTATGGAGGCACTGCCGTAACTCTCCCAACTCTGGCAGGGCTGGTCACAAATGTCTGGGGAGTACATCCAGCATTTAGCCTTTCCACCCAACCATAGATTTTTGGCACAAATACTTTTAATTTAGCAACATATACTCGTTCAGAAACCTTGCAGTTTACCAAACATTTTTCACCTTTCATTTTTATAAACAATGCTTGGCATGAGGTGAAATACTCGCAATGAGTGCCACTGAGTCTATGTTAAGGTGGTGCAAATAACATTGAATTACTGCTGGATCAATATAAAGAAGGTTTTAAATCATTAGTGCTAAAATGCAGGATGTCACCATTGTTAATCCAGTTAAGCCGCAAGTATCAGCAGTTTTAGCTTGGCTTGAAATCCTCTAAAATAAAACCTGTAACTAATTTATATAACTGCTGAAGGACAGTCTTGGATTTTCCAGTTAGCTAGGAACATCAACATCATTAAAACAGATTATCTGGTCATTATTATCTGGTCATTTGTGGGAGCTTGCTGTGCACAAATTTCCTACACTGCATCAGTGACTATACTTCAAAAGTACATCATTGTCTCCAAAGCACTTTGGGAAGTCCAGAGGTTGTGACAGGTGCTATATAAATGCAAGTCTTTCTTTACGTATTTCAGGAACTTTGATGATACATGTCACCTCACCTAAAATGTTTGTAGAGGTGTCATGTATTAAGGGACTGCCCAAAAGTTTATAAAACATCCTTAATTCTTATGTCAACCATTCTTTAATTGTAAGTTGATTTGTATTCTAAAGCATAAAGGAGAGAAATAATTTACCTCTCATAATATAAAGGTTGTAGTAAGAGATGAAGGTGAAATGTCAAGAACATTTAACATCTCCTGCATTTAGTGATGGCCTAGGAAGTTGATGCTTGTTTTCTAACCATCAGTTATATAGTGTAATTCATACTCAATTCATTCGTGAAAAATGGACTTGACAAGTTAGTTGTATACAAATCTGTATTTTATGTTGGCTTTGCACCTTGTGTTACCACTGTTGTATACAAAATGTACATTAATAAATACATTCAGTACAAGCTAATTGTAGTAAACTCAGATATAATATAACAGGAAGAGCAGAAATGGCTCTCCACTTTAGGTAATCTGTGCACTTAATTGTCTTAAGAGTACATTAGTTTATCCTCCATCGCCCACTCATGGCTGCGCATGGCCTCCAGCATCTCCACCAGATATTGCCTTACCTCTCTCTGTAACTCCAGCATGACCTGTGCTATCGAAACCAGAGGCTCGTCATCGGCTTAGCATGGGCCTGGCCACCCACAGGCCTCTGATTGTCTTTGGCCTCGGCTGTCTCAGCCTCAGCAAGCTGCTCAGGTGCATGTACGTTGCTCTCACCGGCTTGTGTCGCTGATTCTAAAGACAAGCGTAAACCCACCAAGGTAAAAGTATCTGTGCTGGTGGAAGGTGCAGGAGACTCATGTGGCAGTGCATCCTCTGATTGCTCCTCCTCAGAGGTTGACTGCTGTTCGTCTTTTGATGGAGTCTCTTGCGAACCCTGACCTGCATGAGAGAACACAAATGTGGGTTAGGCTGTATAGATCTCGTCATGATATCCATGTGTGATGCGGATCTCCAGACTTGTGGTGGATGTTGATTGAAGACAATCCTCACTCTCTTGCATGGAGACTCCAGTCTCACTATCCGCTATTGAGCCCCTGTTAACTTCAGTGTTTCATTCTCAGCTGCTGAGAGAGGCTGCATGTCTGCAATTCCTCCGCCAGTCCTTGAGATCTCCCTGTTGTTATACGCCCGCTTGTCCTGCAAGTGGAAAGAAGGAGACAGTAATACTTCACAGGCAGAGCTACTGGAAAGTTGTGCTAGTGGCAGCCCCTCATCCCCTGCGGGGCTTCCCTATATGACTTATCCCCATGTCAACACTCGAGGGAGTTAGTGGGACTGAGCTTCATAAGATAGTGCCCAGTAGCTGAGATGCAGCCATGCATCTGGCAGGATGTGGTGATGCCTAACCCCCTTTCCTAGTGCCTTTGTGGTGCCTCCCTCCCTATGTCACGCAGCCTCCCACATAGTCACATGCAATCCCCAAAAAGGAGTGGTATGTAGCACTCACCTTGGCAGACTGAAGGAGGTCATTGGCTCTCTTCTTGCACTGCACCCATGTTCGGGGCGTGACTCCACGGCTGCTGACCTCCTCGGCGATCTTCATCAAGGCTTGCTTGATCAGGACCTCTTCATACCATCACTGGGGAAGAGGACCTCCCACCTTTCCTTTGCAGCCTGAAGGAGAATTTCCAGGGAGGCATCGCTAAACCATGGGGCCACCTGGTGTCTTGCAGCATCCTTGTCAGTGTGGTAGGGGTCCAGGAATCACTCCAACACCAGTTTCAGCAGTAAACAGCAGATGACTCAAAGGCAGCAATGAAAGCAGGGCTGCAAGGCTTTAAATATGGCGCCAGTACCTGCTCCAGAGTCATCCAAAGCTGCATTCAGCACCTCGAAGCCTGTGCCATCATGTAATTGGACAGGCCCCACACCTCCATCCCTGCATGATAGCAATGACGTGTGACACTGGCGCCAACTTCCGGGTCAGAACCACAACAGGAACACTGAATGAATTTAAGAAACAGTTAAATCTAGCAATTAAATAACTAAACTACTGCAGGCCGTGTAGACTTCTTTAATTGTCTTGTGATTCTTTGAAAAGGTTCAGATTTCTGGGTCCAGTTCCAGGGCAGGAGTGTGCTGTACTGAGGGATTTGTCTACACTTAAACAGAACTGGGAACAGTACCTTTGTAGAATTGCAGCTGGGGGAAGGGTTCAAACTAAGTTGAGAACAGTCAGGAGGTAAACTATTTCAGGAGGCAGCTTGGATGTGAAAGTAAGTTTTAGATTTATAGGTAATAAAAGATGCTAGGAAGCAGTGAAACAGGATACAACAATAATAAAGAAATCAGAGTATAGAAACATAAGAAAGGGAAGATTTGTGGCATCAAGGGAATCCAAATTAAGTTGCATGTACATTAATGAGCTGTTGAAAATTGAGAGTGCACATATTCAGTCAGAGACATGTGCGCATCCTGCAATCTGTCTGTCTGTTTCTAAGTGACCATGCTTCAAGCATCTGGGTTGTGTTACAAAGATTTCATCTGTGTGTACGTGTGAACTTCTGAAAAAGGGTCACTGACCTGAAACATTAACTCTGCTTCTTTCTCCACAGATGCTGCCAGACCTGCTGAGTATTTCCAGCGTTTCTTGTTTTTATTTCAGATTTCCAGCATCCGCAGTATTTTGCTTTTATTTCATCAGTGTGTCTCTGTCACAAGATCATGCAGATAGGTCAGACAGTGTTGGCCATCATGTCCTACCAGGTATGCTGCTCTGCTTTCTTCTGAGGAGGGCGCCTGAACTGCTAAACAGGGCGACCACCCTTTCATGCAACTCATAAAGCAGCATCTCCACTTCATCAGCAATCACACTGGTTTGGCCGCAGTGGCACTTGTTAATGTCCATAAACTCTGTTTTGCTCCATCACATTGATTTACCTTCCCTTAGGTTTTACTTGCAAGTTATTGCCACCTCCTCCATTTAATCTTCATAAAGGAAATGGTTAAAAACAATTTTCAACCTTTCAAAAAGCTTAATGTATTTTTGGCCCCGTATGCAGCAACTTACCTTTAAGTGGGCTCATCCTTTTAAATTTGAGCTGCTTCCCTTTAACATAGAAACATAGAAACATAGAAAAGTAGGAGCAGGAGTAGGCCATTTGGCCCTTCGAGCCTGCACCGCCATTCAATACGATCATGGCTGATCATCCAAACTCCGTACTCTGTTTCCGTTTTCCCCAGATCCCTTGATCTCTTTAGCCCTAAGAACTATATCTAACTCTTTCTTGAATATATTTAATAAATTGGCCTCAACTGCTTTCTGTGGTAGAGAATTCCACAGGTTCACCACTCTCTGGGTGAAGAAATCCCCCCTCATCTCAGTCCTAAATGGCTTACCCCTCATCCTTAGAGTGTGACCCCCGGTCCTGGACTCCCACGCCATCGGGAACATCCTTTCTGCATCTAGGCTGTCCAGTCCTGTTAGAATTTTGTAGGTTTCTATGAGATCTCCTCTCATTCTTCTAAACTCTAGTGAATACATGCCTAATTGACCCAATCTCTCTTCATACGTCAGTCCTGCCATCCCAGGAATCAGTCTGGTAAACCTTCGCTGCACTCCCTCCATAGCAAGAACATTCTTCCTCAGATAAGGAGACCAAAACTGCACACAATACTCCAGATGTGGTCTCACCAAGGCCTTGTATTATTGCAGCAAGACATCCTGGCTCCTGTACTCAAATCCTCTCGCTTTGAAGGCCAACATACCATTTGCCTTCTTAACTGCCTGCTGCACCTGCATGCTTACTTTCAGTGACTGGTGCACAAGGACACCCAGGTCTCGCTGCACCTCCCCCTTTTCCAATCTATCACTGTTCAGATAATAATCTGCCTTTCTGTTTTTGCCACCAAAGTGAATAAGCTCACATTTATCCACATGACACTGCATCTGCCATGTATTTGCCCACTCACTCAACCTGTCCAAATCACTCTGGAGCTTCTCTGCATCCTCCTCACAGCTCACACTCCCACCTAGCTTTGTGCCGTCTGCAAACTTGGATATATTACATTTAATTCCATCATCTATATCATTAATATATATTTGTAATAGCTGGAGTCCAAGCACTGATCCCTGCGGAACCCCATTAGTCACTGCCTGCCACTCGGAAAAAGACCCGTTTATTCCTACTCTTTGTTTCCTGTCTGCCAACCAGTTCTCTATCCATGTCAGTACCTTACCCCCAATCCCACATGCTTTAATTTTGCACCCTAATCTCTTATGTGGGACCTTATCAAAAGCCTTCTGAAATTCAAAATACACCACATCCACTGGTTCTCCCTTATCTATTCTATTAGCTACATCCTCAAAAAAATTCTAGTAGATTTGTCAAGCATGATTTCCCTTTTGTAAATCCATGTTGACTTTGTCCGATCCTGTCATTGTTTTCCAAGTGCTCTGCTATTACATCTTTTATAATGGACTCTAGCATTTTCCCCACTACTGATGTCAGGCTAACCGGTCTAAAATTCCCTGTTTTCTCTCTACCTCCTTTTTTAAATAGTGGGGTTACATTAGCTACCCTCCAATCCATTGGAACTGTTCCAGAGTCTATAGAATTTTGAAAAATGACCAGCAATGCATCTGCTATTTCTAGGGCCACTTCCTTAAGTACTCTGGGATGTAGATTATCAGGCCAGGGGGATTTATCGGCCTCAATCCCATCAATTTCCCTCACACCATTTCCCTACGAATACTGATTTCATACAGTTCCTCCTTCTCACTAGACTCTATGTTCCCCAACATTTCTGGGAGGTAATTTGGGTCCTCCTTTGTGAAGACAGAACCAAAGTATGTATTTAATTGGTCTGCCATTTCTTTGTTCCCCATTATAAATTCCCCCGTTTCTGACTGTAAGGGACCTACATTTGTCTTCACTAATCTTTTGCTCTTCACATATCTATCGAAGCTTTTACAGTCAGTTTTTATGTTCTCTGCAAACTTACTCTCATAATCTATATTCCCCTTCTTAATCAATCTCTTTGTCCTCCTTTGCTGAATTCTAAACTGCTCCCAATCCTCAGGTTTTCTGCTTGTTCTGGCCATTTTATATTTCTCCTCCTTGGATCTAATACTATCCCTAATTTCTTTTGTAAGCCAGTGTTGAGCCACCCTTCCTGTTTTATTTTTTGCGCCAGACAGGAATGAACAGTTGTTGTAATTCATCCATGCGCTCTTTAAATGCTAGTCATTGCCTATCCATTGTCAACCCTTTAATTAACGTTCCCCAATCTATCATAGCCAACTCACGCTTCATACCTTCATAGTTTCCTTTATTTAGATTCAGGACCCCAGTCTCAGAATCAACTCTCTCACTCTCCATCTTAATGAAGAACTCTATCATGTTATGGTTGCTCTTCCCCAAGGGACACTGCACAAAAAGATTGTTAACTAATCCTTTCTCATTACACAATACCCAGTCTGGGATGGCCTGTTCTCTAGTTGGTTCCTCAACGTATTGGTGCAAAAAACCATCACATACACACTCCAGGAATTCCTCCTCTACAGTATTATTGTTAATTTGGCTTGCCCAATCTATAGGTAGATTAATCTCACCCATAATTACAGTTGCATCCTTATTGCGTGCATCTCTAATTTACTGTTTAATGCCATCCTCTACATCACCACTGCTGTTTGGGGGTCTATATACAACCCCCACCAACATTTTCTGCCCCTTGTTGTTTCTTAGCTTCTCCCATACAGATTCCACATCAGGATTCTCTGAACTAATATCCTTCCTCACTATTGTATTGATTTCCTCTTTTACTAACAACTTTACTCCACTTCCTTTGCCTTTTTGCCTGTCCTTCCTAAATATTGAATACCCTTGGATGTTCAGTTCCAATCCTTGGTCACCCTGCAGCCATGTCTCTGTAATCGCAATTATATTGTATCTATTTACATATATTTGCGCGGTTAATTCACCTACCTTATTGCGAATACTCCGCGCATTGAGACACAATGCCTTTAGGCTTGTCTTTTTAACATTCTTAGTTATCTTAGCATTATTTCGCACTATGGCCCTATTTGTTTCTTGCCCTTGATTTCTATGTCTACCACTTTTGCCTTTTTGTTTCCTGTCTTTCGTTTCTATCCTTGTTTCCTCCTCCTCATTCTCCCTGCTCAGGTTCCCATCCCCCTGCCATTCTAGTTTAAATTCTCCCCAACAGCACTAGCAAATGCCCCCGCGAGGACATCGGTTCCGATCCTGCCTGGGTGTAAACCGTCCCACTTGTACAGGTCCCAGCTGAGCTGCTATCTTTTAAAAGCACCATGTAATTTAACACTACTACTCTCATCCACCACCCACTGGTTAGCTTCCAACTGAAGGCACAAGCTGGACTAGGAGCATGCATAAATTATTAAATGTGTTCAATATCGGAAGTTAGCACAGGTTTGGTCTTTGCTTCAATCTATGAGAGCTTCACCCAGTGCCACAATCAGAAAGTCTGCCCACATGTCTCAGAGTCAACTCTAATCATAAAAGATTTGCATTCTGAAATTAAACAGAACATTCCTTGATCTCATTCCACTGTCATTCATGCAGCCAAATGGGAATCCCTATCTGCTGGTGACCTGTCCTCATGACTCTGCGGTGTATCTGAGATCAGGGCAGCTTCACCTAATTCACATAAATCAGACTGGCAGCCAAACTAGGGCAACTTAGGCACCCCTAGAAGGGGGCTACAAAATGCAGCTACCAACAACCACTGGGTGAAGAGGCGATGGAGCTGGCACAGTCAACCGAAAAGTGCAGGAAAAGTGAAAATTGTTCCCCTTTATAAAGACACAGCTGTTCCTTGGTTATGATGTATTGGCACACATTACATTCATAGAACACAGTGTACATGGTAAAGTATGCATAGTACATTGTGAGAATAAGTGAGTTTTACTGAACAGTTTGGTTTGTGGTTTTCGGATGTATCTGGAGACCATAGGGAGAATCTTAACTGTCAAAATAGATGGGTTGGGGTTGTGTTAAAGATTAGGAATCGAATCTGCCTTGCATCCCCCACTTCCAGCTTTAACGGAGGTGGGATTAGGGATGGGCGACCAACCCACTGGTGGGAAATGAGTTGGTCTTTTAAATATTATAATGAGGCTGCATACCACCATTTTAACTGTCATTCTATTTTTAACCACAGGCAAGTGGGTCTCCCGGGCTTCGGGAAACACTGCAACTTAAAGAAGGCGAGACGGGCTGAATCACTACTCGTGGGCCAGGAGGAGCAGGAGTATTTCCTCTAGGCCCACAGAGCTAATTAGTAAAGCCCCTCATGTGATCTATCTGCTCCCTCAACAGCCGAACATCTCGCCCACTAAAATAAAAGCAAAATATTGCAGATGCTGGAAATCTGAAACACTGCCCACTATCTACTTCCCCCAGGCATCGTGAGAACCCCTGACCACAATCGGGACATACATTGTGACCCCACCCTGTGTGATCTAGACCCCTCCCCCAGGATCTGCCACCACCCCCCCCCCACCCATGATCTGGACCCTACTTCTATAATCTGGACCCCTCCCTCTCTATGTTACGAGCTCACAGGACACCAGTCTGGTGTGGACTCTGTCTTTAATGAAACTGACTGTAATGGCTGCCCCCAGTCAGAGTCCCTCATGGTAGAGGTCACATGACTATGGCAAGCCAGGAAGCACATTAGTACAGTATTGCATTTCCATCCCAAACATCCCCCTTTTCATACAAAAATAAATTTGCATCCATCATCATTTACACTGTGAGTTGCCCAAGTTCCCCACTATGCACACAATTGTTCTCATGCATTAGTAGTTCATCATTCTTGTCAGTTTCTGCACAGGCATTGCACATAGGCATTAAATCGTGCCAGTCTCTTAATGGTGCACGTGTGTGTTGTCGTTGGTTGTTCATCTGGCTGATTTTCCTTCTCCGGCGAGTGTCGTTCCCTTGTCACTTGTTGCTGCGGTAACTGTTGTTGTTCAATTTCCATTGTTGGGGTGCTGTGGACCTCGGGGGCTAATGGTTGTTATGTGGTCTGTGCAGTTGGTGAGTTCTCACCTTCCTTATTGGCCGCTTGCTTTGACGGAACAGCTTCTCCAGTTGTGCGTATGTGTCTGCAGTTACAACGATGTATCTGGTCGTTCACTTCCACCGCGTACAATCAAGGTGACAACTGCTCTATGTAGCTCCCAAGTTGCCACTTGGGCTGACTCTTGTTGAGAGCATTGAAAGTTTGTACCCTGACTGGCTCTCCAACGCTCAATTCTGGCAATGATTTGGCAGTTTTGTCAAAGTGGAATTTGACTTTCTGCCGTTTCACTTTGATTTTGTCACTCACGCCTGTTACTATTTCTGGCTTCAGTAGCTTTTTTGCTATTGGAAGAGTAGTTTGGGTGCGGCGTGACGTTAGTCTTTGTACCTGACTAACGTCTTTGGTAGGTGTGTTTCTCCACTCGAGGATTACCTTGTATATATCTGTGCCAGATTTGCTTGATTTCTTTATGATTCCTTTGGCGATTTTCACTGCTGCCTCAACCTTTCCGTTGGACTGGGGATAATGTGGACATAATGTATGATGTTGAATTTCCCAATTGACATGCAGGCCCCCGGCTGCCAAGAATGAGGCATATTAATTTTGCCACATGGACATTGAATTTCAGGTTGTTGCTGGGAAGAAGAGCTATTACAAGAGCTACCAGACTGGCTGGAAAGACATTTTTGCATATTGACAGACAGTACTTGAAAGGACAAAGGGGCTATTCCCTGATCCATTTTAACCCACAATGGACCTTTGATCACCAGGTACTGTGTGTAGAGAAGACATTCCAAGGTCTGCTAGGCCAAGACAATCCACAAGGGCCAGGACTGATTAGGCCAGCTGGTCACATGACTAACTGGCTGATGCAGGTTTTTTTGAACTCGCCACAGAGAATTTGAACTCAGAAAGCTGTTTGCTCCTGGGCTGAGAAGACCTCTCTTCTGCCTGATCCCATCTCATTTTCACGGAACTGAAAACCACTGAAGACATGAACCCCAAGAGAGGAAAGTCTCCTAGATTGAACAAGGTTTAAGAAGAACACTGGGCCCCAATGAAAAGCAAGACTACCTACAATCAAGGACTCTACAGCGAGCTCGAAACACAGTAACAAACCCCCTTCAGAGATTGCCTCAAACTTTTTCATGTTATTTTTCTTCAGCTCTTTTCTGTCCCTATTTGCATGTCTGTATCGCGTGTGCATGCTAGCGTGGGCGCATCGTGTATCCGTAGGCGTTAACTGAATTAGAGTTTAAGTTTAAGTTTAATAAAATTTCACTTTTCTTCTTTAAACCTGAGAAAACCTGGTGTGCTGGTTTCTTTGCCTTATAATTGGAAAGTGGTGAACAAGGATTCACCTAGGGGGAGCTTTAAAAACAGTGTGTTTAAAATTAAACCTAGTTACAGTAAGACCAGGTGAAGGCTGAGAGGGACCCCTAGACACCTTTCTCACCTGGTCGTAACACCAACCCTTTATGAAGCGGCTGAATTCTTTACTCATGAACTGAGGGCCATTGCCAGTCATCACAATGTCTGGAATGCCTTAACAACCGAAGTGTGCTTTCAGGCATTCTACAATCTCACTGGTAGTCATTGAGGTCAGCTGGTCTACCTCCCAGTAGTTAGAATAGTAGTCTATGGTGACAAGATAATCAGTTCCTGTTAGAGTGAAGCGATCTACTCCCAGCTTCATCCAAGGTCTGTCTGGGATGTCATGTGTCATCAGCGGCTCTTTAGCTTGCTTAGCTTGGTACTCATTGCCTGCACTGCACTGGCTGATGTGGTCCTTGATTTCATTGCTCATGTTTGGCCAGTGTAGCACTTCTCTTGCCTTCCTCAAACTCGATTTAATTCCTTGGTGGTTTGCATAGATACGCTTTCGCTTCTCTCCTCTCAACTCTTTAGGGATAATGACTCTATTTCCTTTGTACAAGATGCCATCTTGGGCGGTCAATTAATCCCTGCAAGCCCAATATGCTCTTGTGACCACAGGAGTGCCTTGATGCTGTCAGACCATCCTTTCATCACTACTTCTTGCAACACTTGTAGAATTAGATTTTGTTGGGACGTTCACTTGATTTGAACAAGGCGCGTGTCTGTCAGATTCAATGTCTCTGCTGGGTTGATGACTTCCACAGCATGTTGAGCTGCAGCTTCATGTTGGATCGAGAAGATTTCACACTCTGTTGTAGAATTCTCTACTTTTTCATAGGGAGTGCAGCTCTCAACAGCATGTCAGCGATGTACATCTGTTCCCCTTGCTTGTAGGTCACATCCAGATGATATCTCTTTGCAGACGCTTTGGAGCAGATAGTAGCGGCTTGAGGAAAATGCTTTGAAGTGGCTTGTGGTCGGGCCCAACTGTCACTTTGTCTCTTTCATGTATGTATTGATGAAAATGTTCACAAGCAAAGTCAACGGCGGGCACTGTTTCTCGATCTGAGCTTAGCGTCGTTCCATTTGCGTTAACGCCCTGGATACAAATGCAACTGGTTGTTCTTGCTGCATTAGGGTTGCTCCAAGTCCTGTCTCACTGACGTCACACTGCAGGGTAACTTCATCTTTTACGTTATAGTATTCCAGCACTGGCGTTGCAGTGACTAGTTGCTTGATTTTAGTAAGTGCTGCACCACATCTCTGCTATTGCTGTCACCTTTTCCAGATCTGGGCAAAGACCTTTTGCTGTGAGTACATGACCTTTGTACATGACTTCGGGCATTTTTAATTGCAATTTTTTCTTGTTCAGCTCCAGGTTCATTTGGTGAGCTCTGTCTAGCAGTCACACTAGATTTTGATCATAGTCAGCAATGGCTTCTTCCATTGAGTCTCCGCATCCATAAACTAGCAGTTCAGCCTCTATAGGTTCCACTCTGGGAAGATCACTAACTATCTCATACGGTCTGTGTTGATACTCCTCTGGAGCCATGGAAATGCCAAATGGCATGCACAACCATCTGTATCTCCCGAACGGCATCCAGAATGTGGTTAGAAAGTTGCTGCTTTCATCCTACTTCACTTGCCAGTAACCATCTTTCGCATCTGGGGTAGTGAAGATTTTTGCCTTTGCAAATTGTTGGAAAACTCCTTCAATGGTTGGCATGGTGTAGTGTGATCTCTTCAGAGTTTTATTTAGATCCTTTGGGTCAATGCATACTCTCAGCTTTCCAGGTTGTTTTACCACGAACATGCTCCTAATCCATTCTGTAGGGGTTGTCACTTTCTTGATGACTCCCTTCTTTTCCAGCTCTTCTACCTTGCCTTTCAGGCTGGCCTTGAGGGCAGCTGGAACTTTCCTCAGCAGATGCTGAACTGGTCTACCCTCTCATCTACTTTGAGATGATATGCTCCAGGAATACATCCTAAACCTGTAAATATATTGTTGTACTCCTCTAGGATTCTGCGGTCAATGGTTTAGTGCACTGCAACAAGTTGCAAATCTCTTTTTGCAGGTTGAGGGTTACCAGTCCAAGCTTTAGACTTGCTTCTGCTGAGATGAGTGGGTTTTGCTTGCCGTCTATGATCTGGAACTCCAGGTCTTCGTTCTTGTCATTGCAATGGGCGCTCGGAGTAACTTGTCCTCTTGGCACTAGTATGGTGCCATCATATAGCCTTAACTTTACTTTCGAGGGCTTCATTTTTGGATCGCCATGTTGAGCCACTTTGCACAGATCTCTGAAGGTCATAATGTTGCATGACGCACCGGTATCTATCTGGTATTTTATGTTGACTTGTCATTCTCCTTCTGCTGTCATGATTCCAACAGTCACAAACCATTTACCACCTATCAACCTGACTAAACCAACCTGTTGTATGGTGTACATTGATTCATCAGAATCTTCAGCTGATATCTCTCCAGTGGCCAACTGTACCTGCTTGTTGTGCTTCCTTCTAGCCAAATACTTGTGTGCAGAATGATGCAGCTGCTTGCAGTGAGAACACTGCTCTCCCCATGCTGGACATGCCTTCTTTTCCTGTGTGTGATGTCCTCTGCAGTATTTGCATCCTGGCCTTTTTCTGTGATCTTTCTGCCCTTTCAGACTGGAATGTCTATCAGTATAATGCAAGGCCTGGTCTGTTCTGCCATGAATATGGTCTTGCTGCTGATTTATAATCTCAGCACTTCTGCACATGTTGATCGCTTTCCTGAGAGTAAGTTTGTCTTCTCTCAATAGACGTGCTCTCACTGCAGGATATCTTATGCCTAATACAATCCTGTCTTTAATTAGATCATCTTTTAGTTGTGTAAATTCACAGGATTCTGCGAGCTGTGTTAATACAGTCATGTATTGATCAATGGACTCTTTTTCACCTTGGGCCCTAATATTGAACGCATACTGTTTCATAGGTTACGTACACTTGGGGTTCAAAGCGTGCCTTCAAGGCGTTCAAAATTTCTGCTGTCCTTTTTTTTGTTCTTCAGAGAGATTTAGGGTGGAATACACTTTGTAATGGTGGGCTGAATTTTACACTGCCCTAGTGGGTCGAATGGTGGGGCAACTCCAACATACCTTCAGTCCCGGCTCCATCGCATCCTCCTCGGTCAGCTAGGCTGCAGTCCCATCAGTGGCCACCACTCCCAGTGGCACTGCTGGGACTAAGAGCTGCCGGCCCGCTGATTGGTTGGCAACTCACTGAGGCGGGACCTCCTCCCTCAAGCAGATGGAAGTCCTACCTCGGGACAATTAAAGCCCAGGGACCCGTAAAATCTGGGTCAGATCTCTGGGCTAGGCAGAAGTGGATTCACCACCGACATTTACGTCAGTGGCGAAGTCCCATCCGCCTATGGTAAAATCCAGCCCAGTTTCTCTCCAACAATGATAAAAGTGTAGCTACTTGCAGCTGCTCTGATTTGTTAATTAAATCAGTTGCAATTTTGTAATTTTGCCATTGCAAGCGGCAAAATTGCCAGTTTTGCTTCATATCATCTTTCATTTCTACCGGCGCAGGCAGAGGAAAATTTGCAACCATTGTCTTACCCTGTGCTTTCAGCTGTTTCTTTGTTCCTTTTCTGTGGCTTCCTGTGGCTTTTAGCAGCTTTCAGCAATTGTGACCATTCCTGTGGCCTTTGTTGCGTAGCTGTGCTTCTTCACCACTCAGGCTCAGCTCCACTTCTGACACCATATTATGAGCTCACAGGACACCAGTCTGGTGTGGACTCTGTCTTTAATAAAACTGACTGTAATGGCTGCCCCCAGTCAGAGTGCCTCGTGGTAGAAGTCACATGACTATGGCAAGCCAGAAGGCACAATTGTACAGTATTGAATTTCTATCCCAAACACCCCATGACCCTGACCATCACTGCTCTTGTATAGTTCGCATTTCTGAAGCAGGCATCCCACCTGAAAGACCTCCAGCCTGTCAATCAGGCGGCCTTTGGGTGGGAACCCCACCTAAAGCAGCCCTGCAATCAAATTCTGCAGCACATTCAGGAAACCTGTTCTTCCAGATTTCCTGGCTTCAGAACAACCATCACGCACCCTGCATAGAACTTGCCACCAGACTAAATTCCAGGTCCAATTTCAGGGTGGCAATACTCCCATGCATAGCTTCTTTATCATCCTGGTGAGTTTTGATTGAGTCATCAGAGTCTTATGGATCATCCTATTCAAGTAAGGTGGAGAATGCTCCGTCCAGTGTTCATTCTTAAATTGTCTACCAAAAACAATTTCACACACACAGGCTTCAATTTTAACTGAGGGCATGGTCATTGTGTTGTGGAGGCACAGGAGAGCCAGTGGGGGTTCAGGGTGAACAGCAAGCTCACACACAGTGACCTAGAGAGATGTTAGTTCCCAGGTCTCATTTACATAAGCAAGATTGGACTCCTGCCGGAACTCAGCAGGAATCACTGCCTAGTCAGCAGGCAGGAAAAGGATTTTGGGTAGCAAGAGGCTACGACTGGGACCCATAGGAATAGGCCATGGCACAAGGTGGAGGACTCTGAGAATTTCCTTCAAGGGCTGGGGGGAGGGGAAAGCCCTGGATTTGGTGGTCCAAGGTTTCCTTGTGGACCCTGCAGGAGCACTTCTGCTCCTCCTGGCCCATCAGGAAACAAACAATCAAGACCATAATCTTTTTTTTAAATGAAGCAAGTCCTTAGTTTGCAGTAAAGTTTACAATTCAAAGAAGCAGGAAATTAATAGAACACCTTGATTGACCTTTGCAATCAATATTAAGAGTGCAAGAATTTCACAGTGCACTGAACTAGAACAATATCATGAATGGTAAGTTGTTGATCTCAGCTGTGCCACAATGGCCAAGCACCCAGCGGAGGTAACATGCTTTCCAGAAAGCTAGAAAGTCTCTGGTTATATTCATGTACCACCTGGTGGCAATTTTCAGAGTGGCATCCTTTTGGTCTTTGAAAGCATACACCATGGAAAAGATAAGAGGGAGAAAGAAGAAAGGCAAGGGCTAACCTAATCACAAAACAGATAAATATATCATTTAAAGGTGAGCTCACTGTTTACCTGACCTTTCCTGGGACATTTATCTCTGCTAAAGGCACTATATAAATACAAGTTGTTGTTGTGGCGGTTTTTGTAACTTTATTAGATTGTCAGCTCTGCTGAATCAGCCAGTTCCTAATGCAATTAGTATGGTTCTATGACAAACAAGATCACAAAGAAATGTGTACCACTTTAGTGCACAAAGATGCAGTGAAAAGACAGACAAGTAGTAGATTCAATTTATTGCAGAGAAGTGCTAAGTGATTCCTTTTGGTGTGAAGAAATCAAGAGGGGCAATATAAACTACATTGCACAAATTTAAAACCTGGAGTTGTACATATATAAATCTTTGAAGATGGCAGGACAAGTTGAAAAGGTTGTTTAAAAAAGCATATCAGATCCATGGCTTTATAAACAGAGGCATAGAGTGCAAAAGCAAAGAAGTTATGCTAAATCTTTATAAATCATTGGTTAGGCCCCAGCTGGAACATGGCATCCAATTCCAGGAACCACACTTTTGGAAGGATGTCAAGGTCTTAGACAGGATGCAGCGGAGATTTATTAGGATTTTACCAGGGATGAAAGACTTCAGTTATGTGGAGAGACCTGAGATACTGGGGTTGTTCTCCTTAGAGCAGGGAAGGTTATGGGGAGTGTTCAAAATCATGAAGGGTTTTGATGAATAAATAAGGAGAAACATTTTCCAGTGGCAGACGGTCAGTAACCAGAGGACACAGATTTAAGGTAATTGCAAAAGAACCATAGAATAGAAGAGTAACAAGAGACCAAATGAGAATTTTTTTATGCAGCAAGTTATGAACTGGAATGCACTGCCTGAAGGAAAGCAAATTCAATAAAAACTTTCAAAAGAGAATTAGATAAATACTTGAAGGGGCAAATTTTGCAGGATTAAGAAGAAAAGATAGGAAAGTGGGACTAATTGGATAGCTCGACCAAATAACAAGCACAGGTTTAATGGGCTGATCTGCTTCCTTCTGTGTGGTGTCATTCTATGATTCTAAGTTGCTTTTTCTGTGTTCAAAATTGTAACGTTTTAGAGAAAGTAGCTAATTGCAATAAAAATAATTGTTTGTACTTTTTGCCAGGAACAGGAATGGTGGCATAGTGGTTACTTTCCTGGAGTAGTAATCCAGAGATCTGGACTAATGATTCTGGTGAAATGAGATCAAATCCCACCACAGCAGCTGGAGAATTTAAATTCAGTTAATTAAATAAATGTAGAACAAAAAGCTAGTATCAGCAATGGTGACCATGAAACTACTGGATTGTTGTAAAAACCCATCTGGTTCACTAATGTCCTTTAGGGAAGGAAATCTGCCATCCTTACAGTCTGGGCTATACGTGACTCCAGACCCTCATAAATGTAGTTGACTCTTAACTGCCCTCTGAAATAGCTGAGCAAGCCACTCAGTTCCTAAGAAGGTGGCTCATCACTACCTTTTCAGGGGCAATTAGGATGGGCAATAAATGCTGGTCTTGCCAGGTTGATTGGCTAAATAGACTAAAAGGTACAGCATTAAATAAACAGTGGGAAACTTTTCAAGAAGCAATTCAAAATGTCCAACAAAAATACATTCCATTAAAAAACAAAAACTCAGTAAGGAAGATCCATCTGTGGCTTGTTAAGGAAGTTAAGGATAGCATTAGATTAAAACAAGAGGCTTATAATGTGGCAAAGAATAGTAGTAAGCCTGAGGATTGGGAGAGTTTTAGAAATCAGCAGAGGATGACCAAAATGTTAACAAAAAGGGAAAAAATAGAATGAGAGTAAACTAGCCAGCAATATAAAAACAGATTGTAAGAGCTATACAAGTATACAAAAAGGACAATAGCTAAGGTAAACATGGTCCCTTAGACACAGAGAGAGGAGAAATGATCATGGGGAATGAGGAAATGAAAGAGACACTGAGCAAATATTTTGCGGTTGTCTTCACAGTAGAAGGCACAAATTACATCCCAGAAATAGAGGGTAACCAAGGGCCTAATAAGAGTGAGGAAATTAAGGTAATTAATATCAGCAGATAAAATGTATTGGAGAAATTGAGGGACTAATATCTGAAAAATCCCCAGGACCTGATGGCCTATATCCTGGGGTTCTAAAAGAAGTAGCTGAAAAGATAGTGGATGTGCTAGTTAGGATTTTCCAAAATTCCCTAGATTCTAGAATGGTTCCAGCAGATTGGAAGCTAGCTAATGTAACACTGCTATTCAAGAAAGGAGGGAGGGAGAAAACAGGGAACTGCAGGCTAGTTAACCTGACATCAGTCATTGGGAAAATTCTGGCTTCTATTAGAAAGGAAGTCTAACCAATGCACTTAGAAAATCATAGTTTGATCAGACAAAGTTAACATGGTTTTACGAAAGAGAAATCCTATTTGTCAATTTTTTTATGGATGTAACTAGTAGAATAGATAAAGGGGAGCCAGTAGATGTAGAATACTTGATTTCCAAAAGGCATTAAATAAGGTACAGTGCAAAAGTTTAATATGCAAGATAAGGGCTCATGGAGTTAGGGTAATATATTAGAATGAATGGAGGATTGGTTAATGGACAGGAATAAGAGAGTGGGGATAAATGGTGTATTTTCATGTTGGCAGGTATGACTAGTAGAGTGCTGCAAGGATCAGTACTAGGACCTCAGCTATTTACAATCTATAGTCGTGACTTAGACAAAGAGACTGAGAGTAATTTATCTAAGTTTGCTAACGGTACAAAGCTGGGTGGGAATGTAAGCTGTGTGGAGAGCACAAAGAGATTGCAAAGAAATATAAACAGGTTAAGTAAGTGGGCAACAAGGTGGCAGATGGAGTATAATGTGGGGAAATGTGAGTTATTCACTTTGGTAGTAAGAATAGAAATGCAGAATATTTTTAAAAGATGTGAAACTTGTAAATGTTGATGGTCTGAGGGACTTGAGTGTACTCATACAAGGCGCACAGAGAGTTAGCATGCAGGTACAGCAAGAAATTAGGAAGGCAAAATGGCATGTTGGTTTTTATCGCAAGGAGATTGGAGTGCAAGAATAAGGAAATCTTGCTACGATTGAGACCACACCTGGAGTACTGTGCACAGTTTTGGTCTCCATATTTATGGAAGTATATGCGTGCATTGGAGGTGGCACAGCAAAGTTTCACGAGATTGGTTCCTGGGATGAGAAGGTTGTCCTATGATGACAACCTGAGTAAATTGGGCCTATACTCTCTGGTGTTTAGAAGAATGAGAGGCAATCTCATTGAAACATACAAGATTCTGAAGGGGCTTGATAGGATAGACACTGAGAGGCTGTTTTCCCTGGCTGGGGAATATAGAACATGGGGGCACAGTTTCAGGATAAGAGGCTAATCATTTAGGACTGAGATGAAGAGAAATTTCTTCACTCAAAATGTTGTGAATTTTTGGAATTCTCTACCCCAGAGGATTGTGGATGCTCCATCGTTGAATATATTTAAGGCTGGGATGGACAGATTTATGGTCTCTTGGGAATCAAGAGATATGGGGAGCAGGCAGGAAAGTGGAATTGAGGCTGAGGATCAGCCATAATCGTATTGAATCATGGAGCAGCCTCAAGGGGCTGTATGATCTACTCCTGCTGCTATTTCTTATGTTCTTATCGCAGTGAAACCCACATCTCATGAATGAAATTGTAAAAAACTTTTGATGTTATGTATGCAGCTACACTGATATTACTTGTGCTGACTTTGAAACTGAAACAAGCTGACAAGATGCTAATGAACATGGCAGTTACTATATTGAATGAGGAATATATGCGGCAATTAGTACCAGGAACACTAAAGCCTCATAATTCCAAATATTCAATCACACTTAACCACTTTGATAGGGTCTCTAAATCACCAAAAATGAAACCTATGATGTCTAATTCCATCTCATCTATCTTTTAGTCACTATATTAATGCTTCAGTATACAATATTTCAGAAAGAGCCATTAAAATATTATAAATCACTATCAGGCATACTGCTGGCATATCCTGCACTAGTCATCTGCTATTAATAAGTGTTACCCTGTGTAAATATCCTTTGAAGCATAGAAAATAAGCTCATTTAGATTTGGATCATTCCATTTATAAACTTTGAAATTTGCAATACAAGGAGATTTTTCACTTGAAGTGATTGTTGTTTCATAAAGAGCATCTTGAGTGTTGATCCCAACATGCACTATCCATGTCATTTCCACAAAGAGTTACTTGGTGGGGTGAGAAATAGTTCAGATGTGTGGCTAAAAGCATTGCTCAATATTGATTTTTTTTTACATTCTGTGGTAGTCCTGTGTGGAACCACAAATTAAATCTAAGGAATAAGTTAATTTGTTTAAAAAAAGACCCATGCAAAAAATTAAACAGAATAAATGAAATGCAAAATTGTCAAGTTTGGGAAAAAAATTATCCAGTGTTGCCAACCAATTAATATATTTCTGGAATTTCAGTCTGATAGTATTCACATTTCCACAGTAGTAATGCCATTCTCTTCAATATAGTCTTTTCCATTTCACACATCACTCTACTGCCAAAAACACACACAGGAAACTTGTTTCCAGATCTTTAAATAATAAAGTTTTCTCTCCAGATAATAAGAAAAATGCAGGAACCCTAATAGTTAATAATATAAATATATTCCTTTCAGTGGATAATTCTTTATTCAGTATAATATATTTTACCCAGTTATCAATTTATATTCTGAGCATCCTTGCCTGTTATGCAGCAACTCCAAGACTTAACAGACTTCTTTGCATTCAAGTGGTATTATAAATGTTGCTTGAGGGAACAGAGATAGAAGGAGATGTACTAGTGCCAAACCTATTATGCAACCCCCTGCCCCAAGGAAACCTTTCAAACAGTGTAAACTTTGCTTTTCATTATGATTCCTCAAGCTACCATCCTGAAAATAAATTCCCTTTCCCTCAGTTCCACGCCTCATTTCTATTGGCACAGCTACAGTGGAAACGGCTGCTCAGACAATGGAGAGCACACCTACTGATGATGATAATAATGAACATTATTGTTCTAAGTCAAGGTGTCTCATCAATTGCCTACTTATTGGGTTGCTGGTGAAAACAATAAAATTCCTTGATGATACTGACAGTACCTTCAGACATTTTGTAAATTTCACATTGCCAGGTTGTAAAATTAGATATCTTCTGTTCATTATATGTATACCTATTGCTGACAAGATTTGCAGAGTTCATTTTTCCGCTTTATTGCACTTTTGATCTGTTTGTTAATCCATTTTGGGTCATGCTTATTTAGGCTGACCATTGCTGATTTTAGGTATGTACTTGTTCTGCATTTCCAGCATTATTCTTTTAATGCTGTGCCATTTGACTTCGACTGAAATGTTGATGAACGCCCTCCTCCAATCCACTTATTTTAATTCTTCCCTCATATTTTGAGTTTAGCTCTTTTAAACCTGTCTCCTGGTCATTGACATAAATTGATCCAAGATCTTCTAAGTTTGATGGTGCTGTGGTCACTCTCTCCAAGCGACACTATAATACAATTTCATGTAAGTTAGGTGGGTCATTTACAAATACTAGGTCAAGATCAGCACTGTTTCTCATGGCTTTTCTTACACACTGAGTTATAGAGCAGTCCTGCATTATATTTAGGATAGGGTTGGATGTCCTTTGACACCCAGATGAAAATATGTTTTTAACAAAGAAGGTAAAGGCCAGGTACTTCCTCAGGAGAGGAGCAAAAATTAGAAAGCAAATTCTCTCAAAATGTGCTTCTGCGCTTGCTGTAATTCCTGTTACTTCATCATCAACTCTGTCTTGGCTGTTAATTGCATGTCAATTGAGTATTCAATTGTATTCAGGCTGGGGCATTAACTGGGGATTTACTTGTGTTCCCGTATATAGGAGCAGACTGAAATTATGGTTGTTAGGTTTGGAGGTTCATGCTTGTAATGTGTGTCTCTGTAGATAAAATTTTAGAACAAAAAAAAAGTGTAAAGATTAGGCTCCAGTTCTATCCCTCACCAACTGGCTATCTGAATAGAACAATGGCATCTTACCTAGAAAAGCACCAGCACAAAATTATAAAGAATTACATAGAAATTAAAACATTGAAACAAGCTGTTTGTCCCAGTCAGTCCATGTTGGTGTTTATCATCTACATGAGTCATTATCCTAATTGCACTTGTCTGCTTTGTTCCTCTAATATTACTTGAGCCTTTGATGTGTAATCTGTTGTAAGACTCACAGGAGTACAAGTAATATCCCAAGAAAATGTGGATTTTATTATAACTGAACTGGAACATATATATGCAAATAGTGACTGCACAAGCTAGAATTTTTATACCTCTCACTCCACTGGGCTCCACCCCCAACTGCTTGGTCATGTGTGCCATGACATCACTTCCTCTGGTATCTATACTTACAGTTCTGAAGGTGCTCTGTTTTTAAGGTTGTCTTTTCTTAAGGTCGTCCCACAACGAAGGTTGTCCCACACCATCCCCCTTTTTTCTAAAGATAAAAACATATGGACAATATACAGTGATGTTGTGGTTCGGACTAACTATACATTATTAAACAAAACATTATTTACAGGTAAGAAAATTTAACACTCTCTAAGACGTAGAGGAGGTTTGCTTATTTGTTCTGATCCGGTTATCGTGAATCTCTTCCCAGAGTTAAGCTCATGATGATGACTTCCCTGAGATTCTGGTGATGCAAGTCTGGTTAGCATGTTCTTCTTCTGTGCTCATAGCCTCTGTATATTCATCTCCAGACTTTGTCCTTGAACGCATCCATGATGGCACAATGTTCTCACATGTGGTGTTGTCATACACCTCTCTGAGCTGACTTCAATTTCATCTGAGAACCAGACCACTGGCCATCTGAACCTTGTAGGATCTGGGCTGGTTGCAGATCCTAGCAACCTCTGTGCGATACCAAGTTCCCAATGCATGATTGAGGGCTCTGACCTTCTGCCCTACCTGCAATTGAGCTGGTCCTGCTTGCCTGTCATATGATGCCTTCATCCTGTCTTGCTTAGACAGAAGTATATCCTTTACTGTGGAAAACTTAGAGAGATAGTGACTGGGCAGGGTAATTCTTACCTGCCTTCCAAACATCAACTCTGCAGGCAACTGTAAGCTCATGTCCGATGGAGTAGCTTGGAGGTGCAGCATTGCAACCTTGAGATCTTGCCTCATCTGCCTACACTTTACAATTAGCGATTTGATGGTGCTCACCATATGTTCAGCCATGCCATTGGAGTTTGGATAATGCAGGGACAATGTCACACGATGGACTCCCCACCTGGCACACATGTCTTGGAACAGTTTTCCTGCATATTGCGAACCATTATCGGAGATGAGTTCCTTTGGCACGCCAAGTAGGCTGAAGAGGGCACTGACCATATCAGCAACCACTGCACTGGACGTATCTTGTAGCTGCCTGAAGATCAGAAACTTGGTGGAGTAATCTGTAACAAGGAGGAAATCATCACCTTGAACATGAAACAAATCTGTGCCAATCTTGGTCCATGGATGTGAAGGTGTTTCATGTGGGATCAAGGATTCTTTCTGTTGATTTGGCCAACAGGTTTGACATGCCTCGCAGGATTTCACCAATGTCTCAACATCACTGTTGATTCCTGGCCAGTAGACCTTCTCTCTGCCAAAGTGTCTGGTGCGTTCTATATAAATTACCTTGATGCAGTTGGGTTAGAATATCAGAATGCAGAGCTTTGGGTATCAGGACTTGTTTGCCTTTCAAAATCACCCCTTGTAATATACTGAGATCGTCTCCATACGGTCAGAAATAGGGTAGACGTTTGATTACTTCCTGTACGGTATCAGGCCATCCTTCCACAACAACAACAGGGTAGGGTCACGTGCTGTCTCATCTCTCAGGTGCTCACATGTGTGTGATCCAAAACTCATGAGGTCGTTCTTCAAGACATCATCAATCATCAATATCAGTACACAGACACCGCCATCACCATCCCTGGGTATGTCCTGTCCCAGTAGGACATTGGCAAACAGGATTAAGGATAATCCCAAGGCTTTTTATACATACATAAAGAGCAAGAGGGTAGCAAGGGAAAGGGTTGGCCCGTTCAAGGACAGAGAAGGGAATCTATGTGTGGAGCCAGAGGAAATGGACGAGGTACTAAACGAGTACTTTGCATCAGTATTCACCAAAGAGAAGGACTTGATGGATGATGAGCCTAGGGAAGGGAGTGTAGATAGTCTCAGTCATCTCATTATCAAAAAGGAGGAGGTGTTGGGTGTCTTGCAAAGCATTAAGGTAGATAAGTCCCCAGGGCCTGATGGGATCTACCCCAGAATACTAAGGGAGGCAAGGGAAGAAATTGCTGGGGCCTTGAGAGAAATCTTTGTATCCTCATTGGCTACAGGTGAGGTCCCAGAGGACTGGAGAATAGCCAATGTTGTTCCTTTGTTTAAGAAGGGTAGCAAGGATAATCCAGGAAATTATAAACCAGTGAGCCTTACATCAGTGGTAGGGAGAGGATTCTTCGGGACTGGATTTACTCCCATTTGGAAAAAAACAAACTTATTAGCGAGAGGCAGCATGGTTTTGTGAAGGGGAGGTCGTGTCTCACTAATTTGATTAAGTTTTTTGAGGAAGTGACAAAGATGATTGATGAAGGAAGGGCAGTGGATGTTATCTATATGGACTTCAGTAAAGCCTTTGACAAGGTCCCTCATGGCAGACTGGTACAAAAGGTGAAGTCACACGGGATCAGAGGGGAGCTGGCAAGATGGATACAGAACTGGCTCTGTCATAGAAGACAGAGGGTAGCAGTGGAAGGGTGCTTTTCTGAATGGAGGGATGTGACTAGTGGTGTTCGGCAGGGATCAGTGCTGGGACCTTTGCTCTTTGTAGTATATATAAATGATTTGGAGGAAAATGTAGCTGGTCTGATTAGTAAGTTTGCGGACGACACAAAGGTTGGTGGAGTTGCGGATAGTGATGAGGATTGTCAGAGGATACAGCAGGATATAGATTGGTTGGAGACTTGGGTGGAGAAATGGCAGATGGAGTTTAATCCGGACAAATGTGAGGTAATGCATTTTGGAAGATCTAATGCAGGTGGGAAGTATACAGTGAATGGCAGAACCCTTGACAGGCAGAGAGATCTGGGCGTACAGGTTCACAGGTCACTGAAAGTGGCAACGCGGGTGGATAAGATAGTCAAGAAGACATACGGCATGCTTGCCTTCATCGGTCGGGACATAGAGTATAAAAATTGGCAAGTCATGCTGCAGCTGTACAGAACTTTAGTTAGGCCACACTTAGAATATTGCGTGCAATTCTGGTCGCCACACTACCAGAAGGACGTGGAGGCTTTGGAGAGGGTACAGAAGAGGATTACCAGGATGTTGCCTGGTCTGGAGGGCATTAGCTATGAGGAGAGGTTGGATAAACTTGGATTGTTTTCACTGGAACGACGGAGGTGGAGGGGCGACATGATAGAGGTTTACAAAGTTATGAGTGGCATGGACAGAGTGGATCGTCAGAAGCTTTTTCCCAGGATGGAAGAGTCAGTTACTGGGGGACATATGTTTAAGGTCAGAGGGGCAAAGTTTAGAGGGGATGTGCGAGGCAAGTTCTTTACACAGAGGGTGGTGAGTGCCTGGAACTTGCTGCCGGGGGAGGTGGTGGAAGCAGGTACGATAATGACGTTTAAGAGGCACCTTGACAAATACATGAATAGGATGGGAATAGAGGGATACGGTCCACGAAAGTGCAGATGGTTTTAGTTTTGGCAGGCATCAAGATCGGCGCAGGCTTGGAGGGCCAAATGGCCTGTTCCTGTGCTGTATTGTTCTTTGTTCTTTGTTTTGTTAAATGGTATAGATTTCGAACAGATCTAGCAATGCAAAACTGGGCATCCAAGAGGCACTTTGGATCATCAGCAGCAGCAGAATTGTATTCAACCACAATCTGTAACCTCTTGGCGTGGCATATCCCCCACTCTGCCATTACCGTCAAACTGGGGATCAACCCTGGTTCAATGAAGAGTGCAGGATGGCATACCAAGAGCAGCACCATGCATACCTAAAAATAAGGTGAAGCTACAACCCAGGACTACTTGCGTGCCAAACAGTGTAAGCAGCATGCGATAGACAGAGTTAAGCAATCCCACAACAATGGATCAGACCTGAACAGTTCTGAAGAAGGGTCACTGACCTGAAACATTAACTCTGCTTCTCTCTCCACAGATGCTGCCAGACCTGCTGAGTATTTCCAGCATTTCTTGTTTTTATTTGGATCAGATCTAAGCTCTGCAGTCCTGCCACATCCAGTCGTGAATGGTGGTGGACAATTAAACAACTAACTGGAGGAGGTAGCTCCACAAATATCCCCATCCTCAATGATGGGGGAGCCCAGCACATCAGTGCAAAAGACAATGCTGAAGCATTTGGAACAATCCTCAGCCAGAAGTACTAAGTGGATGATTCATCTCGGCCTCCTCCTGAAGTTCCCAGCATCACAGATGCCAGTCTTCAGCCAATTCGATTCACTCTGCTTGATATCCAGAAACGACTGAAGGCACTGGATACTGCAAAGGCCATGGGCCCTGACAATATTTCGGCAATAGTACTGAAGACCTGTGCT
Organism: Heterodontus francisci; assembly: GCF_036365525.1. Taxonomy (NCBI): domain Eukaryota; kingdom Metazoa; phylum Chordata; class Chondrichthyes; order Heterodontiformes; family Heterodontidae; genus Heterodontus; species Heterodontus francisci. The sequence continues at coordinate 129,911,079 of NC_090374.1, read as the reverse complement.
GCAGAACTTGTCGCATCCCTAACCAAGCTGTTCCTGTACAGCAACACCACTGGCATCTACCAGGCAATGTGGAAAATTGTCCAGGTATATCCTGTACACAAAAAGCAGGGCAAGTCCAACCCGGCCAATTACCGCCCCATCAGTCTACTCTCAATCATCAGTAAAGTGATGGAAGATGTCATCGACAATGCCATCAGGCGGCACTTGCTTAGCAATAACCTGTTCAGTGATGCTCAGTTTGGGTTCCGCCATGGCCACTCAGCTCCTGACCTCATTACAGCCTTGGTTCAAACATGGACAAGAGAGCTGAACTCAAAAGGTGAGGTGAGAGTGACTGCCCTTGACATCAAGGCAGCATTTGACCGAGTATGGCATCATAGAGCCCATGCAAAACTAGAGTCAATGGGAACCGGGGGGAAACTCTCCGTTGGTTGGATTCATACCTGGCGCAAAGGACGATGGTTGCAGAAGTTCCTCAGGGTAGTGTCCTAGGCCCAACTACCTTCAGCTACTTCATCAATGAGCTTCCTTCAATCATAAGGTCAGAAGTGGGGATGTTCTCTGATGATTGCACAATGTTCAGCACCATTCACGACTCCTCGATTACTGAAGCAGTCTGTGTAGAAATGCAGCAAGAGCTGGACAATATCCAGGCTTGGGCTGATAAGTGGCAAATAACATTCGTGCCACACAATGACCATCTCCAACAAGAGAGAATCTAACCATCTCCCCTTGATCTTCAATGGCATTACCATCACTGAATCCCCCACTTTCAATATCCAGGGGGTTACCATTGACCAGAAACTGAACTGGAATAGCCATATAAATAAGATGGCTACAAGAGCAGATCAGAGGCTAGGAATCCTGTGCAAGTAACTCACCTCCTGACTCCCCAAAGCCTGTCCACCATCTACAAAGCACAAGTCAGGAGTGCGATTGAATACTCTCCACTTACCTGAATGGGTGCAGCTCCAACACTCAAGAAGCTTGACACCATCCAAGACAAAGCAACCCACTTGATTGACACCCTATCCACAAACATTCACTCCCACCACCACTGACACACAGTGGCAGCAGTGTGTACCATCTACAAGATGCACTGCAGCAATGCACCAAGGCTCCTTCGACAGCACCTTCCAAACCTGTGACCTTGTAAAAGGATCCATTCCTGTACCCCCTTACTGCAGTTCTTGGACTTTAGGAATAACAAGAACAAAATTGCACATGACACAGCATTTGACTTGACCATGAATTGTTGTTTTATTGAATCCAATAATATCCCTAATACAGACACCTCTATGGTTAGTTGAAACAGTAATAAAACAAAACTGTTATCAGTACAAAGCCTCCTGCAGGAACTTAAAATTGACACCCCAATTCCCAGCTGAAGCCTTCAGAGATTTGACCAATGTTCCCAGTTACCCAAAACAAAGTCACTACGACTTGGCTCAAACTTACAAATTTCAGGCAAAAACATGACACTTTTATTCCAAAACCCTCAGACCAAGATCACTGCTATTTGGCTGAACCACCAATATGGGCAAAACACTACGCTTTGTCCCAAACCCTCAGACCAACATCACTCCGAATTGGCTGACCACAAATACAGGCAAAAACACTACGCTTTTGTCCTAACCCCTCAGACCAAGATCACTACCATTTGGCTGAAAACACTTACAATCACCCACATAGCCGGCCTGTCCCGGTGTTGATTGTAGGCCAGGACCTGAGATGACCAGTCCCCGTCCTTCTTCACATAACTGCAGTGCCAAACCCTTCGATCTTGTCCTTTTTATGATGATCCTTATCGAAATAGCATAAACACATCTCCAGAAGCCATCCTGTTGGATGGTCAGCACTTAACACCTTTTAATCTTTTTCCTCTGTTACCTGCCTGGTCCAGGCAGATCCATTTAGTGCTGATGTTATTTCCATGACTGAGAACAATGAACTCTACCAAGGTGAGCTAGCCCAGGCTCCAGAGCTGATATACACGAAAAAGGTTTCTCTCCTGTCTTGACCGGAGTGAATGTTGTGGTCTGGTTATTTGTAACAATGGCCTCCCCAATTACATAACATGATAGCAGTTATCCTATGTCACTGCAATGATAATGTCCCAAATTCCAGTCCTTTAACAGTATCAGTTCTGTTGTGATATTGGAATGTTTGAAATTAACCCATTGGAATGCAGCCTGACTCTGTGTGCTTTGTGTTGAGGTTTGGCTCTCATTCACAGTACTATTGTCAGTGGGGGTTGGGGTTCCTTCCCCCCTCCTCCAGTTTTAAAGTCCAGTTGTGGGGGCTGGGGAGGGGATTCCAATCCTACAACCTCTACCACCGACAAGGACAAGGGCAACAGATGCATGGGAACACCACCACCTGCAAGTTCCCCTCCAAGTCACACACCATCCTGACTTGGAACTATATCACTGTTCCTTCACTGTCGCTGGATCAAAATCCTGGAACTCCCTTCCTAACAGCACTGTGGGTGTACCTACCCCACATGGACTGCAGTGGTTCAAGAAAGCATCTCACCACCATCTTCTCATGGGCACTTAGGGATGGACAATAAATGCTGGCCTAGCCAGCGCGCCCACATCCCCATGAACAAATTTTTTTAAAATCCACACCATGGACATGCAAATCTAGAGAGACATCTGCCTCTTTATTTAGGTTAAGTAATCTTCTTCGGGTGTCCAATGTAACCGTTTCACTGCATGGTTTATTTCAGATATCACGGTCATAGCCCTGGACCTCCATCAAAGGTCCCTGCAACCGTGGAGGAGCACTCATGAGCAGTTTGCACCATATGGTGTCAAGTGGTTTGTGGTCAAACTCCACGGTAAAATGCTTTCTGAACAAGTAGGTGGGAAACCTAACGATACCAAAAACCAGAGCTAAGGTTTCACATTCGATGTCAGAGTAATTGGATTGGGTTTGCAACAAACTCTTCGATGCAAAGGTGATTGGCTTCCCTTCCTACGTGATGCAGGTGCCTAATCATTTCTGGGACGCGTTGACCTCGAGCATTGTTTCTTTGGTTGGGTCAAAATACTGCAGCACGCTTTTTTGACTGACACAGCTAACTTCAAGGAGTTCAGGCAGTAATCATTATTACCCCTTTATACTCTGTTTTGTGAGCTAAATTAGCTGTAAATCAAAGGTACATTCAGCTTAAAAAGTCAGAGCTGTCAGTAAAGTATGATAAATCGATTTACTCTTGAAGCTGACTTGAATTCACTTGGAACAACGAAAAAGCTTTTTCCATTTCAGTTGTATTCCACATGAGATTTGCATTTCATCAAATACTCCCAGTATAGTTTTACTTCAACCTTTAGGGCTGGATTTGCAATCGCCCATGGGGGCGAGGTCGGGTATGGGTATCCATTGAAAACCGGGATCTCAAATGGCATCACCGGCTACTGACACCTCCAGAAGGCGATGCAATTTTCAAAGGGAAGGCGGGAGCCAGCAACCCGCATTCCTCCAATTAACAGCTTGTTCAGCTGGTTGTGGAGCTCATTATGTGTCTGTGGAACAACAGTTTGTATTTTCAATTGAGAAGAACGGTGAAAACGGAGGGTCCGGGAGACATTAGAGTCGAGCAGCGGGAACACACTGGGGAGTCATGAGTGCTAAGGAATGCAATGTTCAAAAGTTATTTATACTCAGATGCTCATCCAATGGCACAGCATTGCCATCGCTGGTCCTGAGAGGCTTGTATTTGTGAGGAGTGAATGGTTGGACTGTGGAGATAGGCATGAGGCTGCTGGCATCACTTGAGCATCAGAGGTGAGTAGAGGAATCCCTGATAAACCAACGCGTGTCAGGTGAAGCTGTTGAGATGGGAGCAGGCTACTCTGACATTGGATAGAGTGGCGAGGAAGAGCTTCAGCAGATGCATCCTCCTGGTCAGGAGGCCACAGGTGCAGAGCAAGGGGCTGCAAGGGGAAGAAGGCACAACCCACAACATTGGGTATACCAGCCAAGAGTCAGCTACCTGCTAATGATAGTACCAGTGTCCTACCAGACTGCTCCTATCAAGGTAGTTAGTCTGTGACATCTGTACTCTGGTGCACAATGACCTGAGGCCTTGCAGCACCATGGCAGCCCTATCTGCAGCTGTCAAGGTCACCATGGCACTTAATTTTAATGCATCCAGGTCTTTCCAGGGATCAGCTGCAGACCTGGGTGGCATCTTGTAGTCAGCAGCTCATCATGCCATCCGGCAGGTCTTGGATGCCCTATACCGGAGGGTGGGTGGTTACATCCATTTTGAGACAGATGGGCCAGCACAGGCCCAGAGGGCATTGAGCTTTCCCACCAATGGCTTCCTTCAGGTCCAAGACATTATCGATTGCACCCACATAGCCCTCAAGGCACCGAGAGACCAGATAGCCAGATTCCAGAACAGAAAGGGCTACCACTCATCGAACGTCCATCTGATCTGTGATCACAGGAAGAGCATCTTGCAGGTCTGTGCTCGGTTACCAGGCAGCTGTCATGATGCCTGCAATCTCAGAGAGTCTTAGGTGCCGGACATTTTCAGGCCCACATCCAAACAGGATGGCTGCTGGGGTATAAGGGTTATATGAGGGTTATCCCCTTAATTGATGACTCGTGACACCCTGCCATGGATGCAGAGAGGCGCCACAACCAAAGCCATCTACTAACACGTACCTGCATTGAACAGACCATTGGCATCTTGAAGATGCAATTCCGTTGCTTTGACCAGTTGGGTGATGCCCTCCAATACAAGCCAGCCATGGTGTCTCGTATTGTACTCGTCTACTGCACACTGTACAACATGACAATACAAAGAGGCCTGAGCTGGATGAAGAAGAGGATCTGGAACACCACTCTTACTCACAGGAGGACGGGGAGGAGGAAGAAGAGGAGGAGGAGGACGAAGGCGCTACAGAGGAGCCCAGTGCCCAGGCATTGGAGGAAGTCTGCCAAGGCCTTCCCAGGTCTCACGGCAATCGGCAGGCTGACATAACTGCAAGGGCCACACTAATTCAGCAACATTTCACCTAAGTGGCTCTCAACCCTTATGACACTCTGTCACTCACCTTCGAACAGAGAGAGAAATTATCAAATAAGCACACATGTGAATGATCCGATTGCCACCTACATTGAATGAAACTCGGGTCTCCACCACCAACATTCTCCCACATGACAGACCTTGGCACCGCATGAAATCCAGGTCCCCCACCACCCCTGGGCCCTGCCCTCCACCACCCCCTCCCCCACCCCCCGCCCCGGCATGGCCTTCCACTCTATGGCCCACTCCATGACATCATGTAACAATAACACACAAGTCTGCTCATTGTGTGCATGCTGGTGTGTACAGAGTTAGAAGCCTGTCACCTGGGTGTTGCTTGCCATTCATCTTTCCAGACTTTAGTAGATCATTAAAGCACTTTCTGCACAGTACCCACATCCTCTGATTGACGCCCCAGCTGCTGATCTCCACAGCCACCTCCATCGATGACCTCTTGGTCTAGCTGGGAGGGTTTCTTCTTCCAGAGGGAGGGAGGGAGAGGTACAGCTCTTCTCTCTGCAACAGCGTCTGTCAATGTCTCACGAGAGGCATCAGAAAAAATGCAGGGCCTCCCGGGATGCCTGAACAGTCCAGCACTGGCCCTCTGACCACTATGCTGCTACATTCCTCCAGGCAATGGTAAACCCAGTCATTGCTGCCGTTTGCCTTTTAAAATCGCCCTCTGCCTCCAGGCTGCACCTGGCGCCAAACTCGCCTCCGGCCAATTAGGGCCTTTACCTTTAAAAGCTAACACGGACACGGCGCAAGGCACAGAAAATGTTCCAGCTATTGTTACAGCCGCAGTGGGAGCAACACACTGTTAATTCAGTCCCGTCGCTCCACAGATTGCAGCATATTTCTTTAAGCTTTCCAAATTGGAAAAGCAGCCAAATTGAACAGTCCAGTATCCCCTGAATGAAGCAGACCAAACCAGGTTTCTTTAGACAACAACAAATTAACCAATAGTCGTTTAATAGTACAGAACTTGAGAATTGCTGAAAATAGAGACATGTTGTTGAAGGTTTTCATCTTGCACTCATCAGGACAATACGCAAGAATAACCAATGTAAGGGAAAGCAACAACTTATGAGAAGTGAGTGCTGATTGTTTGGCAAGTGAACTCTGATTAGTAGAAGTGTTACCATGGACAATGTACCAGTTTACGGTGAACAACAGTTTAATGCCAAGCTTTGTTTGAAAGTTAAACCAGGCAGCTTAACTCTGATTGGTCCAGGCATTGCCCTGAGGAATGAACCAGTGAATGGTTGTCACTTATTTTGTTCAGCTGAAACAGGCGCAATGCGTGCCCATGTTCTTTCTGTCTGCAAAGAACAGGGCCCTGTGTATTAATATATGTAGCTTCCAGTACACGCAAATTGAGGTTTTTAAGTGCATTAAGGTGGATAAATCCCCAGGGTCTGTCTAGGTGTATCCTAGGATGCTATGGGAGCAAGGGAGGAGATTGCTGGGGCCCTAGCAGAGATTTTTGTATCATTGTTAGCCACGGGTGAGGTACTGGAAGACTGGAGGATAGCTAATGGTGTGCCTTTATTTAAGAAGGGCAGCAGGGATAAGCCAGGGAACTACAGACCGGTGAGCCTTACATCAGTGGTGGGAACGTTATTGGAGGGGATTCTGAGAGACAGGATTTACATGCATTTGGAAAGGCATGGTCTGATTAGGGATAGTGAGCATGGCTTTGTGTGTGAGAAATCATGTCTCACGAATTTGATTGAGTTTTTCGAGGAGGTGACCAAGAGGATTGACGAGGGCAGGGCGATGGACGTTTTCTACATGGACTTTAGCAAGGCCTTTGACAAGGTCCCGCATCATAGGCTGGTCCAGAAGGTTCAAACACATGGGATCAGGGCGAGCTAGCAAACTGAATACAAAATTGGCTTGGTGATAGGAGGCAGAGGGTGATAGTGGAGGGTTGTTTTTCAGATTGGAGGCCGGTGACCAGTGGTGTGCCGCAGGGATCAGTGCTGGGCCCTCTGTTGTTTGTCATATATATTAATGACTTGGATGTGAATGTAGGGGGCATGATTAGTAAGTTTGCAGATGACACCAAAATTGGTGGTATAGTGGACAGTGAAGAAGCTTGTCTAAGGTTACAACAGGATATAAATCAACTGGGAAAGTGGGCAAGGGATTGGCAAATGGAATTTAACGCAGACGAGTGCGAAATGATGCATTTTGGGAAGTTAAACCAGGGCAGGACATATACAGTGAATGGCAGGGCGCTGGGGAGTGTTGTTGAGCAGAGAGACCTTGGGGTGCAAGTACATAGTTCCCTGAAAGTGGCAACACAGGTAGACAGGGTGGTGAAGAAGGCGTATGGCATGCTTGCCTTCATTGGCCGAGGCATTGAGTACAAGAGTTGGAATGTCATGTTACAGTTGTACATAACGTTGGTTAGGCCGCATTTGGAGTATTGTGTGCAGTTATGGTCGCCGCACTACAAGAAAGATGTGCTTAAGCTAGAGAGGGTGCAGAAAAGATTTGGAGGGCTTGAGTTATAAAGAGAGATTGGATAGGCTGGGTTTGTTTTCCCTGGAGCGAAGGAGGCTGAGAGGGGTCATGATAGAGGTATATAAAATTATGAGAGGCATAGATAGGGGAGATAGCCAGAGTCTGTTTCCCATGGTAGGGGTGACTAAAACTAGAGGGCATAGATTTAAGGTGAGAGGATGGAGGTTTAAAGGGGATCAAAGGGGTAAATTTTTCACACAAAGAATAGTGGGTATCTGGAATGAGGTGCCCGAGGAGGTGGTGGAGGCAGGAACAGTAGCAACATTTAAGAGGCATCTGGACAGGTACTTGAATGAGCAAGGCATAGAGGGATATGGAATTAATGCAGGCAGGTGGGCTTAGTATAGATAGGCATCATGGTCGGCATGGATGTGGTGGGCCAAATGGCCTGTTTCTATGCTGTACGATTCTATGACTCTATAACATCCTCTCTGCACTAACACTTTGTCTTTCACCACACTGTTAACACACTCTTTGCCTTTTCCTTTGCCCCATGACCTCCTTGTCAGTTATTCTCTGTGACCCTATGTCCGATCAACACCTTCCCTTTTGTTCTCTTTTGCCCCACCCCCACTTTATTTGCTTAAAACCTATTACATTTCTAACCTTTTCCAGTTCTGATGAAAGGCCACTGACCTGAAACGTTAACTTTGCTTCTCTCTCCACAGATGCTGCCAGACCTGCTGAGTATTTTCCAGCACTTTTTGTTTTTATTGCAGATTTCCAGCATCTGCAGTATTTTGCATTTATTTTGGTCTTCAAGTTGTTTTGCCTCTATGTGCAAAAGCACGTTGTCCAATTTTCCTAGCCATTCTGTTTTCTCTAATCTGATAGTTGGAGGTTCAGTCTGAGAATTTCGTAGGCCTACTTCTGCCACATCCTCACTATCCTTTTCCTTCTCAACAGTCCTGATTACCGATTAGGGGATTCTATCTTAAGGGATGCAGATAGGCGTTTCTATGGCCACAAACGAGACTCCAGGATGGTATGTTACCTCCCTAGTGCTTGGGTCAAGGATGTCACGGAGCAGCTGCAGGGTATTCTGAAGGAAGAAGGTGAACAGATAGAGGTCATGGTTCTCATTGGTACCAATGACATAGGTAAAAAGAGGGATGAGGCCCTGCAACAAGAATTTAGGGAGCTAGGTAGAAGATTAAAAAGCAGGACCTCAAGGTTGTAATCTCTGAATTACTCCCAGTGCTACGTGCTAGTGAATATAGGAACAGGAGGATAGAGCAGATGAATGCGTGACTGAAGAGATGGTGCAGGATGGAGGGCTTTAATTTCCTGGATCACTGGGTCTGTTTCTGCTGAAGGTGGAATCTGTCCAAGTCGGACTGGTTGCACCTGAACTGAAACGGGACCAACAACCTTGTAGGGAGGTTTGCTAGGGCTGTTGTGGGGGTGGGGGGGGTGGTGGATTAAACTAATTTGGCAGGGGGATGGGGTACAGAGTGGAGGTACTGTAGGGGGTGATGCACAGTCAAATATAGAAGAGAAACTGAGTCAGTCTGGAAGGCAGAGCAAATATAGACCTGTTAAGGTGCAAGCGAATAATGCAAGGCTGGATTACATCTATTTTAACGCAAGGAGTCTTACAAGTAAGGCAGATGAATTGAGGGTGTTGATTAAGACATGGGAATATGATATTATTGCTATCACAGAGACATGGTTGAGGGAATGGTAGGACTGGCAACTCAATATTCCAGGGTATAGGATCTTCATGCATGAGAAGGCGGATGTAAAAGAGGAAGTGGCATTGCACTGTTGATCAAGGAGTCAATTACTGCAGTAAGGAGGGATGATATCTTAGAAGGTTCCTCAAATGAGGCCATATGGGTAGAACTCAAAAACAAAAAGGGGTCAATCATTTGGCTGGGAGTGTACTACAGGCCTCCAAACAGTCAGGGAGAGATAGAGGAACAGATATGTAGGCAAATCTCAGAGAGGTGTAAAAATAATAGGGTAATAATAGTAGGGGATTTCAACTTCCCCAATGTTAACTGGGATAGTCTTAGTGCAAAAGGCTTAATGGGGGCGGAATTCTTGAAGTGCATCCAGGTGAGCTTTTTGAGCCAGCACGTAGAAAACCCTGCATGAGAAGGGGCAGTATTGGACCTAATCTTAGGGAATGAGGCCGGACAGGTGGTAGAAATGTCAGTGGGGAAGCATTTCGGGGATAGTGACCATAACTGTAAAATTTAAGGTAGTTATGGAAAAAGACAAAGATGGAACAGAAATAAAGGTACTGAATTGGGGAAAGGCTGATTTCAATATGATAAAACAGGATCTGGCCAAAGTGGACTTGGAGCAGCTACTTGTAGGAAAGTCAACATCAGACCAGTGGGAGTTACTCAAAAAGGAATTAGTGAGAGTTCAGGGTGAACATGTTCCCGTAAAAGTGAAGGGTAGGACCAATAAGTCCAGGAAACCCTGGATGTCAAGGGATGTAGAGGATTGGATAAGGGAAAAAAAGGAGGCTTATGGCAGATTCAGCGGGCTGAAAACAGCAGAAGCCCTAGAGGAGTATAGAAAGTGTAGGGGGGTGCTTAAAAAGTAATTAGGAGAGCGAAGAGGGGCCATGAGAAAACACTGGCGGGCAAGATAAAGGAAAATTCCAAGGCATTTTATAAGTATAATAAGGGCAGGAGGATAACCAGGGAAAGAATAGGGCCCATTAGGGATCAAAGTGGCAATCTGTTTGTGGAGCTGGAGGACGTAGGTGATGTTTTAAATGATTACTTTTCATCTGTGTTTACTATGGAGAAGGACGATGTAGGTGTAGAGATCAGGGAGGGGGATTGTGATATACATGAACAAATTAGCATTGAAAGGGAGGAGATATTAACGGTTTTAGCAAGCTTAAAAGTGGATAAATCCCCAGGTGTGGATGAAATGTATCCCAGGCTGCTATGTGAGGCAAGGGAGGAGATTGCAGGGGGTCTGACACAAATTTTCAAATCCTCTCTGGCCACAGACGAGGTGCCAGAGGACTGGAGGACAGCGAATGTGGTACCATTATTCAAGAAGGGTAGCAGGGACAAACCAGGTAATTACAGGCCTGTGAGTCTAACATCAGTGGTAGGGAAACTATTGGAAAAAATTCTGAGGGACAGGATTAATCTCCACTTGGAGAGGCAGGGATGAATCAAGGGATAGTCAGCGTGGATTTGTCAAGGGATCATGTCTAACAAATTTGATTGAATTTTTCAAGGAGGTGACTAGGCGTGTAGATGAGGGTAAAGCAGTTGATGTAATCTACATGGACTTCAGTAAGGCTTCTGATAAGGTCCCACATGGTTGATTGGTCAAGAAGTAAGAGCCCATGGGATCCAGGGCAATTTGGCAAATTGGATCCAAAATTGGCTTAATGGCAGGAGGTAGAGGGTGATGGTCGAGGGTTGATAATGGGATTGGAAGCCTGTGACCAGTGGTGCACCGCAGGGATCGGTGCTGGGACCCTTGCTGTTTGTAGTGTACATTAATGATTTAGACGTGAATATAGGAGATATGATCAGTAAGTTAGCAGATGACATGAAAGTTGGTGGTGTCATAAATAGTGAGAAGGAAAGCCTTAGACTACAGGACGATATAGATGGGCTGGTAAGATGGGCAGAGCAGTGCTTGGGAAGTGTGAGGTGATGCATTTTGGGAGGACTAACAAGGCAGGGGAATATACAATGGATGGTAGGACCCTAGGAAGTACAGAAGGTCAGAGGGACCTTGGTGTACTTGTCCATAGATCACTGAATGTAGCAGCACAGGTAGATAAGGTGGTTAGGAAGGCATATGGGATACTTGCCTTTATTAGCTGAGGCATAGAATATAAGAGCAGGGAGGTTATGATGGAGCTGTATAGAACGCTATTTAGGCCGCAGCTGGAGTACTGTGTACAGTTCTGGTCGCCACACTATTGGAAGGATGTGATTGCACTGGAGAGGGTGCAGAGGAGATTCACCAGGATGTTGTCTGGGCTGGAGCATTTCAGCTATGAAGAGAGACTGAATAGGATAGGGTTGTTTTTCTTGGAGCAGAGAAGGCGCAGGGGGGACATGATTGAGGTATGCAAAATTATGAGGAACATAGATAGGGTAAATAGGAAGAAATGTTTTCCCTTAGCAGAGGTGTCAATAACCAGGGGGCATAGATTTAAGCTAAGGGGCAGGAGGTTTAGATGGGATTTTAGGAAAACATTTTCACCCAGAGGGGGGTTGGAATCTGGAATGCACTGCCTGAGGGGGTGGTAGAGGCAGGAACCCTCACAACATTTAAGAAGTATTTAGATGAGCACTTGAAACTCCATAGCATACAAGGCTAGGGGCCAAGTGCTGGAAAATGGGATTAGAATAGATAGTTGCTTGATGGCTGGCGTGGACACAGTGGGCCAAAGGCCTGTTTCTGTGCGGTATAACTCTATGACTCTATGGCCTGACATTCCTGTACTGGGTTATCCTCCTCCCTGCGATAATATTGCTTTAGCATATTGATCTGACACAACCAGTTTTTCTTCCGGCGATCAGGGGTGTCAATCAAGTAATCTACCTTAGCCACTCTTTTGATCACTCTATATGGGCCACTGAACCGTGCTTTTAATGGTTCTCCCTGTAACGGTAACAACACGAATACTTCATTCCCTGGTTGAAAATCGCGGGTTTTTGCATTCTTGTCTGTCCATTTGTTCATATTGGCTTGGGATGATTTAAGGTGTTTCTGAGCCACACCGCAAGCTTTTGTGAGCCTTTCCCGGAACACAGATATATAGTCCAGCACAGAAGATTCATTCTTTTGTTCCAAGCATCTGTCTTTTATAAGTTTTAGAGGACCTTTTACTTCATGTCCGCAAACCAATTTGAAAAGACTGAAGCTTGTAAACTCATTTGGTGAGTTTCTTGTGGCAAATAAAAGAAAGTTGCGTCCTTTATCCCAGTCATGTGGATATTTGTGACAGTATGTTCTAATCATTGTTTTGAGAATTTGATGGAATCTCTTTAAAGCTCCCTGTGACTGTGGGTAATATACTGAAGATTTCAATGGTCTAACCCCAAATTTCCCATAACTTCTTGAAATATCCTCAACATGAAATTGGAACCTTGATCTGATTGAACTTCAAGTGGTAACCCATATCTCGTAAAGAATTGGGTTAACTTATCTACTACTATTCTAGCATTAATTATCCTCAAAGGAATGGCCTCTGTAAATCGAGTAGCCATATCCATGATAGTAAGTATGTATTGATGTCCCACTTTTGTTTTTGGCAAGGGTCCTACCCAGTCTAATAATATCCTGCTAAACGGTTCCTCAATCACTGGTATGGGAACTAGTGGTGCTGGTTTTATGGTAGGTTGTGCTTTTCCGACCAGTTGACATGTATGGCATGTCCTACAAAATTGTCTTGCATCCTTTGTAAGACATGGCCAGTAATAATGTTGGCTTATGTGTGATTTGATCTTCTGAATTCCCCTATGTCCTGCAAAAGAAATATCATGTGCTAACCTTAATAATCCCTGGCGATATTTAGGTAGTACCACTATCTGTTCAACAACAGTCCAGTCTTGGTCTACAGGTCTATGAGGCGGTCTCCATTTCCTCCTCAAAATCCCATTTGCCATATAGTAGCCTTCCGGAACTCCTTTCGCCTCAGCTTCTGACAGAGGCGTCTGTGCTATTTGGTATATCGCTGGATCAGCTTGTTGTGCTGCAATGATAGACAATCGGTTAAACATCTCATTTGGATTATCTAAATCCCCAAATAAGGTTTCAGATACTTAGCTATCTGTTTGTGGTGCCACTTTTACCTCCGACAATGCATCCTGTTTAGCCAATGCTCGGGTGACTACACGCGCAGGAAATATGACCAGAACTTGTTCCTGTAATTGCTCTGTTTCCTTTATTTCACTTGGTTCCTCTGTAATTATAGGAGAAAAGGATACTTTTGCTCTGGCCAAATCATTTCCTAGGAGTAGATCAATTCCTTCTACTGGCAAACTATGGACAACTCCTACAGTTACTATCCCAGATATTAAGTCACTCTCTAAGCGTACTTTATATAAAGGTATGAGTATATACTCCCCACCAATTCCATTCACTTAAACTTTAACATTCAAGGTGCTCCCTGGTGGAAACGTCATACCTTTCCCCAGCAAGAGTGTTTGGGTTGCTCCTGTATCCCTGAGTATAATGATAGGTTCTCCTGCCTCACTTACAGGATATGGAATTACTCTCCCCTTTGACAAAAAATTATTATAATGCCATGCTAGGCCCCCACCTGCCAAGAATAAGGCACATTAATTTTGTCATGAGCATTTATTTTAAACTGTTACTGGAGTGAAGGAAGGACTTGTTGAACGAATCAGTTGTGACTGGAAAAGACATTTGCATCTTAACAGATAGTGCTTGGAAGGACAAAGTACCATTCCCAGATACAGTCAACCCACAATGGATCTTGATCACCAAGCATTGTGTGTAAGAGGAGCATGCCAGAGACTGCTAAGGTAATACAATCCAAGACGTGGTCAGACCAGTTAGTCACATGACTAACCTGCTTGGCAACCTGGGTTTTTCTGAATTGTACAAACAGTTTGAACTCAGAATGTCTGTTTCCTCCTGGACTGAGAAGATCTCTTCTGTCTGCTCCCATCTTTTTCTCACAAACCTCTGAATCCATTGAAGACACATGAACCCCAAGGAAGAAAAGTCTCCTACAGCAAACTAGATTTAAGAAGAATACTGGGCCCCAACGAAAAGCAATCAAGGACTCTACAGTGAGATCGAAGAACCATAACAAAAACTCTTCAGATATTGCCTGAAACCTTTCCACTTCATTTTTCTTCTGCTCTTTTCTGTCTCTATTTGCATGTGTGCATCGCGTTTGCATGCTAGCATGGGCGCGTCGTGTATCCATAGGCATCAACCGAATTAGAGTTTAAGTTTAATAAATTTCAAACTTCTTTTCTTTAAACCTAAGTAAACCTGTTTGTGCTGGTTTCTTTGCCTTATAGTTGGAAAGTGGTGATCAAGGATTCACCAAGGGGGAGCTAAAAACACAGTGTGTTTAAAACTAAACGCTGTTATGGTAAGACCAGGTGAAGGCTGACAGGAATCCCTAGACACCTTTCTCACCTGGTCATAACAATAACTTTCAGGTACTTTATTCTTAACCTCTGCATTACTTTTAGTTTTAGGATCTGGTTTTAAAACTGTTGTTAAAGCTATAGCCTGGTCTGCTATACTCTCAGTCAGAGTCTTTTCCTCTGCCATAGTTTTGCATACCCCAACAAGTCCGATGGGTTTACCTCGCAATTTCCAGCAATCTGAACGAAGATGACCCTGTTTGTGGCAATGATAACACTTTGGCTTGCGAACCTCACTTCTACCCTCAGCATATTCCTTTCTGACCTGAGGAGGTGAACCTGGGGCATTCCCAGCTGTTCCTTCTTGTCCCCGGCTACTTGTCTTCTTTTCACATTCCCACTTTCTATCTTTCTTGGGTTTATGGGGGTGACGGACAAAAGATTTTGGCTTATTCACAAGCTCAAAATCATCAGCAATTTCCGCTGCTTGCCGAGCTTTCAAAACTTTCAAAGAACAAAGAACAGGACAGCACAGGAACAGGCCATTCAGCTCTCCAAGCCTGCGCCGATCTTGATGCCTGCCTAAACTAAAACCTTCTGCACTTCCGGGGACTGTATCCCTCTATCCTCATCCTATTCATGTATTTGTCAAGATGCCTCTTAAACATCTCTATGGTACCTGATTCCACCACCTCCCCCGGCAGCAAGTTCCAGGCACTCACCACCCTCTGTGTAAAGAACTTGCCTCGCACATCCCCTCTAAACTTTGCCCCTCTCACCTTAAACTTATATCCCCTAGTAACTGACTCTTCCATCCTGGGAAAAAGCTTCTGACTATCCACTCTGTCCATGCTGCTCATAACTTTGTAAACCTCTATCATGTCGCCCCTCCACCTCCATCGTTCCAGTGAAAACAATCCGAGTTTATCCAACCTCTCCTCATAGCTAATGCCCTCCAGACCAGGCAACATCCTGGTAAACCTCTTCTGTACCCTCTCCAAAGCCTCCACGTCCTTCTGGTAGTGTGGTAACCAGAATTGCACGCAATATTCTAAGTGTGGCCTAACTAAAGTTCTGTACAGCTGCAGCATAACTTGCCAATTTTTATACTCTATGCCCCGACCGATGAAGGCAAGCATGCCGTATGCCTTCTTGACTACCTTATCCACCTGCGTTGCCACTTTCAGTGACCTGTGGACCTGTACGCCAAGATCTCTCTGCCTGTCAATACTCCTAAGGGTTCTGCCATTTACTGTATACTTCCCACCTGCATTAGACCTTCCAAAATGCATTACCTCACATTTGTCCAGATTAAACTCCATCTGCCATTTCTCCGCCCAAGTCTCCAACCGATCTATATCCTGCTGTATCCTCTGACAATCTTCATCACTATTCGCAACTCCACCAACCTTTGTGTCGTCCGCAAACTTACTAATCAGACCAGCTACATTTTCCTCCAAATCATTTATATATACTACAAACAGCAAAGGTCCCGGCACAGATCCCTGCAGAACACCACTAGTCACATCTCTCCATTCAGAAAAGCACCCTTCCACTGCTACCCTCTGTCTTCTATGACAGAGCCAGTTCTGTATCCATCTTGCTAGCTCACCTCTGATCCCATGTGACTTCACCTTTTGTACCAGTCTGCCATGAGGGACCTTGTCAAAGGCTTTACTGAAGTCCATATAGATAACATCCACTGCCCTTCCTTCATCAATCATCTTTGTCACTTCCTCAAAAAACTCAATCAAATTAGTGAGACACGACCTCCCCTTCACAAAACCTTGCTGTCTCTCGCTAATATGTTTGTTTGTTTCCAAATGGGAGTAAATCCTGTCCCGAAGAATCCTCTCGAATAATTTCCCTACCGCTGATGTAAGGCTCACTGGCCTATAATTTCCTGGATTATCCTTGCTACCCTTCTTAAACAAAGGAACAACATTGGCTATTCTCCAGTCCTCTGGGACCTCACCTGTAGCCAATGAGGATGCAAAGATTTCTGTCAAGGCCCCAGCAATTTCTTCCCTTGCCTCCCTTAGTATTCTGGGGTAGATCCCATCAGGCCCTGGAGACTTATCTATCTTAATGCTTTGCAAGACACCCAACACCTCCTCCTTTTTGATAATGAGATGACTATCTACACTCCCTTCCCTATGCTCATCATCCACCAAGTCCTTCTCTTTGGTGAACACTGATGCAAAGTACTCATTTAGTACCTCGCCCATTTCCTCTGGCTCCACACATAGATTCCCTTCTCTGTCCTTGAGTGGGCCAACCCTTTCCCTAGCTACCCTCTTACTCTTTATATACGTATAAAAAGCCTTGGGATTATCCTTAACCCTGTTTGTCAATGACTTTTCATGACCCGTTTTAGCCCTCCAGACTCCTTGCTTAAGTTCCTTCCTACTGTCTTTATATTCCTCAAGGGATTCGTCTGTTCCTAGCCTTCCAGCCCTTACAATGCTTCCTCTTTCTTTTTGACTAGGCTCACAATATCCCGCGTTATCCAAGGTTCCTAAAACTTGCCAGACTTATCCTTCTTCCTCACAGGAACATGCTGGTCCTGGATTCTAATCAACTGACGTTTGAAAGACTCCCACATGTCAGATGTTGATTTACCCTCAAACCGCCGCCCCCAATCTAAATTCTTCAGTTCCTGCCTAATATTGTTATAATTAGCCTTCCCCCAATTTAGCACCTTCACCCGAGGACTACTCTTATCCTTATCCACAAGTACCTTAAAACTTATGGAATTATGGTCACTGTTCCCGAAATGCTCCCCTACTGAAACTTCCACCACCTGGCCGGGCTCATTCCCCAATACCAGGTCCAGTATGGCCCCATCCCTAGTTGGACTATCTACATATTGTTTCAAGAAACCCTCCTGGATGCTCCTTACAAATTCTGCCCCATCCAAGCCCCTAGCACTAAGTGAGTCCCAGTCAATATAGGGGAAGTTAAAATCACCCACTACTACAACCCTGTTACCTTTACATCTTTCCAAAATCTGTCTACATATCTGCTCCTCTACCTCCCACTGGCTGTTGGGAGGCCTGTAGAAAACCCCCAACATCGTGACTGCACCCTTCCTATTCCTGAGCTCCACCCATATTGCCTCGCTGAACGACCCCTCTGAGGTGTCCTCCCGCAGTACAGCTGTGATATTCCCCTTCACAAGTAATGCAACTCCCCCACCCCTTTTACATCCCCCTCTATCCCGTCTGAAGCTTCTAAATCCTGGAACATTTAGCTGCCAATCCTGTCCTTCCCTCAACCAAGTCTCTGTAATTGCAGCAACATCATTGTTCCAAGTACTAATCCAAGCTCTAAGTTCATCTGCCTTACCTGTTATACTTCTCGCATTGAAACAAATGCACTTCAGACCACCAGTCCCGCTGTGCTCCGCAACATCTCCCTGCCTGCTCTTCCTCTTAGTCTTACTGGCCTTATTTACTAGTTCCCCCTCATTTATTTCACTTGCTGTCCTACTGCTCTGGTTCCCACCCCCCTGCCACACTAGTTTAAACCCTCCTGAGTGACGCTAGCAAAACTCGCAGGTTTGCTACATGAGTTCTCACTCCTGAAGGAATGGAGTTTTTAACCTCTTCTAAGAGAATCAACTCTCAAAGGTTCTCATACGTGGTTTCTGTCTTTGATGCCCATATCCAACGGTCAAAATGAATTTGCTTCAGCCTTTCGAATTCTACATACGTCTGCCCAGCCGATCTCCGTAAGTTACGAAACTTCTGACAGTAAGCTTCAGGGACTAACTCATACGCAGCAAGAATAGTCTTTTTTGCCATCTCATAATCTGCAGAAGCCTCTTCAGGAAGTATGGCATAAACGTCATGAGCTCTGCCTATCAACTTGCTTTGCAGAAGCAGTGTCCAGCTTTCCTTCAGCCATTTCATCTGTTTGCCTATTTTTTCAAAAGATATGAAAAATGCCTCTGTGTCTCTTTCCTCGAACTTAGTAAGAACCTATATAAATTTAAACAACCTTTCGCCGGGTCCTGAGTTGAATTCAGATTCTTCCTGACCCGACCTTTCCCTGGATTCAAGACTGCCCTTTTGTCTGAGTTCCATCTCTTTCAGCCTAAATTGCCTTTCTTCTCTTTCACTTACTCCCTGTTTCTCACCTTCAAGTTTTTTTAATCCTTTTTCGGCCTCAGGTTTTCTTATTGCTATTGCTTTTTCTGTTTACTGTTGAAGCTCCAGTTTTTCCATTTCTAACTGAATCCTAGCCAATCCCACTGCATCACTCTCCAGCTTATTACCTTCTGTCTCTCATTTTCTTCTTCTAATTCCAGATGTTGGGCCAGTGTGTCAAATATCTCTGCCTTTTGGTGCCTGATTTCAATTCTAACCCCAATTTTGCCACCAATTCTTTTAGTTCTTTCAAACTATTTGTTCTTTGCAGTAAAGGAAATTGACAGAACATAAGTAAAGATTTCTGGTGGTGCTGATATCAGGTGATATTCAGATGGTGGAATTTTTTTTCGTATTTTTTTCCAGGTTCAATGGAGCAGTGTCAAGTAAGAGGGGGGAAATCTGCTTGTAAATTGGTTCATTGACAGACTGTGAAATCGCATAATTTCTACAGTTATTTTAAGTTGAAAGATCTTATGCTTTGAGTTGGTGTAATCCTTTTGGATTACTAGAAGGCTCACCATTTTGTAAAAGGTCCTTTGCCATGCTGTATCACTTAGCCTCAGTGCATATGTGTCCAAATAATCTTGGATGAGCTTTAGTCCAAGTATTCCCACTTCTCTAATGCAGTTATGATGCATCTTGAAGCCTTATTATGTACTTTTTATGTCCTCACAGAAAACTGCTCCATTAAAACATCTTGAAAAAAATTCCACGGCAAAGCATAATACAATGTATTTTTAAATCCAAACATTGAAAAACTGGTCCACGTGCGTTTAAGGATCAAGAAGTCCATTGTGATGGAGGAGGATTATATGGCGCATCAATTTTTTTAAAAACCAAAATCAAAAATTGCAAAATACATCTTTCAAAGGGAGCACTTTATCGTTAAAGATGCAGCAGGCCTTTCAAATGAGAAAGCTGGATTCAAAAGCCTCTGACTAGATGCACTTCAGCTATCATTGAGTAGTTCTAAGGCTTGTCTCATGGAATTAAAAACTCCAAAGCTATCATCAGCACTTAGAAATGTAGTATTGTGACATCCTGCCAGTACCTGTGCCACTGAGAAAGGTCAAATTCAACTGAATACATTTTTGAAAAGAAAAAGTAATTGCAATTATCTGCATGAAAGTGCTTCTGCTATCATTGTATGACAGGGATAGATTGACAGTGTGGAACTGTTTGATATATAAGATGCTTTGATTGATTTCTTCTCTCTGTATCATATCAGAATGCCTTTGCTAAGAGGGCATGCAGATAGTTTCCCAGGCATCTATCAATGTCACTCTGAACCATACGCTTGAAGCAGGGCAAACATAGTGCAATGTGGCCTTATCCTCTGATAGTTCATCACTCTGTAATGAGAAGCACCCACTTTCTGTCTAAAATTTTTCAAGGTTTCGGCTATAATTCAGTGGTAGTCCTGTTGTCCCTGAGTTAGAAGGTCATGGGGTCAAGCTTTATTTTAGGACATGAGCTCTTTTGGACATAATTAAAGCTCACAACTCTCTGAAAGAATAAATTCCTCCTTATCTCCATCTTAAATGGGTGACCCCTTATTTTGAAACTATGCCCCCAGTTCTAGATTCCCCTACGAGGGGAAACATCCTCTCAGTGTCTACCCTGTCAAGCCTGCTCCGAATCTTATATGTTTCAATAAGATCACCTCTCATTCCTCTATACTGCAATGAATGTAGGCCCAAAATGCTCAACATTTCCTCAAAAGTAGGGCCCTACCAAATTTACAGCCATGAAAAATGCCATAGGAACATAGGAAGATCGGAAGGAGTAGGCCATTCAGCCCCTTGAGCCTGTCCCACCATTCAATGAGATCCTGGCTGATCTGCGGCCTAACTCCATATACCTGCCTTTGGCCCATATCCCATAATATCTTTGCTTAAAAATCTATCTCTCAGATTTAAAATTAACAACTGTTCTAGCTTCAACTGCTGTTTGTGGGAGAGAGTTCCAAACCTCTACCACCCTTTGTGTGAAGAAGTGTTTCCTAACATCTCTCCTGAACGGTCTGGTCCTAATTTTTAGACTATGCCCCCTAGTTTTAGAATCTCCAACCAGTGGAAATAGTTTATCTTTATCTAGCCTGTCTTTTCCTGTTAATATCTTGAAGACTTCGATCAGATCACCCCTTAACCTTCTAAATTCTAGCGAAAACAAGCCTAATTTGTGTAATCTCTCCTCGTAACTTAACCCTTGTAGTCCAGGTAACATTCTTGTAAACCTACGTTGCACTCCCTCCAATATCCTTCCTAAGGTGGGGTGCCCAGAACTGCTCTCAGTACTCCAAGTGAGGTCTAACCAGGGTTTTGTACAGCTGCAGCATAACCTCTGTGTCTTTATACTCCAATCCTCTAGATATAAAGGCTAGCATTCCATTAGCCTTTTTGATTATTTTCTGCACTTGCTTGTGGCATTTTAAAGATCTATGCACCTGAACTCCCAAGTCTCTTTGGACATCCACTGTACTTAACTTCTTCCCATTTAGAAAGTACCCTGCTCTATCCTTTTTTGGTCCAAAAGCAGGGGCGGCACAGTGGCGCAGTGGTTAGCACTGCAGCCTCACAGCTCCAGTGACTCGGGTTCAATTCTGGGTACTGCCTGTGTGGAGTTTGCAAGTTCTCCCTGTGTCTGCGTGGGTTTTCTCCAAGTGCTTCAGTTTCCTCCCACAAACCAAAAGACTTGCAGGTTGGTAGGTAAATTGGCCATTATAAATTGCCCCTAGTATAGGTAGGTGGTAGGGAAACATAGGGACAGGTGGGGATGTGGTAGGAATATGGGATTAGTGCAGGATTAGTATAAATGGGTGATTGATGGTCGGCACATACTTGGTGGGCCGAAAGGCCTGTTTCAATGCTGTATCTCTAAACTAAACAAAATGGATAACCTCACACTTGCCCACATTGAAATCCATCTGCCACAGTTTTGCCCACTCACCTAGTCTGTCAATATCTCTTTGCAATTTTATGCTATCATGTAGACTGTCTACAATCCTGCCTAACTTTGTATCATCAGCAAATTTGGATATATGACTTACTATGCCATCATCCAAGTCGTTAATGAATAATGTGAACAATTGAGGCCCCAACACAGATCCCTGCGGGACACCACTAGTCACATCCTGCCAATCAGAGTAGTTACCCATTATCCCCACTCTCTGTCACCTACCACTCAAACAACTTCCTAACCATGTCAATAATTTTCCCTCAACTCCATGGGCTGCTACCTTAGTAAACAGTCTCTTATGTGGGACTTTATCAAATGCCTTCTGGAAGTCCATATAAATAACATCCATAGATATTCCCCTGTCCACTACCTTAGTCACCTCTTCAAAAAATTCAATTAGATTTGTCAGGCATGACCTTCCCATCATGAATCCATGTTGGCTGTCCCTGATTAACTGAAAATTTTCTAGGTGTTCAGTCACCCTATCCTTGATTATAGACTCCAGCAACTTGCCCACCACAGATGTCAGGCTAACTGGTCTGTAATTTCCTTGGTTCCCTCTTTCACCCTTCTTAAAAAGTGGAGTGACATGTGCAACTTTCCAATCCAGAGGGACCACTCCTGAATCTAGGGAACTCTGAAAGACTGTAGTTAGGGCATCTACAATGTGCTCCCCTACTTCCTTTAACACCATTGGATGGAAACCTTCAGATCCTGGGGATTTCTCACTCTTTAGTCCCATTAATTTCCTTGTTACTGATGTTTTACTTACGTTAATTGTATTAAGTCCCTGCCCCTATCGGCTATTAATTTTTTCGGGACTTCTGGCAAGTTATCCTCCTTTTCAACTGTAAATACTGAGGCAAAGTAACTGTTCAACATGTCTGCCATTTCCCCATTTAGTAACTCTTATAAGCTGCTTTGTGACCCTTTGCTGGTCTTTGTATCAATCCCATTCGGCCGTATCTGTGCTGTGTTTTGCATTTTTGTAAGCCCTTTCTTTTAGTTTTATGCTATCCCTAACCTCTTTAGTTGTCCATGGCTGTCTTTTCTGTGAAGTGGAGTTTTTTCCTCTAAGGGGTATCTACTCACTCTGTATTTCGTTAAATGCACCTTTAAATATTCTCCACTGTTCTTCAGTCGTTTGACCCATTAACAGATCTACCCAGTTTACCATCTCTGTCTCATCCCATTAAAGTCAGCCATTACCCAAGTCTAAAATACTTGTAGCTGATTCGTGCTTTTCACTTTCAAACGCTACCTTGAATTTGATCACGTTGTGATCACTATTTGATAAATGTTCACGCACAGTTAGGCTACTAATTAAATTTGGCTCATTACTCATAACTAAATCTAATATTGCCTGCCCCCTTGTTACATCTAGGACATATTGCTGTAGGAAACTATCCCGGACACATTCCAGAAATTCACTACCTTTCTGACAGGTGCTAGTCTGCCTCTCCCAGTCTATGTGTAAGTTAAAATCCCCCATTAATACTACTCTGCCTTTGTTACACACTTGCCTAATTTGTGCATTTATACAATCTAACACCTCAGAACTGCTACCAGGGAGTCTATACACAGCACCTATTACAGTTTTAGATCCTTTTCTGTTCCTCAATTCCACCCATAAGGTCTCCACTGGATGCTTCCCCACATTGTATCCTCCCTCACCAATGAGGTGATATTATTTCTAATCAGTAAGTCTACTCCACCCCACTCTGCCATTTTCCCTGTCCCTCCTGTAAACTTTATAACCAGGTATATTTCGTTCCCAGTCCCGACCATCCTGCAGCCACGTCTCCGCAATGGCCACCACATCATAATCTTCCATTTGAATTTGTGCCTACAGCTCATCTAGTTTATTCCTTACACTCCGTGCATTTGTATATAGAACTCTTATTTGGGCTATACCCCCTAACCTGTCCCGGAGCACTGTTGCTTTATTCGCCTGTTTATTATTTCTCTCTTCTGGTTTAACCAGTATACTTCTTGCAGTTTTGCCATTACCTATAGTTCCTAAAGTAGGGTTCCTGACTGTTTCTTTACTCCCTGCCCTGTTACTTGTTTTTGAAACTGTATTGACTTCCCCTGAGGCCTCCCCCTCCCCTCCATTTACTAGTTTAAAGTCCTTGTGACCACTCTATTTATCCTTTCCGCTAGGACACTGGTCCCAGCTCGGTTCAGGTGGAGCCTGTCCCAATGGTACAGTTCCCTCCTATCCCAATACTGATGCCAGTGCCCCATGAAATGGAACCCCTCTTTCCCACACCAGTCCTTTAGCCATGTGTTTACTTCCCTAATTTTCTTATCCCTATGCCAATTTGCACATGGTTTGGGTAATAATTCAGAGATTATAACCCTTGAGGAGTGGTGTTTTAATTTTTTAATTTTGTTCCTAGTTCCTGATAATCCCCAAACAGGTTCTCTTGCCTAGTCTTGCCTATGTTGTTTGTCCCAACGTGGACCACCACAACTGGATCCTCCTCCACCCCCTCCCTCTCCAATATCCTTTCACCTGGTTAGAGATGTCCCTCACCCTGGCACCGGGTAGGCAACATACCATGCAGGACTCTCGGTCCTGCTTACAAAGGATGCTATCAGTACCCCTAATTATGGAATCCCCTACCACTACCACTTTTCTTTTTGCTCCCCCCGCTTGAATGGCCTCCTGTACCATGGTGCAGTGGTCAGTTTGCTCATCTTCCCTACAGTCCTTTTCCTCATCCATACACGGAGCAAGTACCTGGTACCTGTTAGACAATGGAGGAGCTGAGGCTCCTCCATTGCTGAATTCAGGATCCCTTTACCTGCCTCACTTGCAGTCACACCCTCCTGTCCCTGACCACTGGCCATATTTGAGATACTTAATCTACAGGGTGTGACTGCCTTGAGCACAGTGTCCGGGAACCTCTCCCACTCCCTGATGTGCCACAGTGTCTGAAGCTCGGACTCCAGCCCATCAACTCTGACCTGAAGTTCTTGGAGCTGCAAGCATTTGCTGCAGATGTGCTCACTGTGGCTCGTAATGGGATCTACCAGCTCCCACATCATGCAACTATGGCATATCGCCTGCCCTGCCATCTCTGCTTTAGTTAATTAGTTTTTCAAATTTTTCAAATAAATTTTTCAAATTTAGTGCAGATTCCAGACCAGTTTTCCTGTGACATCACTTTTTTCAGATTTTTCCCAGTTTCAGTTCGAACACTGAAGCAGTGAAAGCAGCTCCGCCCCTTCGGGTCTGCTCTACCTCCACTCCCCAGTGACTAGGCTGCGAAATCCCCGAGGTAAGTTATTTATACCCACAGCTCCAATGCTCCGCCCCTCCGGGTCCGCTCTACCTCCGCTCCCCGGTGACTATTGAAGTTCACAATCTCAGCCAGTCACTGTGGGAAAGAGCCCACCAGCTGACTACTACCCTGTTGTGGCCGTCTGTAGCAGCTGAGGGGCGGACGGGCCCGATGCCGGTACCGCTCGGTTGCTGTCTTGCTGTGAGGTAATTAGCAGCTCCGCATCACAACTGTGAAATCTCGGGTCCTCGTGAAATTGGCCGTTTTGTGAACTTTTGCGCATTTTATTCATTGACACAAGGCTCACCTCGTTGATTGCTGGGTATGTTGCAAACTTCATGCATTTTAATGATTGACGCAAGGCACACCTCACTGATTGGAAGAGGAGGGAGGGCTTCTGGTGCAGTTTTGAGAGAAGCAGCCTCAAGTATTAGCAGACAACAGAGAATGCCAGAATGAGCAAATCAAAAATGACCACAATCATTACTGCAGCACATTGAGTGAAAGAATTTGGAAGCCAAATTCTGCATGCAGTTGGTCAAAGAATGTTTTTTACAAGCTGCAATGTCTTGTTGGATCACACACAGCGGGCAACGGTTCAGCGCCACTAGAGTCCGAAAGAAATCGCAGCAGAAAGAGAGCATCTGACATTGTACTGCTGGAAAACAAACACGCAAAACCACAAGCAATGATTTCATCTCTTTTTGAGAAATTGACAGAGAGCTCAGAAAATTGTCAGTTGATTGCAATGGAACTTGTGGATGCTTTGCAAGCACCAACATACCATTGGAAAAACTTGACCATCCAAAGCTGCAGGTATTCATTCAATGTAATGTGGAAAATGGTGGTTGTTTGCCAAGTGCAAATAAACTACAACAGGACTACCTACCGAAGGTTTTTGCTATACATCGTGAGGAGATGAAGTCTCATTAACGCAAGTGAGTTTTTTGCAATTATTTGTGATGAGTCCACCTCTGAGCAAGATGACTATGTGCTGCATGTTTTGTTTGATTTTATGTCTGGTAAAGTCAAAGATGTACAGTCAGGAAAGCTAACAACAGTGCTCGCAGACTGTGTCCACTTAGAAGCTGTTAATTACACCACAGTTTCCCAAAACCGTTTCAAATACAAAGCAGATTTCATCAAAGTGTCTTCTTTCATTAGTGACAATGCAACTTACATGACAAAATCTTTCAAATCTGTGCTCCAAGGTGTAACACCTAATGCTGTCCATATTACATGTAATGCACATGTAGGCCGAGATTTTACAAAGCTCCCAACATCGGGCTCCGTGGCGGGGACAGGGGTGGGGGTTGGTAGTGGCCGGAAGATCATTCCAGCAGCGTCCAGCCACGGAGCCCAATGCTGGGAGGGCCAAGACCGATCTTCCCAGTGGTGCGTGGCAGTCCCCCCACCACTGGGTGATGGGACCCAGATTAAAATATTCAAATTAGCAGAATGCATACATTTAAATAAAATTAACTCCAATCTTATCGAATGGGCCATGATCTTCTGAGTGGCGGCCGGCACTCACACACCTTCATTTTCCATCTGGGGAAAGCAGGCGCCGCAGTGGTGGGGAAGGGGGAGCTTCAGATTTTTAGTGTGGGGGATGGGATGGGGTCAAATTGGCATCATTAGTGTAGGGAATGGTGGAAAGGGATGACCTGTGCACTTTGTTCAGTTTGGGGAGGGGAAAGGTCAAGTGTTGAAGATAAGTGTTTTGCAGGGTGTGCTGGTGGAGAGGGCAAACAATGAATTTAATTTTTATTGGGGATGGGAAAGGGGCAGCAGATTTTTAATCACTACAGTGGGGGGCAGGGTCTAACTTTCTAAATTTAAAGTAGCTGGCAGGGCTTTAAAAATGGCACCAGCACCTGCGCAGAGGCTGCTGACGCCATTGCAGGCGCCAGAGGGCCCGCCCCCTCCATGTAATTGTGGGAGAGGGTGGCCCAATTAGCATATTATTGTGGGCTGCCACGAGGAAAGTTGCAGCGGCATGGCAGTGCGCGGCCCGCTCAATGCGGTCTGCTTTTTTTTGTCCATCATCGCTCCCGGCGGCGGGTGCATAAAATCCAGCCCGTAATTTCTCTTGTCGGTTAGCTGTGGAAAAGTGAATTTGGTAAAGTCGACAAACTAGTCAGCTACATTAAAAAGATCTTCAAACATTTTAATAGCCACAAGCTTCCATACAGGCAACACATTGCAAATGCGACTGAAATAGCTGAAATTGGGGATCATAACATCACCCTTCCTCCAGAGCCAGTAATTACTTGTTGGAATTCTTGGTTTCATGCAGTACAGTATCATGTAGCTAACCTGAAATACTACTCAGACTTCATCTCAGAAGAGCTCACACTGACATCGAAAACACAGGCTTTAACAAACATTGTAACCCTTCTAGACAATGCTCAGCTTGAGAATGAGGAGGTTCAGCTTGTTGCCAAAATGCTACACGACTGATGGATTTCATCACTTGATTTGATTCTCGACACATCAAAATCAATAAAACTTACAATAAAGTAATGAATGAACGGCTCTGGGCTGAAGCACAGTCAAATGAACAACACTTTGATGATGCTGAATTAAATGCCAGTGCTCAACAGGGGTTTTCTTACATGGCAAAGAAGCTTAAATAATGTAAATGCTACAGGGAAGAGTCAAGCGGTAAAAAAAAAAGCAGCTCAGAGGTTTTAACAACCTTCTGCATGGTTCCTGAAAGCTGTGCATATCTTTGAGCCTGCACCTGTTGATGGCGGATTTAAACTCATTTAATGCAATTCTTGGCTTTAACAAGAACTATAGTCTGGAGATTCCTGCTTATAAAAGTATTGCAAGAGAAGCAGCTTGTAGTTTTGGAACTCTGTGGAACACACGTTGCAAGGCTAGCACAATGCTGGCTGACAATTCCAACAAGCTCTGTGGACACGGAGAGAGCTGTGTCTAAACATGGGCAGGTGTGTTCACAGTGCAGAGACAGGGAATGAAGAAAGAGACAGTGGCAGGTTGCTCCATGCTCAGATTCAACTACTGACTTTGGTGAATAAAGAATGCAACCTGTTTATAGTTAGCTTTTTACAATAGTTTTGAGTATACAATAAATGCCATTTGAAACCAGAAACCTCCTGTTTTTGTCTTTAATAGATAATTTTCATGGTTTGTTGCGACACCATGAAATTTGACTTAAATGCATGAAATTGTGAATTTCACAATTTTTTAAATGTTGTGACTGTGAAATTTGTAAAATTTAACTGTGAATTTGGTAGGGTTCTACTCATAAGTCAACCTCTTTATCCCAGGAATCGACCTCATGAATGTTCTCTGACCTGCCTCCAATGCAAGTATACCTTTACTTAAATAAGGAGACCAAAACTATATGGGGAACGGAGTGGCAATATTACTAAACTAGTAATCCAGAGACCCCTACTAATGCTCTGGGAATTGAAAGCTAGTCAGTAATGGTGAACATCAGATTGTCATAATAACCCATCTGGTTCACTAATGCCCTTTAGGGCAGGAAATCTGCCGTCCTTACCTGGTCTGGCCTACATGTGACTCCAGACCCACAGCAATGTAGTTGACTCTTAACTGTCCTCTGAAATGGCCTAGCAAGCCATTCAGTTGTACCAAACTGCTACAGAAAAGTTGAATAAGAATAAAGCTGGACAGACCAACCGACATCAACCTAGGCACAAGAAATGAAAATTGCACACCCCAACCATTCAACCCTGCAAAGTCCTCTTTACTAACAACTGGGGACTTGTACCAAAATTGGGAGAGCTGTCCCACAGATTAGTTATGCAACAGCCTGACATAGTCATACTCACCAAATCATACCTAATAGCCAATGTCTCAGACTCCTACATCACCATCCCTGAGTATGTCCTGTCCAACTGGCAAGTCAGACCCACCAAATGTGTCAACACAGTGGTATACAGTCGAGGGGGAGTTGCCCCGCGAGTCCTCAACGTTGACTTGGACCCCTGGAGGTCTCATGACATCAGGTAAAACATGGGCAAAGACACTTCCTGCTGATTACCATTTACCACCCTTCCTCTGCTGACAAACAGTACTCCTCCATGTTGAACACCACTTGGAAGAAGTACCGAGGGTAGCAAAAGCACAGAATGTACTCTGGGTGGGGGACTTCATTGCTGATCACCAGGAGTAACTCAGTGGCACCACTACTGGCTGATTCCTGAAGGATATCTGCTAGCCTGGGCCTGCGGTAGGTGGTGAGTGAACCAACAAGAGGGAAAAACCTGTATGACCTTGCCCTCACCAATCTACCTGGAGATGCATCAGTCCAATACAGTATTGGTAGGAGTGACCACTGCACAGTCCTTGTGGAGACGAAATCCCATCTTCACAGAGAGGATACTGTCTATCATGTTGTGTGGCACTACCACCGTGCTAAATCGGATAGATTTTGAACAGACCTTGCAGCGGTGGTCTGGCTGCAAGATCCATTTTTTAATTTAAGTTTAGAAAAGTTGGAGAGAGGGCACCTCTATCTTGAAGTTCCTTTGCCTTCCTTACTCCCTATGGCAGTCTGCTTTTTCTTTCAAGCTTCTGATTGGCCCTCCAGCTTCGAGACCCTGTCCAGCATCCTTAATTGAATGGCGAGTCCAACCTCTAGCCATTAATTGGCCACCCCCTGAAAATCAGGATTTGTAACTGCTTCTCCCTTTTGGGACCCAGAAATAGTCCTGACCTTTGTTTCCCATCCCCGATAGGAAAATTCTGCCTTTAGTGTCCTCCTGACAACTTGCCTTCCCACCTATCTTTGTATCATCTGAAAATTTGGTTACAATATACTCAGTCCTTTTATCCAAGTCATTTATATATTGTCAAGAAAAGCTATATGCCAAATAAGGAATATTAATTTATCGGTTGGAAACTTACATTAAACTCTTAATGGAAAAAAATCCTTCAGTTAACTTTTTAAAAACTGGCAGCCAAAATGCCTACTGCAATTTGCATCTGAAACACGTTTTCACATTCCAAAGGAGACAGAGGTCTAAGAAGCTTGGACCCAGAACAAAGGATTGCTCTAAGTGATTGAATTACCTAAGATTGCTTCATTAGCATGGCATTCAAGGCAATCCTAACACCTTGACTTCGAAACAGCAAACCCCTCCAAGTGTAAATATTGGCATCCTGGGGCCTGGTGAGCCAATTCTGAACCTTGAACCTCATTAGAAGGTTCTGGAGGATACATTGAGGTAGTTGTGTCCATCTCTGTGAAAGCTGAGAGTTTCCTTGAACAAAGAGTCAAACCATTTTGGCTCAGACAATGCAGCAGCAGAAAGGTTGTGTGCCTCCCTCTCTCTCTTTCTCTGTCCAGATAACATCACAAGTTTGAAAACCGTCTGCGACTGTGGACCCTCCGGGCCTACAGACTGCTACAGAGATCAGGGGAAGAGAGCCACCTACAAGTCTGCCTCCCAAAAAATCCTGAGCCAAACGGGCCAGCCGCAAAATGCACTTTAACCCGCCAAAGACATCAAGACTAAAACTTCATCCGGGAGACCACCGAATCATCCAATCTCACACTGTGTATTTAATTTCCATTTATTATGGACTCTAATTCAACCACAAAATCTACTTTTCACACTAATCTATTTGTGTGTGTGTGATTCTCATTGAATGTGTGTGTGAGTGTAGGGTATTTTTTTAAGATCAGGTTTAGATTGTTAAGTATAATAAACTCACCTTTTAAACTCAGAAAACCTGTCTGATTGGTTCTTTCACGATCACATTAAAGGTAAAAGGTAAAACACTCACTGAGGTGGTAAGCACAACCATTGCTTAAAAAGGAATAAACCCTGTTGCTATCAAATGAGGAAGGGCAAGAGGGGAGCATGTGACGCCCCTCTTGCCCTGACCGTAACAATAGATTGTAAATAGTTGAGCCCCAGCACTGATCCCTGTTAGCACCCAACTAGGGCGGCACAGTGGCGCAGTGGTTAGCACCGCAGCCTCACAACTCCAGGGACCCGGGTTCGATTCCAGGTACTGCCTGTGTGGAGTTTGCAAGTTCTCCCTGTGTCTGCGTGGGTTTTCTCCGGGTGCTCCAGTTTCCTCCCACAAGCCAAAAGACTTGCAGGTTGATAGGTAAATTGGCCATTATAAATTGTCACTAGTGTAGGTAGGTGGTAGGGAAATATTGGGACAGGTGGGGATGTTTGGTAGGAATATGGGATTAGCGTAGGGTTAGTATAAATGGGTGGTTGATGTTCGGCACAGACTCGGTGGGCCGAAGGGCCTGTTTCAGTGCTGTATCTCTAATCTAATCTAATCTAGTTACTGTTTGCCAACCTGAAAATGGCCCATTTATGGCCCAGTATGAGTGAATAAAAAAAAGTTCACAAATGTTCTCAAATTGCCAAAGAAATCTATATTCAATGTGCAAAAATTAATAATAGAGAATTCTGTGTTTTCATTGATAAAAATGCAAATGCAACTTAAATCAAATTGCATTTTTATTTTTTAAAGTATATAATAAAAAGAAACAATAATAAAGGAGAGCATATATTGTATTTCATCAATCTCATATTGCATTGCTGGGCATAATTTGCATGCTAGTACCACAACATCACAAAGGTCAACTGCCTCATTTTTTTTTATTCCTTCGTTGGACATGGGCATCATCGGCAAGGCCAGCATTTATTGCCCACCCATACTTCCCCTTGAGAAGGTGGTGATGAGCTGCTTTCTTGAACCACTGCAGTCCTTGTGGTGTAGGAACACCCACAGTGCTGTTAGGGATAGAGTTCCAGTTCATTCATATGAAGATGTTTAAATAGTTTCCAGTACTGCATTTGTAATAACTGTGAACCATATTAGAACAGGCTATTGTGCTGACGTCTGAACAACATATGAAAATATGAAGAATATTAAAAAGATAATGAATACTTGTACTTAAAGTAGTAGGCAGTATCAAGGAGCATATCATATTTCAGCTTCTCAATGATGTCATGAAGACCCCACCTGCCAAAAATGAGGCATATTAATTTTATCATATGAACATTCATTTTAAACTGTTGCTGGAGTGAAGAAATTACTTGCTAAAAAGAGCTCACCAGACACTTGGCTGGAGGACATTTGCATGCTAAGAGACATGCTCCAAGGTGCTTGGAGAGACAAAAGAATTTCTCACTGATTCAATCTAACAGAGATTGAGTTGGGCAATGGTGATCCACATCTTGTCAGGGTAAGAGACAGCACTATACCGCAGAAGTGGTTAAACCAGCTGGTCACATGACTCATCTGCTGAGTTTTTTGAACTAGACACAGGACAGTTTGGATAGACTGCCGATTGTAACTGAACCTGGAACAAGACAGCCTCTCTCCTGGCTGTCTCTCTCTCTCGCTTTCTCACAAGCTTGCGGACCCACTGACGACATGTAAACCTCAAGAGAGAAAAGACTCCTCTATTGAAACAAGTTTAAGCTTGCATCCAATAAACAGCAAGACTTACCAGCAGCCAAAGACTTGATATTGAACTCAATGGACCATAAATAACTACCAGATATTGCCTCAAACTTTTTCCCTATATTCTTTCTACTTTTTCTGTCTCTATCTGCGTGTGTGTTTATCGCTTTTGCATGCTAGCGTGGTTGCGTCGGGTATTCGTAGTTATTAACCGAATTAGAGTTGAAGATGAATAAACTTCCACCTTTCTTGTTTAAATCTAAGAAAATCTGTTTGGTTCGATTTCTTTGCTTTGCAATTGGAAAGCAGTGAACAAGAATTCACTGAGGGGGAACTGAAAACACGGTGTCTTTAAAAATTAAACCCTGTTCCAATTAAACCAGGCAAAGGCTGAGAGGGAATCCCTACACCCCTTCTCACCAGGTTGTAACAATGATTTGAGCTATCATGAAGATTTTCTTCAAAGGAAGTATCTGTAAAGCACAGTATGTTGAGCCTACACAGTCTCTATGAAATATATTTTTAGTTTTGACTTGTTTCCCGACTATAATTTATCAATTACTTCATTAATTACTGTCACGAGTTATCTGTCAACTATGGTCATGGAAATAGAATTCACATTTCTTGGTAAAGTACTGATTGTAATTGTCCTCCGGTCTGGATTTGGACTCAGCCACAGTGAAGGAATAGTGATATATTTCCAAATCAGGATGTTGTGTGACTTGGACAGGAACTTGCAGGTGGTGGTGCTCCCATGCATCAGCAGCCCTTGTTTTCCTAGGTGATAGCGGTCACAGGTTTGGAAGATGCTGTCAAAGGAGACTTACCAAGTTGCTGCAGTGCATCTTGTAGATGGTACGCACTGCAGCCACTGTGTGCCAGTGGTAGAGGGAGTGGGTCTTTAAGGTGGGATGCTGATCAAGCAGGCTGCTTTGTCCTGGATGGTGGCAAGCTTCTTGAGTGTTGTTGGAGCTGCACTCACCCAGACAAGTGGAAAGTATTCCATCACACTCCTGACTTGTGCCTTGTAGATAGTGAACAGTCATTGGGGAGTCAGGAGGTGAGTTACTCGCTGCAGAATTCCCAGTCTCAGATCTGCTCTTTTAGCCATAGTATTTATGTTATTTATTAAGTTTCTGGTCAATGGCAACCCCCACAATATTGATAGTGGGAGATTTAGTGATGGTACTGCCTTTGAAGATCAAGGGGCGATGGTTCAAATCTCTCATTTGAGATGGTCATTGCCTGGCACTTGTGTGGTGCGAATGTTATTTGCCATTTATCAGCCCAAGCTTGAATGCAGTCTAGGTCTTACTGCATGCAGGCATGAACTGCTTCATGATCTGTGGAGTTATAGATGGTACTGAACATTGCACAATTATCAGTGAACATCCCCACTTCTGACCTTATGATGGACGGAAGGTCATTAATGAAGCAGCTGAAGATGGTTGGGCCTAGGACACTACGCTGAGGAAGTCCTGCAGTGATGTCCTGTGCCTGAGATGATTGGCCGCCAACAATCACAATCGTCTTCCTTTGTGTTAGGTATGACTCCAACCAGTGATGAGATTTCCCCCTGATTTCAATTGACTTCAATTTTTCCAGGGCTTTTTGATGCCACACTCGGTCAACTGCTGCCTTGATGTCAAGGTCAGTCACTCTCATTTCACCTCTGGCTTTCAGCTGTTTTATCCATGTTTGTACTAGGGCTGTAATGAAGTCTGGAGCTGAGTGAAACCGGTAGTATCCTTTAATTTAATTTATTGTTCTTCTCGCTCCCCAAGGTTCCAAATGTCCCATTGTCCTCGCTGTGCTGTTATCAGCTTGCATTTACACCTCAAATGGTTACCAGCTGATGGGTGATGAAAAAAATCTAACTTATGGGACGTGCCTCAGGATGCCCTACTTCAGTAAATTTTGAGCCATTTAGTTCATGATGTGGATAACAGAGTAACCTGCTGGGCTGAACAGAAGGCAATTCTTTCAATGTATCTTGGCAGCCAGTAATAAGTCTCTCAACCATTCTCGTTCCCCATCAGAAAAATCAAGAATTAGTTTTCTCCTTTTTGCAAGATCTTTTTCAATCTGAACTCTACTAGTATGTAACTATACATCTATATGGTGCTGCTCACTTAAGACTAAATAAGTACATTCACAAGCACTGACATATAGCCTGTATATTTGTAGCTGAACAGTAGGTGTGAATTCCTTTAAAGACACAAGGTATAATTTCTCTAGTCAGGAGGAAGTTAATTACCCTGTCTTTATCAAAAGGTCAGTTAAGCCGTAGACATCGTGTCTCCAATTTTGTGGAGCAGATACTTGCAGCAGTGTGTGATGTCTGAAGTGTTAATGCTGTGCCCCTAAATTGCTGAATATGCCACAGATAGTCTTTCAAATAGTAATCTGGAAAAGTTCACTGAAGTATTCAGATGCTGCGCACTTTTGCAAGGACTGGCAGATATATTACCTTTTTTCATCGCATATGATCCAAAACTATGTTACAGATAAAATGAGAAGGAATCATAAAGTATATTCCAATTTGGGTGCAGTTGGGAAATTGTGCTAGTTGGGTTAGGCCATTTGTACAAACACAAATGTAAAATATTCCATGAACCAGAGCAATCGAGTGGCTTATTCTTCTTTTAAAAATTATGTTTTTCATTTAAATGTATTCCTTGATGTATTTAAGAGTGGTAACCTCGTGCAATTTTATTAATACAGCTTAAAATTAGTTTATCACCAAAAATAAGCATTTTAATAAGTGTTGAGTCCTTCATCTGTGAGCAATCTGATTCAAAATCACAGCAATTAATGTTAAAAATATATTGAACCATTTACTAGTTTATCTGGTGAACATTAGTCAGTTTTTTTTATTCATTCATGGTATGTGGGTGTCGCTGGCTAGGCCAGCATTTATTGCCCATCCCTAATTGCCCTTGAGAAGGTGGTGGTGAGCTGCCTTCTTGAACTGCTGCAGTCCATGTGGGGTAAGGACACCCACAGTGCTGTTAGAAAGGAAGTTCCAGGATTTTGACCCAGCGATAATGAAGGAACGGCGATATAGTTCCAAGTCAGGATGCTGTGTGGCTTGGACGGGAACTTGAAGGTGGTGGTGTTCCCAACTATTTGCTGCCCTTGTCCTTCTAGGTGGTAGAGCTCGCGGGTTTGGAAGGTGCTGTCTAAGGAGCCTTGGTGCATTGCTGCAGTTCATCTTGTAGATGGTACACACTGCTGCCACTGTGCATCAGTGGTGGAGGGAGTGAATGTTTGTGCATGGGGTGCCAATCAAGCGGGCTGCTTTGTCCTGGATGGTGTCGAGCTTCTTGAGTGTTGTTGCAGCTGCACCCATCCAGGCAAGTGGAGAGTATTCCATCACACCCCTGACTTGTGCTTTGTAGATGGTGGACAGGCTTTGGGGAGTCAGGAGGTGAGTTACTTGCCTCAGGATTCCTAGCCTCTGACCTGCTCT
Source organism: Heterodontus francisci (assembly GCF_036365525.1). NCBI lineage: Eukaryota > Metazoa > Chordata > Chondrichthyes > Heterodontiformes > Heterodontidae > Heterodontus > Heterodontus francisci. Next base: position 129,875,122 of record NC_090374.1, on the reverse strand, counting down.
TGTAGCCACAGTATTTATATGGCTTCTCCAGTTCAGTTTCTGGTCAATGTCATCCCCCAGGATGTTGCTAGTGGGGGAATTCAGCGATGGTAATGCCATTGAATGTCAAGGGGAGATGGTTAAATTCTTTCTTATTGGAGATGGTTGTTGCCTGGCACTTGTGTGACACGAATGTTACTTGCCACTTATCAGCCCAAGCTTGGATATTGTCCAGCTCTTTCTGCATTTCTACGCGGACTGCTTCAGTATCTGAGGAGTCACGAATGGTTCTGAACATTGTGCAATCATCAGCGAACATCCCCACTTCTGACCTTATGATTGAAGGAAATCATCGATGAACCAGCTGAAGATGGTTGGGCCGAAGAAATTACCCTGAGGAACTCCTGCAGTGATGTCCTGGAGATGAGATGATTCACCTCCAACAACCACAACCATCTTCCTTTGCGCTAGGTATAACTCCAACCAGCGGAAAGTTTTCCCCCTGATTCCCAATGACCTCAGTTTTGCAAGGGCTCCTTGATGCCATACTTGGTCAAATGCTGCCTTGATGTCAAGGTCAGTCTCTCTCACCTCATCTCTTGAGTTCAGCTCTTTTGTCTATGTTTGAACCAAGGCTGTAATGAGGTCAGGAGTTGCGTGGCCCTGGCGGAATCCAAACTGAGTGTCACTGAGCAGGTTATTGCTAAGCAAGTACTGCTTGATAGCACTATCGATGACAGCTTCCATCACTTTATTGATGATTGAGACTGATGGGGCAGTAATTGACCGGGTTGGACTTTTCCTGCTTTTTGTGTACAGGACATACCTGGGCAATTTTCCACATTGCTGGGTAGATACCAGTGTTACAGCTATACTGGAATGGCTTGGCTAGGGGTGCGGCAAGTTCTGGAGCACAAGTCTTCAGTACTATTGCTGGAATCTTAGTAAATTAGATATTTCTGATATTAAAAATTGCTTTTGAAACATGCTAACTGGTGGTGGAGCACTGAGGAAAACAGTTGCAATTTGAAGAGCCTTCCTGAATCATCGCAATTGGCGAAATCTGACAATGTCAACCTGGAGCGGGGGGCAGTGAACAATGCGGGGAGGGGGGGGGGGGGGCAGTTTAGTGGGCGGGGCCTGAGTCATGCAAATTAAATCTTGAACTAATGTAAAAGATTGCAGAAAATATGAGCGCATGTGATTTTGGGTTTAATTCGCTGTGTTTAAAATTCTCTGATCCTTTGCGCGGGTTCAATTGATTACGCCTGGATTGTGCTGATATAATTTATGGAAACAAATAGATACCCTACGTTTCACCCCCCCCCCCCCATATATCTTGATGTAGCATCCATTGTAAAGTAATTCCAAGGTTAGAAATCCTGTTATATGTTTGAATTAAGTTCCTCAGATCCTATTCTGTTTTTGAGAATGGTATAACAAGAACTTCTTGAGCTGCATTAAATGCCACAAATTAAAAGCTGGTGATTGTCATAACAAACAGCTGCAGAATCAAATCTTTAGAAGACTGACAAAGCAGTTCTGAATGTGCAATAGAAGACAGTGCAATATCTGTCTTGTTCATTGTGGACCAAAATATCTGAAAATTGTTCCCCATTTGCACAATTTCCTCTTTTATATCTATATAATGTAGCAAGCACTGACTTATTAGAAAACCTGAAGATTAGATATGAAATTAAAGTAGGTTAGAAAATGAGGTTAAAATTGAAGTCTATCTTTAGACCACACATTGAAAGATGCATAAGAAAAAGATGAGATTGCTCATGAGATTGAGCTTTGTTAGAACAGTAACACCAATGTCAGTGAGAAGGCCCCATGTTTTCCATCTCATGCTCCCATTTACCCAGCACTCCATTTCTTTAACTTTCAACACATGCTTGACTTTATTAATGCATCTGTTCATTACTTCATAACCTTTGGACCATTCCATTCATTATTCCTCCCTGGGTTTCTCTCTTATGTCTATACACTTTGTACCCTCCTCTTTTTCTGATTACATGAATATGCCCATTTACCCATTTAGGTTTTGAATAATCTGTAAACAAACAGTTTAGTTCATCTGTTTCTTCACTGATGCTAATTGGCCTATTGCCTGCTTCCAGTATTTTCTGCCTTTTTTTACTTTCAGCTTCTGCAGTACTTTGATTTTAATATCATTCAGACTGGTTTTGGACAAATTCATAGTAGCTAGTTTTACAATGGTTAAGCTGCAAACTAACATGACTTCTACCTAGGCGCACACGGGATTTCCTGATGCCGAGACTGCACATGAAGGATTTGGGGATTGACAAATTGAAAAACAGTTCATTTTCTTTGGTAATTTTAAAGCAGGAAAATATTGACATTTTAGTTCTAATTCTGACAGTGTGATCCATCTTTGACATCACAACTCCTAACTGACACCCACAGCATGAGACCTTGAAGAATGAAAGCTAAAATCTGTAACCAATGCCTGTTGGAGGAAGGGCTTTCAGTTGTAGCTTCAATTTACCCTTTCTCAGGGTGAAGGATGCATTGAAGATGGACACATTTGTGTCTTGACACCACAGGAATGCATATCACCCTGACGGCAGGGAGATAATAGGGCAGGGGGAATTCTGAGTGCCCTAGCCTTCTCCGGCATGGTGCCTTAATCCTGACTCCTGCTGAACATATTAGCAATGTGTGACGCTTCTACTCCCTATACCAGTCAGCATGGCCTCTTTCCTGAAGTGCCTATTTACTGTTGGAGTCAGGTTATTCTGGAGGACAGATTTCCCGGGCAATTTGGTTTGGGCATGTAATGTTTACCTGCAAAATTGAACTCAGATTTATGTGAATCAAACTGCTGTCCGTTAATTACCCATTTAACAGCAATAGCGATGACATACCGTATTAGCAGCTAACAGCAATGTCCAGATTAATTAAGACATCCTCATTAAAGACAAAATTAAATTACATTGGAAACTTAACTGTATTTAAGTTAGAAGCATACAAACTCAATGAAAATCTGAGTAATTCTGTAAATGTGTTTGAAATAAATACAGACAAGGAAATTCATTTGATACACATGGCTCATCCTCCTTTAGATACTTACAAAAACAACTTCCCCAATCATAGCATGTAAATAGACATTGAGTGATTGCAGTTTTTGCTGCCGTGACTTCACCCAGCAGTTTATCCCATGTATCCCAGAGAGCTGTGGGTACTCAGTAGTTGAGTGTATTCAAGACAGAGGTGGATAGATTATTGCGTACTAAGTGGATTAAGAAATATGGAGGTAGTACTGGAAGGTGGAGTTGAGGTAAAAGATTAGTCATGATCCTGTTGAATGGTGCAGCAGGCTGAAGGGCCAAATGGCCTACTCCAGCTCTTATTTTTTATGTTCTTCGTGAAGTACATCTTAGCAACTGCACTAAATCCTTTGTATTAGTTTCAGCATCTTTTTACTGGTATCTACAGATGCCCAATTGTCCTGAAAATGTTTGCAATTTAATACTTGAGATTAAGCTTCCTTTGGGGTACAGGTATTGAGTTGTGAAGTAGTTTGACTTCACTAACTCTCCAATTGTAGTATAACTGTAGTACAAAAACATTTGGGCCTGAGTTAGCTGAAGGGAGCTGAGCTGGACTTGTTGGAGGGGTGCAGACTAACTGTGAATCCCTTTATTGTCAGTTCTGTAGTGAAATTTCCCCTCTGAGTCATCAGACTGTATGGATTGGTCTGGTAATGTTTTGGGGATTCACACTCAATTTTGACAAACAAATAACCCACTTCCCCAATTCTGAGGAATTTAAGCATGGCTGTGTAATTTCAGAGACCCTCCTGCTACAGTCAAAGATCATGAATATAGGGGGTGAAAAGGTCATTGGCATCAATTAAAAGAAGTGCCAGTGAATCGGTAACACATTTTACTGCCAGCCTGATAGTTCCGAATGGATGCCTAAAACAGGCGTTAGGTCTGTTAAATATGTAAATTAAGGACCTAATGCATTTTGAAGGACTGCATCAAGAAATTTGCCAGCAATACCAGTCCCACAAGATTTTTCAGCAGGCTCCACAGCCGCTAATGAAAAGTTTTTTAAAACCGTTCCTCCAGAGCTAGAGGAGCTGAGGTAATCCCCCTGACTCCACAGGAGTTGTGATTAGTAGCACCCCGCCTGCCCAAAGCCCACTCCAACCCCTCCCTTATTGATAACCCACTCCAACTCCCCCCAGACATAGCCCACACGAACTCCCCTCAGACATAGCCCACTCCAACGCCCCCCAGATATATCCCACTCCAACTCCCCTCAGACATAGCCCACACGAACTCCCCTCAGACATAGCCCACTCCAACGCCCCCCAGATATAGCCCACACCAACTCCCCTCAGACATAGCCCACTCTAACTCCCCTCAGACATAGCCCACTCCAACTCCCCCCAGATATAGCCCACACCAACTCCCCTCAGACATAGCCCACTCCAACGCCCCCCAGATATAGCCCACACCAACTCCCCTCAGACATAGCCCACTCTAACTCCCCTCAGACATAGCCCACTCCAACGCCCCCCAGATATAGCCCACTCCAACTCCCCTCAGACATAGCCCACACCAACTCCCCTCAGACATAGCCCACTCCAACGCCCCCCAGATATAGCCCACTCCAACTCCCCTCAGACATAGCGGACTCTAACTCCCCTCAGACATAGCCCACTCCAACGCCCCCCAGATATAGCCCACACCAACTCCCCTCAGACATAGCCCACTCCAACGCCCCCCAGATATAGCCCACACCAACTCCCCTCAGACATAGCCCACTCTAACTCCCCTCAGACATAGCCCACTCCAACTCCCCCCAGATATAGCCCACACCAACTCCCCTCAGACATAGCCCACTCCAACGCCCCCCAGATATAGCCCACACCAACTCCCCTCAGACATAGCCCACTCTAACTCCCCTCAGACATAGCCCACTCCAACGCCCCCCAGATATAGCCCACTCCAACTCCCCTCAGACATAGCCCACACCAACTCCCCTCAGACATAGCCCACTCCAACGCCCCCCAGATATAGCCCACTCCAACTCCCCTCAGACATAGCGGACTCTAACTCCCCTCAGACATAGCCCACTCCAACGCCCCCCAGATATAGCCCACACCAACTACGCTCAGACATAGCTCACTCCAACAACCCCCAGACATATCTCACTCCAACAACCCCCAGACATAGCCCACTCCAACCTCACATAGCTCACTCCAACAACCCCCAGACATAGCCCACTCCAACCTCACTTAGCCCACTCCAACGACCCCCAGACATAGCCCACTCCAATACACCCAGATATAGCCCACTGTAACTCCCTCCAGATGTAGCCCACTCCAGCAACCCGCAGACAAAGCCCACTGCAACTCCGCCCAAACATAGCTCACCCCAGCAACCCCACATAGCCCACACCAAAACTCCATAGCTCACTCCAAAAACCCCAGACATAGTCCACTCCAATAACCCCCAGACATAGCCCACTGCAACTCCCTCCAGACGTAGCCCACTCCAACAACCCCCAGAGCTCACTCCAACAACCCCCAGATAGAGCTCACTCCAACAACCACCAGACATAGCCCACTGCAACTCCCCCTAGCCATAGCCCACTCCAACACCCTCAGACATAGCTCACTCCAACAACCCCACATAGCCCACTCCAAAACTCCATAGCTCACTCCAACAACCCCCAGACATAGCTCACTCCAACAACCCCCAGACATAGCCCATTCCAAAACTCCATAGCTCACTCCACAACCCCCAGACATAGTCCACTCCAATAACCCCCAGACATAGCCCACTGCTACTCCCTCCAGATGTAGCCCACTCCAACAACCCCCATAGTTCACTCCAACAACCCCCAGACAAAGCCCACTTCAACAACCCCCAGACATAGTCCACTGAAACAACCCCCAGACATAGCCACTCCAACAACCCCCAGACATAGCCCACTCCAACAACCCCCAGACATAGCCCACTGCAACTCCCCCCAGACATAGCCCACTGCCACTCCCCCCAGACATAGCCCACTGCAACTCCCTTCAGACGTAGCCCACTCCAACAACCCCCATAGCTCACATCAACAACCCCCAGACATAGCCCACTGCAACTCCCCCCAGACATAGCCCACTCCAACAACCCCCAGACATAGCCCACTCCAATACACCCAGATATAGCCCACTGTAACTCTCTCCAGATGTAGCCCACTCCAGCAACCCCCAGAGATGGCCCACTGCAACTCCGCCCAGACATAGCTCACTCCAGCAACCCCACATAGCCCACTCCAAAACTCCATAGCTCACTCCAAAAACCCCAGACATAGTCCATTCCAATAACCCCCAGACATAGCCCACTGCAACTCCCTCCAGACGTAGCCCACTCCAACAACCCCCAGAGCTCACTCCAACAACCCCCAGACATAGCTCACTCCAACAACCCTCAGACATAGCTCACTCAAACAACCCCACATAGCCCACTCCAAAACTCCATAGCTCAATCCAACAACCCCAAGACATAGCCCACTGCCACTCCCCACAGTCATAGGCCACTCCAAAAAACCCCATCGCCCACTCCAACAACCCCCAGACATAGTTCACTCCAACAACCCCCAGACACAGCCCACTGCAACCCCCCCCAAGACATAGCCCACTGCAACTCCCCCCAGACAGAGCCCACTCCAACCCCAAGTAGCCCACTCCAACAACCCTCAGACATAGCTCACTCCAACAACCTCACATAGCCCACTCCAAAACACCATAGCTCACTCCAACAATCCCCAGACATAGCCCACTGCAAATCCCCACAGCCATAGCCCACTACAAAAAACCCCATAGCCCACTCCAACAACTCCCAGTCATAGCTCACTCCAACCCCACCTTTCCCACTCCAACAACCCCCAGACATAGCCCACTCCAACCCCACATAGGCCACTCCAACAATCCCACATAGCCCACTGCAACTACCCCCAGACACCGACCATTCTAACAACCCCACAGCTCACTCCAACAACCCCCAGACATTGCTCATTCCAACAACCCCCAGACATAGCCCACTCCAACAACCCCCAGACATAGCCACTCCAACTCCAGATAGCCCACTCCAACAACCTGCAGACATAGCCCACTCCACCAACCCCCAGACATAGCCCACTCCAACAATCCCCAGACGTGGCACACTGCAACACCCTCCAGACGTAGCCCACGCCAACAACCCCCAGACATAGCCCACTGCAACTCCCCCCAGACATAGCCCACTCCAACAACCCCCAGACATAGCCTACTCCAACCCCACAGCTCACTCCAACAACCCCCAGACATTGCTCATTCCAACAACCCCCAGACATAGCCCACTCCACCAACCCCCAGACATAGCCCACTCCAACAATCCCCAGACGTGGCACACTGCAACACCCTCCAGACGTAGCCCACGCCAACAACCCCCATCGCTCACTCCAACAACCCCCAGACATAGCCCACTGCAACTACGAACAGACATAGACCACTCCAACAACCCCCAGACAGAGCCCAATGCAACTCACCCCAGACAAATCCCACTGCAACTCCCCCCAGACATAGCCCACTGCAACTCCCTCCGGACGTAGCACACTCCAACAACCCCTAGAGCTCACTCCAACAACCCTCAGACATAGCCCACTGCAACAACCCCCAGACATAGCCCACTGAAACTCCCCCCAGACATGGCCCACTGCAACTCCCCCCAGACATAGCCCACTGCAACTCCCTCCAGACGTAGCCCACTCCAACAACCCCCAGAGCTCACTCCAACAACCCTCAGACATAGCTCACATCAACAACCCCCAGACATAGCCCACTGCAACTCCCCCCAGACATAGCCCACTCCTACAACCCCCAGACATAGCTCACTCCAACAACCCCCAGACATAGCTCACTCCAACAACCACCAGACATAGCCCACTCCAATACACCCAGACACAGCCCACTGTAACTCCCTCCAGACGTAGCCCACTCCAGCAACCCGCAGACATAGCCCACTGCAACTCCGCCCAAACATAGCCCACTTCAACAACCCCCAGAGATGGCCCACTGCAACTCCGCCCAAACATAGCTCACCCCAGCAACCCCACATTGCCCACTCCAAAACTCCATAGCTCACTCCAAAAATCCCAGACATAGTTCACTCCAACAACCACGAGACATAGCCCACTGCAAATCCCTCCAGACGTAGCTCACTCCAACAACCCCCAGACATAGCTCACTCCAACAACCCCCAGACAGAGCCCATTCCAAAACTCCATAGCTCACTCCACAACCCCCAGACATAGTCCACTCCAATAACCCTCAGACATAGCCCACTGCTACTCCCTCCAGATGTAGCCCACTCCAACAACCCCCAGACATAACCCACTCCTACAACCCCCAGACATAGCTCACTCCAACAACCCCCAGACATAGCTCACTCCAACCCCACATAGCTCACTCCAACAACCCCCAGACATAGCCCACTCCAACAACCCCCAGACATAGCTCACTCCAACCCCCCATAGTTCACTGCAACAACCCCCAGACATAGCCCACTGCAACTCCCCCCAGACATAGCCCACTCCAACAACCCCCAGACATAGCCCACTCCTACAACCCCCAGACATCGCTCACTCCAATCCCACATAGCTCACTCCAACAACCCCCAGACATAGCCCACTGCAACTCCCCCCAGACATAGCCCACTCCAACCCCACATAGAGGACTCCAACAACCCTCAGACATAGCTCACTCCAACAACCCCACATAGCCCACTGCAAAACACCAGAGCTCACTCCAACAACCCCCAGACATAGCTCACTCCAACCCCACATTTCCCACTCCAACAACCCCCGGACATAGCCCACTCCAACCCCACATAGGCCACTCCAACAATCCCACATAGCCTACTGCAACTACCCCCAGACACCGACCATTCTAACAGCCCCACAGCTCACTCCAACAACCCCCAGACATTGCTCATTCCAACAACCCCCAGACATAGCCCACTCCAACAACCCCCAGACATAGCCCACTTCAACAACCCCCAGACATAGTCCACTGAAACAACCCCCAGACATAGCCCACTCCAACTCCACATAGTCCACTCCAACAATCCCACATAGCCCACTCCAACAACCTGCAGACATAGCCCACTCCAACAATCCCCAGACATAGCCCACTGCAACACCCTCCAGACGTAGCCCACTCCAACAACCCCCAGAGCTCACTCCAACAACCCCCAGACATAGCTCACACCAACAACCCCTAGACATAGCCCACTGCAACAACCCCCAGACATAGCCCACTCCAACAACCCCCAGACATAGCCTACTCCAACCCCACATAGCTCACTCCAACAACCCCCAGACATTGCTCATTCCAACAACCCCCAGACATAGCCCACTTCAACAACCCCCAGACATAGTCCACTTCAACAACCCCCAGACATAGCTCACTCCAACCCGACATAGCTCACTCGAACAACCCCCAGACATAGCTCACTCCAACAACCCCCAGACATATCTTACTCCAACAACCCCCAGACATAGCCCACTCCAACCCCACATAGCTCACTCCAACAACCCCCAGACATAGCCCGCTCCAACAACCCCCAGACATAGCTTACTCCAACAACCCCCAGACATAGCCCACTCCAACCCCACATAGCCCACTACAACAACCCCCAGACATAGCTCACTCCAACAACCCCCAGACATATCTCACTCCAACAACCCCCAGACATAGCCCACTCCAACCCCACATAGCTCACTCCAACAACCCCCAGACATAGCCCACTCCAACCCCACATAGCCCACTCCAACGACCCCCAGACATAGCCCACTCCAATACACTCAGATATAGCCCACTGTAACTCCCTCCAGATGTAGCCCACTCCAGCAACCCGCAGACATAGCCCACTGCAACTCCGCCCAAACATAGCTCACCCCAGCAACCCCACATAGCCCACACCAAAACTCCATAGCGCACTCCAAAAACCCCAGACATAGTCCACTCCAATAACCCCCAGACATAGCCCACTGCAACTCCCTCCAGACATAGCCCACTCCAACAACCCCCAGATAGAGCTCACTCCAACAACCCCCAGACATAGCCCACTGCAACTCCCCCTAGCCATAGCCCACTCCAGCAACCCGCAGACATAGCCCACTGCAACTCCGCCCAAACATAGCTCACCCCAGCAACCCCACATAGCCCACACCAAAACTCCATAGCGCACTCCAAAAACCCCAGACATAGTCCACTCCAATAACCCCCAGACATAGCCCACTGCAACTCCCTCCAGACATAGCCCACTCCAACAACCCCCAGATAGAGCTCACTCCAACAACCCCCAGACATAGCCCACTGCAACTCCCCCTAGCCATAGCCCACTCCAACAACCCTCAGACATAGCTCACTCCAACAACCCCACATAGCCCACTCCAAAACTCCATAGCTCACTCCAACAACCCCCAGACATAGCCCACTGCAAATCACTCCAGACGTAGCTCACTCCAACAACCCCCAGACATAGCTCACTCCAACAACCCCCAGACATAGCTCACTCCAACAACCCCCAGACATAGCCCATTCCAAAACTCCATAGCTCACTCCACAACCCCCAGACATAGTCCACTCCAATAACCCCCAGACATAGCCCACTGCTACTCCCTCCAGATGTAGCCCACTCCAACAACCCCCATAGTTCACTCCAACAACCCCCAGACAAAGCTCACTCCAACAACCCCCAGACATAGCCCACTGCAGCTCCCCACAGACATAGCCCACTCCAACAACCCTCAGACATAGTCCACTCCATAAAAACCCCATAGCTCACTCCAACAACCACCAAACATAGCTCACCCCAACCCCATATAGCCCACTCCAACTTCACATAGCCCACTACAACAACCCTCAGACATAGCCCGCTCCATAAAAACCCCATAGCCCACTACAACAACCCCCAGACATAGCCCACTCCAACCTCACATAGGCCACTCCAACAATCCCACAAAGCCCACTGCAACTACCCCCAGACACCGACCATTATAACAACCCCACAGCACACTCCAACAACCCCCAGACATTGCTCACTCCAACAACCCCCAGACATAGCCCACTCCAACAACTCCCAGACATAGCCCACTCCAACAACCCCCAGACATAGTCCACTGAAACAACCCCCAGACATAACCCACTCCAACCCCCAGACATAGCTCACGCCAACAACCCCCAGACATAGCTCATTCCAACAACATCCAGACATAGCCCACTCCAACAACCCCCAGACATAGCGCACTCCAACAACCCCCAGGCATAGCTCACTCCAACAATTCCCAGACATAGCCCACTCCAACAATCCCCAGACACAGCCCACTCCAACAACCCCCAGACTTAGCCCACTGCAACTCACCCCAGACATAGCCCACTCCAACAACCCCCAGACATAGTCCACTGCAACTCACCCCAGACATAGCTTACTCCAACAACCCCCAGACAGAGCCCACTCCTACAACCCCCAGACATAGCTCACTCCAACAACCCCCAGACATAGCTCACTCGAACAACCCCCAGACATAGCCCACTCCAATACACCCAGACACAGCCCACTGTAACTCCCTCCAGACGTAGCCCACTCCAGCAACCCGCAGACATAGCCCACTGCAACTCCGCCCAAACATAGCTCACTCCAGCAACCCCACATAGCTCACTCCAAAAACCCGAGACATAGTCCACTCCAATAATCCCCAGACAGAGCCCACTGCAACTCCCTCCAGACGTAGCCCATTCCAACAATCCCCAGAGCTCACTCCAACAACCCCCAGACATAGCCCACTGCAGCTCCGCACAGACATAGCCCACTCCAACAACCCTCAAACATAGCTCACTCCATAAAAACCCCACAGCCCACTGCAACAACCCCCAGACATAACTCACCCCAACCCCACATAGCCCACTCCAACCCCACTTAGCCCACTCCAGCAACCCCCAGACATAACCCACTCCAACAACCCCCAGACATAGCCACTCCAACTCCACATAGCCCACTCCAACAATCCCACATAGCCCACTCCAACAACCCCCAGCCATAGCCCACTCCATCAATCCCCAGACATGGCCCACTGCAACACCCTCCAGACGGAGCCCACTCCAACAACCCCCATAGCTCACTCCAATAACCTCCAGACATAGCCCACTGCAACTCCCCCCAGACATAGCCCACTGCAACTCACCCAGACATAGCCCACGGCAACTCCCCTAAGACATCGCCCACTCCAACAACCCCCAGACATAGCTCACTGCAACTCACCCCAGACCTAGCCCACTCCAACAACCTCCAGACATAGCCCACTGCAACTCACCCCAGACATAGCTCACTCCAACAACCCCCAGACATAGCCCACTGCAACTCCCCCCAGACATAGCCCACTGCAACTCACCCAGACATAGCCCACGGCAACTCCCCTAAGACATCGCCCACTCCAACAACCCCCAGACATAGCTCACTCCAACAACCCCTAGACATAGCCCACTCCAACCCCACATAGCCCACTCCAACAACCCGCTGACATAGCCCACTGCAACTCCGACCAAACATAGCCCACTCCAACAACCCCCAAAGATAGCTCACTCCAGCAACCCCACATAGCCCACTCCAAAACTCCATAGCACACTCCAAAAACCCCAGACCTAGTCCACTCCAATAACCCCCAGACATAGCCCACTGCAACTCCCTCCAGACATAGCCCACGCCAACAACCCCTAGAGCTCACGCCAACAACCCCCAGACATAGCTCACTCCAACAACCCCCAGACGTAACCCACTCCAACAATCCCCAGACATGGCCCACTGCAACACCCTCCAGACGTAGCCTACTCCAACAACCCCCAGACATAGCTCACTCCAACAACCCCCAGACATAGCCCACTGCAACTACGAACAGACATAGACCACTCCAACAACCCCCAGACAGAGCCCACTGCAACTCCCCCCAGACATAGCCCACTGCAACTCCCTCCAGACGTAGCCCACTCCAACAACCCCTAGAGCTCACTCCAACAACCCTCAGACATAGCTCACATCAACAACCCCCAGACATAGCCCACTGCAACTCCCCCCAGACATAGCCCACTCCAACAACCCCCAGACATAGCTCACTCCAACCCGACATAGCTCACTCCAACAACCCCCAGACATAGCTCACTCCAACCCCACATAGCCCACTCCAACAACCCCCAGACATAGCCCACTCCAGTACACCCAGATATAGCCCACTGTAACTCCCTCCAGATGTAGCCCACTCCAGCAACCCGCAGACATAGCCCACTGCAACTCCGCCCAGACATAGCTCACTCCAGCAACCCCACATAGCCCACTCCAAAACTCCATAGCTCACTCCAAAAACCCCAGACGTAGTCCACTCCAATAACCCCCAGACAGAGCCCAATGCCACTCACCCCAGACAAATCCCACTGCAACTCCCCCCAGACGTAGCCCACTCCAACAACCCCTAGAGCTCACTCCAACAACCCCCAGACATAGCCCACTGCAACTCCCTCCAGACGTAGCCCACTCCAACAACCCCTAGAGCTCACTCCAACAACCCCCAGACATAGCCCACTGCAACTCCCCTCAGACATAGCCCACTCCAACAACCCCCAGACATCGCCCACTCCAACCCCACATAGCCCACTCCAACAACCCCCAGACATAGCCCACTGCAACTCCCCCCAGACATAGCCCACTCCAACAACCCCCAGACATAGCCCACTCCAATACACCCAGATATAGCCCACTGTAACTCCCTCCAGATGTAGCCCACTCCAGCAACCCGCAGACATAGCCCACTGCAACTCTGCCCAAACATAGCCCACTTCAACAACCCCCAGAGATAGCCCACTGCAACTCCGCCCAGACATAGCTCACTCCAGCAACCCCACATAGCCCACTCCAAAACTCCATAGCTCACTCCAAAAACCCCAGACATAGTCCACTCCAATAACCCCCAGACATAGCCCACTGCAACTCCCTCCAGACGTAGCCCACTCCAACAACCCCCAGAGCTCACTCCAACAACCCCCAGACATAGCTCACTCCAACAACCCCCAGACATAGCCCACTGCAACTCCCCCTAGCCATAGCCCACTCCAACAACCCTCAGACATAGCTCACTCCAACAACCCCACATAGCCCACTCCAAAACTCCATAGCTCACTCCAACAACCCCCAGACATAGCCCACTGCAACTCCCCACAGTCATAGCCCACTCCAAAAAACCCCATAGTCCACTCCAACAAACCCCAGACATAGCCCACTGCAAATCCCTCCAGACGTAGCTCACTCCAACAACCCCCAGACATAGCTCACTCCAACAACCCCCAGACATAGCCCATTCCAAAACTCCATAGCTCACTCCACAACCCCCAGACATAGTCCACTCCAAAAAACCCCATAACCCACTCCAACAACCCCCAGACATAGCCCACTGCTACTCCCTCCAGATGTAGCCCACTCCAACAACCCCCATAGTTCACTCCAACAACCCCCAGACAAAGCTCACTCCAACAACCCCCAGCCATAGCCCACTGCAACTCCCCCCAGACATAGCCCACTCCAACAGCCCCGCATAGCCCACCCGAACATCTCCCAGATCTAGCCCACTCCAACAACCCCACATAGCCCAATCCAAATCTCCATAGCTCACTCCAACTGCCCCCAGACATAGTCCACTCCAATAACCCCCATATCTCGCCCACTGCAACTCCCTCCAGACGTAGCCCACTCCAGCAACCCCCTTAGCCCACTCCAATACCCCCAGACATAGCCCACTCCAATGACACCCGGAGCCCACTCCAACAACCCCCATAGCCCAGTCCAATTCTCCAGACATACCCCACTCCAATTTCCCCCATATTCCACTCCAAACCATCCCCTATTGATAGCCCACTCCAATTCCCCCCAGACATAGCCCATCCAACAACCCCCCTTGCCCATTCGAACCTCCCCATATCCCGCTCCAATCCCCTCTCGCCCACTTCCCACCCCGCTTTCCATGGCCCACTCCGATCCCCCTTCCCATGGCCCAGTACAATATTACCCCCCATAGCCCACTGCAACCAACATCACCACCCATATCAAGCACCAACCACCCAACCTCCCCCACCAGTGGAGGTGCGAACAACGCCTCAAAATGTGCCCAAAGAAAACTCTACCCTTTACATTCTTGTATTGCTTCCAACAAATGCTGAAAGCCATCCCACTGACACAGTAGCGATCCTCATGGAGAGACATAATTCTCTTCCTACAATGTTGTTAATAGTTGTGTTACTTGGAAAAGATAACACTAAGGCATCCGACAATGTTTTCCATGGATGCAAAAATGAATACTCTTTAAAAACTTGTACTGTAAGCTTTAACTAATCATTGTCCAGCAAATTAAAAGTTTCAGTTTGTTTGTGCCTGCTTTCTTGTGGGGGTGGGGAACATTTCTACTTGGACACCCATTTTCACACACAAAATAACACATTGGTGGTAATGTTTAAGTCAATGCCAATGATAATCTGGAGAGATGTCTATCAGGTGGCTGATCCAATATTGCCTGCTTTATCCTGTCACCCAAAGTCAAAATTACCCCATTATTCTTTGTTCACACTGTCTTCTCACTACTGCACTTCCCAGATTGCTTTCTCCTTTGCCTTTTAAGTATAAGTAAATCTATAAAATCTAAGACACCATAGGAAAAACTGGCAATTCTTCATCTTCCTCTTTATAAGGCAAATATAAGGGTATTTCTATTGGGGAATCCATGTCCAGAATGATAAGAAGTAGTTTGTGCAGAGCTGAGTGAAAGTAGCAACAAAAGGCTCAACCCTCAAAATACTTGAAGGAATGTTATGCAGAAACGCCAATCTTCAGCATCGGCGCACAAAATGGCCTCCTCCAAGCTGTATCTGCAGCATGATTACCTGCTGCAGCCTCGACCATCACATTTATAATGTCATTATTGTTTAGGGTGAAATTGAGTCAGAGGTGTTGACCATACCCCTGGACCCCATTTACATGGGGCAGTAAGCAATTCTGGCAGGACTTAACAGGTTTTTAAGACTCTTTATTTTTTGGGGGGGTGGGAGGGTTGGAGGATATGGGTGTAGTTTGTTGGGGGCGGATTTGAGATGGTAGCCTTAAACAACCCATTGTATGCTTTCATGAACAGTGGGAACAAAGCTGATTTGTTACAGAGACTGCCCCTGGGATCTTCTTGGCCTGTATAACTCAGTACCATACTTGTTAATGCACTTACCTGTAGAGCCACTATAGGATATCACCCGTCACTTTAAAAAAAATTTTCCCCTTCAAAATTTCCGTTTTTGATGATGAATTTTTCCTTCCATTTTTATTTGCTCCATTACACTACAATAATGCATCTAGCAGTCAGAATAAGAACTCGTAAAACTTGTTAAATGATGATAAACAAGTTTTAATATTGGTCAAGGGTGAAATTCAAACAAGTGACCCTCTGGTTGCAATTTCAATCTTTCCTTTCTTTATATTAGTTCCCCTCACAATTTTGCTGCAGCTTATTCCCCACTTCCTACTCAACAGTCATATCTGGCGACCAATAAAATACATGATAAGAGTTAGGACCTTTGGGTTACTTGATTAATTAGTAGTATGCTATGTTTGATGCCTCTTGTACATTTTGGATGAGTATTAACAGTAGAAAAGAGCATTTCAACACTCCCCCCTGCTCTCATGCTCACATCTCTATCCTGGGATTGCTGCAGTGTTCCAGTGAACATCAACGCAAGCTCGAGGAACAGCATCTCATCTACCGATTAGGCACACTACAGCCTGCCGGACTGAACATTGAGTTCAATAATTTCAGAGCATGACAGCCTCCCATTTTACTTTCATTTTTAGTTGTTTTTTCTTATTTCTTTTTTACATTTTTTGCAACCTTTTTTTTTGTATTTATTTCATTTCATCTTAGTTTGTTCAGTTTGCTTACCCACTGTATTTTTTTCATGTTTGCATTTGCTGCTGTTCAATATTCAGTTCGTTAACACCTTTTCTGTACTAATGCTTTGTCTTTCAACACACCATTAACATATTGTTTACCTTTGCTCCATGAACTTTTGGTCAGCTATGTGGCCTTGTCCAATCTACACCTTCTCCTTTGTTATCTCTTGCCCCACCCCCACCTCACTTGCTTATAACCTGTGACATTTTTAATAATTGTCAGTTCCGAAGAAGGGTCACTGACCCAAAACGTTAACTCTGCTTCTCTTTCCACAGATGCTGCCAGGCCTGCTGACTGGTTACAACATTTCTTGTTTTTATTTCAGATTTCCAGCATTTGCAGTATTTTGCTTTTATTTTAGAAAAGAGCATAGGTTCAGTCAGGCCCACTGGCAATTAAGGAAAATACCCATGGGGCCACAGCTTGCCATAATTAATTTTAACATATAAATACCCACTGTTGCTCAGCAATCTGAGTACCTAGACAAAGAAAGTCATAAATAAATTTAACTGTTACCAACAACAACTAAATTGTGCTACTTTGAACACTCTGTGCTTAGGTTAGATTAAACATTGGTAGTCTGAACCAAGGCCTCTATGCCAATGAGAGAAGGGGGAAATAATCTAGAGTTGCAATGACTGAATGCTGCTCAGTGACCCTTACTAGAACTTGTATGCAGTGACCCTTACTAGAACTTGTATGTGTGTGCAAATTAATGACAACAAAAGAAAATAAGAAATGCAGGAGGAAACATTTTTACTAAAATGGTTGGACATCTGTGACATAGATTGCTGTTGGGGAATAAGAAATCTTAAGGGTTTCAAGTAGGTCTTGCCAGCAAATAGGAATCAGACTGATTAGAAATGCCCCAAGGGAATACTGTAGATAGGTGGGCTAGATGGTCCAAAGACCTAAAACTGTTACTATGGCATCACTAGCATGGCAACAGGAGTCCAAGTGCCCTGCAATTTGCTTTTTGTGGGGATAAGAGGGCATCACCATTGCATCAGACAGTCGATGAGCCACAGGGAAAACAAGTGTGGATGCGAAATGATGCCCAGGAATAGATGCTGATTTAACTTTGAGGCTTCACTTATAATTCCGGGTAGCATGGAGAAGTTGAATCAAGGTGGAGACTGGGATTTCTTCCTCTATAGCCTCTATAGTAGGGAGGCAGGTATTTGTGGTTCAGAAAATGGAAGGGTGAATACCTTCAGCAGCTGTCAAGAAAGTTTAATGATTGTTTTTCCTCCAAGTCAGCAATATTGCAAAAGGCAGATGGCATAGTATTGAACATGGCCTCCCAAGTGTAAAGGAAGAACAGCAATCTGCAATAAGTATTAAAGCAGCAAAGTCATTCGTTATTCAAAAGTCAAAAATAAAGATGCTTCTTGGTGATACTAACCTGTTTCTTAAGACAGAGAGGATAAAATCAGTCACTGTCAATAATACAAAAAAGGCTTGTTGCGAGTTGCAGCCTGTTTTACAACATGGCCAATTCTCTTCATTGACTTCAATGAAAAAGAAAATAGAGAATGACGGCAATTCTTGAATCAGTGACACCATGTTTCTCTAGGATCAGTTTTACCCCGAACTACACATGGTGCAATTTGGGTAGGTTTGAATGCGGAAGTCTCTGACATTGATTTGCATGAAACTTTACAGTTTCTTCAAGCACTGTCTGGTGCAGACACCAGAAGAGATGAGGAAGTTTGCGTGCAGTGCAATTCAAAAGCAAGGGATTAGCACCCACTGTTCGTCTGTATTGCATCCATCCATTGTTCCTCTGTGGCAGGGGGGAACTACTTGATAAGCAGGGCAAAAAATTGTTTCCCCTAAATGGATCTTCCTGATCTGTGAGTCTTAGCTTACTCAGTGGATATATTCACTAAGCCATCAGGAGAGCTAAGGAGAACTGTTAAATTAATATTTTCAGAAAGAATGAGATAGTTCATTGTCATTAGGGTCACTTTTCTTGTTCATAACATTTAGAATCAACATTAAATTGCATTAATAAAACAAGTTGCAAATACTAACAACATTTGCTTTTAATGCACAAGGTGCATCCTGCCAATTTTGAAACTACAATGGCACCTAGTGTTCAAAATGCATAAAGAAGCCAGAGGAGGACAGAGTTACTCTGCAATCCACTCCAATGACTTCTGGCTGTCATTTGCTTCCATTTGACCCACAGAGAGTAGTTAAAGTCTGTCTCCAAGGGTGACATCAATCAAAAGGAAAAAGAGCGTGATCAGGAGCCATTATGTGGAAGTCGAGTCAACTTAAGTAACATTGTGTTCACTGACATTTGGTTCAATTGACTAAAGAAAAAAAATTCTGGGAAATTAAAATTAACATTGTACTATGAAAAACTGCAATTTTTGTAACTAAAAAGACTTTATATATTTTGGAATATACATTATATATTTTGGAATAGTACTAAAAAAAATGGGCCATGTGATGTTTTTCTGTTTACTAAACAAATATCATAAATGTAGAGAATCTGTTTTGCTAAAAGTTAGTATCCTTATATATTTTGTGGGGTAAATGTTTTCTTTTCAAGGCAGGAGTTGTCAATGCAGAAGAAAGGAATTTTTTCCATCTTTGACTACCTAAGATATGTTTTCCATTCTGCACTGGTGCCATTGTGAATCAGGCGTGTACGGGCAGGGAAGTTAGGCAGAAACTTGCGTCATTGGCTTTTCACCCATTTTGTTCACCGCACAATCTACCGATTGTCTTTTAGTTTGGGCTAAAGCACATCAATGATGTGAGAATGTAGTTTAAACATTAAATTCATTGAAATTTCAGCACACAAGGAGGCAACTCAACTGTGCTTATGCTGCCTCTTCAATTGGAGTTATCTATTCTAATCCCATCGTCCTGTCCTTTCTCTCCATCCTGCCAAATTCTTTTTCAAATACGTAGCAAGTTCCCTTGTAGATGTTATAGGGAATGATGATCGACACCTCTTACAGAAGATGCCCCCTCGTGACATAGGTTTCAAGCAGCCTCTTCCACCTCTGCCTCCCCGCACCACCACCAAAACCACCATCCCAACTTCCCCACCCCCAACCCCAGGCCTCCCAGTGGCAGCATACTCACAGGTTTAACCTACCACTGCTAACAATGTTTGGGTCTACATAAGTAGTAGTCTAAACTTACGTGAGGGTTTGCACAACAGGTTGACAGGCAACACTCTTGGCATGGATTCTAGGGCCAGCCACATGGCCACATTAAAGTATGGCATCTGTTCATGTTGTCCTGGTTATGCAAAGCAAAATTGTGCTGACTACAAACCTTCTGTTAGACATGTTGCAATAGTGAGTTCTTTGCTTCTTTCACCATCTTATGGCTCGCTGAGCAAGATTGGCAACTTATGCTAAATTATGGAGTTTTATGCTTTGTACCTGTACTCATTTGAAACAGAGTTGAAACTGGTTAAACATTTCATAGGTTCTTTCATAGTCAACCAAGGGACATTCTCATCCATTATACTGTACTGGATTAGAACAATCTTAGAGGTGAATGGATATAGTATTCTAACATACTGTGCTAACTCAGCATCGTATAAAAACAAAGTTACAAAATATTATTTTTACATAAACTTATTTTATTCCCCATTTAAAAATAATTAAACAATGACTGTCAGTGATCATGAAAGAACTGTTTTGAAGGAGATAAATTTGCTAGTGTGAAGGTACTTTCTATTTCATTGCATTATCTCAACATTTTTTTAAATTGTAAATCTGGTTTTCCACATGAGCTTAAGTTAATCAGAACCATGTACCACAGGAAAAGGTGCATTATAAAAGAAATGTGGCCTTAACACAATAGACTTCAGTGACATTACAATTCACTGCACAGTCAGCTGATGATTTTACTGTTACTCACACATGGTGCATAGTTATTGGCATGTGTAGCTTGGTACTTTATATAGGGAACTTACTTGTTTCATGGGATTGCTATGTCAATATTTTGCCACAAGCCAATTAGATTTGCCTTAAAATAAATGCCTATTAGCTCCTTCTCTTGGCCAAGCTTGCTCTGGTTGCTCTTAACAGAATTATTGCAGTGGCAAACATTGAGTTTGACATATTAATATGCCAGGTAACAATCAGATGACTTACAAATCATGTAAGAAAGCTTTCCTACCCAAGGAGACATCACTGCTGCTGATCATCACAACTGAAGGGTATACATATATTGGTCAACTGCAAAATATACAGCCTGAATGAGGAAACGCTGGTGGCTTCTCAGTTAGGCCCAACCAGCTGAGAACAGGAGCCAGGGCTAGAAGCAGCTCATTAACATAAGCTTTTTAAATTTTTTATACAAGTTTCCATATGGTCAGCAGGAGCAGGCGGAACACTAAGTTTTCAGTGTTGATTAGACTTAAAACAAAACTGTAGGTTCTTAAATAACCAAGATGCCTACATTTGCTAGCTTGATTCATTAAAATACATTTTATTCTTCACTCTTTCTTGGCTATTGGCTGGACAGGAGTGGGGAAGAAAGGTGGATTTATGTTGCATTTTCCAACAAAAAAATTGGATTTTTTTTTTTATTGCATTTTGATCTGGTAGCTGTTAAGTGCCGAGAATCAAGGTAGAATTTCAGCCTACACTAAAACCAAAATTTGACAGTGAGAGATTTGCATTTTTAAAAAATAGCCACTAAATTAAAGTATCACAGTAAAGAAGTGTGTGTGGGAAGCAGCAGAGATCAAAAGAATGTACAAAAGAGCCGATTTGTTTACCAACGGTCACACGTGCGGCTGCCAACAGTTAATGGCAACGGTGGTTGATGAAGAACGTAAACAGAAGGTAAGGGAGCCCTGGCTGGAGACCTTGCTTCTGAGAGATGGGATGGGATTGATGGCATGGTATGGGTGGATGAAACGATGGAATTGGTTAAGTGTGGCAAAATGGTGGGGACAATTATTTGATACAAATTATTCAAAAGCTATTCTTTCTGCTAAAAATGAAGATTCACTAGATTTGAATGAGAAAGGTTTAGAAAAGCTGTCAGGTGAATTAAAATACATCAGTGTTGATTCTATAGACGAAGATGATAACAGTCTACACCCTCCAGAGTTTCTGCATGGTCTGACTCCAATGACCATGCCACCCACAAACTTAAGATTCAAGGAAGCAGCAGTTATAATGTTGCTACAAAAACTTAAATCCCAAACAAGGACTTTGTCATGGAACCAGATTGGTAGTTAGGAAGCAGTGTTCTTTGATAATAGATGTTGAAATAATTTCCTTGAAATCTGCCAGTTATAGTGTTTATTCCTCAAATAATATTGAGCCCATCAGATATGAACCTGCCCTTCCAACTCAGGCAAAAATAGTTCCCAATTAGACTTTCATATTCTATGACTATAAACAAGTCACAAGGCCAGAATCTTGACAAAATTTGTATTTATATTCCTAGGCCTCTTTTTATAACAAGGACAGCTTTATGTAGCTTTTTTCAGAGAAGTTTTGATTCTGTGAATGTCTTTGGTGAAAGAATAACTAGAAATCCTGTGAAGAAGTACAGTTCTATTGATACTAATTTGACCACAATGTTTTTGCAGGTCTCTGCTAGTAGCACCCTATCTCATTGGGAAGAGAAAGTTTGATTAGTAGCTAACAACCTGAAAGATATCTATTTATGGCCCTCAGAAAACACTACAGGCTTTTAAGTGTTAGCTATATATTTACCTTTCTTCTTTGTCTCCAGAATCTTTTCAAAATGCCTCTCAAAGCACACTGATGTACGATGACCGAGTCATATACCTCAACATGGAAGTAAGCCACACTGCAAAAAGGGCCACCTCCGTCAACTACATACACTTAGGAGTCAATTTCATTTCCCAGGTGGGAAAGTAGTCAGGAGTCAGCTACCCAGCACAAGGTAAATGCTGCAAGGAGAAAACTGGTTGGAGCGGGGAGGCACGAGACTTCCTTATAGGGCATTACCGTTTAAATAAATAGCATTTACACAACAGATTCATTATGAACTCAATTTATTTTGTAAGCTTTACAGCAATTGATACATTGAAAGAAATCAGTAATGGTGTTTTGAGATTAGCACACCATTATTCTGCATGCAACATGTTCTTTAAATGACTGCATTAAACATTCCAAAGGTCAAGTAACAGTCATGTAGCAATTAACCTGGTGGCCAAAGCATTTGGCGCCCACCACATACGTGGAGATGAATGTGGTAAACAGACTGTCCACCATCCCGGCCTTCATTCAGAACGAGTCTGTAGCCATTTGTTAAACCCAACTGCGCTGCACATTTTTTACCAACGATCATCAGGTGTCCCAGAAGCTGCAAGGTATTTGAAAAAAATGCATAATTGAATCAGTATAGTTCACCATAAAATCAATGGTTTTACTGGGTAAAATGCAATGACTATATAATTATTAGCATCTTATATATATAAATAAATGGCATTCAATAACAGATCAATGCACATATGGTCTATTCCAAGCCACAAAAGACATCAGGTTTGATCCTGCATTCTGATTGCGTTTAACACATTAGGATGCTACAACTGGCCTCAGTGAACTAGTGGAGACAGGAGGAAATGGGTTTCCAGATACTGATTGGCCTAAAGTTTTTTTTTGAAAAGGTACAGGTACTTATCAGACAGCAGCAGCTCAGGCTCAACTGCAATGCCTCCATAGTAGCATAGCCAGCTGACAGTCTAGCCTCACACAGGAACAATGGACACATGGATGGTGCAGTACATAGTTGATAGGCCTACAAATTTGCACTTCAAGTGACAATGGAAAAATTAGGAAAACATATAAGTGTTTTATTCCAATAATCTATGGCAGGGTTACTCTACAAAGTTACTGAAACAAAGGGCCTGATTCTAACTCTGTGCAAGCGAATGGATTTTGAGTAAATTCAAAATTTCACCCAAAAAAAACATAAGTTGCATTCCCTAGAGTTTAGAAGATTGATGGGTGAGCTACTTGGTGTTTAAAATGATAAAGGGATTTGGTAGATAAAGAAATGATTTCCTCTTGTGTGAAATCCAGAACAAAAGGGCATGATCTTTCAATTAGAGCTGGACCAGTTGCGGGTGAAATCAGGAAGTATTATTCCACAGAAAGAGCCATGGAAATGTGGAGCTCTCTTCCCCAAATGGCTGTGGATGCTGGGTCAATTGAAATGGTCAAGTTTGGGAAACAACTATTAGTTAAAGTTATCAGGGTATATGGAACCAAGGCAGGTAAATGAAGTTGAGGTATAAATTGGCCACAATTTAACAGATTGGTGTAACAGACTAGAGATGCTGATTTCCATACTCTCATTCCCATTCCAACAATATGAAACTAAGTGTAAGCAGTTCAGAAAAGCACTGCCATATATTGCAAATAAGTAAGTTTGTAGGCATGAATGAAAATAAAATAACTGGTGATTTCAGCTTTTCCCTGAAGTCTTACTGTAAACTGGTATATTGTAGCGTGAACAGTAACATCTCCAGAAATTGCTCATACAGTTTCTTATTGGCAGAAGTAGGTTTTATGGGCTGAACAGTCTTTTCTATGCCCTTAGAACACAGCTTGAATGATTTGTGGCCTCCTCTGAAACATTCCCCCCTGGCCCCCAAAAGCAAATTCCCGCAATCACTTCTAGACTACTTTCTTCTTGCTATCCCACAGGAGTATTAATCTACACCAGGGACTTGACTAGCAGGCAAGATTCATACTGATCAATCTCAATTTTAAAAAAACACTAGTAAATGTTATTAATACCTGGAGTATACAAGTTGATGTTTTTAAATCAGTTGCTTTTATGAGGAGAATTTGATTTGCATTTAAAGTTAGTTCGTTCCTCACTGTAATACACTCCAGTTTTTGAAACATTTTTATTCATAGCTCCTTCATTAACTATTTCATACAAACCATCCTCAAACACATCCTTCGCTAAAATGCTTCTTGTTCAGCTGCTAAAAATACATGAGAGAGTTTACTATATTATAGGACATCTCTTTAAAAGGCTCTGAGCGAATTTCGCGCTAATAGTCATTATAGGACTCCTATAAGCTCACTTACATAACACTTTATATGGCTCCCAAAGAGCATTATTCAGATCGACTAGAGAGCACATTGTAAACATATTTACATCATACTAGGGCAACAATGCTGTTTTCTCACCAAAGCAGCTAAATTTCAGTACACATTGGTTATGTGGTGTGTAACAACATAGCCAGGCAACTTGTCTTAGCCACTGTTGCCCTCCTTCTTCCCGTCACACAATGGAACCACAGCCTTCAAATAAGCTAACAGACATTGGCAAACAGCACTGTAACCAAACAAAAATAAACCATACCTTTAGGAAATGCATGACTGCCAGAGTATTTCAACCCAATAGACCTGCTGTATTCTGACTGCACTCCCAGCAACGAGGCTTTCACGCACCCTGATCTGACGCACTTTAGTACATTCGCTCATCAGATGTATTCATTTAACCTGCCCCATCACTAAAAGGCTTTTCTGTGATTCTCCTCTCTTTCCCCACTGAAGGAGCACTCCATCTCTGACACAGAAAATATTCAGGACTGGTAACTGCTACTGAAGAACATTTTGGAGCTGTTCCAATCACCATCGATAGGCATTTCTCTCAAGTCGGTGTTCTTCATACTTGAATTTCATCATCCTGAAGATTGAGACTGTGTGCAGCTGCCTCTGCCCGTTATGTCCTCCTTCCTTTCCATTTGGCCCCAAGTCCTAATTCCTCCCCACTCTTACAACAAAATATATATAAACAACTTTAACATAGAAAACATTCCAAGATGCTTCAGTGGTATAAACAGACAAAAATGGTTTAGTTCTGAACTGCCATCTATCTGCACCTCCACCTCACCTCCTGCCACATTCAACCTCATCTCAATGAGACCCAAGTGCTACTCCAACAATCTCCTGCTCCCTCAACTCCTGACCGGCCAACTCCTCTTCCTGGTCCCATTTTGGTTGACATTACCAATAGCTCCCTCTCCGAGCACCATCTCTTTTCAAAACTACCATTACAACCCCCTTCCTCAAAAAATTCCAAGCTTGACTCTTCCATCCTTGCCAACTACCACCTCATCTTCAACCTCTGTTCTCTCTAGGTTCTTCAGCATTTTGTTGCCTAACAATTCATAGTAATCTCCCTGTTCAAATCCCTACAGACCAAACTACGATCATGGTGTTTTATCCTCCCTCATACTTATCCACAAGGTTGACACAATCCAATGCTTCTCTTTAGGACTGTTCTTGCAGTTTCACTCCTACCTACTTGAATGCAGCCAGCCAATCTCCATTGCCAACATATACCCACCCACCCTTTCCAGAAATCTTCCTTTGGATTAATGGACTACTCCTCTTCCTTATCTATACATAGCCCCTCAGTGACAATCTACAGACACAGATCAGTTTTCACAAGTACACTCAGCTCCACCTCTCCACTCCTCTGTGCTGTCAGACTGCCAGTCCAAAATCCACTCAAAAAAATCTCAGTGCCCTCCAGCTGACAGTGGGAAAACCAAAGCCATCAACAGCAACACCGAGCAATACCTCCAATCCCTGTTCACTAGTTCCGCTCCTTCCTTAGTCACTCTCTCAAGCTCTTTGCAACCTCAACATCCTGTTTAATGCTAAGACGCGCTTCAAGCCTCATTCTCTCCAACAGAAAGACCACCTATTTCCACCTCCTCAGATTTGTCCAGCTCCAATTCTGACACCTTTATACATTACTTTGTCAACTCCAGATTCACCTATTCAAACACCCTCCCTGCAGGCCTAGTTTTCTACCCTTCATAAACACAAACGCATCCAAAACTCTGCTGCAGACATTCTGTCCCACTCACTCATTACCCCAGCCCTTGCTGACCTATATTAGTTCACAATCCCTCAAGTTTAAAATATTGTCCTAATTTTAAAATCTGTCCATGATCTCACCCACCCTATCTTCACATCTACCTCCAGCCCTTTTTCTCCCCTCAAACTCTCCATACTGACTTGAAGCTTTACATCTTCCTTCTCTTAGCCCCAGCACTACCAGAAGAGCCTTCAGCTGCCTGGGTCATATTCTCTGGAGTCCCCTCCATAAACTCCTTACCTTCTCTCCCTTAATTCATCCTTCTGACCCAATTTTTCAACCAAACATTTGGGCAACTCTCCTAATCTCCTCTATTAGTTTGGCATCCATTTCCCATATACTCTGAAGCATCTTGAAACGTTTTTCTATTAACATTGTTTACACAAAGGGAGTTTTTGTAACAAAGTTTAACCAAGTAATCTGAAGCAACTATAAACATTTAAACAGTCTAGTTTTAACAGACAAAAAGTTCAGGCCAAACCTCGGACAATTAATGAGCAAGTCCAGAGATGGCAGCTGCTGAGACCTACCCAATTGTGATTTTTTATTTTAATATTGTCCACAGCAACAGCAGAGGATTAGATAAAGTAGGGTGGGAGAGGGCCATCAGCAAATCCTTCTAGTTTTCACTTAGGATTACACAGGGTACACAGCATACAAACAGGCCACTCAGCCCAACCAGTCCATGCTGGTGTTTATGCTACTCTCAAACTTCCTCCCATCTTTCCTCATCTAAATCTATAATAACCCTCTAATCCCTTCTCCCTCATATGCTTAAATGCATCTAACTGCTCCCTTTGATAACATGTTGCACATTCTCACCACTCTGGGTAGTTTCTTCTGAATTCCCGATTGGATTCTTTGGTGACACACTCATATTGATGGCTTCTAGTTATGCTCTTCCCCACAAGAGGAAACATTCTTTCTATATCCACTGTAACAAAATCTTTCATTTTTATAGACCTCTATTAGGTCACCCCTCAGCCTTATTTTTTTTTTGAGAGAGAGAAAAAGACCCAGCCAATTCA
This sequence comes from Heterodontus francisci, assembly GCF_036365525.1. Classification (NCBI taxonomy): domain Eukaryota; kingdom Metazoa; phylum Chordata; class Chondrichthyes; order Heterodontiformes; family Heterodontidae; genus Heterodontus; species Heterodontus francisci. Next base: position 129,847,196 of record NC_090374.1, on the reverse strand, counting down.
TCCTTTCCAGATATGTATACCCACGCATTTTTGGTATCATCCTTGTAAATCTTCTCTGTACTCTTCAAAGAACTATACCATTTAACAAAACAAAGAACAGTACAGCACAGGAACAGGCCATTCGGCCCTCCAAGCCTGCGCCGATCTTGATGCCTGCCTAAACTAAAACCTTCTGCACTTCCGGGGTCCGTATCCCTCTATTCCCATCCTATTCATGTATTTGTCAAGATGCCTCTTAAACGTCTCTATGGTACCTGCTTCCACCACCTCCCCCGGCAACATGTTCCAGGCACTCACCACCCTCTGTGTAAAGAACTTGCCTCGCACATCCCATCTAAATTTTGTCCCTCTCACCTTAAACCTATGTCCCCTAGTAACTGACTCTTCCACCCTGGGAAAAAGCTTCTGACTATCCACTCTGTCCATGCCGCTTATAACTTTGTAAACCTCTATCATGTCGCCCCTCCACCTCCGTCGTTCCAGTGAAAACAATCCGAGTCTATCCAACCTCTCCTCATAGCTAACGCCCTCCAGACCAGGCAACATCATGGTAAACCTCTTCTGTACCCTCTCCAAAGCCTCCACGTCCTTCTGGTAGTGTGGCGACCAGAATTGCATGCAATACTCTAAGTGTGGCCTAACTAAAGTTCTGTATAGCTGCAGCATGACTTGCCAATTTTTATACTCTATGCCCCGACCGATGAAGGCAAGCATGCCATATGCCTTCTTGACTACCTTATCCACCTGCGTTGCCACTTTCAGTGACCTGTGGACCTGTATGCCCAGATCTCTCTGCCTGTCAATACTCCAAAGGGTTCTGCCATTTACTGTATACTTCCCACCTGCATTAGACCTTCCAAAATGCATTACCTCACATTTGTCCGACTTAAACTCCATCTGCCATTTCTCCGCCCAAGTCTCCTGCTGTATCCTCTGACAATCCTCATCACTGTCCGCAACTTCACCAACCTTTGTGTCATCCGCAAACTTACTAATCAGACCAGCTACATTTTCCTCCAAATCATTTATATATACTACAAACAGCAAAGGTCCCAGCACTGATCCCTGCCGAACACCACTAGTCACATCCCTCCATTCAGAAAAGCACCCTTCCACTGCTACCCTCTGTCTTCTATGACCGAGCCAGTTCTGTATCCATCTTGCCAGCTCCCCTCTGACCCTGTGTGACTTCACCTTTTGTACCAGTCTGCCATGAGGGACCTTGTCAAAGGCTTTACTGAAGTCTATATAGATAACATCCACTGCCCTTCCTTCATCAATCATCTTCGTCACTTCCTCAAAAAACTCGATCAAATTAGTGAGACACGACCTCCCCCTCACAAAACCATGCTGCCTCTTGCTAATAAGTCCATTTGTTTCCAAATGGGAGTAAATCCTGTCCCGAAGAATCCTCTCTAATAATTTCCCTACCACTGACGTAAGGCTCACCGGCCTATAATTTCCTGGATTATCCTTGCTACCCTTCTTAAACAAAGGAACAACATTGGCTATTCTCCAGTCCTCTGGGACCTCACCTGTAGCCAATGAGGATGCAAAGATTTCTGTCAAGGCCCCAGCAATTTCTTCCCTTGCCTCCCTCAGTATTCTGGGGTAGATCCCATCAGGCCCTGGGGACTTATCTACATTAATGCTTTGCAAGACACCCAACACCTCCTCCTTTTTGATAATGAGATGACTGAGACTATCTACACTCCCTTCCCTAGGCTCATCATCCATCAAGTCCTTCTCCTTGGTGAATACTGATGCAAAGTACTCATTTAGTACCTCGCCCATTTCCTCTGGCTCCACACATAGATTCCCTTCTCTGTCCTTGAGTGGGCCAACCTTTTCCCTGGTTACCCTCTTGCTCTTTATATACGTATAAAAAGCCTTGGGATTTTCCTTAATCCTGTTTGCCAATGACTTCTCATAACCCCTTTTAGCCCTCCTGACTCCTTGCTTAAGTTCCTTCCTACTGTCTTTATATTCCTCAAGGGATTCGTCTGTTCCTAGCCTTCCAGCCCTTACGAATGCTTCCTTTTTCTTTTTGACGAGGCTCACAATATCCCGTGTTATCCAAGGTTCCTGAAACTTGCCAAACTTATCCTTCTTCCTCACAGGAACATGCTGGTCCTGGATTCTAATCATCTGACATTTGAAAGACTCCCACGTGTCAGATGTTGACTTACCCTCAAACAGCCGCCCCCAATCTAACTTCTTCAGTTCCTGCCTAATATTGTTATAATTAGCCTTCACCCAATTTAGCACCTTCACCCGAGGACTACTCTTATCCTTATCCATAAGTACCTTAAAACTTATGGAATTATGGTCACTATTCCCGAAATGCTCCCCTACTGAAACTTCGACCACCTGGCCGGGCTCATTCCCCAATACCAGGTCCAGTACGGCCCCATCCCTAGTTGGACTATCTACATATTGTTTCAAGAAACCCTCCTGGATGCCCCTTACAAATTCTGCCCCATTTAAGCCCCTAGCACTAAGTGAGTCCCAGTCAATATAGGGGAAGTTAAAATCACCCACCACAACAACCCTGTTACCTTTACATCTTTCCAAAATCGGTCTACATATCTGCTCCTCTACCTCCCGCTGGCTGTTGGGAGGCCTGTAGTAAACCCCCAACATCGTGACTTCACCTTTCCTATTCCTGAGCTCCACCCATATTACCTCACTGCATGACCCCTCCGAGGTGTCCTCCCGCAGTATAGCTGTGATATTCTCCTTAACCAGTAATGCAACTCCCCCACCCCTTTTACATCCCCCTCTATCCCACCTGAAGCTCCTAAATCCTGGAACACTTGGCTGCCAATCCTGTCCTTCGCTCAACCAAGTCTCTGTAATAGCAACAACATCATAGTTCCAAGTACTAATCCAAGCTCTAAGTTCATCTGCCTTACCTGTTTTACTTCTCGCATTGAAACAAATGCACTTCAGACCACCAGTCCCGCTGTGCTCCGCAACATCTCCCTGCCTGCTCTTCCCCTTAGGCTTACTGGCCTTATTTACTAGTTCCCCCTCATTTATTTCACTTGCTGTCCAACTGCTCTGGTTCCCACCCCCCTGCCACACTAGTTTAAACCCTCCCGAGTGACGCTAGCAAACCTCGCAGCCAGGATATTTGTGCCCTTCCAGTTTAGATGCAACCCGTCCTTCTTGTACAGGTCCCATCTGTCCCTGAAGAGATCCCAAAGGTCCAGATATCTGAAACCCTCCCTTCTACACCAGCTGTTCAGCCACTTGTTCAGCTGCACTATCTTCCTATTTCTAGCCTCACTGGCACGTGGCACAGGGAGTAATCCCGAGATTACAACCCTAGAGGTCCTGTCCTTTAACTTACTACCTAACTCCCTAAACTCCCCCTGCAGGACCTCGTCACTCTTCCTACATATGTCGTTGGTACCGATGTGTACCACAACCTCTGGCTGTTCACCCTCCCCCTTCAGAATGCCCCCTGTCCGTTCAGAGACATCCTTGACCCTGGCACCAGGGAGGCAACATACCATCCTGGAATCTCTTTCACGTCCACAGAAGCGCCTATCTGTGCCCCTGACTATAGAGTCCCCTATAACTATTGCTCTTCTGCGCTTTGCCCTTCCCTGCTGAACAACAGTGCCAGCCGTGGTGCCACTGCTCTGGCTGCTGCTGTTTTCCCCTGATAGGCCATCCCCCTCAACAGTATCCAAAATGGTATACTTGTTAGAGAGGGGGATAGCCACAGGGGATTCCTGCACTGACTGCCTGCCCCTTCTAGCAGTCACCCATCTATCTGCCTGCACCTTGGGTGTAACCACTTCTCTAAAACTCCTGTCTATGACACTTTCTGCCACCTGCATGCTCCTAAGTGCATCCAGTTGCTGCTCCAACCGATCCATGCAGTCTGTGAGGAGCTGCAACTGGGTACACTTCCTGCAGATGTAGTCTTCGCATTGTCTCTATGTCCTTTTCATAAAATGGCGATCAAAACTGCATGACGTACTGCAAGTGTAACCGAGGTTCAATATAGGTTTAGCATAACTTCCCTATTTATCAATTCTATCCCTGCAGAAATAAAGCTTAATGCTTTTTATTTTATGGCTTGTGGCGCAGCTTTTAGTGATGGAGATTCTGTCAATTAAATCACCATTCAAAGCAATGTTCAAGTAAAATGATAAGTACAATCATACATTGGTAAAATCTTAATTGATAAAAAGAAAGTGAAATTACAAACATGCGATTGTAATTTTGAACAAACTGTAAAATCTTCACTCACCGCTGCATCGGAATCTTCTGCTTCAGACAACTGGGCAATAGGTTTCTTGGGAACCACTAAGAAGTGCGTTGGAGCTTGTGGTTCAATATCATTAAAAGCGATACACTGTGAAAACAAAATCCATTAAATTCTGATTAAATGTTTCTCTCTCCCCCTGATGCCACCGGACCTGAATATTCCCAGTGTAATGCATTTGTACATTATTCTAATAATGTAATAACGTAAATAAGCACTTCTTTGAACTGGCCATGCTTGGTGTCCATTTTCTCTGCTAGTGCAAACCCAAATATATTAAATGGCAACAAGAATGAGATGAAAGTCTGTCAATACAGGCAGCAAACAGCAGCAGGAACTGCAGCGAACAGGTTTGGCACACTAACAACCTTTCTTGCTCCCAACAAGGCAAAAGATTTGTCATTCAAAACAACCACCAAATTGAGGAACATTTCAACCTGCAGCCAATAGAGAGAATGGAAAGTTACAAATTTGCAATCAGAAATCAGAAAAGTAGCAAAACAGTTGGTGAGCACATTGTGGCATTGAAGAATTTATCACTACAATGCAACTTTGGCACATTTTTAGATTGTGCATTACAAGACAGATTTGTGCATGTGTGTGGATTGATGGATGAAAGAATCCAATCGAAGTTATTAAACACAAAATCTTACATTTGAGCTAGCGTGCAAGATTGCTCATTCTGAAGGGATAGCATCAAATAAAGCTCAGGAATTTCACCCTATACCAGTGACTAGTACAGCTTCTGCCCACTGTCAGGCGGTTTCTGCCAAGCCTAAAGATGAGACCCCTAGCCAGAAGAGTGCTAGTGATAGCAGTTTAGTATCGTTATCGCTGTAAGGGCACATCAGTACAGAAATGCCAAGGGTTTTACTTGCCAAAAGAAAGGTCATATTGCAACTGCTTGCTGAGCAAAGGCCAAAACAGGAAAGGGAACCCATTCCAGTGGTAATAGAAAAGTAATGTCACAAAGGTTGAGTTCACAATCTTGAAGTGAATCCAGAACGCCTAAGCGAAGACAGTTAGGGCTGTACAGCATTTATGCCACTAGCTATCACTCAAATGAGAGCTTTTTGTACAAAGGTGTTGATAAATCAACAGTACATCAACATGTTCATTGATGCAGCTGCAGATTGCTCTAGTATCAGCAGCGACATGTACAAGAGCAAATTCAGTTAAGTGCCTCTAATTGAAAACACACTTCATTTGAAAACCTACTCTGCTTAGGTTTTAGAAGCCAACAGGTGTCTGAGCTTAGATCTCTTGTAGGTATAGTCTAATACTACTCGTGATTTCTGCCTGAGCTTGCAATGGTGTTAGCTCCATTATATGAGTTGTTGAGAACAATGTGAAATGGGAATGGTTCAAAGAACACGATGTTTATGATGCATGTAAAAGCTTGACCAGTGATGCATTACTCATTCATTATGACACAAATTGTGACCTGAAGCTAGCATGTGAGGCTTAAAATTGTGCAGTTGGAGCAATGATCAGTTCCGTCATGGATGATAGTGAAGAGAAGCCCATAGCAATTGTGTCGCGTACCCTGACCAAGAGTGAATGCAAGTTCCGCAGATAGAAAAGGAAGCACTTAGAATCATCTTCGGAATCAAAACGTTTCACTAGATTTTGTTGGACAGAAACTTCACGCTAGTAACAGACCATAAACCTTTAATAGATATCTTGGGATTAAAATCTGCAATACAGACAATGGCAGCAAAGATGCTGCGGTAAAGCCTGGCTCGGATATAAAATTAAAACCCAACCCGGGCCCGATCCAACAACATCCAACCCGAACCCGACCCAGGCTCAGAGTCCTATAGTTTTTTTAAATGCCTGACCTGACCATGACACATGTAGTCAGGTTTGGTCGGGTAGTCAGGCTTTACTGCAGAATGCGGAGTCCAGACTGCACGTTTCCCACCTTGACGTCCTGAATGTTCATTTGAAGATTACTTTCCATGGGAAGGCAGTACTGTCCACACCCAGCCCAACCAGAGCCTAGCCCAAAAGCTGGACCCGGAAGAGACACCCAATCCAAACCAGACACGTAGTTAGGTTCGGGTTGGGTAGTCACGCTTTATGCAGCGGTGACTGTACTTTACTCATAGTAGAACTACAACATTGAATATTTCACTTGCAAAGAGAATGCTACCCTGCTGCAGCACCATCACGTTTGTCACACAAGGATATAGAAGTAGGCTGTGAACGTGCAATTTTCACAACAGAAGTACAGAATATGATGATTTTCCATTTGCTGCAACTGAGGTTGCAGGTGAAACTTATAAAGACTCAGTGTTGAAAAGAGTCTATGAATAGGCATTGAATAGTTGACCAGTGCACAGGTGAGGAACTGAAATTGTTCCACAATCATTGCAATGAGTTGTCAGGTGAACAGGGTTGCATTAAGCGGGATCAGACCGAGTAGTGGTACCTAGTTCTTTGAGAGATGGGATTCTGGCTGAACTCCATATTGAACACACAGGAATAGTCAGTGTGAAATCTATAGCAAGAGGTTTTGTTCATTGGCCTGGTCTAGACAATGACCTGGAGGCACTGATTAGTAAATGTACTATCTGCCAAAACTGTAGAAATAAGCCACCAAAAACTCCTTTATAATTGTGGTGATGATCACATCGACAATTTCAAAACGTTAATGCAGACTTTTGAGAGAAAAAAACGGAGTGACTCCTGATAAAGCACAGTGATCGTGGATATCATCAGTGCGTGCGAACATTTGCCAAACTGAATGCGCATGCGTGGGCTGATGTCATCATGCAATGACGTCCTCACCCTCAATAGTCGCAATTGCCAACTCCATTCCTCCTAACAGTACCCCGCTCCCGTCCACTTCAATTACCTCTTTCAATTTCCAGCTCCCGAGTACTCGCCTCTCCATCCCACATCGCTGTGTCTGCCCACTCAGCTACTCACTCCCTGCCTTCCCTCAACCACTCACTCCCACCCTCACCGTTTCCCCCTCAGCCGCTCACTCCCTGCCTCGACTGCTCACTCCTTGCTTCCCCACCTCCCCCACTCCGGCCGTTCACTCCCCGCCTCGCAGTTGCCTTCCCTCAGCCACTCGCTCCCGTGCTTGGCGCGTCACCCCACCCCCCACCAGTTGCTCCCTCCCTGCTTCTCCCTCTTCCCCACCCCAGCCACTCATTCCACACCTCATTGTTGCCTTGCCTCAGCCACTGCCCCCCCCCACCACCACCACCACCACCGGCCACTCACTCTCCGCTTCCCCCCGCCATCCCTCAGCCACTAGCTCCAAGCCTCACAACGCCACTCCTCAGCCACTCACTTCCAGCCTCGCCACTTCCTCTGCGACTCACCGCCCGAAGGTGGGGAACGAGCTGCTGAAGTGGCACGGTGGGGAGGAAACAGTGAGGGCGGGAGCATGTGGCTGAGGGAAGGCAGCAGCGAACGAGCGAGCAAGCGAGCAGTTGGGGGGGGGGGTGGAGCGGCGAGGGCGGGAGCAAGCAGCTGAGGGAAAGCAGCGACGAACAGATGGGCGCGGGAGGTTGCGGCGAAGAGAAGCAAGATGGCAGGTGGGAGCAGGGTACTGATGGGGGTGGGATGGAGGCGGCAATTGCCGCCATAAAGGGGGTTTGGGTTCAATTTGTTTTTTGTGATAAATTGAGCAGCGCCATCTTTGTTATAGGCAGCTGCCTGGGACATTGCAGACAAGTGATATTTTAGTGGAGGAGGCTGCATTTGTGCATGTGCCAGTACTGCACCACCTAGTGGTTGCATTGTCAGCAAACACAGCCTTCTGAAGAGGCAAAGTTGAACGACTGCATTTAAGTTCACGTTAGCCATTCGATATGTTCAGGAAATCCAAGCTCTGTTTCCGATCGGTTTGATTCACAAAAACCAACACTAACCCCGGGGCCCAGGTTCTTCAATCAGAACAGTGCAAGGAACATGATTTACTGGGAAAACAACAATTAGGCCTGGATGCCAGCTTGTCAACAGCAGAAACAATGCTTTATATATATATGTATAAAATATATATGAATGTATGGTGCACGATCAAAGAAAGGGAGAGCAGGACCCTAAGATTAAAATGTATAGCTATCAGAGACACGATATGCCCAAAGGCCTATTTCCGGGCTGGAACCGCCTCTGACACTAACACTGCACAAACTACTGCAACCACCGTGCCTCCACCCACCCAACCCCACCCCACCCCCTGCAGTCTCCCTGAGCCCAGGGACTGGCGGGGGGCGGGGGGTCTGCAGTCTCCCTGAGCCCAGGGACTGGCGGGGGGTGGGGGGTCTGCAGTCTCCCTGAGCCCCTCTCACACAGCCTCACCTCCCAAAGCTGTAAAACAGATTGTGACAGCAGAAACTCTGCAGCCATTCACGGCACCTACTCTACCTGATCATCTTCATACAGGAGCTTGCACACGATTTCTTTGCGAATGATTTTACCAAAGATGGTATCACCCCCCGCTTGAGCACTTTGGGCCCTCGCAGTCTCAGCAGCCATGACTCCAAGTGCCGCTGCCCGACAATGGTCCCGCTTCGGAAGTCCCCAACGCCGGGGCTGCCAATCACCAGAGATCCGATCTCTGATTGGCTGGGGGATGGGACCGCGGGGCCGCTGATCGGAGGCGGGGTCAGGGCGCCGGTCACGTGGTGTTGCTTCTGGCAGAATTAATGCGGAAGCTGCGTCTGCTGCATTTGGAAATCTCCGATTCTAAATGTGGTCATATGTGTTTGCTTGGGTTATATAGCCTGCGTAACTTTTTCTGTTGAGAAAGCTCCGAGTTAAAATCATAGAAAAACTACGGCACAGATTGAGGCCTTTGAGCCCATCGTATCTGCCGGCTGAAAAAACTAGCCGCCCAATCTAGGCCCACTTTCCAGCACCTGGTCCATAGCCTTGCAGGATACAGCACTGCAGATACATGTCCAGCTACAACCAGGGTTTCTGCTTCCACCACCGTTCCTGGCAGTGAATTCCAGACACTCACCACCCTCAGTGAAAAGGTTTTTCCTCTCGCCCCCTCTAATCCTGCCAATCACCTTAAATCTGTGCCCCCCCTGGTAATTGACCTCTCCACCAGGAGAAACAGTTCCTTCCTGTCTATCTAGGCCCCTCATAACTTTGTATATTTCAATTAAATCACCCCTCAGCCTCCTCTGTTTCTGGGTGTTCTCATATTGCACTGCAACATAATGCACATTGCTTTTAGAATTCCAACTTTCAGTGAGCACGTTATATGATTTGTGCTTTCAACCTTTTATGTTCATGTAGTTTAAACTGGTCTTTGAAAGCCGGTTTTGAGATCCCCTGCTCTTCAGAGTACCGGTTATTCTACATTTGCCTGCAGATGTCCCACATTTCAGCAACCCAGAGGACCTAGCAGAAGTTATTTTTGATAGCCTCCCTAATCAATGTTTTGATATTATGAGGTTCAAAACTACATGGGGGAATTATTTTTATTTTAAGTTTGGTATCCAGATTACATCGGAAATTCCCAGATGTACTGCCCGTATTAAAAGCAAAGATTGGATTGGTGACAACTGCAGAAGGAACATGGGGCATGAATCACAGAATCATTACAGTGCAGAAGAAGGCCATTCGGCCCATCGTGTCCACACCAACTCAAAGAGCAATTCACTCAGTTCCATTCCTCTGCATTCTTCCCGTAACCCTGCACATTCTTCCTTTTCATATAATAGTCTAATTCCCTTTTGAATGCTTCAATTAAACCTGCCTCCACCATGTTCTCAAGCAACGCTTTCCAGACCTTAGCCATTCTCTGCATGAAAAAGTTTTTCTTCATGTCACTTTTGCTTCTCTCACCCATTACTTTAAATTTGTGCCCTCGTGATCTTGATTCTTTCACGAGTGGGAACAGTTTCTACTCTGTCCATACTCCTCATGATTTTGAATACTTCTATCAAATCACCTCTCTGCCTTCTCTTCAAGAAAAACAATCCTAACTTCTCCAGTCTATCTTCATAACTGAAGTTCTTCATCTCTGGAATCATTCTCATGAATCTTTTCTGTACTCTCTCCAATGCCCTTATCTCTTTCCTAAAATGCGTCAGTCAGAACTGGAAACAATACTCCAGCTGAGGCTGAACTGGTGTCTTACACAATTTTAACATAACTTCGTTGCTCTTGTACTCTTTGCCCCTATTAATAAAGCCCAGGATACTGTATGTTTCATTAACCACTCTCTCAACCAGTCCTGCCACCTTCAATGACTTATGTATATATACACCCAGGTCCCTGTACTCCTGCACCCAAATTAGAATTGAGCAAGCAGTCCAGCCTATTGAAATGTGTGTGACAGCTTGTATACAGTTTAGACCATCCCAATCTGTTTAATCTCCTAAGGAAGGTAAAACAAACAAGATAAACCTGACCAAATGTTTAATTCCATGACATGAAACATTAATGAAGCGTTTGAACCTTAGTTTTTGTCATATATTTGATCAGTTAGCTCAATATTTATCCCTGTAACCGACAATCTGGTTCTTAATCAGATAGTTCCCCTTTTAAAGGAAATAATCAGCATTTTGTTAGTTTTAATAGAATTTAATATTTTAACAAGATTCTTGTACAAGGGAGTTCTCCCAGATGTCTGATTAATATTTATCCCTCAACCAACACCTAAAATAGATTCACATTGCTGTTTGTGGAACCTTGCTGTGTGAGAAGTGCTGATGCATTTCCTACATTATAATACTTCATTTCAAAAGTGTTTCATTGACTGCAAAGTGCTTTGAGAGGTCCTGAGGTTGTAAAAGGTGCTATATAAAACAGAAGTCTTTTTTACACAAATTTCTCTGTGGAAGAAAAAGAAATTGTGCAATCCTTAACCATGGATGAAGTTTGGTAATGTTCTACACGTGTCCTCTACATCTGCAGTAACATAGAAGTTACAACACAGAAGCAGATCCTTCGGCCAAAACAGTCCACGTTGACGATTAAGCTCCACTGTGAGGACCACAAATGACCACAACTGAATCTTGAGGTCTTCAGTCAATCCATATTTACAATCAATTAATATACTTGAGTTGAATCCTTGAATGCAACAACATTAAGTCACATTGGGGGAGACGGTGGTGTAGTGGTAATGGCACTGGACTAGTAATCTAGAGGCCCAGGCTAATGTCCCGGGTACACAGGTTCAAATCCCACCATAGCAGCTGGTGGGATTTAAATTCAGTTAATTAATAAAGATCGGGAATTGAAAACTAGTCTCAGTAATAGTGCCATAAAACTATCAATTGTCATAAAAACCCATCTGGATCACTAATGTCCTTTAGGGAAGGAAATCTACCATCATTACCTGGTCTGGCCTGCATACAACTCCAGACCCACAGCAATGTGGTTGACTCTTAACTGCCTGCTGAAATGGCCTAGCAAGCTACTCAGTTGACAAGGGCATTTAGGGATGGGCAACAAATGCTGGCTTTGCCAGTGACTCCCACATCCCATGAAAGAATAAAAAAAGGTAAATGTTTTCTTTCATGCTCTTATTGCATCAAAATCAATAAATAATACTGTAAGAATAACACTTTGCTCCAAGGTTGGCACTATTACAGTACCTCTTAAAAAAATGTTCTACATACTTGCATCAGAGGTGGCAATGCCCAGCCTTTCACAACAAGTGCAGTTCAAAGGGTTCTGCCACTGAGCCAGTGTAACTTCAGTGGATAATTATATACTTAATAATATTAGTATTATATTATCGACAAACTCTGTATCCTTCCCACCAATTCCAATCTGTTTCATGGACTCTGCTGAACCAAACTGTTAGCAACCTTGGCATCCTATTTGAATTGGAGCTAACCTTCCGACACTGTTTCCTCTCCATCACAAAGAACAGTTAATTCCACCTTTGTTAGATCACCCGCCTCTGGCCTTACCTCACTCCACCTGTTGCTGAAATACTCATCCATGTCTTTATCACCTCCAGACCCGAATGTTCCAATGCTACAGCTGGCATCCCATCCTCTACCTTTCGTAAACCTCAGCTCATGAAAACCTCTGTTGCTTGTATCCTATTCAGTATCAAGTATTGCTTGCCCATTACTATTGTCCTCACTGACTTACATTGGCTCCAGATCCCATAATGCCTTATATTTAAAATTCTCACCATCATGCTTACATTCCTTCACAATCTCACTCCTCTGTATGGCTTCAAGGGGATTTGGACAGGCTAAGTGAATGGACAAGAACATGGCAGATGAAATATAACATGAATAAATGTGAAGTTATCCACTTTGATAGAAAATACAGAAGGCAGGTATTTCTTAAATGGAGAGGGGTTAAGAAGTGTTGGTATCCAAAGAGACCTGGGTGGCCTTGTTCATGAGTCACAAAAAGCTAGTATGCAGGTGCAGCAAGCAATTAAGAAGGCAAGCTCTATGTTGGCCTTCATTGCAAGGGGATTTGAGTACAGGAGCAAAGATGTATTGCTGCAATTGTATAAAGCCTTAGTGAGACTGCAGCTAGAGTATTGTGTACAGTTTTGGTCCCCTTAACCAAGGAAGGATATACTTGCCATAGGGGGAGTGCAATGGAGCTTCACCAGACTAATCCCTGAGATGGCAGAATTGTCTTCTGAGGAGAGATTGCAGAAACTGGGCCTGTATTCTCTAGAGTTTCAAAGAATGAGAGGAGATCTCTCATCTCTCAGGTTAGATGTGGATAGGATGTTTCCTCTGGCTGGTGAGTCTAGAAAAAGGGGACACAATCTCAGAATAAGGGGTGGGCCATTTAAGACTGAGATGAGGAAGAATTTCTTTACTCAGAGGGTGGTGAATCTGTGGCATTCTCTACCCCAGAGGGCTGTGGAAGCTCAATCATTGAGCATGTTCAAGACAGAAATCGATAGCTTTTTGGATACTAATGACATCAAGGGATATGGGGATAGTGGGGAAAAATGACGGAAAGTAGATGATCAGCCATGATCTGTTTGAATGACAGAGCAGCCTCGATGGGCTGAATGACCTATTTCTGCCCTATATCATGTGATCCTATGATATCTTCATAATCTCATCCAGCCCTACAATTCCCCCACTGCTCTCCAGAATTCTTCGTTCCTTTGACTTTGGCCTCTTGTGCAATCCCCTTTTATTAGCCACACCATTGCCTTAGCTGCCTAAGACCCTATGCACTAAGTTTACTCCCTGAATCCCACCAATTTCATCTCCTCCTTTTAGACCCTCTTTAAAATCATCTTCTTAACCAAGATTTTAAAACCTCTCTGAATATCTCCTTCTTTGGCTTAGCTTTTTGATTAAGTCTCTATGAAGCATCTTAGGGCTTTTTATGCTAAAGGTGCTTTATTAATGTGAATTGTTGTAATAATATGACAAAAACAATAAAATTTCCAGTGAGGTTCTCACAATCATCTGGTATAACTTCAGCAGAAGGTTGTGGTTTCTGTGGATCATCCGTTGAAGTTTTGGTGGACAATCAACAACAACAACTTATATTTGTATAGCACCTTTAACGTAATAAAACGCCCCAAGTTACTTTCAAGGAACATTATAAAATAAAGTATAAACCAAGCCACAAAAGGAGATATTAGGTCTTATGGCCAAAAGCTTGGTCAAAGAAGTAGGTTTTAAGGTATATCTTAAAGGAGGAAAACAAGGTGGAGAGATGTCAGGTGGATATTCTAGAGCTTGGGACCTAGGCAACTGAAGGCGCGGCCACCAATGGTGGAGTGATTAAAATCAGGGATGCTCAAGAGGCCAGAAGTAGAGGGGCAGATATCTTGGAGGATTGTGGGGTTAGAGGAGATTAGAGATAGGGAGGGGCAAGGCCATGGAGGGATTTGAAAACAAGGATGAGAATTTTACAATCGAGACGTTGCTTGACCGGCAGAACCAGCAATGGAATTTAGAGTGAGTATGTCAAGCAGCATTTTCTATCCTTCACACATCTTTATTACCTATCTGTCAAACTTCAGAAAATGACAGACTTGCTAAATACTTACTTTGTATCAATCTTCACAGTAGAGGATAAAGATAAAGTACCAAATATATGTGAAAAAGTAACATTAAATCAAGGGAAAGAACTTATTGGATGTAATATGAATTAGAAAATGTTAATGGAGAAAATAACAAGCCTAAAGATAGACAAATCTTCAAACCCTGATGGTTTCCATCCCAGCATATTAAAAGAAGTAGGTGAAGTAAATGACAAATGCATTAGTCATGATCACTCTTAATTCAGGACTTGTCCCTTAGGATTGGAAAATTGCCAACAAAGCTCCACTATTTAGGAAGAATAAGAGAGATAAACTCAGAACTTATGGGCCTATCATTTTAATGGCTGTTTTGGGGAAGTTACTAGAATCTATTATTAGGGACAGAGTGACTGGGCACTTGGACAAACATGAACTGATCAGAGACAGCCAGCATGAAATTCTAACAGATAAACCATGTCTAAGGGACCTATTTTTAGGAGGTAATTAATGTGGTAGATAAGGAAATGTTTATGTATGTTATTTCTATGGACTTTCAGAAGACATTCAATCAGGTTATGCATACAGAGTGCTAACAAAAATGGGAGCACATCCAGTTGGAGGCAGCCAATTGAGATCGATAAGGAATTGGTTAGCAGGCAGGAGACAGAAAGTAGCAATAATTGGTATGTACTCCAATTCTCAGTTCTGAAACATTCCAGTTCTGAGTAGGTGGCATAGTGGTAATGTCTCTGGACTAGTAAGTAAGAGGCCCAGGTTAATGCTCTGGGGACATGGGTTCAAATCCCACCTTGGCAGATGGTGAAATTTGAATTCAATTAATAAAAAATCTGGAATTAAAAGCTAGTCTAATGGTGACCATGAAACCATTGCCAATTGTTGTAAAAACCCATCTGGTTCACTAATGTCCTTTGGGGAAGGAAATCTGCCGTTCTTACCTGGTCTGGCCTACATGTGACTCCAAAAACACTCTTAATTGCCCTCTGAAATGACCTAAGAAGCCACTCAGTTCATGGGCAATTAAAGATGGGCAATAAATGGTGGCTTAGCCAGCGACACCCACATCCCATGAACAAATAAAAGAAAATTGGAAGTATGTGACTAGTGATGTGCCCAGGGATCTGTACTGAGGCCTCAGCTTTTCAATACACTTATAAATGACTTAGGTGAAGGAATAAAGAGTGACATATCCAAGTTAAGTGGTACAGTAAATAGAATAGATGGGAGAACAAGGTTGCAAAGGAACTTTGATAGATTAAGTGAGTGGGCAAAACTGTGGCTGATGGAGTTCAATGTGGGGAAAAGTGAGGATCTACGAAATATAGATCAGAGTATTTTCTAAATGGTCAGAAGCTAGGCACTGTGCAGGTGGAGCGATCTAGGTGGCCAAGTACAGAAATCACTAAAAGCCAGCAGACAGGTGCAAAAAATAATTTAAAAGGCTAATAGGACGTTGACCTTTATCTCAAGTGGGTTGGAATACAAAGTTACGTTACAGTTATATAAAGCTTTAGTTAGACCTCATATAGAGTACTGCTTTCAGTTATGGGTATCACTCCCCAGGAAATATATATTGGCCTTAGAGTGGGTGCAGTGCAGATTTACCAGATTGATACTGTGGTTAAAAGGGTTAAATTATGAGGACAGGTTGCATAGAGTAAATTAGTATTCCCTTCAGTATAGAAGATTAGGAGTGATCTAATTGAAGTGTTTAGGAGGTTAAATGATATGCTAGGGGGTGAGACAGAGAAACTATTTCCTCTGGTGGAGGAATCAGCACAAGGGGACATAACCTTAAAATTAGAATAAAAGCAAAATAATGCGGATGCTGGAAATCTGAAATAAAAACAAGAAATGCTGGAAATACTCAGCAGGTCTGGCAGCATCTGTGGAGAGAGAAGCAGAGTTAATGTTTCAGGTCAGTTCTGAAGAAGGGTCACTGACCTGAAACGTTAACTCTGCTTCTCTCTCCACAGATGCTGCCAGACCTGTTGAGTATTTCCAGCATTTCTTGTTTTTATTACCTTAAAATTAGAGTTACAGCATTCTGGAGTGATACCAGAAGTCACCACTCCACACAAAGGATAATGAAACTCTGAAACTCTCCCCCAAAAAGCTAGGTCAAATTGAAAATTTCAGAACTGGGATTGATAGATTTTGGTTAGACAAGAGTATTAGGGATTATGCAACTAATGCGGATGGGTGGACTTCAGATGCAGATTAGCGATGATCTAACTGAACAGCAGACCAAGTTTGAGGAGCGGAATGACCTACTCCTTTCTTCAAAAGTTTAACATCAAATTTCTAATACTTTTAAAGAAAGTATAAAGAAACTTAGACAGTGACTTGGAACATAAAGTTAAACCTTCCATGTAGTACAAATACTTTTACACTATATAATGTCCTCTTCATGCTAAACTGATTTTCATGTTTTCGTGCTGGCCAGCCTCTAAAAAAAACTTTGCAAAATTGCTTTTTCGACCAGGCTGTGTAGTGGCTTGTCCCAGGGCAGCGCCCGTACGGAGGTAGATCTGATACATTGTTGCGGCAGAGGGCGTGGCCTAGGCTGGCCCATGCGCGATGGACACACGCCGCAAGGTGAGTGTTGCCTTTGTTTTGGCGGACAGGCATGAGTCCGGAAAGCTGGCAGGGCAGTGCTTAAAAAACAAGAGGCAGAGTATGGGTCCCTTGTTCGCGATGTGGTCAGAGATCCCTCCGGAGAGTTCATTGACATTGCGCCGAGGCGCTTTGACCGAACGCTGCAAATACTGAGCTCGGGAAGCACCGAATGTTTCTTTAAACAGCAACAAACAGCAGGATGAGCTTATATCTTTATACCCTGGGACAAACCAAGGCACATATCAGGCGTATTATCAAACAAAACTGGGCACCTGGACATATAAGGTGACATGAGGTAGATGACCAAAAGTTGGGTCAAATGTTTTAAGGACCGTCTTAAAGGAGGAAAGAGAAGTTTAGGGAGGGAATTCCAGAGCTTAGAGCCTAGACATCTGAAGACGTAGCTGCCAATGGTGGAATGGTTAAAATTGGGGATGTTCAAGAGGGCAGAATTGGGGGAGTACAGATATCTCATAAGAATGAAAAAAAAGAACATACGAATTAGGAGGTGTAGGCCATTCGGCCCCTTGAGCCTGCTCTGCCATTTGATAAGATCATGGCTGATCTGATTGTGGCCTGAACTCTACTTTTATGTCTGTCTGCTCTAACCTTTGACTCCCTTGTCAATCAAGAATGTATCCAACTCAGCCTTAAAATTGTTCAATGACCCTGCCTCCACTGCTCTCTGGGGAAGAGAATTCCACAGACATCCTCTGGTAGAAAAAAAAATCTCCTCATCCCTGTCTTAAATGGGAGACCCCTTATTTTAATTTTATGTTTATAGGAGCAGGAGTAGGCCATTTGGCCCCTTGAGTCTGCTCTGCCATTTAGTAAGATCATGGAGGGTTATAATTTGGAAGGTTGAATGGCTGGAGGAGATTCCAGGGGAGGGGTGAGGCCATGGAAGGATTTTTAAACCAGGATGAACATTTTAAAATTGATACATTGCTTAACTGAGAACCAAGGTAGGTCATTTAACATAGGGGTCATGGGTGAAGAGGACTTGTGAGAAAGGACATGTGCAGCAGATTTTACAATGACCTTGAGTATGAATGTGGGAGGCTGATCAGCAGTGTTGGAACAGTTGAACTGTTTCTCCAGACAACAGAAAATAGTTATTACATAACAGAGGTGGGCCATTCAGACTCTGAAGCCAGTTCTCCCGATTACATCTGTCGCATTATTGTATATGCTGTGAGAGTTGCAACAGAGATGCACTAGCAGTGAAAATTATTTGTTTAACTTTAAAATATACTCTGTTTTAATGCCTGCTACTCTTAAAAACCAAACAACTTTTTAGTTTTTTAGTTTGCTGTCACTTTCAATATTTATTTATTTTGTTGATGTTAGACTACTGCTAGAATTTTATGCCTCCCCTCCACCACAGAGTGGGTAGGGGGGAGCATAAAATGGAGTGGGAGGCTCGGGGGAGGGGGGCCCCTTCCCGACCCGCTCCCGCCTCCGCCGCCATTTTATGCAGGGCGGCTACGGCGAACACCGGCCCACCCGCCCCAGGCCAATCAAGGCCCTAAATGGCCAGTTAACGGCCACTTGAGGGCCTCCGCCCGCCACCACAGGGATTTTACCCGTGGCCGGTCGGGCGGCCCAATCCTGAGAAAAGCCGCCTGACAAAAGCAGGTGGCTTTCTGATGGCCTGGAAGGGGGACCTCATGATCAGGTGCCCTGTGCCCGACGGAGGGCTGTCCCCGATGCCCTAACCACCCCCAACACGCACCCCCTCCCCCCCACCATCCTGCCAATCGATCACCCTTGCCTTGCCGGAGCCTGACTGATCACCCCCAGCAAGGCTTCAAAAACTTACCTTTTCCTGGGGCTGTCCTTTCTCTTCTTCTCGAAGCTAGGTTGCAGTCCCAGCAGTGGCCACCGCTCCCGGTAGCGCTGGAAGTCCCACCTCAGACCAGTTAAAGGCCTGGGGACTGTAAAATGTTGTCCGGATCCCCAAGCTAGGCTGATGCGCCACCGATTTTTCAGTCTGTGGACTGCTTCCATCCATCGAGGGTAAAATTCAGCCCTACATGTTCTGGTTTGATAACTGTTTCCAGCTATGCAGAGCCAGCAGACCTGAATTATGTTACCAGCTCAAGACTGCTGTCCAGTCAAACAAGCCATACTTCGCATTTTAAATTTAATGTCAATAAATTGGCTGTTTACTGGTATTGAGCAGCTTAACAAATTCCCAGGTTGTATAGCAGACTGCTCAGGAACAATTTGACGCTTGTTTTGCACCAGCCGCCAGTGAAGTAGTTTTGCATCTCTTCGTAGTCTTCAATGTGGATGATTTTACTCCATTTGTTATATGCTAGTTCCCTGGTTGTAAATGCAAAGCTGCATTAAGTTGGCATCAACTGTGTAGTAAAACTAGCATATATGCTGATGAACCTATTAATAGGCTAGTAGCTGTTTTTGTAAATTGATGGTGATAAAAACAATTGTAGGTTATATATCAGTACTGGAATATATCTGTTTTTTCATCTTTTCACTTTGGAAGGTATTGCAGCTTTTCAAGGCTTTACATAGAACAAGAAAACACGTGTTTAAAGGCGACAGTCAAGCTCTAGAAGGTAAGCTGAATTAAATGTGATAAGAATACTATTGGTAGAACTGGTGTAGATGTAGTTCTTGAAAGTAAGCGTATCGGCGCACAATAGAGTGATACAATATTTATCACCTGATGTGAGTGTGTCCCATCTAAAACTTATCTGTTTACCTCTGGAAGTAAAAAGGGAAGGTATTGTGGAATTGTGATGCCTACCAAGCCTGTACATTCTTTTGTGGCTTACAGTGCAATCTTGAGCTATATATTGCAGTAAGTGTACATTTTATGGACAAAAAATACCCTTACTGAACTAATTTGCAAAGATCCAACCTGCCTAAAGTGAAAAATCTGACTGACACCGTACCTTTTCACAAAAATATACATTTTTCTGTGCTCCTCACCCTATTCTTAAAGGTGCTGGCTTATGGTAGGCCACAGCTTCACAGGGAAATGCAGTCATTTGGTAATTCAGCCAAGTGACAATTCTTAGTGTGTGCACGTGTCTTGTTCGTGCAGTGTCAGCCAACTATTTGATTTTGGGGGACTCACAGCCAAGTCAGATATGATCCTCACATAATAGCCATGTTATGCACTTTCTGGCACTGGGTGTCAATCAGAAATTGTCAAGCTAGATTATATGTATAAATCTAAATTGATATTTCAGCTCATAACCTTATGACTTGGGGGGGTGAGTGCTCCCAACCGAGTTCGGCTGACACTGAGACAAGAACAGCACTATAAAATATCATAGACACTGAATCTTTCACAATAAAAGCAGTTTTCCATTCTTCACACAGAGATGATCAAATTTCTTCAAATAGCTGGTGTATCCTTTGGTATAAAAGTTCTATTTTTAGGTGGGGGCATGGAATTGCAATAATCGACTTTGCAAACTGCACGTAGTATATTGAGTCTGTGTTTTAGGGAATAGAATCATAGAAATTTATGGCACAGAACGTAGCCATTCCACACATCGTGTCTATGCCAGCCAAAAATACCTATCTGGCCTAATTCCACTTTCTAGCTCTTGGTCTGTAGCCTTGTAGACTACTGCACTTCAGGTGTGTATTCAAGTACTTTTTAAATGCGATGAAGTCTTCTGCCTCTTTCCACCCTTTCAGGCAGTGAGTTGCAGACCGCCCCAACCACCTGGGTGAAGAAATTTCTCCTGAAACCCCCTGCCCCCTCCAATTCTTCTACCAATTGCTTTAAATCTGTGACCTCTGGTTATTGACCTCTCTGCTAAGGGAAATGGGTCCTTCCTATTCACGCTATCTAGACCACTCAATTTTATATACTTCAAGTAAATCTTCCTTCAGCCTCCTCTGTTCCAAAGAAAACAACTCCAGACTAACCAATCTTTCCTCATAGCTAAAATTCTCCAGTCCAGGCAATATCCTCATAAATCTCCTCTGTACCCTCTCTCGTGCGATCACATCCATCCTGTCATGCAGTGACCAGAACTGAATGCAGTACTCTAGCTGTGGTCTAACTAATGTTTTATACAGTTCTAGCAGAAGCTTCCTGCTTTTATATTCAGTTCTCACCTAATAAAGGAAAGTAGCCCATATGCTTTCTTAATCACCTTATCTATCTATCCTGCTACCCTTCAGGGATCTATGGACATTAGAGTCACAGAGTTAAGCAGCACAGAAACAGGCCCTTCAGCCCATTGTGTCTGTGTCGGCCATCAAGCACCTATATTCGAATCCCATTTTCCAGCATTTGGCCCGTAGCCTTGTATGCTATGACGTTTCAAGTGCTCATCTAAATACTTCTTCAATGTTGTGAGGGTTCCTGCCCCTACCACTCCTTCAGGTAGTGTGTTCCAAATTCCAACCAACCTCTGGGTGAAAATGTTTTTCCTCAAAACTCCTCTAAACCTCCTGCCCCTTATCTTAAATCTATGCCCCCTGGTTATTGATCCCTCTGCTAAGGGAAATAGTTTCTTCCTATCTATCCCAACAATGTCCCTCATAATTTTGTATACCTCAATCAGGTCCCCCCTCAGCCTTCTCTGCTCGAAGGAAAACAACCCTAGCCTATCCAGCCTCTCTTCACAGCTTAAATGCTCCAGCCCAGGCAACATCCTGGTGAATCTCCTCTGCACCCTCTCCAGTGCAATCACATCCTTCCTATAGTACAGTGACCAGAACTGTACACAGTACTCCAGCTGTGGCCAAACTAGCATTTTATACTCCATCATAACCTCCCTGCTCTTATATTCTATGCCTTGGCTAATAAAGGCAAGTATCCCATATGCCTTCCTAACCACCTTATCTACCTGTGCTGCTGCCTTCAGTGATCTATGGACAAGTAGACCAAGGTCCCTCTGACCCTCTGTGCTTCCTAGCGTCCTACCATCCATTGTATATTCCCTTGCCTTGTTAGTCCTCCCAAAATGCATCACCTCACACTTCTCAGGATTAAATTCCATTTGCCACTGCTCCGCCCATCTTACCAGCCCATCTATATCTCCCTGTAATCTAAGGCTTTCCTCCTCACTGTTTACGACACCACCAATTTGCGTGTCATCTGCAAACCTACTGATCATGCGTCCTATATTCACGTCTAAATCATTAATGTACACTACAAACAGGAAGGGTCCCAGCACCGATTCCTGCGGTACACCACTGGTCACAGGGTTCTACTTGCAAACACAACCCTCGACTATCACCCTCTGCCTCCTGCCACTAAGCCAATTTTGGATCCACTTTGCCAAATTGCCCTGGATCCCATGGGGTCTTACCTTCTTGACCAATCAACCATGCGGGACCTTATCAAAAGCCTTACTGAAGTCCATGTAGACTACATCAACTGTCTTACCTTCATCTACGCATCTAGTCACCTCCTCAAAAAATTCAATCAAGTTTGTTAGACACGGTCTTCCCCCTGACAAGTCCATGCTGACAATCCCTGATTAATCCTTGTCTCTCCAAGTGGAGATTAATACTGTCCCTCAGAATTTTTTTTCAATAATCTTTACACCACTGAGGTTAGACTAACTGGCCTGTAATTACTTGGTCTATCCCTGCCTCTTTTTTTAAACAACAGTACAATGTTAACAGTCCTCCAGCACCACACCTGTAGCTGGAGAGGATTGGAAAATGATGGTCAGAGCCTCTACTATTTCCTCCTTTGCTTCTCTTAACAGCCTGGATACATTTCATCCAGGCCTGGTGATTTATCTACTTCATTAGAGACATTTTTAGAAAAAATGGGACTTTCCAATCAATACCTATTCCTGTGACAAATGACAAGATAGGCTGTGAACAAGGTGGTGTTTTGGTATATGGAGTTGTTACATTAGACACTAAAACTTGTGTGGAGTTTCATTCCTTGCATTTCAGTGGAAAATAAAGCATGATTTGGAGATGAAATTCCAAATGTTCTTGGCAGTGTAGCATCAGTGTTCTTTAACTGCTAATTCTCTTGCCCCGAAAAGCACAGTAATGCCATAAGCAGAAATTCTTAGCACTACCTATGTCCACAGCAAAAAAAGATACCGGATACTATTACCTGTCTTATAGTTAATGTTTAGATTTAGAGCTGGTGACAGTAACTGAAAATAAGAAAGGGAAGGAAGGCAAGGAAGAATGATGGACTGAGAGGAGGAGATATGAAATGGAAGGAATAGAAGAGTGAGTGAATTAGGGAGCAAAGGAATGAGACAAAGGTAATGATGAATAATGTGTGAGGGAAAAATATGGGAAAAGAGAAGTGAGAGAGCACACAGTCTAGATTGCAAGTAAATAATTGAAAACAACAAATATAAAAAGTTAAATTTCGCTAGGTTAAAAATATCTTTAAGTAGACTATATTTAAACTTGTTATACAATTGTTTTAGGTTCAAATTTTAGAAGGTTGACCATACCTGTAGTATGTCAGCAAACAAAATCATAAACATAACTCTACAAGCTGCTTACTAATGTACAATGTAACTGTATTAACATTTTTTGTTCAGTTTCCAGGTTTCAATTGTGAATTGGTGCGAACCAATCCGATTCTTTTCTCTGTCAAACTCTGACTTCTGCAAAACTTGATTTGGATGATCTTTTAAGAAAACTACCCCGTAGTTCAGAGACATGGAAGGCAGACATTTCACTTCCACTGACGTAACTTGAGTTATTCCAAACTTAATCTAAATTTTAAGCACTTTGGAGGCCTGGCCCAGCTCTGAGCCCATATTTTGGGCCTTTGGATAGTTTTGAACATTGCATGTCTATGTGCAGCTAGACCCTTTTATTTTCAGTTGGATTCCCAGGAGAGTGATGCTCAACTGGAGATCAGTGATCTCTTAAATTCAGTCACGCTTCATATATATCTGTAATTTTCATGCCTGTTAATGTACTAGGGAAGAGTAAAGGTCATGAAATTGCTGCATCTGGAAATATTTATTCTCTGTTACTTCTTAATAAGCAACCATTAAGAAACAGTAAATTTCAGTTTGGACCAAAAATAGAGATGGAGCAAAAGCATCATGAGGAAATTCTTTATCCACCTTCCCTTCTGATTATCATTTAATTTGACACATATTTCACTTTAAATTTATATCATTGTGTAGGTAACAGGGCTTTTGAATCAATATATAGCCAATTCATTCTTCATACTGGAGTTTAACAGGAATCATCTAATCTGACAACAGCTTGCAAGATTCAAAAATTCAAACCCAATGTATTTTCAAAATTTTGGAGAGGACGATGTCCAAAGCATTGAGCAAAGGAAAATAAAGCTGACTATTCACGCCGACCATCTTGTATCCTTTTCCTCTTTTTGCCACTGCAGTGGTAATACTCTTCCTCATGCTCAATATGTTTTAAACGATGGATACACTGTCTCTCAACCTATTCGAGCAACCCACATCTAACTACACTGGCCTGTTATCCATACTCCTATTATCTGCCATCTTGGTTATCTGCTAGGACAAAATCTTGCACAGAACAGTGCCTCATTGCACAGTCTACCAACACCAACCTTCTCCTGATTAACTCGAATCAATCTCAACCTAAGAAAGGCTTATACTATGCATGTCTTCATTCCCTTGTCGAGGGTATTGCTTTATTCGGTGCTTAAGGTCAAAAGTGAGGGATTCTGGATTCTGTACCAATTTCCATTATATTCTTGGGAGATGGGTCAACTTTATGATGATAAGGGAATTTTTGTTATATTTTGTTCACAATTGTGTTTGTTACATTGCAATTTTCTGATCCATTTGTTCTTTTCTTTATGTTTGGTGATACCGAGCTTTGTCTTTAGAGGTTATTTTAATATTTATAAAACTTGTGATGTTTCTCGGAACCCTGAAAAAAATTACTCAATCCTGGATCATTGTTTTAATATATCAGACTTGAATTGATGAATATTTGTGTTAGAATTTGATAGTACAGGGAAACTGATTTTGTGTCCTGCTGTTTAGCTGCAAGACAGAAGATTAATTCTGAATTCCGGAACAATCTTACTGAGTCCTCTCCAGAGCAAGTAACTGAGGTCTGTTCAGTGTGGCAGTCTTTACAAGTATTCACTCTTATCCTATTCCTCCAACTAAAGGCTGTTCATCATGAACACTGTAGCTAATTGCACAAGGATGTGTCTGGGTTATTTGTTAGACACGTTTGGGGGGTGGTGGTGGTGTGTGTGTGTGTGCGTGCGTGTGTGCGCGCGTGTGCGCACGTGTGTGTATGTGTGTACACGTACACATAAACGTAGACCGTTGGCGTTGGAAGACCACGGTGACCATTGATCCAGTCCTGATATTGGTATTTGTTCGTTGGTGTCATCGTCTTCCCCGAAGGCTGACTGCCATAGATCTCCACCGCTGTCCTTACACATTCTGCATAGGTCAGCTGCATCCAGTCTATTATATCTGTCATCCATTTTCTCTCTGATTCACTCTGTTTTCTGTGGATCTTTCTGTTTTCCATTTTATTGGTATTACCAGCTATATTAATGCTGTCAGTAGTAATTATTTATACTCTAGTGAAAAATCATATTCTGTTCAGTAGTGTTTCCTTGTAATATATTCTTTTACCTTTTATATTCTCCTCCTCCAGCTGCCACATTGATTATAAAAGCAATGAAAGTGCTTGGAGAACTTCAAGGGAATATATCTTTTGCCATTGTATTGGGATGGTCAGGTCGAATGATGGTGGGGGTGGGGAGGTGGTGGTGGTAGCAGCATTTGTTGAAAGGGTTTCCCCAACAGTGGAGAAACCTTCATTATGGTCAGATTTTACAGTCATCTTAAAATTGGTGCATAAGCTTCTAGAAGCCAAAATTAATACTCTTGGAAATGTGAAAATTAGGGACAGTCAGCATGAGGGTAAATCAGAAAATCTGTTTCCACTGTTCACTGAGTGAGGAACTAGAAGTTATACATTTATCACAGTCAAAGAACGATGGGGGAGATTACAAGAGGCCAGAATTGGAGGACTGCAGAGATTTTGGATAGTTGTAGGACTGGAAGAGATTACAGAGATAGCAAGGGTTGAGGCTGTGGAGGGAATTAAAAACAAGAATGAGGCTTTTAAAATTGAGGGAACATTTAACCGGGAGCCAATGTAGGTCAGCGAGCACAGGGCTGATGGGCAAATGGGACTTGGTGGGAGTTAAACACTTTAGAATGTACTTCCATTTTCTGAATAGCTGGAAGTAATAGCATATTTAATAAACTTAGCTCTACATTTATACCACTGGTCAGAGGTCTGATTGTGTTACATTGACAGTATTGTTAGCTTGATTAAATGCATCAAGAATTTGTTTAGTAATTGTTTCTGCATTGTGTTTTGTTTGCTTCAGTTACTTAAATTTGGTTCAGATGTAGAAGTTATTCTCAGAAAAACGGTAATCCAGGGAGTTCACACAAACAATAACACAATTCGTAAGTAAGGTCCCTTCTTTTAAGTACAGAAATCTAACCAAAAGAATAATTGTACACTAAATCAGTAGTTGCATGATTTATCATTTTTCATATATGATCACAGATTGTGGCTGAAACCAATGCTAAAATTGAGTTTAATTTAGAGATTTCCTTTTACTATATTATTAATCGATGTATGAAAAGTTCAAGCCATTGTCTCATTTAATCCTGTCTCGTGGAATTGCACTGGATCATAATACTAGAATAATAAAATAGACCATAGAATTTTGTAGCACAGAGGACAACAACCATTTGGGTCATTGTGCCTATGGCAACTCACTGAAAGATCTACTCACTTAGTCACATTCCTCTTCCCTTTTTCTTTTATTTAAAGTTAATTTAGGCTTTGCTTCCACCACTGATCAGGTAAGGCATCCTGTGTTCTAACAACCTTCAGGGTTTTAAAAGAGTTCTCCTAATCTCTCCCTTCATTCTTTTTTTCAATCTTAAGTTTATGTGCTCTATTTACTGGCTCACTTCCAGTGAAAATAGTTTTTCCTGAACACCTCTATCTTATCACCCCTTAACCTTCTTTGCTGTAAGGAAAATACACCCAGTTCCTCTTGCCTATCCTTATACCTAAAGCCCTGCATCTCTGGTCATTTTCTTCTGTACTCTGGCCACAGCATTAACATCCATGCATCTCGCACGGGGTTGGAGGCGGGGGGGGGCGGTGGTGGCGGCCACCATTCTATATCCTTTCCAGTCTGAAAAGTCTCCATTAACCGCCAGTTGCTGTTGTTTACCCTTTAACCAGTTTCCTGTCCATGCTGCTTCTTTCCTTTTAATACCATGTACTTTGATTTTTAATACTGTCTTTTATGCGCCTTTTGAAAATGCATATAAATAAATTCCACATGCACAATATCGACATCATCCTGGGAGGTTTCCCATCACAGAAATCACCACTGCCTCAAATTAGTGCTTAATAGGAGGTTTTATTATGGTGTCCCAATAAGAGTTTTGCAGATGCTTTGGGGAATTCAGTCATTAAATTAGCAGCTTAACTTGGACTCATCTTCCCAGGTGAAGCTAAGCACTGCACAGCACAAACACAAGATACCCATCCTCCATCCAGTAAGATCTTCCATTGGAGGTGCAAGTTAATAATTTGCAATTTTGCTGTTTACTTCTGAACTTCACATGTTCCTAATAAAGAGTCCTAGTAGATCTGAATTCTACTTTAATCTACTTTACTGTTTGGGAATAAAGCCTAGTATTGAGATGCTTATTGTTATTAGCAACAATATGCAAAGAGTCTTTCTTTTGAATACAAAGGTTGCTTTGGATTGGTTCGGATTGAGTACTTGTATTCCAAACTGAAACGATCAGTCATTGAAAGGAATTCTGCCCTATCCTAGTGCTCTAAAGTCAACTGCTTCGGATGTTAACTCAAAGCATGTATGTTTTTAAATAACCGATTTCACTGATCAAACAGTTGCAGGAGATTTTACTTTCAGAGCAGTTTGCTCGTCTAAAAATTGATGTTGCACGTTTTGTCAGGTGCTTCTATACTTCATCAATAGTTGCCAGTTTGCATGAAATATTGCTTAGAGTAGTGATGGATGCATTATCCAAGACAGTTTTAAGATGGCTATCCTATTAAATATCTCATTAAAGTAATAAAGAATATTCCCTCTCACAAGTTCACAGGTAAATAAATCATTTTCATCCATTTTTAAACATCCCTATTTCCTGGTTTCTGATTTTATTTTTAAAATAACCTCCAGGCTAATAATAAGGCCATTACAGACTTTGGTCCAGATCTCCCAATTGTAACACCAGTTGATTAGCATCAGCATTATGATCAGAAAACCTGGAACATAATCTGTAATAGTACTTTAAAAAGCCGACAGAAAAATACAGATTATTTTTGAAAACATCATTATTTGTACAGAGGAATAGAACATAAAGCCAGGAGTGAGAAAATGCTCCATTCAGAGTTTATGATTGATGGGTTTATCATGGACTTGATTTTTTCCCACACTTGATGATCTTCTACTTAAAAGAATACTGAGGTCCTTCCCCTGCCTCCCTCAAACAAATCTCCTGAAGTGCCATTAATATCTCTGTAGTCCTCAGTTTCCCTTCTCAAACGATACTGATCCAAATAACGAACCTTTTCTTTCCTTTTTCCACAGTTCTTAGACCTAGACAAGAGATTCTTCTGGATAACGCGCCTTTCGGTGATAATCCTACAAAGAAAGCTACATAGTACAGGAAATATTTCAGTGATGGAGTCAATCTATTATTGTATCTCCAGAATTACATTTTATTGAAACAAGCAAGGTTTGTCGTTTTTGGAGATGCTAAAAGTCTAAGTCTATGTTACATTTATAATGAAACTAACTAAGATGTGGTGACTCGGCATCTGATTTGTTTTCCTCTGGTGAACAAGCTAGGTGGAAACAGAAAATGCTAGAAATGTGCAGCAGGGTAGGCAGCATCTCTGGAGAGAGAAATCAAGTTAATATTTCAGGTTGATGGTCTCTTGTCAGACCTGTTTGTAGTAATATCCATAGATGCATAAAACCTTGAAAAATGCAAAATTACTGGTTATGAATTTCCAATGAAAATTATCTGCAGTAATCTGGTAGTTATACAGTAGTATCACAGTGGGATGAAATATTTTATATTGTACAATTTTGGGAATTTACTTTTCCCCTGACCTCTAAATGAATCCTTTTTCCTGCTTCCTTTAGCTCAAATGGTCTGAGCTGTGCACTTAAATACTATTGTAGTCCAGGAGCTAGCATGTGAAAAATTAATTAATAAATTATAGAGCGCTGCCAGGAACATTGAAATTCCGGGAAGAAAAAAACACAATTCATCTGGTTTGCCTTCTGCCATCCTGCTCATTGAATAATACAATGATAATAGTCAAGTCATAACAGTCAATCTCTTTCAATTAGTTGAAAGCAGACATGAGGAAAATCCTAATGGGAGAAATCATAGAACCATCAAATGGTTGCAGCACATGGCGGCTCTCTACAAGAGCAATTCAGCTAGTCTCACTTCCCCGCCTTTTCCCCTTGGTCCTGCAATTTTTTTCTCTTCAGATAATCCCATTCTCTTTTGAAAGCCACAATTTGAATTTTCCTCCACCACACTCTCGGCAATGCATTCCAGATTCTAACTACTTGCTGTGTAAAAAAAAAAGTTTTCCTCATGTTGCCTTTGGTTCTTTTACCATTCACCTTAAATCAGTGTCCTCTGGTTCTCAACCCTTCACAAGTGGGAGCAGTTCTGTCCAAACCCCTTGTGATTTTGAACATCTCTATCAAATCTCCTCTCAACCTTCTGTAAAGAGAAGAGCCCCAGATTCTCCAATCTATCCAAGTAGCTGAAGTTACTCATCCCTGGAACCATTTGCTGACAACGCAGTCACGAGGTGGCACTGTACTGAAACAAGCACAAATGCAGCCTCATCCACTGGCTGCGACATCTCAGGCAGCTGCCAATAATAAAGATGGTGCTGCTCTGTTTATCACCAAAAACTAATTTAGCCCAAATCCCCTCAATGGCTGCGATCGCCACCTCCATCCTACACCCAACTGTACCTCGCTTCCTTCTGCCACTGCACTTCTCTTCGCCACTCCCTCCTGTGCCCGTCTGCTCGACATTCACCCGCCGCTGCCTTCCCTCAGCCGCTCGCTTCCCGCCTTGTGCTTCGGCAGCTCGCTCCCCGCTGCTTCTTCGGGTGGCACAACGGGGAGCGATCAGTTGAGGGAGGAAGCAGCGAGGCCGGGAGCGATGGGCTGTCGGAAGGAAGCGGCGAGGCCGGGAGCGATGGGCTGTCGGAAGGAAGCTGCGAGGCCGGGAGCGATGGGCTGTCCTAAGGAAGCGGCGAGGCCGGGAGCGATGGGCTGTTGGAAGGAAGCAGCGAGGCCGGGAGCGATGGGCTGTCGGAAGGAAGCAGTGAGGCCAGGAGCGAGTGGCTGTCGGAAGGAAGCGGCGAGGCCAGGAGCGAGTGGCTGTCGGAAGGAAGCGGCGAGGCCGGGAGCGATGGGCTGTCGGAAGGAAGCAGCGAGGCCAGGAGCGAGTGGCTGTCGGAAGGAAGCGGCGAGGCCAGGAGCGAGTGGCTGTCGGAAGGAAGCGGCGAGGCCGGGAGCGATGGGCTGTCGGAAGGAAGCGGCGAGGCCAGGAGCGAGTGGCTGTCGGAAGGAAGCGGCGAGGCCGGGAGCGAGTGGCTGTCGGAAGGAAGTGGCGAGGCCGGGAGCGATGGGCTGTCGGAAGGAAGCGGCGAGGCCAGGAGCGAGTAGCTGAGGGAAGGAAGCAGCGAGGCCGGGAGCGATGGGCTGTCGGAAGGAAGCGGCGAGGCCAGGAGCGAGTAGCTGAGGGAAGGAAGCAGCGAGGCCGGGAGCGATGGGCTGTCGGAAGGAAGCGGCGAGGCCAGGAGCGAGTGGCTGTCGGAAGGAAGCGGCGAGGCCAGGAGCGAGTGGCTGTCGGAAGGAAGCGGCGAGGCCAGGAGCGAGTAGCTGTCGGAAGGAAGCGGCGAGGCCAGGAGCGAGTGGCTGTCGGAAGGAAGCGGCGAGGCCAGGAGCGAGTGGCTGTCGGAAGGAAGCGGCGAGGCCAGGAGCGAGTGGCTGTCGGAAGGAAGCGGCGAGGCCGGGAGCGATGGGCTGTCGGAAGGAAGTGGCGAGGCCGGGAGCGATGGGCTGTCGGAAGGAAGCGGCGAGGCCGGGAGCGAGTAGCTGAGGGAAGGAAGCGGAGAGGCCAGGAGCGAGTGGCTGTCGGAAGGAAGCGGCGAGGCCGGGAGCGAGTGGCTGTCGGAAGGAAGTGGCGAGGCCGGGAGCGAGTGGCTGTCGGAAGGAAGCGGCGAGGCCGGGAGCGATGGGCTGTCGGAAGGAAGCGGCGAGGCCGGGAGCGATGGGCTGTCGGAAGGAAGCGGCGAGGCCGGGAGCGAGTAGCTGAGGGAAGGAAGCAGCGAGGCCAGGAGCGATGGGCTGTCGGAAGGAAGCGGCGAGGCCGGGAGCGAGTGGCTGTCGGAAGGAAGCGGCGAGGCCGGGAGCGATGGGCTGTCGGAAGGAAGCGGCGAGGCCGGGAGCGAGTAGCTGAGGGAAGGAAGCAGCGAGGCCGGGAGCGATGGGCTGTCGGAAGGAAGCGGCGAGGCCGGGAGCGATGGGCTGTCGGAAGGAAGCGGCGAGGCCGGGAGCGATGGGCTGTCGGAAGGAAGCAGCGAGGCCGGGAGCGATGGGCTGAGGGAAGGAAGCGGCGAGGCCGGGAGCGATGGGCTGAGGGAAGGAAGCGGCGAGGCCGGGAGCGATGGGCTGAGGGAAGGAAGCGGCGAGGCCGGGAGCGATGGGCTGAGGGAAGGAAGCAGCGAGGCCGGGAGCGAGTCGCTGAGGGAAGGAAGCAGCGAGGCCGGGAGCGATGGGCTGAGGGAAGGAAGCGGCGAGGCCGGGAGCGAGTGGCTGTCGGAAGGAAGCGGCGAGGCCAGGAGCGATGGGCTGTCGGAAGGAAGCTGCGAGGCCGGGAGCGATGGGCTGTCGGAAGGAAGCAGCGAGGCCAGGAGCGAGTGGCTGTCGGAAGGAAGCGGCGAGGCCAGGAGCGAGTGGCTGTCGGAAGGAAGCGGCGAGGCCAGGAGCGAGTGGCTGTCAGAAGGAAGCGGCGAGGCCGGGAGCGATGGGCTGTCGGAAGGAAGCAGCGAGGCCAGGAGCGAGTGGCTGTCGGAAGGAAGCGGCGAGGCCAGGAGCGAGTGGCTGTCGGAAGGAAGTGGCGAGGCCGGGAGCGATGGGCTGAGGGAAGGAAGCGGCGAGGCCGGGAGCGATGGGCTGAGGGAAGGAAGCGGCGAGGCCGGGAGCGATGGGCTGAGGGAAGGAAGCGGCGAGCCGGGAGCGATGGGCTAAGGGAAGGAAGCGGCGAGGCCGGGAGCGAGTAGCTGAGGGAAGGAAGCAGCGAGGCCGGGAGCGAGTAGCTGAGGGAAGGAAGCGGAGAGGCCGGGAGCGAGTAGCTGAGGGAAGGAAGCAGCGAGGCCGGGAGCGAGTAGCTGAGGGAAGGAAGCGGAGAGGCCGGGAGCGATGGGCTGTCGGAAGGAAGCGGCGAGGCCGGGAGCGATGGGCTGAGGGAAGGAAGCGGCGAGGCCGGGAGCGATGGGCTGAGGGAAGGAAGCGGCGAGGCCGGGAGCGAGTAGCTGAGGGAAGGAAGCAGCGAGGCCGGGAGCGAGTAGCTGAGGGAAGGAAGCGGAGAGGCCGGGAGCGAGTAGCTGAGGGAAGGAAGCAGCGAGGCCGGGAGCGAGTAGCTGAGGGAAGGAAGCGGAGAGGCCGGGAGCGATGGGCTGTCGGAAGGAAGCGGCGAGGCCGGGAGCGATGGGCTGAGGGAAGGAAGCGGAGAGGCCGGGAGCGATGGGCTGTCGGAAGGAAGCGGCGAGGCCGGGAGCGATGGGCTGAGGGAAGGAAGCGGCGAGGCCGGGAGCGATGGGCTGAGGGAAGGAAGCGGCGAGGCCGGGAGCGAGTAGCTGAGGGAAGGAAGCAGCGAGGCCGGGAGCGAGTAGCTGAGGGAAGGAAGCGGAGAGGCCGGGAGCGATGGGCTGTCGGAAGG
Source organism: Heterodontus francisci (assembly GCF_036365525.1). Classification (NCBI taxonomy): domain Eukaryota; kingdom Metazoa; phylum Chordata; class Chondrichthyes; order Heterodontiformes; family Heterodontidae; genus Heterodontus; species Heterodontus francisci. The sequence continues at coordinate 129,814,312 of NC_090374.1, read as the reverse complement.
AAGCGGCGAGGCCGGGAGTGATGGGCTGAGGGAAGGAAGTGGCGAGGCCGGGAGCGATGGGCTGAGGGAAGGAAGCGGCGAGGCCGGGAGCGATGGGCTGAGGGAAGGAAGCGGCGAGGCCAGGAGCGATGGGCTGAGTGAAGGAGGCGGCGAGGCCGGGAGCGATGGGCTGAGTGAAGGAAGCGGAGAGGCCGGGAGCGATGGGCTGAGGGAAGGAAGCGGCGAGGCCGGGAGCGAGTCGCTGAGGGAAGGAAGCGGCGAGGCCGGGAGCGAGTCGCTGAGGGAAGGAAGCGGCGAGGCCGGGAGCGATGGGCTGAGGGAAGGAAGCAGCGAGGCCGGGAGCGATGGGCTGAGGGAAGGAAGCGGCGAGGCCGGGAGCGATGGGCTGTCGGAAGGAAGCGGCGAGGCCGGGAGCGATGGGCTGAGGGAAGGAAGCGGCGAGGCCGGGAGCGATGGGCTGAGGGAAGGAAGCGGCGAGGCCGGGAGCGATGGGCTGAGGGAAGGAAGCGGCGAGGCCAGGAGCGATGGGCTGAGGGAAGGAAGCGGCGAGGCCGGGAGCGATGGGCTGAGGGAAGGAAGCGGCGAGGCCGGGAGCGAGTAGCTGAGGGAAGGAAGCAGCGAGGCCGGGAGCGATGGGCTGAGGGAAGGAAGCGGCGAGGCCGGGAGCGAGTCGCTGAGGGAAGGAAGCAGCGAGGCCGGGAGCGATGGGCTGAGGGAAGGAAGCAGCGAGGCCGGGAGCGATGGGCTGTCGGGAGAAAGCGGCGAGGCCGGGAGCGATGGGCTGTCGGGAGAAAGCGGCGAGGCCAGGAGCGATGGGCTGAGGAAGAAACCATTCTGCGCTTGTGCACAGCTGGGAACGCACTGATGATGTCGGCACTTGGCTGTGTTGTCAGAAGTCACTTTGTTATCGTAAATCGTTCCTGAACCCTCTCTAATGCCTTCACAGCCGCCTTAAAGAGTAGTGCCCCGAACTGGACACCATATTCCAGTTGAGTTCGAACCAGTGTTTTATAAAGGTTCACCATAACTTTTGTATTCTGTGCCTCTGTTTATAAAGCCTATATCCTGTCTGCTTTATTAGCTGCTTTCTCAACTTGCCCTGCCACCTTCAACAATTTGTGCACATATACCCCAGGTCCCTCTGCTCCTACACCCCTTTATTTTGTATTACCTCTGCTCATTCTTCCTAACAAAATGTATCACTTCACATTTCTGCATTAAATTTCATTTGCCACATGTCTGCCCATTCCACCAGTCTGTCTGTCCTCTTGAAGTCTTATCACTGTCCTCCTCACAGTTCACAATACTTCCAAGTTTTGTGCCGTTCAAAAATTCTGAAATTGTGCTCTGCACACCCAAGTCTAGGTCTTCAATATAGATCAAGGAAAGCAGTGATTCTAATACAACACATGGGGAGCCCCAGTATATACCTTCCTCCAGTCCAAAATACAACCATTCACCACTACTCTCTGTTTCCTGTCACTTTGCCAACTTTGTATCCAGGCTGCTATCCCTTTTATTACATGGGCTTTAACTTTGCTGACAAGCCTGTTATGTGGCACTTTATCAAATGCCTTTTGAAAGTCCATGTACACCACGTCAACTGCATTACCCTCATCAACCATCTCTGTTGTTGCATCAAAATATCCAAGCAAGTTAGTTCAGCTCAATTTGCCCGTAACAAATCAGTTCTGGCTTTCCTTAATTAATCCGCATTTGTCCAAGTGACTATTAATTATGTCCCGTATTATCCTTTCTAAAAGCTTTCCCACCACCAAGGTTAAACTGACTGGCCTGTAGTTGCAGGGCTTATCCTTGCACTCTTTTTTGAACAGGGATGTTGCACTAGTCCTCTGGCACCACCCCTGTATCTAAGGAGGATTGGAAGATTATTACCAGTGCCTCAGCATCCTCGGATGCATCCCATCCGGTCCTGATAACTTATCAACTTTAAGTACAGCCAGCCTTTCTAATATCTCCTCTTTAACAATTTTTAGCCCATCCAGTGTCTCAACCATCTCTTTCATGGTGACTTTGGCAGCATCCTCTTCCTTGTTAAAGACAGATGCAAAGTATTCATTTAGTATCTCAACCATACCCTCTGTCTCCATGCATAAATCCCTTTTTTGGTCTCTAATTGAACCCACTCCTTTTCTCACCCTTTTACTATTTATATGCCCATGGAAGACTTTTGAATTTTCTTTTATGGTAGCTGCCAGTCTCTTCTCATACTCTCTCTTTGCTTCTCATTTCTTTTTTCACTTCCCTACGAACTTCTGATATTCAGGCTGGTTCAAACCTGTATTATCAGCCTGACATCTGTTATACGCACCCTTTTCCTGCTACATCTTCCTCTCTATCTCTTTCGCCATCCAGGAGGTCTGGCTTTGTTTGTCTTACCTTTCCCCTTCATGGGAATGTACCTTGGCTATACCTGAACTATCTCCTCTTTAAAGGCATCCTATTGCTCTGTTGCAGTTTTGCTTGCTAATCTATGATTCCAATTTACTTGGGCCAGATCTGTTCTCACCCCATTGAAATTGGCTGTTCTCCCCCCCTTTAATTATTTTTACTCTATTGCTCTTTGTCCTTTTAGGAACCACAAGTCCAAAGTCACTGTTCCTCCCAGGCATACGACACTTACCAGAAGTCATGTCTCAAATCACTCATACTGTTCCCAAAATTTTATTTTCTGAAAGAAATCCACTGAAGTTTATATTTGAATGAATCAGTGCGAACTACCTCCACCATCTCCCTTTGGAGCTTGTTCCATAGATTGACAACTCGCTCATTGAAATATTCTTCCTGCAGATTTTTTTTTAATTTACCCCCTTCGAATGCAGGCCGTGTCCTCTGGTTCTACAGTTCTGGACAAGGTGAGATGGCTTGTCATGATTTACACTATCTAATTCCTTCAAAATGCTAAAAACAGAAATTTCATCACCCCTCGACTTTTTTCCAATGTGAACATGACCAATTTACATAATTCCTGCTCATAATTTAATCCCTCCAGCCCCTCAAACATTCTGTTTGCTCTATTCTGTATGCTGTATCCTTTCAATAGCTACAATATCCTTTTTGTAAGATGACCAGAACCAAACATAACATTTTAAGTGCAGTCGCACCAATGATTTATAAAGTGGCAGGGTTACTTGATCGCTTCAACTCAATATTGTCCTTTTAAAATATTCCAACATCTAGTTTGCTTTGCTTGCTGACCCCCGAGCATTGTTGTGATAGCTTTAATTTACTGTTAAACAGAACCCACCCATCCTCACGATTTCTCATTTTCCATGCACATCATTTTCTTCCTATTGAAGTAATACTTTCATTTTTAAAATGGACTTAAATCTAAATATGAAAAAAACCATCCTGCTCATCTTACTTTCTGGTAGTGCAGTAAGCCGAATATTGTTCCTTATGTGCTTCTTGTTCCACCTCACCAATTCGATCTTTTCTGGAATGTGAGGGCGGATGCAGGACTCAGTTCTGTGATCGCCAGATGCATTGCTGTGGATGGAAAGAATCTCAGTTCTTTTTATCTTCTGTTTCCTTTCCAAAAACCCACAATGGAAAGGGCACACTTCACTGGTGGTTTTATCCCATCAGAATGGTAGTACATTCCAGTTATTATAGGTGATTTTTTTACTCCACTGCCGTTGATTCATGATGCACAGTCCTTGTGTAGTCGCTGATGGCAGGGGCAAATATAAAATCACTGATTTCTGCATGACGTGACAGAATCTCTTTTTTTTCTGGGTTTCCCTCTGCTGTCTCTCCTGTTTCACTGCTAAACATGCTGAGCCAGTTGGCATGCTTGTGTCAATGTAAAGTTACATCATGGTACCAACTTACATGGCAAATTGAGCTGGCTCAGTGTTTGCAGACTTGCAACAACTGTTTTTTGTTAATATGAATTGTCTGTATGTTAACCTTTGCCTATACACACTTGTATAGGCCATTGAAGCGTGCCACAGAGAACAGAGTGTCTTATATGCATAGTGGTAGAAGCAGATACATTCGGGACATTTAAGCGACTCTTGGATAGGTACATGGATGATAGTAGAATGAAGGGTAGGTAGTTAGTTTGATCTTAGAGTAGGTTAAAGGTTCGGCACAACATCGTGGGCCGAAGGGCCTGTACTGTGCTCTACTGTTGTATGTTCTATGTTCATACATAGAATACCAGGTTTATGGTTTCCATACCTACATCGAATAGACTGATAGGAGAACAGAAGTGCAGAACAGCATAAATACTGAATAAAGATTGGCTTAACATTGTTCTAAAACTGGGACTAATGGTTTTTTGAGGGCAGTGTGATCATGAACTCTACAGTTGATGCATTTTTTAGAAATTACTTCACAATTGAAAACTCTTTGAGACTGATTTCAGCTGGGAGAAAAAGTGATGATTTTCAGTGGCTGTACAACAACAGTTTTACCCAAGCAATTGTATAAAAATAACTGAATAACCTAACTTTTCTGCAGATCAGAATTGGATAATGTTCACCAAATTAAAATTTAAACTGTAAAAGCTAAAGCATTGTTAATCATACCTGAAGCAGTTTTTTTTAAAATAAAAGTAGTTTGAACTTTTATCTTGTGGCAGTTAGAATTTTCAGGAAATGTTTTGTAGTTGTGTTTACATTGTTTCAACCAATTTTGCACAAATAAAACATTGTGGATAAATCACTTTTTGCATTTTTGGTGAATTTTTCCACTTTTTGTCCATTCATATGTATATTTCCATTATTGCATGATTTAAAATGCTCCTATTCCTTGAGAGAGAGAGAAGTCTGCTACTGGAATCTTTACTCTTACTTCAGAACTAAAATTATTGATTCTGATCGGAATTTTACATTGTGGCAGTGGCCCTGCCTACCGTCTAAAATGTCAGGGGAGAGCCCGCCTCTGCCGTGCCTGGAAGCTGCGCTACAATTTTGCATCACCCAGGCCGTTAATTAGCCTCAATTGGGACTTCTACCCCTCTGAAGCGTTAAGTCCCACCTCCAAGAGCTGCTGGCCAATCAAAGCAGCTCTTCACTCCCAGCAGCGCCACCCGGAACGGTGGCCACTGCTAGGACTGCACGCAGCAAGAAGAGGATGATAGGCACCACCCTTCAGAAAGGTAACTGGGATTTGGGCCTCGCCAGGGACAATTGACTGGGCCCTGGAAAGGGGGTGGGTGTCAGAGAGCAGGGTAGTGGGGTAGTTTTAGTGGGGGTAGCCTGTGCTGATGGGGGGCCCTCTGTGGGGCACAGGGTGCCTGATCAGGAGGGACCCCCCAGCCCGCATTGCGTTTTCCAGGGTATTACTAGGCCGTAGGAGGAGGTCCTTAAGTGGCCTGGAGTGGGCTGGTCATTTGCCACCTCTCCCACCGCTGGTAAAATAGCAATGGGGGTGGGTAGGTGACGGACATGGCAATCCCCGCCTCAATTTTATCCCCCTGCCTCTTGGCTCACTCCCAGGAAGGCTTATAATTCCGGCATCTGTCTCCAAAGAGCCCTATGTAAGTACTACATGTTCTGATTTATGATGACTTGCTATACGCAAGTATTTTTAATGGCACGATCTTTTTAGATAAAAATTTTCAATTTACCTTTCAACTCTGCTTGTGACGAAATGTTGTGCAGTTGCCGTTTAGCCACATCTTTTTTGAATATAACAGCTAAACTGCACATGATCAGCAGAAAGCACTCTGGCCTGATGAGGAAAATCCTCCATCTTTTACTTCTGCAATAGCTACTGTTGTATAACCTAGAATGTCACTACTATAATATCTAATACGTCATTGAAGTATTTCAAGGCCTTCGGAAATGTGCCCCTGCCACCTAGGTATACAGAGCACAGGCCACAAAGTGATTTTGTGCATTGGGATAAGCGTACATACGAATTAGGAGCTGGAGTAGGACACTCAGCCTCTTGAGCCTGCTCCGCCATTCAATGAAATCATGGCTGATCTGATTGTAACCTCAACTCCATGTTCCTGCCTACCCCTTACTTATCAAGAATCTATCTAGTCTACCTAAAAATATTTAAAGAGTCTGCTTCCACTGCTTTTTGAGGAACAGAATTCCAAAGACTAACCACCCTGAGAAAAATAAATTCTCATCTCTGTCTTAAATGGGCAAATCCTTATTTTTAAATAGTGACCCCTAATTCTAGATTCTCCCATAAGAGGAAACATCCTTTCCACATCCACCCTGTCAAGACCTCTCAGGATCTTGTATGTTACAATTAAGTCGCCTCTTACTCTTCTAAACTCCAGCGGATACAAGCCTAGCCTGCCAACCTTTCCTCGAAAGACAACCTTCCCATTCCACATATTAGTCTAGCAAATCTTCTCTGAACTGCTTCCAATGCATTTGCATCCTTCCTTAAATAAGGAGACCAATATTGTACACAGTACTCCAGATATGGTCTTACCACTGCCCTGTATAACTGAAGCATAACCTCCACACTTTTGTATTCAATTCCCCTCGTGCTAAACGATAACATTCTATTAGCTTTTCTAATTACTTTCTGAACCTGCATACTAACCTTTTGTGATTCATGCACTAGGACACTCAGATCCTTCTGCATTCTGAGCTCTGTAACCTCACCGTTTAGATAATATGCTTTTTTATTCTTCCTGCCAAAATGGACAATTATACATTTTCCCACATTATACTCCATTTGCCAAATCTTTGCCCACTCACTTAACCTATTTATATCCCTTTGTAGCCTCCTTATGTCCTCTTCAGAACTTACTTTCCTACCTATCTTTGTGTCATCAGCAAATTTAGCAACCATACCTTTGGTCCCTTCATCAAAGTCAGTTAGATAAATTGTAAAAAGTTGAGGCCCTAGCACTGACCTCTGTGGCACACTCCTCGTTACGTCTTGCCAACCAGAAAATGACCCATTCATGCCTACTCTCTGTTTCCTGTTAGCTAGCCAATCTTCTATCCATGCCAAAATGTTACCGCCTACACCATGAGCTTTTATTTTCCACAATAACCTTTGATGTGGTACCTTATCAAATGCCTTCTGGAAATCTAAGTATAGTACATCCACCGGTTCCCCTTTATCCACACAGCACATGTTACTTCTTCAAAGAGCTCCAATAAATTCGTTAAACATGATTTTCCTTTCATAAACCCATGTTGACTCTGCCTGATTACCTTGAATTTTTTTAAGTGCCCTGTTATAATGTCTTTAATAATAGCGTCTAACATTTTCCCTAAGACAGATGTCAAGCTTAACTGGCCTGTTGTTTCCTGCTTTCGGTTTCCCACCTTTTTTGAATAAAGGAATTACATTTGCTCTTTTCCAATCCAATGGAACCTTCCCCAAATCTAGGGAATTTTGGAAAATTAAAACCAACGCATTAACTATCTCACTAGCCACTTCCTTTAGAACCCTAGGATGAAGTCCATCAGGACTCAGGGACTTGTCAGCCCACACCTCAAACAATTTGCTCAGTACCACTTCCCTGGTGATTGTAATTTTCTTGAGTTGCTCCCTCCCTTCCATTTACTGATTTACAGCTATTTTTGGGATGTTACTTGTATCCTCTATAGTGAAGACTGATGCAAAATACCTGTTCAATTCATCTGCCATCTCCTTATTTTCCCACATTAATTCCCCAGACTCACTTTCTATAGGACCAAAGCTCACTTTGTTAACTCTTTTTAAAAAATATCTATAGTGTTATGACCAACATGGGAGTAATGCACTGTAATTCAGTTCCACGACTCCACAGGTCACAACATATTAGTGAAGTTTCCCACCTACCGGAAATAGCCAAATTAAACCTCTATTTGTCCCCCAGAAGAAAGCACACAAAACCAGGTTTCTTTAAATAACAACAAAATTAACTATTTATTAATAAACTCAATCTTAAACAATAATGGGATAAATCTATATATATGAAAAGATTTTATAACTTCTTACTCTTCCTAACCCTCATGCACACACACATGCATTCAAAAGCCAATGGTTAACTGGTTTTAAAAGGATGTTTTGAATTACAAATGTTTCTTAGGAATGATAAAATGATTGGTTGTCAGAGTCTGGGAGGACATTACCGGATCGGTGAGGTGTCACAGAGTCGAATAGTCGGATGCCACTCGAGATCTCTCCAGGCGAGATTAATGAACAGTCTGTGATGGGTAGGCATTCAAGGCAATTCATCTGCAGCAGGGATCGCACAAGGTCTTGTATCAGGGGTGCAGCAACAGATCTGCTTGGATTTTGAAATAGGAGTCCAGCAATAGAAGCTTTCTTGAGATTTCAAGATCTCCCAAAACACAAAAGGCAATAGGTATCACTCTTGAGGCAGGGATTCTTCAGAGCCTGGAGGCAATAGTAATCTGCCACACCCGAAATACAAGGCTTCCACTCTCCAGATAGACACAGCAACAAGGGTTTTAGCTTTCATACGTTTGATTTGCCACTCCTTCACAGTTCTTTGACTTTCATGAGAAAGTTAGAATTTCATTTGATACAGGAATTACTTTCAAGAGAAAAAGTTTCTGGGCTGTCTTCCTGGTAGATCTCCAGCAGCAACTGAAATGAAATGAAAATGAAACTAAACTTTTTAAACAGCTAAGTCACAAGACAGTCATAAATTTTCCTAGTTGCTTGGAAACAGGTCTTGCAGTCTGCACACTTCAAACACCAATGGCTGAATTTTACTGGCCCCTCAACGTTGGGGGTCGTGGTGAAGGAGCCCGTAAAATTCTGCCAAGAGAGGCCCACCTCGACCCCCAACACCGAGAAAGCCCTGCCCCATTTTACTGGCAGTGTGGCAGGACCTCAGTGCGGCCCCCTCCGCTTGGCGGCAGCACCCCAATTACCATACGTAAAGCGCTACTTACCTTTCCTGATTATGTATCCCACTGCCTGTCGCTCCACACTTCCACATTTTTCGCTGAACACGTGCTGTCACGTGCCATTCTATTCACGAATGAGAAAAGCTGACAGTACATCAAAAATAGGAGTACTCGCTCACAGTGCAGTTAAGTCTGGATATACCGGGATCTGAACTCTGCATACCGGAAGGGAGGGGGGATAGGATTACAGGGGGAACAAGTCTGCAGACGTGTAGGAAGCTACTACATTTCCGCCCTCCGTAAAGGTTGGCTGCTCTGTGCCATTGATTGCCTCTGTCAGTGAAGGAGCAATGGCACTCCAGTCACCCTGTATATGGGGAGAGTGCCAGAAACGGTAGACGTATAAAGGTTATATAGCTGTAGGGCCAATCGATGCAGCTTGTACAATTTTAATGAGGTCATTCTATGTCACTCTTAGTGGGAGCTAAGACAGGCAATGCCATGTCACGCCACATAGTTGATGCATGAAAGCACCTGATGTACCAGTCAACATCAATCTCTGCCCTGTTGGGTACCTTTGAAGAAGTGAAGGAACCAAGTTTAATTGCAACTTTGTGATGGAGATGTTTCACCCTATATGCATTTTCCTGTTTCTCATGCGGATCCATGTGTCACAGGCAAAACCAACAGGCAGTTCCAGCCCACGTAGAGGCCCCCGGTCATGAGCAGCAGCACCCAAGGAGAGCTCGCCCATACAGATCGCCGCGCATCTACAGGTCCCGCATGACATACCTGCAGATGTCAGAGCACCAGTGTCAGAGGCAACTGCAGATGTCGAGAGAGGCGGTGACACATCTCTGTGCCCTGCTCAACAATGAACTGCAGCCCAGGGGCGCGGTGGATATCCTATGCCTGTGGCTCTCATAGTGACAGCGGTTCTTAATTTTTACACTTCTGCATAATTTCGGGGCCCACCGGAGACTTATGTGGGGTCACTCAGTTAGCAGTGCACTGCTGTATCAGGGAGGTCACCGATGCCCTGTACCAGAGGGCCAGTGACTATATCCGCTTCATGGTGGACCCTGGGAACCAGGCCCAGAGGGTCATCAGTTTCAGCTCCATCAGCTGGTCAGCCAGGCGACCAGCTGAATACGTAAACCATAAGGGCTTCCACTCAATCAACATGCAGCTCGTATTTGATCACCAGAAACACTTCATGCAAATCTGTGCCCGCTTTCAAGGCAGCTGCCATGATGCCTTCATCCTGTGCCAGTCCTAGGACTGGCTCAGACGGAGGGGTGGCTTCTTGGAGACAAGGGCTACCCCTTGTAGACGTGGCTTCTGACATTGGTGAGAAACCCCACCAATGATGCAGTGAACAGTCTGCAACAGCACTACAAGAGCCACCTTTGAGCCGGCGATCAGCATGCTGAAAATGTGCTTCTGCTGCCTGGATAGATCGGGTGGTGTCCTGCAGTGCAAACCAGAAAGGGTAACTCGTATTGTTGCTGTTAGCAGTGCTCTGCATGACTATGTACTCAATAAGGGGGAAGGTCTTGCAGGATGAGGAGAGACGTGAGCAGGACTCCTCAGATGATGAGGACGACGAGGACACAGCAGAAAAGGCACATGGAAGGACAGCGAGCATCCAGGTGCGCATGCAGGGAGAGCTTCGAGCTAGGGATGCATGGCAACACCTTATTGATCAACAGTTCGCCACACCATAAGAACTACCATGTGCTCTGCAAACCACACAGCACCCTCGTTCACCTGTTGTACAGCTGTCCGCATCTGCAACATCTTTGTCTCCACAATTACTGGCAGTAGCTGACTGAGCCATTGTACATGTTACTGCATCCTTGGAGATGCACATGACTAATACTGACATGGCAATGATGTTATTCCATACATTGGCAGTTCTGAAAGGCAAATGATGTAATGGGAGGAGACACGATCGGTACATGCTGGCACACTTCATTCAGATAGTAAAAACGATACACATTTAGATACAGCACTGAAACAGGCCCTTCAGCCCACCGAGTCTGTGCCGACCATTAACCACCCATTTATACTAATCCTACACTGATCCCATATTTCTACCACATCCTCACCTGTCCCTATATTCCCCTACCACCTACCTATACTAGGGGCAATTTATAATGGCCAATTTACCTATCAACCTGCAAGTCTTTTGGCTGTGGGAGGAAACCAGAACACCTAGAGGAAACCCATGCAGACACAGGGAGAACTTGCAAACTCCACACAGGCAGGACCCAGAATTGAACCCGGGTTGCTGGAGCTGTGAGGCTGCGGTGCTAACCACTGCGCCACTGTGCCGCCCAAAGTTAGTGAAGAACATTTAGTGATTGAACCTTTACAGTGGAATCTGGCTCACCAGGAGGGCCGCCATCGTCTCCGTGGATGAAGCTATGCACTCAGATGCCTGGGATATGGCAGCTGTCATGGCCAGGATGGACTCCCCCATCATCTGCTCAAGGCTGCGCATGGCCTGTGGCAACTCCACCAGAAGTTGCCACAACTGCTGCTGCAGCAGATACAGCATGCCCTGTGTTGTTGACAACCGAGGGTCATCAGTAGCCTGGGGCTCAGCATGGGCCTGGCCACCCACAGTCCCCCGACTGTCAGGGGCCTCGGCTTTCTCAGCCTCAGTCAGCTGCTCGGGCACATGTGCAGTGCTCTCACCAGCTTGTGACCCAGACTTTAAGGCTGATCAGATTCCCACCGAGGTGACTGTATCTGCGCTGGTGGAAGGTGCGGGAGTGTCATGGGACACTGTGTCCTCTGAGGATGTTTCTTTCTCAGAGATGTGGGAGGAGTCCTGGACCACCGGGTTCGATTCAAAGCGTTGACCTGCAAGATACAATGTGAAAAGCACACCTACAGTCTTGATGGTGTGCATGTAACAATTATTACAGCATCGTCTCGAACAATAACATTTTCAAGGTGATCATTGTGTATATCAAATGGCTGTATGTTCACCCAGGACCCCAAGATCAATGTCACCAACTGAACGGTCCACGTGTATAGTTGCAAGATCCAGGGCCCCCTCCTCAGCCTGTGTCAGTGGTTGGACAGCCGGCACTCCTCCACCAGTCCTCTTTGCCTCCCGGGGATTGTGGGCCCTCTTTGCCTGGAGGAGCAAGGAGGCAGATATTAAGCATGGCAAAGCAAAAACATATCACATGACACAAGAGGCGTGCTGAGCCCAAAGGTGGGAAAGACTCGGTCTGCACTACTGAGTGAGCCTGTCATGTAGGTGCCATGCTCTGAGCAGCAGACAAGGGTGAGTTCTTTCATACATTCATCCATTCATGATGCGTCCAACCTTCCAGTCTTTGGCATGGCAGTGGCACACATGTGTCACTCTGTGGGGGGACAACCAGGTTCAGTGGAGCCATGAAACAAAGTGCCACTTACTTTTGTGGAGCGCAGCAGATCATTCATCCTCTTGCGGCACTGGACCCACTCATGCCAGATGGCCCCATGGCTACTGACCTCCTCTGCCACCTCCAGCCAGACTGCTTTGGTCGGGCGGGAGGGCCTCTTCTTACCATCGCCGGGAAAAAGGACCTCCTGCCTTGCCCACACAGCCTGGAGGAGAATAAGTAGGGAGGTATCGCTGAAACGTGGGCCACCCTGGAGCGTGCCTCTGCCATCTTCGGATTTTTCTGCGGTCCTTTAACTCCACTGGCTACTCCACAGTCCAACTACTCTCAATTGTAGCTGCAGGAGATTGGCAGCGAGCTGATAAAATTCAGCCCATTGTGTTATACAGCTGTAGTTCACCTATTTAAACTCTGCTATGCAAATGTAACTAAGTAATTTATTTGCCTTTTTTACTACAGCTGAACAGTACTGACTATTTTGTTGATTTATCTATTATAAATCCTTATATCTCATGATCAGCAAACTGCAACACTGTTCCATTTAATACATGTGTTTACACATTTGATTTGCTATTGCAGTACTATTTATTTTACATTTATCCTCAGTGGACTCTCAACTGCTACTTATTTGGCCCAGTTACTTTTGCCTGACTCTTTTTATATTCTTTCATGGGATGTGGGCGTCACTGGCAAGGCCAGCATTGTTGCCCATCCCTAATTGCCCTTGACAACTGAATGGCTTGCTAGGCCATTTTAGAAGGCAGTTAAGAGTCAACCACATTGCTGTGGGTCTGGAGTTACATGTAGGGCAGACCAAGTAAGGAAGGCAGATTTCCTTCCCTAAAGGAAATTAGTGAACCAGATGGATTTTTACGACAATGGATGGTAGTTTTGTGGCACCATTACTGAGACTAGCTTTCAATTCTAGATTTTTATTAATTAATTGAATTTATATTCCACCAGCTGCCATGGTGAGATTTGAGCCTGTGTACCCAGGGCATTAGCCTGGACCTCTGAATTACTAATTCAGTGACATTACCACTGTACCATCTTCTCCCCAATAGCAATAAGTTGCAATATTCCTGAATATTTGCTCTACCTGCAATTTTGAAATCATGTGCAAAAATGAAATTTTGTTTGATACCTTCAACCAAGTCATTAATGGCACAGTTGAAATAGCAAGGGTCCCAAGACCAACTGAAGATTGAGGATGTCAAAATATTATTCCAACTTTCAACAAAAGAGTGAGTCACAAGCTGGAAAACGTAGACTACTTATAATATCCTCCAAAATGCTTGAGGGCTTTCTTATGGAATACTATATATGAACAACAAAACATAGGTATCATAGTACCATTTTAAAAGTAATGGATTAGGCCTTATAAACCTGTTGGAAATATTTGAGAGGGTAGCTAATTTAGTGATGAGGTTAATCTAGTAGATAAAATTTATTTAGATTTTTAAAAGGCATTCAGTAAAGTTTCTTATGTGAGATGAATAGGGAGGTCAAAGGTAACATGCTGTTACAGTCTGTTTCTACAGTAAGTTGTCTAAATGGATTGAAAATTAGCTTCAAAACAGAAGACAAAACTAATTTCTAACCTTTCAGAATCGCAGAAATTAGGGTTAACCTTGTCAAGCTATGCTTCTGTTGAAGGACTTGCTTTTATTGATGTAATCTTTGATAACTGTTTATGATTTAAACAATGACGCTGTGCAATCACTTCGGACCACTTGGTTGTGTGTGTCATATTTGAACCTTCATGGGCATCGTTTCAATTACTAACACTAATCTCTTGCTCTGCAAAGTTTGGACCAGTGGCCTGCTCATCAGTGATATCTGACTACCCTGACTCAAGAAACACATCACTACCTGCTCCGCAACTAACATATCCTGACAAGAACAATAGTAGGTACCGATCTTTCATGGAACACAATTAGGCAACCAATAACAGCAAGCACAAGAACATGTAATGGCTTATCAGCACTAAGATCCCACCCACATTCCCATTCTCCACCACACATAAACCCACTGTTTCCATCCGTTTCAGTTATTCCTCCAGATGATGGGCAGAGTACGCTGCCCCAAATGTCAAGGCCTGCCAGTTCTTATAAGAATTTTTTTTTCAAGGAAAGAACTGCTCATTTCAGAGCAAATTCACATGGTGTAAAAACCATAAAATCATTTTACTCAAAGTTAAGTTTAGACCATTTGATTACCTTTAGGAGCTCAAGATCTGTGAGACCAGGTTTTTGAGTTATTTAGCTATTTATCCGTGATCATCACTGATTTCCAATGATTGCTGGCAGAATTTTAAGCTTGGTAATGTATCAAAAAGCAAAAATGAGACCTGATTGGTTGGATGGGAAATTAATGGGGTTAACAGTGTAAATCTGTCCAGTGCTGAGCATTTTTGGCAAAATGATCTCAGAGAAAACTGGAGGGCGTATTGATGTGGGTTGCTATAGAGCAGCATTACAGGAGAGCAAGGAACGCGTTGCAAGGCTAGTCCTTTGCCAGCACAGTACAGCAGTGCAGGTTCAATTAAAAGAGACAAATATATAGTCTTGATTTGCAGCTTTCTGTGCCTATTACCTAAATCTCTCCTTTGATGCTTTCATTTTCTTGGCTTTTGTGTTCTGATTGCTAAAAAAGCATTAAAAGGAAGCTGTCGCTCACTGATTTCAAAAGCTGATATCTCTCAGGTTAGTTTGCATCTTCCGATTCACGTGAAAGGTCATTTTAATGAGATGCAATGCACCATGTAATCGTGGATGTAGCATCAAAGAGCATCTATATAACATGATTTATTATGGAAAGCTTTAATTATGTAGTCAAGTTGTTTTTGGGAATAGTTTTGAACTAAAGGATGTTACTTAGTTTAAAGCAATAGATTGTTGAGAGTTTACAGATTATATTGACCTGGATTTGGGTAGTTCCAGAAAATCATGGAGAACAAGAGCTAACTCCTGCTATAACCGAGAAAAGTCTACACATCAAGAATGGTTCATGTTTATGTATTTTACAGGTGTCTAGAAAATATGTAATGAAACACTTTAAATCTTGATTTTTAAAACATTTTGTATCGTAGAGTAAGCAGTCAAGTCACTTCTACGAGTATTTTTCCAAAATATTTGCCTCTATGATATTTATATATTTAAAAATAAAAGCAGGCCATGCATCAGTCCCATAATTCTTTTTCCTGTTATAATTTTTGGTCTACATTTCTGACAACTTTTCCCATTGTATATTGATAGAGTTTGTAAACATCTATTCAGTTTTACTTTGCATTTGCAGCATTTGCATCACTAGTGTTGTTGTAGAACCTCCATCTCCTATCACACAGTTTCTCCACCAATGATAGCATTGAAAGCCTTGCTCTACCTTGTCCCAGGTGCTCAGAACAAAACCTCTTACATTACAAGTGAAAAATTTCTTTACACATAGTTATATGAATTCTGTCTATTGCCCCCTCAGAAGTTTCTAAAAATGATTTTCCCAGCAGTCCTCTCTGCTGATTTGAAAAAAATGGCATCCTATTTTCTAAAATAATATTGTTGAGCCCCATATAAAAAATGGCCTTTGCGGCATTCCCCAGATCAACTTATTGTTTTTTTTTTAAAGTCCCTTATTGCTCTCCACCCAAGAAAATTTCAATGGCTGGCTCACAGATGATATTCCATGCTGCCCTGCACCAATTGCAATTCCTTCATCTGTGGCAGCTCCTGTTTTTTCCCATCTAACTTTTTATCCCTTTAGCTTCTTTTCTGTTTTCAGCTTTCCAAGCTCTTTCTCACTTTTTTATGCTTCGATTTTATTTCTATTTACCAGCCTCGGCTCTTAATCTTGTCTTTATTTTATGTTCGTACCCTGCTCTTAAGCCCCTCACCCAAGAAAAACTAGCCATAATGAAACCATGAATGAATAAAGAAATAAAGGCAGAATTAAAAATAAAGAAAAAGGCATACAGTAAGTACATGTACCACAAAGGAGAAGGTGACAAATGGGAATTTAATAAAGGATATGATAGAAGTAAAAAAAGGAAGGGATAGATAAACTATGAAATTATATTATCAAAGAATATAAAAAGAAATGAAGTATTCTGCAGACATACATAAATAGCAAAAGAAAAATCAAGATAGGGTTAAGGCCACTTAGGGATATACATGATGAATTCGCAAGTAATGACAGCGAATTGCCAGAAATATTAAATAATTACTTTGCCTTGGTATTTACCAGGGAAACTAACACATCACTGTCATTAAAAGAAGAGATCAAAAAAGGTATATGATATTTAAGATAGAAAGGGGGAGATAACGGATAGATTGCATCTTCACATTTTAAAAGGGAAGAGATAGCAGAGGCACTATTACATATAAATAAAAAATCATTAGAAAAGGAAACAGTACCAGAGACAGGCAGATAATGTGATTCCTTTATGTAAAAAGGGAGACAGAAAAAGTCCGGGGTACTATAGATCAAGTAGATTAATGCAGTGGTAGGAAAGATAATGGAATCATTACTGAAAGATGTAATGGAAAAAATTTAGAAATCAAAAATATAATAAAGGGAAGTCAGATTTCAAAAGGGAAGATCATGCTTGATCAACTTTATTGAATTCTTTGGAGAAGTAACAGAAAGGGTAAGTAAGGGTAATGCATAGAAATAATTGGATTTTCAATAGACTTTTGATAAGGTACTGCATAATAAACTCAAGACTAAGGTGAGAATATGTGTAGTCAGTGGGTAAGTAGTAGAATGGATAGCAAGCTAGCTATAAAACAAAATGTAGAGAGATGGAGTAAAGATCGCTACTCAGATTGGCAAATGGTGAAGAGTGGTGTTCTACATTGATTGGTGCTGGGACAACTGTTCATCATTTACATAAATGATTTGGACTCAGGAATTGGAAGTAAATTTCAAAATTTGTGGACAATAAACTGGGGTGTATAGTTAATGTAGTAGAGGACTGAAGCAAAATACAGGAAGATATTAACAAACTTCCAGAATGGGCATTTAATTGGCAAATGAGCTTCAATATCAATAAGTATGTGGTGGTACATTTTGGTAGGAAGGAAAATAAGTATCTAAATGGGACAGAGGAACAAAGGGATCTGGGGATGCAGATACACAAATCACTAAAAGTAGTGATGCAGGTCAATAATGCGATAAAAAAGGAGACCAAGCACTAGGATTCATTTTCAGATGGATAAAGGGGAACAGTAGCATTGTGGTAATGTTACTGGAGTAGTAATCCAGATGCTCTGACTAATGGTCCAGTGACATGAGTTTGTTGTCCCTGGAATGTAAATGCAAATTTATATTGGCACTCTTGTGCCAGCGGTATGGACCAGAACCCATTGCTAATGTCCAACAAAGTAAACAACTTAGACTGTTTTTGTTTTTTTTCATGTTTTCTAAAACTTTGATTGTCCTCTTAAATGTCAGGTAAATTTCCCTTTGAGTGCTTTAAATGACCACACATATCAATTAAATTTTGTTTATCAATTCCAATTTTTTATGCCCAGACTTGGTGGTACTGCATTTTTTTTTACATTAAAGACAGAAGAGTTTGCAACGATCTCTCCTTCTCCAGCACTTTGTCTCATAGATAACGGATGTTGTGACATCAGAATCCATTGTGGCTCTGCCCCAAAGCCCAATGGGTCAATTTTACTCTCAGCAATGCAAAAATTGTGTGGTGGATTAAATGGAAAAACAATAGCTGCAGTGGGGTTAATTTCTATTTTTATTTTTCCAAGGTGGTGGAACAAAACATTCTCAGCTGCGTCACTTTACGTAACTTTTTTTTGATCAAAAAGAACTACTCTCCATTTTAATCTATATTTTTTTTCAGTTCTTTTGGTATCCTTAGGGTTTGAAAACAACAAAATCATTAGTAACATTATCAACTTCAAAGGAAAGCATTTCCGTCAGGAAAGACAGCATTTTAGATTAAACTCCAATTATTACCAAACTTTTAACATCTTTTGTAAGAGGTTTCTAATCCAAGGATTTTTTTTACATATACAACAAAGATAATTCCAAATTCCAATTCATGGCAATAAACAATTAAAATCAAAACTGTCAATGTTATATGAGCGAATCTGATGTCCAAAAATAAAGACTCCCCCAAAACTTGACATAATAAACTTGAAAGTTCATTGTGGCCACAAATGAAATTTCCAGTTTTCTCAATTTAACAGGTCAGTTAACCTTAATAGTATAAACTTAATTCAAACTTATTAACTTATAACACTCATTAACTACACACAGAACAGAATAGCACGTGCTTATTTTTAAAGATAGGTAAATTACATCATTTTTCTTGTTCTTTCTTCAGGCGCCTTTTCAAATGACTGAAATAAAACCAAAAACTAAAGAAAAAGTTATTTAACATTCTTAAAACAGAAGATTTAACACCAGCTTCTTAAACAAACTTTAAATAGACAGAATCTTTCCCATATCTCCTTTGTCTATCCTTCTCTTCCTTAAACCAATATTTAATTCCTGACATTTGCTACTTAAAACAGTCAGTAAAACATGTCTTTAATTTAAACTCCAAAAAGAAACGAGAACAGATTTTAAACTGGAACTCCAATTAATGCAGTGTTTTAAACTTCAAATTGGATTTCTGTAAGACCTTCAAGGCTCTTGAAGTTTGCCTTCCCCAATTAAATATTTTGACTTTGGCTTGGTCTTTGTCCTTTTCCATAGCTAATGTAATCCTTATGGTACTATGATCACTGCCTCCCAAAGGTTCCTCTACTGACACTTGATCCACTTGTCCCGCCTCATTCCCTGGAATCAGATCCAGCAATGCTTCTTTATTCCTCGGACTGGAAACATACTGATGTAGAAAATTCTCCTGAACATACTTGAGAAACTCTTCTCCCCTCTCTACCCTTTACACTTTTCTATTCAGTCTAGAGTGGGAAATTAAAGTCGCCAATGGTAGTGCCATTGAATGTTGAAGGAAGGGCATTTGGATCACTCATGTTGGAGACGGTCATTATGTGACACTTGTGTGGCATGCATTTTACTTGCCACTTATCAGCCAAGCTTGGATGTTGGACACTGCCTGCTACATGCAGGCATGGACTGCCTCTGTATCTGAGGAATTGCAAATAAAACTGAACACTATGTATCTAACCACTACGAAGTCAATAAAAAAGAATGACACCGGACGGACCACCCGGCATCGACCTAGGCACCAGAAACAACAACAGCAAACCCAGCCCTGTGACCCTGCAATGTTCTCCTCACTAACATCTGGGGGCTTGTGTCAAAGTTGGGAGAGCTGTCCCACAGACTAGTCAAGCAACAGCCTGACATAGTCATACTCACGAAATCATACCTGACAGACAATGTCCCAGACACTGCCATCACCATCGCCGGGTATGTTCTGTCCCACCAGTAGGGCAGACCCACCAGAGATGGCGGCACAGTGGTATACAGTCGGGAGGGAGTTGCCCTGGGAGTCCTTAACATCGACTCTGGACCCCATGAAGTCTCATGGCATCAGGTCAAATATGGACAAGGAAACCTCCTGCTGACTAGCACCTACCGCCCTCCCTCAGCTGATGAGTCAGTACTCATCCATGTTGAACAGCACTTGGAGGAAGCACTGAGGGTGGCAAGGGCACAGAATGTACTCTGGGTGGGGGACTTCAATGTCCATCACCAAGAGTGGCTTGGTAGTACCCCTATTGACTGAGCTGGCCGAGTCCTAAAGGACATAGCTGCTAGACTGGGTATACAGCAGGTGGTGCGGGAACCAACAAGAGAGAAAAACATACTTGACCTCGTCCTCACCAAACTGCCTGCCGCAGATGCATCTGTCCATGACAGTATTCATAGGAGTGACCACCGCACAGTCATTGTGGAGATGAAGTCCCGCCTTCACATTGAGGATATCCTCTATCGTGTTGTGTGGCACTACCACCGTACTAAATGGGACAGATTTCGAACAGATCTAGCAATGCAAAACTGGGCATCCATGAGGTGCTGTGGTCCATCAGCAGCAGCAGAATTGTATTCAACCACAATCTGTAACCTCATGGCCTGGCATATCCCCCACTCTACCATTACCATCAAGCCAGGAGACCAACCCTGGTTCAATGAAGAGTGCAGGAGGACATGCCAGGAGCAGCATCAGGCATACTTCAAAATGAGGTGTCAACCTGGTGAAGCTACAACACAGGACTATCTGCGTGCCAAATTGCGTATGCAGCATGCGATAGACAGAGCAAAGCAATCCCATAACCAACGGATCAGATCTAAGCTCTGCAGTCCTACCACATACAGCCGTGAATGGTGGTGGACAATTAAACAACTAACTGGAGGAGGTGGCTCCACAAATATCCCCATCCACAATGATTAGGGAGCCCAGCACATCAGTGCAAAAGATAAGACTGAAGCATTTGCAACAATCTTCAGTCAGAAGGGCCGAGTTGATGATCCATCTCTACCTCCTCCTGAAATCCCCAGCATCACATATGCCAAACATCAGCCAATTCGATTCACTCCGCGTGATATCAAGAAACGACTGAAGGCATTGGATACTGCAAAGACTATGGGCCCTGACAACATTCTGGCAATAGTACTGAAGACCTGTACTCCAGAACTTGCCGCGCCCCTAGCCAAGCTGTTCTAGTACAGCTACAACACTGGCATCTACCCTGCAATGTGGAAAATTGCCCAGGTATGTCCTGTACACAAAAAGCAGGACAAGTCCAACCCAGCCAATTACCACCCCATCAGCCTGCTCTCAATCATCAGTAAAGTGATGGAAGGTGTCACCAACAGTGCCATTAAGTGGCACTTGCTTAGCAATAACCTGCTCAGTGACACTCAGTTTGGGTTTCGCCAGGGCCACTCAGCTCCTGATCTCATTACAGCCTTGGTTCAAACATGGACAAAAGAGCTGAACTCAAGAGGTGAGGTGAGAGTGACTGCCCTCAACATCAAGGCAGCATTTGACTGAGTATGGCATCAAGAAGCCCTAGTAAAACTGAAGTCAATGGGAATCAGAGGAAAACTCTCCGCTGGTTGGAGTCATACCTAGCGCAAAGGAAGATGGTTGTGGTTGTTGGAGGCCAATCATCTGAGCTCCAGGACATCACTGCAGGAGTTCATCAGGGTAGTGTCCTCAGCCCAACCATCTTCAGCTGCTCCATCAATGACCTTCCTTCAATCATAAGGTCAGAAGTGGGGCTGTTCACTGATGATTGCACACTTTTCAGAACCATTCGCAACTCCTCAGATACTGAAGCAGTCCATGTAGAAATGCAGCAAGACTTGGACAAAATCCAGGCTTGGCTGATAAGTGGCAAGTAACATTAGTGCCACACAAGTGCCAGGCAATGACCATCTCCAACAAGAGAGAATCTAACCATCTCCCCTTGACATTCAATGGCATTACCATCGCTGAATCCCCCACTATCAACATCCTAGGGGCAACCATTGACCAGAAACTGAACTGGGGTAGCCATATAAATACCGTGGCTACAAAAGCAGGTCAGAGGCTAGGAATCCTGCGGCGAGTAACCCACCTCCTGACTCCCCAAAGCCTGTCCATCATCTATAAGGCACAAGTCAAGAGTGTGATGGAATACTCTCCACTTGCCCACACAAGAAGCTTGACACCATCCAGGACAAAGCAGCCCACTTGATTGGCACCCCATCCACAAACATTCACTCCCTCCACCACCAATGCACAGTGGCAGCCGTGCAAGATGCACTGCAGCAATGCACCAAGGCTCCTTAGACAGCACCTTCCAAACCCGCAACCTCTACCAACTGTAAGGACAAGGGCAGCAGATGCATGGGAACACCACCACCTGCACATTCCCCTCCAAATCACACACCATCCTGACTTGGAACTATATCGCCATTCCTTTACTGTCGCTTGGTCAAAATCCTGGAACTCCCTTCCTAACAGCACTGTGGGTGCACCTACCCCACATGGACTGCAGCGGTTCAAGAAGGCAGCTCACCACCACCTTCTCAAGGACAATTAGGAATGGGCAATAAATGCTAGCCTGGCCAGTGACGCCCACATCCCATTAATGCATAAAAAAAATCATCATACATCCTCACTTCTAACCCTATGATGGAGAGAAGCTCATTGATGAAGCAGCTGAAGATCGTTGTCCCCAGGACACTACCCATAGGAACTCTTACAGCGATATCCTGGGGCTGAGAAGATTAGTCTCCAAAAACTGCAACCATCTTCCTTTATCAGGCATTAATCCAGCCATTGGAGAATTATCCCCCTGATCCTCATTGACTTCAGTTTTACCATGACTTCTTGGTGCCACACTCGGTTGAATGTTGCCTTGATGTCAAGGGCAGTCACTCTCACCTCACCTCGTTTCCATGTTTTGACTAAGGCCATAATGAGGTCTGGAGCTGAATGGTACTGAACTATCCCAAAATGAGAAGCAGAGTTAACGTTTCGGGTCAGTGACCCTTCTTCGGAATTGACCCGAAACGTTAACTCTGCTTCTCTTTCCACAGATGCTGCCAGACCTGCTGAGTGACTCCAGCATTTCTTGTTTTTGTTTCAGATTTCCAGCATCCGCAGTATTTTGCTTTTATCCCAAAATGAGCATCAGTGGGCATGTTATTACTGAGGAAATGTCCCTTGATAATATTGTTGAAGGTTCCTTCCATCACTTTAGTGATGTTAGGAGTAGGCCGATGAGGCAGGAAATTTCCAGACTGAATTTATCCTGCTTTTTCTGGAAAGGGCATATCTGAGCAATTTCCATGTTGTTGTAGCTTTACTGGAACAGCTTGGCTACAGGTGCTGCTGGTTCTGGAGCTCAAGTCTTCAATACTACAACCATGATGTTGTTGGAGCCGATTTCACATGGAGTGAATTGAATTAGCTGGATTGGCATCTGTGATTGGAGTGCAGTGATTTCCTGGCCAATTCTTTCAATTTGAACTATAACAATTGATTTGTTACCCAAGTGTTACCCAAAGCAAATGGTTTATATTATACTGCACATGCCTTGCTACACTGCTGCTTTGTTCTGGGTGGAATGCTAAACCAGTCATTAGTGGATCTCTTTGCATGTTGTGTTGTCTTACGGCGGTAAGTGGAAATGTTGTGATATCTCTGGAGTGCACCCTGGGGTAAATGAAATGTGCCAATACTTCAAAGGAAGCCAGTAAAATGTCCTTCAGCGTATTGCATTGCTTAGTATTTCCAATGATGTGTCACTGTCTAATTTTCGACAGCAGATGGCACTGCTGCATATCAAGAAGCAAAAAGCACACTGTCACTGAGTCCCACCTTCCTCTCAGTCATGGGCTCATTTTTACCCGGAAATTATTCAATTGACATGAGTTGACTTTGAGTCACCTTGAATGATCTGTACCTCAAAGCAATTCGTATTTTCATTTTATTTACATGTATGATATATTTATATCATATAAATATGAGATTTATATAAACTTGGAAAAATAACTGTTACCTGTTGGCATTTGTATCTCAAAAACTTTTTTATACTTTCTTGAGATTAATGGAGGCATAGAACAAAACAAATACATTTTAAGTGATTGTTGAAAATTAATCCCTCCCTACTTGCAAAGTTGTGACTGCATATTTCCACCCATTCTCTGAATGTGCATGTGTGTGTGGAAGGTGAGGATGAAGGTCACACAATGTCATTTAATATTAATTTATTGTTTTCGTTTGGTAAATATGTGCACAATATTTATCTGAAATGAAAATTGAAAAGGGGAGGGCTGAAATTTCCAAAATAGAAACCTGACATTAATAGTCTGTTTTCAAAACAGAACTTTTTTTTCTTCTTGCCACTGTGTTTTATGGTGTGGAGGGATTAATTACTCAGGTCACAATAATTTTTCATCATCATCAAACCAAACATCAGAATTCAAGTTACAACCCAGTCCTTTGCCATGCCGCCATTTTGTCTGGTTCTGGATTTAACAAAAGAACAAAAGTCAGGGGCAGATATAACAAAAAGCTGAGTATTTGTAACTGCTGCTTAAAATATTTAGATTAAGCAATTACATATTAATTAACACTTGTATTATTTGGGAGAAGTTGTGCCCAATCTCAGCAGCAATGATCTTTGAATAAATCCAGCAGCATGTCATGAGGGAAGAATTTTTGTCAGACCGCAGGCTATGAGGTTTCACTGCAGCTTTGGTGCAAAGCAAGTTTTGCTGCTAAATGTAAAATTATATCTCTTTCTTGGGAAATGTTTCTAGTAATACAAGTAGTTTAATCCATGGCTTGCCTGACATATTTTGAAGTACATTCGAGTTTTTGAAACCACAGAACTCTTCTCCTTGAGTGAATGAAATTATCAAGCAGCTGTCTTCAATTGTACAATAACCACTATGGCGCCAATTTTCAAAACTGCTATTATTGCACAAGTTGTCTGCAGGTTCTTTCACAGTGAGAAGCTATCACAGTAAGTGTGACCCTGTGAGGAAAGCAAAAATCAATTTATTTTCCCAGAACTGACATATTGCTAATCATTCCTGTATCCTATCTTATACTATCTTCTTCTTCTTCTTTGGCCTCCTTGTCTCGAGAGACAATGGGTAAGTGACTAGAGGTGGTCAGTGGTTTGTGAAACAGCGCCTGAGTGGCTATAAAGGCCAATTCTAGAGTGACAGACTCTTCCACAGGCGCTGCAGATAAATTGGCTGTCGGGGCTGTTAAACAGTTGGCTCTCTCCTTGCGCTTCTGTCTTTTTTCCTGCCAACAGCTAAGTCTCTTCGACTCGCTACTCTTTAGCCCCGCCTTTATGGCTGTCCGCCAGCTCTGGCGATCACTGGCAACTGACTCCTACAACTTGTGATCAATGACACAGGACTTCGTGTCGCGTTTGCAGACGTCTTTAAAGCGGAGACATGGACGGCCGATGGGTCTGATACCAGTGACGAGCTCACTGTACAATGTGTCCTTGGGGATCCTGCCATCATCCATGTGGCTCACATGGCCAAGCCACCTCAAGCGCCGCTGACTCAGTAGGGTGTATATGCTGGGGATGTTGGCTGCCTCGAGGACTTCTGCGTTGGAGATACGGTCCTGCCACCTGATGCCAAGGATTCTCCGGAGGCAGCGAAGATGGAATGAATTGAGACGTCGCTCTTGGCTGACATACGTTGTCCAGGCCTCGCTGCCGTAGAGCAAGGTACTGAGGACACAGGCCTGATACACTCGGACTTTTGTGTTCCGTGCTATAGTTGGAGTTTAAATCCCGTACAAATTAAATTTGAAGATGACTTGTGATTATAGCAACTTTTTCAGAAAATCCGCAAGTGAAATATATATGGAAGGTACAGTTGGCTCAGAACAAACCTTTAAATGTGTGAGCACTGCAAGTAATCCAAATGGTATAATTCAGATCAGTTTCCCTGATGATTTGCCACTGAGCGATACAGACCTGCAAAAGGAAGGATCATGGAATATCCAGGAAGAAAGCAAGCACCCCACCCCCGACAACACCTCCTCCTCCTACTCCGCCACCCCACCCACAACCCTGTTTTCCCAGCAACAGCTATTTTGAAAACAGAAACATTCTTTGAATATGTTTGTCCAAATGTAGGACATTCTGTACAAATGAACTGGGAGCCTTGAAATAAATGCTGTTAAGTGTTTCATAACCAGTTCTTTTTCGCAGTTAATTTACACTACTAGCACATTTAGTTTCCAATTGGGTGATAGGTTGCAAACTGTTAATATTTTTACTTTTACTTCACTTTTGTTCTAATGCGGCATTTTGCAATTTAAATTCACCAGATAACTAACTGATCAAGCAATGCTCAACAGACTGTATTTACTAAAGCACCATCACATTGAGTGTTCTGTACTTTTATTGGCACTTCACAGTACACAGGGAGGTTTGGTTAATAGCACAGTCAGGAGTTGCAAGCCTGTTGAAGTGCCACTGATTAATATTTGAATTTTATCATGGCTGATTCTGAAAGACAGTAAAGTTTTACTGGCCAAATCTAAACTGGGGAAATAGTGGTGTAATGGTGATATTACTGGACTTGTATTCTAGAGGCCCAGCTCAATGTCCTGGGCATATGGATTCAAATCCCACCACAGCAGCTGGTGGAATTTAAATTCAATTAATTAATAAAAATCTGGAATTGAAAGCTGGTCATAATAATGGTGCCATGAAACTATAATCAATTGTTGTGAAAACCCAAATGCCCATTAAGGAAAGAAATCTGCCATTCTTACCTGGTCTGCCCTATATGTGACTCCAGACCCACAGCAATGTTGTTGACTTGTAACTGCCCTCTGTAATGGCCTAGCAATCCATTCAGTTGTTAAGGGTAATTAGGGATGAGCAACAAAAGTTGTGCTGGCCTTGCCAGTGATGCCCACATCCTATGAAAGAATGTTGTAATCAGTTAATTAGTTAATTAAGCCAATCTTATATATTTACTTTTGTATGACAACTAATGTTGGTGCCAATGAATGAATAATAATAAATGGCAGTGCTGCTTCTTGGAGTTGTGTGCACCATCAAAAGAGATGGCTTCTCATCACCAAGTACTGTTGGTTGCAGGCAGATTTGGCCATTTTTTCTAACCACTGACTGACTGAGCAGGTGACTCAGACCACCCACACTAGCCAGCAAAACAGTTTTGCATTCATTAACCTGTAAGCACCTTTGCTCAGCTATTGAGGAGAATAAAACAGACAACTACTGTTACAAGTTATAACTTTAAAAGTTCATGTCTATCGGCTTGCACATATGTGACCTTTTTGTGCTGTACTACATGATAAAGGAACATAGGAAAAGGAGTAGACCATTCAGCCTCTTGAGCCTGTTCCACATATCACAGCATATTTTAACTTCATTTAGCGCCTTGTTTCCAGATCCCCAACAAAAAACTAGTGATCTCAGTTTTGAAATTTCCAAGACTCAAACGCTTTCTGGGGGAGAGAGTTCCTGATTTTTACTGCCATTTGCATGAATCTGCCACCATCACAGAATGGGTTCTTTCAAGGATACACTCCCTTGTTTATCTGTTCCAGAAGAAATAGTAAATATGAAACTCCCCTAAAATATAAACTAGATAATTTTATAGTATATTTAGAACCTGTTCTGTGAGAAAGACACACTGTTAGATTATTCATCTCGAAAGCACTATATAGATTATGGGCATTCGCATAAAGCATTTGATGGCAATTGACCGAAGAGTTTTAAAGTTGATAGGACCTGAAATACCGCATACTGTTCTGGTTTCCATGACATAATAGAGGTTAAAATGAGACAGGAAAAGGAGACATGGCAATTGTAAGGTTCAAAATACAGTAGAGAACTGAGCGGTACACAGAAAGTACAGAGGAGATCTAAAAAGGGAATGAGGGGACAAAAAGAAAGTTTTAGAATAGATTAGAGACTATTATAAAAGGGAACCCAAAAGTCTTTTATAAGTAAATAAATATTAAAAGCATAGTCAAAGGAAGGATAAGGCTGATTAGGGACCAAAAATGAGATCCTCTTATGGAGGCAGAGGGCACGGCTGAGGTACTAATTGAGTACTTTGCCACTGTTTTCACTGAAAAAAGAGAATGCTGCCAATGTAGAAGTAAAGGAGGAGGTTCGAGCGATATTGCATAAGATAAAAATAAAGAATAGGTACTTAAAAGGTTGGCAGTCCACAAATAGAAAGGTTACCCAGTCTGGATGGGATGCATCCTGGTTACTGAGAGAAGTAAGGGTGGAAATTACAGTGGCTCTCGCCACAGTCTTTCAATCCTTCTTAGATATTGGGATGGTGCCAAAGGACTGGAAGATTGCAAATGTTACACTCCTGGTTAAAATAGGGGACAAGGATAAACCCAGTAACTACAAGCCAATGAGCCTAACATTGGTGGTGGGGAAACAAATACAATAATCTGGGACAAAATTAAATGGCATTTGGAAAAGTATGGGCTAATAATTAAGAGTCAACACGGATTTGATAAATGGAAATTGGGCTGAATTTTATGCACACAGCAGGGGTCCAGATGGAGGACTGGAAAGGCGGGGTGACCCAGACTCAGCCGTTTGTGGGACCCTGGCCACATCTAATGGGGGCCGGGCAACTAATTAGTTGCCATCAGGGCTGCTATCCCTTTAAAGGACGGCATCCTGGCCCCAGGAGCTGCCAGCCAACTGGAGGGCTGGTAGCTCAGCAGTGCCACTGGGAGCTGTAGCCACTGCTCGGACTGCACCTAGAAGAAGAGGACACCATGGAAGGACGCTGCCCTCCCAACTAGGTAAGTGGGGTATGGGGGTTCCAGGGTCAGTCAGGCAGGCCCCAGCGAGGGTGAGTGCGGTTGGTGAGGGCAGGGGTTTTTGCAGCAGGGGTGGCCATTACTGCCAGGGGGTCCCTCCGAGGGCCAAAGAGTGCCCGAATAGGAGGGCATTATAGCGTTTACCTGGCGGTTTCCCCCATAGCCGAGGGCCCAGCTGCAGCTGGTAAAATGCCAGCAGCGGCAGGAAGAAGCACTTAATTGGCCACCTAAGTGGCTCAATTGGCCTCTGGACGGGTGGGCTGTACTCCACCTTCTCTGCCGCTGGCAAGATGGCATGGCAGCGGGAAGATGATGGAAGGTCCACCCCCCCTCTTCCCCCACCCCCCCACCTTCCCTCGTCACTTTACAGGCCTTACTGCCTCCCAGCCCTTCCCCAGGGGGTTGGTAAAATCCGGCCCATTGTGTTTGATGAACTTGATTGAGTATTTTGATGAAGTAATAGAGAGGGTTGTTGCTGGTAGAGTGGTTTATGTTGTGTATATGGAACTTCCAAAGACATTTGACGAAGTACAACATAATAAACTTGTGAGCTAAATTAAAGCCCACGGGATTAAGGAAAAACATGGCAGCATGGATACAAAATTGACTAAGAGATAGAAAGCAGAGGGTAGTGGTGAATAGTTGTTTTGCAGACCTGAGAGAGGTATACAGTGGGATTCCCCAGGGGTCTGTATTGGCACCACTGCTCTTTTTGATATCTATTAATGGCCTGGATTGGGTATACAGGGCATAATTTCAAAGTTTGCTGACGATGCAAAACTCGGAAATGAAGTAAACAATAAGGAGGATAGTAACAGACTTTAGGAGGCCATAGATACACTTGTGAAATGGGCAGATGAAATTTAAAGCAGAGAATGGTGAAGTGATACAGTTTGAAAGGAAGAGGCATTAAGAAACATATGGTACATTTTTAAAAGGAGCTCAGGAATAGAGAAAGCTGGGGGTGTATGTACATAAATCTTTGAAGATGGCAGGACAAGTTGAGAAGGCTGTTAAAAAAGCATATGGAATCCTTGGCTTTATTAATAGAGAAATAAAGTACAAAAGCAACGAAGTTATGCTAAATCTTTTCCAAAACACTGGTTAGACCTCAGCTGGAGTATCAATTCCGGGCAGCACACTTCAGGAAGGATGTCAAAGCCTTGGAGTTTATTAGAATGATACCGAGGATGAGGAATTTCGGTTATGTGAAGAGACTGGAGAGGCTGGAGTTGTGCTCCTTAGAGAAGGTTAAGAGGATATTTGACAGGTGTTCAAAATGAATGGTTTTTATGTGAGCTCAATTTTAACCCATTCAAAACCCATTCACCTACACAGAGTTAAAATCAGACCCAGCTTCCAGTGGCAAAAGGGTTGGTAACCAGAGGACACAAATTTAAAGTTATTGGCAAAAGAACCAGAGACGATGTGAAGAAGTATTAAAGCAGCTGAAGGCACAGCTGCCAAGGGCGGAGCAGTGAAAATCGGGGATATGCAAGAGGCTAGAATTGGAGGAGCGCAGGTATCTCCGAGAGTAGTAGGGCTGGAGGAGGTTACAGAGATAGGGATGGGTGAGGCCATGGAGGGATTTGAAAACAAGGATGAGAGTTTTAAAATTGATGCATTGTTGGAAGCAACGGTTGTTGGAGACAAATCATCTCAGCCCAAGTACATCACTGCAGGAGTTCCTCAGAACAGTGTCCTGGGCCTAACCATCTTCAGCTGCTTCATCAATGACCTTCCCTCCATTATAAGGTTGGAAATGGGGATGTGCGCTGATAATTGTATAATGTTCAGTATCATTCACAACTCCTCACAGAATGCCTGCTTGCAGCAAAACCTGGATAACATCCAGGGTTGGGCTGACAAGCGGAAAGTAACATTCATGCCACACAAGTGTCAGGCACTGATTATTTTCAAGAGAGAGTTCAACCACTTGCCCCTGACTTTCAATGACATCACCATCGCTGAGTTCTCTACCATTAACAATCTGGGAGTTGCCAACTGGACCAATGGCATAAATGTTGTGGCTATTAGAACAAGTTAGAGGCTGGGTTGACTGTGGCAAGTGGCTTACCTCCTGGCTCCCCAAAGCCTTTCCACCACTTACAAGGCACAAGTTGTAAGTGTGATGGAATACTTTCCACTTGCTTGAATGGGTGCAGCTGCAGCAGCACTCAAGATGCATGCCACCATTCAGGACAGTCAGCTTGTTCAGTATTCCATCCACCAGCCTAAACATCTATCCCCCCACCACCAGTCTGCCATGCCTGCAGTGCATACTATGCATAGGGTGCACTGCAAGCAACTCTCCAAGGCTTCTTCAGCAGCACTTCCCAAATCCGTCATCTCCACCACCTAGGCTAAGGACTGCAGGTGCAAAGAAACACCATCACCTCGAGTCATTCACCACACAGACTTGGGTTGTCATTTCTTTGTTGTCACTGGTCAAAATCCTGGAACTCCCTGCCTAACAGCATTGTGGGAGTGTCTTCGCCACATGGACTGCAGCGATTCAAGAAGGTGGCTCACCACCACCTTCTCAAGTACAAGCAGGGAGTGGGAAGTAAATTAAAACAAGAAATGCTGCAAATACTCAGCAGGACTGGCAGCATCTGTGGAGAGAGAAGCAGAGTTAACGTTTCAGGTCAGTAACCTTTCTTCAGAACTGACAAATATTAGAAATGTAAAAGATGTGAAGCAAGTGAAGTGGGGGTGGGGGGGGGGGTGGTGCAAGAGATAACAAAAGAGAAGGTGTTGATAGGACAAGGTCACAGAGAATAACTGACCAGAAGGTCATGGAACAAAGGCAAACAGTATGTTAACGGTGTGCTGAAAGACAAAGCGTTAGTACAGAGAGGGTGTGAATAGACTGTAAAGCACAAAGCACTCCAAGCACAAACATTAAATTAAAAAAAAAACAGAAACAGTGGGTTGGCACACTAGAAACAAACTAAACACACTAAAATAACCAAAGAAAAAAAAATAAAGAAAAAATGAAAAAGTAACTAAACATAAAAAGGGGGGGCCCGTCATGCTCTGAAATTATTGAATTCAGTGTTCAGTCCGGCAGGCTGTAGCATGCCTAACCGGTAAATGAGATGCTGTTCCTCGAGCTTGTGTTGATGTTCGCTGGAACACTGCAACAATCCCAGGATGAAGATGTGAGCGTGAGAGCAGGGGGGTGTAGAAATGGCCAGTAACTGGAAGCTCAGGATCATGCTTACGGACTGAGTGGAGGTTCTGCAAAGTGGTCACCCAATCTGCGTTTGGTCTCCCCAATGTAGAGGAGACCACATTGTGAGCAGCGAATACAGTACACTAAATTGAAAGAAGTACAAGTAAATTGCTGCTTCACCTGAAAGGAGTGACTGGGGCCTTGGATAGTGAGGAGAGAGAAGGTAAATGGGCAGGTATTACACCTCCTGCGATTGCAGGGGAAGGTGCCATGGTAAGGGGATGAGGTGGTGGGGGTAGTGGGAAGTAAATGCTGGCCTATTCAGTGATCATCATCCCATGAATGAATAAAAAAAAAGCTCTTGTTTGTACAAAGAGAAGTCTCAAATCACTGCCACCTGCCTCTGAATGCACTTTGTCCAAGGGAATGTTTAGTCTTGATGTTGCTGCCTGTGGATTCTGTCACTTGGCAACACATAGACATTGCATCAGTTAGCTTTTATTGTAAAGCACTGACAAGAATGATTAGTACTGGGAGGGAGGAGTCACAAACTGAAAAAAAATTAACATTTCAACAAACTACCTTAAAAATCTTATAAAATTGTGTGTTACCAGAAATAGAAGAGTAATAGATATAATACTGATAAGCAAGGTAATGATATTTAATTGTCAACTATGAACAAGTATGTGAGTTTTTCATTTTATTTGGTTTATCTGTTTTATTTTGTTATCTTGAAGCTGTTTCCACCAATAGTTTTCTTCTGCTTTGTATGCCCAATGAACACAAAGTCATGTCAAAAAAACTTTGGAAGAGTTTGGGCTGAGGTTCGTTGGGGCAGCAGGGGCCCCAATGATGGGCCCAAAAGCGAGGGGCAATGCTACCTCAGCTGTTTCTGGGACCTCTGGCCACATTTTGGGGCCAACTGGCAACTAAATAGTTGCCGGCAAGGGTCCTGTTCCATTAAGGGATGAAAGCCCGCCTCCAAGGGCTGCCAGCCGGAGGACTAGCAGATCTTCAGTCTCAGCAGTGTCACTGGGAGCAATGGCCACTGTTGGAACTGCACTAGCAGAGAGGACACCATCGATGGACGCCATCCTGACTACCGGTAAGTGGGGTCTAGGGTCACCGGGGTCAGTCAGGCAAGCCCTGGTGAGGTGGGGGTGGTGGTTTGGTGATAGCAAGGGGCTTGTTGCCACAGAAGCAGCTATTGCTGCCAGGGAGCCCCTCTGTGGGCCACAGAGTGCCTGATTAGGAGGGCCCTCCACCAAGCCCACAGGCGGTCGGTCTCCCCACACAACGGAGGAACCCCACCGCTAGTAAAATGCCATGGCGTGGGAAGGCAAGAGGCACTCCAACCCTGCCTTCCCTTGCCATTTTATGGGCCAGCCCATCCCTAGAGGGCTGGTAAAACCCAGTGCATTGTGTACAACACATTTATATTTACTGTGGTGTGTCCATGTGGAAGTGATTTTATTACTAACAATGAATTATCAATGTGTTCAGAAAATAAAAGCATGGTCTTAATGGTAGGGAGCACTACAGGAAATGAGGAACATGATTTTCATCTCTTTTTCGGAGACCTCTTGGTACAACCTTCACATTCTGCCTTTATTCTTGCTGCATTGTTGTTTCTATCACATTAGAATCTGATAGTATGAAATAATGTTATCCAATCACACCACTGTAAAACATTTTAATGTTTAAGATAGGCTCGAAATAAATTCCAGTTCAAATAATTTAATTTGCTGGTGCATATTCTAATTACTTTAGTGTGAGAAGAGCAATATTAAGACATCTGGTGCTAATTATCTAATTGGTAGGAGCACTGAAACTATTTGCCCTCACCATCTGCAGGAGAACATTCTACACATTAAATGTAAAGTCTCTTGAACCTTTTGTGGAAGACAGTGCATTAACACAACAGTGTGTTATATTTTCCATTTGCTGAAATGTCAACAGGCTAATTCTGTGTTACCGCATTCAGGGGATCATTGATCTGTTCTTGATCAGCCCTTCATCTTCCTGTAAAAACTACACTGCAGTCATGAGAAGTTAATTCAAACAGCCAATAAGATAATGAAGCATCTTCACTTGTCCTCCTTTTCCAACCACAAATAGGTCCGGGAGTGGGGAGAAAAAAATGAAGTGATTCTTCATGACTAAATGCAAAGGCACCCAGAAGCAGACTGCTTATTCAGCACGAAAGCTCTGAGTTTTTCGAACATAACGAAAAGCTTGTTCATTCTATCCTATTCACTGTTTCTTCACATCTAATGGCAGTACTAATGCCTGCTGTTGGAGGCAATGCTGAGCTTTTATTTCCAATCTTCTCCCCCTCCTTATTTATACCTGGATAAAATTCCATAATTGGAGACTAGTCTCCAGAACTTCCAGTATCATTCTGAATGTGCGAGGCTGGACAGCGAATCTTGGGAATTTTCAACACTGGTGTCATGATAGCCTCCCCTAACATTCACTGACAAAACACTTCCAACAATGAATTCTGGATTCAAACAGGAGCAGGAACCCTGTCTGATGACTTTCCCATTTCCCTAAGCTTGGAATAGAGAGGCCATTTGTAGTATCCTAAAAGTCACTTTGCCTGAAGCTGACTAATTTAGTACAGACTAGAAATCAAGTTTGTACTGGAGTGCTGACTTGGGGCTGCATTAGAGTGCTAAAGTAGGAGTTTTGTGACTGAGGGAATTCGGTGAGGAGGGAGCGAGGAGCTCCTTTCATTTCCTACCTGTCCTCAAAGAGCATGAGGGGAGTCGAGAGTTTCCAAAGAGCACAGCTGACTGGTGAGTAAGTCCTGGTGGGTATTTTTCAAACTGGATTGAATTGTAAGTCATTGTTTTAGCAAGACTTAGTTGATTTTTTAAAATTATAATAGTCTTCTAAAGTTTTAAATTTAAAGGGTTTAGTCATGGCAGGAGAGCTTAAAGCCGTGGTTTTCTCCTCTTGCTGCATGTGGGAATCCGGGAACATTTCCAGTCCCCGGAACCAGCATGTGTGCAGGAAGTGTGTCCAGCTGCAGCTCCTGGAAGCTCGGGTTTCAGAGCTGGAACGGCCGCTGGAAACACTGTGGAGCATCCACGCGTCTGAGAGCATCGTGGATAGCACGTTTAGAGAGGTGGTCACACCGCAGCAGAAGGGACATGAGGAAGGAAGGGAATGGGTGGCCACCAGGCAGTCCAAGAGAAACAGGCAGGTAGTTCAGGAGTCCCCTGGGATCCCGCTTGCAAATCGGTATTCCATTTTGGAGACTGAGGAGGCTGGTTCCTCCAGGGAGTGCGGACAGAACTAAGCTTCTGGCACCACAAGCAGTCTGTCTGCACAGGAAAAGGGAAAGAGAGGAAGAGCAATAGTAATAGGGGATTCTATAGTCAGGGGAACAGATAGGCGCTACTGCGACCGTCAACGTGACTCCAGGATGGTGTGTTGCCTCCCTGGGTCCAGGGTCCGGGATGTCACTGAATGGCTGCAGGGCATCCTGAAGGGGGAGGGTTGGTACCAATGACATAGGTAGAAAGAGGGATGAGGTCTTGCATCAAGAATTCAGGGAGTTAAGCAGTAGACTGAAAAGCAGGACCTCTCGGGTTGTAATCTCTGGATTACTCCCAGTGCCACATGCTAGTGAGTATAGAAATTGGAGAATAGCACAGATGAATGCTTGGCTTAAGAGTTGGTGCAGGAGGGAGGGTTTTAGATTCTTGGACCACTGGGACCGTTTCTGGAGAAGGTGAGACCTGTACAAGCGGGACAGTCTACATCTGAACCAGAGAGGGACTAACATCCTTGCTGGCGGGTTTGCTAGTGCTGTTGGGAGGAGTTTAAACTAATTTGGCAGGGAGAGGGGACGCAGATTCCTAGCAGAATAGGGACACAGCTAAACACAGGAAAGCAAACAAGTCAGAGGGAATACAGCGGAAGTAAGTTTCAAAGAAGTAAGACCAGGATGGATGGCCTCTACTTTAATGCCAGGAGTATTGCAGGTAAAAGGGATGAGTTAAGGGCAAGGATTGACATGTGGAATTGTAATATAGTAGCCATCACGGAGACATTGTTGAGGGAGGGCCAGGATTACCAGCTCAATATCCCGGGATATAGAATCTTCAGGCGAGACAGAGGAGGGGGTAAAAGAGGAGGGGGCATTGCAATATTAGTTAAGGAGTCAGTTACTGCAGTAAGGAGAGATGATATCTTGGAAGGGGCATCAAATGAAGCTTTATGGGTATAGGTTAGGAATAAAAAAGGGACAGCCACATTGCTAGGTGTTTATTATAGACCCCCAGATAGTCAGCAGGAAATTGAGGAGCAAATATGTGCGCAATTCACAGAGGTGTGTAAAAATAATAATAGGTGATTTCAACTTTCCCAACATTAATTGGGATAGTCATTGTGTTAAGGGCTTAGATGGAGTGGAGTTCTTAAAATGTATACAGGAGAACTTTATAGCTCAATATGTAAAGGATCCAACAAGAGAGGGTGCTGTGCTGGACATAATTCTGGGGAATGAAGCCGGACAGGTGGTTGATGTGTTGGTGGGGGAGAATTTTGGTGATAGCGACCACAACATGGTACAATTTAAGCCTGTTATGGAGAAAGAAATAGACAAGTTGCAAAAAAAGGTTTTGGATTGGGGGAGAGCAAATTTTAGTAAAATAAGGCAGGATCTGGCAAGGTAGACTGGAAAGAGTTACTTGTCTGGAAATCTACAGAAGAGCAGTGGGGGGCATTCAAAAAGGAAATGGGGAGGGTACAGGCCCAACATGTTCCCTCTAGGGTAATAGGTAGGAACAACAAGCCCAGAGAACCATGGATGACCAGAAACATTCAGGGTACGATGAGAAGGAAAAGAGATGCTTTTAGCAAATACAAGGAGAGCAAATCAATGGAAGCATTAGTGGAGTACAGAAAGTGTAGGATGGAGCTTAAGAAAGCAATTAGGAGAGCAAAGAGGGGAAATGAGAAAACTCTGGCTGGTAAAAGTAGGGAAAATCCCAAGATATTCTATAAGTATATCAATGGGAAGAGGATAACCAGGGAAAGAGTAGGACCCATTAGGGACCAAGGGGGAAATCTGTGGGTGGCGCCAGAGGACATTAGTTGGGTGTTGAATGAATACTGCACATCTGTCTTCACCCAAGAGAATGAGGATGTAGAAATGGAACTCAGAGAGAGAGACTGTGAGGTTCTTGAACTAATTGTCATAGGGAGTGACAAGGTATTGGAGGTTTTGGCAGGCTTAAAAGTGGACAAATCTCCAGGTCCGGATGATTTGTGTCCCAGGATGTTGTGGGAGGCGAGGGTGGAGATTGCAGGGGCTCTGACCCTAATTTTTAATTCCTCACTGGCCACAGGGGAAGTGCCAGAGGACTGGAGAACAGCTAATGTGGTCCCACTATTTAAGAAAGGTTGTAGAGATAAGCCAGGGAACTACAGATCAATCAGTCTCACGTCAGTGGTAGGGAAACTATTGGAGAAAATTCTGAAGGAGAGAATCTATCTCCACTTGGAGAGGCAAAATTTGATTAGGAATAGTCAGCATGGCTTTGTCAGTGGGAGGTCATGCCTAACAAATTTGATTGAATTTTTTGAGCATGTGACCAGGTGTGTAGATGAGGGTAGTGCAGTTGATGTAGTTTACATGGATTTCAGCAAAGCCTTTGACAAGGTCCCACATGGGAGACGTATCAAGAAAGCAAATGCACATGGGATACAGGGTAACTTGATAAGGTGGATTCAAAATTGGCTTAGCTGTAGGAGACAGAGAGTGATGACAGACGGCTGTTTTAGTGACTGGAAGCCAGTGTCCAGTGGCGTACCACAGGGATCTGTGCTGGGTCCCGTATTGTTTGTCATTTATATAAACAACATAGATGACTATGTGGGGGTAGGATCAGTAAGTTTGCGGATGACACAAAGATTGATCGAGTGGTTAACAGTGAGGTTGAGTGTCTTGGGTTACAGGAAGATATAGACGGGATGGCCAAATGGTCAGAAAAGTGGCAGATGGAATTTAACCCTGAAAAGTGTGAGATGATGCACTTTGGAAGGAGTAATGTGACACAGAAGTATTCAGTGAATGGCCTGACACTGGGAAGTTTCGAGGAACAAAGGGACGTTGGAGTGTTTGTCCATAGATCTCTGAAGGCAGAAGGGCAGGTTAATAGGGTGGTGAAAAAGGCAGATGGGACACTTGCCTTTATCAATCGAGGCATAGATTACAAAAGCAGGGAGGTCATGTTGGAGTTGTATAGAACTTTGGTAAGTCCACAGCTGGAGTACTGTGTGCAATTCTGGTCGCCACATTATAGGAAGGATGTGATTGCACTGGAAGGGGTGCAGAGGCGATTCACCAGGATGTTGCCTGGGTTGGAACATTTAAGCTATGAAGAGAGGTTGGATAGGCTTGGGTTGTTTTCGCTGGAGCAGAGAAGACTGAGGGGTGACCTGATCGAGGTGTCCAAGTTCATGAGGGGCATGGACAGGGTGGATAGGGAGCAGCTGTTCCCCTTAGTTGAAGGGTCAGTTACGAGGGGACACAAGTTTAAGGTGAGGGGCGGGAGGTTTAAGGGGGATTTGAGGGAGAACTTTTTTACCCAGAGGGTGGTGATGGTCTGGAATGCACTGCCTGGGAGGGTGGTAGAGGCGGGTTGCCTCACATCCTTTAAAAAGTACCTGGATGAGCACTTGGCATGTCATAACCTTCAAGGCTATGGGCCAAGTGCTGGCAAATGGGATTAGGTGGACAGGTCACGTGTCTTTAATGAATTGGTGCAGACTCGATGGGCCGAAGGGCCTCTTCTGCACTGTATTATTCTGTGATTCTGTGAATCCCAGCACCTTCATGGCCTGACTCAAAAACACACAACTGGCCAATTGGGGATTCAGCAATGAACTGTCTTAGTCCTTTCCAGACCAGTTCCTTGTAACATATATCTCCTGATTATATCAGTGATTAAAAGGATTCTGTTAAGTACTCATTATGGCACCCAGGAAAATACCTGAAATCCACTTAAAGACATGGATATTGTATATACTTTTGTGAGTCCTGACTCATTATTACAGCTAAACTCAAAGTGAGATCCTTTTCAATGAGTTACCAACAGCTTATCCAAGATGTTACTGTTAGATTGGGACAGGCACTGCTACAAAGTTTTAGATTTCTTCTCTAAATATGTGTACCTTTTCATCAATTCAGAAAGCATCTTAACAAACCTACTCATAACTGTTCTATAATAAAGGGCTGACTCAACTAATACCTCATTATAGAGCCCACAAGTAAACATGTCTGCATTGGGTGCTCTGTATATGCAAAACTGTACTTTCTATTTCCAGCTGATCCTCCAGGATATTCCTTTGGAGAACATCCTGTCTGAGAATAGATAGGCCATTAAAAAGCATAGGTAATGCCAGTTGGCTGGCACTGCAATTCATCTGGAGTAACCTATTTCTTTTAAAGTTTTTGGAAGGAAATTTCCTTAAATTAGTGATCATAAGACTACCAGACACTACTCCTATCTGCTACAACTTGAAGTTTGATGACTTTCACAATATTGTGTTCATAATAAGGTTTGTCTTATCTAAATAAGGGAGAACTTTTTTTAATACAATGCCTCCCCTAACTCAGAGCCCGACACTGAAGGATATCCAGCTTTTGTGGCTGGGACTAAAGACAATGGCTTCAGTCCTCCCAATATTTAGTTGGAGAAAGTTTCTGCTCATCCAGTATTCGGTGTCGGACAAGCAGTCTCACAATTTAGAATTCCCTTCCTATATCTCTCCTCTTTTTCCTCCTTTAAGACGCTCTTTAAAACCAACCTCTTTGACCAAGCTTTTGGCCATCTGCCCTAATATTGCCTTGTGTGGCTTGGTATCAAATTTTGTTTTGTAACACTCCTGTGAAGCACCTTGGGATATCTTATTATGTTAAAAGCGTTGTACAAATACAACTTGTGATTGTTGAAGAACCTTTAGTTCATTAACACTTAAACATTAAGAAAAATGTGTTTTCAATCGTTGCTGAGCTTGAATTACAATGTAATTCATAACAGTGTTCAGTAATACATCAAACAGGTTTTAACAAAAAAAGACAAGGTCACTTTTCACTTTGCTAAGTTTTTGTTGACTTATGAGTATTTATCCACTGCATCGATGGCTTTAGTAGGGAGAAGAACTTTTGATTCATGAGTAAGCTTAAATTTTCCAAGCAAATCTTTTCATTTCTATGTGTGGTGTATCTGTGAACATTGCCAAGGCATGGTCAGAGAAGAAAATATATTCAACTTGTTTTATACTGGGAAGAACTTGTAAACTGAGACAAACACCAAGATGGCCAGATCACATATTTAATGACATCATCATGCACTGGGCATGTCATAACATAGGAATACATTACACAACTGAACAATCTAAGCACACTGTTAACTTTTTTTCACATACTAAATCATCATTGCCTAAATAGACAAATGCCCCAATTCTGCAACATGAGATGTAGGCCTTATTTGTACAGAGCCGAATATATCAATATAAACATACAACATTTGGCATTTATCTTTACATTGAGTCCACTATCTCACGGAAAGATATAATAGCAGTGATTAGTGGGTGGATTTTGGTACTATTTCCAGGTGAAATCTGAAATCTTTATCTTTCTATTTCATACGCTGACGGACCTGCTGTGCATTATCAACATTTTCTGTTCTAATTCACAATTTTTCTTCAGCTCCCTTGAACCTGAAATGACTCAGCTACAGAAAATCCCTCTGGAAGGATACTCTTGTGATGCCACTCTGGACAGATAACTGGTTTTAGATGCCATTCACAGTGTGGTGAACATATCAAGGGGTTTAGGTAAAGTAGTGTTTGTCACAGTGTGTAACAAATTTGTACTCTTTCTTTAAATATGTTTTTCCCCCTTATTTACATTTCT
Organism: Heterodontus francisci; assembly: GCF_036365525.1. Classification (NCBI taxonomy): domain Eukaryota; kingdom Metazoa; phylum Chordata; class Chondrichthyes; order Heterodontiformes; family Heterodontidae; genus Heterodontus; species Heterodontus francisci. The sequence goes on along the minus strand of NC_090374.1, from coordinate 129,773,679 downwards.
TTCCCCAAATGCTGAGTACACAACTCAGAGAGCAGCAATGTTGCAAGCAGGAGCTTGCAACTGTGTTGCAAACAAGGTGAACACAACAGCACCAAAGTGAAGATACAGTGATCATTCACCAATTGTTCAGGCAAACAGATTTGAAATTATGTACTTGTTTCTGATTTATAGCATAGATTGACTTGTACAAGAGTTTTGTTAATTGAGTGCATTGAATTTAATTGAATTAAGTATCAGGAGAAGTAGCAAAGATAATCAAAAGCCTTTCAATATGGCAATCAGGCAATGAAACATGCAATGATACAACTGAGTAATTGAAATTATGCATTTTATAGGGTTTTCTCAAATAGCACTGAAGACTAATTTAAAGCATTGATTTCTGCTCATGCACTGTTTTCTGAGTAAATTAAATTAAAATTAAATTAAAGTAGTGAATGGACAGAATTGGGACTTCTAGTAGCAGCAAAATCTCAGCATTTTTAACTTAATTTTGCAACATTAATGTCTAAACAATGCTCTATGCAAAATCAAATATTCACCAAAAGTAATGTCTTAATATTACAAAATAATCACAATTGAACTTCGATTCATCCAGTTTTTAGGTTTCACCCGGCATTATGCATCATGCCCCAAATACAAAATGACCTGCTGCCAAACCTCTTCCATTGTGGCTCTTGAACAAATCCTTCGAAGAAAACAGAAACAGCTGGGCTGATTTTTCTCTTTTTCAGAGGAAGTTATACTCTGAATTCAGATCTGGCACCAGAGTCCATTCAGATCCACTGCTTTATAAAACTGCACAGTTTGGGATTAAGGCCTTTTGGATTTGGAATAGGAAACAGAAAAAAATAGCAGCTGCTTTAAACGTTGCCAGTTTGGGGCCTGATATGTTCTATCCTTGCAGCTGCCAAGCGGTCTAGTGCAAGAATTTGCTTCAGTATCACTGCAGTCATTCTGTCAAGGATGAGTTCTGTTTAACTAATTTGGCTATGAAGCAGGGAAATAATATTGCCATAGCCTCTGAGAAGAAAGGATTACCATGAATTTATGAATGGATAAATAATTTCCCTTAGCAGTCAATTACAAATGGCTATTCTGTACTTCCTTTCTCCATAAATCTATCCCTAGGTCTTGGGTTTCTACAAACCTCAGAATCTTATTGTACTTGTCTCACTCTCAGACATGTTGAACTAGTTTTGTGGCAATGCCAATGCTAAATATTCTCTATTTTCTTTTGCAAGGACGCCCAGTAGATGATACAAAATATTGTTTGATCAAAGGAATGATTCTACTGACAACATAAAATGAGGTCAAAGGCTTTTGATTCATTTTTTTCTGATCTGCTCTTTGACCCCATTTTCTTTGATCTCTGCACTAGCATTGCAATAATTTACTATGGATAGATCTCAGGCTTTAGTAATAGCTTGCTCATCCCATAATTAAGATGTTTCTTTGCTTGACTTTATAATTAACCTTGTCAATGTCAGTAACACAGAGGGGGTGATTCTTGTCTCTTTACCATCCTGTTTGCATTCAAATATGGGCAGTAGCACGCAGAAAATAAGATGTTTGTTCCTTCTGCCCACTGACCACAGTTTTTTTTAAGAGTTTGATTTTTCCCCGGAATGTTAATCTTGCTGGTCAGAGCTCACATCTGACACAGGTGGGAGCCTCGTGAATAAATTCAAATCATGGTCAATTAATGTCATTATGATGCGGCCATTTTCAGCCTAACCACACTTCCTGTTCTTGTCAACCAATCATGGATGGTACAAGTCCTGAAGTGGCCATTTCAAATGCTATTTAAAGGGATTTTCAGCTTCTCTCAGATAATATTGGATGGAGTTTTTGGAGACAATTTTCTTGCAGTTGTTTGAGTTTCTTGAACTTAAAGAATTTGAAAGTGCTTGGAGTTGCTATTGTAGGTTCTGAACTGCTAAGGAACATCTGGTATAGCAGTTGTTTCTTGATGGGGTTCTTCTAGGAATCCCACTCTGGGAAGAGGAAGAAGAGGAGCAGGAGGATGCAATGAACCTATTTGCAGTATGAGGAAGAGCAAAGAGAAGAAGGCATACTCAGAGGAATCATTGCTCTCCCATAAGATTTTATAAGCCAAGAACAATATGGCTACATTTTTCTGAGGAGTACTCAACAAGAAAGCTTTGATTCTCCAGGGAGGCAGTGACAGAATTGTGTCACATCCTGCAGAAAGACCTGCTGCTAACTGTTGGAGTTAGCACAGCATTGCCTATTGCAATCAAAGCCACTAAAGCTCTGAACATCTTTGCCTTGGGCTTCTTCCAGGGTGCCACAGCAGATATCAGCAACATCAGTCAGTCTGCAGTACATACTTGTATCAAGCAGATGACTGATGCCTTGTTTGCTAGAACTGTTGTGTTCCAGGTTCTGCAAGAAGAGTGGAAGTGGATTTTGTAAAGGACAAGTGCTTTCATCATGTATGAGCCAGCTTACCATAGTGATGACTAGAAACAGCGGCAAGTATGGGTATGAGGGAAAAGCAGTTGTAAGACTAGCAGTTTTTGAGTGCAAGCAGAAAAGACGTATGGTAAAACTTTCACTGCTGACTTATAGAGAGCCATGGCAATTAGTGAAGGTAAAACATTTGATGGTGCTGAGGCAAAGGCAGGGACCTTGATGAGCTGTGCAGAAAGTATGAGAGATGTGAAGGGGAGTCTTACCGTGGCACTCCTGGTGAGATCATTACATTTATTTCAGCAATGCAAGATCTGAAAACCTCGGGCCCCTGCTGGAGCTCATGTTGCCCACAGGCAGCTTGCTGTTGCAGCATGGTGTTGCTTCCCTCTTTTGCTCACATAAGAAACAGCTCCTCTTTAAGCTATTACAGACCCTTAAGTACCTGCATCAGTGGCCATTTACTCACCTCCTAAGTTGCCTGAATTTAGAAATTTTTGTAACAGCTGTGGATGAGAAATTCTGCTCGTGTTGATGTGCGGGTGGCCCTTCTGCTTGGAATGATGCAACTTCTTTGTCTGAGTCTAACCTTGCTGCACACCAGGGAGTGGTCGGTGTCGCAGTCTGCACTGTGGAAGCTGCGTGTGATTTGAACACTGTTTAAGGAGGCTCGCCTTGTGACGATGAGGTCTAGCTGGTGCCAACGACGCGATCGTGGGTGCCTCCATGAAACCTGGTGACAGGGTTTAGTGTGAAAGAACGAGTTGGTGATGCAGAGGTTATGAAAGGTACACAACTCAAGCAGCCTCTGCCCGTTCTCATTCATCCTTCCAATGCCATAGCGCCCAAGGCAGGAGGGCCATCAGTCATGGTCAGCCCCAACCCTGGCGTTAAAGCCCCCCAGCAGTAATAGGTGTTCGGTGTTGGGGATGCTGCTAATGATGTTATGGAGTTCCTCGTAGAACTGGTCTTTAGCTTCAGGTGGGGAGCAGTGTGTTGGAGCATAGATGCTGAGTAGGTGTACTGGACCAGAGGTGGTGAGCAGTTGGATGGACATTATGCGTTCTGAGCCATTTGAGGGAGGCTCTATCAAGCTGAGCAAGGAGTTTCAGATGGCGAAGCCCACTCCATGCTGTCTTGGTTCTTCAGGATCCCTGCCCTGCCAGAAGAAGGTGTAGTCTTGATCTGCTAGAGATCCACTCACAGGGAAGCGTGTCTCCTGAAGTGCTGCAATGTCTGCATTGAGTCTACTGAGCTCGTTGTTAATGATGGCAGTCTTCCGAGAATCGTTGATTTGTGCAAGGTCTTCCGACAGGCCAGGACACATAGTTACAAAAATTTCGAAATTCACTTGTAACAGCCCTTCAAAACACTCCCACAGGGGATGCTGAGACCAAGTGGGCCCACATCAGAGACGCCATCTATGAGTCAGCTTTGACCACCTACGGCAAACGTGCGAAGAGAAATGCAGACTGGTTTCAATCTCATAGTGAAGAGCTGGAACCTGTCATAGCCGCTAAGCGCATTGCACTGTTGAACTACAAGAAAGCCCCCAGTGAGTTAACATCCGTAGCACTTAAAGCAGCCAGAAGCACTGCACAAAGAACAGCCAGGCGCTGCGCAGCACCTATGCAGTCATATTCAGCTGGCCTCAGACATCGGAAACATCAGAGGAATGTATGATGGCATTAAGAGAGCTTTTGGGCCAACCATCATGAAGAGCGCCCCCCTCAAATCTAAATCAGGGGACATAATCACTGACCAACGCAAACAAATGGACCGCTGGGTTGAGCACTACCTAGAACTGTACTCCAGGAAGAATGTTGTCACTAAGACTGCCCTCAATGCAGCCCAGCCTCTACCAGTCATGGATGAGCTGGACATACAGCCAACCAAATCGGAACTCATTGATGCCACTGATTCTCTAGCCAGCGGAAAAGCCCCTGGGAAGGACAGCATTACCCCTGAAATAATCAAGAGTGCCAAGCCTGCTATACTCTCAGCACTACATGAACTGCTATGCCTGTGCTGGGACGAGGGAGCAGTACCCCAGGACATGCGCGATGCCAATATCATCACCCTCTATAAAAACAAAGGTGACTGCGGTGACTGCAACAACTACCGTGGAATCTCCCTGCTCAGCATAGTGGGGAAAGTCTTTGCTCGAGTCGCTCTAAACAGGCTCCAAAAGCTGGCCGAACGCGTCTACCCTGAGGCACAGTGTGGCTTTCATGCAGAGAGATTGACCGTTGACATGCTGTTCTCCCTTCGTCAGATACAGGAGAAATGCCGCGAACAACAGATGCCCCTCTACATTGCTTTCATTGATCTCACCAAAGCCTTTGACCTCGTCAGCAGACATGGTCTCTTCAGACTACTAGAAAAGATTGGATGTCCACCAAAGCTACTAAGTATCATCACCTCATTCCATGACAATATGAAAGGCACAATTAAACATGGTGGCGCCTCTTTAGACCCCTTTCCTATCCTGAGTGGCGTTCTCACACCCACACTTTTTGGGATTTTCTTCTCCCTGCTGCTTTCACATGCGTTCAAGTCTTCTGAAGAAGGAATTTTCCTCCACACAAGATCAGGTGGCAGGTTGTTCAACCTTGCCCGTCTAAGAGCGAAGACCAAAGTACGGAAAGTCCTCATCAGGGAACTCCTCTTTGCTGACGATGCTGCTTTGACATCTCACACTGAAGAGTGTCTGCAGAGTCTCATCGACAGGTTTGCGGCTGCCTGCAATGAATTTGGCCTAACCATCAGCCTCTAGAAAACGAACATCATGGGGCAGGACGTCAGAAATGCTCCATCCATCAATATTGGCGACCACACTCTGGAAGTGGTTCAAGAGTTCACCTACCTCGGCTCAACTATCACCAGTAACCTGTCTCTAGATGCAGAAATCAACAAGCGCATGGGAAAGGCTTCCACTGCTATGTCCAGACTGGCCATGAGAATGTGGGAAAATGGCACACTGACACGGAACACAAAAGTCCGAGTGTATCAAGCCTGTGTCCTCAGTACATTGCTCTATGGCAGCGAGGCCTGGACAACGTATGTCCGCCAAGAGTGACGTTTCAATTCATTCCATCTTCGCTGCCTCTGGAGAATACTTGGCATCAGGTGGCAGGACCGTATCTCCAACACAGAAGTCTTCGAGGCGGCCAACATCCCCAGCTTATACACACTACTGAGTCAGCGGCGCTTGAGATGGCTTGGCCATGTGAGCCGCATGGAAGATGGCAGGATCCCCAAAGACACATTGTACAGCGAGCTCGTCACTGGTATCAGACCCACCGGCCGTCCATGTCTCCGCTTTAAAGACGTCTGCAAACGCGACATGAAGTTCTGTGACATTGATCACAAGTCGTGGGAGTCAGTTGCCAGCGTTCGTCAGAGCTGGCGGGCAGCCATAAAGGCGGGGCTAAACTGTGGCGAGTTGAAGAGACTTAGCAGTTGGCAGGAAAAAAGACAAAAGCGCAAGGGGAGAGCCAACTGCGTAACAGCCCCGACAAACAAATTTTTCTGCAGCACCTGTGGAAGAGCCTGTCACTCTAGAATTGGTCTTTATAGCCACTCCAGGCGCTGCTCCACACACCACTGACCACCTCCAGGCACTTACCCATTGTCTCTCAAGATAAGGAGGCCAAAGAAGAAGAAGAATGTTGCCTACAGAGCATGTTTTGCATTGCCAGCTCATCTCCACCATACAAATGAGGGGCAACCTGGAAACTGAAGCAGATCCTCTGCCGATTCCTCGAGTTGGCCACTCCTGTCATCTTGTTCTTCCTCCCGTGTATTTCCCGCAAAACTACCTCCAGGGCATCAGAGCACCAACTTATGCTGAGAAACAATTTCAAGACAGCAGCTCAGCTGAGTGCTTGATCTCAGCTGCATTGCTCTTGGAATGATGGAAGAGACCAGCCACTACCCCTGAAAATTGTAGACTATTCCTCCTGGGCCATTCTGGGAAACCTCCCTGAATCCGGACTGCAGTAGCATTGATAGAAGCTGGGGAACAGAATACTCTCCCTCAACTGCAATCGATGGACAGCCTCGGGGGACCAAGGAGAACTGAGAAGCCAATATATACATATCTTCAAAACAGTGAATGCTAAGGCATAGTGGTACTCCAACATTTTGCTGTTGCATTATACCAATTCTGATTGTCAGCACTTGAAATGAAGTGTGTCATTAGCAACCAGGATTCTCAGAAGGCTAGGGAGTTCCCGAGAAATAGAGAAAGAAAATTAGCAAGGAAGTCATCTTGGGTTGATCTCATAATCTGCTAGTGACCTGCTCACCAAGGTCATTGGTAGAGAGATATTGAAGCATAGTCACCTACACACCCTTTTACTCAGGCAACAATGCATAGTTCAGATGAACGAAACAAAGAGTGAATAAAATAATCAGTGGGAGAAGAAATGTCTCAAAACAGATTTATTTGCTGAGAAATTAATTAAAAGCCTTGTTTATTTTTTCAGTCTTTCTCTTTACTACCTGTTCAGTGACAGCAGCTCTAGGTGAAAAAAAAAACACATCCAAACATTTTGGAGTGAGCTTCCAGCTGGAATGCTGCAGACCGTCTTCAGATGTTAACATTCTGACAATGGATCTAAAAATAACAAATAGAATGAGAGTAATAGCCAATATTATTAAATGAAAAATGTTCCCTTTCCTGTCTGGTAATGCTCTATTCAGTATATGTTCAAAGATTGAGCCTTGGGCTCAGATAAGAGATTGTACATTTAAACTCAGTATTATGTTGTAATGGATGTAATTTAGAGAATATTATTTGTCATTATCCTTTGGTTTCTATGATATATAGATGTGATATGAAGGTTTAGAACTAAATTTCTTTTGATAGCATAAATCATGTTGGAATTTACTACTGAAACATGTACAGTTATGTTTTTATTTTTAATTATTTGGAATAAAGATATACTGCAGTTACTGTAAGCGAACAGATCATAGAATTTTAAACCTAAGTGAGTTATGCCAATCCCACTTATGCTCGTGATTTCTGCAATCTTTTACCTTGGTTCAAGATTCAATTCACCTGGATCAGACCTCGACCCCCCCAAACTGGCCATGCCCCCAGGTCAGCATTGCAAGATTCTGCCAATTGTGTGGTTCGGGAAGGCTCTTCAAAGTGCAGTCATTTCCTTTTGTGCCCTTTGAAGCCCTTGCAGTAAAGCTTTTTCATATCAAAAACAATTTAATTTACTAAGAAACTGACAACTGTGCACGAATGAAACTGGAAAATGATTCATTATAGTTTTTTAATGTCTTTTTCAGTGATTTTAAATCATGTTACTCACAGTGAAGGACTGGACACTCTTATTAAAAATGCTTATTTTTGGTTGTCAATTAATTTTAAGCTGTATTTTAAAAACTGCATCAGATTACCACTCTTAAATACACTAAGGAATGGTTTTTAATGGGAAAAAGCAAACAATTACGTTCTATTACTCTTCCCAATTGTGATGCTTTATGGAAGATTTTATGTTTCTGATTATGCAAATTATTTTACCATATACTTGAAGTGTAACATAACGAGTGCAATTTCAAGTGCATTTTGAGCCCAATCAGGAAACTTCAAAAGCTTTACCACCTTCTCTTATAAGGAGTAGATCACAGGCCTACCACTGTTGGGACTGAAAGGTTTGACCATTTAAGCTGTTGAATTTGAAGCCCTTGCAGTAAAGGTTTGTTTTTTTACCCTGAAGCCCTTATAATAAAAGTTTGCTTTTACCATCCTTGATGATTTTGTGTCTTTCCTTTGATGGTGCTGTTGAAGTTCAGCTTCAATCGTTAGAAATAATGGGTGGAATTGTTACAGGTAAGGGGAGGCGCATTTGGGTGCGTATGGGCAGTTAAATCCCTTAAAAATGACATCCGGTTTTGTTCCCGACATCATGCCACACTCTTCTAGGTTTCACCCTTGCAGGTTTGAAGGCAAGCAGGGAACCCTGTTGGAGCTGTTGAGTATTGCGTTTGAGTATTCCCAGCCTTGGTCACCTTGCCGCCATGTCTCTGTAATGTCTATCAGATCATACCCATTTATTTCTATTTGTGACATCATTTCATCTATCTTGGCACGAATATGTGCATTCAGATAAAGAGTCTTTAATTCCGTCTTTTTACCATTTTCCCTTACTATGACCCTATTTGCTGGTGCACTCTTGTGTTTGTATGCTCTATCCCTTCCTGTCACGCTCTGATTACCATTACCTGTATCAATACTCTGCACTACTGCATTATCCTTTCTCTTTAAACTTTTAAAATTTCTCCTCACCTGAACCATCCCCCCCCATGATTTAGTTTAAAGCCCTCTCTACAGTCCTAGTTATTCAATTCGCCAGGACACTTGTCCCAGTTCGGTTCAAGTGAAGCCCATCCTAATGGAACAGCTCCTTCTTTCCCCAGCACTGTTGCCAGCTTCCATGAATTGAAATCCATTTCTCCCATATCAGTCTTTGTGCCACACATTCAACACTCTGTTCTTATTTACCCTGTTCCAATTTGCTGGTGGCTCAGGTAGCAATCCAGAGATTATTAACCTTGTGGTTCGCTTTTTAATTTACACCTACTTCTCCTACTCCCTTAGAACAACCTCTTTCTTGGTTCTACCTCTGTCATTGTATGCACACAACTGGATCCTTCCTCTCCCACTCCAAGTTCCTCTCCAGCCCCAAGGAAATGTCCTTAACCCTGACACCAGGCAGGCAACACAGCCTTCGGGACTCACGCTCTCGGCTGCAGAGAACAGTATCTATCCCCTAATTATACTGTCCCCTGCTACTACTACATTCCTTTGTCCCCCAACATCCCCCAACCTGAATAGCCCCCTTTACCACGGTGCTGTGGTCAGTTTGCTCATCCTCCCCTGCAGTCCCTCCTCTCGTCCACACAAGCTGCAAGAACCTAATACCTGTTGGACAAGTGCAAGGGCTGTGGCTCCAGTGCTACCTTCTGGATCTGCATACCTGCCTCACTCATAGTCACACCCTCCTTTCCCTGACCACAGATCAAATCGGAAGTACCTAGCCTAAGGGGTTTGATTGCCTCCTGGAACAAAGTGTCCAGGTAACTTTCCCCCTCCCTGATACATCGCAGTGTCCAAAGGTCAGACTCCAGCTCATTAACTCTGAGCCGAAGTTCCTTGAGCTGCAGACACTTACTGCAGATGTGGTTACTGTGTATCACCCTGGTGTCCACCAGCTCCCACATGCTTCAGCTGCAACACATCACCTACCCTGCCATCTCTATTGTATTTTATTTAACTAATTAGGGTTTCAAGTTTTGAAATATCACTCAATGAATATTTGTACTATATTAAGTAGCATAACTTGTTAAGCTATGAATTTAATACAGTACTTATATCTCCCTGGTCCTACTTTAAACTACTGCCCTAGTTTAGAGAAAAAAAACACATAAAACTCACCAACCGATCCTACCTGCTCACCTAATTAATCTCTCTGGACCTCAGATCTCACTGTCACTCACTCCCTCTTTCAGACCTGTTTTGTAAAGACCAGAACAGCACTTCTTTTCTCACTGTGCCAAATCCCCTCACTCCCCATATTCCCAAAGTAAGTACACTGTATAAGCTGTACTCACTCACCAGATGATCCCAAGCAGAAATTCTTCATCATTATTCTGCTTTTTTGTAATGGAAGAGCACCATTCTCCAGATTACATTGAACTAGTCTTTCAAATCTTATAATAGTGATGTACTTGTGCAAGCATACTTATGCATGTACTACAAGTTTAAATTTCAGCTATCTATTGCCTGTGTAGCATTCAACCTCAATTTCAGCCATTTCTCTTTGCCCCTCTTTTTTAATTCAAATCCCTCCCAATTACAATTGTACTCTCAAAGTTTTTAGCTGAACAAATTGTGGAGTTAAACTACACAACTTGGTTGAAAATCTTTTTATATTTTTAATATGGTTTTGGTTCTCATTTCATGAATTGATTTTTTTTTACTCCAATGCTCTGCGGCTAAATTATCAGACTGCTTATTTAACATCAAGTATTGGATGAGTGGAAATTTCCTCCAACTAAATATTGGGAAGACAGAAGCCATTATTTTCAGTCCCTGCCACAAACACTGCTCCCTAGCTACTGACTCTATCCCTCTCCCTGGCAACTGTCTGAGGCTGAACTAGACTTTTTGCAACCTTGGTGTCATATTTGACTGAGATGAGCTTCCCACCGCATATCTGTGTGATCACTTAGATCGCCTAATGACACCTTCATCACACGCCCGATTCTGCTCTTGTCTCAGCTCATCTGCTGCTGAAATCCCTTTGTTTAGCATACCTTTGTTACCTCTAGTAATGACTATTCTAATACACTCCTGCCTGGCTTCCCACATTCTATGCTCAGTAAATTTGAGGCCATCCAAAACTCTGTTGTCCATGTCTCAACTCACACCAAGCTCTGATCACCCATCACCCCTGTGTTCGCTGACTTACTAGTTAAGCAAAACCTAAAAACCCACCAGCCGTCCATGTCTCCGCTTCAAAGACGTCTGCAAACGCGACATGAAGTCCTGTGACATTGATCACAAGTCGTGGGAGTCAGTTGCCAGCATTCGCCAGAGCTGGCGGGCAGTCATAAAGGCGGGGCTAAAGTGTGGCGAGTCGAAGAGACTTAGCAGTTGACAGGAAAAAAGACAAAAGCGCAAGGGGAGAGCCAACTGTGTAACAGCCCCGACAAACAAATTTTTCTGCAGCACCTGTGGAAGAGCCTGTCACTCTAGAATTGGCCTTTATAGCCACTCCAGGCGCTGCTCCACACACCACTGACCACCTCCAGGCGCTTACCCATTGTCTCTTGAGATAAGGAGGCCAAAGAAGAAGAAATTTTAAAATTCTCATCCTTGTTCCCTCCATGGTCTCGACCCCCCACCCCCCCCACCCCCCCACTACCCCACCCCTTCCCTATTGCTGTATTCTCTTCCGGCCCCTACAAACCTCCGGGATATCTGCTCCCTGCCAGTTCTTGGGAATATATCTTTCGTGTATGATTGTCTCTTGAGATTCCCCGATTTTAATTTGTTGATCATTGGCAGCCATGCCTTCTGTTGCCAAGGCCCTGAAGCATTTGCATCCATCTTCAGCTAAAAGTGCTGAGTGGATGATACATCTCAGTCACCTCCTGAGGTCCCCAGCATCACACATGCCAGTCTTCAGTCAGTCCGATTCAACCCACATGGTAACAAGAAACAGCTGAAGGGACTGGATACAGCAAAGGCTATCGGCCTTGACAAGATTCCAGCAATAGTACTGAAGACTTGTGCTCCAGAACTAGCTGCACCCCGAGCCAAGCTGTTCCAGTACAGCTACAACACTGGCAAGTACCCGGCAACGTGGAAAATTGCTCGGGTATGTCCCGTCCACAAAAAGCAGGACAAATCCAACCCAACCAATTACCGCCTTATCAGTCTACATCAATCACCAGCAAAGTGGAGGAAGGGGCCGTGGACAATGCCATCAAGCAGCACTTGCTCAGCAATAATCTATTCACTGACACTCAGTTTGGGTTCTGCCAGGGCCACTCAGCTCCTGACCACATTACAGCCTTTGTCCAAACATGGACAAAAGATCTGAACTTCAGAGGTGAGGTGAGAGTGACTGCCCTTGACATCAAAGCAGCATTTGACCGAGTATGGCATCAAGGAGCCCTAGCAAAACTGAGGTCAATGGGAACCAGGGGAAAACTCTCCGCTGATTGGAGTCATATCTAGCTCAAAGAATGATGATTGTGGTTGTTGGAGGTTAATCATCTCAACCCCAGGACATCACTGCAGGAGTTCCTCAGGGTAGTGTCCTAGGCCCAAACATCTTCAGCTGCTTCGTCAATGACCTTCCTTCAATCTTAAGGTCAGAAGTGGGGATGTTCACTGATGATTGCACAATGTTCAGCACCATTTGCGACTCCTCAGTCCATGGCCAGACGCAGCAAGACCTGGACAACATCCAGGTTTGGGCTGATATGTGGCAAATAACATTCGTGCCACACAAGTGCCAGGCAATGACCATCTCAAACAAGAGAGAATCTAACCATCTCCCCTTGATGTTCAATGGCATTACCATCGCTGAATTCCCCCCTATCAACATCCTGGGAGTTACTATTGACCAGAAACTGAAGTGGACGAGCCACATAAATACTGTGGCTAGAAGAGCAGGTCAGATGCTGGGAATTCTATGGCGAGTAACTTATCTCCTCACTCCCCAATGCAGGAAAAGGCACCAACATGTTGCACCATGGACATTTGACAAAATTATTGACTCAGCCACGGACATGGGGGCAATTAATCTGTATATAAAGTGTATAGCCAATCTAATGCCACCAAAACACAGTCCAATTTAAAACATATTTCTCCCTATAAATAACTAAATGTACAAATATCAATGGAGAGCAGCACAACTGTATTAGCTAGCTTGCAAACAACATAGTATGCAATGCCAATGCAAATTACTTTTGTTGACAAAATAAAGCTAGCTGCACAATGCCATGGTCATTTTATCGGATGACCTCTGTGGATTCACACTGTGTCAGGAATGCATATTCATCCAATAAATCATGAAACTCAAGGAAAGGATTGTTATTGTGGTTATTGAGGAGAGGCAGTAGAAAAATCAGCAATAGGGAGATGGACCATTTCTCACACTGCTGTTGTTACAAGACAATTTAACCTGTGATGGTTAGTGTTTATGCAATGTCTCCACCTGCTTGTAATACGTGTCTGAAGACAGGGCAGCCAATAAAAGGGCAGTGATCTCTAAATCAGGAGAGTTTAATAGGATGGAGCACTTCAGAAGAGTCATATTCAGAAAAAGCAGAGTGGGACAGGAAGGGACAAAGAGGTTAACAGCAGGTAGCCAAGACTAGTTTATTCATCTTGACAGATCCTATATTCTAAAATACAGAAACAACAAAATCTCTCATGGAAAAAATATCATTTGCTAGCCAAAACTGGTAATAATAGAATCAGATAAACACAATTACAAATAAAGAGCACCCTTCAGTTCCTCCAATAAAGTGATTGTCTTAAATTTATTTATGCCTATATCTTAGTCTAACACTGTCAATTCTAATTTAGCTCTGGCAATATAATTATTAACAGGAAGCTTTTCTGCAAAACGTTGAGCGGTTGTTACGGCATGTATTATTCTATTAAAATGTTTAGTCACTATCTGTAAGATTGCACTCCAGACTAACCAATTTACGTCCAAGCCAAATCTCTTACCTATTAGCAAATGTGCACTTTTAACCTAATGTAATTATATGATACAGACAGCTTTCAAATAACATTGGCCACTCAGGTTATCAGCCCTCAAACTGGATAGCAAATGATGCACATTGCAGTTACTGATCTTTGACATACTTGTAAAACTTTTCCTTTCATCCAATTCACAGCAAAATGTTAATGACTGTCTCTAACATGGTCATTGAAACGTAATAAATTTTTGCTATGTCTTCCCTGACAGTTTTTACCACTGCAAATGCAGCCTAGATTTTGTTAAGGAATTGTAGACAGTTCATCATAGATTAAGGTTTATTAAAGCCATCCATTACATTGTATTTACTAACTATTGTATATGGGTCAGCAGCAGCCTGTTTTTGCCAATATCACTCAGCTCCATTGCACCGTACTCTTGTATTCATGAGGAACCTACAGTGCTGACCTATGGAGATTCCTTGGATTTTTTGCTTATTTTCCCCTTTATACAGGTTCTGGAACAACGTGATTCCAAATGGATAGCAGCAGAATTTTGTAGAAATAAAAGTCCAGTAACTTTCAACATGTCACTGAGCTTGTGTCCCAAGTGAAAGTGTGTGTCAGAGCATAGAAATTGAGATATTCCCTAAGTGACTTTTGCCATTTGAAAATGAGTTTATATAACACAAGCCTCTAAACTTGTGTTTTAAAATAACCTAGCTGCTAATTATTTTAAAACACAAGGTTAAAGGCTTGGAGCAGTGGTGTCCCACCTTTATTCACGGGGGGGAACATTACAATTTTTGTCTTACCTAGGGGCCGGTGAGACAATTTTGGAAAGATAAAGGCATTTAAAATTTATCTTACTATTACTCAAAACAACAACAAATTGTGCATTTTTGTGAAGAAGGTTTGAATGAGAAGACTAATATACTGACTTACTTTTTTGTCACTATGTTGGACGCTGATTTAGTGAGATACATGGCATTTTTTTGTTTGTACAAGTAGTCAATGTTTGCCCACACACTTGTGTAGTGATGTGGAGTATTCCGGATAGATGTCCATCTGTCAGGATTGATCTTGATTGCTCTCTTTCCCTCCTCTCTCTCTCTGTCTGCCTGTATTTCCCTTTCTCTCTCTCTCTCTGTCACTCTCTCTCTCCCCCTCCCTCTCTGTCGCCCCCTCTCTGTGTTCCCCTGTCTGTGTTTTCCTCCCCCACATGTTGCCCACTCCCATCTCTGTGTTGCTTCCCCCACCGTGTCATTCCCCCCTCTGTTATTCCTTGTCCTGTATATCATCCCCCCTCTGTGTATCATTCCCCCCTGCCTTTGTGTGTCGATGTCCCCCACTCTCTGTCATCCCCAGTCTCTGTGTTGCACCACCCCCCCCCCGTCTCATCCCTGCTCTCTCTCTCTGTCCCCCCTCTCCCTCTCTCTGTCCCCCACCTCTCTGTCTCTGCCCATTCCCTCTCTGTCCCCCCATCTCTGTCCCCCCCACTGTTTGTCCCTCTTTCTCTTGCCCCCCCTCTCTGTCCCCCTCTCTCTGTGTCCCCCCACTCTCTCCCTCTCTCTCTCTGTCCCCCCATTCTCTCTCTCTCCCTCTGTCCCCCACTCTCTCTCTCCACACTCTCTCTCTCCCCACATTGTCTCTCCTCCATCTCTCTCTCCCTCTCTCTCTATCTCCCCCTCTCCTACTCTCTCTCGCCCCCACTCTTCCACTCTCTCACTCTCTGTCCCTGCTCCCACTCTCTCTGTCCCCACTCTCTCTTGCCCACTCTCTCTCTCCCCACTTTCTCTCAGTCTGTCCCCCACTTTCTCTCTGTCCCTGCACTCACTCTCTCTCTCTCCCCCACTCTGCCTCTCGCTGTCCCGCATGCTCTCTCTCTCTCCCCACACACTCTCTCTCTCTCCCACTCTCTGTCTCTCTCTCTCCCCCACTCGCTCTCTCCCTCCTCTTCTACTCTCACTCCCCCACTCTCTCTACCCCTCTCATTTCTCTTTGGCTGTTGCTGAGTGCTGGAACAGATTCATGGTTTTCCGGCGGACTTTAAAAAAAAATATCGGAACCCGCCAGAAAACTATGAATCTGTCCAGAGTTTGGAAGCGCTGCCTTTGCTGCAGCACCTGTCAGCTGTGAAACTGACACTTGCGATTTTTGTTTTAAAGCCAGTCTGAAGAAGCCAATGGGAAATTTTTTACTATGGACACTGTTGTCCATGCATGGACATGTTGCTGACCCCTGTCCACCATCTACAAGGAACAAGTCAGGAGTGTGATGAAATACTCTCCACTTGCCTGGAAGAGTGCAGCTCTAAGAACACTCAAGAAGCTCGACACCATCCAGTACAAAGCAGTCCGCTTGATTGGCAGCCCATCCACCACCTTCAACGTTAAGTCCCTCCACCACTGATGCACAGTGGCAGCATGTGTACCATCTACAAGATACACTGCAGCAACTCACCACACCTCCTTTGACAGCACCTTCCAAACCCGTGACCTCTACCACCTCGAAGGACCAGGGCAGCAAATGCATGTGAACACCACCCCTGGCAAGTTCCCCTCCAAGCCACACGCCACCCTGACTTGGAACTATATCGCCGTTCCTTCACTGTCGCTGGGTCAAAATCCTGGAACTCCCTTCCTAACAGCACTGTTAGTGTACCTACACCCCTAGGACTGTTCAAGAAGGCAGCTCACCACCACCTTCTCAAGGGCAATTAGGGATGGGCAATAAATGCTGACCTAGCCAGCGCGCCCACATTCCATGAACAAATCAAGAAAAATCTGGAATTCCCTTCGTAAACCGCACTGCCTCTCTTTTTTTAAGACGCTCCTTGAAACCGACATTTTTGTCCAGGTTTTTGGGCATTCTCAAGTATCTCCTTATGTGGCTTGTGTCAAATTTTGTTTTATAATGCCTCTATGAAGTGCCTTAGAGTGTTTTAATATGTTAAAGGTACTATATAAATACAAGTCTATTTGATATTAGCTCGCAGGCAGGGAGGGAGCAGGGTGTGTGTCGGGAAACCTGGAAGCATGACTTTCCTGTACATCAATGTCTTTAAATTTTTTCCTGTAGATTTCCTGTCAAAAGCCAGTCAGATTGACAGCTTGGCTACTTTTCAGGCAGCAAATCCTGCAGCACAAGGAAACAGCTGAACTTGGCTGACAGCAGGTAGTTCTAGTGGAGGCTGGGCAATATTGTGTGTGGGGAGGGGGTCCAATCTGATGTGGGGGGAGGGGAGGTGGCAGGGGGTAATCACAAAGGTTGGTGGCTGATGGTATTTGGGGAATAGTAGATGGTGGTCAGGGGAGCTCCAATCGCAAAGGTAGGGAGCAAACAGACCGCAGGGTGCGGTGCTTAGTGGATAGTTTGTTGATCCCGAAGGAAACACTCCTGTTCCTCCCGGCCCACAAGCAGTGCTGTAAATGCACTTATCTCATGGATTCAGCTCTTCTCGCCTCCTTTCACCTGCTGGGTTTCCCTGGCTTTGGGAAACCCAGCTGCCAGCAGTTAAAAATCGATTGACTTTAAAATGAAGGGGCATGCAATCTCATTAAAATGCTTAAATGACCAACCATCTCCTGCGAGCGCATTGGTTGCCTACACCTCGTCCCATCTTCGTTAAAACGAAAAGTGAGTGGGTTCAAGGCAGATAATGTTCCTGTTTCAGATTTTTGGCTTTTTAACCTCCCACCCTAATCAAAACCACTTGTTTTGGGGGGAGGAGGTGGGTGGAAAATGGTTTAAAATTCCTCCCAACATTTCTGAATGTAGTGTGCTTGTAAATAGCTAGCACAACAATTGTTAACCTTTTTTCTTACCAGTGAAGAAGATCTTTTAAAGAACAACATTTTGGAAAAATAAATAGTAAAATGTTCCTTTCTTTCATATTCTACAGTTCAACCAAAGCAGAATTTGTATTGTGATGCAAAATCCATTATCTGACTTCGATAAATGCTTTTCCCATGCACAATCATAGAGTCATAATGGCAAAGAATGAGGCCATTCAGCCCATCGAGTCCATACCAGCTCTCAGTGGAGCAATCCAGTCTTTCCCCTTGCCCCGCTCTATCCTCAAAGCCCTGCAAATTTATTTCCCTCAAGTGCCCATCCAATTTCCTTTCGTAATCATTCATGGTCTTTGCTTCAACCACCCCGCAGTAGGCAACTAATGGGAGCAGCTTTTTTGTGTCTACCTTATCTAAGCCTGTAATAATCTTGTACAGCTCTATCAAATCTCCTCTCAATCTCCTTTGTTCTAAGGAGAACAATCCCAGGATTTCCAACCTAATTTTGTAGCTAAAATCCCTCATCCCTGGAATCATTCTGGTAACTCTCCTCTGCACCTCTCTGAAGGACCCTCACATCCTTCCTAAATGTGTGGTGACCAGAAGTGGAAGGAATACTCTCATTGTAGCCTAACCAGAGTTTTATAAAGGTTCAGCATATCTTTCCTGCTTTTGTACTCAATAGCTATATTTATGGAGTCCAAGATTCTATATGCTTGCTAATTACATGCTCAATATTTCCTGCCACCTTCAAGGATCTACGTACATGGACCCCAAGGTCCCTCTCTCTCTGCACACTCTTTAGAACTGTGCCATTAAGTCTATATGGCCTCTCCTTTTCCCTTCTGCCAAAATGCATCACCGAAACGCCTTTTTGTATTAAATTCTATCTGCCACTTGTCTGTCCATTCTTCTAGCCTATCTATGTCCTGTTGCAGTTGGTTGGTATCATCCTCACTGTCTGCCACACCTCCAAGTTTGGTAGCATTGGCAAAATTTGAAATTTTACTCTACACTCCAATATCCAAATCATTTATATATATCAAAAAAGCACTGAACATTGGGGAACGCCACTGCATACTATCCTTCATTCTGAAAAATGATTTATCACCACTTGTTGTTTTGTGTCCTTAAGCCAATTTTTTATCCAAGCTGACACTGGTCCTCCTATTCCATGAGCCTCAATTTTCTTAACCAGCCTTTTATGTGGTACTTTGTCAAATGCTTTCTTAAAAACCATATAGACAACATCTGTTGCATTCCCTTCACCAACCTTCTATGTTATTTCATCAAAAAATTAAATTAGATTAGTCAAGCATGACTTGCCTTTTACAAATCTGTGCTGGCTCTCCTTAATTAGCTCAAACCACTCCAAATGCCTGTTAATATTTTCTCTGATTATTATTTCTAAAACCTTACCTACCACTGATATTAAATTAACTGGCCTGTGTTTACTAAGAATATGCTTCCACCTTTCTTGAACAAGGGTGTTACATTAGCCACTCTCTAATCCTCTGGCACTTCCCCCATATCCAGGGAAGATTGAAAGATTATGGCAAGCCTTTCTGCTATTTCCACTCCCACTTTAGCAACCTAAGATGCAAGCCATCCAGACCAGGCGACTTATCCTTTCTAAGCACAGTCAGCTTTTCCAGGACATCCTTCCTATCAATTTTCACCCCATCCTTTATTTTTACCATCTCCGCTTCTACCGATATTTTGTCAGCGTCCTCTTCCTTAGTAAACACAGATACAAAATATTCATTAAGTATTCTAGCCTTGCCCCATGCCTCTAAGCATATATCACTTTTTTTGTCCCTAATAGGCCCCACCCTACCTCTTACTACCCACTTATTATTTACATGCTGGTCGAAGATTTTTGGGTTTTCTTTTATGTTAACTGCCATTCTATTCTTAGATTCTCGCTTTGCCAGTCTTATTTTCCTCTTTACCTTCCTTCTCAACTTATTTTATTTGACCTGATTCTTGCTTAAAGAATTCACCTGACATGCATCATACCTTTTTTTGTTTCATCATATTCTCTGTCTTAAGTGGCTCACTTGGGCTCTCTGTGGGCGGCTCATCTGCCATGTTTCCAACCACTGGCAAAATGGCAGAGCAGTGGTAAGATGTCGGGCACTCCATCCGACGCCTTGCCATGCCATTTTGCCAGCCCATCCCCAAAGAGCTGGTAAAATTTTGCTCATAGTTGACAATAAGCTTGATAATAAGCTATCCATTTATCATAATACCATGAACGGAAATTCATCAGAAATATGCTTTCGATTCACCATTTTATTTATTTTTTCCCTTGTTGTGTAAGGCACCATGAGCACCAGCAGCTCTCTGGTGCCTCAGCTGAAGTTCCCAGATTTCAGGTAGCAGTTTTTAAACAGCGAGTGCCAACTGACCATTCCACCATGTAGAGTACCACTGCTGACCACAATCCCATATTCACACAATATGAATATGCATGTTTATTTCAACAGGGGTCGCAGCCTAGCAATCAAGCACATGGACTTTGATTGATTTTCCTTTTCTCCAGCCGAGGGCACTGAGATCAATTGTCGCACCTCAGTGTTCAAAGCTGGGATGTTCAGGACCACATGGTTTAGTGACACACCAGACTGTGCATTTACCCACTAAACCACTGGGAACTTTTATATTTTATAACAGTACTACAAGTCATTCTGTTGGCTCAAACTATGAAAAGTATACTTATATTTAATTTTCTTTTCTTTCTTTCTTTCTTTCTTTCTTTTGGGCCTCCTTATCTCGAGAGACAATGGATATGCGCCTGGAGGTGGTCAGTGGTTTGTGAAGCAGCGCCTGGAGTGGCTATAAAGGCCAATTCTGGAGTGACAGGCTCTTCCACAGGTGCTGCAGAGAAATTTGTTTGTCGGGGCTGTTGCACAGTTGGCTCTCCCCTTGCGCCTCTGTCTTTTTTCCTGCCAACTACAAAGTCTCTTCGACTCGCCACAATTTAGCCCTGTCTTTATGGCTGCCCGCCAGCTCTGGCGAATGCTGGCAACTGACTCCCACGACTTGTGATCAATGTCACACGATTTCATGTTGCGTTTGCAGACGTCTTTATAGCGGAGACATGGACGGCCGGTGGGTCTGATACCAGTGGCGAGCTCGCTGTACAATGTGTCTTTGGGGATCCTGCCATCTTCCATGCGGCTCACATGGCCAAGCCATCTCAAGCGCCGCTGACTCAGTAGTGTGTATAAGCTGGGGGTGTTGGCCGCTTCAAGGACTTCTGTGTTGGAGATATAGTCCTGCCACCTGATGCCAAGTATTCTCCATTTAATTTAATTCATTTAAATTAGATTTAAATTAGATTTGGCAAGTAAGGGGTTAAGATATGAATACGTTTACAAACCAAATGGTAAAAAGGAACTATCAGTTCAGGGCAGAGAGGAACTGGAAATAAACAGCTAAAAATTGGTTCTTGCCTTTTATTTGGGTGACTTGGGTGATTCGCAACCTGCCTGCACCCGTTGAGGTGGAAGTAAGAAAGTATGCAAAGTTCATGCTGCGGCCTCATTGACTTGATTGTAGCACAGGGCTGACTGCTGGCTGCTTCTGTGCTCAGCATGAATCCAAGCAGCATGTGCTAAAAGCACGTGGTGCAGCCAGCCTTCTGTTCTGAAAGGCAGTCTGCCCCTCCTAAAAGGGAGGCTTCACTGAATTACAGGAGGCTGCTTCTAAATACTATTGCTGCAATTGTAAACAAGGAAAATGGAACACCAGGGTTGAACAAGAGTTCCAGGGTCACAGATGTGACACTGCAGGCCTTAGTGGTGGAAGTGGACAGGAGGAGAGAAGCCATGGTTCTGTGGAGGGGGTGGGGCAGGAGGCCCTCAAGGTCCACCCTCAGAAAGGTTTGGGAGCAGGTGGACAGGGAGGTCAATTCCTGGCGTCTTGCCCTTGCAGCAGTGCCACAAGATGTCTAATGACCTCACGTGGGGCTCAAGGTCAGTGAATGCATCTTCATATGACATCTCCTACCCATCTCTCCACCAGCCTCTCACACTGCTCAATGTACCACACTCCAATCACTCACCCAGCACCAAGCACTCAGGATTCACAGCTAACATCCAGATATTCCGCCTCACACTCACACTCCTTCCAATGCTGCCAGCCTTATACCCACCTCTCACTGCCTCCACATACCTCCAGCTATTCAGCTATGGCAGGCACATCACCCAAACAGCCTCACACAATCACTGACATACTTCCCTCTCTCTTGCAAGACAAGGTGGCATACAATAGAAGGGAGCAGAACATAACTGGATGGAGCCAAGGACGCCTGCATCTCCTTAGCCCTATGGAGGAGATGGCTCTCTGCTTCATGGGCCGGCTGTGACAGGGCCTGTGGCATCCGGCATCACTGAGAACAGTAAGGATGATGGCATATTCCTGCCTTATGTCCCTTCTCAATTCCCAATGATCTGGCATGATGAGCAAGCTGCAGATGATCTGACCATGGACCTCATGCTTTCCACCACAACCCTGTTCCCTCACACCAACCTTCCCCTTCTGATTTCAGTCACCCAACAACTGCCACCTGACCAGCCACAGCAGCCCCAGGGGGAGGAGAGAGAGCACCAGCACAGCACTGATGACGATGCCGCATAACTGATCTGACCTTCACAGCCACTAGCTCAGATACTGGCACTACACGTATGTTGGAGGCTAATATAGAGTTGGGATTAGCATGTGGATTAGTCACTGGACATGACTGGGCTGCAGCCAGGCCAGGACTAAAGGATGAATCGTTTGCAAGCTCACCAGAGGGCAAGGTTGCAGATGGGTTCTGCTAGAGGGGACTGAAATAGGGCTGCATACAGGAGACTGCTGATGGGCATGCACATCAAGATGCTGGATGCATTGGCTGACCTGCCAAACAGGCAGCACAGTGGCGCAGTGGTTAGCACCGCAGCCTCACAGCTCCAGCGACCCGGGTTCAATTCTGGGTACTGCCTGTGTGGAGTTTGCAAGTTCTCCCTGTGTCTGCATGGGTTTTCTCCGGGTGCTCCGGTTTCCTCCCACATGCCAAAGACTTGCAGGTTGATAGGTAAATTGGCCATTATAAAAATTGCCCCTAGTATAGGTAGGTGGTAGGGAAATATAGGGACAGGTGGGGATGAGGTAGGAATATGGAATTAGTGTAGGATTAGTATAAATGGGTGGTTGATGGTCGGCACAGACTCAGTGGGCCGAAGGGCCTGTTTCAGTGCTGTATCTCTAAACTAAACTAAACTAAACTAAACAACCTCCTGTCACTGGTGAGGAGCATGGAGGAGTCCGGCTCCAACTTGGCAGAGAGCATCTCACAGAGCATCCCTTCTCTGCAGCCTCTGCTCCATCTGCCTATTGTGCTGCAAACCCATGAGGCACAGCAACTGCAATCTTCGTGTGAGCAGGTCACCAAATCCTCTGCCTGCCCTGGGAGGATGTGAGGCACTTTCCCTGCCTATTCCAAGAACTCGCCACAATACCTCCAAAAATACTCCAGGGTACTTCCAGAGTCTTTACAACAGCAGAAGTTGTTCAAAATTACCTTATCTGCAAGTTGGGTGCTTGGCCCTTTGAGATAGTGCTGGGCCCCTCTTGCAGCTTAATGCTTAATCTTTGGTGAGTGACAAATGAACTCATTGAATGAACCTGCATGGTCCAAATTTTGAAAATGGGCCTCACATGAGCCGGTATTGTGATGTGATGTCACAATAGCACCATTTCAGCTGCTTTTATTTTATTCGTTTAATGGGATGTGGGTGTCGCTGGCTAGTCTAGCATTTATTGCCCATCTCTAATTACTCTTGTGAAGGTTGTGGTGAGCTGTCTTCTTGAACCACTGCAGTCCATGTGAGGTAGGGACACCCACAGTGGTGTTAGGAAGGGAGTTCCAGGATTTTGACCCAGCGACAGTGAAGGAACGGCGATATAGTTCCAAGTCAAGATGATGTGTGGCTTGGAGGGGAACTCGCAGGTGGTGGTGTTCCCATGCATCATCTGCCTGGTCCTTCTATGTGGTAGAGATCATGGGTTTGGAACGTGCTGCCTGAGTAGCCTTGGTGAGTTGCTGCAGTGCATCTTGTAGATGGTACATACTGCTGCCACTGTGTGTCGGTGTTGTAAGGAGTGAATGTTTGTGAACAGGGTGCCAATCAAGCGGGCTGCTTTGTCCTGAATGGTGTCGAGCCTCTTGAGTGTTGTTGGAGCTGCACCCATCCAGGCAAGTGGAGAATATTCCATCACACTCCTGACTCGTGCCTTGTCGATGGTGGACAGGCTTTGGCGAGTCAGGAGGTGAGTTACTCGCCACAGGATTCCTAGCCTCTGACCTGCTCTGGTAGCCACGGTATTTATCTAGCTATTCCAGTAGCCAGTAGCAGGGGATGCTGTGTGCAAGCACTCTTCTCAACAAGTTATTCCACCTAGGCCACGTTGGAGGTGACTGGCAGTCCAGGAAGACATTGTTGGGCTTCAGTAGCACTGTCTGCAGCAACACCATGGATCTGAATTTCATGCCCAACAGGTTTAAATAAGTAAGATAAGCTAAAATATTTTTACATTAATGCATGGGGAATTAAGAATAAACTATTTGAGCTTTATGCAGCCAGTAAAAATATCGATCTAGAAACATGACAATAAGTGTAATACAGGACAAAAGATGAACTTATGATGGTAGCGAATGCTGCATCAAGACAGACCCATTAATCCAGTGAGAGTGGCATTGGTGGGGACGATGAAGCAACAATCAAAGGGATATATCTGACAGCAGAAGGTAAAATAACAGAAGTAATTCAGCTTGAAATTATAAAAGCAACAATTTAGCTTTAAACTAAATAGTGGGGGCGAGGGATCAAGTGAGGGAAAATGTGATAATTTGAAGAGAGAGGAGGAGGCAAGACAGCAAGGTAACAATAAGGGCATTGATAATCTGAATGTGGCAAGAAGAGACAGAGCGTACAAACCTAAGAGTGCGTCAGCAGATAAGACTAGAGGTTAAGAAAATAATAAAAAGACTGAATTAAAGGCACTCTAGCTGAATGCACACAGCATTTGCAACAAGGTAGATGAATTGACAACACAAATAGAAGTAAACAAGTGTGATCTAATTGCCATGACAGAGACGTGGCTGCAGAGTGACCAAGGCTGGGAACTAAATGTTCAAGGGTATTTGACATTTAGGAGAGATAGGCAAATAGGAAAAGGAGGTGGGGTAGCAGTTTTAATAAAAAATGAGATCAGAACATTAATGAGATAGAATCTTAGATTGAAGGATCAAGATATACAATCAGTTTGGGTAGAGCCAAGAAACAGCAAGGGACAGCAAACATCGGCAGGAGTTGTTTATAGGCCACAAAACAGTAGTGGTAATTTACAGCATGGTATAAATCAGGAAATTAGAGGTGCATGTAACAAGGGTAATACAGTAATCATGGGGGCCTTCAATCTACATATAGTTGGGGAACCTAATCAGCACTAATGCTGTGGAGGACAAATTCTTGGAATGTAACTAGATGCTTTTCTAGAACAGTATGTTGAGGAACCAACGAAAGAACGGGCTATTTTAAACCTGTTATTGTGCAATAAGTAGGGGACAATTAATAATCTCATTGTAAAGGAGCCTCTAGGGAAGAGTGACTATTGTATGATAGAATTTTACATTAAGTTTGGAAGTGATGTAGTTCAATCCAAAACTAGGGTCTTAAATCTAAACATAGAAAACTATAAAGCTATAAGGGGCAAGTTGGCAGTGATAGATTGGGAAACTACATTAAAAGGTATGATGGTAGATAGACAATGGCTGGCATTTAAAGAATTAATATATGGTTTACAACAAAATTACATTCCTTTGAGGCATAAAAACCCAACAGGAAAGATGATCCAACCATGTCTAACAAGAGAAGTTAAAGATTATATTAGATCAAAGGAAGAGGTTTATAAAGTAGTAAAGAAAGTAGTAAGCCTGAGGATTGGGAGCATTTTAGAGTTCAGCAACAGAAGACCAAGAAACTGATAAAGAAAGAGAAAATAGAAAATGAAAATAAACTAGTGAGAAACATAGAAAAAGACTGTAAAAGCTTTTATAGGTATGTAAAAAGGAAAAGATTAGCAAAGACAAATGTGGGTCCATTACAGGCAGAGGCAGGGGAATTTATAATGGGGAACAAAGAAATGGCAGAGAAACTAACCAAATATATGTGTCTGTCTTCACAGAGGAAGATACAATAAACCTTTCAGAAATACTAAAGAACCCAGGGACTAGTGAAAACGAGGAACTGAAAGAAATTGTTATTGGTAAAAAAGTAGTACTGGAGAAATTAATGGGACTGAAAATTGATAAATCCTCTGGACCTGATGATCTACGTCCCAGAGTGTTGAAAGGGGTGGCTGTAGAGATAGTGGATGTGTTGGTGATCATCTTCCAAAATTCTATAGCTACGGAACAGTTCCTGAAGATTGGAAGGTAGCAACTGTAGCCCCACTATTTAAGAAAGAAGGAAGAGAGAAAACGGGGAACTAGAGACCTGTTAGCCTGACATCAGTAGTAGGGAAAATGCTGAATCTATTATAAAGGATGTTATCAAAGGATACTTAAAAAATAATGGTAGGATTGGGCAGAGTCAACACATCTTTATGAGAGGGAAATCACGTTTGACATGTAAGTAGCAGAATGGATGAAGGGGAACCAGTGGATGTGGTGTATTTGAATTTTCAGAAGGCTTTCGATAAGGTTCTACACAGGAGGTTAGTAAGCAAAATTAGAACACATGGGATTGGGGGTAACAATCTTCAGCCAGAAGTGCCAAGTTGATGATCCATCTCAGCCTCCTCCTGAAGTCCCCAGCATCACAGATGCCAGACTTCAGCCAATTCGATTCACTCCTCGTGATATCAAGAAACGACTGAAGGCACTGGATACTGCAAAGCCTATGGGCCCTGACAATATTCCGGCAATAGTACTGAAGACCTGTGCTCCAGAACTTGCTGCGCCCCTAGCCAAGCTGTTCCAGTGCAGCTACAACACTGGCATCTACCCGGCAATGTGGAAAATTGCCCAGGTATGTCCTGTACACAAAAAGGACATGTCCAACCCAGCCTATTACCGCCCCATCAGTCTACTCTCAATCATCAGTAAAGTGATGGAAGGTGTCATCAACAGTGCCATCAAGCAGCACTTGCTCAGCAATAACCTGCTCAGTGACGCTTAGTTTGGGGTCCACCAGGGCCACTCAGCTCCTGACCTCATTACAGCCTTGGTTCAAACATGGACAAAAGAGCTGAACTCAAGAGGTGAGGTGAGAGTGACTGCCCTTGACTTCAAGGCAGCATTTGACCGAGTATGGCATCAAGGAGCCCTAGTAAAACTGAAGTCAATGGGAATCAGGGGGAAAACTCTCCGCTGGTTGAAGTCATACCTAACACAAAGGAAGATGGTTGTGGTTGTTGGAGGTCAATCATCTGAGCTACAGGACATCACTGCAGGAGTTCCTTAGGGTAGTGCACAATGTTCAGCACCATTCGTGACTCTTCAGATACTGAAGCAGTCTGTGGAGAAATGCAGCAAGACCTGAACAATATCCAGTCTTGGGCTGATAAATGGCAAGTAACATTCACGCCACACAAGTGCCAGGCAATGACCATATCCAACAAGAGAGAATCTAACCATCTCTCCTTGACATTCAATGGCATTACCATCGCTGACTCCCCCACTATCAACATCCTAGGGGCTACCATTGACCTGAAACTGAACTGGAGTAGCCATATAAATACTGTGTCTACAAGAACAGGTCAGAGGCTAGGAATCTTGTGGCGAGTAACTCATCTCCTGACTCCCCAAACCTGTCCACCATCTACAAGGCTGAAGTCAGGAGTGTGATGGAATACTCTCCACTTGCCTGGATGGGTGCAGCTCCAACAACACTCAAGAAGCTCGACACCATCCTGGACAAAGCAGCCTGCTTGATTGGCACCCTGTTCACAAACATTCACTCCCTCCACCACCGATGCACAGTGGCAGCAGTGTGTACCATCTACAAGATGCACTGCAGCAACACACCAAGGCTCCTTAGACAGCACCTTCCAAACCCATGACCTCTGCCAACTAGAAGGACAAGGGCAGCAAATGCATGGGAACACCACCCCTGCAAGTTTCCCTCCAAGTCACACACCATCCTGACTTGAAACTATATCACCGTTCCTTCACTGTCGCTGGGTCAAAATCCTGGAACTCCCTTCCTAACAGCACTGTGGGTGTATCTACCTCACATGGACTGCAGTGGTTTAAGAAGGCAGCTCACCACCACCTTCTCCAGGGCAATTTGAAAAACAAGGGAGAGAATTTTAATATTGATACTCAATTTTAATATTGGGCAATAAATGCTGGCATAGCCAACGACGCCCACATCCCATGAATGAATAAAATATGTATATATATACTTGCATGTATTGAGAATTGGTTAATGGACAGAAAACAGAGTGTTGGAATAAATGGGTCATTCTCAGGATGGCAGGCTGTTTCTAGTGGGGTACCTCAAGGATCAGTGCTTGTGCCCAGCTATTCACAATCTATATCAATGATTTAGATGTGGGATTCAAATATTTCCAAATTTGCTGATGACACAAAAGTAGGTGGGAATGTGAGTTGTGAGGAGGATGCAAAGCAGCTTCAGGGGAATTTAGACAGGCGAAGTGAATGGGAAAGAACATGGCAGATGGAATATAATGTGGAAAAATGTGAAGTTATCCACTTTGGTCGGAAAAACAGAAATGCAGAGTATTTCTTAAATGATGACAGATTTGGAAGTGTTGATGTCCAAAGGGACCTGGGTGCCCTTGTTCATAATTCACTGAAAGCTAACATGCAGGTGCAGTAAGCAATTAGGAAGGCAAATGGTGTGTTGGCCTTTATTGCAAGAGGATTTGAGTCCAGGAGTAAAGAAGTCTTGCTGCAATTGTGTAGAGTCTTGGTGAGACTGCACCTGGAGTATTGTGTACAGTTTTAGTCTCCTTACTTAAGGAAGGATATGCTTGCCATAAAAGGAGTGCAACAAAGGTTCACCAGACTGATTCCTGGGATTGTGGGATTGTCCTGTGAGGAGAGTTTGAGGAGACTGGGCCTATATTCTCTAGAGTTTAGAAGAATGAGCAGTGATCTCATTGAAGCATACAAAATTCTTACAGGGCTTGATAAGGTTGATGCAGGAAGGATATTTCCCCTGGCTCTCGGGGTCCAGAACCAGGGGACACATTCTTAGAATAAGGGACAGGCCATTTAGAACAGAGATGAGGAGGAATTTCTTCACTCAGAGAGCGGTGAATCTGTGGAATTCTCTACCCCAGAGGGCTGTGGAGGCTCAGTCATTGAGTATGTTCAAGACAGAGATCAATAGATTTCTAGCTATTAAGGATATCAAGGGATATGGGGATAGCGAGGGAAAATAGCATTGAGGTAGAAGATCAGCCATGATCTAGTGAAATGGTGGAGCAGGCTTGAGGGGCTGAATGGCCGTGGCGGCTAGCCAATTAAGAGTATTTAAAGGCCTATTAAAGACTAATGTCAGAGGTCAACTCGAATTTTCCAGTCACCCTCTGGGCTTTCACAAGGCATCAGGGACTAGGCCAGCTACCTGGAGAAGGCAGACTGAGGGGCCAGTGTTCCAGGCTGGCTTTGAAGCCCTGTCCGCCTGCCTGGTCAGTGCTGAAGCCGCAGACCACCCTGTGGAGGGACTCCCCCTCAATTTGGTGGCCTGGCTGCTGAAGACACTTTAAATTTAAAAGTTCAAAAAGTTGGAGAGAGGGTGCCTCAAAATAGAGGTGTCCTCTCTCTTACCTGAACTGCAAGCTGCTGCTTCTTCAGTGCTGGAGGGCCTCCTATTGGCCCTCCATCTTTGAGAACCTGCCTGCATTGTTAATTGGACAGTGAGCCTGCCCTCTGGCCACTAATTGGCCAAATCGGGAGAAACCACTACCGGTGACTTTTCCCTACACAGTGCAGGATTGTGACCCCCATTTGATCCCAACATCGGAATCCTGACCCAAAGGGCAAAATCCTACCAACTGCTTTAGTAGCTTAAATGTAAAATGGACAAATAAGAAACAACTGAGAAAGTGAAGTATGAATGTATTAAAAACAGAAAATGCTGGAAACACTCAGCAGGTCTGGCAGCATCTGTAGAGAGGGAAACAGAGTTAATGCTTCAGGTCTGTGACGTTTCATCAGAACTGGAAAAGTTAGAAATGTAGCAGGTTTTAAGCAAGTACAGAGGCAGGGACAGTGAGCATTGGTGGGGGGTGGGGTGAAGAACAACAGGGAAAGTCTGTAATAGTAGAGAAGGTGGTGGAATAGTGGTAGTGTCAGTGGCATAGTAATCCAAAGCCCAGGCTATTGCTCTGGGGACATTGGTTCGAATCCCACCATGGCAGATGGTGAAATTTGAATTCAATTAATAAATCTGGAATTAAAAGCTAGTCTAATGATGAAACATTGTCAATTGTTATAAGAACCCATCTGGTTCACTTAATGTCCTTAAGGGAAGGTAATCTGCTGTCTGGCCTACATGTGACTCCAGACCCACAGCAATGTGGTTGACTCTTAAAATGCCCTCTGAAATGGCCGAGCAAGCCACTCAGTTTGAGAGCAATTAGGGATGGGCAATAAATGCTGGCCTAACCAGCGCTGCCCACATGCCACAAAAAACAATTTTTTTTAAAAAGGCAGGAGAGATCAAATGATAAAAAGGATGATGGTGTAAGATAAAAGGAGATGGGACAAGTAAAGAAACAAAAGTTGAGTCCAGAGGAGGTGTAAATGGCAACAGCAGAATCATCACCAACAGCTGCTGTCTGAAAAATTGGAACATTAGTTAGGATCTGAAATTGTTGAACTCAACGTTGAATCCAGAAGATTGTAAAGTGCCTAATTGAAAGATGAGGTGGTGTTCCTCGAGCTTCCATTGAACTTCATTAGAACAGTGTAGGAGGTTGAGGAGAGAAAGATCAGAGTGGGAGTGGGCCAGAGAATTAAAATGACAAGTGATCAGAAATTCAGGGTCATGCTTGCAGACTGAACGAAGGTGTTCCGCAAAGCAATCACCAAATCTGCATTTGGTCTCCTCAATTTACAGCAGACTGCATTGTGAGCAATTCACTAAATTGAAAGTAAATCACTGTTTTACCTGGAAGGAGGGTTTTGGGGCCATGGATAGTAGGAAGGGAGGAAGTAAAAGGGCAGGTGTTGCATGCTAAGGTGGCATGGGACAGGGAGGGCTGTTGGGAGTGATTGAAGAGTGGACCAGAGTACCACGGAGGCGACGGCACCTTTGGAAGGCTAAAAATGCAGGGGAAGATGTGTTTCATGGCAGCATCATGCTGGAGCTGTTGGAAATGACGGAGGATGATCTGTTGAATGTGAAGGTTGGTGGGGTGGAAGGTGAGGACAAGGGGAACTCTATCATTGTTCTGGGAGAAATGGGGAAGGGGTGAGAGCAGAAGTGTAGAAAATGGGACAGACATTGTTGAGAGCCCTGCCAACCACAGTGCGGGGGTAGTCCTGGCTGGGCCTCCATTCAAGGAAGAAGCAGAGGGCCCCCAGGTCATCCCAGTGATGGATGCAAGTGCAGAGGGATTGGACGTCCACTTCTTCCTTGAACGGAGGCCCAACCTGTCCCTATCCACCAGCACTCTCCACTGCCAGGCTGAACTTGTTCTCACATTGAACAACCCGGTATCGCCACTTCTGTGGGACGCCCCCAAATCTAGTGTCAATTAGGCACTTAAGTAGACAGCAGCGGGCCTTCTACGGGATCAAAGACCCTGGTGATGGAAGTCCCATCCTTGGAGAGATGCCACCAATCAGAGGCCAGCAGCTCTTTCACTGATCAGCGCCACTGCAGAGGCAGGGGCTGCTGCTAGTGCAGCACCTACCCGACGCCCAGCAGTGGTGCTGGACCCAGACCACAGGTAGGTCAGAACAGGAGGGGTCTTGGTGGGGTGGGGATCATGGGGGAGGTGGTTGTAGGGGGATCGGTAGCAAGGGTAGGAGGATGGCTCTCTGCTGACCGCCCCTTCCCGAGGCCGGGAAGTGTGCACTAGGCATACCTAAAAATGAGGTGCCCATCTGGTGAAGCTACAATGCTGGACTACATGCATGCTAAACAGTGGAAGGAACATGCTATAGACAGAGCTAAGCGATCCCACAACCAACAGATCAGGTGTCGGCAATGTGTTGGACAACAATGACCACAGTAAAAGAATTTAGAGTTTGTGAGAAATTTCCCAATGGCTTCTTCTTCCAGACCAGTTCATTTTTTAAAAAGATTGCAGCTGTCAGTTTCACAGCTGACAAGTGCTTAGAGTGGGAACAGCGCTTCCAATTTGGACAAGTTCAGGCTTTTCCGGTGGGTCCTGATTTTTTGAACTTGTCTGAATTGGAAGCTGCTGTTCCTGCTCCAAGCACCTGTCAGCTGTGAAACTGACGGCTGCGATTATTTTCAAAAATTAACCAATTACAAAGTTGCTCTACTGAGAGTTCCCACGCTCTGCAACTGTCAAAGAGAGAGAAAGAGGAGGACAGAGAGAGGAGGGACAGAGAGAGGCGAACAGAGAGAGAAAGGGAGGGAGGGAGGGACAGAGAGTAAAAGGGACAGGGAGTGAGTGAGAGAGGGACAGGGAGAGAAAGAGAGAGAGAGGCTCAGGGAGAGAGAGGAACAGAGAGAGAGGGATGGAAAGAGAGAGAGAGGGACAGAGCGCGAAAGAGGGATAGAGAGAGACACAGACAGAGACACAGAGAGAGGAGGAAGAGAGAGAGAGCAATCGAGATCATTCCTGACAGATGGTCATCTATCCAGAATCCTCCACTTTGCTACAAGTGTGCGGGCAAACATTGACTATTTGCGCAAGCAACAAAATGTCAGATGTCTCACTAAATTAGTGTCCAACATAGTGAAGAGAAAGTAAGTCAATACATTCGTCTTCTCATTTAAAATGCCCATTTGTTATTGTTTTGATTGTTTCAACTGAGGCAGGAGGAGTGCACTGTCTTTTCCAGTTCCAATTCTCCACAGGTCACAACATATATTTAAATGTTTACCCAGTTCCTGTTATGGTCAATCATATGCTCTACTCTTTATCCCCAAATAAAATACACCAACCAGGTTTCTTCAATAAGCAACAAAATTATCAGTTTATTATAAAACAAGACTAATCCAGTAATGAAGCAAAGAATTACACACAGATTGAAATATGAAAGTTCCCTTTTTACCTTAGCCCCTCACACAAACACACACCAAAAAACAGAGATTCTCTGCAGAACTCTTTTACAAAAAAAAGAATACGTTCACCAAATACTTGTTAATTCTTGAAGAAAACAGATGAGCTATGTTGTGTCCCAAAATGGCACATAGTCTGGCATCCAAGTACATGTAGACGTGTCACTGGGATCTTTTTTGGAGCAGTTCTTTTCAGGCAGCATCGAGAATTAATCTGGCAAGCTTTCCAGGAGTTCCTCAGGAGAAACGTGGAAGCATTTCACAGAGACAAGAGGAAGGAGGCAAGCTGGGTGTTTCTCTCTTGGCAAGTTGATCTTCAATTGCTTTCAAACACAGCCCACACCCCAACTGAACCAAAACAATATCTCAGAAGCGAAAGAAAACAACAAGTTAGAACCTCCTGACCCTCATAAATCATGACATATACCTTCTCTGTAAACATCTCCACCAAGTCACCAAGGTTTCTGTTGTTTATTGAGTTTACGGCGTGTGACTTCTAGTAAAGGTTGTTTTTAACAAGACCTCAAGTGTCCTTCCGGCAACCTCTTTTAAAAAAACAAAGTCCAACATCTATGAAATTACTTCAGTTCTCCAATGAATCCATCACCACAGTTCTAACAGACAAATCCTCAAAAACAATAGTAAAAAAAAATAGAAGCACCTTCATCACACCTCCATCCTTGGAGGAATGCAATGCATTTTTTAATATGTTTCATGACAAAGTATGGAAAAACAGATGATGAAAAAATATTCAAACACATTTACACACTTATTCTCATTCATTCTTTATCTGTAGCTAATACAGTTGTGCTTTGTACCATTTTTGCACTCAGATAACTCCAAACAGGTTTAAATCATAGACAAAACATCCACAATTACATTATGTTATCCTGCAATGTAGATAATCTTTAAGTGTTAAGATTGCAATAGTAAACTCCATCTAAATAGTCTGGCATTCTGGTTTTTGAATTTTTCCGCAAAGCCTAGGGGGTTATGATCAGTATATACCTGTGTCTCTCTGTAGTTTGGCGGGCATAGACTTCAAGATGTTTAAGAGCTAGTAATAAGCCCAGGGTTTCTTTTCCCACTGTTGAGTATTTTTCTGTTGACTTAGCTTTTTGGAAAAGTTTCCCACTGGCCTTTCTATGCCCAATTCATCGCCATGTAACAGGCCTGCACCAACCCCAGGTCACGAGCATCAATTGCTACCTTGAAGGGCTTAGTCAAATTTGGGGCAGCCAACACTGGTTCATTAATTAAAATGGCTTTCAGTCTCTCAAAAAATGTTTGGCGCTCCCCTGACTACACTACCTTGGTTTTCTTTTTTTGTAGCGAATCTGTCAGTGAAGCAGCTATGGTACAAACTTGCAGTAGAAACCATACATCCCCAAAAATCTCATGATTTCTCACTTACTCTTAGGGGAGGGAACTCCACCAATGCTTGTACTTTTGCTGTTCTTGGCAACACTTGTCATGTCCCTACTATATGCCCGAAGTAGGGTACTCTTGCTTTTGCAAATTCACTTTTGGCAAGATTTATCACTAAATCAGCCAATTGTAATTTTCTAAACAGAGCTTTTAGTGGTTCCAAGTGGTCCTTCCAGTGTCACTGTAAAGCAGCACATCATTAAGGTAAACCATACAGTTAGGAACACTGGCTACCACTTGGTTTATTAGTCTCTGAAAAGTGGCTGGGGCACTTTTAGCCCAAATGGCATCACTCGGCATTGGAAAAGACCGTCTGGTGTGACAAAGGTCAATATTTCTTTAGCTTGGGGTGTCAAAGGAACCTGCCAGTATCCCTTTAACAAATTTATTTTTGTAAGAAACGTGGCACTGCCCACTCTGTCAATACAGTCTTCCGAGCGAAGAATTGGTAGGAGTCTGCCTTTGTTACTGCATTAACCTTTCTGTAGTCTATGCAGAATCTAGTTGAACGGTCTGGTTTAGGCCCTAACACCACTGGGGAACTCCAGCTGCTTTGGCTGGGCTCAAGGAGGTGGTTTTCCAGCATGTATTGGATTTCTGCTTTCAACTGGGCCTGTTTCTCTGAATTTAAGCGATAAGGATGCTGTTTTATAGGAAAGTATGCCTCTACATCCACATCATGTATAGTTGTTCATCCTGGTTTGTCCCTACAGACCCCTTTACATGCTGTGAGTAGCCTTGTTAGGTCTTCTCGTTGTTCTGCATCTAAACAGGAAAGCATATTGTCTAATCTCCCTGACAATTCAGTATTAGCTAACTGGATAGTAGGAGGTTCAATTTGAGAATTGTCTTGGCCTCCTTCTGCATCATTCTCACTATCCCTTTCATCCTTCAATGTCCCTACTACTTGACATACCTGTGCTTGCTTCTCCTCCTCCCAGCAATGATATTGTTTCAACATATTGATATGACACAGCCGATTCGTTTCTGTCGATCTGGGGTGTGAATCAAATAACTTACCAATTCTTTTGACCACTTTATATGGACCACTGAACTGTGCTTTCAGCAGTTCACCCTGTAAAGGCAGTAATATTAAAATCTCATCCCCTGGTTGAAATGTTCAGGTCTTGGCTTGTTGGTCTGCCCATTTCTTCATGGTCGTTTGGGAGGCTTTCAGGCTTTCATGAGAGGTATAGACAGGGTGGATAGCAAGAAGCTTTTTCCCAGAGTGGGGGATTCAATTACTAGGGGTCATGAGTTCAAAGTGAGAGGGGAAAAGTTTAGGGGGGATATGCGTGGAAAGTTCTTTACGCAGAGGG
This sequence comes from Heterodontus francisci, assembly GCF_036365525.1. Lineage (NCBI taxonomy): Eukaryota > Metazoa > Chordata > Chondrichthyes > Heterodontiformes > Heterodontidae > Heterodontus > Heterodontus francisci. The sequence goes on along the minus strand of NC_090374.1, from coordinate 129,738,179 downwards.
TGGTGGGTGCCTGGAACGCGTTGCCAGCGGAGGTGGTAGACGCGGGCACAATAGAGTCTTTTAAGATGTATCTAGACAGATACATGAATGGGCAGGAAGCAAAGAGATACAGACCCTTAGAAAATAGGCGACATGTTTAGATAGAGGATCTGGATTGGCGCAGGCTTGGAGGGCCGAAGGGCCTGTTCCTGTGCTGTAATTTTCTTTGTTCTTTGTTTGTTCTTTGTTCCTGAGCCACTCTGAAGGCTCTCGTGAGCCACTCCCAGAACACGGATACATCATCTGGACCCTGACAATATCCTGACACTAGTGCTGAAGACTTGTGTTCCAGAACTAGCCAAACCCCTAACTAAGCTGTTCCAGTGCAGCTACAACACTGGCATCTATCCAACAATGTGGAAAATTGCCCAGGTATGTCCTGTCCATGAAAAGCGGGACTAATCCAATCTAGCCAATTACTGCCCACGAGTCTACTCTCAACCATCAGTAACTTAATGCAAGATCTCATCAAAAGTGCCATCACTTACTCAGCAACAACCTGCTCACCGATGCTCAGTTTGGGTTCTGCCAGACGACTCAGCTTCAGACCTCATTGCAGCCTTGGTCCAAACATGGACATAAAAGTTGAATGCCAGAGATGAGGTCAGAGTGACAGCCCTTGACATTAAGGCAGCATTTGACTGAGTGTGGTCTCAAGGTGCCCTAGAAAACCTGGAGTTAATGGGAATCAGGGGAAAACTCTACTGGCTGGCGATATACCAGCACAAAGGAAGATGGTTGCGGTTGTTGGAGGTCAATTATCTCAGTCCCAGGACATCACTGCAGCAGCTCCTCAGGGTAATGTTCAAGGCCCAATCACCTTTAGCTGCTTCTTCAATGACCTTCCTTCCATCATAGGCTCAGTTATGGGAATGCTGGCTGATGATTGCACCTTGCTAATGATTGCACAGTCTTCAGTACCATTCGCAACTCCTCAGATAATTAAGAAGTCTGTGCCCGCATTCAGCATGACCTGGAAAACATTCAGGCTTGGATAAGTGGCAAGTAACATTCATGCCACACAAGTGCCAGGCAATGACCATCTCTAACAAGAGAAAATCTAACCATCCCCCTTGACATTCAATGCCATTGCCGTAACTGAATCCACAATCAACATCCTGGGAATTACCATTGACCAGAAACTTAACTGGACCAGCACATAAATATGTGACTACAAGAGCAGGTCAGAGGCTAAGAATTCTGCAGTGACTAATCCATCTTCTGACTCTTCAAAGCCTGTCCACCATCTGCAAGTCAGGAATGTGATGGAATACTCTCCACTGGCCTGGATGAGTTCAGCTACAACAACACTCAAGAAGCTCCACACCATCCGGGACAAAGCAGCCTACTTGATTGACACCCCATCCACCACCTTAAACATCCACTCCCTCCCACACGAATGCACAATGGCAGCAGTGTGTGCCATCTACAAGATGCACTGCAGCAACTCGCCAAGACTCCTTCAACAGCACCTTCTAAACCCGCAACCTCTACCACCTAGAAGCACAAAGGCCCATGGGAACACCACCACCCACAAGTTCCCCTCCAAGTCACACACCATCGTGACTTGGAACTATATCGCCGTTCCTTCACCGTCGCTGGATCAAAATCCTGGAACTCCTTACCTAACAGCACTGTGGGTTTACCTACACCAGATGGACTGCAGCAGTTCAAGAAGGCAGCTCACCACCACCTTCTCAAGGGCAATTAGGGATGGGCAATAAATGCTGGCCTTGCTAGTGACGCCCGCTTCCTATAAATGATTTCAAGAAAAAGCAGAGAAGTTACTTTAAACTTGTATAGAGCCTTGGTTAGACCACACTTGAAGTACAATTCTAGGATCCATATTATAGAAACGATATAGAGGTACAGGAAAAGGTGCAAAGTATTTACTAGAATGATACCAGAAGTGAGAGGTTATACTTATCAGGAAAGATTGAACAGATTGGAGCTCATTTTTCTAGAATTATTAGAAGTCTTTAAGATTATGAAAGGGTGTGATAGGGTAGACAGAGAGAAGATATTTCTACTTACAGGAAGACCAGAACTAAATATAAGATAGTTAGTAATAAATCCAATAAGGAATTCAAAGAAACTTCTTTGCTGAGAGAGAATATAGAATTTGCTACTACATGGAGTGGTTGAGGCAATTAGTATAGATGCATTCAAGGGGAAGCTAGATAAACATATGAGGGAGAATGGAATAGAAGGATATGTCGCTGGGTTAGATGAGGAGGGTTGGGAGGAGGCTCGCATGGAGCATAAACAGCAGATAGAATGTTGGGCTGAATAGCCTGTTTCTGTGTTGTAAATACTGTATGATACTTTGTTATTGCATGCAAAGGGTTTATGAGGGAAGCAGTTTTAATTTCCTTTGCAGCAAGCACCAAAGGACCAGATTTGCCAAATCTGTGCATCTGACACAGAGCCTTGCCTGTCAGATACACCTATTGGAAAATCACCAGCACATGTCCCATGATTTTCTGCCGATTCATTTGTAATTGAAGAAAAATTATGGGAAGCTGTCTGCAAATTCCCAATATGTGCTCCCAGCAGTCAAATCCCCGTGCTGTGATCATGCCTGTCGAAATTCAACACTTTAGTGCAGCAAGGACTAAATGGGGACAAGCAACACTAAACACATAATCTTGGGCCTTTAAATCAGCAAATCTATAATAAGCAATCCCAGAGATGCATTTGTGCTGTTCAACTAATAGAATTCAGACAGAAATAGAAGATCTTTGACCAAATGATGATTCCCAGTTGTCGTCAATGTTACTTCTGAGTGTGTCGTAATCAGTATACCAAAAACACGCAGCTGGATCATGAAGCTGTCAGAAACATGCTTTGATATTAGCCAGTCTATTTTGTTCTTGATTTCATCAGGATTTCTCATTCATAGAATTCCATCCATTGATGCTGGTGAATTACAAAGGAAAATGTGTGCAGTAACCATCTGTTTCATCAGATATTTTCCTCGCCTTTAGGGACAAGGGGGTCGTCATGAGATTACCTGCAGTAGGAAAGTAAAAGATTTGTCTTAAATCCTTAGGATGGCTCAGGTCTATTGGTGAAATTGTTTTCACTTCTTGAATTTTAGTACTCTTGTATTGGATCAATTTTGCTATACATCCTAATACCTAACACCTTTTCCTGCACGACTCCACTTGTAACTGGTCTTCAAGTGGAGTCATTCTAATTAACACAGCCCCTGTCAATTCCTTATCCCACCCAAGGTCTGTTGTCATTCTCACAGGCCACAGGAAAAGAACAGGCTGAAACAATGGGTCTACTGGGCAATCCTGTTTGTGGATTTTCGCCAGGAGGTAGAAGCTGGCTGTGCGGGTTTGGGTGTGATGAGGTTTGGAGGCCATGGAGGGAAGATCTCCAGAGGAGTGGTGGTCCTGGAGTCCTGGAAATTGATGGCTTCATGATCAGTGGTGGTGGCAAGGTCGAATGGGAGGTAAGAGGAGGTGTCAGCAGGTTCAATAACAATGGTAGGGTTGGACCTGAGAGAATAGAGTGCTGCAAGTTCAGAGGGAGGTAGATGAGAGTGAGTGAGCAGAGCAGAAAAATTGAGATAGCAAATGTCATACCAGCAGATCCCAATGAAAAGATCTAGAGGTGGTAAGAGGCCAGAGGGAGCGGTCCAGGTGAAATGAGAATTCTAAAGAAAGGGTCCACCGTGCAGGAGGAAGATCCCTGGCCAAAGAAGTGGGTGTGGAGGTGAAGGCGAGGGAAGAAGAGCTCACCATGACAAGTTCGAAATTCATTATGGTTGGGCAGTGAGGCAGGATGTGGTGCTGAGGAGATAAAGCTGAGGGCTTAGCTGAGGATAGATCATTCAGCGTCACAGAAGGGAAGGTCAGATCCTATAATTTCCCAGTTCTGACTTGTTTCCCTTTTTCAATATTGGTACAAAATTTGCCTCCCCTAGTCATTAGGAACAATCTCTGATGATAACAAACTCTTGAAAATATTGTTACGACTGACCGCTCCTGTCAAAGCCCCCAATCAAAATATATGATTCTGATTGTGGTGGGACCAATGCACTGTTAATTCAATCCCGTCATTCCACAGATTGGCTAACATATCATTTAAAAACTTTCCAAATTAAAAAAGACCCAGCCAAATTGTACCATCTATTAACCCTCTATGAGGCTAACAAAACCAGGTGTCTTTAAGTCAACAAATTAACTCTTTAATTAGAAGAACTAAATTCTTAAACACTATGAAGATATCAACAACATTTAAAATAGAAAAAATTAGAGTCCTTGCAAATTTACAGCCCGATGTTGCTCAAAGTCCTCACAGGATGTTGCTTTCCTTCTCCAGCGAATTTCAACAGTTAACGACTTGTAAACACTTCCAATGGAATCAATCTGACTTTCGAGTTTTTGAGGGATAAAAGATTGTCACAGTCTAACATCCCTTCAATTTAAATTACTAGAGATCTCTGTGTTGGCTTGATGTTTTTAGAATTTTGAGAGATAATAATTAAACAGACTAGTATCCTCTTCCTTCAGTTTAAATGGTTGAGAGCTCTTTTTCAGGTGTGCTCATCACAGCTGTGTCCTCTGTGTCTGTTGGAACAAACTGTCTCACTAAAAGCCTGTTCAAACTGAATTGAAACAAATGTATCGCATCAGGCTCACTCCCAGTGGCTGTTTCCATGGTATCGAGAATTCACCCTTTGAATCGCAGTCTCCAAATGGCTGTTTCTAAGGCAACAAAAATGCACCTTCCTATAACCCCTGAGGCTTGCCCACTCTTAAAGCAATACTGATCCCTTGCAAGCCTTAAAGGCAAACCGCATATTCCGAAAAAAAAACTACAGGACCATGACAATATGAGCAAGGGGCTCACGTAGCACAGTTCCCATGTTTTTAAACAACCTCGGTTAAATGCCATCTGGACCAGGTGTCTGATCTGATTTATGATTTCAGAAGTGACATTAGGGAAACACCTATACACACAAAGGGCTTAAATTTGTGGAGCTGACACGGGTCCCAACGCTGGGCTGAAAAGGAACCCTGCCTCAGCCCTTTGGAGCAACCCCCCACCCCGGCCCAATTTAATAGTGCTCAGGCACTTAGCTATCCGGTGCTGGGGTCCCTGTCCCTTTAAGGACAGGAATCCCGCCTCCAAAAGCTGCCAGCCAATCAGAAGGCGACAGGTCAGTTGTGTCAACAGCGCCTCCGCAAGCAGTGGGCACTGCTGATAGTACACCAGCTCTGAGACCAGGCCCATCGCTGGAGCTCAGATCCCAGACAAGTGTGGCGGGGTCACCGGGCCAGTCTGACAGCCGCCAGTGAAGGGGGAGGGCGGGTGGTCGGTGAAGGCAGGGACGGGTGGGGTGTTTGTGAAATAGCTGCCTTTGCTGCCACGGGCCCCCCATGGGTCACAGATTGCCCACGGAGGAGGCCCTCGGCACCCCAAGCCCACAAGGAGGTCACCTTGTTTTACTGGTCAGTTTCCCCACATGGTGGAAGCGCCCCCCCACTCCCCACCATGGCTGGTGTAATTCCAGCAGTGGCAGGAAGAGCCCCTTAAGTGGCTATTAATCGGCCACTTAAAGGCCTCAATTTGACCTCTGGGTGGGAATACCATCTTTGGCCTTTCTCACCCCTGACTTGATCGTGGAGTGACGGGCATTCCACCACCTTCCTGCCATCACTATTTTATGGGCCTCACTGCCTCCTATTCCGTCTCCCAGGGGCCCATAAAATTCCACCCAAAATATGGTCGAAATTTGGCATGGTCTTCTGTAAATGACAATTGATACTAAATCATTTAAAATTTGAGTTTGATGGATTTTTGTTAACCAAAAGTATTAAGAGATATGGGGCAACCACAGGTATATGGAGTTCGGATCAGGTTCCTTCTATTTATGAAGTACATTGAAATGTTGTTGTCATAAGACTAAAAAAAAACAAAAGACTCAAAGTTTAAGAAATCGAAAAGGATTCCCAGCTGGTTTAAAAGTATGTCAAATAAAGAGAAAGACAGGACTGTTACTATGTTTTGCCCCTAAATTCTGCCTGAGGGCTGTAGGCATCTGTGAACAAAAGTGGCATGCACGAAAATTATTGTAATGTCATGCTAGGCCCCCACCTGCCAAGAACAAAGCACATTAATTTTGTCATGAACATTGATTTTAAACTGTTACTGGAGTTAAGAAAGGACTTGTTCAGCTGTGGCTGGAAAAGACATTTGCAAATTAACAGACAGTGTTTGGAAGGACAAAGCAGCCATTCTCCGATATTCAACCCTCAATGGACTTTTGATCACCAGATGTTGAAGGTGGGGGAGCTCGCATTCCAGGTTGACTGCTAAGATGGCCGAATACACAAACGAGCATGGTCAAACCAGCTAGTCACATGACTAACCTGCTGGGCAACCTGAGTTTTTGAATTTGTACAAACAGTTTGGGCAGAAAGCTGCTTGCTCCTGGACTGAGAAGATCTCTCTCCTATTAGCCCCCATCTCTTTCTCACAAGCCTCTGAATCCACTGAAGACACATGAACCCCAAGAGAGAAAAGTCTCCTGCAGCGAACAAGGTTTAAGAAGAATACTGGGCCCCAACAAAAAGTAAGGTCTCCACAGTGCGCTCGAAGAACCGTAACAACAACTCTTCAGATATTGTCTCAAACCTTTCCACTTTATTTTTTTTCTGTTGTTTTCTGTCTCTATTTGCATGTGTGTACCATGTATGCACGATAGCGTGGGGCACGGCGTGTATCCATAGGCATTAACCGAATTAGAGTTTGTTTAAATTTAATCAATTTCAACTTTTCTTCTTTAAACCTAAGAAAGTCTGCTTGTGCTGGTTTCTTTGCCTTATAATTGGAAAGCGGTGAACAAGGATTCACTAAGGAGGAGCTAAAAACATAACATGTTTAAAATTAAACCCTGTTACAGTGAGACCAGGTGAAGGCTGAAAGGGAACCCTAGACTTCTTTCTCACCTGCTCGTAACAGTAACAACAATATTGTTTTGTTTAGAAACACATCAAATGATGTGCTGATACAAATCATCATTAATTGTTCATTGCAATTCAAAACATTAAAGTTCTCTGATTTGCCCTTACCATGAAATCTGGTGAGAATAATAATCCACATTCAGAAACACTGTGGAGGTTTGAAAAACAATGTCAAGATGGGTGCACATTCAACCATTGAGGTTACTATACCAACATGTTTTGGAATTTCAAACAGAGTATTTAGAGTGATCTGCAGTGTAATGTTGGGAGGAGCCTAAAATCTATATCTTATCAGGCTTGCTGAAACAACACCTGTTCTGTGTTCACAGTTATGGCTACAGCACTAGTGTCAATTATAGCACAATTAATGTGCAGAGACACACTGAATAATGCCCATTGAAGAACAAAGATCTCAAAGCTACTTAGAGCCAAGAAATGCACTACAATAATTTTACACATCTATGCACATCAATAGGGAGTGCCAGATACTGATTCACTCTGTGGAGGAAAGGACCCAGACTAAATGTATCACTTGAAAAATAATGTCACTTGACAACACTTTCATTTTCTAACCTGTGGTTAGACAAAAAGCAGGCTGACAGCTGTATGTATGTATGTATCTATGTATTGTAACAGAATGGAAAATTGGTAGCCTGTTTCCAGGTTTTAAGCTCAGCTTGTGTTCACTTACACTCTAAATGGAATGTGGCCATATGAATACCATAAATTCTCAACTTCTGACCTGCTAGCAACACAATTCTTAAGTGACAGTTCAGCCTCTGGTTGAACGTTTATGATGTTAAACATGGTTTCCTCCTTCTCTGGCACAATACTAGCAGTTTTTTTATCGTTCATGGGATGTGGTCAGGCTAGCGTTTATTGTCCATCCCTAATTGCACTTGAGAAGGGGTTGGTGAGCTTCCTCCCTGAATTGTTGCAGTCCATGTGGTGCAGGTACACCCACAGTGCTGTTAGGGAGGGAGTTCCAGGATTTTGACCCAGTGACAATGAAGGAACGGCGATATAGTTCCAAGTCAGGATAGTATGTGATTTGGAGGGAACTTGCAGGTGGTGGTGTTTCCATATGTCTGCTGCCCTTGTTCTTCTAGACAGTACATCTTGCAGATTTGGAAGGTGCTGTCAAAGGATCCTTGGTGAGTTGTTGCAGTACATCTTGTAGACACAGAGGTAGCAGCTTGTAAATGAGTGTAGCTCGAGACAGAGTGTGAGCTGGGGAATGCAGTGCAGTGAGGGAACTGGTGCTGATGTGGCCTTTTACAAAAAAGGAGTGGTCTGAGAAAGGGAGCCGGAGATCAGTAGTGAGATGTGAGAGCTGAAGCCCGGAAGCATTAATTAGGCGAGCAGGCAGGGTGAGTGGCAGGGGCAGTAGTTAAACTGGTACTGGGGAGATACAAGTATTGCATTACCTTTATAGCTGGACTAGAATTAGAATTAGAATTAGAACATTACAGCACAGTACAGGCCCTTCGGCCCTCAATGTTGCGCCGACCTGTGAAACCATCTGACCTACACTATTCCATTTTCATCCATATGTCTATCCAATGACCACTTAAATGCCCTTAAAGTTGGCGAGTCTACTACTGTTGCAGGCAGGGCGTTCCACGCCCCTCTGACATCTGTCCTATATCTATCACCCCTCAACTTAAAGCTATGTCCCCTCGTGTTTGCCATCACCATCCGAGGAAAAAGACTCTCACTATCCACCCTATCTAACCCTCTGATTATCTTATATGTCTCTATTAAGTCACCTCTCCTCCTCCTTCTCTCCAACGAAAACAACCTCAAGTCCCTCAGCCTTTCCTCGTAAGACCTTCCCTCCATACCAGGCAACATCCTAGTAAATCTCCTCTGCACCCTTTCCAAAGCTAGTGATAGGAAGGGACAGAGTGTACAAACATAAGAGTGCACCAGCAAATAAGGTAAGAATAGGCAAAAATCGTAAAAAACCCCAGAATTAATCACTCTTTATCTGAATGCTCACAGCATTCCTAAGAAGATGGATGAATTGATAGTACAAATAGAAATAAATGAGTATGATATAATAGCCATTACAGAGACATGGTTGCAAGGTGACCAAGGCTGGGACCGGAATATTCAAGGGTATGTGATATTTTGGAAGGATATGAGGAAAGGAAAAGGTGGTGGGATAGCTCTGTTAATAAAGGATGAGATCAGTACAATAGTGAGAAATGATCTTGGTTCAGAAGATCAAGATGTAGAATCAGTGGAAGTGGCTGCAGAGATAATGGATGCATTGGTTGTAAACTTCTGAGATTCCCTAGATTCTGGAAAAGTCCCAGTGGATTGGAAAACCACAAAGGTAACACCTCTATTCAAGAAAGGAGGGGAACAGAATGCAGGAAACTATAGGTCAGTTAGCCTATCATCTGTCATTGGGAAAAAATGCTAAAAACTATTATTAAAGAGGTAGTAGCAGGACATTTAGAAAATCATAATACAATCAGGCAGAGTCAACATGGTTTTATAAAAGGGAAATGGTGTTTGACAAATTTATTAGAGTTCTTTGAGGATGGAACAAGCAGGGTGGATAAAGGAGAACCAGTAGATGTAGTGTACTTGGATTTCCAAAAGGCATCAAAAAGGTGCCACACAAAGGTTACTGCACAAGGTAAGAGCTCATGGTGTTGGGGGTGATATAGTAGCATGGATAGAGGACTGGCTAACTAACAGGAAACGGAGGGGGAATTTTATGGGGCCCGCAAGAGCGGCATTCATGGAAGGTAGGGTGATTTAACAAGGTGGGAGTCAAAATTTATTTTTCCCAATGGTGGGTTGAGAATTGGAGATTAAGTCAACGGCTTTTTTGTGGCGGGTCGGTCTTCGCACTGTCCCATGGTGGATCCCAGCTTTAAGTACATTTGCATGCATTGAACACTCATTAGCTTATAATTAATTGCAAGTAAGTCCTACCTTCCAGATTAACTGAGGGATGTACGGGAATCTCACGGCACCCACGCCACAATCGTTTAAAGGTGATGTTCACCAGTCATGTTTGTGTTGTTGAGCCTGAGGTCAGCAGTTTAGTTTGTTGAACTCAGTGGCACAAGAGAGGGCAACAGGAGAATGGCAGTTCGGCTGGAGGCTCGGGAATGGTAAGGGCGAAACAAGGGGTGGGGCGGGAGGAGGTCAGGTGAACGGAGGAGTGGCAGAGGAATCCAAGGGAGGACAGAAGAAGGGGTCAGGTGAACGGAGGAGCAGCAGAGGGATACAAGGGAGGACAGAGGGAGGGATTGGGTGAACGGAGGAGTGAAGTAGGAAGGGCCTGGCATCTGGGTATGGCGTTGGATGGGGGGGGGGGGCGGGTGTTCAGTCAGTCAAGGTAAGGGAAATGAGGGGCCTAAATGAAGGGGTCAGTCCACATTGGGATCCTGTAGGTCAAACTCATGGTACTGGCTGGCAGAGGGAGTGATCACAGTCATGGGGGGAGTTTGATTCGGTGGGGGACGGGTGGTGCTGCTGGTCCTGTCTGAGGTTGGGGTAATCAAAGGTCTCATAGGGCGGGTCAGGGGATAAAAACATGTACTCTAAGGAGATCGCAGGGAGGGTCGAGGATCAGAAGGGGCATGTTAACAGGGATGGGTGTAGGCTCGGGGGGAGAGAGGGCAAGTCTAATTGGACAGTGACAGCGTCTAGGGTTTGGTTGAAGGGTTAAAGAGGGAAGGCGCAAGATGATGTTGGGAGGGTCAAGGGTGATGGGAACAAGTGTGAGGGTGACAGGAGGAGGGTGGAGGTTTATGGCCTCAAGCTGGAAGCTCACACATACCATATTCTCACAGTATCTGAAGACGCATGTGGGGCTGCAAGGATTGCAGATCAAATTGGGAGGAGGCCAGTGTGGGGAGGGTGGAGTTGTGTGTGTGGACAATGGGAGGAGTTTAGCAACTCACTGCTCAACAATTCTATGGATGAAAGCAATGGACAAGGATATTTTCATTTCCCTGTCTTCCTTATGAACACAGTTATATTGTTGGAATAATCTGGTTCTCATATACCCGATTCTCGTGGAACCTTGGGAGCAGGTGGAGAGGATGCTGCTATGGAGGGCTCCTGCTGCTCAGCAATGGAGTCGGCAGTGCCAGCAGCAGGCAGCACGATAGTGTGCAAGTGGGAGGTCAAGCTGAGCCTACAGGTGCAGCCATGTCCCACAGGCTGTCAAGGACAAAACTGGACAGTAACATGGACATTCATTGAAATTTGATCGCTGAAACTCTACATCATGACTTCCACATTAAATGCAATGTCCATACCTCCTCTGTAAACTTCAAAGTGTGCCAACTATGAAGCATTCCATTATATTTAGCTCTCCCACTAAGTTAGTCCAAACAAAATGATTTAAAACAGATATACTGTGAAAAATTTACATTTGACAGATACAGTTGAAGGACATCCGTGCCACCTTTGTGCTCTCAATAATTTATATTTACGCTTATGATTACTACATTTTGGGGGTGAGGGACAAGAACTGCTGCTTAGGGGAAAAAAAAGACACTTGACGAAGGATATGGAGCTGGCCAGGAACGTTGTGACCATGATGCAGAATGTCCCTGTTTGTGCAGGGGGCTGTTTATAGCCTAGATGTACCTTCTGCATTGTTAAATGACAATGGCTTTCACCAATGAAAAACTTCCTCCAATGCACTATTGTATGTTTCTCCCATGCCTGCCGCCAGCCAGTCATATTTTAATTTTGATCGTCTGGGGACCAGCTCCCGACACAGAAGTGGAAGTGCCGTCCACTTCCACTTCCGCCATCATTAACGACGTGCTACTAATAAAATACCGCCCCGACAGTCGGGATAAATGGGGCATTTTCAGGATGGCAAACTGTAACTGGCAGAGTGCCACAGGAATCAGTGCTGGGGCCTCAACTATTTACAATCTATATTAATGACTTGGATGAAGGAACTGAATGTATTGTCGCTAAAATTGCTGACGATATGAAGATAGGTGGGAAAGCAAGAAGCAGAATATTATTTAAATGGAGGGAGACTGCAGAATGCTGCAGTACAGAGGGGTCTGCGTATCCTTGTGCATGAATCACAAAAAGTCAGCATGCAGGTAGAGCAAGTAATTAAGAAGGCGAATTGCAAGGGGGTGGAGTATAAAATTATGGAAGTCGAGCTACAACTGTACAGGGCATTGGTGAGACTGCACCTAGAGTACTGTGTACAGTTTTGTCATCTTATTTAAGAAGGGACATTCTTGTATTAGAAGCAGTTCAGAGAAGGTTTACTGGACTGATTCCTGGGATGAGGAGTTTGTCTTATGAGGAAAATTTGAGCAGGTTGGACCTATACACATTGGAGATTAGAAGAATGAGAAGTGATCTTATTGAAACATATAAGATTCTGAGGGGGCTTGACAGGGTTGATGCTGAGAAGATGCTTCCCCTCGTGGGGGAATTTAGAACTAGGGGGCACAATTTCAAATTAAGGTGTCTCCCATTTAAGACGGAGATGAGAAGGAATTTCTTCTCTCAGAGGGTCATTAGTGTTTGAAATTCTCTTCCCCGGAGAGCAGTGGAGGCTGGGTCATTTAATATATTCAAGGCTGAGTTAGACAGAGTTTTGGTCTACTGGGAGTCAAGAGTCATGGGGGGCAGGCAGGAAAATGGACTTAAGGACACAATCAGATCATAGAGTCATAGTCATAGAGAGATACAGCATTGAAACAGGCCCATCGAGTCTGTGCCAACCAACAACCACCCATTTATACTAATCCTACATTAATCCCATGTTCCCTACCACATCCTCACCATTCTCCTACCACCTACCTACACTAGGGGCAATTTACAATGGCCAATTTACCTATCAACCTGCAAGTCTTTGGCTGTGGGAGGAAACCAGAGCACCTGGCAGAAACCCACGCAATCACAGGGAGAACTTGCAAACTCCACACAGGCAGTAGCCAGAACTGAACCCAGGTCGCTAGAGCTGTGAGGCTGCAGTGCTAACCACTGCGCCACTGTGCCACCCCAAATAGCCATGATCTTATTAAATGGCGGAGCAGGCTCGAGGGGCTGAATGACCTACTCCTGCTCCTAATTCTTATGTTCTTACATTCTTAGATGGGGCACACTGCTGCCTTGTGTGCTGGTGGTGGAGGGAGTGAATGTTTAACATGGTGGATGCAGTGCCAATCAAGCGGGCTCCTTTGTCCTGGATGGTGTTGTGCTTCTTGAATGCTGTTGAAGCTAAACACATCCAACTAAGTGGGAGTATTCCATCAAACTCCTGACTTATGCCATGTAGATGGTGGACAGCATTTAAGTATAAAAGATAAGTCACTGGTAGTGAGTTACAAGGCTGTTACTGAAGCCAGAAAATTTTATGATGTCATAAATATTTATCGATGCCATCAGAACTCTGATAGTATTATCACCTTAAACTCACTGCCGAACATTTGCTTTTTTTTTTATATGTTTGTACTTATATTATAAAGCCTAATATTTACTTTAATGGAACAAATTTCTTTGACACACTGGCCTGGAGTTACCATTGGGTTGTGCTGTTTTTCTCAGTGCAATTCACCTGAAATGGGCCTAACCAGCACAAAACAATTACAGAATTTAAGGCACAATTTTCATTCATGTAAATCCAGTTTCCACAATCTTTGTGCTGATTTAGAAAACATCGTGCTGGAAGCTGCCCCGCCCATAAAACTGGCCACGCCCCCAGGTTGAATTAATTACCATTGGCAGTTTCCGCTAATTGCACCCATTTGCGACCCTTCAAGAAGGGTCTTAAAATTAAGCCTTTTTTTAGAGCCAAAGGCACTACTCGGCACCTTTTAAAAGCTTTTGAATATTTCTTTTTAATTACCAAGAAACTGATTACTCGACGCCAATGTAACTCGTAAATGGTTCTGTATAGCTTTTTAAAGGCATTTTCAGTTATTTAGAATCAGATTCGTCATAGGTGGTGGACTAGACACTCTGATGAAAAATGCTTATTTTTTTGTGATAAACCCATTTCAGTTGTATTAATAACACTGCATCATGTTTCCTCAGTACATTGCTCTATGGCAGCGAGGCCTGGACAACGTATGTCAGCCAAGAGCGACGTCTCAATTCATTCCATCTTCGCTGTCTCCGGAGAATACTTGGCATCAGGTGGCAGGACCGTATCTCCAACACAGAAGTCCTCGAGGCGGCCAACATCCCCAGCTTATACACACTACTGAGTCAGCAGCGCTTGAGATGGCTTGGCCATGTGAGCCGCATGGAAGATGGCAGGATCCCCAAAGACACATTGTACAGCGAGCTCGCCACTGGTATCAGACCCATCGGCCGTCCATGTCTCCGCTTTAAAGATGTCTGCAAACGCGACATGAAATCCTGTGACATTGATCACAAGTCGTGGGAATCAGTTGCCAGCGTTTGCCAGAGCTGGCGGACAGCCATAAAGGCGGGACTAAAGTGTGGCGAGTCGAAGAGATTTAGCAGTTGGCAGGAAAAAAGACAGAGGCGCAAGGGGAGAGCCAACTGTGTAATAGCCCCAAAAATCAAATTTTTCTGCAGCACCTGTGAAAGAGCCTGTCACTCTAGAATTGGCCTTTATAGCCACTCCAGGCGCTGCTCCACACACCACTGACCACCTCCAGGCGCTTACCCATTGTCTCTCGAGATAAGGAGGCCAAAGAAAAAAAAAAATTAGTTCAAGGTGTATTTTTTAAAGCAATATTTTTTTGAAAAAAATACGATGTAAAATGATCACCAATTGCACCCAAATAGGAAACTTCTGTTTGGTGAAGGAGCAGAGTGGGAAGAGCCATGTGTTAATCTCACCACGATGATACCACATCCAATGTAATACATGCCATTGTATTGGCTGTTGGTTAACATAAGTTAGTCAAACCAATATCTCTATATTGGTTTTCAAGTACTAAAATTCAGTTTTCATCTTCTTACAGTTATTGACCAGTTGTACAGAGTGTGAAAGACTGCTGCAAGTTGTGACACACTCCTGGGGACCCTCTGTTGTAACTTATTAAGATAGTATCAGCTACCCAATTCTTCAGCAGTTCAGGCCAAAACCCAGGCCTGGATCTCAAGATGAGCCTGACTTACACTATCCGGCGAGCTGTCATTCAGTTTACTGGCCCCGCCACTTGATTCCCAAGCTGGGAAAAAGGAATCTTCCGCCCACGCCTATCCATGTCACCTCTCATGTTGTGGTACGGGGATTGGTGGCTGTGATTGGGGCAGGTGGAGGCTCTAACCTAAACAAGGTCCCGCGGAAATTTTGGGGGGATGCCGGTGCCCCAATTCAGCCCTTCTTGGTCTGCTCTTGGACTTGCGACAGGGTACATGACAAGGACCTCTGGTCTGGTCCCAATAAAAATGTGCTTATTGCAGCTGATATAACACCAGCTTCATGATGAAATGCTAACATTACAGCATTGCGGCCAATTTTCTCTCTTGCTTGTCATTGTTGTGCATGGTCTGTTTTTTGTACTGCGCACTCTCTTTAAGATTGCTGTGCAGAAGCATATGGGCAGATCTGAAAGGGAACGTTGGTTGTGCACGACCTGCTTTGTTGCACTGCCCAGTATGTTCCAGATAGCTGCACGGCCAGGCACCCGCACAGCTTAGAGGGAGCATTGATTGCTGCAGAATAGCCAAAATGATCCTATTCAGATCCCAATACCCCATTAAAATGAAAAATGACAGCTTGTTGCAGAAGAAGCTAAGCAGAAAAGTGAAAACATAAAGATTGATCACCAAGTTGCCTGTGAAGGATGCTTTTCAAGAGTCAGAGCACAACTAACTAAGGGTGTTTCTAGGTTAATTTCCATCTTTCAAGAATAAGGAGAATCTAATTAAGAAAATTCTAGTTAGAATAAATGTACATTGTTATATTTAATATAAAGGGCTGGTAATTAATATAGCAAGAGCATACTAGTCACGAGATATTGTATTAATGTTGGAGTGTCAAGTACAATAGATGTGGTAATTTTTGTGCAGAGGATCACAGCCAGTCAACCTTTAGAAACTTCATCTTCTGTGAGTAATGGGGATGGATTTGTGTTTTAACTCATCAGCTGCATTGTCACCCAGACCCATTCCTTTAAAATAGATGCTTTTGTTTCCTGAAAACTGAAGTAGTTATAGGTACCATTTTTGCTATTGTGTCCTTCAGCACAAAACACTGTACACCGCTAAATAAATATTCGTTCTCTAAGTTAAATGCAATCATCGACGTGTAATGAAAATTGTTTACATCATATGGCAAAGATTATTTGTTTACTTTTTTTAGGAAGTTTTTTTAATTTACAAGCGTAACAAAAGAAAAAGAAACCTATGGATACATGCCCAGTAGAGTAGGTAAAGGTAATTTTTTTACTCTATATTCTTACAAATAGGCTGTCACTGCTGCACAGAGGAGTGGAATATTAATCAGCATGGTATAGCTGCATTGTTTAAATGAAGAGTGGCACCTAGGCATTACATTACACCAAGCGTCTTCCTTTCCTTCAGAATCCACTATGAAAGATCTGCATTGCAGCAGATGAGATGGGGGCGAGGCAGAATAACTGGTCAGGAATTTCCTCAGAGCTCATCCTGTATAATTTTGCCTGAAGAGCAGCTGCAACAATTTGCATGCGTAAGTAGTTTCAGTCACACATCTGGTGAAGTTACAGTGAAGAAGCAGGACTTGTTATGAGGAAATTCCCGGCCATTATTTACATTGATAAAAAAATCCATTTGTCACAAAATGAAGCATGAACACATTGGCCCTGATATTATTGGGGAGGCAGAGAAGGTGTGGTGGAGACTGGGAGATGGCAAAGAACCTGGCAATGCTAAGGACTACCGTTCAAAATGCTGAGGACTACCGTTGGCTGTAAAGCGCTTTGTGCTTTCCTGAGGTTGTGTAAGGGGCTATATAAACACAAATGAACCAGCACAAGAATCACCACATCATGCAGCTACATGTGTAGAATGTTGGGAAGATTCTGGAGCTATCTAACAGGAAGGACAGGCAGGACGGAAACTTCAAATGATGCACTGATCTTTGTCAGAAAATGTTGAAAAGTGGATAAAAGCCTAGAAACACTGCTGCTAGTGTGAAATACAAAGTTGCCTATGCTGCAATGAGGCTGACCCCAATTTTGACCCAGCCACATGGTCAAGACTAAAGATGTTCAACAAGCTATTTAGCCAAGGCGTGATCCTGCAATTTCCTGAGATTTACACATTCCTAATTGCCCTTGAGAAGGTGCCTTCTTGAACCGCTGCAGTCCATGTGAGGTAGGTACACCCACAGTGCTGTTAGGAAGGGAGTTCCAGGATTTTGACCCAGCGACAGTGAAGGAACAACAATAAAGTTCCAAGTCAGGATGGTGTGTGACTTGGACGGGAACTTGCAGGTGATGATGTTCCCATGCATCTGCTGCTCTTGTCCTTCGAGGTGGTAGAGGTCACGGGTTTGGAACGTGCTGTCTAAGGAGCCTTGGTGCATTGCTGCAGTGCATCTTGTAGATGGTACACACAGCTGCCACTGTGCGTCAGTGGTGGAGGGAGTGAATGTTTGTGGATGGTGTGCCAATCAAGCGGGCTGCTTTGTTCTGGATGGTGTCGAGCTTCTTGAGTGTTGTTGGAGCTGCACCCATCCAGGCAAGTGGAGAGTATTCCATCACACTCCTAACTTGTGCCTTGTAGATGGTGGACAGGCTTTGGGGAGGTGAGTTACTCGCTGTAGGACTCCTAGCCTCTGACCTAGTCTTGTAGCCACGGTAATTATATGACTACTCCAGTTCAGTTTCTGGTCAATGGTAGCCCCTAGGATGTTGATAGTAGGGGATTCAGTGATGGTAATGCTATTGAATGTCAAGGGGAGATGGTTAGATTCTCTCTTGTTTGAGATGGTCATTGCCTGGCACTTGTGTGGCGCAAATTTTACTTGCCACATATCAGCCCAAGCCTAGATATTGTCCAGGTCATGCTGCATCTGGCCACGGACGGCTTCATTATCTGAGGAGTCGCAAATGGTGCTGAACATTGTGCGATCATCAGCGAACATCCCCACTTCTGATCATATGGAGGATGGAAGGTCATTGATGAAGCAGCTGAAGTTGGTTGGGACTTGGACACTACCCTGAGGAACTCCTGCAGTGATACCCTCCAACAACCACAGCCATCTTCCTTTTTGCTAGGTATGACTCCAACCAGTGTAGAGTTTTCTCCCTGATTCCCAGTGACTCCTGTTTTGCTAGGGCTCCTTGAGGCCATACCCGGCCAAATACTGCCTTGATGTCAAGGGCAGTCACTCTCACCTCACCTCTGGAGTCCAGCTCTTTTGTCCCTGTTTGCACCAAGGCTGTAATGAGGTCAGGAGCTGAGTGGCCCTGGTAGAACCCAAACTGAGCATCGCTGAGCAGGTTATTTCTGAGTCGATGCCACTTGCTAGCACTGTCGATGACCTCTTCCATCACTTTGCTGATCGGGAGTAGACTGATAGGGCAGTAATTGGCCATGTTGGATTTGTCCTGCTTTTTGTGTACAGTACATGCCTGGGCAATTTTCCACATTGTCAGGGAGATGCCAGTGTTGTAGCTGTACTGGAACAGCTTCTCTAGGGGCACGGATAGTTCTGGAGCACATGTCTTCAGTCCTACAGTCCTGGATGTTATTGAGGCCCATAGCCTTTGCAGTATCCAGTGCCTTCAGCCATTTCTTGATATCATGTGGAGTGAATTGGATTGGCTGAAGACTGACATTTGTGATGCTGGGGACCTCAGGAGGAGACCGAGATGGGTCATCGACTCGGCACTTCTGGCTGAAGATGGATGCAAATGCTTCAACCTTGTCTTTTGCACTGATGTGCTGGGCTCCCCCATCATTGAGGATGGGGATATTTGTGGAGCGTCTTCTTCCTGTCAGTTGTTTAATTGTCCACTACCATTCATGACTGGATGTGGCAGGACTGCAGAGCTTAGATCTGATCCGTTGGTTGTGGGATCGCTTAGCCCTGTCTATCATATGCTGTTTGGCATGCAAGTAGTCCTGTGTTGTAGTTTCACCAGGATGACACCTCATTTTTAGATATGCCTGACGCTGCTCCTGGCATGCCCTCCTGCACCCTTCATCGAACCAGGGTTGATCCCCTGGCTTGATGATAATGGTAGAGTGGGGGATATGCCAGGCCATGAGGTTACAGATTGTGGTTGAATACAATTCTGCTGCTGCTGATGGTCCACAGCGCCTCATGGATGCCCAGTTTGGAGTTGCTAGATCTGTTTGAAATCTATCCCATTTAGCATGGTGGTAATGTCACACAACACGATGGAGTGTATCCTCGATGTGAAGACGCGACCTCGTCTCCACAAGGACTGTGCGGTGGTCACTCCTACTGATACTGTCATGGACAGATGCATCTGCAACAGGTAGATTGGTGAGTTCAAGGTCAAGTAGGTTTTTCCCTCTTGTTGGTTCCCTCACCACCTGCTGCAGACCTAGTCTAGCAGCTATGTCCTTTAGGACTCGGCCCACTCGGTCAGTAGTGCTGCTACCGAGCCACCCTTGGTGATGAACATTGAAGTCCCCCCACCCAGAGTACATTCTGTGTCCTTGCCACCCTCAGTGCTTCTTCCAGTTGGTATTCAACAAGGAGAAACGATTATTCATCAGCCAATGGTGGTTGGGGGGGGGGGCGGCGATAGGTGGTATTCAGCAGGAGGCTCCCGCTCATGTTTGACCTGATGCCACATGACGTCATGGTATCGGGAGTCAATGTTGAGGACTCTCAGGGCAACTCCCTCCCGATTGTATACCACTGCACCACCACTCCAGTGGGACAGGGCATACCCAGGGATGGTGATGGTGGTGTCTGGGACATTGTCTGTATGGTATGATTTCATGACTATGACTATGTCAGGCTGTTGCTTGACCAGTCTGTCGGACAGCTCTCCCAATTTTAGCACAAATACCAGATGTTAGTAAGGAGGACTTTGCAGGGTCGACAGGGCTGGTTTTGTGATTGTCGTTTCTGGTGCCTCGATCGATGCCGGGTGATCTGTCCGGTTTCATTCCTTTCCGTAGACTTCATAAGTGGTTTGATACTACTGAGTGGCTTGTAAGGCCATTTCAGAGGGCATTTAAGAGTCAACCACATTGCTGTGGGTCTGGAGGCACATGTAGGCCAGACCACGTAAGGACATTAGTGAACCAGACGGGTTCTTACAACAATCAACAATCATTAGACGAGGTTTTTAATTCCAGATTTATTAATTGAATTCAAATTTCACCATCTGCCATGGTGGGATTCGAACTCATGTCCCCAGAACATTAGCCTGGGCTATGGATTACTTGTCCAGGGATCCCGCCTCCATGAGCTGCTGACCAAGCAGAGGGCCGGTAGCTCAGCAGTATCAGCAGCACTGCCGGCAGATGGGGCCACTGCCAGTACTGCGGAGGCCTCATCCCAGACACAGCACTCGAACCCCGTAACAGAGATAGGTGAGGTGGGGTCTCCGGAGTCAGTCCTGAAGGCCCTGGCAAGTAGAGGGCAGGGGTATGGTTGTGCAGTCCAGGGGTGGGGTTGGGGGGGGGGCGGGCCCAGGGAGCAAAAGTGGTACCCGGTGGCGTCCTCCGTTGGCCAAAAATTGCCCAGGAAGGAGGGAGCACCCCCCCCCCCCCTCCAAGACCACAGGGAAGGCGCCTTGTAACACAAGGTGCCCTCCCTGCATGGTGGAGGCACCCCTCTCCCACCAGCCCCCTCACCCCCGCCACTGGTAAATCCCAGCAGTGGCAGGAAGAGGCCCTTAATTGGCCCTTCGTTGTCCATTTAAAGACCTCAACTGGCCTCTGGGCGAATAGGCTGTCATCAGCCTATCCCATCCCCGGGAAGATCGCTTGGGGCGAGGCCCTCCGCGCGCGCCCCCCCCCCCCCCCCACCAGCCACTCATTACAATACCCCATGCCCCCCCACCTCTGCACCTCTGATCCTGCCTCAGCGGGCCACATAAAATCCCAGCCTATGGAAGGCAAGGAATTATTCGGCATGTTCAGCAACACAAGGATTGGTGCTGCTCTATAACAGCTGTAATCAAAAAGATGGATCAATCAGAGTATGTCTAGACCCTAGAAGGTTAAACTGAGCATTAAAGCCTGGCTACCTGAGCCAAACCCGACTAGACCCGACTACATGTGTCGGGTTCGGGTAGGTTCGGGTCGAAATCCCAAGTCCAGCATTCGGGTTTGGGTCGGGTCGGGCTGGACAATGCTGCTTCCGGGAAGTCATGGGATCAGGCTTACCCATGATTCCCCACAACTCCATCTGCAGGAATAGCCTGCTGCGGGAATGGATGAAGGATATTCAAGTCAGGTCAGCTAGGGTCTGGCACGAGAAAAATTAAAGGACTTGAGCTTGGGTCGGGTTCGAGTTGGCTGTGGTCGGGTTGGGCCCGGGTCGGGTTTTAATTTTATACCCGAGCCAGGCTTTACCGAGCATTAAAAAGCTGTCCTCATAAAATCCCCACTTTGGAAAAGTTAAAACCAAGGTTTGCGAGAGACAAATTTTTTTGAAGTTGGATGCAAAATCCGGATACTAGTCAGTCCATCTTTCTAGAGGTTCATAAGAGCTAACAACTTTCATCTCCATTTGGAAGATATTGTTTTATGTGCTTACTGTGTGGTTTGTCAGTAAGCCAAGATCTATTTCAACAGCACATGGATCGTATCACTGGGTGTGTCTGATCAGCACAGAAATGTTCATTACTTCATGGAAACAACCAGAAAAGAAGGCTTAGTTTTCAACAGCAAGAAGTGTGCCATCAACGCGAGCCACATCAACTTTTTCGGCTCAATCCACTCTGATGCAGGCATAAGACTGGATCCCAGCAAGAATGTGAATAATCAGTCCATGACTAGTCTGGAAGACAAGGAAGATTTACAGAGATGTTTAGGTTTATTCAAATTTTTAGCTCAGTTCATCTTAAATTTTTCCAAGAAGGCATATCTCTACATGAAATCCTCAAGAAGGATATGCCATTCTTGTGACATGAGGATCATCAAAATGCTTTCGACATGCTGAAGTTGTCAATGTCAACAGAAGCATGTTTGCGGTATTTTGATCCAAAGAAAGAGACTACACTTAAGGTTGATGCTTCACAAAAAGTTTTTGGAGCATGCCCATTACAAGTTGGTAAACCAATTGTTTTTGGTTCCATGAGTTTGTTACCCACACAGGCCAACTATTCGAATATAGAACAGGAAACACAAGCACTAGTGTTTGGTATTACAAGGTTTCACACATATCTTTTTGGCAAAAGTTTTCTAGTTGAGACAGATCAGAAACCGCTGGCGATGATTTAGCAAAAACAATTCACCAGTGCACCACCTGATTACAAAGTCTATTAATCAAGGTGCAAGGGTACGAATGTGAGGTTAGATATAAGCTTGGAAACCTGATGGTTACATCTGACCTACTAAATGGATTTTTTAAATTCATTACATGGGATGCGGGCGTCACTGGCAAGGCCAGTATTTATTGCCCATCTCTAATTGCCCTTGAAAAGGTGTTGGTGAGCTGCTTTCTTGAACCACTGCAGTCCTTGTGGGGTAGGTACACCCACAGTGCTGTTAGGAAGAGAGTTCCAGGATTTTGATCCAGCGACAGTGGAGGAACAGTGATATAGTTCCAAGTCAGGATGGTGTGTGACTTGGAGGGGAACTTGCAGGTGGTGGTGTTCCCACATGTCTGCTGCCCTGGTCCTTGGAAGGTGCTGTCGAAGGAGGCATGGTGAGTTGCTACAAATGCATCTTGTATATGGTACACACTGCTGCCACTGTGCGTTGGTGGTGGAGGGAGTGAATGTTGAAGGTGGTGGATGGGGTGGTAATCAAACAGGCTGCTTTGTCCTGGATGGTGTTGAGCTTCTTGAGTGTTGTTGGAGCTGTACCCATCCAGGTAAGTGGAAAGTATTCCATCACACCCCTGACTTGCGCCTTGTAGATGGTGAACAGGTTTTGGGGAGTTAGAAGGTGAGTTACTCACCACAGAATTCCCAGCCTCTGATCTGCTCTTGTAGCCACAGTATTCATGTGGCTGGTCCAGTTCAGTTTCTGGTCAATGGTGACCCCCAGGATGTTGATAGTCAGGGATTCAGTGATGGTAAAGACATTGAACATTAAGGGGAGATGGTTAGATTCTCTCTTATTTGAAATGGTCATTGCCTGGCACTTATCAGCCCAAGCCTAGATGCTGTCCAGGTCATGCTGCATCTGAACATGGGCTGCTTCAGTATCTGAGGAGTCGCAAATGGTGCTGAACATTATGCGATCATCAGCAAACATCCCCACTTTTGACCTTATGATGGAGAGAAGGTCATTGATGAAGCAGCTGAAGATGGTTGGGCCTAGGACACTACCCGGAGGAGCTCCTGCAGAAATATCCTGGGGATGAGATGATTGACCTCCAACAACCACAGCCATCGTCCTTTGTGCTGGATATGACTCCAGCCAGTGAATAGCTTTCCCCCTGATTACCCAATCCCAGGAAATGAGAACACATACCACTAAATGTCCACGTAGACAAAATCGACATAGAGCTGGAAGATGTATACCAGGTAGACCTGATGTGTTTGGGGCAGAGGAAAAGTGAAGAGCTACAGGAAGAGACTTCTAAAGGCATTATGGCAGCTTATTATCAAAGGATGGCCTGACACAATACAAGAGATTCCTACAGACCTCAGGACATTTGACCATATTGAGACAAGTTGGGAATATCCAGTGGAGTTATTTTTAAAGGAAGACAAGTGTTAATTTCACAAACGCTTCATCTTGATATCCTTTCACATTTGCATCAAGGTTACATGGGCATTGAGAAGCCCAGATGATTTGCACAAGTAACAGTCTATTGGCCAGGAATCAACAATGCATAGAGTGAGCAGCAAGGATGTGTGATGCATGCCAAAAGCATCAACCAAACCGACACAAAGAACCACTTCATCCACACAAAGTTCTGTCACATCTTTGGTCAAGGATAGCCAATGATCTGTTCTCTGTAAAATGTGAGGATTATCTACTGATAATTGACTACTTCTCCAACTTCTCCAACTTCTCCATCATCCGTCAATTGCGGGTCATTTCAACAGCATCAGTAGCAAACACTATGAGTGTAATCTTTAGCTTACTCAGTTCCTGGAGGAGGTAGTGTCCAATAATGGTCCATAATACACCAGCAAGCCATTTGAAGACGTATGTGAAGTGGGCTGTGAATCATGTAACATTGTCACGGCATTACCCAAGATCAAACGGCCTGGCAGAGAGGATGGTGCGTACAGTAAAGTCATTGATTGTGAAATGCAGAGAAATTAACCATGTTACACTTAAGGGCAATATCCCTCAACACAGGCTTACCATCACCAGCAGAAATCATGTTCGGAAGGCAAGTCAAGACAACTCTTCCAAGTTGCCACTTAATGAAATCTTGGTCAATCAAAGACAAACTAACTGGCAAAACAAGAAAGGATGAAAGTCACGCATGACAAGCATGCAGGAGTGGAACTATCACCTTTACAGATCAGACAGAAGGTAAGAGTGATCCACCTACAAGAGAAGACATGGTTCCTTGCGGAAGTGTCCAAAATCTGCAACAAGCCAAGGTCATACAACGCCAAATGGAGCAGCATTAAGAAATAACAGATGTCAACTGAGAGAATTAGCAAACAACATTGTACCTGACAACCCTAATGTGTCAAGAATACGTTCACATTTGAGTCCTAAGAATGTAACTAAGAAAAGTGACACATGCAATGCTCAAGCACAGGATGATTGTCAGCACACACATACCAGTCAAGAGAAAAACATTGACAATTCTGGTCCCCAACAAAGCTGCACAGTTACAAGATCAGTCAGTAGACTGCCTGTATGTTTCAGAGACACTTGTTTAATGGACATAAAAGTAATTAGATGTGTAAGTATTATTCACAACTGTCATTTATTTATTTTTTATTTACTTATTTAGAGATACAGCACTGAAACAGGCCCTTTGGCCCACCGAGTCTGTGCCGACCAGCAACCACCCATTTATACTAACCCTACATTAATCCCATATTCCCTACCACATCCCCACCATTCCCCTACCAATTACCTACACTAGGGGTAATTTACAATGGCCAATTTACCTAGCAACCTGCAAGTCTTTTGGAGGTGGGAGGAAACCAGAGCACCTGGTGGAAACCCACGCAGACACAGGGAGAACTTGCAAATTCCACACAGGCAGTACCCAGAACTGAACCCGGGTCGCTGGAGCTGTGAGGCTGCGGTGCTAACCACTGCGCCACTGTGCCGCATAGTTTATAATTTGCGACATTTCCATTTAAGGAAGGAGGGATGTTGTGAGATCACTTTAATGGCTTGAGTATAGTATGCATCATCACAGAAAGTGATGTCAACCAACATGTGATATGGAGTAGGTTTATTGTTTACAGTCAGCATGTGTATTACAGAGCTTTCTTATAAATCTGTAACTTTGCAATTAAGAACCCTGTATTCAACTTACCATTCAGCCTAAGATTGTTTGGTACCTTATTGCTGAGAAAGCAATAACACAACAAGTAACCACGGGGCTTATAAGAGTGAGGAACTTAAGGTAATTAATATCAGCAGAGAAAAAGTATTGGAAAAAGTTAAGGGATGAAAAGCCGACAAATCCCCAACAGCTGATGGCCTACATCCTAGGATTCTAAAAGAGGTCGTTGCAGAGATAGTGGGCTGGATTTTATGCACCTGCACCGGGAGTGGCAGCGGGCAAACAAAATGGCGGTCTATTGTGTGGGTCGCACGCCGCCATGCCACCACAATCTTCCTTGTGGCAGCCTACAATAATATGCCTATCAACCCATAGGGGCTTGATGGGGCCACCCACCCCCCCAATCATGTGGAGGGACGGGCTCTCTGATGTCGGCAATGGCATCAGCAACCTGTGCGCAGGTGCTGGTGCCATTTTTAAAGCCCTGCCGGCTAATTTAAATTTTTAAAGTTATACACCACTGTCACCCACCCCCCCACCCCACTGTACTGGTTAAAAATCTGCTGCCCCTTTCCCATCCCCAATAACAACAAAATTCATTATTTGCCGTCTGCCCCGCCCCCCACCGCCCCCCCCCCCCCAAACACTTTCCATCCACACTTGACCTTCCCACCCCCAAACTATACAAAGTGCACAGGTCATCCCTTCCAACCATCCTCCACACTAATGATGTAAATTTGACCCTTCCGTCCCCAAAAAAATCTTAAGTTCCCCCCTTCCCCACCATTGCTGCGCCTGCTTTCCCCAGATGGGAAAGTGAAGGCACGAGTGCCAGCCGCCATTCAGAAGATTGCAACCTGACGGTAAGATTGGAGTCAATTTTATTTAAATATATACATTCTGCTAATTTGAATATTTTAATCCGGGTCCTGTCGTCCAGCGGTAGTGGGGGGTGCCACCACAGAGCCTTGCTGCCGCCAGAAAGATCAGGCCCAGCCCTCCCAACGTTGGGCTCCATGGCAGGCCACTGCCAGAACGATCTTCCGCCCTCACCTGACCACAGAGACTGACATCAGGAGCTTTGTAAAATTCCAGCCAGTGGATGCACTCGTTATGATTTTCCAAAATTCCCTAGATTCTAGGATGGCCCTAGCGGATTGCAAGTTAGCAAATGTAGCAGCGCTATTCAAGAAAGGAGGGAGAGAGAAAATAGAAACCTACAGACATCAGTCATCAGGAAAATGCTGGAATCTATTATTAAGGAAGCCTTAACAATGTACTAAGAAAATCATAGTATAATCAAAGTCAACATGGCTTTAAGAAAGGGAAATCGTGTTCGAGAAATTTATTAAGAGTTTTTTGAGGATGCAACCAGTAGGGTAGATGTAGGATACTTGGATTTCCAAAAGGCATTCAAAAAAGGCACCACACAAAAGGTTAATAAGCAAGATAAGGGGTTGGGGGTAATATGTTTGCATGGATGCAGTATTGGTTAATGGACAGGAAGCAGAGAGTAGGGATAAACAGGGTATTTTCAAGTTGGCAGGCTGTAACTAGTGGAGTGCCGCAAGGATCAGTGCTGGGACTTCAGCTATTTACAATCTGGATTAATGAATTAGACAAGCAGACCAAGAGTAAAGTTTCTAAGTTTGCTGATGATACAAAGATAGGTGAGAATGTAAACTGTGAGGAGGACACAAAGAGGCTGCAAAGAGATATCGACAGGTTAAGTGACTGGGCAACAAGGTGGCAGATGGAGTATAATGTGGGGAAGTAGGAGGGTATTAACTTTGATTGTAAGAATAGAAAAGCAGAATATTTTTTAAAAGGCGTGAAAGTTTTAAATGTTGATATTTAGAGACAGGGTGTACATGTACAAGGAACACAGAAAGTCAGAATTTAGGTATAGCAAGCAATTAGGAAGGCAAATGGCGTGTTGGCCGTTATTGCAAGGGGATTGGGGAACAAGAATAAGGAAGTCTTGTTACAATGGGCGGCACAGTGGCGCAGTGGTTAGCACCGCAGCCTCACAGCTCCAGCGACCCGGGTTCAATTCTGGGTACTGCCTGTGTGGAGTTTGCAAGTTCTCCCTGTGTCTGCGTAGGTTTTCTCCGGGTGCTCTGGTTTCCTCCCACAAGCCAAAAGACTTGCAGGTTGGTAGGTAAATTGGCCATTATAAATTGCCCCTAGTATAGGTAGGGAAATATAGGGACAGGTGGGGATGTGGTAGGAATGTAGGATTAGTATATATGGGTGGTTGATGGTTGGCACAGACTCGGTGGGCCGAAGGGCCTGTTTCAGTGCTGTATCACTAAACTAAATTGTATAGGGCTTTGGTGAGACATAAGCTTCTCAAACACGATTTCCCATTTGTAAGTGCATTGGTCTCCAAATCTAAGGAAAGATATACTTGCCTTGAAGGTGGTACAGCAAACATTCACTAGATTGGTCCCTGGGATGGTAGAGTTGTCCTATGAGTAAATTGGGCCTATACTCTCTGGAGTTTGGAAAAATGAGAGGTGATTTCATTGAAATGTACAAGATTCTGAAGGGGCTCGACAGGGTAAACAATGAGAGGTTGTCTCCCCTGGCTGGAGAATCTAGGACATGGGCATACAGCCTCAGGATAAGTGGTTGATCATTTTCTACTGAGATGAGGAGAAATTTCTTCACTCAGAGGGTTGTGAATCTTTGGAATTCTCACCCCAGAGAGTTGTGGATGCTCCATCGTTGAATATATTTAAGTCTAAGATCGATAGATTCTTGATCTTTCAGGGAATCAGGAATATGGGGAGCAGGAAGGATAGTGAAGTTCAAGTGAAGTAGAAGATCAGCCATGATGATACTGAATGGCAGAGCAAGTTCAAGGTGCTAAATGGTCTATTCCTGTTCTCGTTTCTTATGTTTTTATGTTGACCTTCTGACAGCTGCCTACAAAGATTTTGGGGGTTTAGGAGCAGACGCTCACTTTAATCAGATGTCTGATCCACTGCAACGCCCTCAAGACAGGATCTGTGAAATCTGTGAGCAGGGCAAGAAAAGGTCAGACCCTTTAACCAATTAGATTTTAAAATCCTCATGGAGAAACACAGAGCATAAAACAGGAAGTATAAATGGAATTTAAATCATGTACAGAAAGTAAAATAAAGGTTGGGAAATACAAATGGGATTAAGGGAGAGAGATAAAAGAGACAGAGGAAGTAAAAAAAAAATCTCCAACACTAATTACGTTCTGATGAAATGAGTCTGCACAATTTTAAAATTAATTTTTCAGGGCCAGAGAAATTGTTTGATGATAATGATAACCTATTATGCCATGAAAGATTCACTTACTCTTGAATGAATGAGCCCTAACTTTTTCTTAATTAAAAGCAAAACACTGCGGATGCTGGAAATCTGAAATAAAAACAAGAAATGCTGGAAGTACTCAGCAGATCTGGCAGCATCTGTGGAGAGAGAAGCAGAGTTAACGTTTCAGGTCAGGGACCCTTCTTCAGAACTAGCAAATATCAGAAATGTAAAAGGTTTTAAGCAAGTAAAGCGGAGGTGGGGCAAGAGACAACAAAGGAGAAGGTGTAAATAGGACAAGGTCACAGAATAGCTGACCAGAAGGTCGTGGAGCAAAGGCAAACAATATGTTAATGGTGTGTTGAAAGACAAAGCATTGGTACAGATAGGGTATTAACAGACTGAAAATTGAACAGCCGCAAGTACAAATATGAAAGAAACAGTGGGTAAGCAAACTGAACAAACTAAGATGAAATAAAATAAACTAAACACAAAAAAATATAAAAAAAAGAAAAAAGAAAAAAAAACTGAAAATAAAAGTAAAATGGGGGGCTGTCATGCTCTGAAATTATTGAACTCAATGTTCAGTCCGGCAGGCTGTAGTGTGCCTAATCGGTAAATGAGATGCTGTTCCTCGAGCTTGCGTTGATGTTCACTGGAACACTGCAGCAATCCCAGGACAGAGATGTGAGCATGAGAGCAAGGGGGAGTGTTGAAATGGCAAGCAACCGGAAGCTCAGGGTCCTGCTTGCGGACTGAGTGGAGGTGTTCCTCAAAGCGGTCACCTAGTCTGCGTTTGGTCTCCCCAATGTAGAGGAGACCACACTGTGAGCAACGAATACAGTATACTAAATTGAAAGAATTACAAGTAAATCGCTGCTTCACCTGAAAGGAGTGTTTGGGGCCTGGGATAGTGAGGAGAAAGGAGGTAAATGGGCAGCTATTACACCTCCTGCGATTGCAGGGGAAGGTGCCATGGGAAGGGGACGAGGTGGTGGGGGTAATGGAGGAGTGGACCAGGGTGTCATGGAGGGAACGATCCCTTCGGAATGCTGACAGGGGAAGGGAGGGGAAGATGCGTTTGATAGTGGCATCACGCTGGAGGTGGCGGAAATGGCGGAGGATGATCCTTTGGATATGGAGGCTGATGGGGTGGAACGTGAGGACAAGGGAACCCTGTCACGGTTCTGGGAGGGAGGGGAAGGGGTGAGGGAAGAGGTGCGGGAAATGGGCCGGACACGGTTGAGGGCCCTGTCTTCTAATTTCCACGCTTCTCTCACCTTTACATGGTCCATCTCCGACACTTCCCTTCCCTTCCTCGACTTCTCTATCTCCATCTCTGGTGATAGGCTGTCTACTAATATCCATTATACGCCCACTGACTCCCACAGCTACCTTGACTACACTTCTTCACACCCTGCCTCCTGTAAGGACTCCATTCCATTCTCCCAGTTTCTTCGTCTCCGATGCATCTGCTCTGATGATTCTACCTTCCATGACAGCGCTTCTGATATGTCTTCCTTTTTCCTCAACCGAGGATTCTCCCCCCACTGTGGTTGACAGGGCCCTCAACCGTGTCCGGCCCATTTCCCGCACCTCTACCCTCACCCCTTCCCCGACTCCCAGAACCGTGACAGGGTTCCCCTTGTCCTCACTTTCCACCCCATCAGCCTCAATATCCAGAGGATCATCCTCCGCCATTTCCGCCACCTCCAGCGTGATGCCACTATCAAACGCATCTTCCCCACCCTTCCCCTGTCAGCATTCCGAAGGGATCGTTCCCTCCGTGACACCCTGGTCCACCCCTCCATTACCCCCACCACCTCGTCCCCTTCCCATGGCACCTTCCCCTGCAATCACAGGAGGTGTAATAGCTGCCCATTTACCTCCTCTCTCCTCACTATCCCAGGCCCCAAACACTCCTTTCAGGTGAAGCAGTGATTTACTTGTAATTCTTTCAATTTCGTATACTGTATTCGTTGCTCACAGTGTGGTCTCCTGTACATTGGGGAGACCAAACGCAGACTGGGTGACCGCTTTGAGGAACACCTCCACTCAGTCCGCAAGCAGGACCCCGAGCTTCCGGTTGCTTGCCATTTCAGCACTCCCCCCTGCTCTCATGCTCACATCTCTATCCTGGGATTGCTGCAGTGTTCCACTGAACATCAACGCAAGCTCGAGGAACAGCATCTCATCTACCGATTAGGCAAACTACAGCCTGCCGGATTGAACATTGAGTTCAATAATTTCAGAGCATGACAGGCTCCATTTTACTTTTATTTTCAGTTATTTTTTTCTTTTTTAAATATTTTTTTGTGTTTAGTTTTTTTTATTTCATCTTAGTTTGTTCAGTTTGCTTACCCACTTTTTTTCATGTATGTACTTGCGGCTGTTCAATTTTCAGTCTGTTAACACCCTATCTGTACCAATGCTTTGTCTTTCAACACACCATTAACATATTGTTTGCCTTTGCTCCATGACCTTCTGGTCAGCTATTCTGTGACCTTGTCCTATTTACACCTTCTCCTTTGTTATCTCTTGCCCCACTTACTTGCTTATAACCTTTTACATTTCTCATATTTGCTAGTTCTGAAGAAGGGTCACTGACCTGAAATGTTAACTCTGCTTCTCTCTCCACAGATGCTGCCAGACCTGTTGAGTATTTCCAGCATTTCTTGTTTTTATTCCTAACTTTTTCTTCCCTCTTTTGTGGGGAACTAGTGGACAAGTACCTCAAATTCATGCCATTGCACATCTTTCAGGGCCATGCCTATCAGTGAGGGCTGCAACTGCACGCGCTGTGGAGGATTGGGGTATCTCTGACAACAATGTTTGGATTTCTGACTTGAACTGCACATGTGCGAACTTCGGAGGTTGTCCTATTTACTCCATTATAACGGGGAGCGTCATTAGCCTCAATGTTGTTTCTATCGCAAAATTCATCCTTACCTGTATTCCTTTTCAGTGTTTTTAAGGTGTATTGTATGGTTTAGACCATTAAGTCACAATTACGGCATCACGGAGATCCCCTGGCATTCTATCTTCCTTCCAGATGAGGGAGATGAGACCATGTATTTGTGTGAAGAGTGCCTCTCTAAATATGTGCCTCTCCGCCGTATTTAGAGAGGCACTCTTGACACAAATACATGGTCTCATCTCTCACATCTGAAAGGAGGAGAGCATGCCAGGGGATCTCTGAGATGCCGTAATTGTGACCATCTTCAAAAAGGGCGACAAGACCGACTGTGGTAACTACAGAGGGGTATCCCTGCTGTCCGCCACAGGGAAGGTCATTGCAAGAGTCCTTCTCAACCGCCTCCTCCCCATGGCTGAAGAGCTCCTACTGGAATCACAATGTGGATTCCATCCATCAATAGGCACAGTGGACATGATCTTCACAGCAAGACAACTCCAAGAAAAATGTAGGGAGCAGCAGCAACCTTTATACATAGCCTTCTTTGACATCACAAATATCTTAGACTCTATCAACTGGGAGGGATTATGAGCATCCTCCTCAAATTTGGCTGCCTGAAGAAATTTGTCACCATCTTCTGCCTGCTGCCCAACGACATGCAAGCTGTAATCTTTGCCAACAGATCTGTCACTGACCCAATACGAGTGCAAACTGGGGTCAAGCAAGGCTGTGTCTTTGCTCCGATGCTCTTATCCATCTTCCTCGCTGCAACACTCCACCTCATCTCCTTAAAGCTCCCTGTGGGAGTAGATCTACTCTACAGGACAAGCAGGAAACTATTTAACCTACATCGCCTCCAGTCCAGAAGCAAGGCCACTCCAACCTCTGTCATCGAGCTGCAGTACACTGATGATGCTTGCATATGCGCACATTCAGGGGCCGAGCTTCAAACACTCATCGATGCAATCACGGAAGCATATGAAAGAATGGGCCTTAAGCTAAACATCCGGAAGACAAAGGTCCTTTATCAGCCCACTCCCACAGTGCAACACTGCCCCCAACTATCAAGATCCAAGGCGAACCACTGGACAATGTGGATCACTTCCCATAACGTGGGAGCCTCCTCTCAGCAAGGGCAGACATCAACAAATTGTTGATCTGCTATGGTCATTGCTGGAAAGAAGAGTTTGAAGCTTCAAATGTTGAACTGAATTACCGAACTCCTATTGCCGGATTCATTCGGCCCTGGAAGATTGCGAATGGACTTTGAATCAGAGGACTGTTCATCAGGAAGTGTAAATCTGCAAGGACTTTACTGTTATTTCTATTTTTTAAATATTGTTTTATCTTAGTAGTGTTTAAGATTTTAGTCTTTTCTAATAAACAATTAATTTGTTGATATCTAAAGATACCTGGTTTGGTTTGCCTCATTCAGGGGTTACTAGAGTGTTCAATTTGACTGTGGCTTTCTTTGACTTGGGAAAGCTTAAAGATATATGTTATGCGACCTGTGGAGTGACGGGACTGAATTGACAGTGTGTTGCTCCCACCATTATCAGAAACATCTATTTTGATTGAGGGCTTTGTCTTGAGCGGGGACACAATCTCAGAATAAGAGGTAGGCCATTTAGGATTGAGATGAGGAGGAATTTCTTCACTCAGAGTATGGTGAATCTTTGAAATTCTCTACCCCAGAGGACAGTGGAGGCTCAGTCATTGAGTATGTTCAAGACAGAGATCGATAGATTTCTCGGTAGTAAAGATATCAAGGGATATGGGGATAGAGTGGGAAAATGGTGTTGAGGGTGACAATTAACTATGAGCTAGTTGAATGGCAGAGCAGGCTCGAGGGGCCAAATAGCCTACTCCTGCTCCTATTTCCTATGTTCAAAGAGGTAAGTTTTAAGGAGTGTTTTAAAGTAGGAAAGAGAGCTGGAGATGTGTAGAGATTGACATGGTGGCCTTTATTGCAACCACTTTCAAAATAATCAATCTGGCTTAACTTTTAGAATTTTGAGAGGTAAAATTAAGTTTGCTTCCTTCAATTTAAATTGACTGAGAGATCTCTTTTTAGGTGCTAGCACGCAGCTGTCTGTCAGGACAGCGTATCTCTCAATTATTTCTGCAAAGCCAGGTTCAAAAATTGAAATGCAACATTGTATGTCCTGTTCTCTGTCTCTGAATGGTTGTATCCAGGGCAACCAAGACACACATCCACTTGGTAACTTCTGAAGCTTACAGCCTTAAAGAAGTACTGATCTCTTACAGCCTTAAAGGCACACTGCATATTCCTCCCCCCCACCAAAAAAAAAACACGATCATGACACCTGGTTAGTTAGTTAGTTAGTTAGTTAGAGATACAGCACTGAAACAGGCCCTTCGGCCCACCGAGTCTATGCCGACCATCAACCACCCATTTATACTAATCCTACACTAATTCCATATTCCTACCACATCCCCACCTGTCCCTATATTTCCCTACCACCTACCTATACTAGGGGCAATTTATAATGGCCAATTTACCTATCAACCTGCAAGTCTTTTGGCATGTGGGAGGAAACTGGAGCACCCGGAGGAAACCCACGCAGACACAGGGAGAACTTGCAAACTCCACACAGGCAGTACCCAGAATTGAACCCGGGTTGCTGAAGCTGTGAGGCTGCGGTGCTGACTCCCTCAGCCAGAAGAAACATCCTTCCTGCATCAACCTTGACGAGCCCTGTAAGAATTTTGTATGCTTCAATCAGATCACCTCTCATTCTTCTAAATGTGAGAGAAGATAGGCCCAGTCTCCTCAAGCTCTCCTCATAGGACAATTCCACCATCCCAAGGATTAGGCTGGTGAACCTCCATTGCACTCCCTCGATGGCAAGTATATCCTTCCTTAGGTAAGGAGACTAAAACTGGATACAATACTCCAGGTGCAGTCTCACCAAGGCTTTATACAATTGCAGTAAGACTTCTTCATCTCCTGTGCTCAAATCCTCTTGCAATCCTCTCGACCAAGCATTTGGGCACGGTGTCAATTTTTAACAGAGTACATTTCTGTTAAGTGCCTTGGGATGTTTTGCAACATTAAAGGTGCTGTATAAATCCAAGTTGTAGTGAGAGTGAGAGTGAGAGCCCAAAAGCACAGGAACAGAAGAAATAGGAGCAGGACTGGGCCATACACCCCCTTGAACCTGATCCACCATTCAATAAGATCATGGCTGAAATTCTTCATCAACTCCACTTTGCCATCCCTATCCCCAGATTCCTTGATTCCCTTAGTGGAGATGTTTACTCCAGTTGAATGGATGCCACAGAAAATCTCAAGCTTTTTAAAACCCTGTTTAACTATCCTAGTTCTTAGTTCTTTATCTTCCAGCTTTACTTTATCTTAGCCTATAATTTAGTGAAAGATAATTGCTTAGTCTGTTTTAAGTTTTATTTTATATGCACTAACTAGCACTAAGCACTAAAACAGGGAACAACATTTTAAATACTTACTGGCCAAGCTTACACAAACCTCGACAAGCATGAAAGGAAAAAGAAGCTGCTCCTTTCCACTCTGCACCAAATTCCCACACTCACCAAATTCCCAACTTTTTTTTATTCATTCATGGGATGTTGGCATCACTGGCTATGCCAGCACTTATTGCCCATCCCTAATTACCCTTGAGAAGGTGGTGGTGAGCTGCCTTCTTGAACCGCTGCAGTCCATGTGAGGTAGGTACACCCACCGTGCTGTTAGGAAGGGAATTCCAGGATTTTGACCCAGCGACAGTGAAGGAACGACGATAAAGTTCCAAGTCAGGATGGTGTGTGGCTTAGAGGGGAACTTGCAGGTGATGATGTTCCCATGCATCTGCTGCTCTTGTCCTTCAAGGTGGGAGAGGTCACAGGTTTGGAAGGTGCTGCCTAAGGAGCCTTGGTGCATTGCTGCAGTGCATCTTGTAGATGGTACACACAGCTGCCACTGTGCGTCAGTGGTGGAGGGAGTGAATGTTTGTAGGTAGTGTGCCAATCAAGCGGGCTGCTTTGTTCTGGATGGTGTCGAGCTTCTTGAATGTTGTTGGAGCTGCACCTATCCAGGCAAGTGGAGAGTATTCCATCACACTTCTAACTTGTGCCTTGTAGATGGTGGACAGGCTTTGGGGAGTCAGGAGGTGAGTTACTTGCCACAGGATTCCTAGCCTCTGACCTAGTCTTGTAGCCACAGTAATTATATGACTACTCCAGTTCAGTTTCTGGTCAATGGTAGCCCCTAGGATGTTGATAGTGGGGGATTCAGTGATGGTAATGCCATTGAAAGTCAAGGGGAGATGGTTAGATTCTCTCTTGTTTGAGATGGTCATTGCCTGGCACTTGTGTGGTGCAAATGTTACTTGCCACTTATCAGCCCAAGCCTAGATATTGTCCAGGTGTTGCTGCATTTCTACACGGACTGCTTCAGGATTTGAGGAGTTGCGAATGGTGCTGAACATTGTGCAATCATCAGCGAACATCCCCCTTCTGACCTTATGATTGAAGGAAGGTCATTGATGAAGCAGCTGAAGATGGTTGGGCCTAGGACACTACCCTGAGGAACTACTGCAGTGATGTCCTGGAGCTCAGATGATTGACCTCCAACAACCACAACCATCTTCCTTTGTGCTGGATATGACTCCAACCAGCGGAGAGTTTTCCCCCTGATTCCCATTGGCTCCAGTTTTGCTAGGGCTCCTTGATGCCATACTCGGTCATATGCTGCTTTGATGTCAAGGGCAGTCACTCTCACCTCACCTCTTGAGTTCAGCTCTTTTGTCCATGTTTGAACCAAGGCTGTAATGAGGTCAGGAGCTGAGTGGCCCTGGCGGAACCCAAACTGAGCATCACTGAGCAGGTTATTGCTAAGCAAGTGCTGCTTGATGGCACTGTGGATGACACCTTCCATCACTTTACTGATGATTGAGAGTAGACTGATGGGGCGGTAGTTGGCTGGGTTGGACTTGTCCTGCTTTTTGTGTACAGGACATACCTGGGCAATTTTCCACATTGCCGGGTAGATGCCAGTATTGTAGCTTTACTGGAACAGCTTGGCTGGGGGTGCGGCAAGTTCTGGAGCAAAGGTCTTCAGTACAATTGCCGGAATATTGTCAGGACTCATAGCCTTTGAAGGATCCAGTGCCTTCAGTTGTTTCTTGATATCACGCGGAGTGAATCGAATTGGCTGAAGTCTGGCATCTGTAATGGTGGGGACTTCAGGAGGGGGCCGAGATGGATCATCAACTCAGCACTTCTGGCTGAAGGTTGTTGCACATGCTTCGGCCTTATCTTTCGCACTGATGTTCTGGGCTCTCCCATCATTGAGGATGGGCATATTTGTGGAGCCACCTCCTCCAGTCAGTTGTTTAATTGTCCACCACCATTCACGACTGGATGTGGCAGGACTGCAGAGCTTAGATCTGATCCGTTGGTTATGGGATCGCTTAGCTCTGTCTATTGCATGCTGTTTATGCAGTTTGGCATGCAAGTAGTCCTGTGCTGTAGCTCCACCAGGATGACACCTCATTTTGAGGTATGCCTGGTGCTGCTCCAGGCATTCCCTCCTGCACTCTTCATTGAACCAGGGTTGGTCTCCTGGCTTGATGGTAATGGTAAAGTGGGGGATATGCCAGGCCATGAGGTTCCAGATTGTGGTTGAGTACAATTCTGCTGCTACTGATGGCTCACAGCGCCTCATGGATGCCCAGTTTTGCATTGCTAGATCTGTTCAAAATCTATCCCATTTAGCACGGTGATAGTGCCACACAACACGATGGACGGTATCCTCAATGTGAAGGCAGGACTTCGTTTCCACAAGGACTGTGTGGTGGTCACTCCTACCAATACAGTCATGGACAGAAGCATCTGCGGCAAGCAGATTGGTGAGGACAAGTTCAAGTAGGTTTTTCCCTCGTGTTGGTTCTCCCTCCACCTGCCGCAGACCCAGACTAGCAGCTATGTCCTTTAGTACTCGGCCAGCTTGGTCAGTAGTGGTGCTACCGAGCCACTCTTGGTGATGGACATTGAAGTCCCCCACCCAGAGTACATTTTGTGCCCTTGCCACTCTCAGTGCTTCCTCCAAATGGTGTTCAACATGGAGGAGTACTGACTCATCAGCTGAGGGAGGGCGGTAGGTGGTAATCAGTATGAGGTTACCTTGCCCATGTTTGACCTGATGCCATGAGACTTCATGGGGTCCGGAGTCGATGTTAAGGACTCCCAGGGCAACTCCCTCCCTACTGTAAACCACTGTCCTGCCACCTCTGCTGGGTCTGTCCTGCCGGTGGGACAGGACATACCCAGGGACAGTGATTGCAGTGTTTTGGACATTGTCTGTAAGGTATGATTTCATGAGTATGACTATGTCAGGCTGTTGTTTGACTAGTCTGTGGGACAGCTCTCCCAACTTTGGCACAAGCCCCCAGATGTTAGATTTAGATTTAGAGATACAGCACTGAAACAGGCCCTTCGGCCCACCGAGTTTGTGCCGACCATCAACCACCCATTTATATTAATCCGACACTAATTCCCTATTCCTAACACATCCCCACCTGTCCCTATATTTCCCTATCACCTACCGATACTAGGGGCAATTTATAATGGCCAATTTACCTATCAACATGCAAGTCTTTGGCATGTGGGAGGAAATCGGAGCACCCGGAGGAAACCCACGCAGACACAGGGAGAACTTGCAAACTCCACACAGGCAGTACCCAGAATTGAACCCGGGTCGCTGGAGCTGTGAGGCTGCGGTGCTAACCACTGCGCCACTGTGCCGCCCTTAGTAAGGAGGACTTTGCAGTGTCGACAGGGCTGGGTTTGCCATTGTCGTTTCCAATGTCTAGGTCGATGCCAGGTGGTCCGTCCGGTTTCATTCCTTTTTATTGACTTCGTAGTGGTTAGGTACAACTGAGTGGCTTGCTGGGCTATTTCAGAGGCATGTAAGAGTTAACCACATTGCTGTGGGTCTGGAGTCACAGGTAGACCAGACCAGGTAAGGACAGCAGATTCCTTCCCGAAAGGACATTGGTGAACCAGATGGGTTTTTACAACAATTGACAATGGTTTCATGGCCATCATTAGACTAGCTTTTAATTCCAGTTTTATTAATTAAATTCAAATTCCACCTTCTGCTGTGGTGGGATTCGAACCCATGTCTCCAGATCAATACGCTGGGTCTCTGGGTTACTGGTCCAGTGATGATATCACTATGCCACCACCTCCCCCCACTTTTTTTTTTAGAACATTACAGCGCAGTACAGGCCCTTCGGCCCTCAATGTTGCGCCGACCTGTGAAACCATCTGACCTACACTATTCCATTTTCATCCATATGTCTATCCAATGACCACTTAAATGCACTTAAAGCTGGAGAGTCTACTACTGTTGCAGGCAGGGCGTTCCACGCCCCTACTACTCTCTGAGTAAAGAAACTACCTCTAACATCTGTCCTATATCTATCACCCCTCAACTTAAAGCTATGTCCCCTCATGTTTGCCATCACCATCCGAGGAAAAAGACTCTCACTATCCACCCTATCTAACCCTCTGATTATCTTATATGTCTCTATTAAGTCACCTCTCCTCCTCCTTCTCTCCAACGAAAACAACCTCAAGTCCCTCAGCCTTTCCTCGTAAGACCTTCCCTCCATACCAGGCAACATCCTAGTAAATCTCCTCTGCACCCTTTCCAAAGCTTCCACATCCTTCCTATAATGCGGTGACCAGAACTGCACGCAATACTCCAGGTGCGATCTCACCAGAGTTTTGTACAGCTGCAGCATGACCTCGTGGCTCCGAAACTCGATCCCCCTACTAATAAAAGCTAACACACCATATGCCTTCTTAACAGCCCTATTAACCTGGGTGGCAACTTTCAGGGATTTATGTACCTGGACACCAAGATCTCTCTGTTCATCTACACTACCAAGAATCTTCCCATTAGCCCAGTACACTGCATTCCTGTTACTCCTTCCAAAGTGAATCACCTCACACTTTTCCGCATTAAACTCTATTTGCCATCTCTCAGCCCAGCTCTGCAGCCTATCTATGTCCCTCTGTACCCTACAACATCCTTCGGCACTATCCACAACTCCACCGACCTTTGTGTCATCCGCAAATTTACTAACCCACCCTTCTACACCCTCATCCAGGTCATTTATAAAAATGACAAACAGCAGTGGCCCCAAAACAGATCCTTGCGGTACACCACTAGTAACTAAACTCCAGGATGAACATTTGCCATCAACCACCACCCTCTGTCTTCTTTCAGCAAGCCAATTTCTGATCCAAAGCTCTAAATCACCTTCAAACCCATACTTCCATATTTACTGCAACAGCCTACCATGGGGAACCTTATCAAACGCCTTACTGAAATCCATATACACCACATCCACTGCTTTACCCTCATCCACCTGTTTGGTCACCTTCTCGAAAAACTCAATAAGGTTTGTGAGGCACGACCTACCCTTCACAAAACCGTGCTGACTATTGCTAATGAACTTATTATTTTCAAGATGATTATAAATCCTGTCTCTTATAACCTTTTCCAACATTTTACCCACAACCGAAGTAAGGCTCACAGGTCTATAATTACCAGGGCTGTCTCTACTCCCCTTCTTGAACAAGGGGACAATATTTGTTATCCTCCAGTCTTCCGGCACTATTCCTGTCAACAATGACGACATAAAGATCAAGGACAAAGGCTCTGCAATCTCCTCCCTGGCTTCCCGGAGAATCCTAGGATAAATCCCATCTGGCCCAGGGGACTTATCTATTTTCACACATTGCAAAATTGCTAACACCTCCTCCTTGTGAACCTCAATCCCATCTAGCCTAGTAGTCTGAATCTCAGTATTCTCCTCGACAACATTTTCTTTCTCTACTGTAAATACTGACGAAAAATATTCATTTAACGCTTCCCCTATCTCTTCTGATTCCACACACAACTTCCCACTACTATCCTTGATTGGCCCTAATCTAACTCTAGTCATTCTTTTATTCCTGATATACCTAGAGAAAGCCATAGGGTTTTCCTTGATCCTATCCGCCAATGACTTCTCGTGTCCTCTCCTTGCTCTTCTTAGCTCTCCCTTTAGATCCTTCCTGGCTAGCTTGTAACTCTCAAGCGCCCTAACTGAGCCTTCACGTCTCATCCTAACATAAGCCTTCTTCTTCCTTTTGACAAGCGCTTCAACTTCTTTAGTAAACCACGGCTCCCTCGTTCGACAACTTCCTCCCTGCCTCACAGGTACATACTTATCAAGGACACGCAGTAGCTGCTCCTTGAATAAGCTCCACATTTCGATTGTGCCCATCTCCTGCTGTTTCCTTCCCCATCCTACGCATCCTAAATCTTGCCTAATCGCATCATAATTTCCTTTCCCCCAGCTATAGTTCTTGCCCTGCGGTATATACCTGTCCCTGCCCATCGCTAAGGTAAGCCTAACCGAATTGTGATCACTATCACCAAAGTGCTCACCTACATCTAAATCTAACACCTGGCCGGGTTCATTACCCAGTACCAAATCCAATGTGGCATCGCCCCTGGTTGGCCTGTCTACATACTGTGTCAGAAAACCCTCCTGCACACACTGGACAAAAACTGACCCATCTAAAGTACTCGAACTATAGTATTTCCAGTCAATACTTGGAAAGTTAAAGTCCCCCATAACAACTACCCTGTTACTCTCGCCCCTGTCGAGAATCATCTTCGCTATCCTTTCCTCTACATCTCTGGAACTATTCGGAGGTCTATAGAAGACTCCCAACAGGGTGACCTCTCCTCTCCTGTTTCTAACCTCGGCCCATACTACCTCAGTAGACGAGTCCTCAAATATCCTTTCTGCCGCTTTAATACTCTCCTTGATTAACAATGCCACACCCCCTCCTCTAATACCATCTTCTCTGTTCTTTCTGAAACATCTAAATCCCGGAACCTGCAACATCCATTCCTGCCCCTGCTCTACCCATGTCTCCGAAATGGCCACTACATCGAGATCCCAGGTACCAACCCATGCTGCAAGCTCACCCACCTTATTCCGGATGCTCCTGGCGTTGAAGTAGACACACTTTCAACCAAGTTCTTGCTTACCAGTGCCCTCTTGCGTCCTTGTAACCTTATCCCTGACCTCACTACTCTCAACATCCTGTACACTGGAACTACAATTTAGGTTCCCATTCCCCTGCTGAATTAGTTTAAACCCCCCCGAAGAGCACTAGCAAATCTCCCCCCCAGGATATTGGTACCCCTCTGGTTCAGGTGAAGACCATCCTGTTTGTAGAGGTTCCACCTACCCCAGAAAGAGCCCCAATTATCCAGGAAACCAAAACCCTCGCTCCTACACCATCCCTGCAGCCACATGTTCAACTCCTCTCTCTCCCTATTCCTCGCTTCGCTATCACGTGGCACGGGCAATAACCCAGAGATAACAACTCTGTTTGTTCTCGCTCTAAGCTTCCACCCTAGCTCCCTGAATTTCTGCCTTAAATCCCCATCTCTCTTCCTACCTATGTCGTTGGTGCCTATGTGGACCACGACTTGGGGCTGCTCCCCCTCCCCCTTAAGGATCCCAAAAACACGATCCGAGACATCACAAACCCTGGCACCTGGGAAGCAACTTTGTTTACGATACACTCCGTTCATGTTGAAATCTGTGTTTTTGCTCTGTGACTCAGTTTAAATGAGTGGATACAGCAAGCAGATTGATATAGAGGAACCAGTCCCCACCTCAACTATGGTGTCTGATCCTGTGTGATTGTGGAAGAAATAGATGACAAAAAGCCAGATGTCCCGATGGAACCTTTCTTTGTGTTAAGTATTTTCTGTTTGAATGTAGTGTTGACAGGAAGCAAACCACAATCACAAACTGTTGCGTTGCATAGATGGGGCAGTGTTCCAGTTTCAATCACATGCATTTCAACAGTCAGTTTGATGTTTTATAGTGTTTCTTAGTGTTTCGCCCTGTCTTGTTTAAATGTTTCATTAATATTACTTAATAAAACTCGTGGATAATTCATATTTTTTATCCAAGAGATGGTGGACAGTGGTGTTCCCCAAGGGTCAGTGCTAGGACCACTGCTTTTTTTGATATATATAAATGACTTGGATATTGGAATATAGAGACCATTTCAAAATTTGCTAATGATATCAAAATTTGAGGTATAGCAGACAGCGAGAATGATACCAATCGACCACAACAGGACATAGATAGGCTGGCAGAATGGGCAGACAGGTGGCAGATGGAATTTAATACTGACAAGTGCAGATGATGCATTTTGGCAGAAGGGATAGGGAGAGGCAATATAGACTAAATGGCACAGTTCTAAAATGTGCACAGGGACAGAGGAACCTGGGGGTTTGTGTGCATAGATCTTTGAAGGTAGAGGACATATTGAGAGAATAGTTAGCAAAGCATATCGGATCTTTGGCTTCATAAATAATATTGAGTACAAAAGCAGGGAAGTGTTGCTGAACCTTTATGATGCTCTGGTTAGGCCCCAACTAGAGTATTATATCCAGTTCTGGTCATCATACTTTAGGAAGGATATGAAGTTCCTTAAGAGGGTGCAGAGGAGATTTCCCAGAATGGTTCCAGGGATGAGGGATTTTAGCTACAAGGTTAATTTGGAGAAGCTGGGGTTGTTCTACAGAGAGCAAAGGAAATTGAGGTGAGATTTGACAGGTTTAGGTAAGGTAGACAAAGGAAAGCTATTCTCATTTACTGTTAATACAAGGACTAGGGAACACAGATTGAAGGTTTTGGGCAAGAGATACTGAGGGGATGTGAGGAATGTGGACGGCACAGTGATGCAGTGATTAGCACCACAGCCTCACAGCTCCAGCGACCCGGGTTCAATTCTGGGTACTGCCTGTGCGGAGTTTGCAAATTCTCCCTGTGACCATGTGGGTTTTCGCCGGGTGCTCTGGTTTCCTCCCACAGCCAAAGACTTGCAGGTTGATAGATAAATTGGCCATTATAAATTGCCCCTAGTATAGGTAGGTGGTAGGGGAATTGAGGGAAGGTGGGGATGTGGTAGGAATATGGGATTAATGTAGGATTAGTATAAATGGGTGGTTGATGGTTGGCACAGACTCGGTGGCCTGAGTGGCCTGTTTCAGTGCTGTATCTCTAAATAAAATAAAAAGAACTTTTTACGCAGTGAGTGGTAATGACAAAGAAGTAGCTGTCTATGAGGGTGGTGAAAGTTGAGATGATGAATGATTTCACAAGGAAATTGTATGATTACTGAGGGGAATATACTTGCAGGGCTACAGGGATAGAGTCTTACTGCTGCCTGGATTAATACAGCCCCGGCCTGACTGCTGCCTGTATTAATACCGTCCCTGCCTGGAATAATATAGCCCCTGCATTCAGGCGTGTCAAGGAGTGGCTTGGAAGCCTGCAGGCAGAATGGCAGAAGGAAGACCCTGGGTGGCCCCACGGTTCAGCAATACCTCACTTCCACTTCCTCCATGCTTCCAGGAAAAAGTGGGAGGCCCTCTTCCCCAGGGATGGGAGGAGGGGACCAGACTGCTTGACCGAGCAAGTCTGGACAGAGATAGCGAGGAGCTCAGCAGCCATGGGGTCACCCCCAGGATCTGCATCCAGTGCCAAAAAAGACTCAATGACCTGAGCCCGTCTACCAAGGTGAGTGTTCCATTCACTTCCAATACTTTGGGCCGTGTTTATGTCAGAGTGAGAGGCTGCGTATGGTGGAGAAGGAGTGATCACCCAGCCATGGCAATGGGTTTATGGATGTCAGCAATGGGGCCTTAGGCATGGTTACACCTCAGTGAGGGGTGCCTGTCTGTCAACGCATTCTCCATTCTACATGGCCCGCAGGTCACCTAGCATCGGTCTCATAGACCCTGTTTGCTGGACCCTGTGGCATGATGCAGTACCTCTGACAGACAGCAGGCTAACAGGCTGCTGTGCCTGTCCATGAAGCTCCACAATGAGAGCAACAGCAGCTGGCCATGTCAAGAAAAGCCCACCTTCGCCAGACAGTGTACCAAACTCGAATCAG
Organism: Heterodontus francisci; assembly: GCF_036365525.1. Lineage (NCBI taxonomy): Eukaryota > Metazoa > Chordata > Chondrichthyes > Heterodontiformes > Heterodontidae > Heterodontus > Heterodontus francisci. The sequence continues at coordinate 129,693,406 of NC_090374.1, read as the reverse complement.
CTACCACCAAATGTCAGAGCGACATTGTTAATGAAGACTAGGGTTCTCCAGGGAGGCTATCACCAACCTATGTGCCCTGCTGCAAGATGAGTTGCGACCTATGGGATTTGGGGGTCACCCTATGCCAGTAGCCCTGAAGATTACCATGGCACTCAACTTCCACACATCTGGATCTTTCCAGGGATCCACTGGGGACATGTGTCAAGGAGATGACCAATGCCGTGTTAAAGAGGTCTGGTGACTATGTGCGGTACCAGACCGACCCTAACACTCAGACCAAGAGGACCATCGGATGGCGGCCATTGCTGGATTCCCCCAGGTGCAAGGTGTGACAGACTGGGTGCATGTGACCATCAAGGCTCCCATGGACCAGCCATCCAATGCAGCAGAGGAGAGGTACAACACTTGCAACAGCTCCACTCGAGGGAGCCTTGATCAGTCCGTTAGGCTACTGAAGATGAGATTCCGATGCCTTGATCAATCCGGTGGAGCCCAACAGTATGCCCTAGCGTGGGTCTTGAGTATTGTGGGTGTCTGCTGTGTTCTGCACAATCTAGTGCTGCAGAGGGAAGAGACCTCACATGATGATGAGATGCCTGAGTGGCACTCATCCCCCGATGAAGAGGATGAAGAGGAGGGAAAAGAGCAAGCAGCACTGGATGGTAAAGACCTTGCACTGGAGGCCTGATACGTTCAGTGTTGCACCAAGGAGGCAAGAGACAACCTTATAATTATCTGTTTCCAGCCACCCTGATGTCCACTCCCAGACAGTCAAATAAAGGCTCACCTTAATGCATGTAATTTGTTGCCGCCTTTCCGTTTGTGTCTTGTTTATTTATTTATTTTTATTTATTTAGAGATGCAGCACTGAAACAGGCCCTTCGGCCCACCGAGTCTGTGCCGACCATCAACCACACATTTATACTAATCCTACACTAATCCCATATTTCTACCACATCCCCACCTGTCCCTATATTCCCCTACCACCTACCTATACTAGGGGCAATTTATAATGGCCAATTTACCTACCAACCTGCAAGTCTTTGGCTGTGGGAGGAAACCGGAGCACCCGGCAAAAACCAACGTGGTCACAGGGAGAACTTGCAAACTCCGTACAGGCAGTACCCAGAATGGAACCCGAGTCACTGGAGGTGTGAGGCTGCAATGCTAACCACTGCGCCACTGTGTCCCCTGACTTGTGACCAGTTGCAAGGCACGCTAGCACCCATTGCAGAACATATATTAACGAAGGCTGTGGTCACATGTGCATTGCTCTGAGGGGGAAAGGGTAAGTCAGCAGCTCACAATTAAGGCATAGTGGGACATGGCTTTCTGGCAATGATGGCTAGTGATTTTCACAAAAGAACATTTAATTAATCACTACATCAATATTTCCTACACCCCTTAATATGTATGCGAGTGCCCCGACATAGTGTGAACCTTGTGAAAGCAGCTGTGCTGGAGTCAGGCTGCTGATCAGGCTACTCCTTGGCCTGTGATGACTTTGGCGGGCGTCCTCTGGCTGCCTAAGGTCTGGAAGGTCCCAGCTGCCTGTGGGTGTCCTGCACTGGCGCAGCTCTCACCTTAGGCTTCACGGCTACTGGAGTTGGGCTCACTAGCGGAGGGGCTGAGGAGCTGCTGTCCACACTCGGAGTGCCCTGAGAGGAGCCCCCAGCTATGCAGGTCAGCCTCTCCTCCTCCTTTTCAAGGCTCACTTGAACCTCCCTGCTCATCAGAGAAGGACAAGCAGCTGGAGAGGGCTCCAGGTGCCTCGTCCTTCTCTCGTCTTGCCACTGCTGCGTCAAGCTCACGGCCAAGCTGATGGTGTACAGATCTGTGTGTGTCTCTGGGATCTGACTTTCCTTGAGGGTCACCAACCACTTGATGGAGGAAGCCACACGCTTACATGCCTGAGATTTGGCAGCAGTCATGACATGGATGGACTCCTCCACTGTCCACCCATGGCTGCGCATGGCTTTGGCATCTTCACCAGATGTTGCCTTGCCCCTCTCTCTGCAACTCCAGCATGCCCTGTGCTATCGACACCAGAATCTGGTCATCAGCCTGGGGCTCAGCCTGGGCCTGGCCACCCAGAGTCCTCCAACTGTCAGTGACCTCAGCTCTCTCAGCCTCAGCCAGCTGCTCGGGTGCGTGTGTGGTGCTCTCACCAGCTTGTTACCCTGATTCTCATACCGAACGGCTACCTTTCGAGGGTGGAAGGTTCAGGAGAGTCATAGGACGATCCATCCTCTGAGTGCTCCTCCTCCTCAAAGGTGGATTGCTGTCCCCCTGTCGCTGCAGTCTCCTGCATCCACTGCCCTACATGAGAGAACACAACCCTGTATGGGTTAGGCTATGCAGATCTCATCGTGCCAATCATGTGTGATGTGGGTATCCAAGATTAATGATTGTGTCGATGGAAGCCACTCCTCACTCTCTTGTGCAGGGACTCCAGTCTCCCTATCCGAAATTGTACAGCCGCCCTGGGTCCCCACCAGTTCCAAGGCTTCTTCCTCGGCAGTGGTTGAGAGGACGCAGATCAGGGACTCCTCCACCAGTCCAGGCCGCCTCCCTCTCTTGTAGGCCTCTTGTCCTGCAAGAGGAAGAATGGAGATAGTAGAAATTAGCAAAGAGATCAACATGACAACTATGCCACTGTCAGCCCCTCGTCCCCTACTGGGGGATCTGATATATCTCATGCTGCCACACGTTGTCAGGGGAGTTAAGTGGGGTGAGCTATGAAGGAAGGTGGCCTGTGGCCGAGATGCAGCCATACATCTGTCACGATAAGGTAATACCCTAGTCCCTCTGCCATCACCTTGGTAGTGCCACCTTCCCCATGTTACGCACCCTCTGCATAGTCACCTGCAATCCCAAAAAGGAGAGTGGTATGGAATACTCACCTTGGCCAAATGCAGGAAGTTGTTGACCCTCTTTTGGCACTGGACCCAGTTCTGGCTGCTGACCTCCTCTGCCATCTCCACCCAGTCTTGCTTGGTCAGGCAGGAGGACCTCTTCTTGCCTGGGGAAGAGAACCTCCCGTCTTTCCCTGACAGCCTGGAGGAGAATCTGCAGGGAGACATCACAGAACCTTGGGGCCACCATGTCTTGCCTCAGCTAACCTGTGCTGTCCTCCTCGGTGGTGGGGGTGGGGGGGTTATTTCAGGGACCACTCAAGTTAAGTTTAAGGCTACACGAAGCTGCAAATGACTCTGAAACAGGAGTGAATGCAGGGCTGGCAGGCACCTGCACCAGAGTCATCTGATACCATACTTGCATCCCACTCCCGCCATGAGATTGGAGGGGGCCCACGACCCCAATATGCAAAATGGCTGCCTGCGTGATGGACCAGAATGGCGCCCATTTATGGGCCTGCCTCTCATTAAATTCAGCCCAGTGTCTCCAATGAACCAGAGTTTACCTGCACACCACAATATTTAGTCACACAATAGCATGACTCAGGGGTTGTAACAATGAAATCTCACATTATATAAATTGGATGCTATGATCTTGCATAATCCCACGTGCATTTCTCGTATCTTCCAGAAGGCAGAGTGATGAATACTCTGGTAAGACAAAGCCAATTTTGAACAAAAAAGCTGATCTGTTTTACATTTAATACATGAACATACAGAATAACCTTTAACAGTGAATTTTAATTTCATTATAACTCCCCTCAGAACATAGAAAATAATGCAGCATACCATACTGCCCCTGTTAGCAAGCAAAATACACATTTTAGATTAAGAAATTCTCTGAAACTAGATGGCATTAAACTTAATTTTTGTTTGATTTCATTTCAAGATCTTTGCAGATGGTCTCTTTTCTTAGCTGGACAGGAAGTCAAAGCTTTGACCTCTAATAATACTTCCTCAGCTCTTTTGTGCTTGGGGATTGGCTGTAATTTAAACCAGCTACCATGCTCCTGGGTATGGGGTCATGTCACCAATTCCCAAGGAGCTCATTACAATGTATTATTTGTGAATGTTTACTGGACTGTCTTAATAAACCTAAATTGTCTCCTGCTGATATGGTATGTGAGGAGCACCATCATCTAAATTATAATCCACATTCCTAGGAGCTGTATGTTGTGGATTTAATCCATTGTGAGTTGTATCTAATTTAATAATACAAGTTCACCAAAATTCAATGAAGGTAAAATAATCCAAATTGTCAGAGTTAAAGGAAATACCTGCTCTCTGCAAGATTTTCCAATTTCCCTTCCCCATTTGCCCCAGCATAATTTGGATGATATGTTTTTCAAAAGCTCTATACTTCACCTTAGCTAAAGCTGACTATATTTCTGATTTTTGGCCTGCTAGCTGCTGTCAGAAACAGTAGGTGAATGGTCTTCCTCTCCAAAGTCTGCCCCTGAAGAACCACACAATGACAGTTACCTCCCCTTTACAGATCATCATAGCTGAAGGGGCTACCCCGCAATATCTAATATCTAATATCCAAGGATGATCACTGTGATACCAATCACACTTCATTTATGTGTACTAATGAAATTCTCCCCCCGAATCAAGTGGATACTTCCCGCCCATAACAGGGATACCACTTGAAATGTGTATCAAGTGCAAATGGTATGGAGAACTATCATAAAAGCAAAATACTGCGGATGCTGGAAATCTGAAATAAAAACAAGAAATGCTGGAACCACTCAGCAGGTCTGGCAGCATCTGTGGAAAGAGAAGCAGAGTTAACGTTTCGGGTCAGTGACCCTTCATCGGAACTGACAAATATTAGAAAAGTCACAGGTTATAAGCAAGTGAGGTGGGGGTGGGGCAAGAGTTAACAAAGGAGGTCTAGATTGGACCAGGCTACATAGCTGACCAAAAGGTCACGGAGCAAAGGCAAACAATATGTTAATGGTGTGTTGAAAGACAAAGCATTAGTACAGATTAGCTGTTAATACACTGATGGAGACCTATCATTATGGGTTTCTAATAAGCAGCAGATGGGCAGAGGCGGGTAATGTTACGGCAGTGGAAGTAGGCAGTGTTTGTGTTAGGGAGGCTACACAGTTGGCAACTCAGCTCAGATTCAAATAGAAAGCAGTTCGAAGTAACATGTGCGCTGGTTGAGGTGCCAGTGTTTTACTCGAGCAGATCTTCGTATATTTCTATGCAAGGTGTTAATGAGCTTTACAGTTTTGTGCAAAAAAACTGTGAAACAAAGGAGTTATATTGTGGATCTAGCTCCTGCTCTGCAAAATGTTTTCCTGTGGTCATGACTCAGAAAGTGATTGAGGGTGCGAAAATTAAGAACAAATACACGCCAACTGCCGGAGACAATCAATGACTTCAAAAGGAAATTGGATAGCCATTTGAAGGAAATAAACTTACAGGGCTACGGGGATCGAGCAGAGGAGTGGAACTGACTCGATAGCTCCGTGGAGAGCCGGCGTGGACTCGATGGGCTGAATGGCCTCCTTCTGTACCATAAAAGACTCTATGGGATGGATTTTGTGCTGCGGTGGGGCTCCCGGTGTTGGGCTGAAAAGATGGGGGAAACCTTCCTCTGCCATTTCCACCACCCCCCTCCACCCCCAGAGCGATCCTCCAGTGTTTTTGTGTCAGAGCCGGTACTACAGAGGCCTCAGACCCAGGCCCAGCGGTGTCAGCAGGGTTCCTGCTTCTCTGGAACTGTCTCACAGCTGTTCTGGCTGGAAAAATACCTTCCCTGGCTGTTCTTCCTCTCTCTTTCCAGAGAGATACCTTTTAAGGTAGAAATCTGTCAGGTTGGGGTGTTGGTCAGATGACTAAGGGCTCTCTCCCCTGGGGTGATTCATATAATGTTCCAGGATATTGGAACCATTGTTACATGATGGCATCTGAATGTGGTTCATTTTGATAAATAGCTGTAATTTCACACCTATTATTTTGGCCTTGTCTTTGGAGTCAATCTGTCTGCAAAAGTCTTTGTTAGCTTCATTCCTGCAGATAGGAATTGTTCGCATGGAATGGGCTGATTTTCCATTTCAAATGTGTTTTCCCCAAAGCTAATTCAGACATGGATAATGAGTTTCATCTTCATCAGACAAACATGCTTATTGACAGTACGATGGGGTTGGGGGGGGGGGGGGGGGTGAGTCACCTGACCTCTACTCCATTTTGCCATTTTGTCTGTGGCACAAATGTGACCTTTTTTTGGAGTTCGGTTCAACAGTTGACTTTTATTTCATAATTCCTCCAATTCATTTCATATTTCATCTTTGTTCTTTTCATCAGCGTGACAGTACTTCTCCTAATGTCAGTGACAGGCCTAGGAGTCTACGTTAACTTATTGCACTCCATCTTCCCATGCAGTTTGTACCTATGCTTTAACAGGAAACTAGTTTTCTGCTTCAAAGGGGGCAACCCTCCTTTGTGGCATCTCCTACAGCAGGAATTCCAGTGACTCCTGAGTTGTCTGCACTGCCTCATTGCATACATTTTTGTCACAAAATTTTACCACACTTGATCCTCACGTAAGGTAAAACACAGATTTCTCCCCATTTAATTACAGTAAGCACCCCTTCAAAGTGTTGCTGCCTTGCTGGATTTTGAAATCCCCCTAATCCGCAGCCAACCACACTAAAACAATACTCCTTAAACTTGTCTTCCATGAGCATTGGAGAGCAGGAAAACTTTGCAAAATTCTGTGAATCCAGCCCTATCCACTGCCAACCATAGGTGAACACAGACCCAGTGGGCAAGCCTGGGACTGTATTCTTTCTTTCTAATGTTTTTTTTCTCTTGCACAGACTATTTGCCTCCTCCAGCTGGCAGAATGCAGTTCTTTGGGACAGCCGAAGAGGATTAATGTACTGTAAGTGGCCCCTTTTCTGGATAGAATTACGTAGAATTTACAGCACAGAAACAGGCCATTCTGCCCTATTGGTCTATGCTGGTGCTTGTGCTCCACACAAGCCTGCTCCTACCCTTCTTCATCTAACTCTTTTCTCACTCATGTATTTATCTAGCTTGTTTAAGATTCAGATCCTTTAAGTGCTATAATTTTCCATTATATTCACCACCTGGTCACATATAGTGTGTTAAGCAAAGTTTGTAATATTACGAAAATCTTGTCCTCATATGATTCATAATGAGAATGACTAGTAGGAGACCTGAAACAGGCCACTGCAGAAACCTCCATAGATCAGTGCACCCACACACCCCTGCATCCTCCCCCCCACTCCACCCCACATCTCTGCCGAGAGCATATTCCATTTGTCAATATCACTGAGCTAGTTTTCAATCTAAATAGTTAAGTTGCCATTAATTCTGTAAACCCTAATCTTTTTAAAGTTTTGTATGTGAAGCTTTATTAAGTGCCTGTTGCAAATTGAAGTAAATCTTATCCCGTGGATCCACTCACTTAATTCAAAGAATTCCAGTTTATGAAGCATGACAAATTATTTATACAAGCATAGTGATTCATTCTGTGGCCTCATGCTCTTTAAATTAACATGACAGCATGCATTTGATTTCACCAACAACACTTGTGACATGCACTCATCGTGACTTCATAAGAATGTGAAGATTTACTGGAAGTCAATAATTTCCACAAGTCAAAATCACAGGCAGGAGAAATAAAGGCAGTGATGTAATCTCAGGCAACATTATAAATTGCTTAAGCTTTATTCTCATGGCTTATGAAATCATCAAAATCCCTATTTTGTATTATTGTACATTCCTTGCAATTCTCTCTGACCACTTCATTAATCTGTGTGCGACACACATCTCAGTGCTTTAATTCTGCAATGCAAATACCTGAAAAATCCATTTAAGTGAAAACAATTCTTCCAGTTGTTTCCTCCATAGGGACATTACATAATGCCGCACAAACTGGGACAGAATGTAACAGTGAAACATAATATATAATGCATGCACAGTTGTCAAACTTTCTATTCTTGTTTGTAGATTCAGAGGAAACATTTACCTCTATGTCGAGAGGTCCAGTGTAGCTAATGAAAAAAATTAAGGCTTGAATTTCCCTTTATTGGGCATTAAACTTTCTAGAAATAATCAGCAATTGTCTGATTTATCATCAAAGTGATAATGATCTTTCTGCTGCCTTAAAGTCTGGATATCCCTTCCTAGTTTCTCCCTTCAAATTGGTGTCTGTCTGCTTATACCTATTTGCGAATGTTCTACCTTAAATGTACTATATGGGCTGAATTTTATGAGCCTTCTAGGGGTGGGTGGGAGGGGCCCACAAGATAGCAAGGTAAAGCAAGGGGTAGAGTTCCCGTCGCATTCCGACACAATTCAACTTAGTCAGGAGTGGGGAAGGCCGAAGATGGCCTTCCTGCCCAGAGGCCAATTGAGGCCCTTAAGTGGCAAATTAATGGCCACTTTGGGGCTTCATCCCGCCACCACTGGTATTTTACCAGTGGCTGGTCGGAGCCCCGCCACCTGGGGAGGCTGCCCAGCAAACCCAGGCAAACTGTCTGTGGGCTGGTTGGGGGTGGGCCTCCTGCTTGGGCAATCTGTGGCCCTCAGAGACCTCCCAGCAGCAAAGGCTGCCCCCATGCCAATATTCCCCCCCAACAAGCCATCCCCTCCCACCCCTTGCTGGGGCATGTCTGACTGGCCCTTGTTAGCTCGCCCCACTTACCTATAGTCTGGGACTCAATGGCTGTTCCTGGTTCCAGGCCTCCTGAAGTCCCAGAAGGGGCCACCATTCCTGGTGGCACTGCTGGGACTGCTGAGCTGCTGGCCTTCTGATTGGCCAGCAGTTCTTGGAGATGGGATCCCTGTCCTTAAAGGGATGGGGATCCTGGCCCTGGTGGTTAATTTCCTGTGTGCCACAAAATGCAGCTCGGGGGGGGGGGGGGGGGGGTCCTAAAAACAGCCAAGGCGGAGTTTCCCTCGCCTTTTTGGCCCTCTGCCAACTGCATAAAATCCAGCCCTATAAATGTAAATCCTGTGTTGGAGAAAAAGATTTTTTATCTTTTAAGCTATGTAGATCTTATATATGCACACAGACACACATACATTCTGTACTTAATTGAAAAACTGTAACATCTGTACAGAGTAAGCAAAGATATATCAGAGCCCTAGAAAGCTTTGATTTTGAATTACTCAAGTTAAAGATTATGTTTAAAGCAGTAAGGGTGTTACGATAATTCCACAATCAGCAAGCAGCCAGGTATATTTTTTGCAATTAGGGTGCCAATAATGTTAAGAGGAGGCCAAGACTAAGGCCCAGCTTTGAGTTAAGCACTGGAGTCATACCAGCACTTTTTCCATAGTTGCTAAGCAAATGGAGATCCATTGTAAACTGTGGTTTCAGATTAGCATTATTATCACAGGGCAAGGTACCCTTGTTGCATTGATGCTTAATACGATAAAGCTGAAGAGTAATACCACCATTAGTTTGCTTGAACTTTAAAGAAGAAACAACTTTATAATTAAGACACCTTCTCTTCAATTTTCTATTTGTCATGCTGCTACTCAGAAGGGAAGTGGATTGAGCTCCATTAGCACCAGAGACTGAGGCTGGAAAATTTGGTTACAGAGTGGCCATATTTTTGGCGCTATGGTTGCTGTTTCGAGTCTAGAATGGCATCTGCACCGCCTGCATACACTTCTAGTGTAGACCGCACCAGCTGCCAATTTGGGTAGTACATTATCAAAGACACTGGGAATAGATACTGGAAGTATGCAGAGTAGGCAGATTGTGACCTTTTCAACCTCAACTCTACAGCTAATATCCTCTTTTAAACTCGCACAGCTGAACATGTGTTCAGCAGCAGGAAGGATCTCCCAGCAGCACTATTTAAAGGGATCATCAACCACTTTCGGATTAGTTGCTGATTGATTTCTACTGGCTATTGCTGCGATTGTAGACGTGTCTGGTGGTTTGTACAGCTATCTAAAATTGGTGCAGTCTACATGGAGCAGTGTGGCACGTGGTGAAGGCCTTGGTTCTCACTTCAAGGATTCTGCTCAGACCACTTGCCCCCAATCATGGTTGCTGTGGTTTCTATCCCCTTTGACTTCAGCAGAGGGGACACAGAGGAGGAGAAGCAGTTCAAAGAGGCAAAAGGAGGTTGGGGGGGGGGGGGGGGGGGGTGGGTGGGGTCAGGCGCTGAGCAGGAGACCATACCCATCCAGAGTCTTCAAGGAGAAATTCTCCTATCTCAATCTCAGAAAGTAACAACGTGTGCTACATCTCTGTTTCACTAAGGAAGTGCTCACTGAAATCTGCCATATGTTGCAGACAGACCTGCAGCCTCACAGCAGGAAGAGGACAGTATTGCCAGTGGCTGTAAAGGTGATCATGGACATGAACTTTGATGTGTTGGGCTCCTTCCCGGCTGCAGTAGGCAACATCTTCAATATCAAAGCAGTCCACTGTCCACTGTTGTACAAGGGAGGACATTGATGCCCTGTATGTAAAGAAAGGGGAATACATTGCATTCTCTCTTTCCAGAGAGTAGCAGGTGAAGTGAGCATGTGGCTATGCCAGAATAGCAAGCTTCCCCATGGTGCAGTGTGCCATTGACTGCACTCATGTTGCTTTGCCAGCACCGCATGTAAATTCAGAAATGAATCACAACCACAAAGGATTCAACACTTGCAATTTAATTACACAAAATTAGGACTCATGGGATTGGGGGTAATACATTAGCAGGGATTGAGGATTAGTTGATGAAGAGAAAATAGATTGTAAAAATAAACAGGACATTTTTGGGATGCCAGGCTGTAACTAACAAGGTATCTCAAGGATCAGTGCTTGGCCTCAGCTATTTACAATCTATATTAATGACTTAGATGAGGGGACTGAATGTAACGTATCCAAGTCTCCATTGTCTCTCGAGATAAGGAGGCCCAAAGAAGAAGAAGAAGAAGGTGGGGAGATAAGTGGTGAGGAGGATACACGAGGCTGCAGAGGGTTGTAGACAGGTTGGGTGAGTGGGCAAGAATATGGCAGATGGAATACAATGTGGTGAAATGTGACGTTATCTATTTTGGTAGGAAAAATAAAAAAGTAGAATTTTTTTGAATGTTGAGAGAATGGGAAATGTTTGCATTCAGAGGGACTTGGGAGTTCTTGTACATAAATCACAGAAAGTTAACATGCAGCTACAGCAAGCAATTAGGAAGGCAAATGGTATGTTAGCTTATATTACAAAGGGATTGGAGTGTAAGCGTAAAGAAGTCTTACTACAATTACACAGGGCATTGGTGAGGTCACACCTGGAGTACTGTGTGCAGTTTTAGACTCCTTACCTAAGTAAGGGTAAGGACATACTTGCCCTAGAGGGAGTGCAATGAAGGTTCATTAAACCAATTCCTGCAATTATCCTCTGAAGAGAGATTGAGTAAAGTAGGCTTATATTCCCTGGAGTTTAGAAGAATAAGAGGTGATCTAATTGAAACAGATAAAATTCTTAAGGGGCTTGAGAGGGTAGATGCTGCAAAAATGTTTCCCCTGGCTGAGGAATCTAAAACACGGGGTCACAGTCTTAGAATAAGGGGTCAGCCATTTAGGACTGAGATAAGGAGAAATATCTTCACTCAAATGGTTGTGAATCTTTGGAATTATCTACCCCAGAGAGCTGTGGCTGCTCAGTCATTGAGTACATTGAGACAGAGGTTGATAGATTTTTGGGTATTAAGGGATATGGGGAAAATGCGGGAAGGTGGCGTTGAGGTAAAAGATCAGCCATGATCTTACTGAATGGTGGAGCAGCCTCTAAGGCCCAAGTGACCTACTCCAGCTCTTATTTCTTATGTTTTTATGTAACTCCCTCAATATTCAGCTGATGTGTGACCACACTTTACACAATATGCAGGTCAATGTACAGTATCCTGGCAGCAGTCATGATAGAACAAAGAAAATTACAGCACAGGAACAGGCCCTTCGGCCCTCCAAGCCTGCGCTGATCCAGATCCTCTATCTAAACATGTCGCCTATTTTCTAAGGGTCTGTATCTCTTTACTTCCTGCCCATTCATGTATCTGTCTAGATACATCTTAAAAGACACTATCGTGCCTGCATCTACCACCTCCGCTGGCAACGCGTTCCAGGCACCCACCACCCTCTGCGTAAAGAACTTTCCACGCATAACCCCCCTAAACTTTTCCCCTTTCACTTTGAACTCGTGTCCCCGAGTAATTGAATCCCCCACTCTGGGAAAAAGCTTCTTGCTATTCACCCTGTCTATACCTCTCATGATTTTGTACACCTCAATCAGGTCCCCCCTCAACCTCCGTCTTTCTAATGAAAATAATTCTAATCTACTCAACCTCTCTTCATAGCTAGCGCCCTCCATACCAGGCAACATCCTGGTGAACCTCCTCTGCACCCTCTCCAAAGCATCCACATCCTTTTGGTAATGTGGTGACCAGAACTGCACGCAGTATTCCAAATGTGGCCGAACCAAAGCCCTATACAAGTGTAACATGACCTGCCAACTCTTGTACTCAATACCCCGTCCGATGAAGGAAAGCATGCCGTATGCTTTCTTGACCACTCTATTGACCTGCGTTGCCACCTTCAGGGAACAATGGACCTGAACACCCAAATCTCTCTGTACATCAATTTTCCCCAGGACTTTTCCATTTACTGCATAGTTCATTCTTGAATTGGATCTTCCAAAATGCATCACCTCGCATTTGCCCTGATTGAACTCCATCTGCCATTTCTCTGCCCAACTCTCCAATCTATCTATATTCTGCTGTATTCTCTGACAGTCCCCTTCACTATCTGCTACTCCACCAATCTTAGTGTCGTCTGCAAACTTGCTAATCAGACCACCTATACTTTCCTCCAAATCATTTATGTATATCACAAACAACAGTGATCCCAGCACAGATTCCTGTGGAACACCACTGGTTACACGTCTCCATTTTGAGAAACTCCCTTCCACTGCTACTCTCTGTCTCCTGTTGCCCAGTCAGTTCTTTATCCATCTAGCGGGTACACCTTGGACCCCATGCGCCTTCACTTTCTCCATCAGCCTACCATGGGGAACCTTATCAAACGCCTTACTGAAGTCCATGTATATGACATCTACAGCCCTTCCCTCATCAATCAACTTTGTCACTTCCTCAAAGAATTCTATTAAGTTGGTAAGACATGACCTTCCCTGCACAAAACCATGTTGCCTATCACTGATAAGCCCATTTTCTTCCAAATGGGAATAGATCCTATCCCTCAGTATCTTCTCCAGCAGCTTCCCTACCACTGACGTCAGGCTCACCGGTCTATAATTACCTGGATTATCCCTGCTACCCTTCTTAAACAAGGGGACAACATTAGCAATTCTCCAGTCCTCCGGGACCTCACCCGTGTTTAAGGATGCTGCAAAGATATCTGTTAAGGCCCCAGCTATTTCCTCTCTCGCTTCCCTCAGTAACCTGGGATAGATCCCATCCGGACCTGGGGACTTGTCCACCTTAATGCCTTTTAGAATACCCAACACTTCCTCCCTCCTTATGCCGACTTGACCTAGAGTAATCAAACATCTGTTCCTAACCTCAACATCTGTCATGTCCCTCTCCTTGGTGAATAGGCAAAGTACTCGTTTAGAATCTCACCCATTTTCTCTGACTCCACGCATAACTTTCCTCCTTTGTCCTTCAGTGGGCCAATCCTTTCTCTAGTTACCCTCTTGCTCCTTATATATGAATAGAAGGCTTTGGGATTTTCCTTAACCCTGTTTGCTAAAGATATTTCATGACCCCTTTTAGCCCTCTTAATTCCTCGTTTCAGATTGGTCCTACATTCCCGATATTCTTTCAAAGCTTCGTCTTTCTTCAGCCGCCTAGACCTTATGTATGCTTCCTTTTTCCTCTTAGCTAGTCTCACAATTTCACCTGTCATCCATGGTTCCCTAATCTGGCCATTTCTATCCCTCACTTTCACAGGAACATGTCTCTCCTGCACGCTAATCAACCTCTCTTTAAAAGCCTCCCACATATCACATGTGGATTTACCTTCAAACAGCTGCTCCCAATCTACATTCCCCAGCTCCTGCCGAATTTTGGTATAGTTGGCCTTCCCCCAATTTAGCACTCCTCCTTTAGGACCACTCTCGTCTTTGTCCATGAGTATTTTAAAGCTTACGGAATTGTGATCACTATTCCCAAAGTAGTCCCCTACTGAAACTTCAACCACCTGGCCGGGCTCATTTCCTAACACCAGGTCCAGTATGGCCCCTTCCCGAGTTGGACTATTTACATACTGCTCTAGAAAACCGTCCTGGATGCTCCTTACAAATTCTGCTCCATCTAGACCTCTAACACTAAGTGAATCCCAGTCAATGTTGGGAAAATTAAAATCTCCTATCACCACCACCCTGTTGCTCCGACATCTTTCCATAATCTGTTTACATATTTGTACCTCTATCTCACGCTCGCTGTTGGGAGGCCTGTAGTACAGCCCCAACATTGTTACCGCACCCTTCCTATTTCTGAGTTCTGCCCATATTGCCTCACTGCTCGAGTCCTCCATTGTGCCCTCCTTCAGCACAGCTGTGATATCCTCTTTGACCAGTAATGCAACTCCTCCACCCCTTTTACCTCCCTCTCTATCCCGCCTGAAGCATTAATATCCTAGTATATTTAGTTGCCAATCATGCCCTTCCCTCAACCAAGTCTCAGTAATAGCAATAACATCATATTCCGAGGTACTAATCCAAGCCCTAAGTTCATCTGTCTTACCTACTACACTTCTTGCATGAAAACAAATGTACCTCAGACCACCAGTCCCTTTGCGTTCGTCATCTGCTCCCTGCCTACTCTTCCCCTTAGTCACACTGACTTCACTATCTAGTTCCTTACAGGCTTTAGTTACTACCTCCTTACTGTCAATTGACCTCCTCATTTGGTTCCCCTCCCCCTGCCACATTAGTTTAAACCCTCCCCAACAGCGTTAGCAAATGCACCCCCAAGGACATTGGTTCCAGTCCGGCCCAGGTGTAGACCGTCCAATTTGTAATAGTCCCACCTCCCCCAGAACCGGTCCCAATGTCCCAAAAATCTGAACCCCTCCTTCCTGCACCATCTCTCAAGCCACGCATTCATCCTGACTATTCTTTCATTTCTACTCTGACTATCACGTGGCACTGGTAGCAATCCTGAGATTACTACCTCTGAGGTCCTACTTTTTAACTTGGCTCCTAACTCCCTAAACTCTGCTTGTAGGACCTCATCTCGTTTTTTACCTATATCATTGCCTATGTGCACAACGACAACTGGCTGTTCACCCTCCCCCTTCAGAATGTTCTGCAGCCGATCTGAGACATCCCTGACCCGTGCACCTGGGAGGCAACATACCATTCGGGAGTCTCAATTTCGACCACAGAATCGCCTATCTACTCCCCTTACAATCGAATTCCCTATGACTATAGCCTTTCCACTCTTTTTCCCGCCCTTCCGAACAGCAGAGCCAGCCACGGTGCCATGAACCTGGCTGCTGCTGCCTTCCCCTGGTGAGCCATCTCCCTCAACAGTATCCAAAACGGTATACCTGTTGTGGAGGGAGATGACCGCAGGGGACACCTGCGCTGCCTTCCTGCTCTTTCTCTGCCTTTTGGTCACCCATTCCCTTTCTCCCTCAGCAATCCTAATCTGCGGTGTGACCAATTCACTAAACGTGCTATCCACGACCTCCTCAGCATCGCGGATGCTCCAAAGTGAGTCCATCCGCAGCTCGAGAGCCGTCATGCGGTCTAACAAGAGCTGCAGCTGGACACACTTCCTGCACGTGAAGGAGTCAGGGACATCAGCCGTGTCCCTGAGCTCCCACATTGAGCAAGAGGAGCATGACACAGGTCCGAGATCTCCTGCCATTTTTAATCTTAATCTTAACTTAGTTAAATGAAAAAGGAACGCAAAGTTTTTACCAATCACACGATAAAACAAAAAGAGAAATAGACAAAGCCTTACCTTATCTACACACCACCGAGTCCTTTTTTTTTGGTTCGAGGAGGAGGGCGGGTGGGAGACACTACAAGAGTAGTGTCTCGGGTTCAGAAACAGCCCAAATATATAGGGTTTTACTTACCCAGCAGCCCCCTGGTCTCCGCCGAAAACAAAAGGAAATTAAGTTTACTTTGAAACTGACCTTCCCAGCTGCTCACTCGCTCGCACTCTCTGCTCCCGAATAAGCTGCTGCAATGAAAGGCAAGTTATTTTAAACAGCCCAAATATATAGGGTTTTACTTACCCAGCAGCCCCCTGGTCTCCGCCGAAAACAAAAGGAAATTAAATTTGCTTTGAAACTGACCTTCCCAGCTGCTCACTCGCTCGCACTCTCTGCTCCCGAATAAGCTGCTGCAATGAAAAAGGATGCCTTTATTCAGTGGCAGTCCACTGTGTCAGCTGCATTTGAGTTACCACAAGATACCAAAGAGTTTTTATAAGGTGACAAAGGCTACCCACTGATCACCTGGCTCATGATTCCAGTGTGCAACCCATGCACATATCATGATGGCTGCAAGGGAGTTGAACCCTTTCCAGTTGTGATACATCTCTGAATTTACATGCAGTGGCCGGAAAGCGGTGTGTGTGCAGTCAATGGCACACAACACCATGGAGCAGCTACATATAATGAAAGCCATATTGCCACACGAAATGTCATTGAGCAGACCATTGGGGTGCTGAAACAACTCTTCTCCTGCCTGGATCGTTCTGGAGGACATTCCAGTATTCTCCAGAGCGTATGTAAGATTTTGTCATGGTCTGCCTCATCCTGCACAACCTGATGGTGCAGCCAGGCATGCATAGAGCAAGCAGGAGGAAGAGGGGTCGGAGGAGAAAGGGAGGAGTTGCACTGGCCCTTTCTGTCCGGGCTGTCCATGATCAACTCATCTAACTTCGATTCCAGTGAATGCAACGCAATTCATCATTTACCAACTGTCTCACATCTTACCTTCCCGCTGTTACTGACCATCACAGTGTCTCCTTGGCCACAATACTGAAATAAAAGCCACCACCAAGCAAACATTCCAAACCAACTTCATCCAACAAATCATCCAAACTTTCATTCAAAAGTCACCTAATCACCCTTGTGTATTCCCTTAGTGCCTGGCTTGTGTGTGTCTTTATCTGACCTAGTGTTCCTACGCAGTGCTGCCCCACTGGCTGCAGCTTAACTGGTAGAAGGCTGCTGTCTTTCAGTGGGGAATACTAAAGATGGCCTTACAGGATGATCTTGTGCAACTGTGACCCTAGAAGGCCTGGCTTTGGACTGTACCAACTTGACATGGGCCGCAGCAGTCTGGGCTGGCTGAAAGGCAACATCAAGAACATTAGCAGAGTGGCAGTGGTGGGAGGATGAATTCTGTCATCCTGAGAGAGGATAGCAGGTTCGTGCCCACCTAACAATGCATTGGAGGATGGATTGCTAGGCTGCAGTGAGACTCTGTGAGCCCCTTTAAACACTTGTATCCGCAACCATGATGGCCTAAGTCTAAGCATGTGAGGTAGTAAGCTGAGCTTGCATGACTTCAGTCTGAGATTCCACTGCAGCACTCAGAAGTTGGGTGGCTTCTGCTGGTGCTGCAATGGAAGCTGAGACATGATCATCAGACGTTGCAGCACAGTTGGGTTCACAAGTGTGCGAATGGAGTTGGTCACCACTTCTGCACTGGAAAGATGGGCTCCAAGCTCTGCTCAAAGTACTAGGCAAGGTTGGTGCTGGACTCCTCCATACTCATCGATAACGACTGCAGGTTTTTTGGCAGGCCTGCAATGCCCTAAGCATTTCTGTGTTCACACCCATCAGCCTTTTTCTGTGCGCCACCCTATCAAAGTCCTCACCTGAGCCCTCTGCAGCAGAATTAGTGTGCGACCTTGCCCTCCATCAAGCTGGCAACTGCATTGCCTTTTTCCCCTGCTCTGGCTACAGGCCTCTCATGCCTGATGTCTCACCACATGAAGATCCTGCCTCTAAGCAGTGATCTAAAGTACACACAGTGTCAGTGTCTGAGCTGGTGGATGTGAGTGTGAGAGCGAGTGACCATGTTTCTTCATCATCAGTCTCTTCTTCCTCTTCCACCTCTAGCTCCTGTACCACTGTCTGACCAGGTTTCAGTTTTTGGATGTCTGAGAGGAAAAAGGCATAAGGGTTGTGGTGAGGGGAGCAGGGGGAGGAGCATACTTAGCTCATCTGCAGCTTGTAAAGCAGAAAAGATTGTGGGATGGGGGTGGGGTGGAATTGCTATGTGAGAAGGAGGAGTAGGTATGAAAATACCTTCATCTTTGATATTTTCAGCCTCGCCGTTGGCCATGCCCTCACTCATGGCTGCTCCAATGATGGCTACTGACGTCTCCTCCTTTGGGATAAGGACATGCAGACCTGTCTGTCCCCCCACAAATTATCTTCTGCTGCCCCCAGTTATGCATCAGCTTGTCCTGCAAGAGAGAGGGAAGTGTGTCAGTGAGTGTGGTGCAATGTGTTTGGATGATGTTATGGTTGAATAGCTGGCAGTGTGTGCAAGTTCTGAGATATGGGTATGAGATTTGCAGTAGTGGTATGTGTGTGACAGTGAGCTGAAGCTATGAATGTAAATTATGAGTCATGCTTGATAGAGATTGTTGGTGAGTGAACAGATGGGTTGAATTGAACAGTGTGTGAGGCTAATAGATTATTTGTAAGGATATGGCATTTGATGAATGCATTGACCTCAACCGCTCGTGTGAGGTCATTGAACATCTTGTGTCCAGGACCTCAGGCTACACTGCTGGGATTGAGCACCATGGCTATCTGCTCTCACTGCCTTCTCAGAGTTTGTCTGGAGGGCCTAATGATCCCCTATAGGTAGAGCACCTCTTTCCGCCTGTCCACCTCCTGCACTAAGACCTCCAGTGCTGTGTTGGAGATTCTTGGAGCATGCTGTCTGCCCTGTTGCTCCATTTTTCAATGTTCTTCCTGCTCGGACACTCTTCTCCAGCCACTTCCAGCTCCTTCTTCTGTCAAAATGTACCTTCCCTTTAAGAGGAGCAGGTTGGCTTTAAGTAGTGCAGGCTCGCTTTCAATGCTGCTATCTTCTCACAATTTTGCACCCCTTGCTGAGGCACTCAACAGCGCACTTAACAGTTTGTGTGCTGCTGCATTGTCAAGAATGGGTGTGGATTAATTGCACATTGCAATCCCCTTGCCCATTTCTGGGCCTTATCGTATTTTGCGGCATGAGTCTTTTTAAGGATGTACCAAGAAATGCTGGAATAACTATCAACTATTCTGAATAATCAACACAGCTTGTACTTAGAATGTCTGATGATTATGTTGTATAGTATCTTGCCTACATCTAAATAGCAGCTAATATGTAAATAAATGCAAAATGTTGGTTTAGTCTATAAAACGCTCTGGTGAAATTATATTTTCCATCATCAGAAGTGACAATAGAACCGAATGGGTATCATGCAATCTCCAGTAAGCATTTTGTGGTTATCGGGGTTAATTATTAGACCAGGACTACAACCCAAAAACGCAAGCAATAAAGTTGTACGTTACAGTTTCAAGGGACTCTATCAGCTTATGGAAACTCACAAGTCATTTATGACTTAGTCCTATTTATTCCCAGTGCAAGTTTAGGCATGTAGGAAAATGTTAATAGCCTAGAAATTAATTGGGCTGCGTCCATTTTACAGGTGTAATATGGATGCTTAAATGTCCAATTTAAGGTGGCGGTGTGAATGTGCAGATTCCATGCCACCTTCTTTGGCCTCCTTGTCTCGAGAGACAATGGGTAAGCGCCTGGAGGTGGTCAGTGGTTTGTGCAGCAGCGCCTGGAGTGGCTATAAAGGCCAATTCTAGAGTGACAGACTCTTCCACAGGTGATGCAGATAAAATTGGTTGTCGGGGCTGTTACACAGTTGGCTCCCTCCTTGCGGTTCTGTCTTTTTTCCTGCCAACTGCTAAGTCTCTTCGACTCGCCATGCTTTAGCCCCGCCTTTATGGTTGCTCGCCAGCTCTGGCGATCGCTGGCAACTGACTCCCACGACTTGTGATCAATGTCACAGGACTTCATGTCCCGTTTGCAGACGTCTTTAAAGCGGAGCCATGGACGCCCAGTGGGTCTGGTACCAGTGACGAGCTCGCTGTACAATGTGTCCTTGGGGATCCTGCCATCTTCCATGCGGCTCATGTGACCAAGCCATCTCAGGCGCCGTTGGCTTAGTAGGGTGTATATGCTGGGAATGTTGGCCGCCTCAAGGACTTCTGTGTTGGAGATACGGTCCTGCCACCTGATGCCAAGGATTCTCCGGAGGCAGCGAAGATGGAATGAATTGAGACGTCGCTCTTGGCTGACGTACGTTGTCCAGGCCTCGCTGCCGTAGAGCAAGGTACTGAGGACACAGGCTTGATACACTAGGACTTTTGTGTTCTGTGTCAGTGCGCCATTTTCCCACACTCTCTTGGCCAGTCTGGACATAGCAGGGGAAGCCTTTCCCATGCGCTTGTTTAATTCTGCATCGAGAGACAGGTTGCTGGTGATAGTTGAGCCTAGGTAGGTGAACTCTTGAACCACTTCCAGAGTGTGATCACCAATATTGATAAATGGGGCATTTCTGACCTCCTGTCCCATGACGTTCGTTTTCTTGAGGCTGATGGTTAGGCCAAATTCATTGCAGGCAGCCGCAAACCTGTCCATGAGTCTCTGCAGACACTCTTCAGTGTGAGATGTTAATGCAGCATCGTCAGCAAAGAGGAGTTCCCTGATGAGGACTTTCCGTACTTTGGTCTTCGCTTTTAGACAGGCAAGGTTGAACAACCTGCCATCTGATCTTGTGTGGAGGAAAATTCCTTCTTCTGAGAACTTGAATGCATGTGAGAGCAGCAGGGAGAAGAAGATCCCAAACAGTGTAGGTGCGAGAACACTGCCCTGTTTCACGCCACTCAGGATTGGAAAGGGGCTGATGAGGTGCCACTATGCTGAATTGTGCCTTTCATATTGTCATGGAATGAGGTGATACTTAGTAGCTTTGGTGGGCATCCAATCTTTTCTAGTAGTCTGAAGAGACCACTTCTGCTGACGAGGTCAAAGGCTTTGCTGAGATCAATGAAAGCAACGTAGAGGGGCATCTGTTGTTCACGGCATTTCTCCTGTAGCTGGCGAAGGGAGAACAGCATGTCAATGGTGGATCTCTCTGCTCGAAAGCCACACTGTGCCTCAGGGTAGACACGCTCTGCCAGCTTCTGGAGCCTGTTTAAAGCGACACGAGCGAAGACTTTCCCCACTATGCTGAGCAGGGAGATTCCACGGTAGTTGTTGCAGTCACCGCGGTCACCTTTGTTCTTATCGAGGGTGATGATATTGGCATCGCACATGTCCTGTGGTACTGCTCCCTCATCCCAGCACAGGCAAAGCAGTTCGTGCAATGCTGAAAGTATAGCAGGCTTGGCACTCTTGATGATTTCAGGGGTAATGCCGTTCTTCCCAGGGGCTTTTCCGCTGGTTAGAGAATCAATGGCATCACTGAGTTCCGATTTTGTTGGCTGTACATCCAGCTCATCCATGACTGGCAGAGACTGGGTTGCATTGAGGGCGGTCTCAGTGGCAACATTTTCCCTGGAGTACAATTCTAGGTAGTGTTCCACCCATGGTCCATTTGCTTGCGTTGGTCAGTGATTGTGTCCCCTGATTTAGATTTGAGGGGGGCAATCTTCTTGACAGTTGGCCCAAAAGCTCTCTTAATGCCATCATACATCCCTCTGATATTTCCTGTGTCAGAGGCCAGCTGAATATGACTGCATAGGTGTTGCCAGTAGTCATTTGCGCAGCGCCTGGCTGTTCTTTGTGCAGCGCTTCTGGCAGCTTTAAGTGCTATGGATGTTAACTCGCTGGGGGCTTTCTTGTAGTTCAGCAGTGCAATGCGCTTAGCGGCTATGACAGGTTCCAGCTCTTCAATGTGAGATTGAAACCAATCTGCATTCCACTTCACACAATTTCCATAGGTGGTCATTGCTGAAGCATAGATGGCGTCTCTGATGTGGGCCCACTTGGTCCCTGCATCCCCTGTGGGAGTGTTTTGGAGGGCTTTTTCAAGTGAAATTAGAAACTTGCGTAACAGCTGTGGATGAAAAATTCTGCTAGTGTTGATGTGCAGCGGCCCTTCTGCTTGGAGTGATGCAGCTTCTTTGGTTTGAGGCTAACCTTGCTGCACACCAGGGAGTGGTCGGTGTCGCAGTCCGCACTGTGGAAGCTGCGTGTGATTTGAACACTGTTTAAAGAGGCTCGCCTTGTGACGATGAGGTCCAGCTGGTGCCAACGACGTGATCTTGGATGCCTCCAAGAAACCTGGTGACAGGGTTTAGTGTGAAAGAATGAGTTGGTGATGCAGAGGTTGTGATAGGTACACAACTCAAGCAGTCTCTGTCCATTCTCATTCATCCTTCCAATGCCATAGCGCCCAAAGCAGGAAGGCCATGAATCATGGTTGGCCCCAACCCTGGCATTAAAGTCCCCCAGCAGGAATAGGTGTTCAGTGTTGGGGATGCTACGAATGATATTATGGAGTTCCTCGTAGAACTGGTCTTTAACTTCAGGTGGGGAGCAGAGTGGTGGAGCATAGATGCTGAGTAGGTGTACCAGACCAGAGGCGGTGAACAGTCGGATGGACAGTATGCGTTCCCAGCCATTTGAGGGAGGCTCTATCATGCTGAGCAAAGAGTTTCTGATGGTGAAGCCCACTCCGTGCTGTCTTGGTTCTTCAGGATCCCTGCACTGCCAGAAGAAGGTGTAGTCTTGCTCTCTTAGAGATCCGCATGCAGGGAGGCGTGTCTCCTGAAGTGCTGCAATGTCCACATTGAGTCTACTGAGCTCGTTGTTGATGATGGCGGTCTTCAGAGAATCGTTGATTTGTGTAAAGTCTTCCGACAGGACAGGACACATAGTTCTGACGTTCCAGCTTGCAAAACGAAGGGCTCGTACCTTCTTTCCTTTTTTAGTCGTGCTGTTTGGTGCGGTGTTACAGTCCACTTGTCGGGCAATGACCCTGAGCTCCAAGCACCCATTGAAGCAGGTGGACTGTGGCGGGACAGAACCTTACTGACTGGGGGCTGCCCAGTTTGAGGCGGGCGGTACTGTCCAGTGAGATGCGATGACCTCTCCCACTGACAAAGGCAACCCGTAACGCCCAATCTCTACGCCAATTGAGCTGGACTTATAACCCGTAACTGCTGCCTTCCGTGTTGATTTGGTTGCTATGAGGCAACTATGGAGTGACCTCTCCATGGCGCATGCCTGGGCAGATGTATGGAGGTTGTGAGTTGCCCTAGCGTCAAAACCCCCCTCTCGGCCTTCCTGGTGGGGTCCAAAGGAGTGCAGAGCACGACGTTTGGCACCAATATGGCTGCAGGAACTGCCGGAAACATGCCAAAAGAGACACATGACCGCCTTCAGGGTTCCGCTCCGGATTTTCTGTTAGGGTTTACTCCCTTAGCCTTGGTCTCTCCCAAGATGCCCACAAGGCAATGGGGTTGTTGGGGCCCCTACACAGGGGTAGGTGGATGCCAGTGGGAGGAGGTGGAGGGAAGGGGGGAAGGGGGTGCAGAGGGGGCGGCACAAGGAGGAGGAAGGCGGTGGGAAAGGCTGGAGGGAAGGGGGTGCGGGGGGAGCTGGGAGGGGTACTGCAGGGGGTAGGTGAGAGGGGTGCAGGGGAAGGGGGTGCGTGGGGAACATGGTGCAAGGGGGGAGCTGGGAAGTGGGGTGCGATGGGGATGGGGGGAAGGGAGAGCGAGGGGGGTGAGCTGGGAGCGGGCAGTGGGGGGAGGGGGTGCAGGTAGTAAAACATTGCATCAGCTCCCACCATTGTCCCTTTTACAATGGTGTACTACTACTGGGATCGGGATCGGGATCTGGGAGCCGAGCCGGTGTTGAGGGAAAGTTTGTGTGGAAGCAGTGCGGAGTCACCGAGTGAGCGGGAGCCGCTGCCGGGACCATGTGGCCGCTCTTCATCCTGATCGTCGCCGTGGACAGGCTCCCCGAACACAACCAAGTGGCCTTCCAAGCTTGCCCACAACTGGCAGTCATCATCAGCAGTCCTTTCCCGGATTGCCAGCCGTTCACCCTGTCTCTGCGGTGAATTCCTCTCCCAGCCTTACGCGACCACCGTCCTGGACGCCACCATCTTACCTATCATGTTGGTAATGGCTCTATTATGGGCGTTTCGGGCCAATGACTGAAGCAGACATCAGGATCTTTGCAAATGCAAAAAAGGGGGCCAACATCTGTCTTCGGACTATTACCCAGAATTGGGCTGCCCTGAACACAGCTACAGTCAGGTCCGCATATGGTCTAATCAGCAATTTTTAAATGAACTGCTGGAAGCCACCAATAAATAGGTACGTTTTTGTAAAAGAAGTTATCTGAATATGGAGTTAGGAGGAGGAGGAGTGCTCTTCCCGGCTCCACAGCAGTCCTGAAGTTTGTTGCTGGTCAGTCATCTCCTGATCACCTCCTCCCTCCCTTGTAGAAAATTCTGAGGGCAGGTGCCAGCATCACTGCCTGGGGACACACAACGGACTCGCTGATCTAATTTAAATAAGACCAAATAGATATATCTGTCCCAGAACACTTATCGTTCCTTACACCCAGTTGGTGTTAGCAGGCTGACCCAATCCAAGTTCTCTTCTAGCATTGTTCAATCAATGCCAGATCATAAAATTAACACCCAATGCATAATTAAGCGCTTTTACTTGCTCAACTGCACAGAGCAAATGAAATCACAAACTGTCAGGTTTAATCTTCAATTTGTACTGAGTTAGCTGATTTTAAATTGGGTGGCAGTAAGGACCTGTGGGGTAGAAATTCATCGGAGTCCATTTTTGGATCCAGTTTCACAGCTGTGCAGTTTTTTTTTAATTCATTCGGTGGATGTGGGCATCGCTGGCTAGGACAGCATATATTGCCCATCTCTATTATCCCTTGAAAAGGTGGTGGTGAGCTGCCTTCTTGATCCACTGCAATCCTTGGGGTGTAGGTGCACCAACAGTGCTGTTAGCAAGGGAGTTCCAGGATTTTGACCCAACCACAGTGAAGGAACAGCAATATAGTTCCAAGTCAGGATGGTATGGGGCTTGGAGAGGAACTTGCAGGTGGTGGTGTTCCCATGCATCAGCTGCCTTTGTCCTTCTAGGTGGTAGAGATTACTAGTTTGGAAGGTGCTGTCAAAGGAGCCTTGGTGAGTTGCTGCAGTGCATCTTGTATATGGTAAACATTGCTGCCACTCTGCATCTGTGGTGGAGGGAGTAAATGTTGAAGGTGGTAAATGGGGTGCCAATCAAGCGGGCTGCTTTGTCCTGGATGGTGTTGAGCCGCTTGAGTGTTGTTGGAGCTGCAGCCATCCAGGCAAGTGGAGAGTATGCCATCACACTCCTGACTTGTGCCTTGTAGATGGTGCACAAGCATTGAGGATACAGGAGGTGAGTTACTCACCTCAGAATTTCCAGCTTCTGACCTGCTCTTGTACCCACAGCATTTATGTGGCTCGTCCAGTTCAGTTTCTGGTCAATGGTAGCCCCCAGGATGTTGATAGTGGGGGATTCAGCAATGGTAATGCCATTGAATGTCAAGGGGAGATGGTTAGATCTCTGTTGTTTGAAATGGTCATTGCCTGGCACTTGTGTGGCGCGAATGTTGCTTGCCAATTATCAGCCCATACAGGGGCTGCTTCAGTATCTGAGGAGTCGCGAATGGTGCTGTACATTGTGCAATCATCAGTGAACATTCCCACTTCTGACCTTATGATGGAGGAAGATCATTGATGAAGCAGCTGAAGATGGTTGGGCCTAGGCCACTATCTTGAGGAACTCCTGCAGTGATATCCTGGGACTGAGATGATTGATCTCCAATAACCACAACCATCTTCCTTTGCGCTAGGTATGACTCCAACCAGCGTAGAGTTTTCCCCTGATTCCCATTGACTCCAGTTTTGCTAGGGCTCCTTGATGCCATACTCAGTCAAATGCTGCCTTGATGTCAAGGGCAGTTACTCTCACCTCACCTCTGGAGTTCAGCTCTTTTGTCCATGTTTGTACCAAGGCTGTAATGAGGGCAGGAGCTGAGTGGCCCTGGCAGAACCCAAAGTGAGCATCTGTGAGTAGGTTATTGCTGAGCAAGTCTGCTTAATAGCACAGTTAATGACTTCTTCCATCACTTTGCTGATGATCTGGAGTAGACTGATGGGGATTTAATTAGCCAGGTTGGATTTGTCCTCCTTTATGTGCACAGGACATAGTTGGGTAATTTTCCACACTGTCGGTTAGATGCCAGTGTTGTAGCCATGCTGGAATAGCTTGGCTAGGGGCGCGGCAAGTTCTGGAGCACAGGTCATCAGTACTATTGCCGGAATATTGTCAGGGCCCATAGCCTTTGCAGTATCCAATGCCTTCAGCCGTTTCTTGATATCATGTGGAGTGAATTGGATTGGCTGAAGACTGGCATCTGTGATGCTGGGAACCTCAGGAGGAGACCGAGATGGATCATCCACTCGGCACTTCTGGCTGAAGATGGATGCACATGCTTCAACCTTGTCTTTTGCACTGATGTGCTGGGCTCCCCCATCATTGAGGATGGGGATATTTGTGGAGCCTCCTCCTTCTATTAGTTTTTTAATTGTCCACCATCATTCATGACTGGATATGGCAGGACTGCAGAGCTTAGATCTGATCCGTTGGTTGTGGCAGCACTTAGTCCTGTCTATCGCATCCTTCTTCAGCTGTTAGGCATGTAAGTAGTCCTGGGTTGTACCTTCACCAGGTTGACACCTCATTTTTAGGTATGCCTGGTGCTGCTCCTGGCATGCTCTCCTGCACTTTTCATTGAACCAGGGTTGGTCCCCCAGTTTGATGGTGATGGTAGAGTGTTGGATATGCCAGGCCATGAGGTTCCAGATTGTGGGTGAATACAATTCTGCTGCTGCTGATGTCCCACAGCGCCTCATGGATGCCCAGTTTTGAGTTGCTGGATCTGTTTGGAATCTATCCCATTTAGTACAGTGGTAATACCACACAACACAGTGGTGGGTATCCTCAATGTGAAGGCAGGACCTCAGGCTGAATGTAACAGCACCCGCCTCGACATCGGGGGTCATGGCAGGGTGGGGCAGAGGCAGATTTTTTTTAAATTTCCAAAATATACTTTATTCATAAAAATCTGTAAAAAATACATGACAAAACAGTTCCAAAAAAACAAGTCAAAAAATACAAACAGTGTAAAGGAGGTCAGTTTCCTTCAATGCAGGAGTGAGTTGTCTCGCAACCCTTCCATTTCATTTTTCATCCCATATACATTTTACAGCAAGCACAAATTTTGCCGATACAGTTCAAGGGGTTTTCCATGGATCCAGCCCCTCAGTTCAGCTTGGTGGGGGGACCTTACACAGTGGTCTTTCCCCATTGAGTTTTTGCTGCGGCTGCCCCAATCTTTAGTGCGTCCCTCAGCACGTAGTCCTGGACCTTGGAATGTGCCAGTCTGCAATATTCGGCCGTGGACAACTCTTTGCGCTGGAAGACCAGCAAGTTTTGGGCAGACCAAAGGGCGTCTTTCACCGAATTGATAGTCCTCCAGCAGCAGTTGATGTTTATCTCGGTGTGCATCCCTGGGAACAGCCCTTAGAGCACAGACTCCTGTGTTACAGAGCTGCTTGGGATGAACCTCGACAAAAACCACTGCATCTCTTTCCACACCTGCTTTGCAAAGACACATTCCAGAAGGAGGTGGGCAACCGTCTCTTCCCCACCACAGCCCCCTCAAGGGCATTGTGCGGAGGGGGTGAGACTTTGGGCGTGCAGGAAGGATATGACGAGGAGGGCTCTTCTCACCACCAGCCAAGCTACATCTTGGTGCTTGTTTCTTGGAACAATACATTCTGGAGCCAACCAGAGTGCAGGCTATACTAGACCTGCTATTGTGCAATGAGATAGGAATAATTAATGACCTCATAGTTAAGGCACCCCTAGGTAGCAGCGATCATAATATGACTGAATTTTACATTCAGTTTGAGGGAGAGACGAGTGGGTCTAGTATTTTAAACTTAAATAAGGGCAATTATGAGGACATGAAAGCAGAGCTAGCTAAAGTGAACTGGCAAATCAGGTTAAGGGATAGGTCAATAGAGATGCAGTGGCAGACATTTAAGGGGATATTTCAGAATACACAGAATAGATGCATTTCAATGAGAAAGAAAAATTCCAAGGGTGGGACCTGCCATCCCTGGTTAACTAAAACAGTTAAAGATAGTATCAAACTTAAAGAAAAAGCCTATAATTGCACAAAGATGGGAGGCAGGTCAGAAGATTGGACAGAATATTAAAAAACAGCAAAGAAGGACTCAAAGATTGATAAAGAAGGTAAATCAGAGTACAAGAGAAAGCTAGTTAGAAATATAAAGACAGATAGTAAGAGTTTCTATAGATATTTTTAAAAAGAAGAGTTAACAAAGTGAGCATTGGTCCTATAAAAAGTGAGTCTAGGGAATTAGTAATGGATAATAAGGTGATGGCAGATGAATTGAACAGATATTTTGCATAGGTCTTCACTATTGAGGATACAAGTAATTTCCCAGTATTAGCTGTAAGTCAGGAAATGGAAGGGAGGGAGTAACTCAAGAAAATTACAATCACCAGGTCAGTTGTACTGAACAAATTGTTGGAGCTGCGGGCTGACAAGTTCCCAAGTCCTGATGGACATCATCCTAGGGTGTTAAAAGAAGTGGCTAGTGAGATAGTTGATGCGTTAGTTTTAATTTTCCAAAATTCCCTGGATTTAGTGAAGGTTCCTTTAGATTGGAAAATAGCAAATGTAACTCCTTTATTCAAGAAGGGAGGGAGACAGAAAGCAGGAACTACAGGCCAGTTAGCTTAACATCTGTCTTAGGGAAAATGTTAGAAGCTATTATTAAACACGCTATAGCAGGGCATTTCAAAAAATTCAAGGTAATCAGGCAGAGTCAACATGGTTTTGTGAAAGGAAAATCATGTTTAACCAATTTATTGGAGTTCTTTGAGAGAGTTACATGTGCTGTGGATAAAGGGGAGCCGGTGGATGTATTGCACTTAGATTTCCAGAAGGCATTTGATAAGGTGCCACAACGAAGGTTATTGTAGAAAATAAAAGCTCATTGTGTAGGGGGTAACATATTGGCATGGATAGAAGATTGGTTAGCTAACAGGAGACAGAGAGTAGGCATAACATTGCCCACAGCAATGTGGTTAACTCTTACATGCCCTCTGAAATGGCCTAGCAAGCCACTCAGTTGTACCTAACGGCTGCAAAGTCAATAAAAAGGAATGAAACCGGACAGACGACCCAGCATCGACCTAGGCACCGGAAACGACAACGGCAAACCCAGCCCTGTCGACCCTGCAAAGTCCTCCTTACTTACTTTGCTTGTGCCAAAGTTGGGAGAGCTGTCCCACAGACTAGTCAAGCAACAGCCTGACATAGTCAAACTCACAGAATCATACCTTACAGACAATGTCCCAGACACTGCCATCACCATCCCCGGGGATGTCCTGTCCTACCAGCAGGACAGACCCACCAGAGGTGGTGGCACAGTGGAATACGGTAGGGAGGGAGTTGCCCTGGGAGTCCTCAACATCGACTCCGGACCCCATGAAGTCTCATGGCATCAGGTCAAACATGGGCAAGGTAACCTCCTACTGATTACCACCTACCGCCCTCCCTCAGCTGATGAGTCAGTACTCCTCCATGTTGAACACCACTTGGAGGAAGCACTGAGGGTGGCAAGGGCACAAAATGTACTCTGGGTGGGGAACTTCAATGTCCATCACCAAGAGTGGCTCGGTAGCACCACTACTGACCGAGCTGGCCGAGTCCTTAAGGACATAGCTGCTAGACTGGGTCTGCGGCAGGTGGTGGGGGAACCAACACGAGGGAAAAACATATTGACCTCATACTCACCAATCTGCCTGCTGCAGATGCTTCTGTCCATGATAGTACTGGTAGGAGTGACCACCGCACAGTCCTTGTGGAGACGAAGTCCCGCGTTCACATTGAGGATACCGTCCATCGTGTTGTATGGCACTATCACCGTGCTAAATGGGATAGATTTCGAACAGATCTAGCAATGCAAAACTGGGCATCCATGAGGTGCTGTGGGCCATCAGCAGCAGCAGAATTGTACTCAACCACAATCTGGAACCTCATGGCCTGGCATATCCGCCACTCTACCATTACCATAAAGCCAGGAGACCAACCCTGGTTCAATGAAGAGTGCAGGAGGGCATGCCAGGAGCAGCACCAGGCATACCTCAAAATGAGGTGTCAACCTGGTGAAGCTACAACCCAGAACTACTTGCATGCCAAACTGCGTAAGCAGCATGCGATAGACAGAGCTAAGCGATCCCATAACCAACGGATCAGATCTAAGCTCTGCAGTCCTGCCACATCCAGCCGTGAATGGTGGTGGACAATTAAACAACTAACTGGAGGAGGTGGCTCCATAAATATCCCTGTCCTCAATGATTAGGGAGCCCAGCACATCAGTGCGAAAGACAAGGCTGAAGCATTTGCAACAATCTTCAGCCAGAACTGCCAAGTTGATGATCCATCTCGGCCTCCTCCTGAAGTCCCCAGCATCACAGATGCCAGACTTCAGCCAATTTGATTCACTCCGCGTGATATCAAGAAACGTCTGATGGCACTGGATACTGCAAAAGCTATGGGCCCTGACAATATTCCGGCAATAGTACTGAAGACCTGTGCTCCAGAACTTGCCGCGCCCCTAGCCAAGCTGTTCCAGTACAGCTACAACACTGGCATCTACCCTGCAATGTGGAAAATTGCCCAGGTATGTCCTGTACACAAAAAGGAGAACAAGTCCAACCCAGCCAATTACCGCCCCATCAGCCTACTCTCAATCATCAGTAAAGTGATGGAAGGTGTCATCAACAGTGCCATCAAGCGGCACTTGCTTAGCAATAACCTGCTCAGTGATGCTCAGTTTGGGTTCCGCCAGGGCCACTCAGCTCCTGATCTCATTACAGCCTTGGTTCAAACTTGGACAAAAGAGCTGAACTCAAGTGGTGAGGTGAGAGTGACTGCCCTTGACATCAAGGCAGCATTTGATTGAGTATGGCATCAAGGAGCCCTCGCAAAACTGAGGTCAATGGGAATCAGGGGGAAAACACTCCGCTGGCTGGAGTCATACCTAGCACAAAGGAAGATGGTTGTTGGAGGTCAATCATCCGAGCTCCAGGACATCACTGCAGGAGTTCCTCAGGGTAGTGTCCTAGGCCCAACCATCTTCAGCTGCTTCACCAATGACTATTCCTTCAATCATAAGGTCAGAAGTGGGAATGTTTGCTGATGATTGCACAATGTTCAACACCATTCGTGACTCCTCAGATACTGAATCAGTCCGTGTAGAAATGCAGCAAGACCTGGACAATATCCAGGCTTGGGCTGATAAGTGGCAAGTAACATTCGCGCCATACAAGTGCCAGGCAATGACCATCTCCAACAAGAGAGAATCTAACCATCTCCCCTTGACATTCAATGGCATTACCATCGCTGAATCCCCCACTATCAACATCCTAGGGGCTACCATCAACCAGAAACTGAACTGGAGTAGCCATATAAATACCGTGGCTACAAGAGCAGGTCAGAGGCTTGGAATCCTGAGGTGAGTATCTCACCTCCTGACTCCCCAAAGCCTGTCCACCATCTACAAGGCACAAGTCAGGAGTGTGATGGAATACTCTCCACTTGCCTGGATGGGTGCAGCTCCAACAACACTCAAGAAGCTTGACACCATCCAGGACAAAGCAGCCCGCTTGATTGCCACCCCATCTACAAACATTCACTCCCTCCACCACCGACGCACAGTGGCAGCAGTGTGTACCATCTACAAGATGCACTGCAGCAATGCACCAAGGCTCCTTAGACAGCACCTTCCAAACCCACGACCTCTACCAACTAGAAGGACAAAGGCAGCAAATACATGGGAACAGCACCACCTGCAAGTTCCCCTCCAAGTCACACACCATGCTGACTTGGAACTATATCGCTGTTCCTTCACTGTCACTGGGTCAAAATCCTGGAACTCCCTTCCTAACAGCACTGTGGGTGTACCTACCCCACATGGACTGCAGCGGTTCAAGACGGCAGTTCACCACCACCTTCTCAAGGGCAATTAGGGATGGGCAATAAATGCTGGCCTGGCCAGCGACGCCCACATCCCATGAATGAATAAAAAAATAAATGGGTCATTTTCTGGTTGGCAAGATGTAACGAGTGGTGTGCCATGGGGATCTGTGCTGGGGCCTCAACTTTTTACAATTTATATAAATGATTTAGATAAAGCGACGGAAAGTATGATTGCTAAATTTGCTGATGACACAAAGATAGGTGGGAAAGTAACTTGTGAAGAGGACAGAAGGAGGCTACAAAGAGATATAGATAGGTTAAATGAGTTGGCAAAGACCTGGCAAATGGAGTATAATGTGGG
The DNA here is from genome assembly GCF_036365525.1 of Heterodontus francisci. Classification (NCBI taxonomy): domain Eukaryota; kingdom Metazoa; phylum Chordata; class Chondrichthyes; order Heterodontiformes; family Heterodontidae; genus Heterodontus; species Heterodontus francisci. The sequence continues at coordinate 129,660,983 of NC_090374.1, read as the reverse complement.
AAAGTGGGAAATTGTCCACTTTGGCAGGAAGAAGAAAAAAGAAGCATATTGTCTAAATGGTGAGAGATTGCAGCGCTCTGAGATGCAGAGGGATCTGGGTGTCCTCGTGCATGAATCACAAAAGGTTAGTATGCAGGTACAGCAAGTAATTAGGAAAGCTAATAGAATGTTATCGTTTATTGCGAGGGAAATTGAATATGAAAGTAGGGAGGTTATGCTTCAGCCATACAGGGCATTGATGAGACCACATCTGGAGTACTGTGTACAGTACTGGCCTCCTTATTTAAGGAAGGATGTAGATGCATTGGAAGCAGGACAGAGAAGGTTTTCTAAATTGACAGCTGGAATAGGTGGGCTGTCTACGAGGAAAGATTGGACAGGCTAGGCTTGTATCTGCTGGAATTTAGAAGAGTAAGAGGTGACTTTATTAAAACATATAAGATCCTGAGGGGTCTTGACAGAGTGGATGTGGAAAGGATGTTTCCCCTCGTGGGAGAATCTTGAATGAGGGGTTACTGTTTAAAAATAAGGGGTTGCCTATTTTTAAGACAGAGATGAAGAGAAATTTTTTCTCTCAGAGGGTTGTGAGTCCTTGGAATTTTCTTCCTCAAAAGGCAGTGGAAGCAGAGTCTTTGAATATTTTTAAGGCAGAGGTAGATAGATTCTTGATAAGCAAGGGGGTGGAAGCTTATCGGGGTAGGTGGAAATGTGCAGTAATCAGTTCAGCCAAGACCTTATTGATGGCAGAGCAGGCTCGAGGGGTGGAGTGGCCTATGCCTGCTCCTAATTCGTATGTTCATATGAACAAAGGCATGTGGTTGTACACATGGTTGATGATCCCCCTCTGCCATCCGACCACGTGAGGACAGCAAGCATCGGGCATATGAGAGCTACGGAGCCACAAGAAACATCATTGAACAGGAAATCGGCCCACTCATGCAATGGTTCTGCTGCCTTGACCACTAGGGGGAGCCCTCTAGTACATGCCACAGTGGATTTTGAAGGTCATGGTGGTCTGCTACACCTTCCATTGCATCGCCATCATGAGGGCGCAGCCATTTCCTCCTGGAATACCACCTTGAGAGGAGGAGGGGGAAAAAGAGGCAGGGAGGATGCACCCTGGATCCCTTTGCTCTGGATGGGCTGTCTGAGAATGCTTTCTCAAACTCCGATTTCAATAAAACTACTTCCCTTTACCACCATGGATGCACCATTCCCCACCATCACATCTATCTGAGATGCCCCAACACAGCATTCACTTGGCCACCATTCAACAATAAAGGCCACCCACAAAACCTTCTCACCAACATCATTATCCAACAGCACATCCAATTATACTAATGGAAATGAACTATTCACCCTTTTGAATACCCTTAGTGCCCGTCTTAGGGGTGCCTTTGTCTGGTCTAGTGCTCCTACGCAGTGCTAACCCGGTGGCTGCAGAATGGCTGGCGGAAGACGGTTGAATTTCACTGGGGGAGACTGCAGATGGCCTTGCAGGATGCCCTTGAGCAGCTCTAGGCCTTGAGAACCTGACTTCGGATTGCACCACCTCAGCATGGGCAGCAGCAGTCTGCGCTAGCTGGTTGAGAGGCAACAGCAAGGGCACTGGCAGGGTGGTAGCTGTGGGAGCATGAATATTGTCATCCTGAGAGAGAGTAGCAGGGTCATGCACCACCCTTCCCTGCACCCCACAGGCTGGGGCCTCACCAATCCTAGTAATCTGCTGGAGAACAGATTGCTGAATGGTTGTGACAGCTTGCATGCCCCTTCAAGCGCTGAGATCTGCAGCCATGATGGCAGCAGTTTAAGCCTGAATGGCAGCAAGCATGGATTTCATGATTTCTGCCTGAGCTTCCACTGCAGCATGGAGACATTGGGTGGCTTCCATTGTGCTGCATTGGAAGCTGAGATCAAGGCTAGGTCCACAAATGCTATCATAGAGTTGGCCACCATTTCCACAGTAGGAAGAATGGTCTCCAAGCTCTGCATGATGCCTTATGTCATGATGGAATCGGACTCCTCAATGCTCATTGACAGTGACAGGACGTTGTCTGGAAGGCCTGCCAATGCATCAAGCATCTTGGTGCATGTGCTCATCAGCATTTTCCTATATGCCTCCCCATCGAGGTCCTCATCAGAGTCTCCTGCAGCAGAACCCACGTGTGACCTAGTCCTCCAGTGAGCTGACGCACAAGCCAATCTTTCCCCCTGGCCTGGCAGCAGCCCACCCATGCCCGGTGAGACACTGCATGCTGAACCCGACTCATACTATCCTCTAACTTACACACAGTGCCAGTATCTGAGCTGGTGGCTGTGAGTGTTAGATCAAGTGATGGTGCTTCCTCATCATTGGTGAGGGATTGCTCTCTCTGTCTTCCTCCTGGGGCTGCTGTGGCTGGCCAGGCCACAGTTCTTGGGTAATAAAAACAGAAAGTGCTGGAAATACTCAGCTGGTCTGGCAGTATCTGTGTAGAGAAAAACAGAGTTAACGGGGAATTTCATGCTGTCCGCCGTAGCAGATTTGGTGGCATGCAGGGTGGCATTAGGCGAGAGGTATTTTTTCAGAGTTCCAATGGTGGAATATTTTAGAGGAATTAAGTTGGCGGTGGGTTTGTGGCATTCCAGGGTTCTCCCAATGCGGTGGTGGATTGCAGCTTTGCATTCATTTCAATAACATGAATACTCATTACCATTTGCATGGTTACAATTTAGTCCTACCTACCAGATTAAGTGAATGGCAAACGCTATTCTCATGCCACCCAGTTCCCAAATTTTTCAATGTGGCGTGCAGCAGTCAGATTTGGGCAGTTGAGTCTCGGGTCTGTGCTCTACGCTCTTCAACACATCTGCAAAATCTAACGCCAGCATTAGAATGACTGTTTTCCTCCAGGCTCGGAACCAGCAAAGGTGAATCATCTTTTGGGATGGAGGCGAAGGCATAGGTGGGGACAACGTGAAAGAGCAGGGCCAGGTAGTCAGGAAGGGAAGGGCAGGGCGATCAGGTGCATGGAAGAGCAGGGGAGGGTGGAGTGGAGCTTCCAGTTTGTTGAATGGTTGATGTTAATGATGAAGATGTTGTCGGCCGCGAGGGTGGTGGGTGGATTAGATCAGTACAGTATGTAGATATTTGGCAAGCTCCTAAAGGGAGGGATGAGTACTGTCAGTGTTGGGAATCTGTGGGGCAAATTGAGGGTACTGGTTAGCAGAGGGCACGGTCACAGTCAAATGGGGGCAAATGGATTCTTAAGGGGGAAAATCAAGACTAACGACAGTTGGAGGGGAACCAGATTCGGCAACAATGGTCAGTTTGATGTGAGGAGGTTCAAGGGTAAGAGTTGGCTGGTCAATAGAAATGGGATTAGGAACAGGGAGGGAGGCATGGTATGAGTACGTTGATAATTACACTGTGCACGGTAATGGGGGAAGGCTTAATGGTAATGGAGGGAAGGGTAACAGTAATATTGGGTGTGTCAAGGGTGATGGGTTCAAGCTGGAAGGTTGCAGGAGGAGGTTGGAAGGTGGGGAGACTCGCCCTGAATTCCATGCGCACCATTTTCTCCAATGCTAATGGAAACCACGTGGACATGAAAGGACAGCAAGGACAGTGGGTGGAGGCAAATGACAGTGGGTGTGTCTTCTACTTGGCTGCAGTTTGAAACTAGATATATGGGAGCTGTTCATTGCCTCGATGTTTCAGCTGAATGTCAACAGAGGGCTGAATCGCCACGCTCTGCTTATTTATTGTTCAGAAAAGCCACGGTGACATGGGTCTCAGCTACGCAATTTTCCAGTTCCATGGGAAGAAGAGCAAAGGGAGAGACTAAGGAGGGCTCTTTTCCCTCAACTCATCATGCCTGAGTGCTAGCGGTAGGCAGAACAGGAAGGTAAGGATGCTCCAAATGATAACATCCAGGAACAGCCTTATCAAAGACAGGCACTGGCATGTCATCACATCCTCAGGACAAGGAGAAATTACCTACAAATGTCAATGAGGCAATGCCAGAGATGCCTAAGGATGTCACGTGAAATGGTCACAGAAATTTGTAGGATCCTGCAGCATGACCTGCAATTGCTTGGGTTTGGTGGGAATCCCATGCCAGTTGCCCTCAAGGTGACTGCTGCACTGAAATTTTTTCGCCAGCGGCTCCTTGCAGGGATCCATGGGTGACATATATGGCAACTCACAGTCTGCGACCGACAAGTGCATCAAAGTGGTGACCAATGTCCTTTTTTGACATGCCAATGATTTCATCTACTTACCTGTGGATGAGGACAGCCAGGCAGCAAAGTCTGCAACCTTCGGTTCCTTGGTGGGTTCCCTAGAGTGCAAGGGGTGATCGACTGTACTCATGTAGCCATTAGAGCTCCCTGGGACCAGCCTGCTGTCCTGTCAATCGCAAAGGCTTCCACTCTTTAAATGTGCAACTGGTTTGCAACCACAGGCAAAGAATCATGCATGTTTGCACACGTTTCCCAGGGAGCTATCATGACTCATTTCGAGGAACTCCCAGCTGCCAGAAGTTTTCAAGGAACCAGCCAAAGTGAGCAGATGGAGCCTGGGTGACAAGGGTTACCCCCTTTGTACATTGTTGATGACACCAGTACGTCATCCCCAAAGCACTGCTGAAGAGATGGACAATGTTCACGCACCACCAGAGCCATCCTGAAAATGCAATTCCGCTGCCTTGACTGGTCTGGATGGGCTCTTCAGTATGTGCCACAGAGGGTGTCATAAATAATTGTTGTCTGCTGTGCCTTGCAATTATACACGGCAACATTCTGCAGGCAAAGGAACAGGATGATCCTCAGATGAGGATGACAATGAAGAGGGTGAGGAGGAGGACAACAATGACGTCATCGATATGAGGGCCATGGAGAGACAAGCAAGGAAGATCAGGGAGAACCTAAATTAAGCACATTTCAGCCAACAGTAAGCCATATCGTCAGGGAACATTGGGAGGAGAAACATAATAATTCCCAACAGAAATTCACTTTTGCATGTGGTCTTATTCATCTCTGCAATCTTAACAAAGCATGGCTGCACTTTCCTGTGATTGGCATTTGAAATCATCTATGGGCTACGATGAATGCGATTACATATCATTGCAAGCAGCGTTAAGTTATGACCGTTAAAAACACAAGTAAAGTATGACAGTATTGGACAAAGTTATTAATCATCAATAGGAAAATAGCCATCATTGAAGAGTGAAGGCTCAAATTCCAATGAGATATTGACACTGGACACATCCTGAGATGCTTTGCAAACATCATTGCTTTCCTGCCATCGGCCTCAAAAAAAATCTTTGTATCCATCTGTAACCAAGCAAAACATTACCGAGAGTGGATCAAATTTTGTATGAAATAAAAATGTATCAATAAATCTTTACAATTGTCACAATTTGTACAGCACCCATGCCACCTTCGTGCTCAAAACTGTTTCAATTTTTTTTTCTGTCACTATGTCTAGGTGCTACCCTGACATTAGCAGCTGAGGTAAGACAGTCTGCTCAGTACGCTGCCCCGTTGCTGTGGATGACAGTGGTGGGTGTCCTCTGGAGGAACAGGGCCTTGATGGTTCCGTCCTACTTGGGTATGCAGCAATGATGCTTTAGTATCCCCTGTGTGCTCGCCTGCTGGAGTTAAAGGGGTCAATGTCAGGGGCGGCGGTGGGGGGGGGGGGGTGGGTGGGGCGGGGAGTGAGACACCACTGAAAGCCCCTGGGCAACTGGCACACACTCCTCCTCCATCTGTGTGCACAATGGTACCTGCCTGTCCCCCTGAGGGGAAGGGTCACTCGGAGGGAGGAGCAGATTCCTTGTCCCCCCTCTCGCTTAGACTCTACTGCATAGAGTTGTTTAAAGAAACCTGGTTTGGTGTGCTTTATTCTGGGGACGAATAGAACGTCTAATTTGACTATTCTTCAGTAGGTGGGAAACTTTCTTGATATGCTGTGACTTGTGGAGTAGTGGGACTGAATTAACAGTGCGTTACTCCCGCTTTGGTCGTAACATATTATTTGGAGGCTCATTCAGGGTCAAAATCCAAAGCTAATAATGTTAATTATGAGGGGAGTAATAACTGAAAGATATAAAAAAAAGGAACCAGGTTTCTTGTGCAATCGGGTAAAGTGTACAACATCAGAATGGCATTAGCAGTTGCAACAGCTTTTCTGGGAAAGGAGAATGTGTACCTCAGTGACTTGAAAATTTTAACCAAGATTAAACTAAAAGATTTGACAGCACAATTGAAGTTAGAATTGAAATCAGGTGCTAAAAAAGCAGAGATAATTGATGTAATAGCCCAACATATGACATTAGAAGAAGAAGATAGTAAATCAGAGAGTGATGCAGTTGAATTGGCTAAAATTCAGTGACAAATGAAAAAACTTGAGGTTGAAAAAGAATTAAGAAAACTTGAACTTCAAAGAGAAAGTGAAAGAGAAGAGAGGGAATTTAGATTAAAAGAGATGGAACTAAGACAAAGGGGTATTATTGACTCCAGGGAAAATTCTGGTGAGGAAGAATCTGAATCCAGGCCTAGATCCAGTGAAAAGCTGTCTATATTTATACAAACTCTCCCTAAGTTTGAGGAAAAGGACATTGAGGAATTTTTCATTTCTTTTGAAAATATAGCCAAAGAAATGAAATGGCCAAAGGAAAGCTGGACACTGCTTATGCAAAGCAGGTTGATGGCAGAGCTCATGAGGTTTACTCCATGCTTTCTGAAGACTTCTGCAGATTATGAGATGGCAAAAAAGGCTATTCTCGCTGCGTATGAGTTACTCCCTGAAGCTTACCAACAGAAGTTTTGTAACCTCCGGAGATTGGCTGTGTAGACTTATGTAGAATTTGAGAGGGTAAAGCAAATTAATTTTGATCGTTGGATACGGGCAGTAAAGATGGAAACCACATATGAGAACCTTCGAGAATTGGTTGTCTTGAAGAGTTTAAAAATTCAATCTCTCCAGTCGTGAGAACTCATGTAGAGAACCAAAAAGTTTCAAAAGCCAGACAAGTAGCAGAAATCGCTGATGATTTTGAGCTGGTGGATAAGCCAAAACCCCTTGTCTATCACCCCCACAAACCCGAGAAGGATAGAAAGTGGGAGAGTGAAAGGAAGGCAAGAAGCTGGGGACAAGAAGGACCAGCTGGGAATGTCCCAGGATCCCCTCCTCAGGCCAGAAAGGAAGGTGCTGAGGGTAGAAGTGAGGTCCACAAGCCAAAGCGTTATCATTTCCACAAGGTGGGACATACGAACATGCATACGAACTAGGAGCAGAAGTAGGTCATTCGGCCCCTCTAGCCTGCTCCGCCATTCAATAAGATCATGGCTGATCTGTTTGTGTCTCGAATTTCACACTCCCATGTAACTTTTACTTCCCTTGCCTAACAAACATCTATCTACCTCCACCTTTAAAATATTCAATGACCCCACCTCCACCACCTTCTGAGGCAGAGTTCCAAAGTCGCAAATCTCTCTGAGAGAAAAACTTCTCCTCATCTCTGTCCTAAAAAGGCGACCCCTAATTTTAAAATAGTGCCCCCTAGTTCTGGACTCACCCACAAGAGGAAACATCCTTTCCACATCCACCTTGTCAAGATCATTTCAGGATCTTATATAATTCAATCAGGTCTCCCCTCATTCTTCTAAACTCCATTGAAAGTAAACCCAGCCTGTCTAACCTCTCCTCATTAGACAACCCATTCATTCCAGGTATCAATCGAGTAAACCTCCTCTGAACTGCCTCCAACGCATTCATACCCTTCCTCAAATAAGCAGACCAAAACTGCACACAGTATTCGAGATGTGGTCTCATCAATGCCCTTTATAACTGAAGCATAACATCCTTACTTTTATTTTCAATTCCTCTCATAATAAAGGATAGCATTCCATTAGCCTTCTTTATGACTTGCTGTACCTGCATACTAACTTTTTGTGACTTATGCACTAGAACACCTAGATCCCTCTGCAGCTCGAAATTCTGCAGTCGTTCTCCGTGTAAGTAATACTCTGCTTTTTTATTCTTCCTGCCAAAATGAACAACTTCACATTTTCCCACATTATATTCCATCTGCCAGATTTTTTCCCACACACTCAACCTATCTATATCAGTCTGCTACCTCTTTATGTTCTCTTCACAACATACTTTCCTACCTACATTTGTGTCATCTACAATTTTAGCTACCATCGTTCCCTTATCTAAGTCATTGATATAAATTGTAAAAAGTTGAGGCCCCAGCACAGACCCCTGCGGGTCTCTACTCGTCACATCCTGCTAATCAGAAAAGGAGCTATTTATGCATACTCTCTGTTTTTTGCCAGCCAGTCAATCTTCTATCCATGCTAATATATTACCCCCTACACCATGAGCTCCTACTTTGGGCAAAAACCTTTGATGTGACACCTTGTCAAATGCCTTCTTGAAATCCAAGTACAGTACGTCAATGGACTCCCCTTTATCCACAGCACATGTTACACCTTCAAAGAATTCCGATAAATTGGTTAAACATGATTTCCCTTCCACAAAAACATGCTGACTATTCCTGATTACCTTGAGTTTTTCTAAGTGCCCAGCTATAGCCTCCTTAATGATTGATTCTAACACCTTCCCCTCAACAGACATCAAGCTAACTGGCCTGTAGTTACCTGTTTTCTGTCTTCACCACCCACCCACCCCCACCCCTTCTTGAATAGAGAGGTTATATTTGCTACTTTCCAGTCTGATGGAACCCTTCCAGAATGCAGCAAATTTTGAAAATTTAATACCAACACATCTAGTCCCTCATTAGCCACCTCTTTTAAGACCCTAGGATGAAGCCCATCAGGACCTGGGGATTTGTCAGCCTGCAGCTCCATCAGTTTGCTCAGTAACCTTTCCCTGGTGATTGTAATTTCACCAAGTTCCTCTCTTCCTTCCACCTCCTGATTTATAGCTATTCCTGGAATATTTTTTTGTATCCTCTTTAGTGAAGACAGAAGCAAAATATCTGCTTATTTCATCGCCGTTTCCTTATTACCGACTGTTAACTCCCCATTCTCACTCTCTAGAGGACCAACACTCACTTTACTTACTCGTTTCCTTTTTAAATGCCTATAGAAACTCTTGCTATCTGTTTTTACATTTCTAGCTAGCTTCCTCTCATACTCCAATTTCTTTGTCCTGATTAACCTTTTAGACATTCTCTGCTGCTCTTTATATTCTGACCAATCATCTGACCTGCCACTCATCTTTGCACCATTATATGCTTTTTCCTTAAGTCTGATGCTTTACTTAACTTCTTTAGTTAACCACGGATGGTGGGTCCTCCCCTTAGAATTTTTCTTTACAGTAGGAATATACTTATCCTGAAATATCCCCTTAAATGTCTGCCACTACTTCTCTATTGATCTATCTCCTAGCCTAGTAACCGAGTTCACTTCAGCTAGCTCAGCTTTCCTGCCCACATAGTTGCCCTTATTTAAGTTTAAAATACTAGTCTTAGATGCACTCTTCTCTCATTCAAACTGGATGTAAAATTCAATCATATTGTGGTCACTGCCACCTGAGGTCATTCATTAATCCTGTCACATTACACAATACCAACTCAAATATAACCTGCTCTCTGGTTGGTTCCAGAACATGTTGCTGTAAGAAACTATCTCAAAAACATTCGATGAACTCATCATCCAGGCTATTATTGCCAATCTGATTTTTCCAGTTTATCTGTAGATTAAAATCACCCATGATTATTGCCGTCCCTTTATCACAAGGACCCAATATTTCTTCTTGTATAATTCATCCTACATTGTGATTACTGTTAGGGGGCCTGTAGACCACTGCCACTAGTGACTTCTTTCCCCTAGCATTCCTCATCTCCACCCAAACCGATTCTACATCCTAATCTCCTGAACCAAGGTCATCTCTAACTATTGCACCAATGCCATCCTTGATTAACAGTGCTACCCCTCCACCTTTACCTAGCTTCCTATTCTTCTTGAATGTCATATACATCTTTGTTCAGAATGCTTGAAGTTGCGAGGTAAACCCATGGGACTTGTTGGGGTACACAAGGGACTCTGACTGAGACTATAGCAGACCAGGCTGTAGTGGTGACAGCAGCTGCAAAATCATATACAAAAACAAAATGAGTGCAGGAGTCGAGAATAAGATACCTGAAAGTTATAGGGGATTCTTGTCAAAAGGAAAAGTAACTCCATATCCCTCAAAGGAGGCAGGCAAATCTATCATTATACTTAGTGATACAGGAGCAACCCAAACTCTTTTGCTGGGGAAAGGTACAACATTTCCACCAGAGAGCACACTGAATGCTAAAGTTTTAGTTAATGGTATTGGTGAAGAGTATATACCTGTACCTTTGTATCGCGTGTACCTAGAGTGTGACCCAATGTCTGGGATAGTGACTGTAGGAGTTGTCCATAGTTTGCCAGTAGACAGAAGTAACCTACTCCAAGGGAATTATTTGGCTGCAGCAAAAGTATCAGTTTCTGCTGTAGTTACAGAGAAACCAAGTAAAGTTAAAGAAACAGAACAATTATGGGAACAAGTTCCGGGAATATTTCCTGCGTGTGAGGTAACCTGAGCAATAGCTAAACAAGTTCCATTGTCGGAGGTAAATTGGCAGCACAGACAGATATGCAGAGTGGCTGAAACTTTCCTTGGGGATTTAAATAATCCAAACGAGATGTTTAACACATCTTTTTTAATCACAACACAGCAAGCTGACCCAGAGTTACCATAGAATAGCATAGTCGGCTAAAGCAAAAGGACTTCCAGAAGGCTATTATGTTGATGACAGGACTCTGATGAGGAAATGGAGACCACCTCATAGATCTGTGATGAAAACTGGATGGTTGTTCGACAGGTAGTGGTACCACCTAAATATCGTTGGAAATTATTAAGATTAGCAGTCTATCAGGACATATGGGGATCCAGAAGACAAAATCACATATAAGCCAACATTATTACTGACCAGGTCTTACAAAGGACATGGTGCAGATTTGTAGGACATACCATACGTGCCAAATGGTGGGAAAACTGCAACCATAAAACAGGCACCCCTAATTCCCATGCCAGTTATTGAGGAATCATTTAGTAGGGTATTGGTAGAGTGCGTAGGGCCCTTGCCAAAAACAAAAGTGGGACATCAATACATACTCATTATCATGGATATGGCTACTCAATTTCCAGAGGTCATTCCCTTGAGGACAATTACTATTAACGGCCACGTAAGGGCCTCTTCCTGCCACCACTGGGATTTAACGAGTGACGGGGGTGGCCTCCACCATGTGGGGTGGTCGCCTAGTAAAATAAGGTGACCCCCCCCTGCAGTCTTGGGGAGGGGGGGCCTCCTCTGTGGACTATCTGTGGCCCACAGAGGGCCCCCGCTGGGAAAACCTGCATCTCCCTGTAAGTTTTGATTTTTCATTATCATCCCCTTGCACTAAATGCCCAACTTTCCTCTCCCCCCTTGCTGGGGCCTGCCAGTCTGGCCCTGGCGACCCCGGCTCACTCACCTTGGATCAAGGCTCCAGCACTGGGCCTGGGTCCAAGACCTCTGCAGTACCAGCAGTGTCCACTGCTCCTGGAGGCGCTGCCAATACTGCTGAGCTGCCAGCCCTGTGATTGGACGGCAGCTCTTGGAGGAGGGATCCAGACTTTAAAGGGATGGTGTACCCAGTGCCGGGCTGTTAATTGGCCTGGTGCCATAGAATCGCATCCAGCTGGCCAGGCAGAACTCCCCCTGCCTTTTCGGCCTGGTGCCAGGGTCGGCTCCGCCATTGTCACAAAATCGAAGTTCAACTTCTGCCCAAGTCTTGAGCTAGAAATGACTGGCTCGTACAGGAAAGGAAAATTACCTTTTACCTTTTACAAAAGACACTTACTTACAAGTGTAAGTATTATTGTTGCCTTTCTCTAATGAAAGAAAAAGAGTGAATAGGCAAAACTGAGGCAAATGGAGTTCAATGGCGGGAGGTGTGAGGTATTCCACTTTGGATCTATGGAAGACAATTTGGAGTATTTTATTAATGATGAGAAACTAGGAACTGGGGCGGAGCAAAGAGATTTGGGTGTACAACTCACTGAAAGCTAGTGGGCAGGTACAAAAAGTAATAGAAAAGGGTTAATGGATAGTTGGCTGTTCTCTCAAGGAAATTGGAATACAAAGGGGAGCTAAGTTGTGCTTCCGGTGTACAAAGCATTTGTCAGACCCAGCTGGATTACTGTGTTCAGTTCTGGGTACTGTAGTTCAGGAAGGATATATTTGGCCTTACAGAGGATACAGCAGAGAGCCACCAGAATTAATAGGATTGAATTATGAGTACAGGTTGTATAACTTTGGCTTGTATTCCCTTGAGTTTAGAAGGTTGATGGGTGACCTATTTGAGCTGTTTAAAATTATAAGAAATAAATTATAAACCTAAATTATAAAGAAATGCTAAATGTTAATGGCACAGTGGCGCAGTGGTTAGCACTGGACCTGGGTTCAATTTTGGGTACTGCCTGTGCGGAGTTTGCAAGTTCTCCCTGTGACCACATGGGTTTTCGCCGGGTGCTCCGGTTTCCTCCCACCGCCAAAGACTTGCAGGTTGATAGGTAAATTGGCCATTGTAAATTGCCCCTAGTGTACATAGGTGGTAGGGAATATGGGATTACTGTAGGGTTAGTATAAAATGGGTGGTTCTTGGTCAGCACAGACTCGGTGAGCCAAAGGGCCTGTTTCAGTGCAGTATCTCTAAATAAAATGATAAAAGGTTAGATACAAAGGAACTATTTCCTCTGGTGGGGGAATCCAGAGCATGGGGGCACAATCTTAAAATTAGAGTGAAACCTTTCAGCAATGAAATCAGGAAGCATTTTTCACATAAAGGGGTGTGGAAAAATGAAAATCTGGAACTCTCCCCAAAAGGCTATGGAAGATGAGTCGATTGAAATTTTTAAGACTGAGAGTGATAGATTTTTGCTTGGTGAGTATAGCAACTATCTGCATCAAAGGCAAGCAAATGAAAGTTAAGGTACAGATCTGCTATGCTTTAATTGAATGGCAGAACAGGTTCAAAAGACTGAATATTCTACTTCTGTTCCTATGAATGAAGTTCTGCCTTGTGTGTATTTGCTCAGACTGTTGATGGTGTACTCCCTACTTTGCTCTGAGTATTGAGCAAATTGATTTAGCCAGTCACTTGTTTTAATTATATGCAGCTCATCAGGAATCTTTCAAATTGATACACATTATCAATTCCCTTGTAGTAGCACAAATTGTTCTTTCTGTTCCAAAAGTACATAACATTCATAAACATCCACTAAAATAACTAAGTTACTGACCACAAGGCTTTCCTAGTATGAATATTAGAGTGATGCTCTCCTAGCCTTGAGAAAATTTAATGTAATTAAGAGGAACATAAGGAAGCACATGTTTAGAAAAGACTCTGCAGTCTCAAAAACGAATACGTCTCAATCGCACATTCCCTCAAATAGCTACCCAATTCTCCCTTCATCTTATGCCCCTATCTGATTCTGCGGTCTCCCATGCATTCACCAAATTAGAACCCAATGTAGGTCAGCAAGCACAGGGGCAATGGGTGAATGGGACTTGGTGCAAGTTAGGATGCGAGTAGTAGAGTATTGGATGAACTTAAGTTTATGGAGGTGGGAGGCAGTCAAGGTGCCCCTTTGATTTTCAACTTCTGTTGACTTTATAAATTGTTTGATTTCATGTTAATTTATATATTAATTTTAAACTTATGAAAAGAAATGTCACTGTCTGGTTAATTAGTTTCTTGAAGTGTTAAATACTAATCATTCAATTTTAAATAGGCAATTACTGACAGTATTTATACCTAGAGTTCTTTGCAGATAGAAAGAATATGTACAAATATTGCACCTGTTCCAGCTGCACAAAATAAGTGACAGCCATTCGCTCGTTCATTCCTCAGGGAAATGCCTTGACCAATCAGAGTCAAGCTGCCTGGTTTAAATTTTAAACAAAATTTGGCAGTTAACTGTCAGTCACCGTAAACTGGTGCATTTGCCATGGCAATGCCTCTACCAATCAGAGTTCACTTGCCAACCAATCAGCATTCTCTTCGCTTGCAGCATAAGTTGTTGTTTTCCCTTACATTGGTTATTCTTGCAATTGTCCTGATGAGTGCAAGACAAAAAACTTCGACAACATGTCTCTATTTTCAGCAATATCAGATGATCCTTGTGGGAACATAAGAACAGGAGTAGGCCATTTAGTCCTCGAGCCTGTTCCACCTTTCAATGAGATCATGGTTGATCTGCAACCCAGCTCCATATGCCTGCCTTTGCCCATATCCCTTAATACCTTTCGGATAACAGTAATCTACCAATCTCAGATTTAAAATTTACAATTGACCTAGCATCAATGTTGTTTGCGGAAGAGTGTTCCAAACTTTTGCCACCCTTTGTATGTAGAAGTGTTTCCTAATTTCATTCCTGAAAGGTCAAGGTCTAATTTTTAGTCTATGTCCCCTAGACTCCCCAACCAGCAGAAATAGTTTTTCTCCATCTAGCCTATCTGTTCCCCTTAATGTATTGAAAACTTTGATCAAATCACCTCTCAACCTTTTAAATTCCAGGGAACACAACCCTGGTTTATGTAATCTCGCCTTGTAATTTAACCCTTTGAGTCCAGCTATCATTCTGATAAACATATGCTGTACTCCCTCCAAGGTCAATATCTCCTTTTGAATCTGAAACAACTGAAACTACTCAAAAATTCGTCTTTCCATCACAAACTGCTTCCTTGCAGAGAAATGGCATAAAACAAAAAGCCCGAGGTATGGTTACGTAAAAGGAAACGGGTGACGGTGGGGATCTTCAGGACTCAGATGGGTGTTGGTACAGTCAGTGGAGACAGTTGTTACTATGCAGGTTGCCTTGATTTTGGACACAAGAAAGTCCATCAGCTCCTTTCACTTTGTACCTGAGTTAAGGATGAGGGTGACGTAATGGGTGAGTTTAAGGATAGTTTTTGTGATATATGTACACGAGCACCCAAATCCCTTTGCTTCTTCTCCACAGTTCTTAGTCTCTGATCATTTAGATAATATTCTGATTTGTCACTTTTGGATCCATGATATCAGAAGTGTACCCCTGCTGCACAGCATGATATATCCATTTCCAGCATCTGCCTTCCTTGACTTCAATGTAAAAGAAGATCAGGCACTATGTAAAATTAGCTGTCAATTCTCTTTGAGCGCATTTCTGGTGAAGTCTAGTTTCATCCCGATGGAACATTGGTTCCCTGTTCAAACCTGAGCGCAGCTTCCTTCCTCAATTCTGCTGTATTATAAACATGTCAACCTCTACAACATTTTCCCTATTTTTCCCCTTCCACAGCTAAAATTTTTATTGTTTTTAAATCTCTCCATGTGATCACCCAACTACACCTTAGTGATCTTCTCTTGCTGTAGCTCCTCACACATGCCCTCTGCTCGTCAAGTATCAAATTCCACCTCATCTCTTGTTCTCTCCACTATTCGCAGCTGCTAATCAGCTCTTAGGCTCCTGATCTCTGGAACTCTTTCCCAGTCCCTGCCACCACGCCACCTTCCCTGCTCCGTCTCCACTTTCTCAAACCACTCCTCTTTAACCGTGTCTTTGGTGTCGCATCAGAGCCAACTATTTAACAGCCCCGACAACCAATTTTTTCTGCAGCACCTGTGGAAGAGTCTGTCACTCTAGTATTGGCCTTTATAGCCACTCCAGGCGCTGCTCCACAAACCACTGACCACCTCCAGGCGCTTACCCATTGTCTCTCGAGACAAGGAGGCCAAAGAAAGAAGAAGGTGTCGCATCATAGCCTCTCCATTTTCCCTATTGCTGCCCCCGCCAAGTTCAAAGGGCATCACCGTGGACCGTGGTACCCGAATAAAGTTCAGCCCATAATATGTGATCAGATCCCTTCTTCAGCAGGCGTGATATTCCCATTCCTACACCTGCCTTCCTTCTGACATCTCTGAGTGAGATTGTCAATTTAGTTTCAATTTGTTGGCAATTTTGTGTTCTGAACCATACTCATTTAGAAATGGCATTGAAACTGCATATATATGAAATATCACAAATTTTCATCCAAGCTATCAGTAACTAAAAAAAAAGTTAATATAGTATTGATGTTTGGGGAAAATAAAACATTGGGTCAAATGAGCTGGATTTTACCAGCCCCATGACGTCGCAGGTCATGGTGCAGGGGGCCTGGAAAATACTTACGGGAGAGGCCCACCTTGGTCCCCAGTGCTGGGAATGCCCCGCCCCATTTTACCAGTGGCGGCGGGGCCTCAGATCGGCCCCCCTGCCGCTCGGCAACGGCAACTTAATTTAAATATTTAAATAAATTTTAACGAATGCATAATAACTTACCTCGGCGTGACAGGGGTCCCACGCCAATATTCCAGCCGGTTTCTGGAACTCCCGCACTTTCAGACCTCCATTCAGAGATCTGAGGCAGCACACTGGTGGGGAGGGGGGAAGGAGTGAAGTTTTCTGGGCAGGGTGGGGGGAGTGGGGAAAATTCTTGCTCTTGGTTGAGTGGGAAGGGGTTGAAGGTCAAAGTTACTAAAGTTTGGGGGGAAAGTTTGGAATCAGAAGAAAACTTTTTGGGAGGAGAGGGCAATTAATAAAATGATTAGTCATTGGGGGTGGGATAGGGGATTGGATGTTTAAATAAAATTTTAATTTTAGTTTTTGAGGAACTGAGCCTTTAAAAATGTAAATGCCTTGGAAGGGCCTGAAACCTTTTAAAAATGACATTGGTGTCTGCACTGTGGCGCCGGACGCCATTTCCGAGGACAGAGCATCTGGCCCCTCTATGTCATCAGGGCAGGTGTTCTGCCCCCTCCATGTAAATAAGCCAACACGCTAAATATCGCGGCGGCTCAGCGGTGCACATCTTGCGTGTGCGCCGCGCCATTTTTGAAGCTTGTTGCCGGGATTGGCGGCGAGCTGTAAAAATTCAGCCCATAGTTTTGAGTGAATCAGGTTAGTTGTGAATTTGAGATTTGTGCTGTGTTGCACATATACATTGCTGAATGCTGCCATGGAAAATAGATCTGATAGGTGAAATGGCTATATTTTGAATTTAATGTGTTTTTCTTATACAGCGTTGGAAAAATTGGATCTGACCATAAGGCTATTTGAAATTGACTACCCGGCATCGACTTAGGCTCCGGAAACGACAACGGCAAACCCAACCCTGTCGACGCAGCAAACTCCTCCTTACTAACATCTGGGGGCTTGTGCCAAAGTTGCGAGAGCTGTCCCACAGACTAGTCAAGCAACAGCCTGACATAGCCATACTCATGGAATCATACCTGACAGACAATGTCCCAGACACTGCCATCACCATCCCCGGGTGTGTCCTGTCCCACTGGCAGGACAGACCCAGCAGAGGTGGCGGCACAGTGGTGTAGTACAGTGATATAGTTGGGAGGGAGATGCCCTGGGAGTCCTCAACATCAACTCCGGACCCCATGAAGTCTCATGGCATCAGGTCAAACACGGACAAGGAAACCTCCTGCTGATTACCACCTACCGCCCTCCCTCAGCTGAGGAGTTAGTACTCCACCATGTTGAACAACACTTGGAGGAAGCATTGAGGGTGGCAAGAGCACAGAATGTACTCTGGGTGGGAGACTTCAATGTCCATCACCAAGAATGGCTCAATAGCACCACTACTGACCGGGCTGGCTGAGTCCTAAAGGACATAGCTACTAGACTGGGTCAGCAGCAGGTGGTGAGGGAACCAACAAGAGGAAAAAACATACTTGACCTCGTCCTCACCAATCTACCTGCTGCAGATGCATCAGTCCATGACAGTATTGGTAGGAATGACCACCGCATCGTCCTTGTGGAGACAAATTCCCGCCTTCACATTGAGGATACGGTCCATCGTGTTGTGTGGCACTACCACTGTGCTAAATGGGATAGATTTCGAACAGATCTAGAAATGCAAAACTGGGCATCCATGAAGAACTGTGGGCCATCAGCAGCAAAGAATTGTACTCAACCACAATCTGTAACCTCATGGCCTGGCATATCCCCCACTCTATCATTACCGTCAAGCCAGGAGACCAACCCTGGTTCTATGAAGAGTGCAGGAGAGCATGCCAGGAGCAGCACCAGGCATACCTCAAAATGAGGTGTCAACCTGGTGAAGCTCCAACACAGGACTATCTGCATGCCAAACTGCGTAAGCAGCATGCGAAAGACAGAGCTAAGCGATCCCATAACCAACGGATCAGATCTAAGCTCTGCAGTCCTGCCACATCCAGCTGTGAATGGTGATCGGCAATTAAACAACTAACTGGAGGATGTGGCTCCACAAATATCCCCATCCTCAATGATGGGGGAGCCCAGCACATCAGTGCGAAAGACAAGGCTGAAGCATTTGCAACAATCTTCAGCCAGAAGTGCCGAGTTGATGATCCATCTCGGCCTCCTCCTGAAGTCCCCAGCATCACAGATGCCAGACTTCAGCCAATTTGATTCACTCTGCGTGATATCAAGAAACGACTGAAGGCACTGGATACAGCAAAGACTATGGGCCCTGACAAAATTCCGGCAATAGTACCCGTGCTCCAGAACTTGCTGCGCCCCTAGCCAATCTGTTCCAGTACAGCTACAAAACTGGCATCTACTCTGCAATGTGGAAAATTGCCCACGTATGTCCTGTACACAAAAAGCAGGACAAGTCCAACCCAGCCAATTACTGCCCCATCAGCCAACTGTCAATCATCAGTAAAGTGATGGAAGGTGTCATCAACAGTGCCATCAAACAGCACATGCTTAACAATAACCTGCTCAGTGACGCTCAGTTTGGGTTCCGCCAGGGCCACTCAGCTCCTGACCTCATTACAGCCTTGGTTCAAACATGGACAAAGGAGCTGAACTCAAGTGGTGAGGTGAGAGTGACTGCCTTTGACATCAAGGCAGCATTTGACCAAGTGTGGCATCTAGGAGCCCTAGTAAAACTGAAGTCAATGGAAATCAGGGGGAAAACTCTTCGCTGGTTGGAGTCATACCTAGCACAAAGGAAGATGGTTGCGGTTGTTGGAGGTCAATCATCTGAGCTCCAGGACATCACTGCAGGTGTTCCTTAGGGTAGTGTCCTAGGCCCAACCATCTTCAGCTGCTTCATCAATGACCTTCCTTCAATCATAAG
Source organism: Heterodontus francisci (assembly GCF_036365525.1). Lineage (NCBI taxonomy): Eukaryota > Metazoa > Chordata > Chondrichthyes > Heterodontiformes > Heterodontidae > Heterodontus > Heterodontus francisci. The sequence goes on along the minus strand of NC_090374.1, from coordinate 129,641,796 downwards.
GTCAGAAATGGGGATGTTCGCTGATGATTACACAATGTTCAGCACCATTCACAACTCGTCAGAAATTGAAGCAGTCCATGTAGAAATGCAGCAAGACTTGGACAATATCCAGGCTTGGGCTGATAAGTGGCAAGTAACATTCGCACCACACAAGTGCCAGGCAATGATCATCTCCAACAAGAGAGAATCTAACCATCTCCCCTTGACAATCAATGGCATTACCATCACTGAATCCCCCACTATCAACATCCTAGGGGCTACCATTGACCAGAAACTGAACTGGAGTATCCATATAAATACCGTGGCTACAAGAGCAGGTCAGAGGCTAGGAATCCTGCGGCGAGTAACTCACCTCCTGACTCCCCAAAGCCTGTCCACCATCTACAAGGCACAAGTCAGGTATGTGATGGAATACTCTCCACTTGCCTGGATGGGTGCAGCTGCAACAACACTCAAGAAGCAAAGAGTTTCTGATGGCGAAGCCCACTCCATGCTGTCTTGGTTCTCCAGGATCCCTACCCTGCCAGTAGAAGGTATAGTCTTGCTCTCTTAGAGATCCACTTGCAGGGAGGCATGTCTCCTGAAGTGCTGCAATGTCCACATTGAGTCTACTGAGCTCGTTTTTAATGATGGCAATCTTCCGAGAGTCATTAATTTGTGTCAGGTCTTCCGACAGGCCAGGACACATAGTTCTGACTTGCAAAACAAAGGGCTGATACCTTCTTTTCTTCTTTTTGACATGCTGTTTGGTGCAGTGTTACAGTCCACTTGTCGGGCAATGATCCTGAGCTCCAGGCACCCATTGAAGCAGGTGGACTATGGCGGGACAGAACCTTTCTGACCAGGGGCTGCCCGTTTTGAGGCGGGCAGTAGCTGTCCATTGAGATGCAATGACCTCTCCCATCGACAAAGGCAACCCGTGGCACCCAATCTCGATGCCAATTGAGCTGGACTTATTACCCTTCCATTCTTGGAAATCCCTAAAATTTGCGATTTATAATATGGCCCAAACCCATTTCATGAAAGATACTATTAGCAGGCAGGGAAACAAGACATTTATCCTAACAGTCTGGATTCAGATTCAGGTCCCAAAGATGAAAGGAAAATACGTTAACATGAAAGGATAGTATGCATGCTAGTCCACTATGCTTATACAGTCTCAAGTTTGACTTGCAAATTTACTTTCATCCTCTATCCTCCAATCTATAAATAATAACCTCTAATGGGTAATACTGTCACAAGACTGGATCACAGGAATGTAATTAAAAGTGAGTAGACAAAGGTTTCAAAAATACCCTGTTACTGTGATGTTCCAACTGAGACTGTCTGACGAAAAAATAAGGAAAAAAGGAGCATTTGCTCTGCATATAGGTGTAAATTTATGTAATCTATGATGTAACCATCACATATTTTATTCAGGACAAAAAGCTGTGACTCAGTAAACAACATCTTCCTCACCAATAAGGCTAATTCTCACAACTAGTTCCAAATTGTAATTAACAGACTTATATAATTGATTTACGATTGGGTTGTTGACCTTCCAGTTTCAGACAGGACAGTCTGGTTTTTGAATGGCAAATTTGCAACATGTGAACTGGATATCCAAAGTTTGTCTTTTAAAAGATGTTAGTTCCTCCACCTCCCCACCCCACAACCCCACACATATTCATGTTGAATTGCAGCACCTGTAGACCTAGACCCAGTTTGGGGTCATTTTATTGTCCAGGATATAATGTTGAATTTTCTCCCATCCTCACTTACCTGAAGACAGGAGCGGCGGCGGCTGGCAGACCGGGGCGGAAGCTGATCTGGAGCGGGAGCTGTAAAAGAGAGCGCGGGGCTCGAGGCCCTCACTTACCTGAAGACGGGAGCGGTGGCGCTGGGGGACCTGCTCTCTCTCTCAGCGCACGCAGAGACTTGAAAAAAAAACTTACAGTGACATCACGTGAAATCTGGTTGGGTGAGTAGCAGCTGTTAGTGCACTTAAATAGCTTAAAAAAAGGGGAAAGTTTTTTTTTTGTTGAGAAAATAACCTCCAGTGATAAGGTGAGTACTACTAAAGTGTTTTTTTTTTATTCAGTGTAACTTATTAAGGACTTTAGATTGTAGTGGGTAGAACAAGGCCCTAGTGTAATTAGTATTTTTAAATTAAGGGAGTAACTAATTAATCTAAGGGTAAGTCATAGCAGGAGAGCTCGCACCCGTGATATGCTCCTCCTGCGCTATGTGGGAAATCAGGGACACTTTCAGTGTCCCTGACAGCCATGTGTGCAGGATGTGTATCCTTCTGCAGCTACTGGCTACCCGCATTATGGAGCTGGAGCTGCAGGTGGATTCACTGTGGAGCATCCCTGATGCTGAGAACATCGTGGATAGCATGATTAGCGAGGTGGTCACACCGCAGGTAATGGCTGCACAGGCAGAAAAGGGATGGGTGAACACCAGGCGGAGTAGTGGTGCAGGCAGATAGTGAAGGAATCCCCTGTGTCCATCCCCCTCTCAAACAGATATACCGCTTTGAATACTGTTGGGGGGCATGACCTCCCAGGGGAAAGCTGCAACAGCCAAGTTCGTGGCACCACGGAGGTCTCTGCTGCACAGCAGGGGAGAAAAAGGGGTGGAAGAGCTATAGTGATAGAGCACTCTATTGTAAGGGGTGCAGATAGGCGTTTCTGTGGCCGCAAACGAGACTCCAGGATGGTATGTTGCCTCCCTGGTGCCAGGGTCATGGATGTCATGGAAGGGGGAGGGTGAGCATTCTGAAGGGGGAGGGTGAGCAGTCAGAGGTCGTGGTACACATTGGCACCAATGACATAGGTAAAAAGAGGGATGAGGTCCTGCAACAAGAATTTAGGGAGCTAGGTAGCAGATTAAAAAGCAGGACCTCAAAGGTTGTAATCTCTGGATTACTCCCTGTGCCACGGGCAAGAAAGTATAGGAATAGGAGGATAGAGCAGATGAATGCATGGCTGAGGAGATAGTGCAGGAGTGAGGGCTTTAGGTTCCTGGATCACTGGGTCTGTTTCTGGCAAAGGTGGGACCTGTACAAGTTGGACGGGTTGCACCTGAACCGAAATGGGACCAACATCCTTGCGGGGAAGTTTGCTAGTGCTGTTGGGGTGGAGGGGGGGGGGGGGGGATAAACTAATTTGGCAGGGGGATGGGATACAGAGTGGAGGTACAGTAGGGGGTGAGGCACAGCCAAATATAGAAGAGAAACTGATTCAGTCTGGAAGGCAGAGCAAATATAGACCTGTTAAGGCACAAGTGAAAAGTGCAAGGCTGGATTGCATTTACTTTAATGCAAGGAGTCTTACTAATAAGGCAGATGAATTGAGGGCATTGATTAGCAAATGGGATTATGATATTATTGCTTTCACAGAGACATGGCTGAGGGAGGGGCAGGACTGGCAACTCAATATTCCAGGGTATTGAATCTTCAGGCATGAAAGGGGAGGGGATAAAAGAGGAGATGATACTGTTGATCAAGGAGTCAATTACTGCAGTAAGGAGGGATGATATCTTAGAAGGTTCCTCAAATGAGGCCATATGGTAAGAACTTAAGAACAAAAGGGGGCAATCACTTGGCTGGGAGTGTACTACAGGCCTCCAAATAGTCAGGGAGAGATAGAGGAACAGATATGTGGGCAATCTCAGAGAGATGTAAAAATAATAGGGTAATAATAGTAGGGGATTTCAACTTCCCCAATATTAACTGGGATAGTCTTAGTGCAAAAGGCTTAAAGAGGGAGGAATTCTTAAAAGGCATACAGGAGAGCTTTTTGAGCTAGTACGTAGAAAGTCCGACAAGAGAAGGGGCAGTACTGGACCTAATCCTAGGGAACAAAGCTGGACAAGTGGTAGAAGTATCAGTGGGGGAACATTTCGGGGATAGTGACCATAACTCTGTAAGATTTAAGGTAGTTATGGAAAAGGACAAAGACGGGCCAGAAATAAAGGTACTGAATTGGGGGAAGGCCGATTTCAATTTGATAAAACAGGATCTGGCCAAAGTGGACTGGGAGCAGCTACTTGTAGGAAAGTCTACATCAGGCCAGTGGGAGTCATTCAAAGAGGAAATATTGAGGGCTCAGAGCCAACATGTACCCGTTACGGTGAAAGGTAGGACCAACAAGTCCAGGGAACCCCGGATGTCAAGAGACAGAGAGTATTGGATCAGGAAAAAAAAAAGAGGCTTATGGCAGATTCGGAGCGCTGAAAACAGTGGAGGCCCTAGAGGAGTATAGAAAGTGTAGGGGGGGTACTTAAAAAAGTAATTAGGAGAGCGAAGAGGGGACATGGAAAAACATTGGCAGGCAAGATAAAGGAAATTCCTAAGGCATTTTATAGGTATATTAAGGGCAAGAGGATAACCAGGGAAAGAGTCGGGCCTATTAGGGAACAAAGTGGCAATCTGTGTGGGGCCAGAGGACATAGGTGAGGTTTTAAATGATTACTTTTCATCTGTTTTTACTGTGGAGAATGACACTGTAGATGTAGAGATCAGGGATGGGGATTGCGATATATTTGAACATATTAATATTGAAAGGGAGGAATTTAGCGGGATTAAAAATGGATAAATCCCCAGGCCCAGATGAGATGTATCCCAGGCTGCTATGTGAGGCAAGGAAGGTGATAGCAGGGACTCTAACACAAATGTTCAGGTCCTCTCTGGTCACAGGAGAGGTGCCAGAGGACTGGAGGACCACGAATGTGGTACCATTATTCAAGAAGGGTAGTAGGGATAAACCAAGTAATTACAGGCCGGTGAGTTAAACATCAATGGTGGGAAACTATTGGAAAAAATTCTGAGGGACAGGATTGATCTGCATTTGGAGAGGCAGGGAATAATCAGGGATAGTCAGCATGGCTTTGTCAGGGGGAGATTGTGTCTACCTAACTTGATTAAATTTTTCGAGGAGGTGACTAGATGTGTAGATGAGGGTAAAGTAGTTGATGTAGTCTACATGGACTTCAGTGAGGCTTTTGATAAGGTCCCGCATGGGAGATTGGTTAAGAAGGTAAGAGCCCATGGGATCCAGAGCAATTTGGCAAATTGGATCCAAAATTGGCTTAGTGGCAGGAGGCAGAGGGTGATGGTTGAGGGTTGTTTTTGCGATTGGAAGCCTGTGACCAGTGGTGTACCACAGGGATTGGTGCTGGGACCCTTGCTGTTTGTAGTGTACATTAATGATTTAGATGTGACTATAGGAGGTATGATAAGTAAGTTCACAGATGCAACAAAAATTGGTAGTGTCGTAAATAGTGAGGAGGAAACCTTAGATTGCAGGACGTTATAGATGGGCTGGTAAGATGGGCGGAGCAGTGGCAAATGGAATTTAATCCTGAGAAGTGTGAGGTGATGCATTTTGGGAAGACTAACTAGGCAAGGGATTAAACAATGGATGGTAGGACCCTAGGAAGTACAGAAGGTCAGAGGGACCTTGGTGTACTTGTCCATAGATCACAGAAGGCAGCAGCACAGGTAGATAAGGTGGTTAGGAAGGCATATGGGATACTTGCCTTTATTAGCTGAGGCATAGAATATAAGAGCAGGGAGGTTATGATGGAGCTGTATAAAATGCTGGTTAGGCCACAGCTGGAGTACTGTGTACAGTCCTGGGCACCACACAATAGGAAGGATGCGATTGCACTGGAGAGGGTGCAGAGGAGATTCACCAGGATGTTGCCTGGGCTGGAGCATTTCAGCTATGAAGAGAGACTGAAAAGGCTAGGGTTGTTTTCTTTAGAACAGAGGAGGATGAGGGGAGACATGATTGAGGTGCACAAAATTATGAGGGGCATTGATAGGTTAGATAGGAAGAGACTTTTTCCCTTAGTGGAGGGGTCAATAACCAGGGGGCATAGATTTAAGGTAAGGGGCAGGAGGTTTAGGGGGTATTTGAGGAAAAAAATTTTCTCCCAGAGGGTGGTTGAAATGTGGAACGCACTGCCTGACGGGGTGGTAGAGGCAGGAGCCCTCACAACATTTAAGAAGTTTTTAGTTGAGCACTTGAAACGCCGTAGCATACAAGGCTACAGGTCAAATGCTGGAAAATGGGACTAGAATAGTTAGGTGCTTGATGGCCAGCACAGACATGATGGGCCGAAGGGCCTGTTTCTGTGCTGTATAACTCTATGACTCTTCACCATCCTGTTGTGGCACAACCTGACACTGGCTGCTGAAGTTTGAAATTCAGGGGCTTTGCCTCAGTTTTACATTGTTCCCAGAAGCCTCTGAGGCATGCCCATTAAAAGAGAGACTTCAGCAGGGCTTTTTCCCAGTCTGGCTTTGGACTCAGCTATAACAACAACTTGCATTTATATAGCACCTTTAATGTAGGTTAAAAAGTCTCAAAGTGCTTTACAGGAGCAATTATCAGACAAAATTTCACATCAAGCCAGATAAAGAGATTATGACAAAAGGTCATTGACCTGAAAACTGAAACATTGGGCTGGATTTTATCCTGCCCTTGGAGATGGGGTGGGAGTCGGGTTGCAGGGGGAGTGGGGTGGCATGCCCAACATTGTCCTGCCCCATGCCATTTTGTCTGCAGTGGGCACCATGGTGGACAGGAAGTCTGCTGGGAGGCCAATTAAGCCACAAAAGTGTCCCGTTAGCCTGTGTGGAGGGCTCACTGCCGCATGGAGACGCTGCCAGGTAATTTCTGGCCGCCTCCTAGCGAGCTCGGGGGCGGGGGGGGTGGTCTTTCCTCGGAGGAGGGCAATCCATGACCCATGGAGGTCCACCCCCCTGGCAGCGATGGCCACCACTGCTGCCAGACCTCCTGCCCCGCCCTCACCAACCAACTGCCCACTCCCTCACTAGGGCCTGCCTGACTGTCCTCGGCTACTCTGACCCCACTCACCTGGGGTCCCGGGGTCTTCACCATTGGCGCTGCTCTGAGCCTCCTGTAGTACCGGCAGTGGCCACCACTCCCAGTGGTACTGCTGAGCTGCTGGCCCTCCAATTGGCCAGCAGTTCTAGGTACGGGAGCTCATCCCTTAAAGGGATGGCATCTCCGATGGCAAGCATTTCATTTACCTGCCCGCCATTGAATTCAGCTAGGGTTCTGATAGAGGAACGAGGCAAGGTCACCCCCCCCCCCCCCAACGTGCTGCCGGGATCCATTATAAAATCCTGCCCCTTAACCCTGCTTCTCTCTGCACAGATGCTGCTTGACCTACTGAGTATTTCAGCATTTTCTGCTTTTATTTATAAAGCGATACTAGGATAGGTGGCCAAATGCTTGGTCGAAGAGGTAGTTTTTAAGGAGGGTGTTAAAGGAGGAGAGGTGGAGAGGCTGAGAGGTTTAGGGAAGGAATTCCAGAGCTTAGGTCCCAGGCTGTAGAAGATGAGACCACCAAAGGTAAAGTGAAGTAACTCAGGGACGCACAAGAGGCTAGAGTTAACTGGGATTTATGAATAGGGACATAGAGTACAAGAGCAAGGAGATTACGTTGAACTTGTATAAGACACTAGTTTGGCCTCAGCTGGAGTATTGCATCCAGTTCTGGGCGCCGTTCTTTAGAAAAAGCTTGAGGGCACTGGGGAGAGTACAGAAAAGGTTCACGAGAATGGTTCCAAGGATGAGGAATTTCAGTTATGAAGATAGATTGGATAAGTTAAGACTGGTTTCCTTGGAGAAGAGAAGGCTGAGAGGTGATTTGATAGAGGTATTCAAAATCATGAGGGGTCTGGACAGAGTAAATTGACAGAAACTGTTCCTACTTAAGAAAGAATTGAGAACAAGAGGTCACAGATTTAAAGTATTTGGTAAGAGAAGCAAAAATGACATGAGGAAAAACTTTTTCACTCAGCAAGTGGTTAAGGTCTGGAATGTGCTGACTGAGAGTGTGGTGGAGGCAGGTTCAATTGGAGCATTCAAAAGGGAATTAGACAGTTATATGAATCAGAAGAATGTATAGGGTTACGGTGAGAAGGCAGGGGAATGGAACTAAGGGAATTGCTCTTTCAGAGAGCCAGTGAGGACATGATGGGCCAAATGGCCTGCTTCCGTACTCTTAACAATTCTGTGAGTGCAGCTATTTTGTAGGGTTGTAGGCTACCCTGATGATGTTGGCATCCCAACCATTTACACTTATGGAAACCTACTTCCCACATCCCAAGATGCTGCCTTTCTCCCTTAGCTCGGTTTACTGCGTTTGGTACTGGGGAAGGTTGAAAAATGCCCTGCGCTGGTGCTGTCCCAAGTGAGACCAGCAAAGGCGCTGCTTGTCCTCTCTCAGTCTCTCAGGGAGGAGGGCCTCTTAGTCTCCTCCTTTCTTTCTCAGTATTCGCCGTTTCGGTTTTCTTTCTTTCCAGGCAGCAGGGCTTTTTCAGTTCTTCTGCACACTCAGCCCCGAGTCGCCATCTTCCTGTTTAGCGGAATGTGTTAAGGCTGAGCAGCCTGGGAGAGGCAGTGGCTGAGTGAGTGAGACACTGACACAGCAGACAGCACTCAGAGCGCACGGCTTTCTGCAGCGTCTCTGCGATAACCATCCAGGGAGAAGCCAGCAGCAAAAGGCGCAGGCTGAGGTGTGTGAACTTCGCTTTATTTTCCGACCTCTTATTTCCAGATGTCTTTCCACTCCCCTTCCCTGTTGCTTTAGCTGGGTGTGTGATGTGGATGGAGTCTGCGGCGCACTCATTCACTTCCAAATCCCACCGCTCATGCAGAAAGGCGGCTTGACGCGAGCAGCAAGGAGATGTGCTGCTGTTTAATCCTTTCCTCAGAATGAATGGGTGATCTGATTTCTGGTATCCATGATGGTAATGTTACCAAGAATCAACACTTCAATTTGAATTTCGCGTGCAAGACCATTTGCATGTTGCCAGTGTAGATGTTAACAGTGCATGTGCCTTTCTTCAGATTTACACGTTTCTTATTCAGCAGATTTTGTGTGCGAAACTTCAGGAACCGAGGAAGGTATTTGCATTCATTCTGAAATGGTGTTTCCTAAACTGGACCAAGTATTTCTGGTTTGAATCCTGTAGATGGTGTTTGAAGCTGGTGAATTGAATACACAAAGGGCTGATGTTGCAGATGTATGAGATGGATGTTTGGCTGGCATCTGTCTGGCGATATGTGGGTCTGGGCGCAGTCTTGGTTTCACGGCACGGATAGACCGGAGCGTGAGAGATTTGTAACATTTTCATCCAGAGCAAATCTCAGAGCTCGCGTTTAAACTGCATCCTTGCATCCTGGGGCAGGAGGCTGTGACTTTTTGTTATGCACCAACATTAGCTCCAAAAGTACAAACACAGATATCCTCAGTCATTCACTTCAGGTCACATTTAACACAGTCTTTTTGTTTCAATTAGATACAGGCCGATTTATTCAGTGTGTTAATTCAAATGTATTCAGCAGGCCGATTAAAAAAAATGGTTTGTTGTAAATCTTAAAACTGATGTAAATAAAGCAGATTTTATTTAATTACTCATCACTGCGAGTGTGTTAGAAGCAATCCTGAACATACTCTGCAGTGATTTATTGTACAGTAGTTGACAGGTGACCCATTCTCTAATTCCACAGTAGCTCAGAGCACTCTGCTGGTGACTGAGATAAGCTCGGATTTTCCGGCCCCGGCTTCCTATTATCACTTACACCTGCTTTATTATCCCCACCATGTATCTCGCTCCCATCCCCCTCAAGTTCAATTTCCTTTCCTCTACCTATTCCTGTCCTTGTTAAGCAACAGCTTAACACAGACAGTAATTCCCTGTTTTACACAGGGGATCATTTAAACCTCTACCATCACACTGTTAGAATTGGATCTTAATGCCTGCTCCCAGCTTAAACATACTTCTGTTCCCTATCTCGCAAGTAATTTTAAAGTCCAGTTTCTCTCACTCTTGACTTTGGAAACAAATGTAGTTGAATGGCTCTTAAAATCTGTTTAATGCTCACGTGCTCCCAAATGTCGCTGGTTGATTGACTTGGAATGTGAGCTTTCAAGTACTTTATTTAGGTATGTTTTTGCAAAAAATACAAAAGTGCATGAATACCACTGAAATTGGTACTAAAGGTCTAATAACAGTAATGGAACAATAACATGAAGATGGAATGAAGGCAAAATAATGTATCAAAATTGCATACATTGCATGAATAAAGTTCCTTGCCGGAGAGGAAAAAAGCCAGTGTAAACACTAGAATGGGGTTTGCTGCAGACTTGGGCCAGTGTGCTTACAGGGGGAGATAAGAATCTCTCTACCCTCTTGCCAGCAAATTTTCCCAACCTTAGCAGGACTATTTCTGGGGAATACAAAGAGGATTGTCGACACTTTGCGGTCAGTTAGAGATGAAGATATAGCTTCCTGGTGTCAAATCTCAGTCCAGATGTTTCCAGAGAGTGTTTGTCAGGTATGATGGGGCTAGGAATGCCCTTCATCTCAATGTTGCTAATTGTACTCCAAGAAAGGGCCCAATTCTGGAGGAATTTGGCCTGCTAAAGAATCAGGGAGATTGTAATAGTCTCTACTTGAGTTATTGTCCACAAACATGGAAACACAGACAATTTACGGTGCAGGAGGAAGCCATTTGGCCCATGTCTGTGCTGGCTTAGAAGAGCTAATCTCACTTTTCAGCTCTTTGTTCATAGCCTTGTTGGTAACATCACTTTGTGTGCAGGTCCAAGTTTTTTTAAAAATGTGATGGCAGGCAGTGAGTTCCAGACCCCTCCCACGCTCTGGGTGAAAAAATTCTCCTCACCTCCCTTCTAGTCCTTTTACCAGTTACTTTAAATCTCTGCCCATTGGTTATTGACCTCTCTGCTAAGGGAAATAGGTCCTTCCTATCCTCTCTATCTAGGCTCCTCATAGTTTTATACTCCTCAAGTAAATTTCCCCTCAGTCTTCTCTGTTTCAAGGAAAACAACCCCAGCCTATCCAATCTTTCCTCATAGCTAAAATTCTCCTTTTTTTGGAAGCTTCCTTGTAATCTCCTCTGTACCCTCTATACTGCGACCACAATACATTCAAACTGTGCATTCAGTCAGATATAGATGGTTAACCCCACCTAGAGTCACATAGCTGGTATACAGCAATGTACAGCACACATCATTCAGACAAACTTTGCCAGAATTCAGAGGTATTTTCATTGGCAGCCTCAGAAGGCAGTGTAGTGAGTTGTAATTTAATTATGGCCACAGTTCACTTAAGAGTAGTTGCTCAGCAAGGTTGAATTATTTGAAAATTAATATGGAGTTTGAGCAATTAGAAATGATTCATGCACAATTTGGTTTTCATTATTTCACACCAAACTCTGTTCTGATTGATTTATACTGGTGTTGGCTTCCAGCTCTACCTCACAACCACCTTTTTTGACACCTCCACTGTCTGAGTTGTCAGGCTGCTTGACTGACATCCAGTCCTGGATGAGCTGAAAATTTCTTGCCAATTAAACATCGTCTTTGGCTGTCTGCCGCAAACTCCATTCCCTAGCCACCAATTCTATTCCCATCCCTAACCACTGTCTGAGGTTGAACCAGACTGTTCACAACCTCGATGTCCTATTTGATCCTATATTGTCCCCATCACAAAGACAGCCTCATCCATGCCTTCATTACCTCTGTGCTCAACTATTCTGATAATCCCCTGGCCAGTACCCTGTCTTACACCCACCAGAAACTTAAGCTCATCCAAAACTCTGCTGCCCATATGTAACTCGCACCAAGTCCCGTTCCCACATCACCCCTGTGCTCATTGACCTACATTGGCTCCCAGCCCACCAGAATGTCATCCACATGTTGAAGTCCCCCCAGGGCACTGTCCCTCCCTACCTCTCTAACTTTCTCCAACCCTGCAACATTCCAAGAACTCTGCATTTCTACAACTCGGGCCTTTTGAGCCTTCCGCATTTCCCTTGCTCCACCATTGGTGACCATGTCTTCGGCCATCTACCTAAGTTCTGGAATTCCCTCTGTAAGCCTCTTCACTTCTCTACCAGTCTTTCTTCCGTTAAGACGTTCCTTAAAATCTAACTAATGGACCAAGCTTCTGACCTATCCCAGTGTCTCCTCCTTTGGCTTGGTGTCGAACTTTGTCTGATTATGCTCTTGTGAAGAGCCTGGGAGCATTTAACTATTTAAAAGACAGTATATAAAGGCAAATTGATGGTGTGGAAGTGACCAGTTATTTCTGTTTTGCGTGGTGCGAACTTCTAAGGCTCTGTTTATCCAGTGGAAAAGTAGTATTGTAATTCTCATGGTGCTCTCCCAATTCTAGTTCCAGACAGTGACTTTGTGTAAGCCAAGCTGCCAAGGTTGATCCAACTTTATCGGCCATATTCGCACATACCTGCACTTCTGTGTTTGTTACCTTCACAATTATGTATGCACATACAAGATCTTCTTTCAAACTTTGTTTGCTGTTGATTCAGGGACACTGTTATCTCTTTGGTCAGAACTTTAAATGAGATTAGAGAGTACAGAAACAAAGCTGAAATGTCATCTGAAGCTGAAATAATTTACCATTAAAGCTTAGTGTGTACGTGTGCTGTGACATGATTGTAAAGTACCAATGGTTTATGGAGGATAAAGTGACATGGAGTTGCTGGCTAGAATTACAAATGGCATGTCTTTAAATTGCTCTGAGACCAATTTTTTTCTGCACTTACTAAAATGACACATTATTACTAGATTTCTGAAGATTTTGACAAAGTAGCAGACCCAGAAATGCAATGTAATGTATGTAGAGTTTTACTGAAACATCTTGAAAAATGGAGCATTAAATTCAATAAGTATTCCATCTCTCTATCACCACCTTCTGTTGCTGAATGATTTTTTAAATATCAGATTTTAACTAAGAATTAGCCTGGGCCTCTGGAATACTAGTTCAGTGACATTACCACTACACCACTGCCTCCCCTGCTTATGCAAATAGCTGCCCTATGACATAGTTAGGACCACGTTGTAATTTTAAGGGACATATGGATGGAGAATACTTCAAGAAACTGCTGTTGGATGTTTAAGATTTTTTTTTTATATTATGGTTTATGGAGGTAGAGGGAGCAGAAATACACCTCCTTGCTCCACAAAACTACTCTGGGTCATTGCCAGCCTGGTGTCCCCCTCCCTCCAGGACCTACCAGGGGCTGGCTTGGGTTAGGAGCTGGCCGAAATTCCTCAGGACTGTAACCAGTGGGCTGCATTGGGATAGCTGTATCCATTGAAATGAAGCCTGGGCTTCAAAATTCCTGTGGCCTCTTCACCACTGGGACAGGCAGGCAGCTGGTGCCTCCGGTGGTCGGCCGCCCAAAAGTTAAAATCCACCCTGACATTCTCCAAGTTTCTCTCTTTCCTGATCAGGGCAGGCCCAATATCCACGCCATGTCTCATAGCAACATTGTTGTATTTAGGTAACACAGTGATTGGAGCGTCATAGACATGGCCCCAATTCCCTCTGCTCAGTATAGCTGTGTCACTATGGTGCTCTAACATGTGCTGATATTTTAATATCACTTAATAGAGGAATCGAAGCTGGGCAAATGACAGTGTACTTCTGGATTGTATTTAGTATCAGATTGAGTTGTGTGGTTTAAATAGGAATGCACTGTATTTAAATTCAGAGCAGGAGCTGGAGTATTTTAGTCAGAACTAACATCCAAGATTAAATTTTCACCTTTCAGATGGTACATTGCGATCCCCAATAGCTGTAAGTTCCAACTGATTCTCATTCACAGCTGAAGTATAACATAAGGCCCAAAGAATATCCCCTGTCATCTGTGAAACATTTCTTGCATAAATATTAGTGAGATTTGCAAGTTCCATACTGATGCAGAGAAAACTCTTTGACAGTCTTAAATGTACTGTAATGTCCTATTGCTTTCTCTTTCAGAACATTTTAGACTGATCTGTACAAACAGTTGATTGGAAATTGTAAAGAATCGTGGTTATGTTAATTGCAGCCAGTTAGTTAGAAATAGGGTGAACACATCAGCGTTGCTTTGCATGCCAGGTTGTGATATTAGACAAGGGAATTTTGTCAAATGGAAATAGAACAAAGTTGGCTTTATAGTAAACTGGCATGCTCTCCCTCCAAAAAAAAATCCAGGGGATGTACAGTAATTGCTAAAAATCAAGCAAATCACCTTTTTTTATTATTTTAACCTGATTATTTCTTTTAAGTTGCAGGAAGTCAAGGGAATTGTTGAATATAATGAAAATTGTGTCTGTTTTGGGCACAGTCATGCCGAAAGGGATTAACAATAGATACAAATCAGTAGATGAAACAAATTGTTCTGAGATAATGGAAGATAAAGATGTGTGTTATCATGCAGATTGTGGCGATTTTCCCAATTCTAAAATACTTTTTTTCATTCCTTGATCAGTCTTTCTATTCCTATTGAATTAAATATCTAGTATATCCAATATCTTGAGGTTGTCATAGAATACAGCACAGAAGGAGATCATTCTGCCCATTGTGTCTGTGCTGGTTCTCCTACCAATTAAACTGAGGTCCCTGCTCTTTCCCCATAGTCCTGAAATTTTTTCCTTTTTAAGTTATGTCTTGATTTTTTTGTGTAAAGAATAAATAATAGGTCACTTTACAAAAAATTATTGATGTTTGCAATTGCATAACGCACACCCCAGGATGTAAAAAGCAGGAGGAAAGGATGGAGAATTAAATTTAACTGGTGATTGTATTGCCATCTGATATCACAGAATGATATAACCCATTGATTCACAGCTCTTATGCGTGTTAATAAGATATTTTTTACGATTTGGTTTGTGAAGGATATTTCAACTAATCCAATAGCTAAAACAAAATTCTCCATTTTCCTCCCTCCCTTCCTGAAGGTCCTGAGTTGTGCTGACATACGGTTCCAAGGATGTCAGCTGCAATCTGGTAACTCACTCATGAGAACCTAGCCAGTGATTGTCAATGGGCTATTCAACAACACAAGGTATCTCAGCCAAGCCCAGTCCTGTCCTCGCTCAATTTCTACACTTGCAAACATTTTCCAGAAAGGGGCAGTGGATAGTGACGAGGAGATGAAATCCTGTTCTATTCCCTCCCCACCCCACTAATTCAGGAATGCTGATATTCATTGCAGTACTTCAGCTGCTTCCCTGGCTACTAACTATCAACTAACTCAATACAGAACAATTGTGAAACCTGGAATCTTTCTGGTCTTTGTGGCTGAGTACCATGCTAGTAGTGCAGTAAAATCACTGAGCCATCCAGACGCTAAACCATTTTTTAAACTGAATTCCAATCTATTTAACATATGCAGTTGACCCTCTATTACAATGCTTTTGGGAGCCATCATGTGTAATTTGAGAAAAGCAATTTGTATGTTGTTGCTGTATTTATGAGGAGGCCATTAAGCCCAAATGTTGTGTTCAAGGTATTGGTATACATAAAGCTACCAACATTAGAGAAATATTAGGACTGAGATGTATCTTCAAAAAGAATGAGACTGATTATAAAACCACTTGAGCACAGAGCTGTGTACATTTATCAGTGTGAAATACTTCAAAATGAGTTAATTTTTTGCATGGAATCTACAGCACAGAACCAGGCCATTTGCATGAACCTTCTCCCATCCCTCTTAAACTCTTATCAGCATATACTTCCATTCCTCTCTTCCTCATGTGCTTATCTCGCTTCCCCTTAAATGCACCTATGCTATTCGCCTCAACTACTCCTGGTGGTAGCGTGTTCCATGTTCTAACCATTCTCCGAGTAAAGACATTTCTCCTGAATTCCTTAATGGATTTATTAGCCTCACAGCTCCAGCGACCTGGGTTCAATTCTGGGTACTGCCTGTGTGGAGTTTGCAAGTTCTCCCTGTGTCTGCGTGGGTTTCCTCCGGGTGCTCTGGTTTCCTCCCACAGCCAAAAGACTTGCAGGTTGATAGGTAAATTGGCCATTATAAATTGCCCCTAGCATAGGTAGGTGGTAGGGGAATATAGGGACAGGTGAGGATGTGGTAGGAATATGGGATTAGTATAAATGGGTGGTTAATGGTCGGCACAGACTCAGTGGGCCGAAGGGCCTGTTTCAGTGCTGTATCTCTAAATCTAAATCAAATCTTATATTTATGGCCCTTAGTTTTCATCTCTTTCACAAGTGGAAATGTTCTGTATGTCTACCCTATCAAACCTCTTCATTATTTTATAGCAAAGCGAACACGACTGCTCTAGATGAATGAAACCTTGTAGATCTGAAAAGATATGATTAAAGAAAATAAACAAAGATTGTTATCTAGGCCAATGCTCTGCTTTAGAAGGGCAATTTATTATTAGTTTCAATAACAACCCTGTTTTTCTTGTTCTGCTGAGAAGATTGTCTCATTATAAATTCAGAAATAAAATGACAGAGGTGTAATCAAGACCCTGGCAAGTGTTGAGGACATTGCTGTTGTTCCCCCTTTGACGTAGCAATTTCTGCTGGTCAACTAGTATTCTTTAAAGTTTTCAGGGAAAGTCCACTTTCAGTCTTTGGCCATCAGTGCTTACATGATGGTTTCCCATTTTGCCATCAGCTTTATTTGTTCCAAGTGAAAAGGGAACAACTGTGAGGAACAAGCAGATGGAGAATCCTAGTTTTATATATTTTTTAAAAAGCAAGCCACCTATACTGCTGATCACAACCATGTGTGCACATGAAAAGAGGTAGAGCCTGATTAAACCTGGAAATGGCCGTTTGTGTGACTGATGGCCAAGATTAAACCTGTCTAATTATTCAGCAGGCACGAGGAAATGGTTCAAGCAAGAAGTTTCCAGAAAGCTGAAGCAGGTGTACTCAATATGAGATGCATGTGGGGGAAGTCCAGTGTTTTACAGGAAGAATTACTGCCCACAGAATGATATCAGTTACTAAAGTTACTGTGTTGGCAGTCACATGTGAAGTGTTTTTATAAAGAAGTGCATCTTGGAGAAAAGCTATTAGTGTGCTGTTTGCGTTGATCAGGAAGTTATAAACTACACTTTACAATAGAGCTGATGGTAGCTGTATCTTTGTTGTTACACCTTTGCTGATCCATATAGGAGCTTTGCTTATAACTGGAGAAAAGTCATCACTTGGCTCTAAACCTAACTCTGTCCTTATGAACACTTGGCATGCTCTGACATTTTTGTTATAGTGTTATTGAAAATGTGTTTTGGACATGCTGCAACTAGCAAGATTCAGGCTTGTTACATACCTGAAAGGTATGAAATTAGTCATAAAATCTATGGATACAGTAATTTATTTTTAAAAGAACTCAAGGGCTCATTTGCCAACTGCATTAATATATTCAGGGAAGGATGTTCCGAAAATGATGACCTGAGGGTAGAGATTTTTTAAATAATAACATTCAATTTTAGGGATTCCTGCTTTGGACATCTATCTGTGGATTAGGTGGTGAGGTTACTTCACGCACTGCTTGTTGTTTCTGAGTCCCACAAAGATGCAATGAAAACTGGTGATGTTTCTGCCGGCTGGAAGGCTTCTACACAAAATCAATTCGACTCCTGATGGATGTGTGTCCACAGTAAAACAAGTCTGGTCATTATTTGCCATTAAGTACCATAATAACTAATCTCACGAGACTAAGGGTGACTACTCGGCAAAACTGGAGAATTCACACTGTTGAAATGGAATAGTAATGATAAGAATAATCGAAAATGCTTGTAATGTGAAATAAAAGCAGAAATGCTGGAAAGACCTGAGGGAAGAAGGCCTTGTTAAGGTTTCAAGTATAATTATTAGTCAAAAGCGGTCATTTTCACCATGTTCAGAAAATTAATAAGAGTGAATTGGCCACTCATTCTCCATCCACCCCCACCTCATTTCCCACCCGCCCAGTTGACTTCAATGGAAAGGAAATTTGGGCAGAGTCTATAATGAGTGGGCAATCTACACTGTGGTGTTCTGTGATTCTGTGGTGTAGGTCAGATGGTTTTACAGGTCGGTGCAACATCGAGGGCCGAAGGGCCTGTACTGCGCTGTAATGTTCTATGATTCTATAGTGTAGGTCAGATGGTTTCACAGGTCGGCGCAACATTGCGGGCCGAAGGGCCTGTACTGCGCTGTAATGTTCTATGATAATTGTTTGCTTCCCACCTGCAACAAAGGTGAAAATTACTCCGAAGAGTTTTTTTAAAATATTCATTCATAGGATATGAGCGTCACTGACAAGGCCAATATTTGTTGCCCATCCCTAATTGCCCATGAGAAGGTGGTGGTGAGCTGCCTTCTTGAACCGCTGCAGTCTGTGAAGTGTAGGTACACCCACAGCACTGTTAGGAAGGGAGTTCCTACTTAGTTGCTGATAGGCTGCTTCTTAGATGCTCCCTACGAGAAGGGTCTAAATAGGTAAATCCTGCAATCATTTCTGGCCTAATTGTTGAGGGGAGTTTTTACTAGTTGTAATTTCATGGCTCCTGCCCTTGAGGACGAACCATTTCTCGAGGAGTGAAAACCAGCGAAAAACATATAATTTTGAAATTGAAGTGTGATGGATCTCTGCAATATGCAAGACCTTTTGCTTTTAATAGATAAATCTTGAAAAAAAAAATGTAGCTCCTCTCACCAAAACTGAAAAGAAACTGAAATGCTGTATTTATCTACAATCTCAAAATTCTGAGAAATGCTGGTTAGTTCTATGTAACTTTGATGTTGAGGTGGAATGTGAGGGTGGATTGAGGGGGTGAAACTGGGCTGGGGGGTGCGAGGGATGTTCGATCACTTCAATAAACTATATTTGAGTTTTTAAATTTAATTTTGACCAGTGCCTCATGATGTCTGTTGTAAAAATCAAAGAAAGCAAAGCTTTTAGTAAGTGCTGCAATGACTGGTTTACAATGACATAGGCAGGCCAATGTGTACTTGTGCTTTTAGGTAATTTCCGACACCACCTGTGCCAACACTATTTGGATGCTTTTTATGAGAGGTGGGCATTTTTCTGCTTGTTTGATTCAGTCCTTTGATCAAGAGTGGTGTTAAAAAATACTTTTGTAGCTGTGTAGATCCCACGTCTGGTGTACAGGCAAGTTACTGAGAGCTGATATCAAAATTGCTCAATTTTTAATTTATCTCTTACCTCATAGCTAGGTATCTTATGGTGGTTTTCATTTCCATAGTACTGTGGAATTACCCAACTTTTTAAAAATACCCAGACAAATAAATCTTGCAGTACTCCGCCCCCTGTCACATGATGCTTTAATCCTTCTGGCTAAATAACCTAATGAGGTGTAATGTCCTTTCTCTTCTGTTCACCACAGCTTTTAAACCTCCCACACTAATAGAAAAATTAGTATGCTGATTGTCATAGCTCAAAGGACCTACCTTACAAAGTTCAGTATAAAAAGTGTTCTATTTATTTTTTCTTAAATGTTCAAATTTCAAAAACTGCACCAAATTAAAATGAATATTTTACCAATTGTCTCATACGCAGCCCAACAGGCATGATATACTCTCAGTATATATCTTTAAT
Source organism: Heterodontus francisci (assembly GCF_036365525.1). Lineage (NCBI taxonomy): Eukaryota > Metazoa > Chordata > Chondrichthyes > Heterodontiformes > Heterodontidae > Heterodontus > Heterodontus francisci. The sequence continues at coordinate 129,622,372 of NC_090374.1, read as the reverse complement.
ATTTATCGTTTCCTGTTAATATCTCTTCTGCTATTTATCCAGCACCTGTTTTCTATTTAAGTGTTCTATGATTGCAGGATTTACCAAATTAGACCCTTCCTCGTAGGGAGTACCTAAGAAGCAGCCTGAAAGAGATAGGTTTAACCTAGCCTAGCCTATCAGCAACTAAACATCCTTTAAATTTGATACTACCTCTGGCCTTTTACACTTCCTTGATCTTTTCATTGTGAACTGCTGGCGTGACATCGGCCGTCTCAATTTCTCTGCTCCCCTCACTCACTCTAACCTGTTTCCCTCTGAACTTGCTGCACTCGGTTCTCTCAGGTCCAACCCTAACTTTGTCACCAAACCTGGTGACTAGGCGGTGCTGTTGTTGTCTGGCGAACTGACCTCCACCTAGCAGAAGGCGAACGCCAACTCTACGACAGTTCCTCCTACCTCTCCTGGACCATGGCCCCACCACTGAACATCCAGCCATTGTTTCCAGGACTGTCACTGACCTCATCTCCTCCGTAGATCTTCTCTCCATAGCTTCTAACCTTATAGTTCCCAAATCCCGAACAGCTCGCTTTTACCTCCTTCCCATGACTGCTCTGGTATGCTTATCGTTTAGCCTGTTCCTGGCCCATTGAACTGATTTCTTCCTATCTTGACTTTTTTTTTTTTCTTCCCTTGTCCAGTCTCTCTCCAACAACATCCATGACTCTTCTGATGCCCTCCGTTACTTTAATAGTTTCCAATTTCCTGGCCCTAACTGTCTCTTCTTCACCATGGATGTCCAATCTCTCAATACCTCCATGTCCCAAAAGGACAGTCTGACCGCTGTCCGCTTCTTCCTTGAACAGAGGTCCAATCAGTTTTCATCCAGCACCACCCTCCTCCACCTGGCTGAACTTGTTGTCACATTGAACAACCTCACTCTTAAATCATCTCACTTCCTCAAAGTAAAAAATGTTGCTATGGGTATCCACATGTGTCCTAGCTATGCCTGCCTTTTTGCCCTACTTGGGGCCCTCTCCCTCAACTCTTTTTCTGGGACATTGATGACTGTATCAGTACCATTTCCTGCTCTCGCCCTGAACTGGAAAACTTCATCAACTTGACCTCCAATTTCCGCCCTTCTTACCTTCACATGGTCCATGTTTGATTCTTCCCTTCCTCGACATCTCTGTCTCCATTTCTGGGGTTGGACTGAAATTAATATTAATTATCAGCCCACTGACTCCCACAGCTACCTTGATTACACTTCCTCACACCATGCTTCCTGTAAGGACTTCATTTCATTCTCCCAGTTTTTCCATCTCCATTGCATCTGTTCAGATGGTGCAACCTTCCATACCAGCACTTCTGATATGTCTCCCTTTTTCCTCAACTGAGTATTTCCCCGACCGTGGTTTTTTTTTTATTCGTTCTTGGGATGTGGGCATTGCTGGCTAGGACAGAAATTGTTGCCCATCCCTAATTGCCTTTGGTGAGCAGCCGCCTTGAACCGCTGCAGTCCATGTGGAGTAGGTACACCCACAGTGCTGTTAAGAAGGGAGTTCCAGGATCTTGACCCAGTGACTGAAGGAATGACGATATAGTTCCAAGTGAGGATGGCTTGGAGGGGAACTTGCAGGTGATTGTGTTCCCATGCATTTGCTGCCCTTGTCCTTCCAGGTGGCAGAGGCCGCGGGTTTGGAAGGTGCTGTCTAAGGAGCCTTGGTGTGTTGCAGCCGTGCATCTTGGTTGACAGAGCCCTCGTCTGTGTCCGACCCATTTCCCACACTTCTGCTCTCACTCATTCCCCTCCCTCCCAAAAACATGATAGGGTTTCGCTTGTCCTCATCTTCCACCCCACCAGCCTCCGTATTCAACCGATCATCCTCCACCATTTCCACCACCACCAACACGATGCCACCACCAAACACATCTTCCTCTCCCCTTTCAGCATTCTGAAGGGACCGTTCCCTTTGCAACACGCTAGTCCACTTCTCTATCACCCCCAACACCCCCTCCCCTTCACATGGCACCTTTCTATGCAAGCACAGGAGATGCAACACCTCTTTTACCTCCTCTCTCCTCACTAGCCAAGACCCCAAACACTCCTTCCATGTGAAACAGCGATTTACTTGTACTTCTTTCAATTTAGTGTACTCTATTTGCTGCTCACAATGTGTTCTCCTCTACACTGGGGAGATCAAACGCAGATTGGGTGACCACTTTGTGGAACAGCTCTGTTTAGTCTGCAAGCATGCCCTGGAGCTTCCAATGGCCTGCCATTTTAATTTCCCACCTTGCTCTCACGCTGACCTCGCTGTCCTCGGCTTATTGCAGTATTGCAATGAAGCTCAATGCAAGCTTGAGGAATAGCACCTCATCTATCGATCAGGCACTTTGCAGCCTTCCGGACTCAACATTGAGTTCAACAATTTCAGACCGTAATCTCTGCCCTCATTTTGATGTCGGACAGCAGTTGCTCATTATTCTGCCTTGGCACCTTCCCTGGACTCCTCTTTTGTTTTTTTACTTGATCCATTACTACTTCCTTGGACTCTGCCTCACCAACTATTGCCATTTAATGTCTCCCATCTTGTGCCCTATCACAGACCTTCCCTTTTTTTCTTTCTCCCCTTCCCCCCGCCCCCATTTGAGAAGTTTAAAACCCATTACATTTCTGACTTTTCCAGTTCTGATGAAAGGTCATTGACCTACAGAGTATTTCCAGCAATTTCTGTTTTTATTTCTGATTTCCAGCATCTGCAGTATTTTGCTTTCATGTTCTATTTTCCTTTATATTTCCCTGCTCCTTTTTCTAATTCTGTTTCTTTTAAAATATCGCCCATCTGTAATATCTTTCAGTTTTAATGAAGGGTCCACACTTGAAACCTTAATTCATCTGTTCTGTCCTCTGATGGTGATTGGCCTGCTGAATGTTTCCAGAATATTCTATTTTTGATTTTCAGCATTTTTGGTTACTGTAATGGAGTATACAGATCAGACAACCACCCGCAATAGTTGAGGACATTATATCCTGTACTAATTATTCGCTTGTGGTTTTGCTTATAGATTTAACTGTATTGGGCTCTTACCTCTTACTGCTGCTGGTTCAACATGTGATCAGAATTTGCTCTACCTCTCTCTCGACCACTGTAGGGTGGACAGTCCACTGGATCCAGCACATATTTCGTTGTGCTTCTTGTGGAATTGGAGGAGAGTGTTGTTGGAGCAAAAATTTTATGAGTAAAATTGTGATTATTTCTTTGTGTGTTCGGTGATAAATTTTGAACTTATTTTGTAGTGGTACTGTCATGGCAGCTGTATCCCAGATTTTGTTTTGCTGGGATGTAATGGGGAGAAAGGTTTCCTGTAGCATGATTTGTGACAGAAAATGTGGCAATGTCTAATGAGAACTACTAACGACATGTAAAAACAGCTAATCCAGAATGAGCAGTGTGATAAAACTTAGCCTGGGCGAACACGCTGTCTGCTCAGAGGAAGACCCATGAAAGCATACTATATTTCAAATCATACTCCTGTAATCTGTAGAGAGAACTCAGTTTGCATTAAAGCTGTCTTCCTGAGGTTCATGAATACAGCCACATTTTGGTGCTTGGTGGGGGGTTGTTATGATTGGCTAGACTGTCTATTTACAGAGCATGCCGATTGTGAATGCCAATCCCTCCCCGCCCCCCACCCCAACCACTCCCCAGCTTTCTAATTGAAAAATTCTTCTGGACAAAATCCCCAGGGAAACCAATTTTAGGAATAGTGAAAGCAACTGGAATTATTTTTTGTATGTCAGAACAAGGTAAAGCATAAACCCACAATTGTTTTCTCAAGTAACTTTCCTGAAAAAAGGTTACTACATTAAAGGGATTATTTATTTACGAATACAACATAATACATGTGTAATAAATGAAACCTTTACACTTTGAAATTTGGTCTTCTTTAGTCTTTATATTTTGTAATTTACCTTTTTAGTGTTTACCAGCAGTACTTCCTTTATTTTGTGTTCATGTGAGACTTCAAAACAGCAACCAAAACAAAGACATAATGTACATAATGTAAACTGCACATACTTGGAGGAACTACATTATTGTTCAAGTTTAGAGAGGTTCTGAATAAAAATCCTGTTTTCAAACTTGTATAATATATTAAAAATCTTACATCTGTGCATACCTCCAGCTAATATTTTTCATTGTACCGTCAGCACTGATAATACAGATTACCTATGTGAGGTTTCATTACTCACTCGAACCATGGAACTCCCTATCTAACAACACTGTGGGAGTACCTTCACAATACGAACTGCAGCCGTTCAAAAAGGTGACCCATCACCACCTTCTCCAGGGCAACCAGCGATGGACGACAAATGCTGGCCTTGCTGTGATGCACACATTCCAAGAATGTTATTTAAAAATAAACTCCTGATAACCTGAGACAGCCACAAACAGCAGCTAAGTGCAGATGTAATCTGCTCATCCAGCCATCAAACATACTATAGGCATCTTAAAGTAGAGTTTCACAGGTCTGGGCAAGACTTTGGGTTTCTAACAATACAGCCCACTAAGGCCTCCAAGATCTTTGTAGTTTGTTGCATGCTCTATAACTTTACCATCCAAAGAGGTATTAACAGGAGCAGGTGGAGGAGGATTACACCCACTGATAACCAAGAGCCAAACAAGCTATAGGGAAAGAGCCGGAAGAAATTCCTGCTGAATTGCCTTTGCAGCCAGCAAGAGTAATAAGATAGAATCTCACTGATCCGACCTTCGCACATCCGCCTAGTGCATTAACTGCCTTCCATATGCGCACAGTTCAATTCACAATGCCGGCACTGGCTTCTGTACCAATTAATTTGACATGGATCTTATTCCTTTCTTTTGCAATTACTTTATTCCTCAGCATTCCAAGCAAATTCTGAATATAGTTAACATAAAGTGCAACCAGATGTAATTCCGTTTCAGTGATTTGATTGCGGCTAATGTTTTTTTGGCCTGCTGCTACCTTTGGTTTATTGTGTGTGCTGTAGAATTTATCCTAATGCAACTCCTACCATCTGTCATGGTGGAGGAGAGTTAACTTGATGCTGATGGGACCACATTGCCTCCTTTTGCTGCGTCAAGAGCTAGCTCTGCAACTGCCTCTACCACATCTGATGTGGTGATTGCCTGCTTTCTGCCACATTTAGGGGTGAGATAGGCTGCAAGGGATTGCATGTGATGTTGTCTTGAGTGGTATCACCCACTCTTTGCTTATTGAAGCCATAGCTCTGCTGCTGGGCACTCTGATAGCATGTCCAGTTGACCTCCAGGCAGCAATGAGGACAGTTATGGCTCTCTTGTTCTAATTCCACCCAGCATGTTAAACTAGATAAGACAGTCTCTTGGTGGTGATGGCCTGGATTTTGCTGTAGTAATGGTGGAAAAACGGTTGGCATTCACTGTCATTACTCCACTAAAACTGACAGCAACTTCAAGAGTTCAGACATGCAGAATAATGCGGAAATCCATAAGTTGCTGTCAGTGAGTGTGTACTCCTCCAAAGAGTACACTGTTGAGGTTCCCACAGACTGCAATCTCCCTTGCAATCCTGAACTGATGAGAACTTCCATTTCACACTGTTAGTCTCACTATAGAAACCCTGGAAAAAGTTATACCTTGTCGAATGAGGTGTAACTGGCTTTTCAAATGGCCTACGGACTTCATAATTACTGCTAAACGCTCTTACTAGCCCTGAAAAGCTAATTTTATATTTGTGCAATGTTAAATTTCTCCACAATGATTACAAATGCTACATTTTTTAAAAACTTCTAAATTAAAAAAAAAAGTCTATTTGTCTCATTTCAGCTTCTATCTTAATATAGTCATACATCGATTTCGCTATCTGAAAATATAAATTCAAAAATTGAATGATTTTAAGTGCTTTTATCTTCCTGGTTTGCTGTGTGTGAAGACTTCAATTTGATTGGTTACCTAAATGCTTGCTGACATCACTGCTGCTGCACACCAAGACATCCCCTTAATTTGGTGCCAGATTTAAAGCGCTGTGAGGAAAGGGGAAATTCCCACCATAGAGGTCGCTAGATCTTCGTGAGCAGCTTTCTTCAAAGTCAGTGGCGAGCACCCTTGCTTCACTGCTGTTGGCAAAATTCAGTCTGATAACTCTGGGTTTAGGAACCATCACTGGGACTGTGCAAAAGATAGCTGTGGAGTTGCCTCATAATCCATACTACACTTCAGTTCCATTAAATGGTCATAAACTGCCCAGATGCAGCTTGTGGCCTGCACTGTTGCAGGCTTGCAAGTTGCTGAACTCGCCTGTTAATGATTGAAGCAAATGTTGGTGTACTGACAGTATTCTTTTAATTACCGGTCCTATGGGGTCTGAATCCTAGGGCTGAGAAAGGATGTGATCTTGTTGTCTGGTAGATGGTTTACTAGACTAATACCTGGAATGGGTGGGTTGTCTTATGAGGAAAGGTTGGACAGGCTAGGCTTGTATCCACTGAAGTTTAGAAGATTTAAGAGGTGACTTGATTGAAATATATAAGATCCTGAGTGGTCTGACAGGGTGGATGTGGAAAGGGTGTTTCCTCTTGTGGGAGAATCAAGAACTAGGGGGTCACTGTTTAAAAATAAGGGGTTGTCTGTTTTAAGACAGAGATGAGGAGTACTTTTTTCTGAGGGTCGTGAGTCTTTGGAACTCTCTTCCTCAAAAGGTAGTGGAAGCAGAGTCTTTGAATATTTTTAAGGCAGAGGTTAGATAGTTTCTTGATAAGCAAACGGGTGAAAGGTTTTCGGGGGTAGGTGGGAATGTGGAGTTGAGGTTACAATCCGAGCAGCCATGATCTTGTTGAATGGTGGAGGGGCCAAGTGGCCTACTCTCGCTCCTAATACGTATGTTTATTAAGTTCTAGTTGCTTCTTTTCCTCTGGCTCTTCCACCTGCTCCCACTTTACAACCCTGTCTACACTTCAGAAGTACTTCATTGGTTATTGTTAGCTGTCGCAATGTTCCACAGTTGTAAAGCACTTTAGGACTTTGGGCGTCACTAAAGACGCAATATAGTTTTAAGTTCTTTCTTCACTGTTTTATGCCTTGCTTCACCTGGTGTACCTACCCTGAACAGACTATCTAAATCACCTGTGTTTAATGTGCTTGTAATGGTGCTGGTTACAGTTGGAGTGAGTGACGCTGTGTGTCACTTGGGGCTGCAGCTTGTTCTTTGGTGCTGACTTTAAAAACAGACAAAGTGTTCAATTCTAGAAAGCCAGGTGGTGAAGGATAGAACTGGAGCCAATCGTTACACACTTCTATAAGCTTTTATTTACAGAGATACACATTACAGACATGCACCTAACCCAACAATCCCAGTTTCAGTTTGGTCCTATATAAAGGAGCACAAGTGAATCCCCAGTTAATGCCCACCTCTTGCATGGAATTAAACACAATTAATATACAATTAACAAGAAAGACATTGCTGGATGGTGACTAAAAAGCACCATTGAAACAGAACTTTTATATCTATTAGTGTGTGCCATAGTAGTTTACTGCTATGTATGCAAGTGGAGTAGTAATGGAATGAAAAATAATGAGACAAGTACAGTACACTGAGCTCCTTCACCTTCATCATGGCCCACTCCCTGCATGTTCTCAGGTACCATCATGTCCAAACTGGCCTGTTCCTATTGACTGGGAGATTCTCCTCCATTTTGAGACTTGCGCACTATGGTTATGTGCCTTTGGTTCCGGCAATCAGAGTTGTAGTGCTGAAATGTTAGAAAGTTGCACTGCACATTATTGAGAGTGAGAGACTAATGACTATTCTGCATTGCAGCTGGTGGGTGAGTAATTGAACATGCAGCATGCAGGTTAGTTATAGTGCTGCCTGCTTTGCTAGGGTACTTTTTCAAATGTCAAGTAACAACCATACCAATGTGAAGGTGCAGTAATAACGTGGGTCCTGCAGTATGTGAAGCTTGGACAGAGCTTTATGGTGAGGACTTGATAATCAACCCAGCCACAGTGTAACAATGTGAGAGGAAACTGAACGCTCTGCACATTTGCCCATCCACCTAATAGAATGGCGGATACCTAACATACGTAATGTTGACTAGCCTTATCTTGGCCTCATCAGCTTTTAGGTCCTCTGAGTGTTGAAAATGTTATACCTTCCGTCAACCGCAGGAGGTGGGTGGCTTGGGATGTCAAAGAGACTGCACTTCATTTAAGAGGAGCCGCCAAAACATGTATCCAATAATAGCGCTGATTTTCTTCCATTTCTCTTTT